>NC_081312.1:76765052-77965052 GCF_026419965.1 Kogia breviceps | reverse complement strand
GCCAATGTTGATTTATGGGCCAAGATGTGAGGAGTATTATTAGCTCAAAGTTCAAAAAGTTAAAAAACTAAAAGTCCCATAATCTTTTGTTAATGTATTTTCCTGGTTTATTTGTTATTTAAATGTTGTCATTTTTTTAAACTTCATTTTGTAAATTTTTATTGCTGGGACATAGAAATGCCTTTGTTTTTTTGGATGTTTATCTTAGAACCAGCCACCTTGTAAATTTCTTAATATTTCTATTTGTCTTTGAATTCACTTGGGCTTTCTATACACAAAAGTATATAGACTGCAAACAATGACAGGGTTTTTCTTTTGCGATATTGCATACTACAATGTTGAATAGTACTAGTGATAGTGGATATACTTGTTTTAATTTTTAAAGGGACTGCTTCTAGTGTTTTATCACTGACGATGACTTAAGCAACTTCCCTTCACTTCCTAGTTTGCTAGGGAGTTTTTTGGTTTGTTTTTTTATTTTTTGTAAATGACTGTTCCAGTGCTGCTTCTGCATCTATTAAGATCATCATATCATTTTTCTGCCTTATTCCATTAATGTGATTGGTGCAACATCAGAAAGTATATTTATGTGCTCAACCTTAGAATCCCTGGAATGTGCTCAATTAGATTATGATATAATATCTTCTTCTTACTCTATTGGATTCAGTTTGCCATTATTTTGTTATTGCTGTTGTTTTTGAAATTTATACTCATGAATGAAGCCGTCTCTGTCTTTTCCCCTATTCCTCTTAAGTGGTTTTAATCTCATAAAATAAAGTAGGGAATATTTCCTATTTCTTATCTCTATTCAAAATGTTTTAAGACTAAATTAACTACAACCATAAAATGGTTGTGTGACTGTGGATGAGTTACTCAGTCTCATTAAGCTTTCACTTTCCTTATCCATAAAACGGGGACGATAAGAGTACCAATGCCAGGAGATTATTGAGAGGATTCATTGACATAACCTTATGAAGCATTTAGCTTGTTGACTGACATACAGGAAGCAAGAGTACAAAAATGATAGATATGGTTGTATTATCCTTCATCAGTCCCTTTTCATCCATAAACATATGGACTTGCTCTTTTCTTATGGAAAACATGTTGCCGTTCATGTGCTGTAATTACACAAGCATGGATATTTGAAACCACTGAATGCACTAGGATTAATTCCCTTCAAGCACAGGTAGAATAACCAAGCATCAGAGGGCAGGTCTGTGGGAGCAGGAGCTTGTTCCTTGGCTGATAACTCTTGTTCTGGTTTGATGTCAGAGCAACTAGCAACGTGTAGGTCAAAACAAATTCCCCGGGCTTCCCTGGTGGCGCAGTGGTTGAGAGTACGCCTGCCGATGCAGGGGACACGGGTTCGTGCCCCGGTCCGGGAAGATCCCACATGCCGCGGAGCGGCTGGGCCCGTGAGCCATGGCCGCTGAGCCTGCGCGTCTGGAGACTCTGCTCCGCAACGGGAAAGGCCACAGCAGTGAGAGGCCCACGTACTGCAAAAAAAACCAAAAAACAAATTATCTTTAACTGTTTTTAAAAAATAAATTTATTTATGGCTGTGTTGGGTCTTCGTTTCTGTGCGAGGGCTTTCTCTAGTTGCGGCGAGTGGGGGCCACTCTTCATCGCGGTATGCGGGCCTCTCACTGTTGTGGCCTCTCCCGTTGCGGAGCACAGGCTCCGGACACGCAGGCTCAGTGGCAATGGCTCACGGGCCCAGCTGCTCCACGGCATGTGGGATCTTCCCGGACTAGGGCTTGAACCCGTGTCCCCTGCATCGGCAGGCAGATTCTCAACTACTGCGCCACCAGGGAAGCCCCCCCTTTAACTTCTTGAACTGTATAACTCATCTTTTAACAAATTGAGTTCAACCTCGTGCAAGGTTTTACGGGAAATATGAATAAAATTGCGACTTGGATGCGGAACACCACCTTGAACCCATGTAAACAGGAAGCCTGTAGGTGCACACATACATGAGCCTCACAGCTTCACTGAGGCAGTCATCTGAGCCTTGATCCCGCGCGAGTTTAAAGATAGACTGACTCAGTAGTTTTCAACCAGGGGCGATTTTGTCCCCCAGGGGATATTTGGCGATGTCTAGAGATGTTTTTGGTTGTTACAACTGGGGTGTTGGTGGCGCTCCTGGCATTTGGTGGATAGAAGCAAGGGATGCAGCCAGAACATCATACAATGCACAGGGCCTCCCTGATAACAGAGGTCCAAAATGGCAGTAGTGCTAACTTTAAAACCTGTATGTATTGAAGTGACTCTGCAGCATAGCATGTCTAGGTATCTTTTGGGTTTCTTGTTCAAAATTCTAGAAATTCTAGGCTCCATCCCTAGAGATTCTGTTTCAGCTTACTAGAACCCTAAAACCTGGATCTTTAAACATGCTGATGAATCTGATGGGGGTGATCCAGGAAGTTCTTAGGAAATACTGAAATAAGTACAGTGTGAACATTTCAGCAAATGCATTGACCAAGTACCTGGAAGGCAAAGGGGAAAGAACAGTAGAGCAGCACCAAGAATAACAGTGCTTAGAGCTCAGGATTCAGGAGCAGCCAGGCTCTCATTGGCTTGTTCTCCTGCTGGTAACAATGTTTTCTCAAGTCATTCGCCTTTGTGCGGCAGTGGCTTCTTACCCCAGTTACATGCACAGCACAGCTGAACGATTTGCCTTATTGAGCACTCAGTGCTCAGCCAGCCACATCTTCAGGGTCACTTCAGTGTCAAGGATCTGCCATCATTTCTAGGCAGGTTGCAAACAAGGCTGAGTGCTATGGATTAAAGTTACAGTACTCTTCACAGAAATGTATTTTTTGCAATCCTGGTTGCAGTTAGGGACAAGAGTACCCAGAGGAAACTGCACATCAGATTTTATTCTCTGTTTGCCAAATTGTTCATTCTGGCTTTTGGGACATCCATTTCAGCAACAGTGTTAACTAATGTCACTTTGACCAAAAGCCCCTTTGTAGGGATCGTTTTTGTATAATAGGTGCTTTTTTAACTAATACTTACATAGCAGTTACAATTTTCCAGGAACTCTTCTGAGTACTTGACATTGATGATTTAATTTTTGAAATAACCTTGGTGAATAGGTGCTATTATTATTCTCATTTTTAAGGTGAGGAAATTGAGGCAGAAGTAATTTCCCCATGATCACACAGATAGTGCAAACGGAGACTGAAATCCAGACACTTGGTTCCAGAGCCCATGCTCTCAGCCACTTACTTGATCAAACCAACTCTCTCAAACGTTGTCTGTGATCGGAGAATTAAATTTACAAAATGCTCATGCCCCAAAAGTTCATTGTTTAAAGACCTGTGCTTTTAAGTGAATGCTCTGCTTTATACAGTTGACTTTTAAATTCCATTTTATTTCTCAAAATGTACTAAATACCTTACTGCTGTTGACTATGAAATACCTGTTGCAGGTCCTTACATGGTCACCACATTGGATTCCATGGTGAACATCTTGCTGGAGACTGAATTATTTCCTTGAGCATAGGAAAGAGAAGAGAAAAGATATTAATTGTACAAAAAGGAAGTGTTTTTCAGACATTTCACTGAAATATCATTCAGCAAATTCTCAGTTACCACTTTGGGGATTATCCATAGGTATTTCCAAATTTCATTTTCTCTACTGCTCAGCCAGGCCATAGGCTGTTGCCTGTAGGATGGAACCAGAGAGAAGGCAAAGCTAGAAACTGATGTGTCAGTGAGTGGCTTTTGAGTGAACCAAAACAATTTTTTTGATTTCTCAACTTGGTATTGTCTGTCCCCTGCATTTGGAAGTTGACTGTAATGATAAAGTAATCAGTGTAATAAATTACCTTTTTTTTTCCCCATCCAAGAGTGGAAATGTAGCTAAAAGATGGTTGTGAAAACAATATTCAGCCAAGCAGTTGGATTTCCATAATGAATTAATTCTGTAGTTTCATGCCATTTCATTTTTATATTCTCCCGGAACCCAGTTAGCCGTTTTCATACAACTTACCTTTGAGCATTTGTGTTCAATGTTTTTGTTTGTTTATTTTGCTTAATATTAGGTAGTTTAAAAACTTAAATGTATTTAATGCCCTCATATTTTGCTTCTAAAATTCTTTTCAAAGTTTCAAAGAAGAATTAGATTTGAGGATTTCAGTGTGAAATGGTTTTCTGTGATGCTTCCGGCCAAACTAAATAGGAGAGGATATTGCAAAGAAGTAACATTCAAAAATGGCAATGCTGATAACAAAGACAATTAGCACTACAGGTTATAACCACCTGACTATATCAGCAGATTGCACATGGCTTGGAAATGTCACCTTTTATTTGCTTTCCTCAAGCCAAAAAAATTTTAGACAGAAATTTCCACCAAGGCAGTACTTCCTTTATCTGGAGGTCACTTATCCAGTATGCATGAGCATTTAAAATATAATTGGCGGGCTTCCCTGGTGGGGCAGTGGTTGAGAATCCGCCTGCCGATGCAGGGGACACGGGTTCGTGCCCTGGTCCGGGAAGATCCCACATGCCGCGGAGCGCCTGGGCCCGTGAGCCATGGCCGCTGAGCCTGCGCGTCCGGAGCCTGTGCTCCGCAATGTGAGAGGCCTGCGTACCACACACACACTATATATATAAAATTGGCAACCTAATAATAAGCAGAGGCCTCTGAACAGCCAAAATGGATGTCACAAAGCCAAAACACTAATTGCATGTATTCACTCACCAAAAAGGGCCATAACCAAAAGACATTTGTTCCTAAAATAAGTAGTTCTAATTGTTTTGCTAATTAGGATTTCCAGACCACAGCACAGTAAAAGGTGGGAGAAAGGAGGGAATTACAAACTGCATAAACAAAAGCACAACATTTCTTGTGGATAACTAAAAAAATGAACCAAACCCTGGAACAAGTCAGAAACAAGCAAAGGGTGATGCCCTGGGCTCTTCAGATAGGCCACCTGACACAGTAAGGCCACAGCATCATTATGTAACTTGATTACATGAGCCTAAGTGATTAACCGTAGGCTAAATTATGTTCAATAGGGGCCATTTAATAAAGCAGAAGTTTATAATCCATTTGAAAAGAGATTAACCCATTTTTCCCCCTGAGAAATTAGTGAACAGCCCCTAATAACATGACAATATCATATCAAAAGTGCTGCTTACTTAAGATGGTAAAGAAGGTTGTGATGTTGTTCAGAATAGTCATTGTCAGGTTGTCAAGCCCTTTTTTGTTTTAGGTGACACGGGGACCCCAGAGTCTGGAAATGATGGAGCAGGCACAGTTAACATGCCCATCTTGCTCATGCATTTGGGAATTCATGGGCTATGTCGCAGTCACCTGCACACAGCAGCCGGGTGCTCTGTCATGTTTCCCCTATAATTCCCTCTTGTTTTCTGCCTTCATCTAGCTCCTACTATCTTTGGGGACTTCAGCCTACGTGTTGACGGTTCATCTGGGGTTCCTGAAAATCTGTTACCCTCCCCCCACTCCAGCACGGCACAGTTCTTGGGGGGAGGCAGCCATGGCCTGAAGCCGAGCTCTCTCACACCCTGTAGGTTATATTGGGGTGATCATTGCAAGGTGCCCCGTGGGCCTGAAATGAACTTGAGGGCTTTGTGGTTATCAGTTTTTTGAAATAAAAATTTCTGTCTGGAAAACCAAGTTGGGACCCACAATAATACACTTTGGGGGGCGTTTTGCTCTTTGTCACGGCCTGCGAACGGGGTCCGTGCTCAAAGCTGGGAGGCTATCACAGACTTGGTCTAGACAGGTAGGTGACACTAATTATTCAGCTCCCTGAGAGGGAAGGTTGTTGTTAGAGCCAGGAGTTTTCTTAGCAGCAGCTCCTCCAATTAAGCCAATTTGCATTTTAACTTGCTTTCTGAAAAAGAGAAGGTTTAAAAGTATTTCTTATTTCGCTAATTTCAACTGCAGAGTAATAAGGAAAAAGTGAGAGAGCCACAGTCCCTACTTGGAGGTCTCTTTTGTTTGGTGGCTGTTTACCATCACTGGCCTTGGTCATGGCACAGTGGTCAGGGCAGGACCTCCCTGCCCTCGGGGCACTTACATTCTGGTGGGGAAGAAAGACAACAGAGAAAGCATGTGAATAAATAGAGATCAAGCATGGGAATAAATACAGATTGTGGTAGCTCTCTGGTATATTAGCAGTGGTGTGAGAGAGGGCAAAGGTGGGGGTCGGGGGTGGATAGCTCAGCATCACGTTTCAGGTGTGAGTGAACTGCCACATATTAAAACTATCAGAAGAGCATGGCAGGCAGAGAGAATGGCCAGGGTCAGAAGCCCTGAAAGGGAAGGGGCTTGACATGTTCAAGGCTGAAATAAGGCCAGGGTGAGTGGGTCTTGGTGACCTGGAGGGACAGTGCTGGCAGTTAAGGTGGAGGTGAAAGCAGTGGGCAGCTCATGATGGG
The DNA here is from genome assembly GCF_026419965.1 of Kogia breviceps. NCBI lineage: Eukaryota > Metazoa > Chordata > Mammalia > Artiodactyla > Physeteridae > Kogia > Kogia breviceps. The sequence goes on along the minus strand of NC_081312.1, from coordinate 77,958,639 downwards.
CCTTGGAGGACACGATAAGGCATTTGGATTAATCCTGAGGAAACCTGGACACTACTGAAGGTTTGTAGCAGAGGAGTGTTTTGATCTCTTAAGTTCTATAAAGATTGCATTTGACTGCTAAGATGACCGAGGAGAATGAAGCAGGAAGTTTGAGTTAAGAAGCTTCAGTGGTGGCCAGAGCAGAGATGATGAGAACTTGGGCTGAAGAGTCAGCAGTGAGGATGCTGTGAAGTGGAAACACGGGTATGGTTTGTGGGTAAGGGTGATGGGAGCTGCTGAGGGGCTAGATATTGGAGGGAGATAAGAGAGAGGGTGGGATTGAAAATGAAGATGTGAGCTTTGGACAGCTGGATGAATGGTGGTATTTGCAGTATTGAGGAAGACACAAGAGGAAATTAAAAGATCTGTTTGGGGCATAGTCACATTGAAATGACTATTAGCCATCTAAGTGTAGAAATAGATCTTACTTTTCCTGATTGAGATCCCCTTTGGAGAATATGGCAGATGCATGGTAGGCCTTAGGTTTGCTAAATATCATTAAATTGCAGAGAAGCTGCCTCTGTTTTTCAGTTTCAGGTGTGAATGTCAATTCCCGTCTCTCCTTATCTCATTTTGCCACAAGAATAAGCACACACACACATATACATACATGAAAACCCTTTTGAGACTCAGAGAAGAAATTCAAGGGAAGAATTCCATTTTGATTTTGATTGAAAAGCTAAAAACTCATTGTGATGAAATGATTTTTTATTTTGATGAAAGTTAAAATATCAACATAATTGATCCTTATTTTGTACTGGGATAGTGGATTATACATTTTATAGCCAAAGAGGAAGATTGATATAATTTTTTGTACCATCAAAAATAACAGTAGAAGTGCTTTAAGTTAGATAATGAAGATGAGCCTTAAGATTCTGAAGGTTCTGGGACCCTGAGGCACCTTAGTAGACTTGCTTCCCTTAAGCCTGTACATGAACTCTCAGGAATGGCTTCAGTGTCCAAAGTCCTGAGGATAGTGGATGCAGTTTCTTAAGAATATTCCCACCCCTCATATTTATTTTCTGCATGAGACAGTTTTATAAAGGGAACTAAAAACCTGTTCTTTTCTGTGATCTGGAGAAAATGCCTTTTATTACTATTGGCCTAACTTCTGTTTTCCTCTTGTCTTGCTCAAATTAGTGTTCTCATGAGAACCAGGCAAAAGAGATTAGGGTCAAAGATTTTCTTTTCTTTTTTTTTTTTTTTTTTGTGGTACGCAGGCCTCTCAATGTTGTGGCCTCTCCCGTTGCAGAGCGCAGGCTCAGCGGCCAAGGCCCACGGGTCCAGCCACTCCGCGGCATGTGGGATCCTCCCAGACCAGGGCACGAACCCACGTCCCCCGCATCGGTAGGCAGACTCTCAACCACTGCGCCACCAGGGAAGCCCAAAAGATTTTCTTTTTAACTTGAAGACATAGGAAAAACTGAGCTTTTCCCTCCCAGGTATGGAAGTTTTAGAATAAACACCAACATCTCTTTTTATGGGTAGAAATTGTTATAAAAACAGACCCAGTACGTTTGTATTAGTTTGCTAGGACTGCTATAACAAAATACCATAGACCAAGTGGCTTAAAGAAAGAAATGTATTTTCTCACAATTCTGGAGTGGAAGTCTGAGATCAAGGTGTCAGCAGGGTTGGTTTCTCCTGAGGCCTCTCTCTTTCGCTCACTGATGGCTGTATCTATCCAGTGTCTCCATGGCCTTCCTTCTGTGCCTGTGTCTGAATCTCCTCTTCTGGTGAGGAGACCAATCATAGTGGATTGGGGACCAGCCTAATGACCATATTTAACCTTCATCAGTCTTTAACCTTAAAGAAGTAATCAAGGTTAAACATAACATGGTCATTAGACTGGTTATCTGTAAATGCAGTCGAATTCTGAGGTACTGAGGTTAGGACTTCAACATATGGATTTTGAGGAACACAATTAAGCCCATAACAGTATTTCAATCTTACAAGACTCCTCCCCCCATAAAACTCACTCTGGTGTGGAAACTTCCATCCTTTCTATTAAAAAAAAAGCCAACAGCCGTTAGCCATTGTGGATTCCCTGTCTCTGCTCCTTCCCTCCACACACACCATCCCCGTCTCCTGCTCCAGTGCAGGTGTCCTCTAACTGATGCCTGTACCCTCCCTCCAGTCGGTCTCCCACACGATGTTCAGAGTGACCTAACACACAAATCCTGTTACCATCCTGTTTGATATCCTTCAGTGGTTTCCCATTTTCTAAGAGAAAATCTGAACTCCGTAGGCTAGCCTCTTACATCCTAACCCCACTTACTTTTCTAGATCCCTCCCAGATTTGCCCCCTGAGTGTCAGCCATGGACTGTGGGTGCTTCTCTAAGGTGCCGGGCTCTGCACGTGCTTCTTCTCTGCCAAGAGCACCCTCCCTTCCCTTACACACTTTGAGGCGACCAAGGTCTATAGCGCCTTCACAGCCCTGCTCAATGGCCTCCTGCTCAGAGAAAGCTTTTCTGCTCTGTTTCCAACATCTGCAGTTGATTAGGGACTCTTTATGAGGCCGTATTGTCCTTCTCATCCTACACCACAATTCTTTACTTGCTTCCCGAACTTGGACTAGAGAGAAATGAGGTAAAGAACTGTGTTCAATTTTGCTTTCTAGTGTTTAGCCTGACATATAAGTGCTTAATCAATACGAAGGTGAAATATGTATAGGTGTTAGTATTAGCTTGAAGGAAGCTTACATTTCACATATGGTTCATTGCTTAGGACTTGGTATTAATTACTTTAAGTTCTCATGCTCTCATTAGCCTCACACAGAGAACCCCCTGACTTCAGCCAGCCAGTAGCCATTAAGGTGACTAGACCATGATGATGTAACTGGGTACAAAGTGACAAGTATTCTTCAGAACAAGTGGAACTGAATATCCTGTTGATAGCAGGTCAGAAGCACTCTCTGTCTGAAAGGGCTTCCTTCTCCATCCCGTACCCATTCACAAAGTGCTTTCCTCTGAGCAGTATTGCACTCTTGGACTCTTTAAGGGGTCAGGATGATATTTTGCAGTGCTCTCTGGTCATGCAGGCAGTCTGCTGTGCTCCCTGTGGGAAGGACATGAGAATGGCAGGCTGCTTCAGAAATAAGATATTCCTCTAAAGCTGAATTAAATATGGTAGCCACTGGCCATATGGACCTATTTAAATTTGAATAAAGTAAAATAAAATTAAGAATTTAGTTCCTTAGTTATACTAACCATATTTCAAGTATTCAATAGCCACATGTGGCTGGTGGTTACCATATTGAATAGCACAGACTGTAGAACATTTCCATCATCACAGAAAGTTCTATTGCTCATCCTGGCTCTAAAGATTAGATCCAATTTTTTGTTGGTCATTTACTTCAGTAGATGATAATCACAATATGTACCATTTAGTGTGTACTCACCATGTGATAGACTCTAGAAAATCGCAAGTTGATCATGTGGAAATGGAAGCTCAGTGAATTAAGTAAATGACTCAAGATCCCCAAATTAGAAAGTAGCAGAGCTAAAATAGTAATAAAAATATAGTATTTTTAAAAATTACCAATTTAATAGATACAAAATGGTCCTTCATTATAGCTTCAACTCGCATTCTTCAACAGTGAAATTAAATAGCACAAAGCTGGTCCTAGAGAGATTGTGTCTTGTGCTAAGCTGGTCTCAATTTCCCCCTGCCCAACTTGTCTTGGTCCCCAGTGCCTTGAGGTGGCCGAGTCTTCCTCTGAGGTGTTCCCAAACTTGAGCAGCCCCTCTCGGGGAAGCAGAAGTCTGTCCAGCTGCCAAACACGAGAAAATGTGGAGGCAGTTGCCCATCCTGACATATCTCATTTACAAGGAGAGGTTTGAGCTCCATATTGCTTTTTGCTCCTCCTCCTCTTCTGGATCCAAATCATGTTTAATTGGGACTAAGAGTAGGTAAGACTCTGAGGCAGCCCAGTCTACCAATGAAAAGATGCTCTGGTTGAACAAGAAAAGAACCTTGAAAGTCTTAAGGATATGAATCCTTTATTCATGTTTCTGTGTGACTTACAAAACACCTTGATCAGGGGAGACTATTGTAGACTTCCTAAAGAAATGGACAAATATTTCTAAAGAAGGGAACAAAGAAAAAGCCTTGACGGTAAGATTTGAAGGTGACTGACACTAATGAAATAAGGAAATGTACATAAAATACCAATCATAGAGAGCAGTTTCCACAGACTGTGACAAAAGTAATGATGGGCCTTTAGCTGATAGAGCAAAGGAAAGATTTATCTGGAAATCAATTCTTTTTGTTTCAGTGTAGTTGGACTCCTAAAGAAAATTAAAGACAGAGTGAGGGAACTGAGGCCATGGGAAGGGGATTCTGGGCCAGAGAATGACAGGTGATGGCACTCTTCTCATATAGTCAGCTCCTGAAGACAAATGGCTTTGTCTTGGTGGTCCATTCTGATTGATTGGAAGGGGCCGCCCCCTGGAGTGTGGCATGATTAATTCTCTGTACCTTCCACAGGGAAGTGTAGTACAAATGTCAGGTATTTGTGATACAAGTTGTCGGAGAAGAATGTCCCGGGGAGAGTATCAGTGCTCAGAACATCTGATATACAGAGTAATTAGTTATCTGCTGCTGCATAACAAGTTACCCCCAAACTTAGTGGCTTCAAACAACACTTATGACCTCTCAGTTTCTGTGGGTCAGGAATCTGGATGTGGCTTAGCTGGGTCCTCTGGTTCAAGGTGTCTTACAGGCTGCAGTCATCTCAGAGTTCTATCGGGGGAGGAGGTACTTCCAAGCTGACTAACCTGGCTGTTAGCAGCTTCTTCTGATCCTTGCCGGCTGTTAGCCAGAGATAGCAGTTCATGACCACATGGACCTCCCCACGGGGCAGCGGACGTCCACCAGACACAGCAAGAGAGGACAAGAAACAGGGAAGCCAGGGTCTCTTTGGAACCTAATCTTGGAATGACATCACACCATTTTGCCGCATTCTTTTCATCTGAAGGAAGTCCCCAGGTCTAGCAACACTCAAGTGGCGGGGATTCCACAGAGTGTCAACCCCAGGAGGGCGGGGATCCCTGAAGGCCATCTGGGAGCCTGTCTGCACCATATTGTAGTGGGAGGGCAGGATATTGAGCATGTTACAGAAATACATTCGTGTTCCTGGTAATAAATTTTAAAATGTAACAGTGCCACGTGTAGTCCCGTACTGCCTATTAAAAATAACACAAATGCCATAATGAAACCTGGAAAAACCCTGACAGTTCCCTAAAGTGATAACATCATGAGCCTGGAAGTTTTGACAAAGTGTGTAGGAGGTCAGTAACGCTCCAAAGACCGGGAGCCTGTGCTGGTGTGAAACGAAGGTATTCAGCCAGAGGGAAGTGTTGAAGACGCTGACATTTTGGAAGGAGAGAGACCGAGGGGAGTCAGGGAAGTGGAATGCAGTCTGAATGAGGTGGAAGAATACCCCAGAGGAAATGTAAACCTATTCTGATTTTTGCTTAGGGGCAGTCCTATCATTCCCTATTAGAGAGCAAAGTATCCAGGGTTTCTCTCTCCCATCTCAATCCCCTGTCCCCTGCCTTCCTGTGACTGAAGGATTGAGCCCTAAAGAGGACAGAGCAAGAGATAAGGCAGCAGCATGGAGCTAGTTCCATTGCCACCTTAGCAGGAACCCCCCCCCTTCAATGGAAGAATGCTGGGGCCATCACTCACCTGCATGGCCTCACCCAAAAGGTCTGACCAAGGGTCTGATGTTCTCCAATGCCCTCCTACACACAGAAAACCCCATCCTGCCAACTAATTAGCTCTTGAGTCTATTGGCTGCACTCGATTTGGGAAAACAAGAGCCTGATCGTGAGTTTCTAACACATAATTGATTCCTCAGGCCAGGAGGAGAGAGGGGAGGGACCGGGTGCCGCCCAGCCCCAAGCCATGCGCTGCAGCTTTGCGCACAGCAAAGGCACGTTTCCTGCCTTCATCTCAGACCGCCTCAAGTCCGAGGTTTCTGTACTGCAGTTTACAGAGCCGGGGGTGCTGAGGCGAAACCTACGTATGATATACGTAGCCTTTGTTTAGACTGCAGAGTCTGCAGGATCTTTATCTTTGCAGAAGCATCAGCCCGGGCTCCTGATCTTCTCAGCAAGTAAACAGATTTTGGTCATGCCCAGTTCCAGTGCACCTGTAGGTGCCAGGAAAGAAAAGACTTGCAGAACACGTGCTCTGGACCACAGGAAACAGAGCAATACTGGGTGTCTTCTATCTGGGGTGCCTCCTCACTGCCCTGCTCCAAAGTGGGAGTCGTGCTTACTGACTTTCCAGCTCACAAGTTCCAGTGCCTGTTCCCAGCCCTTCTGAGCTTTGCAGTGATCTCTGGAAGAAGCAGAGATGGGATGTGCATTGGCTCTTACTGGAGGCTCGTTGAGGTGGCTGAAGTAACCCAGCTCTTGCAGAGGCAACGTAAAGATGAGGTGACTTTTCCCCTATCCCTTCCAGCAGACCTGGATTCTTTTCTTTTCTTTTCTTTTTTTTTTTTTAACTCCCTACATTGTACATTTCATACCCATGACTCATTTATTGTGCAGCTGGAAGTTTGTACCTCTTAATCTCCCTCACCTGTTTCTCTCCTTCCCCAGCCCCCCAGCAGACCTGTATTCTCATTTCATCTCTTCCACTGTGTGGCTTTGGGTAAATGACGTGTACCTGGAGCCTTATTAGTTTTCTCCTTTGTGAAATGCATACGAGCTTATCATCAGTATTGATGAAGTACTGTTTACAAATTGCCTGGCATGGAACGGGTTCATAGTGGGTACTCAGTAAATAGTGGCTTTCTTCTTCTTTTCCCCAGCAGAGAGCAAGGGCTGTCAGTCATTACATCTATTCAATCCTGTACCCTAATCTCCTCTCTCTCTCTTTTTCACCCTCATGCACCTTTCGGGATACTAACAGTTCCCATTTGCCTGGTAGAGCCTCCCACATATAACTGGGTGAAAAAGAGTGCCCACGGGCTGCGAAGCTCTGTTAGAAGTTGTCAGGATTGTCAGGAAAGAGGAGCCCAAATTAAAAAAACAAACAAACAACAGCAACAAAAAAACCTGCAAAGAATGTATAATCGTATTAGTGAGGCAGACAAGCAGGTTCTGTTAGCTTCAGGATTATTAATGTGTCTGTGGCACCTGCAGCTGGCCTGCCAGACTTTGGCTGAATGGAAGAGAACGCAGAAGATCTAGAGGCCAGAGGTCAAGTCCCGAGAGGAGCTTGGGGCTTACATAGCAAGGATGATAGGGCCCCAGGCAAATCAGCAGACTGAAAAATAAAATTGAAGGCTAAGAATTTGGGTCACTGATATTCGTTATGATCTTACTGTTTCCCCGCATGCATGACTATGTTACTTCTCACAATCGTCTCTGACTTGGGCATTATTAACTTCATTTTGTAAATAAGGCTCATGGAAGTGAGGACTTACCCAGAGCCACAGAGCTCTGGGTAATCTAATCAGCACTCAAACCAGGGACTTGGGAATTGCATTTTGGTGCTTTGTCTGTTACATCTGCTGTCACAGATTTAACCAAGGGCACAGGAAGTCTGGTTAAAGGACAGGAAAATGCCTCTGTACTCCAGCAACCAACTAGAACTTGAGAGTGGGGCAGAACTTTGTAGGCCAGGGCATGTGTATCTGTCTCTTTCTCAGAAATAGAACTGGTTTCAAAGAATGGGAAAGATCCCAGCGTATTGGGAGTGGACTGGCAAGCTTGGTTATGGGGTCCAGAGCGGGCTGTTATTTGCTGTTTGGTCAGTGCTGGTGATCCCCCAGAGGGCTGACAGTTCATTGCAGGACAGAAACAGGACCCTCCTCATTTAACTTAGAGCTTCCAAGAGCAGGACTGATATTTCAGGTTTGGGTCAGTAATCTGTTGGGGGATTTTACATTGTTTAGGTTTAAAGTAGCATCTCAGTTGTCAAAAAAGCAACCAAAAAAGCAAAAATCAGCCCAATTTCTCCTTCTAAACCATGGTTGTAACTTTGGAGACATCAGTGATATGTCTGTGAAGATCAATCTATTCTATTGTTATAAGGGGCCATAGGCCTTTAAATATTGATTATTCTTAAAGGGTTTCTCAAATAAAATATGGTAGTAATATTAACAAAATACCATTATCTATGGAATGCTTGTTATGTGCAAGTACAGTTTCAGGGGTTTTACATTTACTCATTTCATCTCAAATGATGCCTGAAGAAATTATTTATTATTCCCATTTCACAGCCAAAAAAAGTGAGGCCAGAAGGTAATAAACTTTGTCAAAGCCTACATGGCTAGATTCAGAGATAAGATGCCAACCCAGCCAGTCTGATTTTCAGAGCCTGGTACTCTTCACTACTCTGCTGTAATGGGTTTTATATGAAAATGGAAGTAGCAAAATCAATCAACTCGTAAGACAGACCTGAAAAACATCTTAATGCCTTAACTGTAATTGCATAAAAACCTGCAGAATATGATACTGCCAGTGGAGGTTATCTGTCTTTGAATGTGTGACTTGTCAGATAAAATCTCCAGAGCAGCAAGGCCCACAGCACTCCGGCTCTTTTTCCCTCTCTTCGAAGACTCCAGTGAGGTTTGCTGCTATTGAAACTAGGATTTTCTTCTTAGGGGCAGCAATTGGAATTGCAGCTTATAGCTTCAGAAAGGAATCTAGTGAAGCAACGAGTTGTATCTCTGTAGTCTCTAAATAAACTAAGACCTTTATTAAAACATCTATCTGGGGCTTCCCTGGTGGCGCAGTGGTTAAGTATCCACCCTGCTCGCCACAACTAAAGAAAAGCCAGCGCGCAGCAACGAAGACCTAATGCAGCCATAAATAAATAGATTAGTTAATTAAAAAATACATTAAAAAAAACATCTATTTGTCAACTGAAATGGAAGAAAGTTGAGAAGGCTAAGTGCCACCTTAGAGCAAGATTCGTGGACAAATAAATCTTAACTACTACTATTCAGAAGGGCATTTGGCATTTTGTATCCATTTAGCTCTCATCCTGGCCCAGATGCAGTGGATTCCACAAGCTTATTCCAGCTTTGCTGGTGGTTACCTTTAGCTGTTTGGGAATTTTTATGTATTCTTCCTCTAGAGTCATCTCCCCATAAAAGTCTGGCATTACACGTGGTAGAAAGAGAGAACATCCATTTGCATGATTGCCTTGGTGAGAAAATCCTATATACCGATTACTTGTCCATAAAAAAAGCAGAAATCTGAAGAGGAACATATGACAATTCTGTAGATTTAATGCAAAAGACCAACTGGTATAGTATAAAGAGTAACAGTTTAGCTTCCCTAAAAGTGTATCTCTGTATGCAAATGTTGACGATGCTGTTATACCACAAACTCGTTACCCTTGGAAAATAAGCAGGTGGTATTGCATTGTCTTTATGTTTCTGCAATAGTCAACACACAGGTTTTAGTTCATGACTTTTTTATTGTTGCAAAAGCAGCAAGGATGTCGTTTCTAAAGGAAGTGTTAGCTTCAGAGGGGCAAACATAGGGTTAACTCACACACAAACAAAGGAACCGAGATGCACAACAGTGAGTAATTCTTTGACTCAGTTGGAGAGGCACAGTGAGTTAGACATAGGCTTTCCATTCCATTCCATTCCATCCTCTTTCTGAGGATCTACAGGTAAATGCTGTTCTCATGTTGAGCTAGGAGTTGCCGGGTTCTTGGCAGGCTGAGGCTCGCGGGATGGAATTGCCCCTGAAAATTGACAGTCACACAAAACCTGAACAACACGCATAGTGGGATTTCAACTAAGGCTAGAGGACATCCCGTTGGTCTGTTCCTTTAGTTCTTTCTGAGGTGGAGGTTCCCTTGATAAAGTCCTGTGATGATACTGGAGAACTGGAAACCATGGCTCCTGACCTCAGGGAGCTGCCAGTAAAGAGAAGACTTGAAGGCTAAGAAACAAGGAGCCACACTGCTGCTGAACACACTTAAACCAGAGCAACTGGCCAGAGAGGGCAGTCGAGGTGCTTGCCCCTGACACTGTTTAACACAGCCAGCTACTCCATTGCATGTGACATTGGCCCTTTCTTTCTGCCTGCTTCCCCTTCCAGTGGCCTGGCTTAACAAATAACATCTAGAAGTTAAACAGTGACTATATTGGTGCAACAGGCTGAGGTTAAGACCCTGGGCCAGCTAAGCTCATCATTCATTCCTGAGGCATTTACTGGACACTTCCTCTGTGCAAGGCCTTGTTTGAGGCACACAGATGAATCAGACAAAGTCCCCATCTTCAGGGATCTTACAGCCAGTAGACGGAGGCAGACAAACCTGCAGTTAGGGTACAAGGTAATAAACAGAAGGCCAGAGGTGTGCAGGGAGTCCTCTGGAAGCACAGTGGTGGGCCTTTCCAGATCATGTCTCAGAAAATAGGGAGTGTGATGGGGACAGGTGTTCCAGGCCAAAAAACCAGCCTGTGCAAAGGCTCAGAGGTAAGAGGAAAGCATGGCACTTCAGTAGTAGCTCCAGAGGGCTGAAGTTTAGCATTTGGGGGAGAGGTAGTGAGGGGGTGGGGTGGGAAATGAGGCTGTGGACAAGAGGGCAGGAGCCAGATGAGGAGGAGGAAACTGAAAGTTACGGGGAAACCACTGGAGAGATTTAAGCAATGGAGCGAGCTGCTCAGATATGCCTTCTGGGGCTATCCCTGTCAGGAGCATGGAGGGTTGGTGGTGGGGAGTGAAACAGAAGGCCCCGCTCGGTAAGGAATCTATTTTGATCCTAGGGGCCTAAACCAAGGCAGGAGCAGTGGGAATGGAGAGGAGAGGAGGAGGAAAGGAAATTCTAACTGGGTATGTGAGAGAGGAGCTGTGGGTGCCTTCCAGCCTCCTGCCATGGGTGTGTGCGTGAATGCCGGTACCTGTCCGCCCATACAGGGGGTTCAGAAGGAGAAAGTCTGGGAAAGGAAGGATAATGAGATGCTTTGCATGAATTGACTTGTGTGTCAGGGACATCTAAATGGAGATGACCATTTCATTCATTCTAACACGGGGGTCTGGGAGATTGAGGAGTTGTAAGGGAAGGAGGTGTGAGTTGAAACCAGTGACTTGGATGGAGTTACTCGGTAAATAGTGTGAGCAGACAGAAGCCTGAGGAACTCCCAACTCTCAAGGTGTGAGAGAGGCTGAATGAGAGGGGAGATGATGGGAATGCACTGGAGAGTCGTGCATTACCTTAGAAGCCAAAAGAGAAAACGTTTCCAGAAAAATGAAGAGATTTGCAGTGCCCGTGGCCACATAGACAGGTCAAGAAAGACAATGTCAGAAAAGATCCCCCAGATATGACAAAATGGAGGTTACTGGTGACCTAAAGTGAAAGCAGCTGGCTGCAGGAGCAGAGAGAATATCACACATTATTGAATAAATGGATGAGGCTTTGTCACATTGTCACAAGGGACAGACCCCAGGAATCTGGGTCTCCGGATGTTGGTTCTAGACAAAAGTATTAGGCACAACTGTCTACCTTGTTAAACAAAGAGCAACAAAAATACTTTATTGCCTATTTATTTGCACATAATGCCATGCTAAACAGAGGAGAGGGAGAATTAAACACAGTTTATGCATTTTTTGTGGAGCTCACATCAAGTGCATGAGTATCAAGTTGCTAAAATTGGGTAAATTGATCAAAAATAATCTTATTTTAATGGCTATTTCCACAGAGTTGTGTTCTTACAGAATTCCAATCACAAGATACTTTAAACACTCCCAGAGGAGATGTTTCTGTATTCTGTTTGTAAATAACTGTAATCCAATCTTGATAATTTATGGTCCTGTTTAACCCTCACTTTTTCAGTAAGACCTTCCTCATATCTCATTTTCGTCTTGTCTGCTATATCTTTAGGGCTCTCCTGTCTCATTCTGACCTCAGTGGATAACAGATGGTTACCGTCTTCCATATATCAATCCTGCCTATACTTGCAGGTGAATAATACATTTTCTTCCTACTTGGAATTCCCCAGGCCAAATAACTCTAATAAAGCCTAAAGAATTGATCTCACAGAATACGAAGAGGATTAACTAGTTAACAAGTACTGGCTGTGGGTAGGCAGAGCAGGGTAGCACATGACCGAGGAGGTTTCTAATTTGGAAAGAGAAGTGTGCAAAATAGTATTCAAAATTACATCTTTCAGTGGGTTTTTATCATATCTTTTGGAGCTTCGCATGTGAATTTTCCCCTTCATTTGTGTGAATGAACTCCCAAGAAGTTTGGATTCAATGACTGCTGAGGTGCTTCTCTAAACATGCTATGATCTCATGTAGACCACTTTTCCTCCCCTTAACTTGGTCTGAAGGGATATTTGCACAGGAGAACTTGATCATGGCAATGCAGGGAGGAGTGAGGGCATGTGCACTTTCTTAGCATTTTGCTGGTAGAGATGGATACTGCTTTGGGCTGTTCCTGGTGTGGTCTGCTCTGTACAGTTTTAGTCAGTCAAGGCTGAATCAAAAATCATCAGAACTACAATTAGTTGCAACTGTAGGATAAAATAGGGGCCTTTCTGTATCGTTGATCTGCTTCATAAAAAAGAAAACTAATATAATAATGACTATATATACATGATATTGTAAATCATCTATACTTCAGTTATTTTCTTCAGAAATGTACTTAATCCCTTCTAATATCTTTTATTTATTTATTTATTTAGTACTTTTTAATTGAAGTATAGTTGATTCAATGTCATGTTAGTTTCAGGTGGATATCACATGATTCTGTTATATATACGTATGTTCCTGATCCTTTCCCATATAGGTTATTATAAAATACTGAGTAGAGTTCCCTGTGCTATACAGTAGGTCCTTGTTGGTTATCTATTTTATATATAGCAGTGTGTATATAGTAATCCCAACCTCCTAATTTCCCAACCACCTATACTTCAATTTTTAAAAAGCCAAAATAATAAAAGCAATGGATAGTGATGCTTAACTCTAAGTCAACTCAGGGTTTTACAAGCTAAAATTATTAAAGGAAGGGTTCTTGGTCCCTGGGACCATAAATACTGCAGTGACTAGACTTCTGCTTGTGTTCAACACATCCATAGCCACCTATAGATGAGCTGTGATTTCAAAAGTTTGTTTGAAATGCATTTACTTCTAAGTCACACAAATTATTTAGCATTGTGTGATCCCAACCATAAATATTCCTCACCTTTAGGAAAGGAGACTAACATTGCTCTCCCTATTTCCAGGTAGAAAAAAAAATATGTGCCAAAGAAAAAGATGGATACCTGTTAGGTTCAGAACATCGTTTAGATATGCGGACTCCTGCCACTGAGAAGGAACTGTGTTACTGAGGAGGGACAGAGAGAACTTGCTTCTCTTCCAAAATCAGCCACTGGGCAACTCTGAACAGTTCCCTTATACGTTATGAGGCTCAGTTGTCCCTAGCTGCAAAGCACTTCCGTTTCTTTAGGGAATGTAAAGAGTGTTATTCATTCAAAATGGTTTTACTTGCTCTTCGTTGAAGTTATCAGAAAGTCATTCACACCTGTCAAGGAGGGGTTTGGGAGTGGATTGGGGAAGGGAGAGGAAAGAGCCACAAGTGTCATGGCATAGATAGTGTCAGGTACATTGAGAACATTCAATAAGTACTTGCTGGTTTGTTGGCTAGCTTTCTGTTTCAGACTTCTCATCCATTGTTAATTTTGGAGGAGTTTTGGAGTTTTGGAGGAGTCTGTGAGATATTAGTTTCTCCTGGTGATTCGCTTATAGCTGACAGATCATCTTCCTAGTCCCCTGTACTCAGGGAGAAGGAGTCTCATGAGGCAACATTTATAAAGGCCTAGCAAAGAAGAGAAAAAAGAATCAGGCTATGTTCTAGAGGAGCACACCTGACGAGGGGCCCGCAGATGACAGCCTTTGGTGATTGGAGAGTCTTGGGTCAGCCGTGGCCTAGCTTTTAGATCCTTGATGAAAAGGAAATGAGAGGGGCTTCCCTGGGCTTCCCTGGTGGCGCAGTGGTTGAGAGTCTACCTGCTGATGCAGGGGACACGGGTTCGTGCCCCGGTCCGGGAAGATCCCACGTGCCGCGGAGCGGCTGGGCCCATGAGCCGTGGCCGCTGAGCCTGCGCGTCCGGAGCCTGTGCTCCGCAATGGGAGAGGCCACAACAGCGAGAGGCCCGTGTACCGCAAAAAAAAAAAAAAAAAAAAAAAAAAAAAAAAAAAAAAAAAAGGAAATGAGGATACCTGATCTTTCCCCCAGGATTTTCCTTTTATCACATCCAGAACTCATTTATTTTTTCCCCTGTGATTCCATACCTGTATCAGGGTATCTGCTGGCCGCCTCTGACTTCCCTAGTTGTCACCTCTGACCTGAGTCTGGAGAGGAGTTCTCCACCCTCACTGCATCGGTCACCTGATGAGACCTGCACCCAGCACCCTTCCCTAGAGATTCCCATCATTTGGATCAGGGTAGGGCCCCGGTATCAGCATATTTTAAAAGCGTTCCAGGTGATTCTCATGTTCACGTGTGGTTGAGCGCCACTGCTTTGCAGCAGAGGCAGGTTTGTTTTTTTCCTGTTGACTCACCAAAGTGAGAAAAATTCGGGAAAAAATAATGCAAAATAAAAATGAGTTATTTATTTATTTATTTATTTATTTATCTATTTTTGTCTCATCAAAAAGGCTAGGCTTTGTGTCCTGGAGATCTGGGTCTTCCTTTTGCTCTGAGAACTTTTATTTCCCAAAGTCTCTTGGAGGTGAAAATTTGTGTGGTCCTAGTAGGGGATGGGTCCCGAGACTTGCACAGGGTGAGGCTAAGTTGCCAAGCCTGGCGAAGCCTTGCTTTGGAGGCTGGAGAGAAGGGCATGGCAGGGGCTTCATAGTTACCAGAGACCTTCAGCCCTGCCCATATACTACCCAGGAGATGGTAGGGTGACGGAGATTAAGATGCTGATCCTGAAACACCAAGACCTTGGGGACCACAGTCTCTGTGCCTAAGAAGGGTAAAGAACTACTGTATCCCTGCCAGCAAATGGACCACACAGACTTAGAAAATGAGCATCTTGGCAGCAGTCTTGATGGACTTAGGACCAGCTGCTTCGCTCCAAATTTTATGGACTATATAAATCTCCTGGGATTGTTACACAGCCCTGGGGAGGGGAAAGCCTCCCTGAACATGACTGGGATTGAAATTATTGCAAGTCAGGATTCAGAGCCAGACGTTACTATATTTAGAAAAAAAAGGCAATATGGCATTTTTTTAATATGAGGGATGTGCAATAAATACTAGTCTGTGTAACAAAAGGAATCAAGCAATCCAATTAAATAACCCCATCTCATATGCTTTTAATTTTCTTGGGTTTTCATTCGATTTTGGTTTGGCCAAGAGCTCTGAGGACTTTTGCTGCAGAAGGGCACTTGCATTTTCTAAGGCTGTTCAAAGAATGTAGTGCTCTCTGGAATTAAAAACAAAAGTCTCGGAAGGATTTAAGGGCACAGTGTGATAGTGAATGGTGAAGGTGGAGTGTGGACAAAAAGGGTGACCCTGGGGCTTGACGTTCTATTTGCACTTGACTAAGATCAAGAAACAATTGGGTGTTTATACTTTATTTAAGAAAGAGGAAGCTACCCCTCCAATGAAATTCTTCCATCTGCAACCACCCACCTGCCACCAGCCCCAGTAAGGTGAGAAATTGAAAAAACAGCATTGCTAAGTGGGAGTGGTGTCAATTATTAAATTACTGAAATGCTTTCTTCACCGAGGAGCCTCCGTATAGTGGGAAGAATGTGGGTTTTGGAGTCACACAGAACAAGATTGAAATCCCCACTTGCTAGCTCTGATGCGTTTTTGTCTTCTCAGGACCTAGCAGTGCATGGCATATAATAGGCATTAATAAATACTTCATAAATTAATGAATAATGGATGAACCAAAGCAATAGCCATCTGACTCTAGGCCATTACTTGCCACATCTGAAACTATGCCCAAGTGGCTTTACCTGTAGTACAGGCATACTGATGACTAATGTGATGAGGTTTTTGAAATTTTATAAAATATGAAGTTTTTAAACCTGTGCCTTGTAGGTCCTCCTTATATTTAATTTGCCTGCTAGCACACACCTTCCCTCAGCACTGTGTATTCGCTGATTTGTGATAGGAAGAGCCTCACTGAATTGAAACCATCAAGTATGGGAAATTGTTGCACACAGTAGCCAACTTTTAACCCCAGGCTAGACCCTGAGAACTAAACACTGAGTCCTGCCTCAAGAGGATGTGTCAGAGTGAATCCCTGTTAGTAGAAACAGGCTTGGCTCAGCTTGGCTTGGCTTGGCTTTCATGGGGCCTCTGTCTCTTCATGAGGTGTGTCTTATGATCCCCGACAGTGTCTGGTTTTGATTCATGAGTTCTAGGTACTCGTGGTCTACAGCTTTTTACTCCTCTTTGACCAACCGTTCTGATCCACTATTTCTCCTCACCTTCATGATTTTCATTCAACAAGCATCTGTGGCATGTTGGCCACGTGGTAGGTGTTACGGATACCACACAAACAAGGTGGAGATGAGCGGGATGTAATCCTTGCCTTCCAAGCAGGAAAAAAAGTCTGGTAAGAGGGGATTTCAATAAGAAATCCAAGAGTTACAATATGGAGGGGTAAGTTCTCTGAGAGAAGCACATACACAGGAGCTCAGCCTGGACAGAAAAGGTGTCAGGGAAGAGGGAGAAGTATCTTAAATATTCCTGGGTTCTTTTGTCTTACTCAGATTCCTCTGGTCCTGAATTATATCATCGTCTCTGCAAACCACTACCACAGAAAGCCCATTTGAGCCAATGTATATGACGATATAGTCACCCACTTAGATTGGGGGCTCCACGAGGGCAGATGCCTTGCCTTTGTTCACCACTTCACTCCAGACCATGAAACAATCTGGTACATCAGTAGGCACACAAATATTTCTTGAATGATTGTATGTAAGCTGGAAGAGATGGATAACTTTTTAAAGAAACTCGTCCTGGACAGTTCATAGGGCTTTACGCACCATTAGACTATGAAAACACTTCTTTTGCCTTTAAGTGATCTATTTTCAAAGACTTAGCCATCTAAATGTCAGTGCATAAATTCCATTATAACCTACTGATTTCATCAAGCATCCTTTTCAAAAAAGGAAGTGTTCCCTAGCTATTAGATTGTGTATGGAAATTGCTGGATGCTTTGTTCTTGCTTTCAGATACAACATCTGTCAGTAAGTTGGAGTGATTATGTACACACAGAGTATTCAAGTGTATCTTACATGTATGATACTTGAGTTTTGTTTGCTTTTTCGACAAATCTTAAAGGGGAAGATTTCAGACAGCTCCCTGAGGCACTGCCTTATGCTAGTAGAGAGAAACTCAAAAGTTAGTTTGTGTCTCAGAAACAGAAACAGATGGTACTGTGACCCACTCCCCTGAGCGTAGGGGATTGTTAGAAGATTTGACTTAAAATGGGTTGACTGTCAAGGGTGAATTGCATGGCCTAGGGAAGGCATTATGCCTCAAGTCAGAAGCCACAGATCCCAGAACCAATGACAAAAGCAAAGGAAATTGACTTAAAATAAAGGATAGATCTGATAACATAAACGCACAGGTATCATTGCACAATTCATCAAGGTCTCTCAGTAGTGCTGTTGGTAGACAGAATTGGATGCTCTGTATCTTTCTGGGGTTACGGTGCTCAGGGTGTACCAAGATGGAGAAGGTGTGCAAAATCATCAGCTGTTATAATACAAACATGGGAAGTGGAAGTGTGCTGGTCAAACCCCTTTCTTCTTTTCTAAATTAAAAAAAATTTTAATTTTATATTGGAGTATAGTTGACTTACAATATTGTGTTAGTTTCAGGTGTACAGCAAAGTGATTCATTTATACCTATACATGTATCTATTCTTTTTCAGATTCTTTTCTCATATAGGTTATTAAAGAATATTGCATAGAGTTCCCTGTGCTATACAGTAGGTCCTTATTGTTTATCTATTTTATATATAGTAGTGTGTATATGTTAATCCCAAACTTCTAATTTATCCCTCCCCACTCCCTTTTCACTTTGGTAACCATAAGTTTGTTTCCTAAGTCTGTGAGTCTGTTTCTGTTTTGTAAATAAGTTCATTTGTATCATTTTTTTAGACTCCACATATAAGTGATATCGTATGATATTTGTCTTTGTCTGACTTACTTCACTTAGTGTGAAAGTCTGTAAGTCCATCCTGTTGCTTCCAATGGCATTATTTCATTCTTTTTATGGCCGAGTAATATTCCACTGTATATATGTATGTATCACATCTTCTTTATCCACTCCTCTGTTGATGGACACTTAGGTTGGCTTCCATGTCTTAGCAATAGTGCTGCTATGAACATTGGGGTGCATGTCTCTTTTTGAATTATGGTTTTCTCTGGATATATGCCCAGCAGTAGGATTGAAGGATCATACAGTAGCTCTATTTTTAGTTTTTTAAGGAACCTCCATACTGTTCTCCATAGTGGCTGCATCAATTTATATTCCCACCTTTTTAAAATTAGGTTCAGAGCAATGTTAGATCCAGAGACTTCCCTGCCACAACTATTATCGACCCTTGCACCCTCTTAGGTTAGACATCTAACGTCATGATTTGTTTTAGTGTTCTAGCTTTTTCCCACTCGCTCTTCATCCCGGCTGATGTGCCTGAAGAAGAAAGAAAGCAAAGGGGTGTGGGTATGCTCCCAGGTGTGGTCACTGGTGTAGGGGAGTAGGAGTCAAAATATCAAGTTACAAATAATTTTATTAAAACAAAACAAAGCAAAAACCTTCCTCTGGGGCCTGAAATTCCCTTGGTACCAACTAGATCATTATTTTTCTATCCTGTGAAAATCGAAAATTTAAATAAATTGACCATTATTTCTAGGAGAAGATGTCATAGGTCACTGCATTCTTCCATGTCACATAGCAGCATGTTCTATCTGAGAGGGACTTAATTGCCTATGGGAACCCTAGTGCCTGCGGATCTCCCTAATAAATTCAGGGAAGGCTTTCCTCTTTGCCTTCTTCTCTGCAAGTTCCAAAGGGACCAAGCCGTTTGGGGAGGCTGAGTCGATTGTATCATCAGACTTCAAATTCAGCCTTCTCGGCAATGGGAAAAGTTATAAAGAGGAAACAGGACACTTCTTTGGGTTGCTGGAGCAGAGGTTGGGGGGAGGTGATACAAATTGGTGAGTCATTAATATTAATGACTACATATGGTTTTTAAAGCCATGAAACCAAATGAGATGACCAGAGGGTTGTAGGCTGGTTGCTTCTTTTGTTTGTCAGCCCTTAACATAAGCAATTCCAGCTGAAACTGAGGAATGTTTGGACGATTCCTGTAAAGGAATAAAAGGGTGTAATGAATTCATCAGTTTTGGAGGGGCACTATATTTAATAGGAAATAAAACCACTAGTCGTTTATTTGGTGGCTGAGTGCCTACCTGTACCAGGCACTGTTTTGGCCATTGGAGATACAGTGGTGAGCAAAAGAGTGTTCATGGAGGTTACATTCTAATGAAGGAGGAAAGAGATAAGAAACAAGCAAGCACATGTTCTTAGGCGGTAAGTGCTAGTGCAGAAAGAAGGCAGATTAAGCAAAGTGGGGAGTGCACAGTGGGAATGGGGTTGTAATTTTATATGGGGTAACCTGGGAAGGCCTCTCTGATAAACTGACACTGAGCGGACACCTAAAAGAAGTGAGGAAAGGAGGCCTGCAGGGATCTGGAGAAGAACATTCTGGGCAAAGAGAACAGCCAGTGCAAAGGGTTGTGGGGAGGAGCATGCTTCAAACATTTGAGCTCCTAGAAGGAGGCCAGCACAGCTGAAGCTAAGCAAGCAAAAGAGTGATAGAAGAGGGATCACAGGCAAGTGGGCACATTTTTAGGACCTCGTAGGCCACAGTGAGAATTCTGCCTTTTTCCTGAGTAAGACAGAAAGCCACTGATGAGTTTTGAGTAGTGGAGAGGCATGACCTCAGTTAAAAGCCTTCCTCTGCCTACTGTGTCGAAAGAGATATGAGTGGGGAATAAGTTCAGAGGTGATTGCAGTAATGGTGACAAGAGGCGATGGCATGACCATGTGGTGGTGGTGAAGAGGATGCAAGATGATCCAGTCAGATGTATTTTGAAGGTAGAATGGGTGGGATTTGTTGCTGGTGTGAAAGTGAGGTGAGAAAAAAGAGGAATCAGTATGACTGCAAGATTTTTCTTTTGCCTGAGCATCTAAAGAATGGAGTTGCCATGTCCTGAGATAGATCACAGGAGGAACGTACAGGGGAGATGATTAGGAGTTGGGCATATTAAGCAATTGGAGATACAAGTCTGGAGCTCAGAGGAGAAGTTTAAGCTGGTGATACAAATTGGAGAGTCATTAATATTAATGACTACATATGGTTTTTAAAGCCATGAAACCAAATGAGATGACCAGGGAGAGGAGTGCAGATAAAGAAAAGAGCTCTGAGGAAGAGTCTGGGAGCACTACTCCAGCATTACACAGGCTAGGCCAGCCAAGGAGCCTGAGAAGGAGCTGCTAGTGAATAGGGAGCAAAAAGCAAGGGAAAGTCTATCCTATGAGCCAAATGATGAAAGTATTTTAAAAAGGGAGGAATGGGGCTTCCCTGGTGGTGCAGTAGTTGCGGGTCCGCCTGCCGATGCAGGGGACACGGGTTCATGCCCTGGTCCGGGAAGATCCCACATGCCGCGGAGCGGCTGGGCCCGTGAGCCATGGCCGCTGAGCCTGCGCGTCCGGAGCCTGTGCTCCGCAACGGAGAGGCCACAGCAGTGAGAGGCCCGCGTACCGCAAAAAAATAAAAATAAAATTAAAAGGGAGGAATGATGAACTATATCATCTTTGTCTCTTGGGATCCTATCATTTCCATTTTATTGCATTTCGCAGCAACCAATGAGTAGTAAGTAACCAGAGATAGGAGCCATTCCTAATTTTTGACAGATTGGAAAAACAACGAGTTCCAAAGGTGTAATCATACTAAAACCAAAATAGACAATAGCAACAGCAAACCCCTAGAAATGTTATCCTTAGAGACACAACATGATGTCAGCCTCTAGAGCTGGACATCAGGCTAGTTAATCTCCTCCCTCAGTCATCACCTTTAGCTTCATAATTGTTTAAATGGGATTAAGAATATTTGTAGGTCTCATAGGACCATTGTGGAAGTGAACAGGGTATCATAGAGCCTTTTATATATCCCAACTATTTCCATGTTGGCATTCTAGACTCTGCAAGTAAGAAAATACAGAAGTCTCTTTATGATGCAATTTTTATACATAAATATTTTGTTAGTATTATTAGTTGTTTTCAAAATATATGATTCTTTCATTAAATTCACAAATATTTGTGCTTTTCTACTCAGTGCCAGGCACTGAGGATTCACAGGGAAATGAGAGGCTCCTGTTCCTAAGGAGCTTCGAAGCTAAGGAAGCAAATAGTTAAAATGATTGATACTTAGAATGTACAGTAGACTGCCAGTGCCATTAATCCTTGTGAAATAATCTGTGGATGGTCTCGTCATTCCGATAGCCCACTTATTTTTCATTTAAGAGATGCTTTGGGGTACAGCCTTAGAATGAGCTCTGTTACCCATGTCTGTATATATTTAGCAGGTAGCTCTAACTGTATCAGTTCCCAAAATAGTGCCTGATGTTCAAGATGAGTGGCTAGGCCACATATTCCTTTTTAAAGCAATAAATGGTTATGGATTGTCCTCTGCAGTCATATCTGCACTTAAACGTGGACCATGAAATCTGCTGGACTGCACTCTGTCCCACGTGCTCCCATGCTTCTCTGTACCAGTGGTATGCACAGCTAACTATAGGACTGTCATCAGCTGCCTAATGATCGACCTTAAATAGGGCTGTCAGCCATTCTGTTTTGTCCCAAAGAGTCCTTTGCGAATGACCCAGAGAGAAGAGGGAGAGCCAAGGTGTCTCTGGCCATCAACTCTGAGATGGGGAAAATGGACGCTCCAGTCCTTGGGCCGGGATCCAGGGGGTAAGAAAGGATCAGTAGGGATAGAATAGGCAAACTCCAGTCATTTTCAAGTTCAAAGTTCTTTAGCTAGCAGAGTACAGAAAGAACTTTACTTTGTCAGAGGCGACCTGTGATAATATGAAATCTCAGCAAAGAGAGCTGAAGACTGTATATTCTTGTTCAGGGACAATCACTCAACACCACCACAGGCTCAAGCTATGACAGGAATAGCTGATGCTCGTGAATCACATAGCTTGGAGGGATGCTGATATATGATATACCTTGGATTTTAATCTTTTTCTCCCCTCTGCTACAAGTTTGGGGATGATGTTCACTTCTTCCATTGTTATAGTCATGGGACAAAGGGAGATTTGGTTTTATTTGTTCTTTAGTTCTCCGGCTGTTCTCTCTGGCATTGTGCTCTGTGATGTGGTTACTTTTTAAAGTTGTATGGCCACATGAGAGGGCTGGGATATATCTATTTTTATCGACACCATCAGCATGGGCCTTAGAGTCTGCAAGACAAGTTTCAGACCCATTGCTAAGGTCAGTCTTTCGGAATCGAGAGCCAATTTGGCACCATGGTCAAGAGGACAGGCTCCTGATTCATGAAATGCTAGGTTCAAGGTCAGAATCTGCCACTACCATGCTATGCAACATTATTAATTAACCTCTCTCTGCCTCAACCACTTTATACACAAATAGAGAGAATATTAGTACCTATCCAAGGGTGGTTGTAAGGATTAAACTGAGATTTTGGAACATGGTGGCACACAATGGCTGTTCATTAAATGGTCATTCATTAAAATTGGCTAATTCCTTAGAGCTTTGGTTTCCTCATTCTTAGAATGGTTGTGTTGATGTGAGTGTTAAATAATCTGGGGGGAAATTTCAGCAGAGTGTCTGGTATAGAGTGAATGGTTATTATTATCAGTATTAGTAATAACTAAGCAACAGAAACTAAAAAATTTTGAAATGGACTCCAAAGCCTCATCATTGCTTATTCCCTATTACTTCGTTATGTCAACGTCTGTTGTCTTTTGATGAGATTACTCAGTTCTGACTCACCAGTGAAGCAGTGACCCTTTCTACAATAACTATTGTTACATGAGAGTAGAGAAATCTCTTCTTTTAATCGGATTCCATATCCCAATCAGTCAACATGATTTTACCAAACACATTATATTCCCAACTTGGATGGGGAAGCAGTTTTCTGCTCTAGCAGAGTTTGTAAATAACTGGGGTTACAAGGTGAAAACACGCCCATTCAATAAATGATAACTGGGTGTATAATGTGTATAAAGTGCCATGCTTGTGAGTATCCTGATAGGTGTAAACTTGAACCAGATGGGGATCCTGCCTTCAGGGGGTACAAAGTCAACTGAGAGGAGCTGAGAGAGACCGTGGATATAGAGCCTGGACTGGATACCAGGCTCTACCCCTTGCCACCATGAGACCTTAGGCAAGTTACTTAACTGCTCTGCACAGGGTCTTCTCATTTGTCAGATAGAGATTACAATAGTACCTACATCCTAATGTTGATGTGAAGCTTAAATGGGTTATTGTGCATAAAGCACAGTGCCTGTTACACAATCAGAGATTAGCAAACGTGAGCCATTTCCAAATATAAAATGTAGCTGGGGATAAGACATGCATATGAATAATCACAATGCAAGAGTAGGGTGATAATTGCTATGGAAGTTCGGCAGGAGAGGTGAGATGACCTGGACTTCATAAAGAATGTGGTATTTGAGCCAAGCTTGGGAGGCTAGGGAATCTGTGACCTTGGAAAAGTAGGGCAAATCATGGCAGCTTTAGAATTAGAGACAGCATGAGTAAGGGCATGGAGGTAAAGAAGGCCAAGGACGTCTGTAGGGAAGAACTTGGGAAGATAAGTTGGAAGGTGAAGGTGCTCATATGCTAGTTCAAGAAATTTATATTTGTTTTATGGATAGTGTAGACAGTCATAGTGGATTTTCAGCAGGAAAATTATAAGGTCGGAGCTATGCCTCCAGGAACAGACAAGAGGAAGAATGTTCTGGGTGTTGTTATAGCCTTGTCCTGGGCTCTAGAGCTCCAGTCTCTCCTTCCTCTGGTCCATTTGCTGTAGGACAGGAGGGAGAGGAGGCTCATAGATAGACAGGGGGTGATGATGCTGAGCCTGGGTTGCAGAGGGGTTGGATGTGTCATGAACAAACACAGGAAACATAAAATAAGAGTAGATGGAAAAGGAAGCCTTTTGATGCATTGGGACATATTGCTTTGAGGTGTTGATAAGTCCGTGGATCAACCTAGGAATAGATGGAGGTTTGGGACCTTGGGATGCCTTCAGGTTGGAGGTACAGGTGGCATAATGACTTCTTAGAATAAAACTGGAAACCTGAAGAATGGATGGGATTGCTAAGGGAAAATGACAAAGACCTATCCTTGGGTGATCCCTATATTTAGGAGTGGCTGGAGAAAGGGAACATGGGAAGGATCCATTGGAAAAGTAGGAGAACTAGGAGAATACACAGTCAAATGAAGGAATGGAGGATTTCAAGAAGGAGCATTTCATGGAGGCTGAGCAAGACTTATTTGGGAGACAGTAGGCTATAGGAATGGAGGAGAGATAAGGTTAGAGGTGGAGGGGAGAACTCAACAGTGGTGGGGAGAGATGCTTTAAAAGCCAGACCGAGGGCTTCCCTGGTGGCGCAGTGGTTAAGAATCTGCCTGCCAATGCAGGGGACACGGGTTCGAGCCCTGGTCCGGGAAGACCCCACATGCCGTGGAGCAACTAAGCCCATATGCCACAACTACTGAGCCTGCGCTCCAGAGCCTATGAGCCACAACTACTGAAGCCCACGTGCCTAGAGACCGTGCTCTGCAACAAGAGAAGCCACCGCAACGAGAAGCCCACGCACCGCAACGAAGAGTAGCCCCTGCTCACTGCAACTAGAGAAAGCCTGCGTGCAGCAACAAAGACCCAAGGCAGCCAAAACTAAATAAATAAAATAAATAATTTTTTTAAAAAAGCCAGGCAGAGACCTTTTGACTTATTTGGTAGAAAGCCAGAGACCTTTATGTGATCTTACAGAGATTATTTCCTGGGGGCCTAGGGGATTCATACCCCTCACCCTTAACGACAGAGGCTGGGTCTGAAAGGTCTTACCATTAGTGATTATTGTGCCCTCTTACAGATGGAAGGTATTATTATTTGATATTGACTGTGTTGGATCTGCTGTTAAGTCCTACAAAAGACAAATTTTATGGTCTTGTTCCAGTGAATAAAGATTCAAACAAGCTGAGAGTGCATTACCCCAAAAAAATCCCATAAATTTATAGTAGAACAAAACTTCAAAGTTGTGTTGTTTTCTCTATTAAAAAATCAATCATTTTCCTTGCTGGGGTGGTGGAAATAATGGAGATGGCAGTGCCCTCTTGGAACTGGATGTCTTGATGAAGGGGAAAGCAAGAATAGTGAAAGAGAATGAGAACGCAAGCAAGCGAGAAGATTGCGTCTATAGAGTGAGATAGTCTAGTTTGGGATTTTAGAATTGGAATCATTCTGGGTTATGAGAGGGAATGTTCCTTAGAGTGTGTTACTAAAACAGAGCGGCAGTCATTAGGTCTAGGTGTTCTTCTTGAATAGATTGTCCACATGAATCTTGAAGTTACTTGAGATGATGGCTGAAGCGGAGTGGAGAAAGGCTGTGGGCTGGGCTTTCAGCTGTCAGCTCCATCATGACAGTATTAACAGCTCTCCTCTTACAAAACCTGGTGTACTCCATGGTACCCTGGAAGAATTCTTTGCCCTTGGAAGGCAGTCAGTACATGTGTGTTGAAATCACACAAAAATGTTTATCAAATTTCTGATTGTCATTAAGAGTCAGGTAAATGGTGGGAGAAGTAACTAGTCTGTTGATAGATTGCCAGAGAAGATGTGGAGATTGGCTATCATGTGTCTCAAACTAGAAGAGTGTTTGCACCTGAGTAGAAGAGGAATGATCTGAGTTGGCATTGGGGGATGTGAGGAGGGTGTGAGCTTCTGGGGAGAGGAGATAACAAATGTGGAAGAATTTTCAGCCTTCAATTAAAGGGGCTTCCTTGGAAATGGAATTATCTGGAAATTCCCAGGTTTGCTTTAAAGCAAAGGGAGAAAGGAAGTGAGATAACAAGAGAGGAGAAAGTATACATCAGTATAGGGATCAGTAAACTAGATAGGGCTGGTAACTGGTGGTGGGGGGGCTTGTGTTCTGTGTTTCACTAGGGAGTGAGAGAATTTATTAGATAGGTTAAATTAACTCATCTTATGATTCCAAATGGTGCAAAGATTTCTGGGTCAAGCACTCCAAGGATCCAGATGTCTGTCTATTGAAGGTGTGTGGAGATAATAGCTGCTGTCTGGAGCGAAGGCAGGTACGGGCTGCCACGCCAGGTGGTGTCTGTAGCCAGGTCAGCATGGAGCATATGGTTCCAGACAGCATGTGGAAAAAAGCGAAAGTGTTTGGAGAAGGGTGAGTTTGACCCAGAGTCCCACACCACCTGTGTCCCTCAGAGTGCTGACTTGGACAGCACCTGTACATGGGTACTCTTTAGGAAGTGGTTGCTGAGCCAGGGCAATTAGTTTTTTTTATTTTTCAATAAATTTATTTATTTATTTTTGGGCTGCTTTGGGTCTTTGTTGCTGTGTGCGGGCTTTCTCTAGTCGCGGCAAGCGGGGGCTACTCTTCGACGCGGTGGCTTCTCTCTGTGGTGGAGCACAGGCTCTAGGCACGCAGGCTGCAGTAATTGTGGTTCGTGGACTCAGTAGTTGTGGCTTGCGGGCTTAGTTGCTCTGCGGCATGTGGGATCTTCCCAGACCAGGGCTCGAACCCGTGTCCCCTGCATTGGCAGTCGGATTCTTAACCACTGCGCCACCAGGGAAGTCCCCAGGGCAGTTCTTTTACTTCATCAGTTGATTGGCAGCCTAGGTTGTGAGGATGTGAATTATAGCACAGGTCAATTTCAGAAGACAAAGATCCCAAGACAGCTACTGCAAGGTGGATTGGGCACTTTGGGGTGGAAAGAGCATGGGAAAGGAGATCATGGAAAGAGATTCTCTAAGACACATATTGAAAAGAAAACCCTGTCGATTTTCACTAGTTCGTGAAAAGTCTGGTCCATAGAACCACTCCTGTGATTTCCAGATTTTCCTGTTTTCACTGGGGAGTGGTGCTGTAGGTGGGAGATATTTAGATATTTCTCAACAGGGGTCCTCTTGACATTTTGGACAGGTAAATTATGTGTTATGAGGACTGCCTCTGGCAGTACAGACCATTTAACGCCCACGGCCACTGTTTCCTAGCACTCTTCCATCAACTTGGAGTACTCCCCCACGGCCTATACCCCTTAGGGAGGATGGTATCACCACTGGTTGCTGTGGGATCTGGGGGAGACTCCCCCCGGGGAAAAACTTCATCCTTGTCAGAGATTTCCCTGAGCCCACATTTTGAGAATAATGGCATTCTGGCGTTTTCTTCTGTATCAATTCAAACGACTGAATTCTGACTTCATTAGATGCAGAGGCTTGAATTTATTACTGACTCAATTTAGTGATGAACAGTGACATTTCAGTGCTAGTGAAAGTGTGGAGCTTTTTTTTTTTTATTCCCTCAGTCTTCACCTCATATGTCTGTGGTTTGTGGCTTCTCGAATTTCCCTGCTGCCCCTAGCCAATCCCTGGGCACCTATAGCCATCTTTCTGGGGGTTGGTTCTACTGACTCTCTTCATGTTCCCACCAAGTAGAGGATTTCATTTTTCCACATGACCACATATGCTGTAGACACAGGTGAAGAAAAACCTTGCCTATTTAGTATGCCTTTGCAATACTCCAGGACAGACACTAACGCCGGGGACATGGGAGTGAGATGGGGAACAGGAGAGCCATTGCTAAGGACAAAGCTCCACCTGGTGCTCCTCTGGTTACTCCTTTAACTTCACCACGGCTGGAAATCTTTTTGATGTTTGTAACCCAAAGTCAGGCGGTAGTGGAGAGAGAGAGTGTGGACTGGACAGGTGGGAGGAGTAAGGAGGGAGGGGCTGGTAAGGAGAAGGTTTTCCTCTCTGCCTTAGGCAGGGTTGAGCACAGGCAGAGCCTATGAGTGTAAATGGAGGTCAGCCTCATTTCTGGACCATCAACCAGAGGAATGCCATCCAAACAAGGTGTCTGCAATTGGAGGAGGGCTGCTTTTGAGACTGATGCCTAGGAGGAAGGTCTCCTCCTTGGGAATCCAGAGTGGCTCCCCCACTCGGCCTTCAGCGTCTCCTTCCAGTCTGGCTCCTCCAGGTTTCTTTCTGTCTTCCTTTCCCATATGTCTGACACCCATCTGCTGCCTCTGTCCACAGCCTCCTTTGTCACCTTCTGGCAGATGCGTTATCACTGCATGCACCCCCTCCCCCCGACAAAACATGTCTCTTCTCTCCCTGACATCAAATGGACCTTCCCTCCACGAATCTCACCTCCCTCAGATCTCTGCTGTTGTCTCTGTCTCCCTCAATCTCACCTCATTGTTTTACTGTTTATTTGGAGAGATTGCCTAGGTGTACTTTCACATTCACTCCAGTGTTGAAAACCAACTGCTCGCTTGGATGGGGGGGCAGTCTGTACATTTCACAAGCGAGGTCTACGCTGTGTATTTAAGTAGTACCTCTGTTCCATGTACTTGCTCTCTTTAACCCCGCCCCGGATTTGAGGAGAGTCCTAACTCAAGGGAGGAGCTCGGTTGTGCCATGTGAAGAACGAAGTCTCCTTTATCTAATATTCAAAGGCATGTGCCCCTCAGCGTACCTGATAAAGGCACAGCGAGGTGCCTTGGGGGCTTGGCTCTGTGTGGGGATGTAGCCCCCTCACTGTTCACATGGGTCTCTGTTCCCCTGGCAGGAAGATGAAGTGGTCCTCCAGTGCATTGCCAACGTTCACAAGGAGCAGAGGAAGTTCTGCCTGGCAGCTGAGGGACTTGGGAATCGCCTGTGCTTCTTGGAACCCACTTCAGAAGCCAAGGTGAGGTTGACTGTCTGTCCTGCACCTTCCCATTTGGCACCCCAAAGTCGTCTAGGGGATGGGACTGCTGGGATATGGTGGTGAGGGTGATAAGGATGGTAAGGAAGAAATCTGAAAGGACACATTTATTTTTTAAATGGGAAGCAGATCAGAACACTGTCTTTCAGTGTTCAGCAGGACACGGGGGATACCTTGAGGTCATTGTCGGTCTTCATGGAGGAGGTTCTTTTACTACCTCCAGAGCACCTTCTTTGTTGTTAATTCCTAGAAATCTGAGTGCGTGTTCTGTACCCCCAGCTCTCGGTTTTATTGCTACAGGGACTCATAGGTCCTTGGACCTGTGTTTCATGGCAAGCTCATCACTTTCAGCTGTGACTGTGCTGAGATTGTTGTAATTGCCTGCTGTGACCTGGAGGCAGAGAGGAATGTTTGCTCTGATCTCCACCTGCAGGGTGGCATGTAACATCATCTCTCCTCAGCCAAACTTTGCTTCCTGCATTTTCAGTTGCTTTCTGCTTTTCATGAACTCTATGTCAGGTGGATCTGTGTGCCCAGTTTTCTCACAGTACTTTGTAGTCCTGGAAAGACCTTTATATCAGTCAGCGTTTTCCAGAGAAACAGAACCAATAGGATCTCTCCCTTTTTCTAGATAGGTGGGTGGATGGATGGATGGATGGATGGGTGGGTGGATGGATGGGTGGGTGGATGGATGGATGGGTGGATATGGATTTATTTTAAGGAACTGGATCATGCAATTAGGGAGGCTGGCAAGTCTGAAATCACTAGGTTCAGATCAACTGGAAACTCAGGAGTTAATGCTGTCTTAAGGCAGATTTTTTTTCTCCTCCAAGAAACCTCAGTTTTTATTCTTAAGGCTTTCAACTGATTGGGGGAGGCCCACCCACATTATCAAGGGTAATCCCCTTTAAAGTCAACTAATTGCAGATGTTAATTAGATCTACAAAATGCCTTCCCATCAAAACCTAGATTGGTGTTTGATTAAATAACTAAGTACTGTAGTCTAGCCAAGTTGGCGCACAATTAACCATCACCCCTCCACGCTCAGTTTTTCTTACAGAATCTTTTTAAATTTTAAATCAGAAGATGGGTTACATTTTCCAGTGAGGCCACCTGATTGATATGTCATTTCTCTATGTGAACATATACAACACAGGCACACATGCAGAGTCTGGGCAAATCCTAGCACAGCAGATATGCACCGTGATGGCTGCGTCTCCCAGAAACCCTCTCTTCTCCCTCACCCTGCTCCCTCCCGTGTAGGTCACTGATCCAAAAGCACAGACTTACGTCAGTGGCATGTAGGACAGGGTTACATTCAAATAAATGCCAGAGCAAAGAGGCAAGGAAGATTTTTATCTTTTTAAAGGTCTTAGGCTTGATTTCCCTAAGGCCTTTTCTCATTTACTTTTGTTCTTAGCTAGGTTTTTTTCTTTTCATTCCCAGCAGTCTGGGATAATAGGAAGATCATTAGATTATAAGCCAAGAAGTTAATTCTCAACCATTAGCTCATCATGTGACCATGAACAAGTCACTCAGTCTTGTTTTTAGCTTTCTCACCTACCAGATAAGATGCAGCCTGGTGCAGTAGAAAGAGCATTGGCCCAAATTAGAAACCCATGGTACCATTTTCTAGTTATCCGTTGAGTGGGTCACAGGACACTGGTTTAGGGCACAGCTCTGGAGCCAGACCGGCAAGAGTTTGAATCCTGTCTCCACCACTCACCAGCTAAGCCAGGGCCTTGAGCAAGGTACCTCATCTTTCTGAACTTAGTTTTCTCCTCTGCCTAGTGGGAATTTAATAGGAACTACCTAATAAGGTCGTTATTAGGATTAAATGAATTAATACATGTGAACCACCTAGCACATTGTAAACTCTATTTAACCACTGGCTATTGTGATTTACCTAAACAAATTAAAGAGAACTGTGTATCATAATCTAAGAATTCTTTGTATCTCACAGGTGTAAAAATAATAACCTACACCACTCATGAACACATTAGGGTTAACACGAATCCTTCCTAACCCCCGCTTGACTAAGGGATTGTTCTTATTTTAATTTTTCATTTTAAATGTAAAACAAGATAACAGGACTGAAGAATTTTTAAACAAAATAAAATGTATCTATAACTGTATTCCCTTGTCACAACTGTTTTCATTTTTGTTTTGCTCTCTGGCCTTTATCCACATGTACCCATATATTTTCAAAGTCATACTCATAGTGGATATTCAGACATTCTGCTTTTTTTCTTTCATGTTTCAGCCAGTTCCATATTGCTATGTAGCCTTCATGGTTATTAAAAAAAAAAAATCGTGTATGTGGTTTTGTTGGTTTACTTTTGCTTCCTGGAGTAATGTCCAGGAGAAGAATTAATGATATCAGAAGGATAAACAATATTAAACTACTTTCCTAAAAGGATATACCAGTTGTTACAGTTAGCACACCCACTATCATTATGTGAGTGTCTCTCTTTTATATACAGTATGAAGAAAACGTACCATGAGGGCTTCTTACAGAAAAACAAGGTAAAGTTCCTGGAAAGGATAGAGTAGGTCTTCAGAATTTCCTGTCACCGGTCCTGAGAGCAGCCTGCTAGATGAGCCCATTTTCTGTGGCTTCAGGCTTTCCTACAACCAGCTCCGACTATGCATACACCTCTTCTGGCCTGTCCCCTCCCTTTTCAGTAGATATTTCTTCCAATTCTCTACCATCAGATTTCACAACCAGCTGTGCCATTCTTAGGCTTTTGGAAACTAATATAAGCCATGCGATGAAGTGAGAAGGCATGTGTATTCCCAAGCCTGGCACTGGGTATGAGGCACAGACCTCAAATGTCACTCTTATCAGCTGGCTACAGAGCCAAATGGTGACCTTGGGCATTCCCAGTCAAGGGTCTTTCAAGCTAGTTGAGGCTCAGAGAGATAAAACTGAGATGAACTCTAGGGAGAAGAAAGACTTCAGAGAAAGAACAGTTGAGATAAGGTACTTGAAAGAGATTCTCAGTATATGAGCCCTGAGAGAAAGAGGTCATATTGAAGCAAGGAGTGAGAGGGTAGAAGAATAAGAAGCAAAAGTATAAGAATGTGAACACTTGCTATAGACCTGGAGACTGTTGAGCACTTGGGAGAGTTCTTGTGACTTTGATTCCTGTTTGTCATGGCCCACCCTTCTCTGAAAGCCCCTGAAACTGCAGATATTAATTCATGAAAGCACCCTTATTCAGCTTTCCATTCTAATGAGCACAGCTTGGGGAGTTAAAAGGTATTTTGTTTTGTAGGGAAGACTCAGGGTTAAAACCAGAGACCAGGAAACATTGAGGGGAAATGTTGTGTCTCTATTTTATCAATAGCAGCAAATGTTTATTGACTGTCATTTTTAAGTGGAAAATGTGTTCCCAGGAATCAGGAATTTACTACTTTTCCTCTGGTTCTTATTATATCTCATCTATGATGTATCTGCAGTGTCCACAAGGGGGTCATCTTTGGTTCAACTTCACATCCAGACTCATAAGATGCTGATAGACCCCAGTCTGCTCAGTAGGGCAGGAACCACAGCTTGCCTGCTGGGAAGTGTCAGGCACTCCTGCGGGAATCCTTGCAGCCATCCAGGGGCTGCCTTCTGAATCCCCACCCCAAATGACAGCTTAAGTTCAAAGAGACAAGGTGCACATCAGGCAGGTGTGGAGTCACCATGGCTTAAAAGCCTCATGTACCACAGGAGCCAGTGTATCTTGTAACAACTCCATAGACATAGCTTTTGAGATGCCCACGAAGGACCACCACCACTACAAGGGTCATTACACTTGGGGAAATCACAAATATAGGACTTTCTATGAGGTACTGGTGGTCTCTCCAGTCCAGAGACAGGCTATCAATCAGGGATCATTTTCACACTAAGTAATGTTCCCTAGTAACATAATTAACATATCAGTTTTATCAGATTGTCCCAAGAACAAAACTGGACAATTAACTGAAGGTCAAATCGTCATGCAGAAAGAGAAAATTTCATAAGCCTTATCCCATAGGAATCTTCACTGATGACCATTACTTAACTACTGCAGCCCAACACCTTTCCAAATCCTGACTTCCACCTACCTTAATTGTATTGTAGATCATCAAAAAGGAGGAAAAATATGGGAACTCTTTGTTTAAAATCAGTTGCAGCAGACTGAGGTTTGTTTGTTTCACTGATTTTAATGATAATGAAACTGCAATTGATGAAGTGAAACAACTTACCCTAGTACCCTTCAAAAGCCAGCGTCACATCTAAAGCCTTTGGGCTCTAGTATCTCAGAAAAAAGTTCTACCTCTGTCAGGGAACATTGTGTCTTACTGATCATGGTTTATTCAAAATGAAAAATCCAGTTTCATATCTGATTTTCAAACTGAACATTTTCAGGGAAAATTTTATTCCTATTGTTTTCACCTCCTCTTTTGAAAACTGAAAAATAGTCTGCTATGGTTTCTGAAAACCTGTATAGGTTCTCAAGACCCAGAATTAAACATTTGTGATTGTGCAAAAATCATTATGTCAATGACATAAATTAGGATAGAATTCTTGGCTAAAAAATCCTTATTTTCTGTTGCTTTTATTATCTTCAGCTCAGAAAGATTTACTGTTTACTCCTAAAAAACTCAGCCTATGCAAATTTACAGAGGCCCAGCCTGAAATTGTATACCCTTTTTTGAACTTCTGATTGTTACTTTAGTGTGTAGTATTCTCTATGGACTTGAGATCGTATGAAAGGCCAAACTATTATAAAACTTCAAAAAATTCCCTTGTCTTATAAAGAGACTTACACATTAATATAAAGAGACTTAACACATCTTTTTGGTTTTTTAACAGTTATCAAGCATCATATGCTGTATGCCATGGTGCTTACATACTTTCTTTCATTTAATCTTTACAACCCTATGGAGCAAATATTATTCTCATTTACAGAAAAGGAAAGATATAACAATTGAGACAAAGTTAAATGACTTCCTGAAGATGATTCATTGCAAACTCGAATCACTGACTAATTTCTATAATGCTCATCAATAAAGAGTATTATGACTCTAACTTATTTAATTATAAAGAAGCCACATTTCTTCAAGTGGTTAGATTTTAAGAATACCTGGGCAGATCTCCACACCCCTCCCACAACCTTCCTTCACGTGTCCTCTGAATGCCTGACATTCCAAAGTTAGAAATATGTATTTTGCCTAAATCAAACAGAATCTATTAAAATGCAAATGCTCTCAACACATGAAGCAATATTAAAATTTTTATAGCTAATTTTTTACAGTATAAATATTATCATATTTTTTCCTAGAAAGTAAGTTTATTAAGGGGTGATAAGGCAGATTACTAAGTGCCTCAGTATTGAGATATAAGGCACAGAAACACTGTAAATGGGGGAGCGGGGGGGAGGTGATCAAAACATCCATTGCATTGCAGTAGGATGGTTTACTTGTCTTTTCTCCTGCTCTCTGCCATTCCGTGATCACTAAAGTCAAAGACTATACAGGCATACCTTAGAGATATTGAAGGTTTGGGTCCAGACCACTTCAGTAAAGCAAATATAGCAATAAAGTGAGTCACACGAATTTTTTTGGTTTCCCAGTGCATTTAAAAGTTATGTTTACACTATAATGTAGTGTGTTAAGGCTGTAATAGCATTATGTCCAAAAATAACAATGTAGATACCTTAATTTTAAAATACTTTATTGCTAAAAAAAAAAAGCTAACCATTATCTAAGCCTTCAGCCAGTCATAGTAGTAACTCAAAGATCGCTGATCACAGCTCACCATTACAAGTATAATAATGAAAAAGTTTGAAATATTGTGAGAATTACCAAAATGTGACACAGAGATGCAGAGTGAGCAAATGTTGTTGGAAAAATGGTGCCAACAGATTTGCTCAACGTAGGGTGGCCACTGACCTTCAATTTGCAAATAAAGCAATATCTGCAAAGCACAATAAAGTGAAAAAGAAAAACAAAAAGTATGCCTGTATAGTACAGCAGTTAAGAAACACAGCCATGGAGCTAGAATTTCTGGGCTGGTAATTTTGGCTTCACTGCCTAATAGCTTTATGACCATGGTTCAAATGACTTCTCTCTCTTTGCCCCAGTTTCTTCATCTTTAAAACTGTTCCCATCTCATAGGATTATCTTGAATATTTAATAACAAGTGTTTATAATTGTAAAGTACTTACATAGGGCCTGACACATCCAAAGTGCTGTTTAAGCAATAGCATTTATTATCCCCAGCAGAGGGTCAGACACACATTAGGTCCTCAGGAACTGTTGCTTTATTCAGTTAAGTTACCCATGTACTGAATTAATTAAGTAAAAGGCCTGGATTTGAGGATCAGCAGGACATTTGTGACCTTAAAAGTGACATATAAAGAAGAATCAGAGAGAATAAGTTAGATAAAAAGGATTAAACAATAAGCGCATGGTTTTAAAAAGTAAGATTAATTAGTGGGATGTAGATTTTTATGTTACTGACTTCTAATTTAATTTTAATATGGTCAGAGAACATACTCTGTATGATTTCAATCCTTTGCAATTTACTGGGACTTATTTTTCAGCCCAGCATATGGTGTATCTTGAAGTGTTCCATATGTACTTAAAAAAACTGCATTCTGTAGTTGTTGAATGTAGTGTTTTATGAATGTCAAGATGAATATTCTTACTAAATTGTATCTACTTATTCTGTCAATTACTGAGAGATGTTAAAAACTGAAGATTTGCCTGTGTCTTTCGTTAGTTCTGTCCGTTTTGTTATATGTATTTTAAAACTCTGTTATTAGGTATGCACATGTTTAGAATTTTTGTTTGTTTTCTGATGAATCGGTCCTTTTCTCGTTATCAAATGTAACTATTTATCCTTGGTCTTATAATATACATTGACTGATACTAATCTAGCCGTAAGCTTTCTAATGCTTACTGTTTGTGTGGTATATCTTTTTCCAGCTTTTTGTTTTCAACTTGTTTATATCTTTATTTTTAAAATATGTCCCTTATAAACAGCATAGAGTTAAGTGTTGATTCCCCTTCATTCTATAATCTCTGCTATTTTATTGGAGTGTTCAGTCCATTTACATTTATTATAATAGTTGATACTATTGGGTTTTAGTCTACTATCTTGCTATTTGTTCTGTGTGTGTATGTATACCCCTAGTTTTTGTCCCAGTTTCTCCTTATCTGCCTTCTTTAGAATAAATCAAATATTTTTTTAAATGTCCCATTTTATCTCCTCTATTGGCTTTATAGCTCTACTTCTTGGTATTGTTTTTCACTAGCTCCTTTGGGGATTACAGTATGAATCCTTAACTTATCACAATCTTCCGTGAGTTACCATTACATTACTATCCTTATCCTTTGTGCATTATTGGCATGTGTTTTATTACTACAAGTTATATAATGTGCAGGACTTTATTATTTTTGTTGCAAATAGTCGATTGTCTTTTAAAGAAATTAAGAAAAGAAAAAAAATTGTTTTTATAAAAATAATATCCAGGTATGTAACATTTTTAGTGCTCTTCAGGTTTTCCTTTAGATCCAGATTTCCATCTGGTAGATTTTCCTCCAGCCTGAAGAATATCCTTTAGCATTTTTTGTAGTGAAGATCTGCCAGCGACAAACTCACCCAGCATTTTTTTTTTTTTTTTACACTGAGAATGTCTTTATTTTGTCTCTGTTTTTAAAGGATATTTTCTCTGGTTATAAAATCCTGGTTTGACTTTTTTCTTTCAGCACTTTAAAGATGATGTTGTGTTGTCTTTGACCTGCTTTTATTTTTTTTTAATGAAAAATGAGCTATCATTTTATCATTTCTCTGTATGAAATGTCTTTTTCTTTAGAAGGTTTTAAGAATTTTTCTTTATCTTTGATTGTCAGCAGTTCGAATGATGTATTTGAGGGTAGTTTTCTTTCTATTTATCCTGCCTAGATGTTGCTGAGCTTTATGGATCTCTTGGTTGGGTTTATCTTTTTTTAACAAGTTTGGAAATTTGACAGTTGTTACCTTTTTTTTTTTTCCTTTGGGCTGCATTGGGTCTTCATTGCTTTGTGTGGGCTTTCTCTAGTTGCAGTGAACAGGGGCTACTCTTCCTTGCTTCTAATTGTGGTGGCTTCTCTTGTTGCAGAGCATGGGCTCTAGGCACACGGGCCAGTAGTTGTGGCTCATGGGCTCTAGAGTGCAGGCTCAGTAGTTGTGGGGCATGGGCATAGTTTCTCCGCGGCATGTGGGATCTTCCTGGACCAGGGCTCGAACCTGTGCCCCCTGTGTTGGCAGGCAGATTCATAACCACTGCACCACCAGGGAAGTCCCCGTTACTTCTTTTTTCTTTTTATTTAACATCTTTATTGGAGTATAATTGCTTTACAATGTTGTGTTAGTTTCTGCTGTATAACAAAGTGGATCAGCTATATGTATACATATATCCTCATATCCCCTCCCTCTTGCATTTCTCTCCAACCATCCCTATCCCACCCCTCTAGGTGGTCACAAAGCACCGAGCTGATCTCCTTGTGCTATGCGGCTGCTTCCCACTAGCTATCTATTTTACATTTGGTAGTGTATATATGTCCATGCCACTCTCTCACTTCGTCCCAGCTTACGCTTCCCCCTCCCCATGTCCTCAAGTCCATTCTCTACGTCTGCATCTTCTTTATTCCTGTCCTGCCCCTAGGTTCATCAAAACTTTTTTTTCTTTTTTTTAGATTCCATATATGTGTGTTAGCATACGGTATTTGTTTCTCTCTTTCTGACTTACTTCACTCTGTATGACAGACTCTAGATCCATCCATCTGACTACAGATAACTCAATTTCATTTCTTTTTATGGCTGAGTAATATTCCATTGTATATATGTGCCACATCTTCTTTATCCATTTATCTGTCAATGGACACTTAGGTTGCTTCCATGTCCTGGCTATTGTAAATGAAGCTGCAATGAACATTGTGGTACATGACTCTTTTTTTTTTTTAACATCTTTATTGGAGTATAATTGGTTTACAATGGTGTGTTAGTTTCTGCTTTACAACAAAGTGAATCAGCTATACAAATACATATGTTCCCCTATCTCTTCCCACTTGCGTCTCCATCCCTCCCACCCTCCCTATCCCACCCCTCTAGGTGGTCACAAACCTAGCTGATCTCCCTGTGCCATGCGGCTGCTTCCCACTAACTATCCACCCTACATTTGGTAGTGTGTATATGTCCATGCCCCTCTCTCACTTCGTCACAGCTTACCCTTCCCCCTCCCCATATCCTCAAGTCCATGCTCTAGTAGGTCTGTGTTTTTTTCTTGTCCTACCCCTAGTCTCTTCGTGACATTTTTTTCTTAGATTCCATATATATGTGTTACCATACAATATTTGTTTTTCTCTTTCTGACTTCACTCTGTACGACAGAGTCTAGGTCCATCCATCTCACTACAGATAACTCAATTTCATTTCTTTTATGGCTGAGTAATACTCCATTGTATATATGTGCCACATCTTCTTTATCCATTCATCTGTTGATGGACACTTAGGTTGCTTCCATGTCCTGGCTATTGTAAATAGAGCTGCAATGAACATTGTGGTACATGACTCTTTTTGAATTATGGTTTTCTCAAGGTATATGCCCAGCAGTGGGATTGCTGGGTCATATGGTAGTTCTATTTTTAGTTTTTTAAGGAACCTCCATACTGTTCTCCATAGTGGCTGTATCAATTTACATTCCTACCAACAGTGCAAGAGGGTTAACTTTCCTCTACACCCTCACCAACCTTTATTGTTTGTAGATTTTTTGATGATGCCATTCTGACTGGTGTGAGGGGATACCTCATTGTAGTTTTGATTTGCATTTATCTAATGATTAGTGATGTTGAGCATCCTTTCATGTGTTTATTGGCCATATGTATATCTTCTCTGGAGAAATGTCTATTGAGGTCTTCTGCCCATTTTTGCATTGGGTTGTTTGTTTTTTTGATATTGAGGTGCATGAGCTGCTTGTATATTTTGGAGATTAATCCTTTGTCAGTTGCTTCATTTACAAATATTTTCTCCCAGTCTGAGGGTTGTCTTTTAGACTTGTTTATAGTTTCCTTTGCTGTGCAAAAGCTTTGAAGTCTCATTAGGTCCCGTTTTTCATTTCTCTAGGAGGTGGGTCAAAAAGAGTCTTGCTGTGATTTATGTCAAAGTGTTCTGCCTATGTTTTCCTCTAAGAGTTTTATAGTGTTTGGCCTTACGTTTAGGTCTTTAATCCATTTTGAGTTTATTTTTGTATGTGGTGTTAGGAAGTGTTTTAATATTATTCTTTTGCATGTAGCTGTCCAGTTTTTCCAGCACCACTTGTTGAAGAGGCTGTCTTTTCTCCATTATGTATTCTTGCCTCCCTTATCAAAGACAAGGTGATCATATGTGTGTGGCTTTATCTCTGGGCTTTCTATGCTGTTCCATTGATCTATATTTCTGTTTTTGTGCCAGTACCATACTGTCTATACTACTGTAGTTTTGTAGTATAATCTGAAGTCAGGGAGCCTGATTCCTCCAGCTCTGTTTTTCTTTCTCAATACTGCTTTGGCTATTCTGGATCTTTTGTGTTTCCATACAAATTGTGAAATTTTTTGTTCTAGTTTGTGAAAAATGTCATGGGTAGCTTGATAGGGATTGCATTGAATCTGTAGATTGCTTTGGGTAGTATAGTCATTTTCACAATGTTGATTCTTCCGATCCAAGAACATGCTATATCTCTCCATCTGTTTGTATTATCTTTAATTTCTTTTATCCGTGTCTTATAGTTTTCTGTATACAGGTCTTTTATCTCCTTAGGTAGGTTTATTCCTAGGTATTTTACTCCTTTTGTTGCAGTGGTACATGGGAGTGTTTCCTTCGTTTCTCTTTCAGACTTTTCATCATTAGTGTATAGGAATGCAAGAGATTTCTGTGCATTAATTTTGTATCCTGCTACTTTACAAAATTCATTGATTAGCTCTGGTAGTTTTCTGGTAGCATCTTTAGGATTCTCTATGTATAGTATCATATCATCTGCAAACAGTGACAGTTTTACTTCTTCTTTTCTGATTTGGATTCCTTTTATTTCTTTTCTTCTCTAATTGCTGTTTCTAAAACTTCCAAAACTATGTTGAATAATAGTGGTGAGGGGGCTTCCCTGGTGGTGCAGTGATTAAGAATCCACCTGCCAATGCAGAGAACATGGGTTCGAGCCCTGGTCTGTGATGATCCCACATGCCATGGAGCAACTAAGCCGGTGCACCACAACTACTAAGCCTGTGCTCTAGAGACAGTAAGCCACAACTACTGAGCCCGTGTGCCACAACTGCCGAAGCCTGTGTGCCTAGATCCCATACTCCACAATAAGAGAAGCCACCACAGTGAGACGCCCATGTACCACAATGAGAGTAGCTCCTGCTCACCGCAACTAAAAGAAAGCCCATGCGCAGCAACGAGGAACCAAGGCAGCCAAAAATAAAATAAATAAATTTATTTTAAAAAATAGTGCTTAGAATGGGCAGTCTTTTCTTGTTCCTGATCTTAGAGGAAATCATTTCAGTTTTTTATCATTGAGAATAATGTTGGCTGTGGTTTTGTAATAAATGGCCTTTATTATGTTGAGGTAAGTTCCCTCTATGCCTACTTTCTGGACAGGTTTTATTATAAGTGGGTGTTGAATTTTGTTGAAAGCTTTTACTGCATCTATTGAATTATCCTATGGTTTTATCTTTCAATTTGTTATTATAGTGTGTCACATTGATTCATTTGCATATGGTGAAGAATCCTTGCATTCCTGGGCTAAACCCTACTTGATCATGGTGTATGATCCTATTACTGTGCTGTTGGATTCTGTTTGCTAGTATTTTATTGAGGATTTTTGCATCTATGTTCATCAGTGATATTGGCCTGTAGTTTTCTTTCTTTGTGACATCTTTGTCTGGTTTTGGTATCAGGGTGATGGTGGTCTCATAGAATGAGTTTGGGAGTGTTCCTCCCTCTGCTATATTTTGGAGGAGTTTGAGAAGGGTAGGTGTTAGCTCTTCTCTAAATGTTTGATAGAATTCGCCTGTGAAGCCATCTGGTCCTGGGCTTTTCTTTGCTGGAAGATTTTTAATCACAGTTTCAATTTCAGTGCTTGTGTTTGGTCTGTTTATATTTTCTCTTTCTTCCTGGTTCAGTCTTGGAAGGTTATGCTTTTTTAAGAATTTGTCCATTTCTTCCAGGTTGTCCATTTTATTGGCATATAGTTGCTTGTAGTAATCTCTCATGATCGTTTGTATTTCTCCAGTGTCAGTTGCTACTTCTCCGTTTTCATTTCTAATTCTAATGATTTGAGTCTTCTCTCTTATTTTCTTGATGATTCTGGCTACTGTTTAATCGATTTTGTTTATCTTCTCAAAGAACAAGCTTTTAGTTTTATTAATCTTTGCTATCATTTCCTTCATTTCTTTTTCATTTATTTCTGATCTGATCTTTATCATTCCTTTCCTTCTGCTCTCTTTGGGTTTTTGTTGTTGTTCTTCTTCTCCATTCTCTAGTTGCTTTAGGTGTAAGGTTAGGTTGTTTATTTGAGATGTTTCTTGTTTCTTGAGGTAGGATTGTATTGCTATAAACTTCCCTCTTAGAACTGTGTTTGCTGCATCTCATAGGTTTTGGATCATCGTGTTTTCATTGTCATTGTTTCTAGGTTTTTTTTTGTGTGTGTGTGTGGTATGCGGGCCTCTCACTGTTGTGGCCTCTCCCGTTGTGGAGCACAGGCTCCGGACGTACAGGCCTAGCAGCCATGGCTCACGGGCTTAGTTGCTCCGCGGCATGTGGGATCCTCCCGGACCGGGGCACGAACCCGTGTCTCCTGCATCGGCAGGCGGACTCTCAACCACTGCGCCACCAGGGAAGCCCTAGGTATTTTTTAGTTTCCTCTTTGATTTACTCAGTGATCTCTTGGTTATTTAGTAGTGTATTGTGTAACCTCCATATGTTTTTGTGGGTTTTTTTTACAGTTTTTTTTCCCTGTAATTGACATCTGGTCTCATAGCATTGTGGACAGATAAGATACTTCATACGGTTTCAATTTCTTAAATTTACCGAGGCTTGACTTGTGACCCAAGATATGATCTTTCATGGAGAATGTTCCATGAGCACTTGAGAAGAAAGTGTATTCTAATGTTTTTGGATGGAATGTCCTATAAATATCAATTAAGTCCAACTGTTCTAATATGTCATTTAAAGCTGTGTTTTCTTATTTATTTTCATTTTGGATGACCTGTCCATTGGTGAAAGTAAGGTGTTAAATTCCCCCACTATGATTGTGTTACTGTCGATTTCCTCTTCTATGGCTGTTTCTATGGCTGTTAGCATTTGCCTTATGTATTGAGGTGCTTCTATGTTTGCTGCATATATATTTACAATCGTTATATCTTCTTTTTGGATTGATCCCTTGATCATTGTGTAGTGGCCTTGTTTGTCTCTTGTAATAGTCTTTATTTTAAAGTTTATTTTGTCTGATAGGAGAATTACTACTCCAGCTTTCTTTTGTTTTCCACTTGCATGGAATATCATTTTCCATCCCTTCAGTTTCAGGCTGTATGTGTCCCTAGGTCTGAATTGGGTCTCTTGTAGACAGCATATACACAGGTCTTGTTTTTGTATCCATTCAGCCAGTCTGTGTCTTTTGGTTGGAGCATTTAATCCATTTACATTTAAGGTACT
Source organism: Kogia breviceps (assembly GCF_026419965.1). Classification (NCBI taxonomy): domain Eukaryota; kingdom Metazoa; phylum Chordata; class Mammalia; order Artiodactyla; family Physeteridae; genus Kogia; species Kogia breviceps. The sequence continues at coordinate 77,915,880 of NC_081312.1, read as the reverse complement.
TATTGATATGTATGTTCCTGTTACCATTTTCTTAATTGTTTTGTATTTGTTATTGTAGGTCTTTTCCTTCTCTTGTGCTTCCTGCCTAGAGAAGTTCCTTTAGCATTTGTTGTAAAGCTGGTTTGGTGGTGCTGAATTCTCTTAGATTTTGCTTGCCTGTAAAGGTTTTAATTTCTCCATCGAATCTGAATGAGATCCTTGCTGCGTAGAGTAATCTTGGTTGTAGGTTTTTCCCTTTGCTTACTTTAAATATGTCCTGCTACACCCTTCTGGCTTACAGAGTTTCTTCTGAAAGGTCGGCTGTTAACTTTATGGGGATTCCCTTGTATGTTATTTGTTGCTTTTCCCTTGCTGCTTTTAATATTTTTCTTTGTATTTAATTTTTGATAGTTTGATTAATATGTGTCTTGGCACATTTCTCCTTGGATTTATTCTGTATTCGACTCTATGCTTCCTGGACTTGATTGACTATTTCCTTTCCCTTTTTAGGGAAGTTTTGAACTAAAATTTCTTCAAATATTTTCTCAGATCCTTTGTTTTTCTCTTCTTCTTCTGGGACACCTATAATTTGAATGTTGTTGTGTTTAATATTGTCCTACATATCTCTGAGACTATCAATTCTTTTCATTCTTTTTTTTTTATTCTGCTCTGCAGTAGTTATTTCCACTATTTTGTCTTCCAGGTCACTTATCTGTTCTTCTGCTTCAGTTATTCTGCTATTGATTCCTTCTAGAGAATTTTTTTTTCTTCTGTGGTATGTGGGCCTCTAACTGTGGTGCCCTCTCCCCATTGCGGAGCACAGGCTCTGGACGTGCAGGCTCAGCATCTATGGCTCATGGGCCCAGCCACTCTGCGGCATGTGGGATCTTCCCAGACAGGGGCACGAACCCATGTCCCCTACATTGGCTGGCGGACTCTCAACCACTGCGCCACCAGGGAAGCCCTAGAGAATTTTAAATTTCATTTACTGTGTTGTTCATCATTGTTTGTTTGCTCTTTAGTTCTTCTAGGTCCTTGTTAAATGTTTCTGGTTTTTTCTCCATTCTTTCTCCAAGATTTTGGATCATATTTACTATCATTAGTCTGAATTCTTTTTCAGGTACACTGCCTATTTCCTCTTCATTTGTTTGTTCTGGTGGGTTTTTACCTTGCTTCTTCATCTGCTTCACATTTCTCTGTCCTCTCATTTTGCTTAACGTACTGTGTTTGGGGTCTCCTTTTCTCAGGCTGCAGGTTCATAGTTCCCGTTGTTTTTGGTGTCTGCCCCCCGTGGGTAAGGTTGGTTCAGTGGGTTGTGTATGCTTCCTGGTGGAGGGGACTGGTGGATGTGTGTGGTGAGTGGGGCTGGATCTTGTCTTTCTGGTCGCAGGGCCACATCTGATGGTGTGTTTTGGGGTGCCTCTAAACTTATTATTATTTTAGGCAGCCTCTCTGCTAATGGGTGGGTTTGTGTTCCTGTCTTGCTAGTTGTTTGGCATGGGACATCCAGCACTGGAGCTTTCTGGCCATTGGGTGGAGCTGGGTCTTAGTGTTGAGGCGGAGATGTCTGGGAGAGCTCTCGCTGATTGATATTATGTGGGGCCGGGAGGTCTCTGGTGGTCCAATGTCCTGAGCTCAGCTCTCTCACCTCAGAGGCTCAAGGCTGACACCTGGCCAGGGCACCAAGACCTTGTTAGACAGATGGCTAGAAGAAAACGGAGAAAAAAAGAAAGAAAAAATAAATAAAATAAGTAAATAGTAAAAGTATTAGAATAAAAAATAAAAAAGTAATAATAACTTTAAAAAGAGAGAAGAAAGCAATGAAACCAATAAACAAATCCACCGATGATAACAAGCACTAAAAAGTATACTAAGATAAACATAAAAATCAGAAAAAAGTTAGTCTCAGACAGCAAATCCTAAGTCTGCAGTTGCTCCCCATGTCCACCGCCTCAGTTTTGGGACAATTCATTGTCTATTCAGGTATTACACAGATGCAGGGTAAATCAAGTTGATTGTGGGGATTTAAACCACTGCTTCTGAGGTTGCATGCAGAAATTTCCCTTTCTCTTTTTTTGCACAGCTCCTGGGGTTCAGCTTTGGTTTTGGTCCCATCTCTACATGTAGGTTGCCCTCAGGCATCTGTTCCCTGCCCAGACAGGAGTGGGTTAAAGCAGCAGCTGATTAGGGGGCTCGGGCTCATTCTGGCTCGGGGGACAGAGGGGTACGGTAGTCATAATTGGAATGTGAGGTGAGCCTGCCGCGACAGTAGAGGCCAACGTGAGGTTGCAACACCCTGAGGCGTGCCGTGTGTTCTCCCTGGGAAGTTGTCCCTGCATCACAGGACCCTGGTGGTGGTGGGCTGCACAGGCTCCTGGGAGGGGAGGTGTGGATAGTGACCTGAGCTTGTACACAGGATTCTTGGTGGCTGCAGCAGCAGCCTTAGCATTTCTTGCCCATCTCTGGTGTCCTCGCTGATAGCCACAGCTCTCACCTGTCTCTGGAGCTCGTTTAGTCAGTGCTCTGCCTTCTGTGTGCAGACAGGGAAGGAATCCCCTTTCCTCGTGCACCCGATGCAATGGTCTCTTGCCTCTTAGGTAGGTCCAGACTTTTTCCCAGACTCCCTCCCAGCTAGCTGTGGCGCACTAGCCCCTTCAGGCTGTGTTCACGCAGCCAACCACAGTCCTCTCCCTGGGATCTGACCTCTGAAGTCTGAGCCTCAGCTCTCAGCACCCACCTGCCCTTGCCGGTGAGCAGACAAGCCTCTCAGGCTGGTGAGTGCTGGTCAGCACTGATTATCTGTGTGGGAATCTCTCCACTTTGCCCTCTGCACCCGTATTGCTGTGCTCTCCTCCATGGCTCTGAACTTCTGCCCTGCCCAACCCCTGTCTCCACCAGTGAAGGGACTTCCTAGTGTTTGGAAACTTTTCCTGCTTCACAGCTCCCTCCCAGAGGTGCAGGTCCTGTCCCTATTCTTTTGTCTCTATTTTTTCCTTTTTCTTTTGCCCTACCCAGGTACGTGGGGATTTTCTTGCCTTTTGGGAAGTCTGAGGTCTTCTGCCAGCGTTCAGTAGGTGTTCTGTAGGAGTTGTTCCATATGTAGATGTATTTTTGATTTATTTGTGGGTATAAGGTGATCTCCATGTCTTACTCCTCCACCATCTTGAAGATCCCCCATTACTTCTTAAAATATTTATTTTGCCACATTTATTCCTCCTCTGGGACTCCAATTACATATACATTAAACCATTTTATGTTGTTCCATAGGCCACTAAAACTCAGTTCATTTTTTTCAACTATATTTCTCTCAGTTCTTCAGTTTGAATAATTCCTATTGACTTATTTTTGTTTCTTGATTCTTTCATTTAAAAGTGTCATTAACTCTCTCCAGTGAATTTATTTCAGATATTGTACTTTTTTAATTACAAAATTTTCAGTAGTTTATTTCTAAGGTTTACATATTCTCATTCTCATCTCCCATTGTTCTTATTTTTTTTCTGATAAATTCATTAACATTTATAATAGTTATTTTAAATCCTGCCTACTAATGCCGGTAAATGGGTTTTCTGTGGATCTGCTCCTTATGACTGGTTTTTCTTTTGATTATGAGTCACATTTTCCTATTTCTTTGCATGTCTAGTAATTTTTATTGTATACTGAAGATTATAGGTGATATTTTGTAGTTATTTTGTTTTCACTTTTCTTTCCCTAAAGAGTATTGTATTTTGTTGTAGCAGGCAATTAAATTACTGGTGGAACTCCTTGATGTTCTGGAACCTTGGTCTATTTTAGTTTTGCGTTTAGTTTTAGGGTACAGTCATTAGTCTTGGGATGTAGCCCATCTGGGTTTTAAGGAAAATCCTGAAGTATTTCCTAACCCTGTCTAGATAGTAAGGCTTGAACACCAAATTCTGACACTCCAAAACCAGGTAGCTACTAAACCTTCCTTCCTTTTAAGCATTCCAGCTGTTCATTTCCATTGGATATTTGGAGTGCTGCCCTGTACAGTTGATGAGTGGGCCAGAATTTGAGGGTCATTTTTATGCCGATTTGGGGTTTTCATATATGGTGGTTCCCTCCTCTTCCCACATTCTCCTCTTCAATTTCCTGACATTCCAACAACCCCAAACTCAGGCCTCTGACTCCACAGCAGCTTTTTTTCTTGCCGTCAATCCTCTGTAAGATCCATAAACAAGGGAGTGCCCTTGGGGGAAATTTTAATTAAATGTGCATATCACCTACTTGGCTTCCATTCTTTCAAGAGTCATATTTTTCCCTCCGGCTTTAGGTTGCTCTCCAGTACCTTCAAACAGTTATCTTTTTAATGTTTTTTCCAAAATTTATAATTGTTATTGTCAGGAAGATTTTTCTGCTGTAAGCTTCTCCACTGTTACCTGAACCAGAACCTCTTCAGTGAGTGTTCACTGCTCTGTGAAGCAGCTGAAAGTTAAAAGGAAGAAGAGAAAATGGTGTTGAAGCAAAGTCTGGGTTATAAAGAAGGAGTTTCCATGATGAGAGAGACAGGCATGTTTTAGGCAGAGAAAAAGGAGGCTGTAGAGAAGGAGAGACTGAAGCCATAAAAAACAAGGCGGGGAGCGGGGGGACTAACATATGGCACTGTTAGTGAGGAAATTAACTGAGAGCAGCTTTGGCATATGCAAAAGAGAAGAAGCAAGGGCACAGGTTTTAAAGTAGCAAAGATGGGAGTTAAACACAAACAGGCTGATTGTCAGGGGAAAACATGAACTTGTGGAAACTGTATAGGTCCTTCATATGTAAAAAGGACATGAATAGACAGGGATTAAATTGACTTCAGGTGTGGGTAATGGGACATATAGGGTGGTGAAGGGATCAAAGTGGGAGGAGTCAAGTATAACTCTAGAGTTACAGGCTTTAGCTGCCTATGGATGACATGTTGTTTAGTGAAATAGGGTATATGGGAGAAGGAAAGTGTTAGGACAGATAGTGCTTATGAACTGAATTTGGGGCATATTGAATTCAAAAGGCCTGGAAAAGCATCCAAGAGGAAATTTTTATAGGCATCTGGATGTATGGATCAGAGAGGTTGGAATGGAGATAATATTTAGGAGATATTGGCTTAAGGATAACAAATCAAGCTTTGAGAGTGGAAAAAATATGGATTAAGAAAGGAAGAGAAGAGGGCTTGGAAAATGTAGATATTTAAAGATGAGTAGAGGAAGAGAGACACAGCACAGAGAAGGAGAAGGAGAAACCTAAGAGATCAGAGGCAAAATAGGCATTGACCATGTCATAGAAGCCACAGAAATCACGGGAAGAGTGTCAAGAAAGGAGTATGGTCAGTAGGGTAGGATGTCACTTGGAGGCAAAGTAATGTGAGTTTGGAATGTGTCCATTAGATGTAGGCCATTGCCAGTCTTGGTGAGAGCTTGCTCAGTGGGGTGACGAGGGCAGAGCCAGTTTAACCGAGGTGGAATGCAAGCAGAAAATAAAGACAAAATAAAGACAGCCAGTGCAGAAATCTCTGAAGGAGAGAGTGATGGCTGGAGAGGGTCAGAGGATGGAAGGATTTTTGTAATAGAAAAGACTTAAGTGTGTTTAAGACTTAAGCATGTTCCCATGCTGATGGAAAGGTACAAGTGGAGAAAGAGAAGAAAGAGATGCAGAAGAGGGAAGGGATGGTTTAGTGTGCAAATTGCTGATACAGTGGAAAGGGCTGGGATTAAGAACAGAGATGAGGAATTGGCCTTCAAGCAAGGAAGACCTCCTATTCCACTGAAGAGGAGGAAGGCAAGGCTGGGAGGAGACCTGTAGGTTTTGTGCAGAGAGTTTTGGTGAGCAAGCCGCCTAGAGGAGACTAGTGCGATTGCTGAGCAGTGTGAGGGCACAGCAGGCAGGGCCAGCTGAGGTTTGTAACCAAGACTTTTCAACGCTACCAATTTCCTGAATGGTGTCATCTTGTGCAGCAGCCCTCCGCAGGCCCAGTGCAGGCATGGAGAAGGTGGATAGTTCAATTCTGCCAGGGTCAAAGTGTTGCCGGGTGAGTGGGGTAAATGTCAAAAGGGCAAGAGAGTTTAGGAGACTGGGCCATGGAATCTTGGAATTTAAGCTGAATGAGGAAAGAACTAAAGATAGGAGTAGACTGTGTGAGTGAAAAGGATTAAGGGGTGTAAACATTGATGAGAGTAATTGAGTAAGCAAGCCCGCTGAAAGGTGACTGCATGGTTATATAGTGGGGTGCGTCCATCAGAGGTTTCCAAGTAGAGCAGTTTGGCTGAAACTAGGCCCCAGGTGTATGACCATGAAAGAGGGTAGCTGAACTACAGTATAGAAGATCACTGATGAAGAAGAAGCAAAATAACTGAGAAGCTGTCAATGTGATAGATTATTCATATAGCCCATTAGTTTCCTAGGGCTACTGTAACAAATTAGCATAAACTAGGTGGCTTCAGACAACAGAAGTTTGTTCTCTTACAGTTCTGGAGGCTAGAAGTCTGAAATCAAGGTGTGAACAGAGCTATGCTCCCTCCGAAGCCTCTGTGGGAGGCTTGCCCATTCTAGTTTCTGGCAGCCCCAGGTGTTCCTTGGTTTGTGGCAGCACACCCCCAATCTCTGCCTCCATCTTTATATGGCCCTTTTCTGTGTGTCTGTCTTCCCATGGCGTTTTCCCCTTCTTGTAAGGACATCAGTCATATTGGATTAAGCCTCACCCTAATGACTTCATCTTAACTTGATTACATCTGTAAAGACCTATTTCCAAATCAGGTCATATTAACAGCTGCTGGGGGTCAGGACTTCAGCATATATTTGGGGGAGCACACAATTCAAGAAATAACAATGTGAGTGTTCTAATCACCAGGAGTGGGAACGAAAAAGGGCCAGAGATTTCAGTGAAGATGGGAAGGTCACAGAAATAAACAAATAGCAAAAAGGGAGGCAGCAAAAGGTGATGTCTCCAGGCACAGGAAGCTTAAAGGAGAAGGAGTTAACTTGTAGAAGAGCAGTGATTTAGAAACAGTCCCGAGAAGGAGAAGGACACAGACCCTACCCCCTAAGCCCAAGTTATCTGAAGAATGAAAGAATGACCATCTGGAATCGAGAGAGCCCCAAGGGGAGATTGTTCACACTGGGTGAGGGACTATTGTTGTTTTGTGTAGGCAGGATAAAGGGCTCATTTCCTACTGGTCCATATGTGAATTCACCAAGTTGAAGTGCTGGAGTCTAATCCTAGGGATGCTCAGGTTCTGAAAATCATGGCTCCACCGTCCAGTTCTTCCCATTCGGCAGCTAAATGGTTTTCTTTCCAGAAGTTTTCTTTCCATTTCTGCATCCACATTGAGCCTCATGCTCTGCTGTTTCTAACAGTTAAGAGATGAGAAGGGAAACAGATATCCAAAGGAATAGCATAGAAATCGAGAGCAACGCACGTCAAGTTTATTAATGCATTTGTCGGTTGCCGGATCCGAGGACCTAGTTAAAGAGAAGGAAAGAAGTGTTAACCCTGAGGTCTCCTCTCGTCTATATTGTCCTTCTTACTATTTGAGTTATTAATACTGTCTTGATAACTTATCTGCTTGAGGCAATACTATCCCCTCTTTTTATTTAAAGACAGTCTGTACCTTTAGTGGTGGGAATCTTCACAGAGAATTTATTCAGTGTGTAAAGTGGCACCACTGCTCTGCTGCTCATTTGTCATTTACTTGTTCACAGCAGGCAAATGGCCCCAGGTGATTTATGAGTAGGTGTTATTCATACCCGGGCTCCTCTGCAGCGCTTAGTACGTTGCTCTTCAGACCTAATACCTGCTATTTTGGTCTTGATTAGCAGTATTTTTTCTTCCTCCACCAACTCTTGAACTTACTAATTCGACCACAAAGACTTGCCTTTTCTTCCTGTGATTAGAGGAATATCTCTCTTCCAGTTGTTACTTTTACATGGAATTAAAATGCTGCATTGCGTTTGTGTTAGAATTTGAGTCAAAAACCCAAGGCATGTTACCTCCATCATTTTTATTCCTTGTGGGTATTGTAAAACCTGGGGATAAAACCTAAGCCATGCTGATGACCTCTTATGTGATCGTTTGAAATGATGTGCATATTCGTAATTCACAGATGAAATTATTGTTTACAAAGAACGGAATAGTGATTCAAGAGATCTGGTTTTGCTCTCCCTCCAACGTGCTTTAAAATGTTACACAAGATAACCTCTAGGATCTGATTTGCCAGCCACTACATGAGGAGAGTTTTGTAAAGGAAATGTTTAAAATTGTTTTAGAAGTTAAGATTTACAGACAGTTAAGTTGACAACTTTATTTCTCTACTTTTCAGTAGTTCATTGAGTAGTTTTTAAATAGTGACCTGAACAAACTATGTGAACTGAAACATTTTATGAGTCATTTGGAAGCAATATCTTGTATGCTCTTAAATTCCTGTTGTGTAGCAAATAGTTGATTTTAAATAATTCAGAATGCTATGGAGAGTTAATTTGTGTTTCTTCATCCAAGTTATTTCAGGGAATGATTACAAATTGTTTTTAAAACAGTCATTCCAGGATTTAGCTGCTTTCTCTGTCAGTGTGTTTTCCAGTCATTTTTCTTCCATTCCAGTTAAACTGAGCTGAGCTTTATGCAAAGCCTTTAGATGAGAACAACTAGTACAGGAAAGCTGTTTGTAAGCCTCTGTCAGACAGTTCTTTTTGAGCTATTGAGTGGTTGACAGGATTTACAAACCCTTGACCCTAATGATCCATTTCTCATTAGAGAACTTTCATCAAAGACTTTTGCCTTAAGCGCTACTTTAGCACTTCGCTATACATCCCAACATATTTCTACTTCAAAATAGAATAGATTATCGTCTCTTTGGGGTGATTCAGGTACAGTACTGCCTCAGAGTACTGAGGGTGGAATAATTGATTTCCACCCCACCTCCTCCATCCCAAGGGCAGTCACTTGAGACTTGAAATCTGAATCATTACCCTGGTAAACTGTAGTATCTAGGTTCAAACAATTCTACTTCTTTTACCTAAAGATGAGGAGAGTTTTTAGAATTTAATGCCAGCTCTGAGACTGAGTGAACACAAGAAGGCTTACTATTGCATTCAGCAAAACCTCTTAGTAAACAGCTAAAGGGAATTACTTGTTTTGTGAAAAATACAGCCAAGAAAGAGGAGAACTTTTTGATGTTCATGAGGAAGTTTCCAGAACCTCCTCTGGTCACCTTTCAGTTTGAAAAATGAGCACTGTGGCTTTGGTCACTCCCTGATTTCCCAGGTAAATTGTGTCATGAATGCTTTATCCTTGAAGATGATGATCCTAGCCAGCACCTGTGAGCTTTGGCACTGAGCTCACCCAGAAAGGCTGAGGTTCTCAAACTGGAATGAGCATACCCTTCAATCCCCAGCCTTGTCTTGCGTAGGGCCAGAAATCTGCTTTTATTTTTTTTCAAACAAACTCCTGTCTGATTCTTATGCAGGTGGTCCACAGACCTCACCTTCAGAAATTGTGGAAGGTCTGAATTTGCAGTCATCGGCCTTATACATCTGTTTCCTTGTTTGACTAAGTAATGACAAAGTAGCTAGATGTCATCACAAAACAAGGGAAAGCTACCACCGACCTTGGCTTCATTAGTATCACGTTCACGTTCACTCTTACCCTACAGCCTGCCATGAAAAGTTTTGAATTGCCTTAGTAATGAATGAACTTGCTTCTTTCCCAAAATGTACACATTTACTAGAAAGCCAGACATGGCGCTCATCTTCATCTTGTTCACTAGAACATAAGGACAAATGCCGCTGGAGAGCAACTGACTAATTTGAGACACTTTTTAAAATTAATTAGTTAACTTATTTATTTATTTCTGGCTGCATTGGGTCTTTGTTGCTACGTGCGGGGTTTCTCTAGTTGCGGAGAGCCAGGGCTACTCTTTGTTGTGGCATGTGGGCTTCTCATTGCAGTGCCTTCTCTTGTTGTGGAGCACGGGCTCTAGGTGCACAGGCTTCGGTAGTTCTGGCGTGTGGGCTCAGTAGTTGTGGCTTGTGGGCTCTAGAGCATGGGCTCAGTAGTTGTGGTGCATGGGCTTAGTTGCTCCACAGCATATGGGATCTTCCCAGACCAGGGACCGAACCTGTGTCCCCTGCACTGGCAGACAGATTCTTAACCACTGTCCCACCAGGGAAGTCCTAATTTGAGACATTTATCTTCATAAGGTCTGACAAACTTATCTTGGGTCAACATGAACAAGGACTTTCCTTTCTGAGGTGTGGCATTGCTCTTTCAGCTTCTGTCAGTGTGTTCATTCTCTCTCATGGCACCAAGTTGACACAACCATTGTGTATTGGAGGTAACTCCTGATGAGGTTTTTCCTTTCCCCTTCCCTCCTGAGTAATCTGCCCTGCAGCACCTATTCTCAACCTCATTGTTGATGGGAAACCTCACTAATCTGGGTTAGTTGTCTAGCGCAGATAAGGAAGGGAACTGAAGTGAAGGCTCTGTCACGTGAACTTGGATGGTTGGGCAGAGGCAGTATTTGACATGGTATTTCCTGGTCACCTTCACCAGATGCTGAGTGATGGGTTGGGTTCAGATAGGAAGAGACTGAGTCTCCTACTGGTTTCCTTGTGTTTATCAAAGCTGGCTCACTACCTGAGTGAAAGGTATCAGTGACTTCAATGGGAGACGGTTTGGAGAGAATGGAACCCAACACGTCTCCACAGTTGAATGAGCATTTTGATGTTTGTGCATCCTTCATACTTGGAATGCTTCCTGGTAAGGATAGCATTACTGAAGTAGATATAGCCCACTCCACTGAAGCAGTGCTTATTATTAAGTGAACATTTTAAACTCATGCAGCTACTTCTGACTGGCAGTGCTAAATGCCTCTCCAGTATACATGTTTTAAAATATCTGTGTTGAATATTACATGCCCCCTTGTAAATGGGGGCATGTGATACTAATCCTTGCACATGTAGATATCTAGTGGTAGTAGTTTAGCTCAGACACTACGAGGCAGTTGAAGGGGGTAGGATATAGGAGGACTTTTTCCATATTGGAGAAAAGTATTTATAACTGTTATTTATTTCCACAAAACCTTTTTAAAACTGAAACTTTTATGAACGTCTATCCATATACTCCTGCCAAAAGAAAAAATTTGAATCCAGAACTTAGTTTATAGTGACATGTTTATTTTTTCCAAAACAAAAATTCCATGGAGGGGACAAAAAGTAAAAACTGCATTTGCACATTGGAATTTGGATTCAATCTGAGAGTGGGAAGGAGGCAGTGGAAAAAAATTCAAACCATTTGGAAGCCAAGCTGTTGTCTTTGCCCTTTGGTGCCCCGAGCTTTAGCCACTTCAGATCCAGAGCCTCATGGAGCTGATACTGTAATCAAGCAGGACTCAGTACACAGGAGGTTCTTCCTGATAATAATAGTGGTGATCATTGCACCTAAGGGGACAGAACTGCCATTGTGTACACAGTGTCTCTGTTCCATCAGCCTTTAGTTGAGCTTGGCATTTTCTCTTCTCTTGTGGGCGCCTCAGAAGGCTTTCCTCAATCTTCGCCTTCCTGTATGCGATGAGAGGCCAAGAGACACACATTGTCCCCTCCTGAAGCTGCTGGATACCACTGCTGGAGAAAATGGAGAAGTGCCTTGCCATGGAGAAAAGCTTTGCCATGGTTTCTAAATTCTCTGACAACCACGTCATTTCTCAAAAGGGAGGAGAGGGCAAGTGAAATTGCCAAGGAATATGAGGGTGGTAAACTGCTGGTCAGTGTTCCTCCCACCCAAACTAAAGGAAACCAAGCTCGAGGCTAATACACAAACATTAGGTTGAGACTAGGTTTCCTGCCTGTCTGCCCCCCTCAGCTTTGATCTCATCTCTTGATATTTCTGCCTATCACACCTCATTCTGACTCCACCATCCTGTACCCTGTGCTGTTCCTCTTGCTGAGGCTGGTACCCCTAATTTATTCATGGCACATGGAACACACATGCTGGTTTCATCTCCTTACTGACATGCTGCCTTTCCTCTTTCCTGAGCTCTGCTTTTTTTCCAATATGTAAGCTCTTTGGAATAACGACTTCAGTTTCTCACAGTAGATCCCATTGAAAACTAGCAAATTAGGGTCCCATTCCTTACCACAGAGCTTTTTGTATTACCTGTACTACCCATTAAGCTAGAGTTTAATTTATGACCGAATTTTTTTTAGGGCCATACAAAGAGTCATTGTTTCCACTATCTTCGTCTATAAACAGTAGGTGGTGTTTGCTGCTCTTCGGCACAGCTTGTTTTTTCCAGGTGCAAGTGTTCCACATTTCTACCTTTGGGCACCTTTGTTATTTTACATGCCAACCATGCCAGGCAGGGAGGTAAAACTTGGCTCAATTAAGACCCAAATCAACCATCCAGCCTGTGAGTTATGCATTTTCCCAGCAGGCAGCTTTACAAGCCAGCTGCCCAGCGTTTTGACTCTGATTCTTTGGCTGCCCCTTCTTCCTTATTTTAAAGAACACAAGCTTCACAGCACTGATTTTTGCCAGGCTCTTGGTGACATTCTTCCTATGTACCAGAAACAACTGATGCTTGCAGAATAGAGGCGTCCAGGGTACCTCAGCATTACTTCTGGTTGGGGCCATAGCAGGCAAGATCATAAAAACAACAATTATGTGGATTTCAAATTATTGGGTTATTCATTTGAAAGAAATTCTTATATTTTGATGCATTGAACTCTTTTAATGAAAGATCTAGAGTAAGAATCAGTTACTGTCCAGGGACCTGACTTTACTTGTTTGGTCCAATTACTCTACAGTATCTTTCAAATTGGGGTCAGAGACATCCTGCTTCAGAATCACCTGGGAGATTCTTTTAAAGTACCACCTGGAGAAGGGTGCCAGGAATCTGAAATGTTAGCAGCCTTGCCCAGGAGATTCTTGGGCCAACTGTGCTTCTGTATTCACGCTTCCAAAACAAGCTTATTTGTGTTACCTCTTGTGAGAAATCTCTGAGCATCATCAAAAGGATAGTTGATGTTGCAAGTGTGGCTCTTGATTGAATTAATAAACATTCTCCCTATGAGAGGCTAGACTGTAATGGATCCATGGATCATTGTGAATTAAACAGCCAGTATCTGGGCATTTGAGGGATGAGGCAAAGAAACAGTGATTGTGGGTGTTTTTAGTTCTTTACACTTTGCACTGGTATTTCTTGGCAGGACTTTTATCAAAGGATATTTGTCCTGCAATTTGGACTTCCTGCTTCTAGGTGGCAGTGGCTCCTCGCTCACGTAAGAAGTGTTTCAGCAAGTGTTCTCCTCAAGTAAATATTTAGCTCCCTAGTAGAAGCTTTTTATTTTATTTTTTAAAAATATCAACAGCTTTCTGTAACTTGGTAATCTTCCTCTCCCTTATGCATAATCAACTTATTCCATCCCTTTCCTTCTGAATACTCCCTCTTTCTTGGAGTAAACCTCAGGCCAGAATGGCATCAGATGCTGCAGTTGTTCTGCTAATGACCGTGAGTGATTTTGCTTAGTAAGTCTCCTTGTGCTGTGGTAGTGATTTTCCATAGCTGTCAGTCCTCCCAGGGATGCTCACCGTTGCCTAGAATGAAGAACCGCCAAGAGGCTGGGGGATACTGAGAGCATTGCCTTCCTTTGGTTGATTCCTCGGGCATCAGAGGGCACCTTCTTCACTTCATTCCTTTAAAAGATAATAGAATCTTACTCCTCTGCTCCCCAAAGGAATGTTTTCCAGCTGTAAGTTTAAATTGTGTGCCTTACTGTTTATGTATAATGGTTTTTGTTAGCGAAGTTCAGGCAAAAATTGGAACTCAAATGTTTTGAATAGTTTCTGTATATATTTTCCGAAAGACCTTTCTGAAAGATCCCTTTCCATAGCAAAATATATTTTTAAAAAACTTAAGCTAGGTTTTATACATTTTAAACTTGTTTCATGATAGCTTTTAACACAGATAGGCAAAGTCTCTTCCCTCGACATGTTTAAAATCTGGATGTACACATGTTTAAAATCTCCACATGTATGTCCTTGGTGGAAACTTGTTCCCATCATGCCCAGAGTTGAATTGCTTTTTGGAAGAGAGAGCTTACATGGTAAGTTGATTTCAGATTTCAGAACTGCATAAAGATGGAAATGAGCTTGCTTGCCAGGAATCTCAATTTTAGAAAGCTTGAGCCCCGATAGTCCCACAAACTGCAGCCCATAATCTGCAGTAGCCATTTCCAGAGTAGAGAACTCTTCCTGAGATAGTCAAGAACCTAATATGAAGCCCTTAAATTATTAAAGTATAAAAATTGGCAGGAGACTTCCCTGGTGGTCCACTGGTTAAGACTCTGTGCTTCCACTGCATGGGGCATGGGTTCGATTCCTGGTTGGGAAACTAAGATCCCCACATGCTGCTCGGTGTGGCAAAAAAAAGAATTGGGAGGAGGTAGCCTAGTAGAATTAGAGTTCCACAACCCAGTGTTGGTATAAGGATGAGAACCTTCTCTTCAAGAATATTGACACAGGGGCTTCCCTGGTGGCGCAGCGGTTGAGAGTCTGCCTGCCGATGCAGGGGACACGGGTTCGTGCCCCGGTCCGGGAAGATCCCACATGCCGCGGAGTGGCTGGGCCCGTGAGCCATGGCCGCTGAGCCTGCGCGTCCGGAGCCTGTGCTCCGCGGCGGGAGAGGCCACAGCAGTGAGAGGCCCGCGTAAAAAAAACAACAAAAACCCCCCCCAAAAAACAACAAAAAAACCACAAAAAAACCAAACAAACAAAAAAACAAACAAAAAAAGAATATTGACACAGTATCAGAAAGCGTTGAGTTTGGAATTCCCGATTTAAATGCTGTTATCAGCATGTGGTTGTGGGGAGGTGTTTCAACCTTTATGAGTCACAGTTTTCTCATTTATAAACTGTCTATCTATAATCTTTTTGCTAAAAGAGTTGATGTAATAGTTAACTGAGGTAATATTTATAAAGGATTTAGTACAGTACGTGCTACAATTATATAGATAGGTAAATGGATACATTTTAAATGTATATATGAATTCTATTCTTATTTCTCCACTTGCCCATATAAGTTTTACCTAATTCCTTGGTATCTCAGTTGACCCACCTCTAAAATAGATGTAAAGCCACCAACTATTTTTGTAGAAATACAGAGACTGGGCAACAGCTTCAGGTTTAAATATTCACTATATAACTTTCTTCATTATAATCTATCAAAAACTTAGCAGAGGTGACAAAGGTAGATTTAAAAGGCGCTTAACTGCATAAATACTTAAAACTTGCTTGGGATGAGATGTAGGTGTTAGTTTGGTTAACGATCAGCTCTGCCTTTGAAGTATAAACACATTACAGATAATTAGGTATTATCAATAACAAAGAGGCAGTCCACAAATGAGCTCATGTCTGCTGTAGGTGGATGAGATCATGTCTGTGAAGTGCTTAAAGCTCCTGAAATACAAGCTACATGTCCTATCTCTAGCCATCCTGATGCTCACCCATAGAAAGTTGGTCTTACCCAATGCCACAGCGTACTGGGTGGGGCCAGATTGACCTGGAACATTTTCTGGAGGAGAGAATAATTTTCTGCCCCCGAGGGCTTGGGAAGTCTTCTCATCCATAGTCTTTGAGTAGGACTGCATTGGGCCATCACAGGGAGATGGTTATCAGTCCTGTGTGAGGCACTGTGGTGAAATGGAACAAACAAGGCATGCAGAAGCCAGACCACTGGGGACAGAGTCCAGCTCTGCCTCTTGCCAGCAGACACGGTGCCCATGGAGGTGAGTTGGGGGGATGGTGAATTAGGTGAGAAAGCAAAGGGAAGTTAGGACAGAGGTTCTGGAAAGCCTATAACTTAAAAATGCTGCTTCAACGAATGGAATTTTAAACAGAAGGGAAGAATCCACACAAGGAAATGGAAGGATAACTCTCCCGTCTTGTTCATTCATTAAGCAAAAGTTCGAGTTCTGGCTCTGTGCCAGGAGCTACTTGCCCACATAAACCCTCTTTAGGCCATGCTCCAGCCTGGGCTGGCCTTTCCCCATCCCAACATGGCTGAGAGGCCTCTCGGTCCTGCAAGACATATAACTCATACTCTCCAATTTAGCATTAAATGTAAACTTTTTTATTGTTTCATAAAGTCTCATCTATAGTAGATCTGTCTCTTCAAATAGCTTAAGAATTCCTTAAAGGATAGAAACCATGTCTTTTCTCTTTTGTTCCCCACAGCAGCTAGTACAATACTGAATGCATACTGTTAGGTTCTCTAAATATTGGCTGACTGCCTGATGGGGTTGGAAGTAAGGTTACTTGGGCTGACTTTCGTTGCTGCGTCTCCAGGAATTCTCCTTTTGTGGAGAACATGTGTCATTCTCTCAGATTCCTTCTCTTCTCCCAGGTGAGCCTCCCTCCTCTGACACCTGCAGGGATACCACTACATCATCTCAGAGACTTTGCTCTCCCATCATCATTCTGTTGCCCAAATGGAGATCCAGGGACAATTTGCCGAGTGCAATTACTGTCTTCGTGGTACTTTTGACCCTTGGTGTGGCTTGTTCTTCCTGAATTCTTTTTTGCACTCTTTTCCCATCTGATAGAAACACTGGTTATCTTCCACTCCTCTCCTACGTCCAATTAGTCACCAGATCTTCTCTCTCTTAACTTCTGAAGATTTTTCAAATTCACTGCTTTATCTCCATTTCAACTACCATTACTTTAATTCATGCCATTGTCCCCTTGTAACCAGTTTATTGCAACAACTTCCTATCTAGTTTCTCTGCCTTGGTCTAGCCCGCTTCACACTGGACCTGCAGTGATCTTTCAAAGATGCACATTTGATTTGGTCACTTTCTTGAATGTAGGCTATTGCACTGAAGACAGAGTCCGAAATCCTTGGCAGGGTGACTCAAGACCCTCACTCTAGCACCTACTTCTTTCTCAGTCTCACTTCTCACCTCCCTTTGCTTGTTCCCCTCCCCCTCCCCCTCTCTCCACTCTAGCCCTGTTCAACTCTGTGCCGCCAGCTGCTGTGGGTCCTCAAAGTCCAGCAACAATCGACGAGAGGGGGTAGGGAATGGAAAGCACCAAGGTATGGGATCAGAAGGGCACAGACAACTGATGGTTGCAAGGCAAATTTAATAACAAAGCATAGCCATATATATACCCCTAAAGCAGGGACTTTGCATAGTCATTGTAAAGCAGGGACTTTGCATAGTCATTGTAAAGCAGGGACTTTGCATAAACATTTTTCTATAGAACTGGGCTTTCATCTCGGCTAGTCACCACCATAGCTGCATCAGCGGGTTTATTGCTTGTTCCACAAAGGCACCAACTTCCCCTCCAGGGTTGCTTTTCCTAGCTTTAGGGAACAACCAGGGACTCTCAGTATCTGAGCAGGTCTCTGGAGCGATCTGGCCAAAGGCCATCTCCTTTTTTACGTTCAAACCATAAAGTCCAGGATGCATACCAAGGAGATTACAATCGGGCCCTGAGGCTTATGAGGGTCTTAATGGCGCATTCCTCAGAGGGCAATGCTGGCCACAACTCTGGGTGCTTCCTCACGCTTCCTTACCCACCTATTGGCCTTTTGAATCATACTTTGGAAATTTTCCGTTTGGTTCCCCAATACTGCACGAGACCGCACAATCTTGAGGAGCAGGGATTTTGCCTTATCCTTACACAAAATAAGAACATTAAAAATAGTAGATATATACATAAACATTTAAGTGAGTTATTGATATGTGGATTTCACTGCCCTGTGTGGACAACATTTGACATTTATTGAGTACTTACTGTGTGCCAGACCGTATAATAAGTTCTTTAAATATAAAAAATTAGTTTATTCTGAGAGGTGGGTACTCTGAGATCTCTACTTTACAGGTAAGGAAACTGAGGCAAAGAGACTAAGTTATCTGCCTAATGCCATTCAGCTAATAAGCGGTTGAACAGAGATAGGACCTCAGGCAATCCTGTGCTAGAGGGTTTGCTCTTAACCAATATAACCTATATTGCTTCTCATTCAAAGCCATTGCTGCACTTACAGGGCATATTTTTGAGGCATGGCCGTATGAGAGCCAGATGGGCTAACAGAGAAGTGGGAGGAGACCCATGACAATGAGAGAAGAAGGGTCCCTTGAATCTTAAGCAGGAGGCTTGGGGAAGGGGCTCAACAGGCAAGTGCATGCTCAGTGCTGCAACCACAGCTATACCACCAGTCACATACTCTCGGATAGTCTAGGACACAGAAAGTCAGCTCAAGAAGGCTTGAGTTGAGCACTTGCTGTACTGTCTACTAAGGATAGAAAAAGTAGAGTCAGACACAGATTTTGCAAGATACCCACAATCTAGGGAAACAGACTGCATTGCGTGAAGAACTGTATAAGCCGCAGCGACTGTGGTTAACAGCATAATAGAGGGAGAGCAGCCCTCTTTCTGTTAACTACGTCTTCTCTTCATTTCCCTGAAGGATTGCCTCGTACAAGCTAGTACCCTGGTGAGTGTACATTGTGGCGTGCTAGGTAGAAAAATGCTAGATGAATCCAATAACAGGAGGGTTAAATTCCCACCTTCTGGGACTTAGTAAGTCCCAGAAAAATACTTTGAGTGCAGCGAGGTATATGTTACATAGATTTATGGAACATGGAGGGTCCATAGGCCTTCCCTTTCACTGTTTTCTACATAGTGGGGTGAAATGAATACCTAGTTCCTGGCTTATGCAGAGCCCTGGCATCTCAAGGTTTTCTGTAGGACATTTGGAAACATGGTGCCTCTCTAGGCTGAGGACAGGGCTGGGGAGAGTGATGAGGAGCTATTTCAGAACAGATGTCAACAGAACCCTTCTCTCCATGCTGAGAATCATCAAACACATGTCCCACGCCTGCCAGGCAGTGACCGAGGCACAGGCTCCAGAGCACAGAGACAATGAGCCAGCCTCCTGGGGAAACTCTCATGCTGCAGACAAATTAGCTTTGATGGACCAGTGGCCTTGGCTCATTCTTGGGAAATGTGGAGGTGAGAGCTCAGGCCAGTGTGGAGTTTAATTAAGGATGGCAGCTGGTGGAGTAGGTCAGATGGCTCTGTGCTCTGCGCTCCATGCCACAAGCTGCTAGCTGCATCTTGTTTTCCTCCAGATATTCCTGTTGCCCTGTTCCCCACCCCACAGGTTGTTCTGCCTGGTCTTGGAGTGGTGTGACCTTATCCCCGAGCACGGAGAGTCCAGGCAAGACCACACTCTCGAGGAAGAAAAACGAAACTGTAAGGAAACTGTGTAAACCAGTGGCAGATACAGTGTTCCCATATGAGATGCTTCCTCCCCATATGCTCACTCTCCCTCTGTAAATGTACCCATTTGTACCAGTAATTAAATCACGACCACCTTGGGACTTTTAATATCTGCAGGGAAAAGAAAAATGTAATTGGAGCATGCCTCGTGTCTGGTATCCGTGGTCCTCTATCTGGATGGGGGATGGCATCGCCGGGGGAGAACTCCTATCCCTGTCCAAGCAAACCAGAACAGGAGGAAAGAGAGCTGACAGAATCACACAATCTCGTATAAGGACAGGATCTCTAGCACTTGGAGCTGTGAAGGTTTCTGTCTTAAAGAGACTGGACTAAATAGGGTTCTTGTAAAAGTGAGCATGAATGTTGGGGTCATTCAGCTGATTAGCCAAAACGCACCCATACCTGTAGACATTCCTGAATAGAGAAATCTCCAAATCGCATGCTCTATTGAAGTGAAGGAGGAAGAGGAGACACTCAAACCCTAGCTCTTTTTGCTTCCTCTTCTGGTGACATGAGATCCAGATAGACCAAGATATGGTAGGAAAAAAACCTCTGTAAAATCTTCTGAGGTGGCATCCTCTTTTGGGAGACTGAGTTGGACTATATATATTTACGGCATATGGTCTTTAGGGAAATGCTTTATCATATTATTGTCTGGTACTTGTAATGATGCAATATGTACTCTAAAACACTTCCTGATATGAAGCCTTGCCCTGCATCACCAGCCGTCTGCTTGCTCGAGTCTCATACAAATGAGTTAATTACCTACAGCAGGAACAAACGTTGAAAACGAAGCAAGAAACGTAAAATAAAGGCTGTTGTCTCCTCGTGTTACATACAGTTTCTCCTTGGTTACATCATGTTCGTAAAGAGAACTGGGCAATTTTCTGTAACACCAGAATTCTAGGGAGTCTGGGTTTTTAGGATTTGTGACTGTAGAGATCCTAAGTAGAAAAGATTTAAGTGGCAAAATGTATGTCACCCATGGGCCAGTGGCCTTCAGGATAGGATGAGCCACTCTTGGCTTAAGGGGGTCTTAAAACTTTACTAAAGGGAAAGAGTGGGCAGGTCCAACAAGTGGGACATCATTTTAGTTTTGAGGGCATTGAGGTTGGGGAGGAGGAGGAAGAAGGTACAAACACTTGGAAATTAAAGGGAAAGTAAAGATCGCCAATTCCATAATCTTTATTTTAAAAATGAAAATGTTGAAAATCAGAGGGGTTATCTGTGCTTTAATAGCAGGCTTGCTTTTAGCTTTTAAGTTGGAGCTCCATAGAAACAGTGTTACCTGTCTCCTAGCGTTAGACAAAGCTGTTGGTGACTTCTGGCCCTCATTCCTTATTCCTGTTACTCTGATGGTGTCAATGTTCAGTCAATATCACAGAGGAAACAAAGGCTTGGTGTGCAAGGTGAATATAAGCTGTATTCCCAAGGAAAATGATGTATCGTGGAACCGGATTGTAAACTCCTGAGGAGCATTGATTTTGTTTTGCATGTCTTTATATCTTTCTCAATACCAAGCACTGTGTTTTGCATACATATAAAACTTAAATATTTGCTGATTGAAAATAGTCTAGGGCTTCCCTGGTGGCGCAGTGGTTGAGAATCTGCCTGCCAATACAGGGGTCACGGGTTCAAGCCCTGGTCTGGGAAGATCCCGCGTGTCGCGGAGCACCTAAGCTCATGTGCCACAACTACTGAGCCCACGTGCCACAACTACTGAAGCCCGTGCACCTAGAGCCCGTGCTCCACAACAAGAGAAGTCACCGCAATGAGAAGCCCATGCACAGCAACAAAGAGTAGCCCCCACTCGCCACAACTAGAGAAGACCTGCACACAGTAACAAAGACCCAATGCAGCCAAAAATGAATAAATAAATAAATAAATAAATAAATTTATTTTAAAAAGAAAATAGTCTCGTTGTGAAAAAAATCTGTAATATTTTCATCAGCACCAGGAACAGAGCTAAGTGTATGGATTTGGAGACAGAGTGCCTAGATTTGAATCCAACTCACCCAAGTGTAAGCCATGACCTTGGGCAGGTGACCTAACTTCTCTGTGCCTTAGTTTCCTTGGCTGTAAACTGAGAGATAAACAGTATGTATACATGGAGTGATTGTGAAAATTAAATGAGCCAATATAAGCAAAGCACTTAAAACAGTACCTGGCACAGAAAAGTACTCAATGAGCATTAGCTATTACTAGTCAATCTGCAGAGAAGGCTGTCTGTTTTTGAGAAATGTTTGAAAATATCATGGTATTACCTGAGCATATAATAAATTAGAATGATTGTTGTAGGGTTCATCAATTTCTTTGTTCAGAATTAAATTTATATAGCTCTTAATCCTCTCTTTTTACACTGTGGTATCCAGATTTTCTTAACAAGTAAATGGGCTCCCTATTTTGGTCACTATTTCCGAGTGTTTGGTCACTATTCTGGTCTTGTCCTCTTACAAATTATTGTGGATGAGATCCCAGTGACTTTCTTCCTTTGGTCCCACCCAGACATCAGTGTCGATAAGCCTTCTCTCCTTCAGCAAGGCTGGATGTGTATTCTTCTCCCATGTGTGCCCCCAGCCATTACTCAAGCTGATCCTGACATTTTGGTCGCTGTTCCCTTGAGACTTGGGGCTTTTCTTCTCCTCATCCTTTAGAATCCAGCTTGAAACCCATTGTAACGTGAATTTTTTAAAAAAGCTACCTTTTGTACTCATTCATCCATCCATCGATCCAAGTGTTACTTTGATTCATAGGCTCTTTGCCCTTGAGATGTTATTGCGTGACTGATCCCCAACTGATATGAGTAGGTATCCTCATTCTGGTTTTATTTCCACAGTATGTTCCTCCAGATCTCTGCGTCTGCAATTTTGTACTGGAACAGTCCCTCTCTGTCAGAGCCCTACAGGAAATGCTTGCCAAGACAGGTGAAAATGGCGGCGAAGGGGTGAGTACCTGAATTATGTCCTTGGTGGGGATTGGGACACTCCATAGCCCAAAAGTATACAACTCAATTCATTCCTCCAGTTTTGAACTAGAAAACCTTAGTTTTCCAGTTTCCTTGAGTCAATCCTCTTATTCCTCTTACTTAGCAGCCCTAACTCTGCTTCCTTTGGGTTAACGAACTTCCACCAGAAAATAGAATAGATCACCATTAATGCTGCCTGAGCAGGGCATAGGACATTGAACCCATAATCCACTAGGAAATATGGAGAGGCTGAAACGGCCTTGGGATGTGGGGATGGGTACCTGTTAGGCTGTTTGTTTTTTCTTGGGAAAGTCTCATCAGAGATTTATGACTGCCTCAGTGCAGCACAACCAGGTTACAGCATTTTGAAGAGGATTTCCTGTAGAATGCAGAATCTTTGACATGTACCCAGATTTCCACAGTTTCACTCATGATGAGCAAGTACAAAGCTGTCTTGAGTTTCTATTGTTGGTAAAATTGTCTCTAAGTCTTTAACTGAGGGATGATGGTCTCCCAAAGGTCTCCTAGGCAAGGCTTTGGCCAGAGACTTCAGAGTAATGTTTGACCCTTTCACTGATGACCCACATCTATTTCTATTCATTTATCATCAAGTATTTTAATCCTATGGCCTGAATATCTGAAGTCCAAACACCCCTCTCCACCCCCCTTAGATACTTTATTAGATGACTATCCTTTATCTTCTGCGTTACTACCTCAGACTAACTGCTTTGGTTCCCTCTGTGCCTACCTCCCCTATCATTTTTTTTTTCACTCAACTGTCATAATGTTCTTTCCAAAATGCAAATCTAATCACTGCACTTTACTGTTTTAAAATTCTCTGTCTGCCCATTACCTTAAGAGAAATCCCAAATTCCTTAACTAGGCATAAAGGCCTTCAGGATTTGGTGAGCCCTGCTTACCTTTCCTGCCCCGTCTCTCTCCCCTCAACCCCAAGCACTCAGTGATCCAACCACATTGAATTCCCTTCACTTCCTCAAACATGACAACTCTCTTTACCCCCAATCACATGTGTCAGCTGTTTCCTCCATGTAAAACAGCTTTCTCCTCCTCTCTCTCTTCCTTTATGTAATCTTTACTTCTCCTTCAAGGAACGAGTCTAGATATTAGGTCGACTGAGAAGCCTTTGTTGACACCGTAAGTCTAGGATGGGTGCCCTAGCTTGAGCAACAGTCAGTAAATAGTTCTTATCATTGTGTACCATAATTACAAATCTAATTTTTTGCATCCTATACTGCACATAGGTAGGAATATTTGCAGGACCTAGCACAGTTTATTACTTGACTTGAAAGAACTCACAGATCATAAAGAAGTGTCTCATTGGTGGTAGAAGAGACAATGACCGTAGACTCAAGACAACCAATGTTTACATTTGGGGCATCTTCCAGCTCTTAATGTGATCTTACATAAGTCTTCCAATCTCTTGGCGCCATAGTGTTCTCATCTATAAAATTAAGATGTTTAATTAGTTTTCTAGGGTCCTTAACACCAATACTTGCGATTCTTTACTCTTTCGGCTTAGCATAGTATGCTTTCATTAGCCATCTGAAAATAGCTTTTCCTTAGAGCATTAACACAGATGAGTTTTTATTCTTTTCATGTTCACTGAAATCTGTGTTCACCTCCTCCTGACAGTTACCTCAGTACCCCCATGCTTTCCTCAGGTACATACCCTCAAACGTTTCCAGTTCTGTGGAACGAATTACTTTTTAATTGCTCACTTTTCTTTCCAGTATAATTAACTCATGATTTACAGACACCTTTGGTGAGAGCAACCTGGTTGATGTGGAATATCACCACTTTCAGTGTCAATCAAGATCAGCTAGACCCTGCCAATATATGACCCAGGGTAGAAATTGGGAAGATAGAGAGAAGCTATGTTAACTGGAGAATTATCTTGTGTGCATTCTCTTATCTTGTTTGTTCACAAAGTGCATTTCAAAGGACTTCTTTTTCTTTACCATTTAGTTTGAGTAGTTCAGGGAATCCTATAGATGGCAAAGTAAATTGAAAAGTTCTTTTTATAACCCTTGCTCTTCTTTGTTGCCAAGAACTTAAACAATAGTCTTAACTTGATTTGTCTTTTAAAAAAGAATAAATAACAATTTATTTTCCAAATAGAATACTAATACCAACTTAATAAGATTGAATTCTTAGTTTGGGAACATATGAATAAGACACACCTTAATTACCAGCCATGTTATAGCAGAAGTTTATTCCATATAGTTATATATTTCAGGGGCCATCTTTAATTTATAATATTTAAAAACCAATATGTTAAATCTTATTGGAGGAGCCATTCTCTTTGAAAAATCAAGTCCAAAATAAATTATCCGTGACATTTTTATTATTAAAAAGTCATTGGATAACAGTCAGCATGTTGAGTCAGACTCTGAATTTTCCCAATGTGTCATATTGCTGTTTTGTGCCATCTTACCAAAGAAAAGAGCGATCCAACAGTTATTTCCCATCTTGATACATTATTGCTATTATTATTAATAATTAGAGATCTTAGAGCTAGAGGAAGGGATTTGAAAAGAGAGCTGGAGTACAGATAGGAGAGGGTACTCTTTTTAAATGATTTAGATTTTATTATTTGTTGGTGGCTCCACTAGTTACCTGACCAGCAGCTTCAGTTGCTATAACTGAAGTTATAGCAACTGAAGACTTGCTATAACTGAGAGTTCTTGGAACTCTCACAGTTCCATCTGGGCTCTCAATCTTTATTGTGAGAAATAATATTTTTATATAACCTCTTGAGTCTGAATGTTTTGCTTTTCTGAAGTGATTGCTGTGCGCACTTACTATTAGTACTTAATTTGATTTGAGGTGATAATATTCAGCAGGGAAGAAAAAGAAAAAGTGGAAAAATCAAGAAGGAAGTGAGTTAACACGACAGAGCATAATGATTCTCCGGGGAGCCTGGGGATGTTTGACTGGGTTCACATCTCCTCTGCATGCCAGTCCATTCTGTTTGGAAACAGGCATTTACTGCTTTTTAACAGATATTACTTTCCCTAATGATCATGACTGCCACCAAACGGGTTGCTTTGAAGACGGTCATTTTTCCTTCTAGGCATAAACTGGTCCTTTTGTGTCTGTTCACTGCTGCACAGCAACTGAACTTTTTTAAAAAAATGACATGGGTTATTTGTTTATTTGTTTGATGAGCATATAGGAGCCTTTTTTTGCAAGGATTGACAGTTCTGCAGCAATTCCTTTTGCCAGCAAAGAAAACAGAGGTGTACAGCTTGGTTTAACGACTGAGTTTATTATGGAAATGTCCTTAGCTACAGCCATTAGCCTGTGGGACCCAGCTTTATGTTGGAAAGGAGAATGAATGATGAGGAGGCCTTGGGGGCAGAGAACGTCAGTGGCCCTCAGAGTCCACCCTCGCTAAACTCATCCTTGGGTCACTTTACTGCTGATTAAGTGCTATCGGATGTTATTCTGGGAATATTACCAAGAGATGGATGCTTGGCACTGTGGCCAATTAAATAGCTGGAGTTTGATGTAAGATCCTTGCATACAAATATGAAGGTATTTTCACATTTTGGATTGATAGAACCTACGGTATGTGAGGTCCCCAACCACCTTCAGCAGGACCTGGGGCTAAAAAGGATGTCACCATCTCCCTCTGAGTCCTCAATCCTCATCATCCTATGGCAATGACTTTGAATACAGAGCTAGCAGCATTTGTAGTGAGAGAAGCTCCGTTTTTGGAGTCAGGCAGATGTGTTTTCAGTCCAGGCTAAACTGGAGCAAGTGACCTCTGGGACAAATTGTTTCCCCTTTCTGTACCTGACTTTCCACACCTTCAAAATGCAACCTCCCTCATAGGGTCGGGTGAGAATTAAATAAGTGCTGAAAGGTGTCTGTGGGTGTGGAAATGAATATTGGTTCCTCTTGTCATCTCTGGTCTACTTCCTCCTGTCACAGATCCTCAGGCATATTCAAATGCCTCAAAGGAAGGAGAGACCCACACTGTATGACCAGGTGCATGTTAAATTGAGGGTCGAATAACTACAAATGGGTTTTGACGTGAATGAACATAATGCTTTTAAAAGTGAAAGGCCCTGATTTACACAATTACCAGCTGCACTCCCGGTAAGGGCTCTGGTTTTCTCTGAAAGTTGACTTAATCACTGTCAGACTTTTACTACTTAAAAAACAAGAAAGAGATGAAATATACGTGTAAGAAGAATTAATGTTACGGTTGTATAAGATCACTCTTGACTTTAGATTCTAAAATATCTAGAATGCAAATACACACTCAGCCTTTTAAACTTGATTGGGAAATGTGACCTGGAAAGATACTCTTTCTGCAAGAACCTGTCTCATGGATAAGCTCACTGAGAGGTGGTCCTTTAATTCCCCATGTTACTTATGAGATGGTCCCATTAACACTAGGAGGACCTTCAGGCTCCTTTCACATGCCCCTGTCTTTAGAATAGAGAATACTACACGCAGCACAGTTGCTAAAGAAATGCATACGTGTGGTGGCACATTTGTCAGGCTCAGGCATGACGTGCCCATGCTTTCTGAGAAGCTAGGGGTTGCCTCCTGGCATTGTGTGACCTTGTAAATGGCCAAGGAGGCATAATCTTACATTTTGCTGTATTCATGTAAATGTTATTTAAAGTACATGTCATGAGATACTTACCTTGTAGCCAAGATCAAGACATTCATCCATCTTATAAGGTCACGGAAAATTTAGTCACAGAAAGGTGACAACATCATTAAAAAAGAACCTACTAACGATGCATCTCTGGGCTTCCCTGGTGGCGCAGTGGTTGAGAGTCTGCCTGCCGATGCAGGGGACACGGGTTCGTGCCCCGGTCCGGGAGGATCCCACATGCTGCGGAGCGACTGGGCCCGTGAGCCATGGCTGCTGAGCCTGTGCTCCGCAATGAGAGAGGCCACGATGGTGAGAGGCCCGCGTACCGCAAAAAAAAAAAAAAAAAAAAAAAAAGATGCATCTCCCCTGACATGGTTAGGTAATGAACAAATCAAAACAGTTGCTGATGAGGGGAATTAGAAGCCCATTGTCTAAAGCTTGAATTCTGGCTGTGCCCAGATTTAGAGATCTTGTGCGAACTCATCCAGAATGAAGAAGGCAAATAGGAGCCTTACCTTTTTATTCCTGGGACCCTGAGTTCCCACCATCATTTCTGTATTATAAAAGAGAAGGGACAACCCCCATCATCCAGATGTAGCCTCTCAATTTTCTGAGGTTTTTGTCTTCCCTTCATCATTGTCAGAAGAGCCAGAATGAGAATTTATTTTGGTATGTATGTGGGGAGGGAACAAGATTGATGAAGGAACTTTGTACACAATTCTAAATAAACCTGGTCCCCACTGATGTTTTTTAAAAGAAAGAAATTATTTAATGAGTCAAATCTAACAGTGGGCATTAATTACACCTTTAAAATAGGACATAAGATTTCCTCTGGAGAAAAAGTACAGGGCTTCCCTGGTGGCGCAGTGGTTGAGAGTCTGCCTGCGGATGCAGGGGACACGGGTTCGTGTCCCGGTCCGGGAGGATCCCACATGCCGCGGAGCGGCTGGGCCCGTGAGCCATGGCCGCTGAGCCTGCGCGTCCGGAGCCTGTGCTCCGCAACGGCAGAGGCCACAACAGTGAGAGGCCCGCGTACCGCAAAAAAAAAAAAAAAAAGTACAAAGTCACTTCTGCATGTGTCGGTAAGTCAGTCCCAGGACCCGCCCATATATGCCCTAAAGCTAGGGTAGACAGGATGCACCAAAAATCACTTTATTAGGTGTTCAAGTCTGAACTTCCTTTGCACTAGTTGGTAAAAAGCCACTGCGTCAAGCTCTCCAAGTACCTCCTCGGTACTCCCACTCAGGACCTCCCCTCTCCAGTGCCACCGCCTGTCGGGTTGTTCATCCTGTGGGTGTTACCTGCGCCTACTGCCTAATGGACAAGAGCCAGATACCACAGTATTAAATTCTTAACTTGTTTGACTTGATCCTACTTTTTCTTTTGAAAGGGAGAAAAATAACATTCTGATTTGGGATGCTTCCATTTCTTTCTTTAACCTTTGGCTGCTCATCCACACCTGCTACAAAAAAATAATATTTTTGTATTAACAAAATAACCAAACCCATTTGGTGAAATTGCTCTTACATGCGAAAGTTTGAGGGGTTTAGATACCCAAAACTACTCTTTAAAACCTGCCCCATGTTAGAGCTCATGGCAGCCTGTTTGGTGACAAAGCTGTCAGGTGGTTTAGTCCTAGTACTGCCACCTACTGGAAGTTTAACTGTAGGCAAATCTCTCACTGCCCTGGGCTTTGGTTTCACCATCTATGTAGGACAGACATCAAGATGAAGAAGAGCTTCCTCCTGTCTGTGATGGTTGCAATGCACCAAGTTAAAATAGAAAAGTGTCACCATCTCACTTCCTCTGGTGTGTCCCATTGACAATAACCCATCACCAATTAGCTGTGGAAATTTTAGCCTGTTGGCATTAGCTGTTATTCTGGAGATCCCGGCTCCCATAATTTTAAGTAGATGGATAAATGCATTTATTCTCTTTCTGCCTTGGTGTGGACAAAGAGAATTTTTTCACACTCCCTCCAAAATATCAACCCTAAAGCACTAAGTGATGACAGTATAGTTTTAATTTTTTTTTTTTTTAGACGTGAATCTCCTATAAATTTTCTTTTGGAAGAATATGGGATATATTCTGCAGTTTTGACAGAACTTCTTTCTTCAAAGAGCCAGATATTATTTTCAGAAATTAAACAATAATGAAAGGGCTCCAAACTAAGGTTTTTAATGTATTTTTCCACAGACCAAATTGTCATTAAACTTAAGTCTCTTCTCACTTTCTTTCCCCTTCCTTACTGTTTCACTCATTTTAGGCTATGATTTTAGAATTTTATGCTGATATAATGGATTTTAATGTTTCTCTGATAAGCTAATACTAATGGAAACGTGTGCAAGTAACTCATGTTATACTGTTGAACCGGTCTTTCAATAACATGATATCTCATTAAAATTTGCCATCTGGAAGACCTTACTTAATGGTAAGAAAACTCCTCTTTGGTAAAAGAAGAAAACTCCTCTTTGGTAAAAGAAAAACTCTAATGGATTGTTTGCAGTATTTCTAAGAAAAGGAAATTCCAAATTTTCTGATGTGGGTACTGACCATTTTCCTTGGGTGGATTTTCTTGCATAAATGTAATTTAAAAAATATGCTGCAGACAAATTTCAGCTACAGCATGTTGCTTGCTTGCTAATTTCTTGATGACGTCAACACAGTAGTACTGGAAAAGTAAAAACAAACTTTAACGTCTAATGCCACTGCTTACTTCTAGCCAAAATCACAAAATATTCACCAGATAGGAACTTCATACCCTCTATTCCCATTGGGGTCTTTCTCTATTGTAAGTATCAGCAGATTCCTCAAATGACTTGAAAGCTTTCAGCAAGACTGGCACACACTAAAATATCCATTTACTGTTTTGCTTTGGATTTTGCTAGCTCAGTGACCTCTTGGAATGGATATGTTATTCACTCCTTTACTGTACATGTACTTTGCATGACAACTGACTCCAGCTGTATTTGTAATGAACTGGGCTTTTCACTTGTGAGTGTTCAGGGCAGTTTCCATCCTTTGTGCCTCTGCAATTTAAAAAAACACCACCGCACCACACACTTCAATCTGGTGGAATTAGAGGTGGCTGCACACTTAGGAATTTGTTGCCAAGAAGCTTGTTAAACTGCTGCTCTGAAATTACAAGGATGGCTTGCCTGTGGACTCATTTTTTTTCCTTCGAGATATTGAAAATTGTTTTAAAATTCTTTTTCCCTCTGACTATGGTCTAGATGGCCTGTGGCCATAGGGTTCAAGTTGGTGAGATGACAGAAGTGTGTGCAGCCTTGCCTTACTCCAAGCTTCTCAGTGCTTCAGACTTGCCTAGTCTATTATGCAACTCCAGCTCTGCTCTTCCGGAAGGCTGGAATTCATAATAAAAATGGAAGAAGCTACTTGGATATTTTCCCTTTCTCATGCAACTTCCCCAAAGTCAACCAGCAGAAAAATCAAATGTTAATTTCAACAGTTAAGAATAACCATTAAAGTTAACTGGCTTTTTACATTTATCCATATCCTGAGTAGAAGCATTTTCAAGTAAAGAACCCACAGAATTAATTTTTAAAGCTCCAGACTCTATCATCCCCCCCCTCCCCACTTCTGAATATAGTGTTTCAGCTTGAGTGGAATTGCCTTTTCTTTGCTGGAATTTTTTTTCATTCTGAAGTCAGTACCTCCTGCTTAAAATCAGTATGCCTGTGTGATCGTGGGGTTATTTTGCAAATGTGATAACGTGTAGCTTGGATGATGTTACACAAACCCTGGAATTCTTCTCATTGTTGCTATGGACGTTCAAATGCTCTGTGAATATAGTCCTGTCACAATGACCTCAGTTGTCTTAGGAAGCTTGAGAGTCTTCCCCAAGGCTGGACTAAATATAGTTTTCAGTGGTTGTATATGTTTGTGTTTGTGTGTGTGTGTGTGTGTGTGTGTGTGTGTGTGTGTTCTTTACATTTTAAATGTAAAAAAATTTAAACATCTTCATTAAAGTTTCTTAGAGGAGTGAGGTCGGATTGGGGTACTTAAAATTTCTCCAGTGCGTACTAAGTATGTAAACACTTGTATTCTTATGTGAGATGTTTTGAAGAGAAATTTTGCTGAATTTTCTTTTAATAACTAGTTTGTGGGGCACGGGGGCAGAGATGAATTTCAACTGCATTTTTAGCAATTTTTAAAATCTCGAATTGTGGGATATTTGAATTAGGGGAAACCTTTCATTTTAAGAGCCTTGCTTACCTTTTTAAAAATGAAGCACATTTGGAATTCAAGAAATCCTGAGAGAATAGAAACCTTTCAAGTTATTTATTAGCCTTTTCCTTTGATCGTGTAATTTACTTTTAATAGCTACCAGAGTTTAAATTATGTATTTGTAGGGAAAACTCAGTGAACTAGAAAAAACTCCAGCTTATTTTCATTTCATGAAAGTTTAATGAAATCCTATTCTATTTGGAAATTCTGGTAAAGAAAAATTAACTTGGTTCCAGAGAAACCGTTACCTCAACTGGCGCTTTAATCCTCACTGGAGTAAAAACCCTGTAGCCAGTGTCCCAATCCTATGATTACTAATATCTGGTTTTACAATGGAAGAATCTGGAATGACCAAATGGCATCAAATGGAAAGAACACAAGAATAAGAACAAGATGTAGGGACTTCATGGGGTAAAAGGGCCTCCAGCTCTGTAGAGGAAGAGGAGGTAAGCTAAAGGCAGAACGCTTGTTTTTACCTAACGTCTCCTATAACTGAGACTTAGGTTGGTACCGAGTGGGGAGGGGGGATCTGATGGGAGGGAGGAAAGTTCAGGATGAGCAGGGGCTGGGCATTCTGGCTCTGACCTTGCTGCTCTCTGGGCCTTGTTCTACCCCTCTGCAACATGGGGCCTCTGAACTACATTAGTGGCTCCTGAACGTCTAAGGATGCTCTTCCAGGACCGGTGTCTGTCCATGAGGAAGAATCTGCAGGTCATCAGGAAAAGTAGGAAAATAAAGACAATGTATGAATTGTTTCATTAGGCAAACTTTATAAATGGAAAGTTCTGCCTTTCTTATTTTCTGTGATTATGTCCTTTTAAAAAAATATTTATTTTTTATACTATTTTTAAAGGTTATACGCCATTTACAGTTATTACAAAATATTGGCTATGTTCCCCATGTTGTACAACAGATCCTTGTAGTCTATCCTACACCCAATAGTTTGTACCTCCCACTTTCCCCACCTTGTATTACCCCTCCTCACGCCAGCTGGTAACCACTAGTTTGTTCTCAATATCTGTGAGTCTGCTTCTTTTTTGTTAGTTAGTTGTGTTTTTTAGATTCCACATATAAGTGTTATCATACAGTAGCATTTGTCTTTCTCTATCTGGCTTATTTCATTTAGCATAATGATTATGTCCTTTTTAGTATTTTATAACTGTAATAAAGTTGGTGTGTTTTCTTTTTGAAAATTATAGTGATAGTGTAAGTGACAGCTTCCTTCCTTCCTTCCTTCCTTCCTTCCTTCCTTCCTTCCTTCCTTCCTTCCTTCCTTCCTTCCTTCCTTCCTTCCTTCCTTCCTTCTTTTCTTTCTTTCTTTCTTTCATTAATGCCTTTATTGGGCAAAAGTAAGATTGGCAACCATGGATGATCCGTTTTGGTCCTGTTGCTGACATTGCACCAGTTCTTGAGCTTGTGAACCCCTAAGGCATATTCTCATGTACAGCTCGTGGACTCCACGTTCTAAGTCGTTTCAGCCAAACACCAGACATGTGCTTTTGGCTTATTTACAAAAAATTTCTGATGAAACCCAGATAGTTGGTGCCCTTGTTGGTGGTAGTTATTCACATCTTCCTTGGTTGGTAACTCCAGGTCTTAGCTCCGTGATGGAAGGAAGAGGCCTCTGAGTTCATAGGCACCAGTTGTGCCTCTTTTGTTTTTGTCATGGAAAGGAGTGGAGTCAGCACGTTATTAAGAA
Source organism: Kogia breviceps (assembly GCF_026419965.1). Taxonomy (NCBI): domain Eukaryota; kingdom Metazoa; phylum Chordata; class Mammalia; order Artiodactyla; family Physeteridae; genus Kogia; species Kogia breviceps. The sequence goes on along the minus strand of NC_081312.1, from coordinate 77,883,089 downwards.
TCACCCGCTTCCATCTCATTAGCGATGTGTGGCTAGAGGCTGGGTTCCCTGCCCCATTTCTCTGCTGCTCATCTGCTTTTATAAGGTAGAGGGCGGTGGGCAGGAGAGCCAGGATGTTGTTCTTAAGCATGAATTCGGAGCTGTGCCTGTGTCAGTGTGGCCAGCACCGTGCAGGCTTCTGCTGAAGAACAGCTTTTGGGGATTTGCTTGAGGAAGTGTTTCCTCTTCCTGACTCCCCTGAGTCCTGCCCTCTGGTTGGTGCTGGGGCCAGTGATGGAAACTCATGGCATGACCACTCCTGAAAACACCTGTCTGCATGTCTTTTGTGAGGTATTAGAAAGGTAAGTTGAATTCATCCCTTTTTAAAAAAAAAACTATGTGTATATCTTTAAATAGTTGTCCCTTTTCTGAAGTTTATGACTTGGTTAGAAATTTTCAGAATTACTGCTGAAGTACAAAAATCTCTAGATTTTATCTTATTAGTGGATACCACTAACTGAATTGTAATTCTTGAGACATTTTTTTAGTCAGGCAACCAGAGAGAGCTATCCATGGTGCTGATTCTCTAAGTTAACGCAGTACGTTGTGTGTTGAGTTCAGGACACAGCTCCAGGGGCCAGAGGACCTGGCATTTTGCCCCAGTAGTTTGTAGGACTGTTTCCCCATGTTACAACCGCAGCAACCTTACCTTATCTCCTGCCCTTATGGGGATTTTCCCACGTCAGCTTGCTAAAGGGACTGTTGGCAAACTCTGATCCAATTTTAGGATTTACACAAATTTTGGAAAAAATGACCTGATGTAATACAATATCTCAAATTCACATTCTTTCTCTCAGCCTTTAACAGGGTCCAATAACATGTTTCTATACCAATTTCATCCAGAGATTTCCAGTAATAGGGAAAATGGAGGGTGTATATTTAGCAAGATGCTAGCATTTCAGAACCTCTTGCTCCGCTCAGGGTTGTAAACTTTGTGGTGGATTCACCTCCCTTTTCTACTCCCGTATTGCACCCAAGCAGGCCTCAGCCCCGGGTGATGCTAAGGGCCTGGGAGAGGTCTGAACAGCAGGAGCCACACTTCTCTGACCCCAGGCGATTGACCTGGGTTGCCAAGAGAATGAGCCACTGATGTTTCCCAGTTCATTGTTCCCTCTGGGCAGCCACTGTGGTGTGTAGGGCAACAGGGATATACAAATCCATGATTTATTAGCTACGCTGATTTCAGTCCATGTCAGTGGGAGAAACAACAGGACTGCAGTAGTCCCGGGCTCTCTCAAGAATGCAGTCTCGGCTACTGTAAACAGCTATAGATGCATATTAATTACTAGACAGTGATAAGTTACCAGGAATTTTTTAGCTGCTCTGGTTCAAGACAATCTGTCTGTTCCTCTGACTTTCCCTCTCCCTGCAGACTCTTTAGATAATATATTTACTTCTTCAGGTTTCTGAGGATCATTCACAGTCAGCAGTGATCTCTCCGAGTATAAAGAGCAGAAATCAATTACAGTATTCTTTTCATTGTTGTTTAATTGCGATATAATTGGTATACAACACTGGTCTACAGCATGACAACTTGGCATACACATATTGTAAAGTGATTGCCGTGATAAGTTTAGGTGATATTCATCACCTCATATACATAATTACAAAAACATTGTTTTTCCTTGTGAATTTACTCTCTTAGCAACTTTCAAACATACCATACGGTAGTGTTACCTGAGGTCATCATGTTGTACATTATATCCCCAGGGCTTATTTATCTTATAAGTGAAGTTTGTACCTTTTAACCACCTTCACCCGATTCCGCTATTGCCCATTCTTTGCCTTGGTAACCACAAATCTGATATCATTTTCTATGAGTTTGGGTTTTTTAGAGTCCACATATAAGTAGATTATACAGTATTTGTCTGACTTATTTCACTTAGCATAATGCCCTCAAGGTCCATTGATGTTGTTGCAACTGGCAGGATTTCCTTCTTTTTATGACTGAATAGTCTTCCATTGTACCACATTTTCTTTACCCATTCATCTGTTGATGGACACTTAGGTTGCTTCCATATCTTCGCTATTGTAAATGATGCTGCACTGAACATGGAGGGTGTAGATATCTCTTTGACATAGTCATTTCATTTCCTTCAGATAAATACCCAGTAGTGGAATTGTTGGATCATATGGTAGTTCTACTTTAAATTTTTTGAGGAACCTCCATGCAGTTTTCCATATTGACTACACTAATTTACCTTCCCACCAGCTGTGCACGAGGGTTCTCTTTTCTCTGCATCCTTGCCAACACTTGCTATCTCTTGTCTTTTTGATAATAATCATTCTAACAAGCACAAGGTGATATATCATTTCCCTAATGAGTACTGATGTTGAGCTCCTTGTCATATACTTGGCCTTTGTGTGTCTTCGGAAAAATGTCACTTCAAATCCTTTGCCAATTTTCTAATTGAATTATTTGGAGTTTTTTGCTATTGAGTTGTCTGAGTTCTTCATGTATTTTGGATATTAACCTCTTATCAGATATATGACTTTCAAATATTTTCTTCCATTTCCATTTTGTTGATTGTTTGCTTTGCTGTGCAGAAGTTTTTATGTTTGATGTAGTCCCACTTGTTTATTTTTAATTTTGTTGCATTTGCTTTGGGTGTCATATCCAAAAAAAGCATTGCCAAGACCTATGTCAAGGAGTTTTTTCCACTACATTTCCTACCAGGAGTTTTATGGTTTCAGGTTATACATTCAAGTTTTTAATCCATTTTGAGTTAATTTTCGAGTGGTGTAAGATCATTCTTTTACATGTGAATATCCAATTTTCCCAGAACCAGTTATTGAGAAGACTATCTTTTCTCCACAGAGTATTCTTGGCTCCCTTGTCAAGTATTAGTTGATGATATATGCAGGAGTTTACTTTTGGGCTCTTAATTCTGTTCCATTGGCCTATATTTCTGTTTTTTTATGCCAGTACCATAAAGGTATGATTATTATATCTTTGTAATACAGTTTGGTTCCGTACAGATTTCAATATTGTTTTTCCTATGTCTATGAAAAATGCCATTTGAATCTTGATTGAGAATATATTGAATCTATGGATGGCTTCAGGTAGTATGGACATTTTAACAATATTAATTCTTCTAATCCATGAACACAGGACATCTTTCCATTTATTTGTGTCTTTTTCACTTTCATCAATGTCGTGTATTTTTCAGTGTAAAAATCGTTTACCTCCTTGGCTAAATTTATTCCTAAGGATTTTATTTTTTTGATGTTATTGTAAATGGGATCATTTTCTTTATTTCTTTTTCAGCTAATTCATTGTTTGCAGTGTTCTTTTCTGTACCAAATCATCACATTGTATTATATCAACCATCACATCACAACCCCACTGGGAAATGGTTGATGGATTTTTCTTCAACCATTGAAGGAGGCAAACATCAGCACAACTGAGATTTAGTTTTGCTTACTTTGGCATAATTTTTTTCAAATTGTAACCCATACTTGGTGTTTCTGAGCCAGCCACTCTCCTCCTCCTCTCATAGATAGCAGGGGCCATTTTAATGCACCTTTCTTCCCTTGCCCACAAAGATTTGCTGTGGTTTCTTGCAGCTATAGTTGGTTTTACTGTCAGTCCCAGTTGGTTATCCTCTCAATGTCAGTGTGATGAATTTACTCCCTGCACAATGGCGAGAAAATAGATCAGATAGTGCTTCCTCTATCCAAGTCCTGGCTTCCATTCACAGATCAGCAGAGGAGACATTTCTTTCAAAAAAAACCCCAAAGTTTTTCTCTTTGACAGAAGAACTAGTTGGTAGAAAGAACACTTAGATTTAAGCTAGGCTTTTGAAAGCAGCCATGTGAATAGCACTGCCCAAGTGTTAGATGATTCAACACAACTCTAAGAGACCTTACAGATGCAGGGAAAAAAGTAGAATGTTATAAGTGAGAATGCAGAAGGGCACTCTTAATGGCTGGGGACACAGCAACCAGAGTGAGAACAGAAGACTGGAAATGACTGATTGGGGAGGGAGTGACCAAGTAATGAGAGATGAAAAGTAAAAGTCCTTCCCCCCTAATCCGTTCTGCTTTTTGCCCTCAACTTCATCTCTTCCCAGGCCTTATGAAGTCCAGGTTGGTGGGAGAGGGAAGGCCAGATTGTGGGTGACACAGCACAGGAAGGGTCTAGCTGGTCTTGGACGCCGAGAAGATGGGTGTAGAGACCTAGAGGTCATTGTGGTGGGCCTGGAACTCTTTTCCTACCAAGTCTGAATTGTCTAGAGCCCTCACCACACAGGTTTTACAGTAGAAATTTGTGTCTTTCCACCTGTCACATACATGGCAGTAGAGCTAAGAGACAGAGGGTTATAGTTGAATACTAGTCCTAGAGCTATCAAGGGCAAGGGGGAACAACCATGTTTATTCTTTGCTTTGGTAGGATTCTGGAGAAATGCTAAAAGGAAAATCAGCCACTGATCCAGAATGATGCTTCTGAGAACGGGGAAGTATCGGGTTGGCCAAAAAGTTCGTTTGGGTTCTTCATACCATCTTACGGAAAAACCTGAAGGACGTTTTTGGCCAACCCAATACTTGCTGACTGTAAGCATCATACCAGTTACTTAGATGAAGGGTCGTGGCTCTCAAGCTAGGCTGTTCGTTAGAATTACCTAGGATCCCGGGACCCACCAGAGACTTACCAAATAAGAGTCTTAGGCAAATGGCCCTGCCTTTGGGGCTGTAGTTTTTTTTTTTCCTCGCTTTGTTTTCATTTTGAAAGCTCTACCAATGATTCTGAGGGATAGCTGGGATTGAGGAGCACTTCTGTATAATCAACCCATGAGAGGTTCAGGAGAACCATTTCCACTGCCCTCCAAGCAGTGTATGGTCCACGGACACATAGGAAGTATTAAGAGCACCTGTTCTATCCATCCACAGGCCCACACATACACAGAACTCTTTGAGAATCAGCTTCTCCACCTAAGGCCACTTCATATACTTCAAGGGAAGGTCAGGCTTTTGTTTGTTTGTTTTGCTTGGAAATGTAAACTTGACCCTAGGCTTATTTTGTGGATGTAGAGAAAACAGGATGAATTTATCTCTATCCAGCAAGATCATAATTGAGAACAGTGCAAGGCGGTTAGAGGGAGGAAGGAAACAGAAGTTGTGTTGATAAAGGACGTCCAAGAGAGAAAAATAATTGGTTAAAGAGTGCAGGAGAGAGAGAGGAGGATCAAACAACAAAATATATTTGAGTTCATTTTCTTCCTCATAGCCCTCGAGTTAGAGGTGTTTGCACACAGTAGGACTCAATAGTGGTTTTATGATAAAAAATTATGCCTATTTTGTTAATTCCCAGGATGAATGACGATGTTTTTCTTTTTTTTCCTAGAGACATAGTAGATAAAGACAGTATTTGATTTTTCATGTCCAGGTAATCTGACCTTTTAGATGTTAAACTCTTTGTAGGAAATATTTGTTTTATGATGCCTTGGGTGAAAGGAAATGGTTGAGCAGAGTTCTTAGTCTTGACCCTATGTGGCCACTGGTCCACCATTCCATCAGAGGCCTGATGAATGATGAGGATGTATGGTTCAAATAAAAACTAGAGCAGTGCCTGGAAAACAAATCTGGCTGACAGGGTCCTTTTATTTAGAGAATGAACTTGGCAATGTCAGATTCGTAGAAATCTGTTAGTCAGCTATAGGAGAAAGGGGGAAAATTAATGCAGAGAAGAAAATAATTGCTTCACCTCTTTCAAAGGTCATCAATCTAAATGTCTTTAATACCCTGACAAATATCCCCTGTCAATTTGCTCCTTTAAAAGATACCATAATAGGAAATATGTTCGAGCTGCCATCCTGGCTGTCTGGTTTCCCGGTGGTGTCTACCTGCAAAGAGAAGCACAGGTGCATCTAGAATGACCCTGTGCTCAATTTGGAGGCGTCCCAATGGCCACCATTTTTCCCCTCAATGGAGAATACTTATCCTCCTGTTTCAGAAACAGCATTTGTAAAATCCCAGCCTGAGTGGGGACCTCCAAAAGTCATTTAATTTGTTCCCCAAACATCGTGGGTTGGGATGGGAACATGATTACATGTGTCCACCATTCTCAAAGAGCCGAAACCTTTATTTTTAAAGAGTTGAAAGGAGATTCCTCAGTTGCCTTTAGTCGTGCATTCACGGCTCAAATCTGCACCATCCACAGGCTCTTCCTTCTCATGACTTGAAGTGCTCACAGGAAATAATGAATTCGGGGTCATAACAACAGCTCCTCTGCGATCCCTAAGTCATCTGAGCCATCTCTCTGATTTTTCTCACCCCTTCGGCCACATCTGTGCAAAAGAGAAGCCGTGTAGGCACTTTCCTGGAAGAAAATACCTCCTTGCTGTGCAGGTTCTTGTTACAGTTAAGGCTCGTGACCCAGAGCTTACATTTTCTCACATAAGGCTCTGGCCTTTCATCCTTTTGTCCTGAACTACTTCCATGTGGCTGTGAAATTAACGACTTGAACAAAAATGAGGTTGCCAAAATCTTCTCACCCATGAAGAAGAATTCTAGGTGCTTCCAGGAGGTTGGGTTGGCTGAATTCAATGAATGATAAACTATGGAAATGGTAAATTTGGCATTCAGTGCTAGATGGTTGGGGGATGGATTGTTTGGGTTTTGCCTGTGTTTTCTCTATTTAAGAAGTGAAAGAAAGAAGAGACTAGCCTGCCTTTGTGCACAGCTTTTTGAGCATTCTGTTCTCGGGCCCTGGGATATGCAGTGATGGTGAGCGAGCAGTACTGAGGGCATGGGATGTCGGGCTCCTTGGTCACGGTCAGCCTGCTGACCTTGCTGGGAGGTCAAGTTCTGCCATAGGCCCTCTGCAGACCAGCTTTAGCCTTTTCTCTGTAGGGTTGTACTGTGCCTGCAGCTTGTGAATCGTGGGTCTGTCTTGTCAGTAGGGCAACTGGGCAGACTGTAGTGATCACTGAACGTGGGGAAATGGGCTATCAGACACTGCACTTCCTCCTCTTTTCTGAACTTCATTAAAATTCTCTTTCATGATTTCAGTGTTTAACAGTATCCCAAGAGGCCCAAGAAGGATGCCAAGAATGTGGCCTCCTTTCGTGTGTGTTTACCTTAAGGGCCTGCACTGTTGTGGTCGAGTTGGCCCAGACTCACTTGAAGTGTTTCTTATAGGGGAAACCTCATTAGGAGACTCTATCCTGACACTGTTGCTTTCTGTATAGCCAATGGCTCAGAAATCTTTGACTAAGAGTTTTAGATCCATAGTAATCATCCTTTTGTAAGTGAAAAATCAAGGTGTCAAATTGTAAGAATGACACTTAGACTTCTTATAGTGTCTTTATATCCCAAAGTGGGGAACCAAAAGCTGGACTTGGCAATTACCTAGCCGAAGAATAGGGTATCTGATCCAGAAAAGGTGGTGAAGAAAAGAGTTTAGTTTCCTGTATTGGGTTTTTCAGGATTTCACACATAGTGAGGGAGTTAGGATGGCTAGAAAGTGCTTATGGAATTGCTATTGTCATATTCCCTGACTCTGACTCCAAATAACTAGTCATACTACTCTGTACATGTGCCTTCCCACCCCTGGACTTTGTAAATTCCAGTATACTATTTTAACTGTCATTAAAGAGGGAAAATTGTCTCTATTCCCAGGAATTTCCAATCCAAGACCTGTTGGAAAGTGCCCCAACAGTTCTTCCGGTGCCATTTGAGCTGGGGAGTCCCATCTGTTCCACTGATTATGCAGTTCTGTCAACCCCTCCTAGAACAGTGGGGTGCTTGAGTGGGGTCTTGGGAATTTGGCCAGAAGGGTGTGATGGCTTGTAGCAGTTGGGGAAGGTAGACCTGGAATCTGATGGCTGGTGGGGGCAGCCTTGGGAAGCATGGAGTAGTGTAGAAACCATGTCTCTAGGGACAAGGGTGGGATCCAAGGTGAAGGATCCACTAAGGGCTGTCAGAAGAGCCAGGATGTTTGAGATCCAAGTGAGAGTGACTCCCTGGGCAAGAGATTTTCCCTGTGGAGTCTGGGGTAAGCCTGAGGGAACTCAGGGGAGGACAGAGGTGTCTTGGATAAGCCTCTCTGGGCTTTCTATCCAACACCAAGGTAGGGCTAGACTCTGGAGCCAGTACCTAACTGCAAGCATGCTAGGTATGCCTTGCCAGCCACCTTTCAGACAGGTGAAGTCATTTACAGAGGTCTGGCAAATAAATCACACCTCGAGCAACTGAAGTGTTACCGAAGAGACAGAACACTTTTGTAGCCCTCCATTTTTTAAACACATGCAGCATGGTGTTGTGTCCCATGCACATGGACGTTTTACTGAAATGATCACGTGGTAGTAGTGCTAAAGAAAAATTTGGAAAAGGAAAGTCCAGTGGTTCTGCAACCACCCAAATGGCTATTTCACTTTTATAGGTTTCCTTATCATTCTTGCACATATATATATATATATATATATATATATATATATATATATATATATATAATAGTAGAAGGCATTTTGCGTATTGCCTTTTTTACAATGGTCTATCATAACCATTTTCTGTGTTTCCAGTAGCCTCTGTAAATTGTCTCCTTTGATGGTTGCAGGGTAGAACATCCTGAAGAAGCCCCATGTTTTACTAGACAATATTTTTCTTTTGGATAGTCAAGTCCTTTCTGGGTGTTTTGTTTGCCCCACTATGATGCTCTTTTCACAACAGTGTGCAAACCGTTTTGCTTTTTTTGAATTACTCCCAGAAGTAGGATTACTACAGCGAGGGTTATTGACTTCTTTATGGCTCTTTGTATATACTACCATCTTGCTTTTCAAAAGAGTTGTATTCAGTGCCACCTTACAGGGTAACTCCAGCTAAATTGCAACTCTGATGGCATTAAGGCTTTTTCCCCATTTTTGAAAATTTAGTTGATGAAAAATGATACATCAAAGTTGCTTTGTCATTCCTTTCATTACTAGAAGAGATAAAATCTCTGCCATATGTTTTAATTTTATTCCTGATATGAATCATTTATTCATATCCTTTGCCCATTTCTTTATTTGATGATTTTTTCTTACATTGCAATGAGATGTTAATCCTTTTGTCAAAGTGATACAAAGAATTTCTGTAGTCTATTAAATGTTGACATTTCCATTGTTCTGAAGTTTAGTAATCTTGGTAAAATCCTGTCTTTTTATTTCCTTTGAATTTATCTGTTGCTTCAGAGCATAGATAAGTATTAGCTCTGTAAAAGAATGTGGACTGTTTATTACATGCTAGTTGTCTTAGAGTTTAATTTTAAGATAAATTATTTAACTCTGTTACCCATCCATAATCTATCTTTTATATTTCCTGTGGATCTTACGGAATACTTTTCTGTTTTGCTTTCCACGTATCAAAGAGACATTTGCTTAATAATCCTGCCTTCCCTGCATTGTACTAAAAATCTGCTTTATCATATGCTGCATTTCAGATTTGTTTATGGACTGTCTGTACTGTGCTACATTCTTCTTTTGAACCATTACTAGAATGAATGAATGAATTTTATTTATTTCGTAACATTTTCTAAAACTTAGTTTCTTTTCAGAATAAATTTCTTAATGTTTATGTTTGCAGATTGACTTTATAGTGATTTTGTTGAATCCCTAAATACCCTACTGGAATTTTCATTAAAAGTACATTAAATCTTTAAGTTAAATTTAGGAGAATAAGCATTAACAAATACTAGTATTTTCATTCCGTAACAAAGTACACATTTCCATTTCACCAAATCAAATTTTGTTTTATAGAGCAAAAGTTTGTGGTTTCATTTTGAAGGTTTAGCTCAACATTTAGGTAAATTCCTAAAATTTTTAATATCTTGTAGCAATTATGAATAGAAACTTTAAATATGTTTTCTAACTGAAAATACTGGGTTACTTGCTTTTGCTTCTGCTATTAGGTATTACTGGTTTTTTTACTTGTATGGTATCATTGTTATTTAGTTGTCGCTTGTGTCAAAGGAAACCTCCTGGGCCATGTAAAGGGTCTCCAGTGTGTTGGAGGAAACATTGCTCTGTGACCTTCTAGCAAGGCTCCTTTCTTTCTTTGATAGCCTGAAAGAGTGGAAGGGAGGGGAGTGTGGGAGGAAAAGAAAATGAAAGTACACACATCCACACCCAGGAAGTGATGTCGTACCCTGCAAGCCCTCCAGGAAGGTAGCCCCCTAAGCTTTCACAGCTTATGTTAGATCCACAAGGAGTCTTTCCAGATCCTGGGACCCCCAAAGTGGAATCTGGGGTTCCAGATTATAAAAGAAGGTGGCTTAGAGATCTGACAGTCTTGAAACATTTATGTATGCCTGGAGAGGAGAGAAGCAGAGTTCCCCTCTCCTTTGTTGCCGTATCGGGATTATCTTACTGGGTGACAGTATCCTCTGGGAACCTCCTAAAGAAATGTCAGTGACAGAATTACTTTTGAAATTACAGACGAGATGATTGAATTAATGATCTAGTGGAACATTTTTCCTCAGGACATGGCATCAGGGTGCTTTTGCTGGCTTCACCCCCAGCTGCACTCCCATCCCACAAGGTGGTACCATATATTCTCATTCTGCCAATGATGATAGCCAAGGTCACTCCCAGCAGGGGCAGGACTGCCATCCCAATAAAGTCTCACAGTCTTGAGGTCTGGATCCCGCTTGGGAACAGACCCGTGAACTCTTCTATGTAGCATATCATCTCCTAGAATGTTGTCTAGAATTAGTGTCAAATAGTGAAAAAAGTTCGTAGAATTTGTCGTTAGACCCAAGTTGAAATCCAAGCTCACTGCTTAAAAGCTGATAGGGAAGCTTCTCTTTTTCCATTTGTATAAGGCAGACAAAAGGACTATCTCATCCAATTTTTATTCATTTGTTCAGGAAATATGAAGATGAAATATGAAAATGAGTGCCTCCTGTTTGCCAGGCACTGATAAAAGTGATGTTGATATGGCAGAGAACACACCAAAGACCAATGGAACTTATGTCCTAGGGGGAGGGAGGGAGGGGAGATACATGTCAAAACCAATATATCAGCTAATAAATGCCACGAGAAATAATAAAGCAGAAAAAATGTGATCAAGTAAGGGGGATTGTTCTTTTAGAAGAGATGATCAGAGGAGACTTCTCTAATAAGATATCTGAGCACAGAGATGAATAAGGATGGAAATGAGCCATGAGAATATTGCAGGAAGAGCATTCCAGACAGAGGGAAGCATATGTGCAAAGGCCCTGCAGTAGGAGCTTGCTTGTCTGAAAAATAGAGGCAGGGCCATGGGGCTGGAGCAGACAGAGTGGTGGAGACCCTCCTGCTGGCAGGTGATGAGGTCAGCTAGGTGGAGGGAACCAGATCAAGTGGGGCAGGGATTGCAACAGCAGGCCAAATCCAGCCTATGCTTGTGTATGTACAGCCCTCTAGGTAAAAATGGCTTTTAATTTTTGAGAAAGTTGTTTAAAAAAAGAAGACTACATGACATATGTGTCCTGCAAAGCCCCAGTTATTTACTGTCTGGTCTTTTATTGGGAAAATTTGCCAATTCCTGATGTAGGGCCTTAGAAGCCATGGTGAGGACGTCATATTTCTAAGTGTGAAAGGAAGCCATTGGGAGGGTTTTGAGCAAGAAAATTAACGTGAGGTGCTTGACAGTCTTAAACAGATGGCTCTGACTGCTATGTTAGCTCAGACTGTAAAAGGGGCAGGTGCAGCAGGGAGCACAGTTAGGAGGTGTTATAGTCAGGGTGAGACAGGGCAATAGGTTGGACCAGACTGAAAGCAGTGGGGCACCTAGTAGTTGGATAGAGAATACATTTTGAAGGTGGCACCAAAGGTGCTTTGGATGGACTGTGGAGTGTGAGAGGGAGGGTGGAGTAAAGCATGACTCCAAGATTTTGGGTCTACATCCTCTCCTTGGGTTGTCCTGGAAACTGAATGAGAGAATGATCTTTTCTGTCTTTAGGGTTTGATGCCTTCAGTTCTTTCACCAGGTTGCAGTCAGGGTTACCTTCCTAAGGGACAGGGGTTTTGTTTGGTTTTGTTTTGTTTTTTTACCTTTTAAACATGTTTATTGAGAGATCATTCACATGCCGTCAGATTCACCCGTTTAAAGTGTACAATTCAATGGTCTTAAGCAACCATCACCACCAGGTTTAGAACATTTTCATCACCTCAAGAAGAAACCCTGTGCCCATTAGCAATCACTTCCTGCTTCCTTTCATCCAGTACCAGCCCCACTCATATGATTTCTTTCTGGACATTTCATATAAGTAGAATCATACAGTATGTGCCCTTTTGTCACTGGCTTCTTTCACTTAGCTTAATATTTTCAAGATTCATCCATGTTGTATCAACTGATGATTGGATAAATGAAATGTACAATAGAATATTATTTAGAAATAAAATGAAGTACTGATATAAGGGATAGTTTTGGTTGTGACATTCTCCACATAGCACAGGGAGATCATCTTGGTGCTTTGTGACCACCTAGAGGGGTGGGATAGGGAGGGTGGGAGGGAGGGAGACGCAAGAGGGAGGAGATACGGGAACATGTGTATGTGTATAGCTGATTCACTTCGTTGTAGAGCAGAAACTAACACACCATTGTAAAGCAATTATACTCCAATAAAGATGTAAAAAAAAAAAAAAAAAAAAGAAAACAAAACATTTACATGATTTAAAAAAAACAAAAACCCTCTACCAGTGTGTCATTAGCTATGGAACGGTCAGGTGTGGCCCTCCATAATCTGACAGGCCTGTACCTGCGTCCTAACTCATTTCCAGCTGTTCCTTTTCATCAAACCCAACACTAACCAGTGAATCGTCCTCCTGCTCTATTCCAATGCTGTTTGTCTTCACCTCTTTGAACAGGGACATCATTTCTATCTGTAACATGGTTTTTTAATACACAAGCCTTGTCTCCTGCCAGAAAACAGAGAGGGAGACAATAGAGGATATGGTTAAATCCCTCATCTTTGTTAAATCCCAGCTTTGCCCTTGGAACCTGGATGACTTTGAGCAACTTACTTTACTTCTTTTTTTTTTTTTAACATCTTTATTGGAGTATAATTGCTTTACAACGGTGTGTTAGTTTCTGCTTTACAACAAAGTGAATCAGTGATATATATATATATATATATATATATATATATATATATATATATATATATATATGTTCCCATATCTCTTCCCTCTTGCATCTCCCTCCCTCTTGCAGCCTCAGTTGGTGCTTCCGTAAAATGGAGGTAATTCCATGGTTACTTGACAGCACTAATTAAGAGGTAGAATGAGATGATTCCCATACAGCACTTAGTGTCGTTATGTGCCTGCCATGTGGTTAGAGCTCATTTAATTCCAACTGTATCAATTCATCTTCATTAAGGAGCTGAGGAAGTTATCTTTCTATCCTATCCTTCCTGGTGCTGTGTACCCTGGTTTTGTACACAGTAGGCAAATGAATATATTGTAAAAAGTACAGTGAAATGAGTCAGGTTTTGGAATTAACTCTGAGTTCAGTTCCCACCACCACATCCAGCTGTGTGACTTGTGGCAAGCTCCTTTCCTCTCTGAGTTGCAAATTCCTCACGTTCCAAGTGGATGAAATGATTCCTACCTTGAAAAGTTAGGAGCATGAACTATGATGGATGTAAAGCACCTGAGGCGTGGTGTGTGCCGATGATAGCTCTCACCAGGATGACGATTATCAAAGCTTCTGCAGAAAAAGCTCCTTTACCTTTCTGGCACGGAAGCTTGATCATTCCTTACAGCATTGGTCCTCAAAAGGTGGTTTCTGGACCAGCAGCATAATCAATGTCATTTTCCCTGGAACTTACTAGAAATGCAAGATCTCAGGTTCCACCCCGAACCTAGTAAAGCAGACACTGTGGAGTGGGGTCCAGCAGCCTGTGTATTAACAAGCTGATGTGCACAAGCATCTGAGATCTTAGTGGAGGGAAGAGTTGGCATGTGTCGTACCTTTCAATCCCAGTGGGGTAGTTAAGTCACTCTGCGTTTCTGTTGGCATCATAAGTGAGGACATGAGAGCCAGGAGATGTTTCCAGCATTGCCAGAGAAGGATAGCACAGGCTCCTTAGTGCCACTTTGGGGGTCAGCAACTCCTGACTCTTTTTTTTTTTTTCCTTTTGCTGTACGCGGGCCTCTCACTGTTGTGGCCTCTCCGTTGTGGAGCACAGGCTCCGGATGCGCGGGCTCAGCGGCCATGGCTCACGGGCCCAGCTGCTCCGCGGCATGTGGGATCTTCCCGGACCGGGGCACGAAGCCGTGTCCCCTGCATCGGCAGGCGGACTCTCAACCACTGCGCCACCAGGGAAGCCCAACTCCTGACTCTTTACCTACGATTACTCACAGAGTTGACAGGAAAAAAGAAGAATTGGAGGAAGGTGTGACCCATGGTTAACAATGGGAAGTATAGTTTAGTGAGTAGTTCAGTTTGAGGCACAGGACTAGTCTGGGAGCATAAACCCACAACATAAGCCATCATGAGCTATTAATTAACTTGTAATATTATAACTGTCAGTGAGCCTGACAAGATAATGAATATTCTTTAGTGTGACTGATTTTAATGTAAGCTGTTGACGCATTCGTAAATACAGCAACTAAAGTTAGTTCAGATGGTTTCAAGAAATTCAGAAATATTGTGAAGAACATTAATCCTTCCATAGTATTAAGGTCTAGAGAGCATTTAAATATCTCTATAGCTGTGGGAAAAAAAGCACAGCCACATTTATATATAGTTACCAGCTTTTTTTTTTAACATGATACCACATTTATCTTTTTCCTTTTCTTTAGGCTCCTTGTATGACATGAAAACTCATCTCTTTGACAGGGTGATTCTGTTAATCCAAATAGAGTTGAAATAGAATTACTTCAGGCCTTAGCATCTAGACCTCTGCCTTCTCTCCACCACCAGCTTCGCCTTCATCACCTGTGGCCCTGATGAGGGGTTGACACAAGAGAGGGGCAGACCCTCGAACCAGCCCTTGGGCTTGCTGCTATGTAGCTCTAATACATGATGCATAAGAGGTGCCCTTGGCATATGGAAGGAAAATGTTAGAATTTCTGTTTATGATTCATTTTAATCTCAGGCTTTGAACTCTCTTTTTGTCCATATTTGGGGATGGTGGTCTGTGCGCAAATATTTCTTCCTAAAAGGGGTGTGTGATCAAAAAAATGTGACTTGTCTCTGAAGGCAGGTTAACATGATAGGGAGAGATTTGGGTAAAAGGTGGAAAGTGTTGATGCCAAAACATTCTAGAATTTTCTGTAGATTTCAGTTTTCCATGTTAACTTTTCACCTGTAACTGGATACATAATAGCCTTGTCTCCTGTCATGTGCTATTCAGTTCAGATCATGGGGTGCCAATCAGATAAGGGGAAAAGTAAGAAGCAGACACTGGTGGCTTTATGTTGGGCTGTCTCTTCCTCTTGGGCCTCTCCCGCTGCTTGGGCTGCCACTGAGTGAACAGCCAGAGTGGAGCTGCCTGGTGGGGCACAGAAAGGGCACCTAGATGGACCCTTAACTAGACAATCTATTCTCGCATCACTGGTTGCCCTTTTAAAGCCCTGGATTTCAGAACCGTCTCTCGTTGGTGCAGTGTGGGTAAATAGGACCCATTGAAGTGAGTGGGGAGGAGGCAAAAGTACCTTGAAGAGAAAAGACCACAAGGCACAGACTGTGACCATATGCCTGCCCCCAAGCTGCCTTTTTGTCGCTAGGCTGTAGTTACATCACATTTGTTTCTCTCTCTCACTCTGAACGCTTCTGAGAAGTTTCAAAGGAAGGTAAGCAGTACCTATCTCATTTACGTGCTTCTCTGGTAGAACGGCTCTGGGTTCCCGCTGATCCCGGGCAGGGGCCGTTTTCAAGAAGAGGCCCCACCCACGCTCTCCCAGGGATGTTGCATGGCTGTGGTCACCAGTCTCTCCCCACCGCCTGTAGGCTGGCCACTCGCTTCTAGAATGAATTCCTTGGGAGCTTCGCGATGGGTCTTTTCTTTGTAGTCTGTCTTCCAAGAATTCTTGTGCTGCTTTGCCGTCAGAGAGGCCGTGCCTGGCCGGTGCTGACATTTCTCGACCTCCTTCCCCACAGGCTGCACAAGGGGGTGGCCACAGGACCCTGCTGTATGGCCACGCGATTCTCCTGCGGCACTCCTTCAGCAGAATGGTAAGCATCTCTGGATCCGCTTTCACCATTCAAGGAAGAGGGGAAAGATGAGGAGGGGAGAAAGGGCAGGAAACCAGCAAGTGTCTAGATCAGGTTAAGTAATCAGCGGGAATCATTTGAAATGGAAATAACTATAGCACATTACTGTCTTAGCGTTTCCTTCCTGGAACTTACCTCACTTAGCACTTATATATTTGTGTTTGTTTAATGTCTGACCACCTTCCTCCCCACTCCAGAGAAGGACCGTGTCTTGTTTTAAATTTATTTAACTAAACCTAACTCGACCAAGTGCAGTGCCTGGATATACTAGATGCTCAGTAAATATCTGTTGAATGGATAATCAAATAAACCATGGAATAACTGATGACTTGCACATACGACATATACGAGCATAACCAGAGTAGGAGAAAAAGAAATCACATGGATTTTTTGTGAAATGTCTCCTCTTTTACTAGCTATAGGAAATAGGATGGTATCTGGTGCCTTCAGTCCTGGAAGAATTTGAAGGTATTATGTTAATCCAGAGGTGGGAGGCAGACAAGGAGCCAAGCAGTCATGGGAAGCAGGTCAGGCTTTGATCTATTCAGGGATCTAGAACCAGAATTAACCGAAATGGCGATTACTCACTATAACTTGAAAATTTTTTCAAGTTTTAAATAAATATAATTTGTTAAGCACAGATACTGCAGTTCTTTTGCAGGGAGTGTTAAGAGGAATATCATGATCTCAATCAAGTATAATATGTGCCAACTCCAATAACCTTTACCCCCAGTTCCTACATGTATCATTCTCCCTTGCTATCGGTATAAGGAAGATTTCTTTCTCTAGCCCTAGTGGAAAACTGTTACATTAATTCAAGACTTTATTTTCACACATTTTACACCTGCAGCAGCTGCAAAGTTTGTCTCAAAGCTTCAACTATCAAATTGGCAGCGAGAGCAGCAGCTGCCTCTTAAATAATTTATTTATTGCAGCATTTTTTTTTTTTTTTTTTCCCGAGCACTGGTAAGAAGTTGACTTTTTCAGCCTGAACATTCGTCTGTGATAATCCCTCGTGGCGCAAAGGACAAAGAACAAAAATGACCAAATCGAAGGTTATCTGAGCAGGAGATGGGGACAGAGAGTGGGGAAACTTTTGCACCCTGGCACTCTCTAGAATGGAGAGGTGATCATTTATCTTTAAGAATCTGGTGCTTATCCATAGGGTAAATAAAACCCTAATACCTCTCTTTTTCTACCTAAATAGAATAAACAAAAGCTCAAAAAGCACACTTCTGGCTTTGAAAACTCAGGCTAGCATTGTGCTAGAGCGAGGAAGGTTTACATTATTCGTCCTTAGGTTGGTTGCCCCTCACTCCCAAGAAATTCCACTCACAGTTAACATGAATTCTATCCTGGCCAGTTCCTTTTAGGAATGAAAGATGACCTTATAATACAACGATTCTCCATTTTCCTGTTGCAGTGAACTAGAAGTATAACTCAGCAAGTTTGTGCCAAGTGCATATCCGCCTCCCAGTCTAATTCTAAGACCACCCACTGTGCCTGTCAATAAAAGGAGGCAGGGAACAGGCTGTGTACTTTTTTCTTTTATTAAGTTTTTTTTTTTTTTTTTTTTTTTGCCGTACGCGGGCCTCTCACTGTTGTGGCCTCTAGCGTTGCGGAGCACAGGCTCCGGACGCGCAGGCTCAGTGGCCACGGCTCACGGGCCCAGCCGCTCCGTGGCATGTGGGATCTTCCCGGACCGGGGCACGAACCCGTGTCCCTTGCATCGGCAGGCGGACTCTCAACCACTGCGCCACGAGGGAAGCCCTAAGTTATTTTTAAAAATAATTTTTCACTTTTACATGCACATGTATTTTTTTTTTTTTTTTTTTTGCGGAAGGACACATGTATTTTTATCATCAGAAAAAAAAAAAAAACCATGGGCATTATTTGAGAAGTTCTAAAGCTCATAGAAAATTTGAGAAACAGCAAATAAATAGAAATGGGGGCATCACTGCAGTCACTCCCACTGTCCAAAGACAACTTGTTATCAATTTGGTGTAATTCCCTTTAGCCTGGGTGCTAGACATTTAAATTTTGCATACGTGGCAACTATATAAGTACACTATTTTGTGTATATTCCATATTGTTACACACTCTTGAAAAATATGCTTAATGGTAACATAATATTCCATAAAATAAAGTACCAGAGTCTGTCAACTTTTCCATTATTGTTGGCCATTTATGTTCTGTTTCTATTGTTCCCAGTTTAAAAGTTTCTCAGAGTACCTTTGAACAAAAGTATATTTAATATTTCAAACTTTTTCTATTTCAAACTTATTCCTTATAGTCCTATGAGTTAAATCACTGGGTCATCAGATAAGAACATCTTTGAGGTTTTAAATATTTTACAAAAATATATCCCAGAAGCACTGCAGCAATGAACAAGATAAACAAGCCCTTTTCATGGTAGCTCAATGTTGAAATTGACAACTGGAAGCCAACTAGTGGTGAGATGCCAAGGTTTGACAGAAGAGTATAACTTCACTAGCATCTGCTCTTGTTCCACAGTATCTAACATGTTTGACTACATCAAGATCCCAGACAGATAAACTTGCCTTTGATGTAGGTCTACGGGAACATGCCACAGGTAAGTCAACATGCCTACGTCTGCTGCTCAGTGGGGTCTTGGGCTAAGGGCTTTTGAGAAGGGTACTGAATGCTACTCATTTGGGATTCCAAACCAAACTGGTCAGTATCAACCTGGTTTGATAAAACTTTGGAGAATTTTTAAAAAAGAACGTGTAATGAAAACATAGGAACCAAGAATGAGGGCAGACATAATGTTTTAACCACAGTCTGCCAGAGTCTCAAAGAAAAACAATTTTTAGGGTTAGGAACCGAAAGTAAGTAGAGAAGTTATTCCTGAAAGAAACCAATGGTAATGAATAATCGCTAAAAAACAAAGATAGCATAACAAGGGTTTACATAATGAAGTATAGTGTTGAGATCAGAAGAGCAGTTCTGGGACTTCCCTGGCAGTCCAGTTGTTAAGACCTCGACTTCCAGTGCAGGGGGTACAGTTCGATCCCTGGTTGGGGAGCTAAGATCCCACGTGCCTCGCGGCCAAAAAACCAAAACATAAAACAGAAGCAATATGGTAACAAATTCGATAAAGACTTTAAAAATGGTCCACATTAAAAAAAAAAATCTTTAAATAGTAGTCCCATTTTATTCTGCAGTGAACCAGCTATTTTTAAAGCAGTGTTTCCTAAATGTTAGTCAATGACATCCACCATCGCGATGTTTGCCATTCCTGTACATCACTTTTATTATTATTTAATTTATATTTTTCTTTACATTTACTTACTTTTGTACTTCTAATTTTATAATAAGACTAAACTGAAATCATTGGTATAAATAGAAAACTGGTATTGCTTGCCTTAAAAATAAATATAGTGAAAAGAAAACCATGTCACTAAATAATTGAAGAGGTGTTGGCAAATATTAGAAAAGTGTTCATGATATACAAGCTCCAAAGTGAAAACTTTCTCATAGAATCAGAAGGCTTAAAAGTAATAAATTTCTCACTATATGATTCAATGTTGTTTAATTGCCCTCCACCACCAGTGCTATACATCATATACCATCACATAGTTTGGGGAACACTGGCTGTTTTTTTATTTTTACTTCAGTCAAAAATAATGACAGTCAAGTGATGGATCCTTAGAAAGGTGGTGACCAGGAAGATGCAGGTTCTCCCTGGACACCAGAAATGAAGAACAGAGGACTAAGACAGTTATAGTATCAAAGAAGGGGCTGACTTGCTGTGGGTTATTCCAGAGACCAGTGGAGCAATGGATAGAAGTTGAAAAGAGGCCCATTTCATCTCAATGAAGGAAACCATTTTGTAATATCTGCAAGTATCCAGTAGAGGAACAGCTGGCCTCTGGAAAGAGGATGTTTCCTATGGCTGGAAATATTCATGGTCAATCTATCTGCCAAGGGCATTACATACGTAATTTCTGCTCTATTTAGAGGTTGGGCTTATGGACCAATCAGGATTCTTGGTTGCAAACAGCAGAAACTAATTCCATTAACTCAAGCAGAATGAGAGTTTACTGGAAGAATACTGTGTAGACCTGCTCTGAAGCTGAGCCCCAGCCTTAGAAAATGAGCAGAAACAAAGGCAAGGGAAGAGCAAACAGCCTAGGTCACACTGTAGGAAGAGTCTCACTTAAAGTTTCAGTCTTTAATATCATGACATTTTCCCCCAAATAGGAGGGGAGTTGCATTGTTGGGTAGTCAAACAAGGACAAAGTCCATGTGGTTTTGCTAAAACTACGTCAGTTCATAACGGGATGATCCAGATTGTCTGATTTTACAGATATTTAGAAAAAAAATCTAGAGTTTAACCCATGTGCATTTGCAGTTTCTGCATCATGCGCAGTCACATCCAGAACGCCTGACGAGAGCCCCTCCCTCTCCTCCTTTTTGTACAGAGCAGAAGAGTGAGACTGCCTCTTTAGGGTTTTTTTTCTTCTTTCTGAAATCAGATTATATTTGAATTTGATTTGAGGTTGCTTTGTTTTCAGCTAAAGTGTTATTCTTTTTTTTTTTTTTTTTGCCGTACGCGGGCCTCTCACTGTTGTGGCCTCTCCCGTTGCGGAGCACAGGCTCCGGACGCGCAGGCTCAGCGGCCACGGCTCACGGGCCCAGCCGCTCCGCGGCATGTGGGATCTTCCCGGACCGGGGCTCGAACCCGTGTCCCCTGCATCGGCAGGCGGATTCTCAACCACTGCTCCACCAGGGAAGCCCTGAAGTGTTATTCTTAAAATATAATTTCCTCTAAGGTGTTGTCAACCTTTGCTGAAAATTACAAAATGAGTGAAGGGCCACACATTCTGAGTGTAAGTTGACCTCTAAATGTAAACCAGCTGTCAGTCTTAGAGCACATAGTCAGAAAAGTCATATATGGTCATTCTATTTATACCAGTAAAATGACTTCAGACTTTTTGAGAATTGGGAAGAAATTTGAGAAATAACCACTTTCTAGTCATGTGTTCAGGAAACCTATTTTTTTAAAAATTATTAGAGCCTCCAATAAAAATAGAGGGAAATAGCAGCAGAGAATATTACTCATTCGAGCACTTTTTTTCCTAAATTCCTAAAATCAGACTTGGTGTGAATTCTTCTGACAGATTAAGGAAACACATGTACCAACCCAAGTTCAAGGTGGCTGATCAGAAGCTGACTTTGGCAGAAAGACAGAGGGGAAAGTGTTGACCAGGTGTTCATGAAAACCTAGAGCCTAAAATAATTTATTTACCTCCCTCACCCCCAACCCATTTCATATTCTCCTTGAAGAAAGCCAGCTTGCTCTTTGTTGGGGAGGAGGAGAGCGCTCATGCACCTCAGATTCGGTTCAGTATGGCCTGGAGTGGATCTTCTCTCTTCAGGAGGAGAGTCACTCAGGATCCAACAGAAAAGCATTGTTTTTTACCCAGATCATTCTGTGAATGCACTTTTGGCTCAGAAACCTCTTCTGAGTTGAAAACAAGTAGTTGAGTTGAATCTCTAGGAGAATGTGAGTAGAAGTTTGGAAGCAGTTTCTTGAACATTTTTGGAAACTTTTCCCCCTGCACAGTGGATAATAAATGATTTGACTGACCTAACAGAACTGGTGACCATTTTGTCCTTGATTTTGCTTATTGGGTTCTTTCTTTTCTCCTTTTAAAAGTTTTTTTGTTGTTGTTTTGGTTTTAGACATAGCTTTAGAATTAGTTTAGAATTGGAAAAAAATGAAAAAAAAAATCCCCACCAAATGTACTATTAGGTATTTTAGGACCTGCACCTGGCCCGAACACATGCTACTGATTTGGGGATTGGCCTTGTCCCTGGGCTCCAGACCACTACCCTGTTCCCAGGAGAGGGCGAGAGAACAAGGATGCTCTTCTCCCGTGTACCTCTTTAGGACCCCTTCATCCTGGTCCCCCTCAGTGGCCCAGAGCACATAATGGATATATACATGTCATTTCCCCCTTCAGATGTAGAGGCCAGCCTCTTCTGTTACGAAATTTTAAGTTTAATCAAAATGTAATCAAAATGATCATATTTATTTATCCAAAATAAATCAAAGTAATACCCATACATAGTTAAAAGAGAGACATAGTACTCCTATGCTTATTGGAAACATCCATCTCCTGCCCCACCCCTCCCCGTTCTGGATTCCTGCGTCTCTGGGGTGTCCACGTTCAGCTCCTCTAGTATGTTCCCCACTTATGTGCGAGTCATACAGTTTACTGCTATTTAGTTATTCTTTCCAATTAGGTATGATCTATTGATGTCCTATATGAATAATAAAAATTTAGCTTTTAGTCTCCACTCTTCCCTGTCTTCTTTCCACCCTCCCAATATATTTGCATCCATTTTTTAATATAACTACCAAAGTCAATATTAACTACTTACATTGGCATAACTGTAACTTTTATTTGCAAGTGAGACTCATGATATACTATGGTCAGTTCACTTTACTGTATTGCTTTTGAGTTTTGCAGTACTTAATAATTGCCTTGTTTGTTGCTTTACTTTCCGTGACCCAGTCATTCATTTCTAAACTGTCCCATAGAACAGAAACTCTCCCCTGATTACATTCAGTCACAAGAGCTGTTCATCTTCTTAGAAACATCCACTGTCATCCGGGAAATTCGTGTTCTCTCTCTCCAAGATTCTGTATTTCCTGGATCTCATGTTTTTCTCCCTTATTGGTTTATCACATCGTTTTGGGGGACTCCATTTCCAGCAGCTTTTATGGAAAAGATCCATGGGAGAAAAATTGTTGTCTGAAAGTTTCTTAATTCCAGCTTTACAAGTAATTCTTAAGAGTATTCTACATTGGAAATATTTTTTTCTCAGCATCCTGGAGGTTTTCTTCTAGCTTTTGGTCTGGCTGTGAGACATCTACATTCTGATTCCTGATCTTTTGTGTGTGACCTGTTTATATTTTCTGAGAGCTACTTGGATCTTCTCTTTTGCCCTGATGTCTGCAGTTCCACAGTGCTATGTCTTGTCCTGTATCCATCTTGTTCTTAGTGTCACAGGAGCGGACCCTGGTGTGTGTGTCCATTCTCCACTGTGCGCTAGGGATTCTGCAGGCCTCTTCAATCTGAAAATGTTTGTCTTTCAGCCTTGGGAAAATTTTGATATTATCTCTTTGTTAATTTCCTCCCTTTGTTTTCTCTGTTCTTGCTTTTTGGAACTCCCCTAGACTGGTTTTCTAATGTTCTTTTCAGTCTTGTTTCTAATCTGTTTTTCCTTCCTTCTTCATTTTGGGAGAATTTTTCAACTTTATCCTATAACCTTCCTGTTTCTTTCTCTCTTTTTCAGGATCAAAGAATTTTCTTTTTCTTTGAAGGGATCCTTCATGGATACTCTCACAGCTGCTTCATGAATGTTACTTTTTCTTATCTCTGAGATTATTAATTCTAAGATTTGCTTAAAATTATCTTTAGCTGTCTGTAATCTTCGTTTTTTCCCTTTACCCACTTTTTGGTTTGTTCCCGTCATTCATGTTAGAGACTTTCCTCACCTGTCAGGTCATCCTTGGTCCCCGCTGATGTTTAGATCAAGGCGGTAAAAAGCGACAGGAAGTCCTGACTGTGTGAGTGGCTTGCCATCTCTTAAGCCTCGCTTTGGCGTAATCTAGCAGGGACCTAGGCATTGTACCAGAGATGCCCAAACAGGTATCTTTTATGTTGGGTAGTTTGGCTTCCCTAAAGAGTAATCTTCATTTGGGTTGGGGGGAGGTTCAGCATCACAGCTGGCATTCTGGAAGCTGAGGAATGGAGGTAAAGGCAGAGGATCTGAGGTTTTACTAATTCTGGGCAATTCTAGAATTCTGGGCAAAGAATTCGAATTATTCTCCATTTTCAGCAATACTTTTTACTTCCTTGTCTGACAGTGCCTGATCCATGGAAGCCATTCCATGGATTTAACTTCTATTCTTCTGTACAGTGGAGGGGGAAGAGTCACCTGGCATGCAGGATTAAGAAAGGGATGCAAAAGGTTAAATGTTCACTTAAAACCTTCAGCCAGTCCTCCTGTTTTCAACCCTGTCTTCTATGGTTGCCTTCACAGGGAACTGTTATCTCCAATTCCAGAGAGTTTCTGGAGAATATGTAGCAGGAATGGCCTTATTTCTTGAGATCAACTTCTCATCCATTTTCTTACCCAAAGACTGGAGTTGTAGCTTTCTCTTGGCTAAAAACATCTATCTACATTCCTTTTTCCAAAATGTCAATTTTTCTTCTTTGCTATTAACTTCTCACCTGCTGTCTTAGTCCTTGTAGATTTAAGCCTTCTGAAAAACTTCTGATTTTTTTTTTTTAGTGGAATTACTGATGATTTAGTAGAATTTCATGGGAAGGGGTGGGGCAAAGATAAAAGTCTGTAAGTGGTCAGTAGACCAGTGAAGTCATTTCTTAAAGATTTGTAGGTGCTTGTGAAAAAAAAGCATTTTTCCATATGTATTAAAAATACTCAAAGGCTTCTATAGCTTCTGACCTCCAGTACTCTTTTCCAAATACTGTCCTTCCGTCTCTAGAGAAAACAAAAATGATAAACACACTCAAGAGCAGACTTGGGGGTAACTGGAATGCTTATAGATAGATAGAAATTGGAGTGTGCTTGAGCGCCTGCATGCGTGTTTCAGGGCTTCTCATCAGGAGGAAGGAGAATGAGGGACAGAATTAGGGACACTGGCTTCCAAGAAGCAGTCACTAACTCAAAGAGCCTTTGTGTAGGAGAAGCCTGTTGGTGGACCATACATCCCGCTTCCAAGCAGAGGTCTGAGGGAGAAAAGGTTCGAATTGGTGATGACCTCATCCTTGTCAGCGTATCCTCTGAAAGATACCTTGTAAGTACCTCCTAACACAAGCATCTTTCATTTCCAGAGTAGTTTCTTTTAGGAATAGATGGCCAGGGAGAACAGAACCGCATTAGATTGAGTAGGTAAGATACCTTTACACAGTATACTTGAGAGGTGATTAAATTCTCTCTCCTGCCAGATTATCATGGGGCCTGGAATGTAACTGTTAGTTATTTTTTTAGATTAAAGTACTGTTCCCAGCAAACTCTGCTTAAATGCCCCCAGCTCTTCCTTAGAAAGCCAACTATTAACACATTAGTTAACATTACTCTCAGTTTATCACATTGTTTAGCTCTTGTCCAATGAAGAACAAGCCAGAAAGTGTTGGATATAAAAACATAAACTTATGTTGGAGGGAGAAAGAGAATTGTACATGTGTCAGTGTGTGGGATGTCACAGTGGTTAGAAGAGGCAGGTGAGATTTTGCACCTGGGGGTGGTACTAGGCAAGCATGGTTGAAGTCAAGCCCTTAGCGGGTGGAGGTGGGGCAATACCTTGCAGAGCAGAGAAATGTCAGAGATAAGTTTTTAAGCTTAGCGCCAATCCTACCAGCAGATTTTACTTTGCCTAGACCAAAGGCTGGAGTAATGTTTCCCACTTGTGAGTTCCCTTCTCCTACCAAGAATAGATATTTTATAACTTCCTGTTGAATCAGGGATCCAGCTGAGGGGATGAAGTTAACTCTTTTCTGCCACCTCTGTAGCTGAATACTTCCCCTTCCCTGAATAAAGTGTCCCACTTTGAAGCTGCTTCTAGATTGGGTGGAACAATCTCCCACAGGCTACGTAGAAAAAGCCCCGTGCCAGTAAGGCTGTTTAATTCAATCCTTGAAATTCTAGGTGAGCTGCTTCTGTCAGGACTGGCCTGGTGATTTAAAGGATGTCTCATTTCTGTTTCTGCTGCAGCATCTCTCAATATCAAATGGTAACATACAAGTGGATGCCTCCTTTATGCAAACACTCTGGAATGTACATCCTACCTGCTCAGGAAGTAGCATCGAAGAAGGTGTGCTTCTTTGTGTGCATTCAGCCCTCAGCCTGCCTGTTTGTCTTGTGCTACGTATATTGACATTTTCTGCGACTTCACAGCTCCTGCCTGAATGTCTCAGTACACAGAGTGATTTTGGTTCACCTGAATTCCTTTCTCTGATCTTAGTGTGGATTATTTTCTGTCCTGATTTCTGATTACATGAGCACTCCTGACATGAGTTTTCAATCCTTTCGAGTTCACTGTTGTTTTGGCACTGCGTGTATTCAGGACCTTGGAGATGTACCTTCCCTCTCCCGCTGACTTTTCATTTTTATCTATGGTTATAAGTAGACAGACTTTAGCAGGTTCAGTTTTAAAGACATTATTTGCCAGGAAGGTGACTTTTTAAGATATTTCTCCCCAGTGCATCTCTCCATACAGGTGGGAGAAGGACTTTATAATAAAAGGATATTTGGCCATTTGTTTTTACTTGTATTTATGGAAGGCCATTTAAGAACAACAAATGGTATTTTCTCCATATTTTCTTGTTCTCTTAGAAGTAAGATCATCAAAGTTTGTTCAACATATCCTGTGTTTTGGAGCCAGGCAAAGTCAATACACCTTTCAAGATGTATAATAAATACACTGGCCTTACCTTACTCATGGGTAATATCACAGCTGAGCACAATAATCAAATGTCAATGACCATTTGATTCATGGTTATCACATCACATTCTAGCACTTTATAGCAAGATCAGGATTTTAAAAAATACTCATAGCACAGGCTTTAACCCTGTTTTAAATCTTGAGCCTAGTAGTTTCAAACTTGGAATGCCTCTCTGTTTCATGATGTTGGAAAATAGAGGGAAAACTGAGAGTTGTCAAGGTGATACCCCAGTTTCAGGAGGCATCATAGCTAAATTGAATAATCAGGAACCAACAAATTTGAACATCTTTTGGCAACTGATGGAAGACCTTTCAAAAGCAGGATATGTTTTTAGCTCTCTTCTTTCACACCAGAATTCACCCACTGCTCTAAATCTACTGTCAATCATTCCCTTTCTATCAGGAATTAAGGAACTGGGTTAAAACATCTTCCCCAAGGAAGTTTTGACTGAATCTTCTCCATGTTAATTTTTTTCATTTCCGCTATAGGAATAAAATTATTGCCCAGTCCCAAAAGAGGGCTTGTGGAGATTAATTAATTGCAAATCACTTCACAACAATGCTTTTAGAAGTATTGAGTGCCCTTGTGATAGAGCCTGGGTAGCTGATCACTTGAGTCATCTGACTGCAAAATGCTCTCTCAGCATCCACTGATGAGAAACCCACCTCAGCCCTTGAGAGAGTGAGTGATCTTCCTTATGACCCTTCTTTCCTGATTCTTGCCCTGGTATGTTTCAACTAAGAAATGCTGTGATGCTCCAGCATTTGGCAGTTTCTTCTGTGGAGTAGGATATTGATTGGAGGAGCCTGAGGACTGTAAATGGTGGGCTCCAAAGGGAGCATGGCCTCACCATCATGAGATGATGGAGAGTTTAAGCGAGTAGCACTGACATATATACACTACCAAATGTAAAATAAATAGCTAGTGGGAAGCAGCTGCATAGCACAGGGAGATCAGCTCGGTGCTTTGTGTCCACCTAGAGGGGTGGGATAGGGAGGGTGGGAGGGAGATGCAAGAGGGAGGGGATATGGGGACATATGTATACGTATAGCTGATTCACTTTGTTATACAGCAGAAACTAACACAACATTGTAAAGCAATTATACTCCAATAAAAATGTTTAACAAATATGTGATCATGGAAGGGGTTAATTTTCTAAACAAACTGGCTGTCAACAATTCCCCTACAGTATGTCATGAATTATTTTCATGCAAAAAAGTACGCAATTGCAAATATTAGTACAGTAAGAGAGAGGAAAATGATAAAATGACTTCTAAATATTTGAGGAACTTGCCTTGCCTGGATGAAGAAAAATGAACCAAGGAATATCAGACTGTCCCTGTATAAGATGCATTGATAACACCCTTTTCTACTCTGGCATGACTTTTCCTTCTTGCTGTTTTGCTCCAACACCCCAAATAGTTTGACAGCCCCTAAAATGATCTAATTATGTGATTTTCTCAAAATCCTGATACAGACATTGAACAATAATATTAAGTCCATTTGTCTCCTGAGAACTGACTAGCTGGGAGAATTTTTTTAATTCAAAGAGATTAACGGATTTCATTTCTTCATGCAAGGTAAAGCTCAGACAGGGGCCCCTCTCCTGCTACTGTGTTGTTCAAATGGAGGCTCACAGTTTATTTGAAGACTAACTGGTCATCGAGTCCTTGAAGTTCATTGTTTCCTATCCATCTCTGAACTCCATGGCTATTGAGATTCCTTTCCTTATTCTGAAAGCTAAGGGCTCCTTGATAGCTGTCTCTGTGCTTGTCCACTCAGAGATACTGGAATGTCATTCTGCCTTCTCCTTGGTGCTGTAGAAATAGTGTCCTGGTTTGATCTGTGTTTATTTAACGCGTTGGAAAAGTAGCTCCTCCTAAGAGAGCTCGGAATAACAGTTTGCTTCCCCCAGCACCTTCTTTCTCATGGCTGCAATTTGATTTGGAATTTGCCAAAGTATACACGTCCAGATCGTAACAGGTTATCCAGGAACTTGGTGTTGGATGTATTTATATCCTAAACAACTGGAAAATCCTTATCCTCCTAAGAGTCGCAGCTTAAATTTGCTTTTGGCCTTGTGTGTGTGTGTGTGTGTGTGTGTGTGTATTTTTAAATGTTGCATTATTTTTATTGAGGCATAATTGATATACAACATTATATTAGTTACAGGTGACCTTTTGGATTTTAATGATATGAATTGACACATTGTTTTCACCTTCTCTTTTGATATTGGACTTGCTCATCTCTGAAACCCTATTTAACTTTCAATGTTAGAATTGTTTTGACTTTCTTGTCTTTTCTACCTGAGACCTGAAGTCGTGGAATCTGTCATTTCCCAAATGCTTTTCTCTTGGTGTTTTCCATAACTGACTCAGATATGCATGAATTTACCCTTTTTAAATACAATGTTCTCATTATTCAACTTCCTGTAAGCTCATGGTAGGATATAATTCTCTTATAGGATACCTACTTGGTGGGCATGTAGTACGTCTTTTCCATGGTCACGATGAGTGTTTGACAATACCATCTACAGACCAGAATGATTCCCAGCACAGGTAAGCCAATAGCTTCATCCTTCTCTTGTCTCCTGTCTCTGGTGACTCAGACTAAAGAGTTTGCTTTTGGATGTGGAGATAGATGAATTCTATAAGTGTTAGTTAATTGACGAACTTCCCTCCAGTCATGGGTTGCAGCTATAAACCAGGAAAGGCAGTATGCTTGGGTGTGCTCACAGGAATAGCTATATACACATGCTGCTTCTTAGGCAAGCAACTCCATGGTGCTTTTCAATCCCTTTGCTTTCTGTGGTTGCTTCCAAATCTAAGGAGTTTCTGGTAGCATTAATTGTAGACTGAAGAACCCATTTTTGTGATGGAAATCAGGATAATCATTCTAGTGAGTCTGTGTACTTACATAAATTATTCACCAGGCTCTTCAAAGGCAGATTAACTCTATTACTCCCCCCTTTATGTACTATGAAGGTGAAGTTCAGTGATTTCATTCTGCTTATCATCAGAAAGGATTGGAGAAACCAAATGTCAGTATCCAACCAGAGCTGGATTAGCAGGGGATGGTGCCAGGGGCAGCATGTAGAGCGTACTGCCGAGGATGATGCTTTCTTTGCTTCTCTAGTTATCTACTCAAAGGATGCTTTTCCAAAATTCAAAATCAGGAGATGGAAGATATTAATCTAGGTCTAAAATTCACACTGAAGCATCCTTTAGTATTCTGTTTATATATAGAGGAACAGAGTATAAAAAGCTTGGCCTCTGTAACTATGGAACTCTTTTATATTTTAAAAAATCAAATCTCAGATGTAAATTAGACTGAACTTAGGACAGCAACAAGTCTGATCTCCCAGATCACTCGTAATACAGTCTTTGTTTTTGCATGATGCCTAACAGGAACCTCATTAACTGCATTTCTTTTACTTCATTAGAAACACATGATCCCATTCACACATCTTAGAAATCATCTAAGTCAGGCTCCTGCCAAAGGTCACACACTGGATGATTTCAGATGGGAGCCTGAAACCCAGAGATGCTGAGTGTCCAGCCAGGGCTCCTTCCTTATTTTATGTTCTAAAGGACCCCCAGGAGCAATGTGCTTGAGTTTGTTACTGTGCATCTTAGAAACTATCCATCGGCAATGTATGTCCTTTATTGTTCTGAACCTCTTTCTACTTGCTCTGTCCTCTGTGTATCCCTTCATGGGAACCAGATGTGACCCAGAATGGTGTCTAGCCTTCCTGGCACTGGTCCAGTGGCCGGCAGTTATCTCTGAGTAGAAAAGTTAGGCTGACCTGATTTCCCTTGGAATTAAGGATTCCCTACACTAAATAATGTCATGTGATCCTACTCAGTTGCAATTTTCTTTTCCTTTTTAAAATTTTTTATTAACTTATTTTTAAAAATATTTATTTATTTATTTACTTTTGGCTGTGTTGGGTCTTTGTTGCTGTGCACGGGCTTTCTCTAGTTGCAGTGAGTGGGGGCTACTCTGTTGCTGCGCACAGGCTTCTCATTATGGTGGCTTCTCTTGTTGCAGTGCGCGGGCTCTAGGTGCACGGGCTTCAGTAGTTGTGACACGCAGGCTCAGTAGGTGTGGCGCACGGGCTTAGTTGCTCCGTGGCATGTGGGATCTTCCTGGACCAGGGATCGAACCCATGTCCCCTTCATTGGCAGGTGGATTCTTAACTATTGTGCCACCAGGGAAGCCCTCCTTTTTTTAAAAAACAGTGATATTATGCAGTTGCTCACGTACTGCCTCTTTTTTTTTTTTTTTTTTTTTTTTTTTTTTGCAGTATGAGGGCCTCTCACTGCTGTGGCCTCTCCTGTTCTGGAGCACAGGCTCCGGACGCACAGGCTCAGTGGCCATGGCTCACGGGCCCAGCCGCTCTGCGGCATGTGGGATCCTCCCGAACCGGGGCACGAACCCATGTCCCCTGCATTGGCAGGCGGACTCTCAACCACTGCGCCACCAGGGAAGCCCTGTACTGTCTCTTTAATATCTTATCCTGCTACAGTAAGGCAAAAGCTTGCAGATGGATACAGAGCTGAAGTTTTGTTAGTGAGTTTGGCAGAATTGGCTACATCTAAGATGGAACACGTCAAAACTCACTAGTTCTCTCTTCCCATTCCTATTCTTTTTTTAAGGAAAGGAATTTGGAAACAATTAAAATGATAACATTTGCATGGTCCTTTACCCCCCTCCCCCACATGCACCTGTCATTAAATTTAGAAACAAATTAGAAGCATCTCGGCAGAAACAATGCTACTTGGAGAAGCTTGTCATTTGGTGGGCACTCCTGTTGAGTGGTTCAACAAGATCCTGACTCAAAAGAAAGGCTGGACAAGTATTTGAAAGAAGGTGCTGGGGAGAGTGAAACAGAGAGGAATTCCCAGAATGGGCCCCCTGAGGCAGGCGTGCATGCCATCATTGAGTTAAGAGCAAAGGTGGCCTTCCTTTGGCTGAGGATTTCACGTGATCTAATTTGTATTTGGGGGAAAAAAAGAAATCGACAGATAAAAATAAAAAGGCTATTCCTTTCCTTTGTAAGGAAAAACAAAAAGACTATTCTTATGAAGGAGTTGAGACTGGGGTGAGCCAGCAGTGGCTCCTTATACTGGAACTCGGATTTTTGTAGCAACTGGTCTCTCATTCAACACAGGATGCTTTGGCATTATTTGCTGTCTAGGTGAGGTGAGTGATAAGCCTGCCTCATCATTGTCATGTGTCATCAGGTAAATCCTCAGAACTGGCCAGGGTAGCCAGGAATACCGAAATTTGGGAGAGCACAAAGGAATAGGAAATCAAGAATACACAAAAAGGTGCCCAGAGTCAGGAAGGCATGCAAGTGATTGCACTTGACAAGGAAATCGTTCCTTGTAAAGCCTGAGAGCAGCCAGGCTGGGTAGAGAGGCTGACCGTCCCAGGGTACAAAGCCAAAAGAATAATCTAACATTCTGAGCTCTGATCCTTGGCTCTGCCTCAGGCTTGTCAAGCATCCTGGAATAAGTCACTTAACTTACTGAAGCTAAGGCTAAGCTGTCAGCCAAGCTTTCAGAGCACCTCAGTTCCCCACCCACTCACCTCCTCTCCTTGGGTAATTGTTTTAGAGAACGGGGGCAGGTTGTTTCAACCTCTGTAACCTTGCGAGATTCAGTGGAGCACACCACCCGCATTTCCTAGGTGGGAAGGACTAACCTTCTAGAATTCTTTAAATGTCAGAGGGAGAAAGTTCTCAAATCATGTGACCTAGGGTGATCCGCTTCACCGTTTCCACGTGAGAGACCCTTTTTGCTCTCATTGAGGATGGAGAAGCATCAGTGAAAATCTCAACAAATTTTCCTGCAGGGCTAGGTCAGCACAGCATCATTACTATTCTGAGCCTGGCACAGAGACACCTGGGGTGTTGGAGCTCTGCAGTGGCATAGGATTTCTTTCTTAATATTTACTACATATTTCCTGATAGTACATATATTTGAAAAAGGTTTAGAATGTCTTCTATAGTCCCACCACCAAAAGGTAACCACTGTTAATGTAGTGTTTTATTGGATTTCTGTGCCAGGTAATGTAGCTTTTGATGCACATTTATAAACATCTATATTTAAACAAAATTTGGAAAAATCAACAATACATAGCATTTTGTACACACACGAACATCTTTGTGTACATTCATTATTTAAAAAAAAAACCCAGGGCTTCCCTGGTGGCGCAGTGGTTGCGGGTCCGCCTGCCCATGCGGGGGACACGGGTTCGTGCCCCGGTCCGGGAGGATCCCACATGCCGTGGGGCGGCTGGGCCCGTGAGCCATGGCCACTGAGCCTGCGCGTCCGGAGCCTGTGCTCCGCAACAGGAGAGGCCACAACAGTGAGAGGCCCGCGTACCACAAAAAAAAAAAAAAAAAAACCCATTAAATGCTCACAACCATTCTGTGACCTATGTACCCTTATTAGGCTCATTTTACAGATGCACAGAGATTTGAAGGGACTTGACAAGGTCACGCAGCTAATAGATTCAAATTCAGGTCTGCCTGACTCCCAAGCCCATATTTTTAACCAACTCATAATTATAATACTTCTTGGGAGAAGGAAATAATTACCACACATTTCCTTTTCTCCTCTATTGATTACCTGTTGTCTTAAAATTTAGATCAAGATTCTTCTAGAGTTTGAGTAATTCGATTGTGATATATACAAACCCTCTATAGTAGAGGTAGCATTTTAAATTAGTGAAATTAAATGCAATTAAATGATCAGTGTTGATCCAAGGTCACAAGATTCTCAGAAAGTATCTGGATTCAGTATACTGGGCAATCCAGGGACCACTATCATGAGACATACCTTTAAACTAAGATAGTTCATTTAATTCCTTATAATCTGTGATATAGATGGGTGGGTCCCAATTGTATGGATTAAAATTCAGACTTTGATAATCATCAGATAAACATCAGACAAACCCAATTCATGGGACATGCTACAGGATACCTGACCCGTACCCCTCGAAACTAGCAGTCCTGAAAAACAAGGAAAGACTAAGAAACTCTAACAGGCCAAAGGAAACAGAGAAAACATAACAACTAAATGCAATGCGACCTCCAGGATGGGATCCTGGAACAGGAAAAGAATTAATAGAAAAACTGATGAAATCCAAATAAAGTCTTGAGTTTAGTTAGTAATAATGTGCCAATGTTGGTTTCTTAGTTCTGACAACTGTACCATAGTAATGTAAGATGATAACCGTAGGGGAAACTGAGTGAGACTATATGGAAGCTCTCTGGACTATCTTTGCAACTTTTTAAAAAAATAAATCTAGAGTTATTCCAAAATAAATATTTTAGTTGAAAACACATTCAAAGATTATTGTTAATGCAGGAAAGGAGACAACAGCAACTGAGAATAGAGCTTTGTGCCCCGCTTCCTAGAACAATGGAAATGAATTCACACTGTACTATGTATATGTTTTACAAGTACAAATACATTTTCTAAAGATGTGAAACTGCATCAGCGAGCTGAACGTGAAAGAATCGGAGCATTTGGTATCTCATCTGTTGATGTGACTGGGCTGTTTTGACTCCTGATGTGGAAATAGAGACAGTCCTTTTTCATTGTATACCTGACGGTCCATGAGTGTCCATGATGAGTATGTGGCTAGCAGTTCCCTCCCCTTTAGCACCCTTTTTCCCTTATAAGAGAGACTGGGAAGTAGTGCCTTCCTTTGACTCGTGCTTCTCATTTTGCTGACTGTGAGGGCTTCGAAGTACAGCGCGTTCTGAGCAGCCTCTGCAGGGAGCTGTTCCCTGCCCAGTGCTGATCAGCATCCCTCACAGAGGAGCTAATCTCCAACTCTGCTCACAGGAGGATATACTACGAAGCTGGGGGAGCTGGCACGAGAGCCAGATCTCTGTGGAGAGTGGAACCCCTTCGGATAAGGTAATGGAGTGTCGGGTGGCATTCTTTTCAAGGATTTTCTTTTCCAAAACAGTCCATTGTCTTAAATGTTTCATTTGTTCCATCTCACCTGGCAAACTCTCAGAAGTTCCTTGGCCAAGAGCTAAATTCTGAAATGTCTGTGACTTTGTTTTTTGTTTTTAAAGTGCACGCACACGCGCACGCACACAGTCTCTCTCTCTCTCTCTCTCTCACACACACACACACACACACACACACACACACACACACACACGATTTCCAAGACCTCTGTTTTGACTCTGAAGCCAGCAAGCTCTGCTGCCTTGAACCAAACCCCCAGCTCCTGATGCCCTTGTAGTGGCTGTGTTATAAAAGGCAAGCGCAGACATGTTCACCAAAAGCCATCAAAGCTGTTCGCCCATTTATTTTCTTAAGTAGATTCTCTGGAACCCAGGTAAGTTTTCCTCCTCCCGGTAGCCTTGTTGGCTCCAGTGCAAAGTTAGCTTTAAATGACAGAGTGCTGTAATTGCATGAGGTAGGGAAGACTAAAACATCACTGGAAGTGTAGCTGTGAAGGAAACTATTTATCAGAATTTGTCAGAAACAATTGTACCTGGATGAAGGAATGGGAGGCTGAGACTTTGGATACAGGTACTTGAGTAAAAACATGGCCTCTCTAAACATCAAACTACTGAAGGGGGGGTCCAGTTAAGCTCTGGACCTTTATTTTGCCAAGAGAGGTCACAAGTTAGGTTAGAGCTAAACTGCTCGGGGTGAGAGGAGGGTCAGTGTTGCCATTTTTGGTTTTCCCTCTCTGCCTTTTCCTCTAGCTCTCTGCTCGGTCTCTCCCTGAACACTTGCTCAAAATAAAATCTCTCTAATGGGGGAGATGCTATATGCCCCCCAGGGGATCCTCAAGATAATCCACTGGAGATCAGGAGAAAACATTAGAACTTCTCTCACACATACACATGTAGGTGCATTCAAATTTTTTACTGAGAAACTCTGGAGGTGGCTGGTTGAAAGAATCCTGGTTCTAAGGAACACCTACTTGTTAGCTGGCTTATGGTATTTATATTGTCTTTCAAGCCTGTTGAAATTCTTATAGTATCATACTCTCTTGGTTCTTGTTTAATGGACTTTTTTTTTTTTTTTTTTTTTTTTGTGGTACGCGGGCCTCTCACTGTTGTGGCCTCTCCCGTTGCGGAGCACAGGCTCTGGACGCGCAGGCCCAGCGGCCATGGCTCACGGGCCCAGCTGCTCCGCGGTATGTGGGATCTTCCCGGACCGGGGCACGAACCCGTGTCCCCTGCATCGGCAGGCGGATTCTCAACCACTGCGCCACCAGGGAAGCCCTAATGGACTTTTAAAAAAAATCAAAATAAGTATATATATATAGTTCCAGTTATGGTTCTTTGTTTATTTCCCCAGAGTCTTAAATATGAAGAATTTAAGCCTTTTATCAATGTTATTTGGATTTTGGGGGGCTCCAAAGAATTACATCAAGAGGAGGGTCATTTTAAAAGCTGATACGTGTATCAAACAAAATATACAAACAAAATATACATTTTGTTCTAACTGAAAAGATAAATTAGATACAGATTATTTGGTAAATAATTCCTACTCTAACACTTAACATGACTTTTGTTGAATGCCAGCCTTTTGATGCAGGACCATGGAACTTTGTACCTCTTGATCCCCTTTACTCACTTCTCCCACCTCCCCAACCTGCCTCCTCTCACAACTGCCAGTCTATGCTATGAAATTTATGTTGTTTTCTTTGTTTGCTCATTTGTTTTGTTTTTCAGATTCCACATATGGGTGAAATCATATGGTATTTGTCTTAACTCAGTCTGATTTATTTCACTTAGGATAATACCCTCAAGGTCCATCCATGTTGTCTCAAATGGCACAATTTCATTCTTTTTTATGGCTGAATAGTATTCCATTGTATATGTGTATACGGCACATTTTCTTCATTGATGGACAGTTAGGTTACTTCCATATCTTGGCTATTGTAAATAATGCTGCAGTGAACATAGGGGTGTGTATCTCTTTTCAAACTAGTGGTGGTAGTAAAATGCTTGAATTGAGATGGCACATTTGGAAATGCTTCACTTTCCCAGAAATAAGTTTCTCTAAAAAGACAAGCTTCCCCCCTTTTTTTGTGTGTGTGTGGTTTTGGCATCAAGACACTTCAGTGGAGTAAAGAAAAAATTGCAAGCTTAGGACTTCCAGTTACATTAAACCACTGACCTGTCCTCAGGACCATGTTCCTTGTTGGTGATCTTAAGAGAGTTCATTAGAGAACAGCATGCTGAGTTGTAGGCAGGCGTGCAATCCTAGGGCAAGCCAGGAGTCAGGGGATGAACCCCAGAAGGCATGTGTGAAAAAGCACAGGATAAATATTGAAAAAGACTTATTTTTGTGTAAATGCAATTTCTTGTCTGTTTCATCTGCCCAGCTGGAGTGGGAGTAACATCAGATGGGGCCAGGCTTTCCGACTTCGGCATCTCACCACAGGCCACTACCTGGCCTTGACAGAGGACCAAGGCCTTATACTGCAAGACCGGGGAAAATCAGACACCAAGTCCACAGCCTTCTCTTTCCGAGCATCAAAGGTGAGGTGGACTTTGACCTTGTTCTCAAAGTGAAAGCTCTGAAACCTCCAGGTAGAACGGTGACTGAAAAAAAAAGTAGGCTGGAACAAAATGGAATTGGAAATTAGACCTATGATAAACACTTTGTTCTCTGTTTTTTGGGTGTGTGGGACGCAGGCCTCTCACTGTTGTGGCCTCTCCCGTTGCGGAGCGCAGGCTCCGGACGCGCACGCTTAGCGGCCATGGCTCACGGGCCCAGGCGCTCTGCGGCATGTGGGATCTTCCCAGAACCCCGGACCAGGGTACGAACCCGTGTCCCCTGCATCGGCAAGCGGACTCTCAAGCACTGCGCCACCAGGGAAGCCCTTATCTTTTGAACTGAGTTCATAGAGTGATGATTACCTTGGTTGAAGGTTGAAGTCTTAAGAGGGAAAAACTTTAAAGGAGAGTAGAAAGCCCTAGAAAACAAAAATGTTCACAGGAAGGGACAGTGTTGCTCAGAGGCTAATGGAAAATTTTGTTGTTAAATATGTTCTGAATTGTTTTTAATACTTTTAAGTCATATGCTTCACTCCCATAAAGCAAGGGTAACATGGAGGCATAAGTTTCAGTGCTACATTTATTTAAATCAAGGAAGTGATTTCTTTCAGAAAGATGCAGAGAAGGTGTAATTATGGACATGACATCGTTTTGCAGTTATTTATATTATACAGAGTTAGTAGTTCCTTTTCCTAGGTCGTCTGTTCTCTCCAGATCTCTTAGCTCTGGCCTGTCTATCCCCAGCCTTCTTTAAGAGTGGATTCTGTGGTCACCATGTTAACCCCAAACATGTAGCTTTGCCACTTGGTGTGTAGAGAGACAAATAGTTTTTTAAGCCTCTATCTTTAATGGTCAGCCAGGTTTTGACTGCATAACTCAGAGGCGGATCTAGTTGGATGGTTGGAATTGCACACTGAGCTAACTTCTGACAGACAGTTTGGTGCTCTGTTACTTTATGATTGTTCTGGAAAGATCAGCCAAGCATGAGAAGGGCTCTGTGCAACATACACATAGTTATCAGGGAGCCTGAACCTCCTAAGAGGACAGCTCAGCATCTCCGTTGGGAGCTTCATCTCTAGCTTCATTCTTCTTTGCTCTTTTATGGAAATAGATCTTGATTTGTATTCTCAACACAGTTTCAGTAAAGGGTTATTGATGAGTCCATTCAGGTAGGACTCGGTGTCAAGCTGACAGCTGCATTCCTGCGAGACTTCTCTGCTTCATAATGAATCAGGCCAGTCTTCCAGCACTGTCTTCCTTGAAGCAGGGAGTCACAACTCCTTTTCTTCCCTCCTTTTGTGGTCCTGAAGTATTTTTAGGCAGAGAATCTCTGGCACAGAGATTTTTCTCCTCTAGTTGCCCTGTATCAGAGTTAGGCTTTTCCTACACCCTTGGTTCAAACCTTAAGAAATGAGGGCTTCCTGCCATAAATTCCCTGCAATCATCTCCTTCTGTCTGCTTCTCTTCCAATGGCATGTTAGCTCCTTGACTTCATTCTGGTTTTCGGAGCTCATCTCCTTCATGTTACCCTCACTTTTGTTTTTTTTAAGATTCTCAACACAAGAAGGATTTTAAATTCAAGTTTATGACCATGGAGTAAAACATTCTGGCCTCCAGGAAGTGTGTTAGGACATTGCAACGGTCTAAAAGGAGCAGTGAAACAAAGCAACAGAAAAGTCCTAAGAGCAGAGATGAGCAGATCCCATTCTTCCCTACGAGACAACTTGGACATGAAGTGTCGGGGGAGAGCAGGTGTGGGAGGGTTGGGAGGGGTGGAAAATAAGAAGTGACTCATCATAGCTGGTGACCATGTGAATACCTTTCTAAGATGCCAGTTTGGCTTGTCCCTTATCTGAGCATTCTACCCCAGTTTCCTCAGCCCTGGGACAAACCCTGACACTGAGGTCTTTACCACTGCAGAAAGAGCCTTCTCTTGTGACAGCAGAAGAATCAGGTGGCCTTCCAGGCAGCTGGCAGGATCCTGTTCCAAGGGGACTCTTCCATTCCATTCCTTTCTTGGCTTAGCGTCGTGGAACATGGCTCAGCCCTATGCTCTGGCCTCTGCGGGAAGCCAAAAAAGCTCAGAGTACCATGGAGAGTCCTCATAACATTCCTTCTACTTGGCACCACTTCCAGCTTGTGAGCACATTTTACCCTCCAAAAGCTCATTCCTTATCTCTGCAAGTCCCCCCATTTCTATGCACAGGGAGGCCATCAGCTGATGGCTGAAAGGCATCATGGTACCAGGGGGCTGCCAGCATAGCAGAAGTGGATGAAGAGTCACCCGTGAGTCACATTTTCCTGTGCACTTGGCAACGTGGTTGCATTTCATTGGCGTCACAATGTTGGAGGTTTAAATAACTCTCAGTGCAGCAGTGTTCAGTCCAGCTACCCTCATTTTAACTTGAAAGGACCTGAAATTAAAGTGACCTAGTCTCCGTGTCAGGCGAAGAGAAGGCTGCGTCCCCCAGGAGATTGGAGCTTCCTTGGGACATTGTGTGGACAGGGCATTGGGCATCTTAACTGTGAAGCTGCACAGGGAGGAAGAACATGTGGGAACATGTAGCTCTGCCATCCACGATCCAAAGAGCTCCTGGGGAAGAACTCTAGAGATGCCTTGATTTCTCTGGGCCTCCAGACTCCTCCTTAGTAAATGTACTTTTACCTTACTTGGTGCAGGCTCTCTTCCTTAAATACACTCTCCACTGTGCTTCCCCTCACTGGGGAATGGTGTTCCCCAGCAGAGAGATTTGTGGCTCTGTTTTTCAACAGTGGGAAGGCTCTGAGTTATCTTGCCAGCTCTCACCTGTATCAGGTGTTAGGTGATGGAGCAGATGGCAGACAGGGGTCTGAAATAGCGTGTCAGGATCTGGGTGGTGGCACAGGGTTTGGGGGGACTCCGTGGGAAGGTTGAGAGGGGGAGATAGTGTGTCCTTTGTGCCTCAGTGAATGGGGTTGAGTGGGGCTATTCATCTGATCTTGTCTGTATGCTGGAGAATCTGGAGAACAGGGGAAGAGATTCCCGGAGGGAGCGCTATTTAGGCTCCTGTGTTCTGGGAGGATGCTGGGCTCTGAGTCACCAGCAGTGATGGGCTTCCCGCCCCACGTTTCCTGTCAGGCTGCATGAGCCCGTGACAGCTATGACTGCATGACCCGGGGCCCTAGGACAGACGCAGGTGTTCATATCCTCAGCAAACTGTCCTTACAAGGAAGATGGCAGGTGCCCCTGTGAATCTTGTACCCGCACGACAGGACAGGGGCATGACCTGAGCCTTACTGGGTTGGGGGTCAAGTCTGAGCATCGGCTGCAGTCATTGACCTGCCCTGGCTCAGATGGAAACAAACTGTGGTCTCTGAGCAAACTAAGTGAATGAGCAGAATGGGATCTCTGTCAGAGAGCTTGCATTCCTCTCCTTTAGCAGGGGATCCAAATCAAACTGGAGGCCTGGGAGGTATTGAGGGCTCTGAATCACAGCATCGCACCTATTCCCTTAATCTGGAAAGGGTAGCGTGTAAGATAGAACATGGCTTCCAAGTCACCTAGATCTGGCCTTGACTCCCATCTACCCTCTGTGGAACCTTGAACACAATTCTTAATCTAGTTGCAGCTCATTTGAAGTCTGTCATAAAAGATGCTTTAAGGGCCGACCGCTGCCTGCCCGTCCATGGTATCTCTGGCCACCAGCTCACGCTTGCCTTGAGCTCTAGCACATGAAATACGTATCGTCTTTGAACATGTTATCTTTTCTCATTGCTAAACCTGTACCCTTTTAATTCTCCATGTACCGTCATCAGCGAACCCCTCCTCATCCTTCAGACAAATGTCAAGTGCCCCTCACAGGAAGAAGGCCCTTCCACTTCCCTCCGGCAGGGCCCTGTTCACGATTCCGTTACAGTCACCACTCACTCGACAGGGAGCTCCTGGATGACAAGGAGCACACATGCCCCCAGCCTTTTCTGTACCTCTGCACCCCACACAGTGTGTAGCATGTAGTAAGTTTGAACATTGCTTGCTGAAGGGATACGTAAATGTAGTCATAGGCTAATACAGAGTGAAATCCATTCCATTTTAACCTCCATCCTCTTCACAGATTTTCTCATCATTGTGTAATCATTTTCGATCATAACACAACCCCTATAAACACTTAAGGAGAGAGATTCATTAATTTGAACATCGAAGTTAAATTTCTGTGAACTTGATTTCACATCATTTTCCCATGGTCTTGACATTGCAAGGCCGTTCCCCAAGGATTGTCGGGTTATGCGGTTTAATATTTACTCTGGCACAGCAAGACTGTCTATTTAGATGTCATGTCTCCACGTCAGTTTATAACACTCAGTTCCTTTCAGGGAAGGGTGAATTAGTAATGTTAAAGCAAGCTTTATTATATGAAGCCATTTATTTTATGGCTACTTTTAATGACTCTACCATAAGTTTTGAATGATTGAGATAGTCTCAAATTTTGCCTCCTTTGTTACATGAAGGCAGAGAGCTATCACTGTTCTCAGTTGGAGGAAATTTTTCCTCAGTGTATAATAAAAGCATTCAGTTCAATTCAGTCAACATTTATCAAATACCTACTATAGGTTAAGATCTGTGTTCTTGGCCAAACGTGACTTCCCCTTTAAAAACCACCCACTGCTGTCTCTGCTATGAGTGGAAAGCATCCCTGTAGACCGGATCCTCTTGAGTTTTTTAACCTCAGCGGCCCCGCCCGAAACAAGAGGGCAGCGGGGCTCACAGCATCCCTCTGTGGAATCACGAGCACTGAAGTAATGCTGTTTGTGCCTGTCCCCTTGCTTGCTCTGTCCATTTCCTCACCAAGTTCTCAGTTGGGGAAAGAGAGGGTATGGAGGAAAGGAGGGAAGGGAAAGAAGAAAACATGGACCTTGAGATTCAATCATCCCAAGACAACACCACCTCCTGCAGTTTCATTTTAGATGGAATCTACAAAGCATTTTTAAAATTTAACTCGACAATTTCCCAAGACTTGATTGTTCAAAGTGGACCAGATAGAGAGGCAGTCAAGGAGCGCCCTGGGCTTTGAGGTGGAGGAGACCTGGGTTTGAATCCTGGCTCTGCCATATGCTGTTCAGTCTTCCTGTCTCTTTTTATAAAACACAAGAGTGAAGAAGTATGTCCTGAAGGATTGTTAGGAGGATTAAGTGAGACCAGGAAGATGACCTAAGAGAGTGTTTCCTTATCCATAAAATGGTAGGAGTGCTGCCTACCTGAAGGTGATCGTATAGGGAGAGATTGATGAGAAAGATGGAGGAAAGAGCCCAGCACAGTGACTCCTGCTCATGAAATGCACCTTCCCCTAACAAGCCAGACAGGCCTGCTCCCCTAGCGTGCTGGAAAGGGCAGAGGATCTGTCATTGGCTTCCCACCCAGCAGAGGCTCTACAGCCAGCCCTGGGGCCAGCCAGGCTCCTTGCAGTATCCCGCAGCATGCAATTATTTTAAGGCCATTCTAAGACCTCCCATTCGAGATCAGAAATTCAGAAGGGGACTATATTGGTGGAGAAGTGAACCTGAAGGTGATTTCTCAAGGTTTCTCCTGAGACTTTTTGGAAGGAATGGTCTCAGCAGCACTTTGTTGATGGCTGACCCCAGCATCCATGAATGGGGGCCATCTTCCCATATCTCCTTTTCCTCTGAATCTTTTTTGATTTTTTCCTGTCTGTTGGAAAGGTACTTTTTTGTCCTCTGTGAATGTAGGTGTCTTCAATATGTCAAATGCAGCAAATTTCACTCTAATAATAAACACGAATTAGGACCTACTCTGTGCCGGGTATCATGCTAGATTTCTAATACCATAGCTAAAACTCATCCATCTCTATGCCTTTGTTTCTTTTCAATCAGTCATTCACATTGCTGCTGGAACAATTGTTCTAAGATGCAACCCTTGTGTTATCCCTCACTTAAAATTCTCAGTGGATTCCCATTACCTATGCTAGCTTTTTCCAAGAGGTGTTCCAAACAATAATTCTATGAAAAAAAATTTTTTTAAGTAAAATGCTACATTAAACAGAGTTGAATAGGTTGTTTTGTTTCTTTTTGCTATTCTCATAAGAGTCCATTTTATACTATCCTTATGTTCCCTTTGACTCCTGGAAGAAGGTACAGTACTGTCCAAAGTCCTCTTTTCCCACAGAAAGTCTGTGAACAGTGTAAGTTTGAGAAACATGCACCTATAGGATAAAGTCAGAGTCCTTGTTGTTCAGGTCCCTTTCTGGACTTCACCACCCCCTTGCCACACTATACCCATCTTACTAGAATGTCGACCCCTTCTGTATTCCCCGTCTCGCCTCTTTCTCCTAGCCAAGCTCACATAAAGTGGCCATTGGTATAAAATCATCCTGAACTCCCCAGGCAGAATGAATTGTTCTCTCTTCCAAATTCCAGTTGCACCTTGAATGTAAACCATATCACCTTATTGTCATTAGTGGTTTGTATGTATGACTCCTGAAGTTTATACTTTAGAACCCAGAGCCATTTTTTTATCCCAAAATGTTAACATATATTTTCCACTTCTTCTTTATAACAGCATTCAAACACATAAACATTAATACAATCAATACTTAACTGTACTGATAGTTACCATTCAAGAAATTATGTTCAAATGACAAATGGGCTTTGGAATTACACTTGTCTTTGGATTCTCTTCCATTGCTTACTAGCTACAGGGCTTTGAGCAAATTACTCCAACTCTGCAAGCCTCAGTTTTATCATCTATAAAGTAGGAGAAATAAAAACAGCAGGGCCATTGAAAGGTTTAGATTAAATGTTTTTAAAGTGTCATGTCTAATACACATCACTGTGTAGGTCTTTGGTAAATTCACATGTTGGTGTTGTCATTGTAAAGCACTTGGCAAAATACTTCACTCAAAGTAGGCACTAAACGGATACTAGTCCTTCTAGAAATTTTAAGTCAATCTGGAGAGTAGCAGCTTATCATCTAAACTAAATACATATTTATGTGACAATTATGATGTGGTCACAACCATTTCCTTATAAACTCTCAGTGGAGACAAGGGGTAATGATTATTACCCTTCAACACATTATTAGGCCAAGTACCCTGTTCCTTCTTGGAATCCACTCATGATCTAACATAGGGGAGGTTGATGCAGATAAACAGGTAAATTGATGCCCACAGACCAATAAAACAAAAACAAATTATTTGCAACCTAGGCAGAGCATTGTGCGAAATGTAAAGACAAACACATCTCAGTCTAGCCCTTGGAGACAGGGGACAGGAAGTGTACCAGCAAAGTATTCATATTGCAGAAGATGGTAAAGAGCCTTGAGAGAGGGGAAGGGAGGTGCCATGAGATCATAGAAAATGCACAGGTGGATCTGCAAAAGCCTTGATGGATAAGATGAAAAGATAC
This sequence comes from Kogia breviceps, assembly GCF_026419965.1. NCBI lineage: Eukaryota > Metazoa > Chordata > Mammalia > Artiodactyla > Physeteridae > Kogia > Kogia breviceps. The sequence continues at coordinate 77,838,416 of NC_081312.1, read as the reverse complement.
AGAGATGAAGTAGGGGCATTCCAAGCAGGAAGTGTAAAGTCAGTAGAGGCCCTGAGGGAGGGAACACTTGATATGGCACAGAAACGTAGTCCAGTTTGGTTAAAGCATGTGATATACAAGAACTTTAGAAGTGAGAATTGTGTTCTGTGGGAATTGGGGAGTTATTGGAAGGGAGTTACTGAAATAGCCCTGTCGTATAAGAAGGTTCCATTTCTAGCAGTAGAGTAAATACATCTGGGGCCATGTCCAAGTGAAGACAGAGGGGGGAGCATTAGTTCATGGCTTAAGTCAGAACAAGCTCACCCACCAATGGTCAGCCAAATCCAGCTTCTCTATCTCAGGATGCTCTCACTTCTTCTTCTTTTTTTTTTTTTTTTTTTTTAAGATTTTTAGAAATTTCATGTAATGTCTGAAACATTTATATTAACATATTTCCATACAAATAACCCAAAGAAAGTTTAGTATTAGTTGTTTGTTTGTTTGTTTATAATGCAGGTTCTTATTAGTCATCAGTTTTATACACATCAGTGTATACATGTCAATCCCAATCGCCCAATTTAGCACACCACTATCCCCACCCCACCACGGCTTTCCCCGCTTGGTGTCCATACGTTTGTTCTCTACATCTGTGTCTCAACTTCTGCCCTGCAGACCGGTTCATCTGTACATTTTTCTAGGTTCCACATACATGCGTTAATATACGATATTTGTTTTTCTCTTTCTGCCTTACTTCACTCTGTATGACATTCTCTAGGTCCATCCATGTCTCAACAAATGACTCAATTTCGTTCCTTTTTATGGCTGAGTAATATTCCATTGCATATATGTACCACAACTTCTTTATCCATTCGTCTGTCAATGGGCATTTAGGTTGCTTCCATGACTTGGCTACTGTAAATAGTGCTGCAATGACCATTAGAGAGCATGTGTCTTTTTGAATTATGGTTTTCTCTGGGTATATGCCCAGTAGTGGGATTGCTGGATCATATGGTAACTCTACTTTTAGTTTTTTAAAGAACCTCCATACTGTTCTCCATAGTGGCTGTATCAATTTACATTCCCACCAACAGTGCAAGAGGGTTCCCTTTTCTCCACACCCTCTCCAGCATTTGTTGTTTGTAGATTTTCTGATGATGCCCATTCTAACTGGTGTGAGATGATACCTCATTGTAGTTTTGATTTGCATTTCTCTAATAATTAGTGATGTTGAGCAGCTTTTCATGTGCTTCTTGGCCATCTGTACATTCTCTTTGGAGAAATGTCTATTTAGGTCTTCTGCCCATTTTTGTATTGGGTTATTTGTTTCTTTAATATTGAGCTGCATGAATGCTCTCACTTCTTTAAGCTGTGTCGTCATTGTTTAGTAGAGTTGGCTTTGTGTTGGTTTGTCTGTTTTAGTTTTTGTTGTCATTGCTTCTGTCTTTCTTTTGATTTACAAGCAGCCCCTGTATTGCCAGCCATAGAACTTTGGGAGTTGATGCCATTTTTTGAAAGCAAAGACACCATCGTCTGTAAACAATAATGATCCATTTATTTCAGAGACTCTAAAAAAACAAATCCTAGTATTTATTTTATTTTGGCAAAGTCATATTTAAATCAATGAAAAGTGATAAAAGAAGTGAAATGACCATAGTCACTGATCATTGGGGAATATGAGCTCTTGGTAATCAGTGTAATTATTCATATTTAACAGCTGTAGTCTGTAATATTTTTATTTTGCTGCATTGCCTATGGTTAGAGAGCAGGCTAGAGATGAAAACTTTGTGTATTTTAAATCCATCTACTGGCTTGAGTGTCTATAGAACTCCGGATATTTTTGAAATGAAAATCAAATATCCATTGTTTTATAGAATAAATGCATTTTTGACCACTTGCCTATTAAGAATCCTAAAATATCAAATTCTATTTTCCCACTGACTTTAGTTATAAAATCAGAAGTATGTTCCTTTGGAAATGTTCATTTTGAGAAATAAGTCATATTTAGCAATCCAGCCAGTGTTTCAACATACATTTAAAATAAGAATGTTCTTGCAATATATTAACATTGCTCAAAATGATCCTTAAATGTGTGCAAAATAATTTTGCTTTTATGAAGATTTGAAGGAAAGAAATAGGAGCTGAAAGGAAATATATATATATATTTGAAGGAAAAAAATTACTCAGCTATATATATTTGTTCCTTCAATATATGTTTGTTAAGTAATTGATAATTCTCTGTATTAGGAATCCAAAATTAATTGTCACCTGGCCCATGCCCTTCATTCTCTTATAACCTAGCAAAAGGAAAGTATCATTTAAACAAGCACGTTTACATTGTGATGTGCTAAGTACTCAATAGAGGGATGAGACTGTGCTGGGGAAATACATCAGGAGGGACTAACTCTGCCTTCACAGAGAAGGTGGCAGCTGAGCAGGGTATTAAAGGGTGAGTAGGAGTTTGGGGCCATGGGAAGAGCACAGTCTCTGGAGTTGGACTTCCTGGTTTAAATCTTGGCTCTTTCACTACTTCTTAAATGACATTGGACAAATTACTTGTTTCTCTGTACCTTCATTTTCTCCTCTGTAAAACTGGGATAATATTTGTAGCTACATCAGAGGCCGTTATGAAGAGTTAGTGTATGTAAAGAACTTAGAGCACTGCCTTACACATGGGAAGAGCTTAGTGCATGTGCTCCTGTTGTTCCATCATTAAGAATGAGAGTAAAGTTGGCACAACTGAGGGAACAGTGTGCTACATTTTTATTCTATAAAAATGCAAAATGCCACCTAGCTAATGGCTTTTACAAATGAGCAATTTAACACAAGATGTAGAGAAGAAATGGAAATAAGGTAGAACCATACAGAGGCCCTGATTGCTGAGGAGGGGACAGAGTTACCAGTCCACTTCCTGAGTCACTCTGTGACAGGCACCTCAGGTTATCACCAAGTGGACACCTGGTGCACAAGCAACTCCTTTTTCCATACTAGATGGTAAGTTTTGTGAAACAGTGGCAATTGAAGAATGAAATCCATTGACTGTAACACACAACTGAGGAGGCCATAAAAAACTAATACAACAATTACTGCATGGGACTAGCTCCAGACCTGCTCCAAGAGTCTGTTTCCTCTGCTGATTTCTGTGAAAGATACTTATATGATTTTTTTTAGTTATTTCTGAGATATACATTTTAAAGTAATAACTATAATTATGACTTATAACATTATACCAGAACATATAAGATTTTTAGAAATTTCATGTAATGTCTGAAACATTTATATTAACATATTTCCATACAAATAACCCAAAGAAAGTTTAGTATTAGTTTTGTTTGTTTGTTTGTTTTTTTATACTGCAGGTTCTTATTAGTCATCAATTTTATACACATCAGTGTATACATGTCAATCCCAATTGCCCAATTCAGCACACCACCATCCCCACCCCACCACGGCTTTCCCCCCTTGGTGTCCATACGTTTGTTCTCTACATCTGTGTCTCAACTTCTGCCCTGCAGACGGGTTCAACTGTACATTTTTCTAGGTTCCACATACATGCGTTAATATACGATATTTGTTTTTCTCTTTCTGCCTTACTTCACTCTGTATGACAGTCTCTAGGTCCATCCATGTCTCAACAAATGACTCAATTTCGTTCCTTTTTATGGCTGAGTAATATTCCATTGCATATATGTACCACAACTTCTTTATCCATTCATCTGTCAATGGGCATTTAGGTTGCTTCCATGACTTGGCTATTGTGAATTGTACTGCAATGACCATTAGGGTGCATGTGTCTTTTTGAATTATGGTTTTCTCTGGGTATATGCCCAGTAGTGGGATTGCTGGATCATATGGTAACTCTACTTTTAGTTTTTTAAGGAACCTCCATACTGTTCTCCATAGTGGCTGTATCAATTTACATTCCCACCAACAGTGCAAGAGGGTTCCCTTTTCTCCACACCCTCTCCAGCATTTGTTGTTTGTAGATTTTCTGATGATGCCCGTTCTAACTGGTGTGAGATGATACCTCATTGTAGTTTTGATTTGCATTTCTCTAATAGTGATGTTGAGCAGCTTTTCATGTGCTTCTTGGCCATCTGTATGTCGTCTTTGGAGAAATGTCTATTTAGGTCTTCTGCCCATTTTTGTATTGGGTTATTTGTTTCTTTAATATTGAGCTGCATGAGTTATTTATATATTTTGGAGATTAATACTTTGTCTGTTGATTCGTTTGAAAATATGGTCTCCCATTCCAAGGGTTGTCTTTTCATCTTGTTTATGGTTTCCTTTGCTGTGCAAAAGCTTTGAAGTTTCACTTCAAAATGCCATTTGTTTATTTTTGTTTTTATTTCTATTACTCTAGGAGGTGGATCAAAAAACATCTTGCTGTGATTTATGTCAGAGAGTGTTCTCCCTATATTTTCCTCTAAGAGTTTTATAGTGTCCGGTCTTATATTTACGTCTCTGATCCATTTTGACTTTACTTTTGTGGATGGTGTTAGGGAGTGTTCTAATTTCATTCTTTTATATGTACCTGTCCAGTTTTCCCAGCACCACTTATTGAAGAGACTGTCTTTTCTCCATTGTATATCTTTGCTTCCTTTCTCATAGATTAGTGGACCATAGGTGTGTGGGTTTATCTCTGGGCTCTCTATCTTGTTCCATTGATCTATGTTTCTGTTTTTGTGCCAGTACCATATTGTCTTGATTACTGTAGCTTTGTAGTATAATCTGAAGTCAGGGAGTCTAATTCCTCCAGTTCCATTTTTTTCCCCTCAAGATTGCTTTGGCTACTCAGGGTCTTTTGTGTCTCCATACAAATTTTAAGATGATTTGTTCTAGTTCTGTAAAAAATGACATTGGTAATTTGATATGGATTACATTGAGTCTGTAGATTGTTTTGGATAGTATAGTCATTTTCACAATATTGATTCTTCCAATCAAAGAACATGGTATATCTCTCCATCTGTTGGTATCATATTTAATTTCTCACATCAGTGTCTCATACTTTTCTGCATACAGGTCTTTTGTCTCCTTTGGTAGGTTTATTCCTAGGTATTTTATTCTTTTTGTTGCAGTGGTAAATGGGAGTGTTTCCATAATTTCTCTTTCAGATTTTTCATCGTTAGTTTATAGGAATGCAAGAGATTTCTTTGCGTTAATTTTGTATCATGCAACTTTACCAAATTCATTGATTAGCTCTAGTACTTTTCTGGTGGCATTTTTAGGATTCTCTATGTATAGTATCATGTCATCTGCAAACAATGATAGTTTTGCTGCTTCTTTTCCAATTTGTATTCCTTTTATTTCTTTTTCTAGCTGTGGCTAGGACTTTCAGAACTATGTTGAATAATAGTGGTGAGAGTGGACATCCTTGTCTCATTCCTGATCTTAGAGGAAATGCTTTCAGGTTTTCATCATTGAAAATAATGTTTGCTCTGGTTTTGTCATATATGGCCTTTACTATGTTGAGGTAGGTTCCCTGTATGCCCACTTTCTGCAGAGTTTTTATCATAAATGGGTATTGAATTTTGTCAAAAGCTTTTTCTGCATCTATTGAGATGATCGTATGGTTTTTTTTTTTATGGTTTTTTTTTTTTTTTTTTTTTTTTGCCATACACGGGCCTCTCACTGTTGTGGCCTCTCCCGTTGCAGAACACAGGCTCCAGACGCGCAGGCTTAGCAGCTGTGGGTCATGGGCCTAGCCGCTCTGCAGCTTGTGGGATCTTCCCAGACTGGGGCACGAACCCATGTCCCCTGCATTGGCAGGCAAACTCTCAACCACTGCACCACCAGGGAAGCCCGATTGTATGGTTTTTGTTCTTCAATTTGTTAATATGGTGTATCACATTGATTGATTTGAATATACTGAAGAATCCTTGCATCCCTGGGATAAATCACACTTGATCGTGGTGTATGATCCTTTTAATGTGTTGTTAGATTCTGTTTGCTAGTATTTTTTTGAGGAATTTTGCATCTATATTCATCAGTGATATTGGTCTGGAATTTTCTTTTTTTGTAGTATCTTTGTCTAGTTTTGGTTTCAGTGTGATGTTGGCCCCATAGAATGAGTTTGGGAGTGTTCCTTCCTCTGCAATTTTTTGGAAGAGTTTGAGAAGATTGGGTGTTAGCTCTTCTCTAAATGTTTGGTGGAGTTCACCTGTGAAGCCTTCTGGTCCTGGACTTTTGGAAGGTTTTTAATCACAGTTTCAATTTCATTACTTGTGATTGGTCTGTTCATATTTTCTTTTTCTTCCTGGTTCAGTCTTGGAAGGTTATAACTTCCTAAGAATTTGTCCATTTCTTCCAGGTTGTCCATTTTATTGGCCCAGAGTTGCTTGTAGTAGTCTCTTATGCTTTGTATTTCTGCAGTGTCTGTTGTAACTTCTCCTTTTTCATTTCTAATTTTATTGATTTGAGTGCTCTCCCTCTTTTTCTTGATGAGTCTGGCTAAAAGCTACCAGATTTTAGTTTTATTGATCTTCGCTGTTGTTTTCTTTGTTTCTATTTCATTTGTTTCTGCTCTGATCTTTATGATTTCTTTCCTTCTGCTAACTTTGGGTTTTGTTTGTTCTTCTTTATCTAGTTCCTTTAGGTGTAACGTTAGATTGTTTACTTGAGATTTTTCTTGTTTCTTGAGGTAGGCTTGTATAGCTATAAACTTCCCTCTTAGGACTGCTTTTGCTGCATCCCATTGGTTTTGGATCGTCGTGTTTTCATTGTCATTTGTCTCTAGGTATTTTTTGATTTCCTCTTTGCTTTCTTCAGTGATCTCTTCGTTGTTTAGTAATGTATTGTTTAGCCTCCATGTGTTTGTGTTTTTTATGTTTTTTCCCTGTAATTCATTTCTAATCTCATAGCATTGTGGTCAGAAAAGATGCTTGATATGATTTCAGTTTTCTTAAATTAACTGAGGCTTGATTTGTGACCCAAGATGTGATTTATCCTGGAGAATGTTCCATGTGCACTTGAGAAGAAAGTGTATGGAATGTCCTATAAATATCAATCAAATCTATCTGGTCTATTGTGTCATTTAACGCTTGTGTTTCCTTATTAATTTTCTGTTTGGATGATCTGTCCATTGGTGTAAGTGAGGTGTTAACGTCCCCCACTATTATTGTGTTACTGTTGATTTCCTCTTTTATAGCTGTTAGCAGTTGCCTTATGTATTGAGGTGCTCCTATGTTGGGTGCATATATATTTATAATTGTTATATCTTCTTCTTGGATTGATCCCTTGATCATTATGTAGTGTCCTTCCTGGTCTCTTGTAACATTGTTTATTTTTAAGTCTATTTTATCTGATAAGAGTATAGCTACACCAGCTTTCTTTTGATTTCCATTTGCATGGAATATCTGTTTCCATCCCCTCACTTTCAGTCTGTATGTGTCCCTAGGTCTGAAGTGGGTCTCTTGTAGACAGCATATATATTGGTCTTGTTTTGTATCCATTCAGCCAGCCTGTGTCTTTTGGTTGGAGCATTTAATCCGTTCATGTTTAAGGTAATTATCGATATGTATGTTCCTGTGACCATTTTCTTAATTGTTTTGGGTTTGTTTTTGTGGATCCTTTTCTTGTCTTGTGTTTCTCACTTAGCGAAGTTCTTTTAGCATTTGTTGTAGAGCTCGTTTGGTGGTGCTAAATTCTCTTAGCTTTTGCTTGTCTGTAAAGCTTTTGACTTCTCCATTGAATCTGAATGAGATCCTTGCCGGGTAGAGTAATCTCGGTTATAGGTTCTTCCATTTTATCACTTTAAGTATATCATGCCACTCCCTTCTGGCTTGTAGAGTTTCTGCTGAGAAATCAGCTGTTAACCTTATGGAAGTTCCCTTTTATGTTATTTGTCATTTTTCCCTTTCTGCTTTCAATAATTTTTCTTTGTCTTTAATTTTTGCCAATTTGATTACTTTGTGTCTTGGCTTGTTTCTCCTTGGGTTTATCCTGTATGGGACTTGCTGCACTTCCTGGACTTGGGTGGCTATTTCCTTTCCCATGTTAGGGAAGTTTTCAACTATAATCTCTTCAAATATTTTCTTGGGTACTTTCTCTCTCTCTTCTCCTTTTGGCACCCCTATAATGTGAATGTTGTTGCATTTAATGTTGTCCCAGAGGTCTCTTAGGCTGTCTTCATTTCTTTTCATTCATTTTGCTTTATTCTGTTCTGCAGCAGTGAATTCCACCATTCTGTCTTCCAGGTCACTTATCTGTTCTTCTGCCTCAGTTTTTCTGCTATTGATTCCTTCTAGTGTAGTTTTTCATTTCAGTTATTGTTTCATCTCTGTTTGTTTGTTCTTTAATTCTTCTAGGTCTTTGTCAGACATTTCTTGCATCTTCTTGATCTTTGCCTCAATTCTTTTTCTGAGGTCCTGGATCATCTTCACTATCATTATTCTGAATTCTTTTTCTGGAAGGTTGCCTATCTCCACTTCATTTAGTTGTTTTTGTGGGGTTTTATCTTGTTCCTTCACCTGGTACATAGCCTTCTGCCTTTTGATCTTGTCCTTCTTTCTATGAATGTGGTTTTTGTTCCACAGGCTGCAGGATTGTAGTTCTTCCTGCTTCTGCTGTCTGCTCTCTGGTGGATGAGACTATCTAAGAGGTTTGTGTAAGTTTCCTGATGGGTGGGATTGGTGGTAGGTAGAGCTGACTGTTGCTCTGGTTGGCAGAGCTCAGTAAAAGTTTAATCTGCTTGACTGTTGATGGATGGGGCTGGGTTCCCTTGCTGTTGGTTGTTTTGCCTGAGGCAACCCAACACTGGAGCCTACCTGGGCTCTTTGGTGGGTCTAATGACAGACTCTGGGAGCTCACACCAAGGAGTACTTCCCAGAACTTCTGCTGCCAGTGTCCTTGTCCTCACGGTGAGCCACAGCCACACAGCCACCCCCTGCCTCTGCAGGAGACACTCCAACGCTAGCAGGTAGGTCTGGTTCAGTCTCCCCTGGGGTTACTGCTCCTTCCCCTGGGTCCTAATGCACACACTACTTTGTGTGTGCCCTCCAAGGGTGGGGTCTCTGTTTCCCCTTGTCTGTTCAAAGTCCTGCAATCAATTCCCACTAGACTTGAGAGTCTGCTTCTCTAGGAATTCCTCCTCCCGTTGCCAGACCCCAGGTTGGGAATCTTGATGTGGATCTCACAACCTTCACTCCAGTGGGTAGACTTCTGTGGTATAAGTGTTCTCCAGTCTGTGATCACCCACCCAGCAGTTATGGGATTTGATTTTACTGTGATTGCATCCCTCCTACCGTCTCATTGTGGCTTCTCCTTTGTCTTTGGATGTGGGATATTTTTTTGGTGAGTTCCAGTGTCTTCCTGTCGATGATTGTCCAGCAGCTAGTTGTGATTCTGGTGTTCTCGCAAGAGGGAGTGAGAGCACATCTTTCTACTCTGCCATCTTGGTTCTGTCTCCATACTTAAATGATTTTAACAGATATATTTAAAGCTCTGAGTCAGGGCATTTATATAACATAAGCATTAAAATCATGGAAGATACAATTTGCTGAAAATAAGTTATTTGGCCAGTAAAGGGTTAGTTATTAAGGTATCTAAGTTGGGATGAAGAAAGTAGAAAATATAATGGAGAATTATGTAAAACCAGAACCAAAGAGTGATTAAATAATCACTAAAGTAGCCAATACTTGAAATCCATTGATTTTACAATTAGCAGCAGATAAAGGAAGCAAGCCTTTCTGCAGTCCTGGCTTGGACAGGCACATGATGATTATCCTGGTAATCGATTCCCTTGCTTACAAATTCTGCACAGGTGACTTGCTTTATACATTGCATTTCTATTTAATCAGACATGCCTACCTTTGTTTCATTTTCTGTGAAATAGGAAATCAAGGAGAAACTGGATTCCAGTCACAAGCGAGATATAGAGGGCATGGGAGTCCCAGAAATCAAGTACGGAGACTCTGTCTGCTTTGTCCAACATATAGCCAGTGGTCTCTGGGTGACCTACAAAGCACAAGATGCCAAGACATCCCGGCTGGGACCTCTGAAAAGAAAGGTGAGGGATTAGAAAGGCTGGAAGCAACTAGGCAAGAGAAGTGATTGTGAGAATCAGGTGAACGTGATGTATGTTTACTTCTTAACAATTCTTCCTCTTCTGAAGAATTATTTCTGTGACAGATTGTGTAGCCTAATGTGGTTACTCTGACCTCATATTCAGTGGGGAATAAATAGAGCTACCTAGATGACAAATCTGTGAGGAGAGGGTAGGATATGTTCCATGTGCTCTAAAACCTGAACTAAATGACTTTTGGTGGTATGCTGTTTTGGGAGTATCCACATCATTGCGCCTTTCATTTAAGTGGATAATTGAGTTATTATGCAGTTTTCATAATATACAGACTAAATAGAATCTCTACAAAGAAAAATGCAGATTGCATGATAACAAGCACACAGGAACCAACGTGCAGAAAGATGAGATACCGTGGAATGATACTGTATTCACAGAGAATGAATGCAGGTATGAGTGGTCTGTCACAGCCTGCTACAGTGGGAAATCTGGATTGGATACATAAAACATCTTTTTTCCAGAAAGTCAATTGCCATAATAGGGTTTCTTTTGATAGGAACCAGAAAATAGATGCTCTAGGCATGATCCTTTTTTTGTTTTTGAAAACCCTTAACAAAACGTGGGTTTGGGTAGTCAAGGAGTCCCATAGTAAGGTTCTAGGAAGCACTGTACACTATGTTTTGTATATGTCAGCCTAATGGGAGGTGATGAAAAGTTTTCCAGAATGCTGGTTATTGTAAGAAAGGAGGTTGGGAGGAAACCATAAGGTAATAAATAGCTTATTTTGTATAAAGTAAAGCATACCAGGAAAATATCCAGAAAGGGAAAATAAAATTACAAAGAGGAGATAGAAAACAGCATAAGTAAGAGGCCACAAAGACTAGCTTGTATGAGCCCAGCCCTTCCTCTGCCAACAATTATAAAGGCTGGATTAAACACAGAAAGAAACCATTTGAAGGCTTCCACAAGCAAGGCACCCAGGACATGGGTGCTAAAGATCCCAAATAGAATGTAAGTGCACTAAGGTGAGTTCCTCCTTTATCACCACTTTCCCCTCAGCATTTTGCGGAGTTGCAGCACAAGGAGTGGGGTCTTCTGTTAGTTTCACTGGGCTGGAGAGACATATTTGTGATAAGGTCAGCTGAGTTTTCTGGGACTGGAGGGGCCACATTTCCCAGTGGAGGAAACTATAGAAACATGAACCTGAAATTCTATTTGCAGTTTCCCTTAGCACCTTAAGCTGACTGTGGATAGAGTATGAAGCTAAGATAGCAAACAGAAAGCGCCAGCTATGGTGGAGAAGAGCAAAGCAGAGATGTGGACAGTATGACAGTACTAGGAGACAGAGGTGGGGAATCTCCCTCAAGCTGGAATGGCCCCTGAAAATACAGTAGGTTTTCAACTGAATCCCCAAAAGGGCTCTAACCCAGGAGTAAGGGCTACACCCTGGAAATAAGGGCAAATTGAAAATCGATGCCAAAGGCCCATCATCTACCCTAACAGCCAATGAGAAGAAAATTAAATCCTCTAAAGAGTACGATAATATCATCTAGAGTTTCCACAATTTTTCATACCTACTAAGATAAGAATGACATTTAAGAAAGTAGAATTTGTGGATCTTGGCTGTAATTCTCTGTGGGTGGGGACACAGTTGAAGGACCCTGTCAACTAGGAGAGATCCCAGTTTACGGTGTTGATTTATTGTGCCTACCCCTGACTGTTTCTTCTGGCCATAGTCCAGAGGTCCATTTAATTGCTGAATGTGCATGTGAATTTGGGAGATGCTTCCAGAAACTCTCTCTAAATGGTGCCATAATGCTCAGCCCTTGATAGGGCTGCCCAGCTCCATTTCACAAGGAGCCAGTTAAGTTCCCCTCTATAAATACAAAGAATGTCCAATCTGTGTTAAGCATTTTATGAAACAAAATGGGAATTTAGAAAAACCAATGGGAAACAGACACAGTGAGAACCCTGACGAATGATACTTCACCTTACAGGAAGTATCTTCTTTCCATCTTGGGCTTCTGCTCTCTGCTCTTGGGTTATGGAATTCCTCCGAGAGAAAAAGGACCTTAGGACCTGAGCTGCAGCGATCAATAGGATACATAATAACAACATTCTAACAGCTGCATTTCCCCCATTTCTCATTACTTTCTTGTTTGGTTGGCTGGTTTGAATGTGTTATCTGAACAAGCAAAACCTAAGGTCTTTAGGGACTGACCCAAAAGCTGGGACTGAGGCCAGAGTAAACCTAGTGAAATGTATTGGCAAATCTAAATGCAACATTGGTAAGCAGTTGCTGGGAAGTTTGGACAAAGTAATGTTTTGAAAGAGTTGGTGACTCCAGTAGTAAGGGCATCCTTTGCTAATGCTTAAGCTACAGTATATAGATGGCATGCAAGGTCTTTTTTCGAAAATGAACATAAATTTGTACAAGCCAGCATTCTACTTCCTGTGTGAATTCATTAAATCAGGATATGTTTTCAGAAGAATATAAAATAAGGAAGAGATTTTCACATGGAAAGGAAAATAAGTTGTTTCTTTGTGCTAAAAATGAGATACCAAAAATCCTTATTCTAAGGATATTTTTTGGAGCCACATATTTAATTGTCACAGAGACTGACTGACCCCCCATGCCCCTTCCCCAGGACCTACAAATGGCCTCCTCTCACTTACTCACCATCCAGAGGAAACCATGCCAGGAACTTGAATCAGGATTTGACCCTGGCTTGAACCAGAGTCAAACCATCCCAGTTAATAACAGTATATATTTGGCCCTTCTAGAGAAAAAAACAGCTGACCTCCATACCAAAAAATGCCAGCCCCACCCAAAAATTCTATCATGATGTCACTGGCGAGCAATAAGTATACTAGCTTCCAGACAACTGATCTGGGATCAGTAATATATTTCCCCTTATAACAAATATGCATCGAGTACCTTTTATATTCTAGGAAACATGCTAAATGACTTACATGTAAATCATCTAATCCTCTAAATAACCCTCTAAGTCCACCTGCAGATGGTGAAGTCAAAGCAGAGATTTGCCCAAGGTCACACAGCTGGGTTGTGGCCTAGAAGGATTAGAACTCAGGTTAGCTGATACCCAAGCCCAGGCTTTCAAACCCCCTCTCTAGCCTCCATGAGAAGCAAACTACCATCTCGAGCTGCTTCCCCAGTTCTACAGTCAGCTAACTCAGTGTAGCTGTCATTCAGGAGAGAAAGCCATGCCTGATCCCAGTAGAGGGTTTTAGAGGGTTTTATTTTAACATGTCTTTCTTCTTCCTTGGTTTATCTCTGGAGGAAAAGGCTCTGAACAAAGTGATTTTTCTCATCTCCAAGGATAAGGTTTTGTGTTCATTTTAAGAGAAAAATCTATCATAAAATATGTTTTCATCCTTTCAAATTGGCCATCTAGGCCCAAGGAATTTATTGTAACTCACATCACAGTGGCACATAAAGTTTCATTTTCATCAAAGCACCGTGTCTCAGGAATGAGTCATACGTCAGCAATAGGGAGGATGGGGAAAATAACTTTGTTAATGTCCCACTTTCAAAATGGGCCCCTGGGGGAACTTGGCTGGGGAGAAGGAGTACAAGGGATGAGGGAAATACTGCCAGAAACGTTGACTCTCCAGCTGTGTAACCTGGAACTGGTGTCCTTGGCTCTGGGGTAGGTCATACTCCATCAGGAAGGCCACATGGATGACGGGTTAACACTGCAGAGATGCCAGCATGAGGAGTCCCAGGCTGCCCGGATCATCCGGAACACGACCGCTTTATTCAGCCAGTTTGTAAGGTAGGTGAGCTCCTTCCCTTTCTCTGCTCGTCAGTTTCTATTTTGTGGCCATCCAATCCCACCAACCACCCCCTTTTAATACTATGAATTTTCAGGAAATAGGTATGCACCAGCAAAGAGTTTTGCCAGAAAGAGCTTGGGATTGAAACTTATTTCCCAGTAGGTAAGCTCCTCCTAGGTTCACTCTTGGCCCAACAGAGATGCCCAAGCCACTTTAGTTATTCAGGTTGGTGTCACAAACACCCAAGGTCTTCTCATGAAAATTAAGTGGAGAGAGCTGGTGTGCTTTAAGTCCCATTTGTATTAGTGCGTGAAGAGGGGAGGAGAGAGGAGTAATGGATCCACACCCTCTGTGCTATTTAGAAAGGCTTTCTACGTCATTCAGAATTGTTGCTGTGGTTTGGTTCCAAGGAGATTTGCATGGAAGGCTTGGGTGACCCACCTATGGCTGGGACTTAAATGGGGGAAAGTAACTTAGCCTGCTTGAATCATAATTCCTCCAGCCTCAAGAGTGCTGCCCAAACAGAACTCTGTGGAATTGTGTTCACCAATCACCACGAGGAATGGATTCTGTTGTAAACAGTGCAGTGTTGCAAGCCATCCTTCTCTCATAAGAAAATCTCTAAAGCCTAGAGGGTTTCAATTGCGTGTGTGAATTTGCATGAAATGAGAAAAAAAATTTATACCTTTATTTTCCTTCCTGTTGAATCACTGTGATCCAAGGGATGTGTGTTAGTTAGGATACAGGCTAAGCTGCCATTGTGGTTCAGAATAAACTTTTATTTCTTTTTCAAGTAATAGTATAGGGGAGGCAAGTGGTTTGGGGAAAACAGACCATGCCGCTACTGGGGCTCAGTTTTCTTCTGTCTTGCTGCATTGAGATCTCCTACAGATTCTTAAAGTATGTCCCTGGACCAGCCCAGCAGCATCACTTGGGAGTTTGTTAAAAATACAAATTCTTGGGTTTTACCCCCGACAGACCTACTGAATCAGACACCTAAGAGTGGTACCTCAGAAAAACTGAGTTTTAATGGGCCCTCCAGTTGATGCTGATGCTTGCTAAAGTTTACAAGCCACTGCCCTGGAGTAAAGGTCTTAACCTTGGCCAGATGTTAGATTCATCTGGGAAGCTTTTAATACCCTGATGCCCAGGTGGCATCTCCAAACAATTGCATCACAGTGTTTGGGGTGGGATCCAAACACCAGCTTTTTATTAGCACTTCCCAGAAAATTCTTATATTCAGCCACAGTCGAGAACCAACTGTGCTGGTATGTATTCTTCGTCCATGTGATTAAAAATAGCTTACTAGGGCTTTCCTGGTGGCGCAGTGGTTGAGAATCTGCCTGCAAATGCAGTGGACACGGGTTCGAACCCTGGTCTGGGAAGATCCCACATGCCGTGGAGCAACTGGGCCCGTGAGCCACAATTACTGGGCCTGCATGTCTGGAGCCTGTGCTCCACAACAAGAGAGGCCACAATAGTGAGAGCCCCGCGCACCGCGATGAAGATTGGCCCCCGCTTGCCGCAGCGAGAGAAAGCCCTTGCACAGAAACGAAGACCCAACACAGCCATAAATAAGTAAATAAATAAATTTTTAAAAAATAGCTTACTAGTACCATGTCTAAGGTCCATCCTGAAAAGATGGGAAGAGAGAGGAAGTAGAGTGCAAGCCAATTCTTTTTTTAAAAAATATAACCCAGAATTAGATCACCTTTTCTTGCATTCTGTTGGCTAACAGTAGTAACATGGCCACCTCTAGCTGAAGGAAGGCTGAGAAATATCACCTCTGGTTGGTTGGCTGTGTACAACTCAGGGGTCCTGATACTAAATTGAAGGAAGGCAAGTAGACAATAGGGGTATTCCTGCTACAGGATGGGACTGAGACCTGCAAGTCAATGATCTTTTGTCTGCTTTTGGCTCTGCCACTGGTTTTCTGTGAACCTTGAGCAAAATATTTCCTCCTTTTTATTCTGCATTACATCTAGACTGTTCTCCTTCAAAGAAAGAGCCTAAGAACAAATGGCTTGGTATGGGCAGAAAAAATTAGCTACATGTACACATGAAGTTTTCATACACTCTGGGCTATGACCATCACCATAGGGAGTGGATGGTTTTATTAATCTGGCCCTCAGTTCTCTCAACCTCTGCCCTTATATCTTTCTTGAGTCAGGGTTCCCTACCTCACACATATACAAAAATTAATTCAAAATGCATTAAAGACCTAATTGTAAGACCTTAAACTATAAAACCTGGAGAAGAAAACATAGGCTCAAATAAGCATGACCTTGAATTAGGCAATGGTTTCTTCAATATGGTACCAAAAACAAAACCTAAAGAAGAAAACGTAGATAGATTGGACTTTATCAGAATTAAAAGCTGTTTTGCTGTGAAGGGCACCATTAAGAAAGTGAAAAAACAACCCATGATATGGCAGAGAATATTTGCGAATCATAGATCTGATAATGGATTTGTATCTAGAATAAAGAACACTCACAACTTAGCATTAAGAAGACAAATGGGGCTTCCCTGGTTGCGCAGTGGTTGAGAGTCCACCTGCCGATGCAGGGGACACGGGTTCGTGCCCCGGTCCGGGAAGGTCCCACATGCCGCGGAGCAGCTGGGTCCGTGAGCCATGGCCGCTGAGCCTGCGCGTCCGGAGCCTGTGCTCCGCAACGGGAGAGGCCACGACAGTGAGAGACCCACGTACCACAAAAAATAAATAAATAAATAAAAGAAGACAAATGGAACCAATTTAAAAATGGGTGAAGGATCTAAATAGACATTTCTCCAAAGAAGATATATAAATGGCCAATAAGCACATGAAAAGATGTTCAATACCATCAGCTATCAGAAAAATGCAAATCAGAACCACAGTGATATAACACTTTATTCTCACTAGGATGGCTATAATCAAAAAGACTGTCAATTAGAAGTGTGGGATAGGATGTGGAGAAATTGGAACCTTCATACACTGCTGGTGGGAATGTAAAATGTTACAGCCACTTTGGAATACAGTCTGGGAATTCACCAAAATGTTAAACATAGAGTTACTGTATGACTCAACAATTTCATTCCTAGGTAAATGCCCAAGAGATATGAAACATACACACACACAAAAACTTGTATACAAATGTTCAAAGCAGCATTACTCATAATAGCCCCAAAGTGGAAACAACCTAAACATCTATCAGGTGATGAATGCATAAATAAAAGGTGCTATATCCATACAATGGAATATTATATGTCCATAAAAAGGAATAAAGTACTGATATACACTACAACATAAATGAACCTTAAAAACATTATGCTTAGTGAAAGAAGCCAGTCACAAAAGAACACATATTGTATTATTGCATTTATATGAAATATCCAGAAGAGGCAAATCTGTAGAGACAAAATAGATTTGTGGTTGCCTAGGGCTGGGGTGGCAGCAGGTGAAAAGAGGAGTGACTACTAATGGGTGTGGGATTTGGGGGAAAGCTGAGGAAAAATTCTAAAGTCGATTTAGGTGATTGTTGCATGACTCTATAAATATACTAAAAACCATTAAACCATTAAATTGTACCCTTTAAATAGATGGCTGTATGATATGTGAATTATATTTCAATAAAGCTATTATTTTTAAAAATTCAGTGCAAGTTACATGCCAATCGGAAAATTATTTTTAAACAGCTTTGTTGGGTTATAATTTACATATCATAAAATTCATCCTTTTAAGTGTACAACTCAGTGAATTTTAATAAATTTACGGAGCGGTACAGCCATTGCCACAATTCAATTTTAGAACATTTTCGTCACCCCAAAAGGATTCTTATGCCCGTTGCAATTTATACTAGTTGCCACCCCCTGCCTTAGGCAACCAATCATCTATTTCTATCACATTTTAATGCATTAAATTGATAAATCACACAATATATGATCTTTTGAATCTGGCCTTTTCATTTGGCATTACATTTTTTTTGTTGTTTTTTTGTGGTACGCGGGCCTCTCACTGTTGTGGCCTCTCCCGTTGCGGAGCACAGGCTCCGGACGCGCAGGCTCAGCGGCCATGGCTCACGGGCCCAGCCGCTCCGCGGCATGTGGGATCTTCCCGGACCGGGACACGAACCCATGTCCCCTGCATTGGCAGGCGGACTCTCAACCACTGTGCCACCAGGGAAGCCCTGGCATTACATTTTTGAGGTTCATCCCTGTTGCAGTACATAATGGTGTTCTGTTCCTTTCTATTGCTGTAGAGTATTTCTATGTATGTGTTTTATATATATATATATACATATATATATAAATCGTACACACATACGTACACATAAAGGTATATATGTATGTATATACATGAACGTGTGTGTGTACATATATATATATACAGAGAGAGAGATACATACAGGTATACTCATGTCACATGCTAAAACATGTATATGATAATACAACACTGTCTTCCTTAATGTAGCTTTATAGTAAGTATTAAAATCAGGTAGAGTGAGTCCTCCTACAATTTTGTACTTTTTCTCAAAATTATTTTGTCTCTTCTAGGTCCTTTGCATTCCCATATAAGTTTTAGGGTGAATTTGTCAATTTCTGTAAGAAAGTCTGCTAGGATTTTGATAGATATGATCTATAGATCAGTTTCAGGAAATTTTTCTCTTAATAATGAATCTTTCAGTCCATAAACATAGAATGTCTGTCCATTTATTTATTCTTCTTGGATTCCTTTCAGCAAGATATTACAGTTTTCAGTGTATAAATCTTTCACTTCTTTTGTAAAATTTATTCCTAAGTATTTATTTTTGACGCAACTACAAATAGAAATGTTTTCTTAATTTCATTTCAGATTATCCACTGCTGGTGTCTGTAAATACTGGTATAGAGATCAATCATGTATCCTATGACTTAGATGAAATTTTTTATTCTACCGGGGATAATTTTTGGTGTGGATTCTCTAGAATTTTCTACATACAGGATCATATTATCTAGGAATAAAAAGGTTTTTTTTTCCTTTCCAATAAGAATGCCCTTTATTTCTATTTCTATTTTATTTTATTTTCCATGATTGCACTGGATGGAACATCCACTGCAATGTGGAATAAAGCAGAGAACAGACATCCTTGTCTTGTTCCTGAACTAGTGGGAAAACATTTGGCCTTTGACCATTAAGTACGATGTTAACTACAGGGTTTTTGTAGATGCCCTTTATCAGGTTGAGGAAGTTCTCTTCTATTCCTAGTTTGCTAAGAGCTTTTTATCTTGAATGAGTGTTAGATTTTGTCGAATTCTTTTTGTCTATTGAGATAATGATGTGGTTTCATCCTCTATTTATATAGCTTATTATATTACCTGCTTGAAAATGTAATTGAAGTCTATTATTATTGAATTATCTATTTCTCTCTCAGTTCTGTCAATTTTTGCTTCACATATTTTGGTCTCTGTTGTTGGGTGCTTTATGTTTATGATAGGTATATCTTCCCCCCAAATTGATTTTTTTTTCAGTTTTCCCCAAGTGTTTCTTTTCTTTGAAATTGAAGTATAGTTGGTTTACAGTATTATATTAGTTTCAGGTGTACAGTATAGTGATTCAGTTTTTTTATAGGTTACACTTCATTATAAGTTATCACAAGATAATGGCTATATTTCCCTGTGCTATACAATATATCCTTCTTGCTTAGGTATTTTATACATAATAGTTTGTCTGTTAATCCCATACCCCTATTTTGTTCCTCCCCACTTCCCCCTCCCCTTGGTTAACCACAAGTTTGTTTTCTTTATCTGTGAGTCTGTTTTATATATACATTCATTTGTATTATCCTTTAGATTTCATATATAAGTGATATCATACAATATTTGTCTTTCTCTCTCTGACTTGTTTCACTCAGCATAATATTCTCAAGGTCCATCCACATTGGTGTAAATGGCAGAAGTTCATTCTTTTTAGGCCTGAGTCCCTGGGCTTTCCAACCCTCTGTGTAGCAATGTGCTGCCCCATCAAGCTACACAAATGCCTACAAACCTCTTCTTTCATCCTCACTTCTTATCACATGAAGAAACAAACACTTTTCTCTTAACTGACATGAGTATCTCTAGTAAATGCAAAATATGTAAAAAGAAAAAAAAATAAAGAGAGGGAGAGAGAAAAACAAACTCTGCAACTAGACCAGAAATATTGAGGAAAATGAATTCATCCTTCACTGAATCTAGAATTGGGGAGTCACTTCTGATTGGGTTTTTGTTCCCAAACCTTCACCTCATATCCACATGGGATTATCTTCCTCACTGTCTCTGTGTCCAATAATGTCCCAGAGAGTCATTAATAACCACTTCCTGAGCACCTGCCATGGGCCAGAGGACACACTGCAGAGAAATACCTCCTGCCTGTAATTCACTCTTCTCTCATCATGTGCACTTGGCATTTTTATACAAAAATGGAATCATCGTTACCTCGTAACCTGAGTGTTTTCAGGGCTTGTTTGTAAGCCTTTGCTTTAGGCCTAGATCACAATCTTTTCTTAGCATGTGTCCAGACTGATATATAAGCATATCTGCTGTAAATGAGAGGACAGCTCATTAGAAATCGACCACCAAGGAAAAACCCTGATGTTATTTACACATGGAATCAGTTCCCATTCTGCTGGGGCCACAGATGCAGTTCCACGGGGTCTGGGTCCATTTCCCCCTTCCTGTTCTTAGCCTTGGCCTCTGAAAGGCTCACTGGTGTCCCCCCTCTCAAGGAGATGGGAAAATGAAGGGTCATTTTGTCATCTGTGGAGGTTTGTGGTCTCTCTGTGTTGAAAGGATTTAATTATAAGATTTGTTTGGAAAATTATGACAGAGGGAGTCAGACAGACACACATACGAGATGGGAGGAACACAGCAGAGAAAGTGAGGGAGATGGTGGGGATCCTGAGACAGAGAGGAAGGATGTTGAGAGATGGGACACTAGGGGAGAGGCAGATAAACAGAGGCAGGGCACACAGAGGAAGGAGAGAGAGACAGATACAGAGAGCAAGGGAGACATCAGCAAGTGGGGTGGGGAAGCACACACCCAGAACACATGGGGTGCCTGGAAACACACAAACATGAAGAGAAAAACACATGCAGAGGTATCACAAAGATGCATGGAGAGAGACAGAAGACAAAGATGTAGATGGGGGAAGAGACCTACTGATGAAACCCCTTCCAGCCAATGCTTAACCTATTCCAAGAACGTGTGATAGTCTAAAAGAGCTATGGGTTAATAAGTTTATTATTTATAAACGTGTTTCCACTTAAAGAGGAAAAATGATGGCAGACAGCCAAGGGCCATTTCCCTTGATTTATGAAATGGCTTTAAAATTGAATCAGAAATTCTCTCCCTTTGCTCTGTTTGTCGGCAACTACAATTTGTGGTCATCTGTACAGCGACTAGCCCAGGCAGCAGTCCGTGTGCCCAGTGTGGGGCAGGGAGGAGCCAGGACCTAGTGGACACTTGTCAGAGCCCTGCTGGGGACCCACTGCCTGAGCCGTGTCCATATTTGTGGTTTTAGTGGAAACAGCCGCCCAGCAGCCCCTGTCACCCTGCCGATAGAAGAGGTCCTGCAGACCTTACACGACTTGATCGCCTACTTCCAGCCCCCGGAGGAGGGGTTGCAGCATGAGGACAAGCAGAACAAGCTCCGCTCACTCAAAAACAGACAGAATCTTTTCAAGGAAGAGGTAAGTCCAAAACGTTAGAAATTGAGATTCTCTTTGTGTCCAGAGCTAAAGTACCCCCAATGACTACAATTTAGCTTTGTCTCCATGCATGCACATGTTTAAGAAAGAGACAGAGAACAAGAGAGAGAGGAAGCTGGAAAGAAAAGGATTCACTGGAAGCCGCCCCTCCCTGTAGGCACCCCTGATCACATAAGCAGCGAACACTGTCGTGCTTGTACGTGGGCACATTCAAACCAGATTAATTTAAAGCCTCAGTGTCACCTATGTATCCAAAATTCATCTTCCATGAATCTCAGCTATGAGAGTATGGCATTGGCTGTGATCACCACATTTTGGAAGATGTCAGAATTACCTTGGAAACTTGTTGGAAAAATACAGATGCCAAGGTTCCACCACATCAGAAATGCCTGAGGAGCTGGTTTGAGAGATACAGATGCTGCTATGTCTCAAGTCGAACTAGAGCATCTAAGTCACTTGGGATGGGGCCCGGATATAGGGGAAATACTAACTTGGGGCTCTAGGGATGCTGGCCCTAGTTCTGGCTCCATCCCTGGCTGTGTGTGTCCTTAGACAAGTCACATGCCTTTTCTGAACTTGGACGTGATGATTTGGCACTAATTTGAAGGCCTTGGTCATATTACCGCAGCCCCCCATTCCTGGGGACAGGGCTCATCCCTTGGGTGTTTCCAAAGTTGATGGCATGGGAAGTAGACCCGTCCCTACCCAGCTTTCTGATGTGCGCAGACTTTGGCTGGGGGAACATTCTGTTTGCCTTATAAGTCTGCTGAAACTACATTTAACACCTCCCTCCTGCTCTTTAAGAACAGCTGGGCACCGATATTTTTACTAGGTGGCATAGTATTGTAAATTAGCTGAAAAGTAGTTTAAAATCCTCTTTTAGTCTTATTGTCTCTAAATTCCACCTCTTTTCAAGGGGATGGGGAGGTGTCTTGTTCATCTAAGAGAAAAATAGGTCCTATATCCAGGGCTGTTTCTGGGTGAGTCAGAATCATTTCACACCTGACACAGGGCAGGCTTCTGTGAGACTCATTCATGCTCCCCCTTCCTCAGTATGTCCTTGGGTTGAGTTAAACACGTGGGGAGCAAACTCGTCAGAGGAGACTGCTAAGACTCCCCAAATGGATGCTATTTAGGTCTCTGAAGCATAAAAATGCATGTTTTGTTTTGGGGAGGAAAAAACAGCATCCAAACTGGCACCATGAAGGTCTTTTTGCATATTAGCATTATCAGCTTTAAAAGGTGAATGATATTGGAGAGGAAAGAACAAAAGGGATCCCATGATCTTAATCAAGTATTTTTACTTTTTGCCCAACTCACCTTCACAGGGAATGTTGGCCCTTGTGTTAAACTGCATTGATCGCTTAAATATCTACAATAGCATAGCACACTTCACAGGGATTGCCAGGGAGGAGAGTGGGATGGCCTGGAAAGAAATTCTGAACCTCCTCTACAAATTGCTGGGTAAGTACATACACAGAGCCCTCTCCCTGGGAAGGTGGCCAAGGGTGGTCTATAGGTATTTCCATGGGACAAGCTAAGACTGTCATCCAGCCTCATTCTTCAGAAGCTTTTGTTAAATCATTTGATTCTAAGCCAGCCATTCATTCTGTTAACTGGTAAGCTTATCATACTTTCCAAACTGACAGCAAGATGTCAGCAAGTAGAAGCAAATAGTGATCAGTTTTGCCAAAACTACCTGTGAAACCCTTAACAGTCACACTCCCCGAAACTCAATTCTTTTTTTTTTTTTGTGGTATGCGGGCCTCTCACTGTTGTGGCCTCTCCCGTTGGGGAGCACAGGCTCCGGACGCACAGGCTCAGAGGCCATGGCTCACAGGCCCAGCCGCTCCGCGGCATGTGGGATCCTCCCGGACCGGGGCACGAACCTGTGTCCCCTGCATCGGCAGGCAGATTCTCAATCACTGTGCCACCAGGGAAGCCCCGAACCTCAATTCTTGATCTTTAAAATGAGGGAGCAAGACAAAAATACGTTTCAGGTACCCTCCAGTTCTAGACCTTTGACACCTGCAGTTTGAGGATGTTTACCCTCTTCAACTGTGTGCCCTTTCACTGTCCACCTGTTGAGCAGTCATGATTACTGCTGCTTTGGCCTGTTTCTTATTTCATTTTGGTGGAAAGAAAAAGGCAAAGAGTAGGGATGTTCTGGCATCCAGCCTTTCTTTTCACAACTGTGAGTGTATGGTGACCTTCCAGTGCCTGCTATAACTGATGCTATCACATGGGCCCAGGCTGCCAGGCTGCAGAAGGAAGACAGCATCAGCCTCTGCAAGAAGGTGGCCACCAGTAATGGCTCAGCCATGGTAACATGGCAGCATTTTAGTACTTTGCTGTGATGTAAATGTCCCACTGAGAGGAAGTCCATGGAAAGCTGAGAAGGCCAGAGGGGAGGCCAGAGAAGTCAGTTTAGACTCATTCTTCATGTCAAGGGTCAGGCTGATTACATTGCCACTTTATTTAGGGACCTCATAAAGTCTCTTCCAACTCTAACATTTTGTAGTGATGTGGCTCGAACGCAGTAGTAATTATTACAATAATAGCTAACATTTGTTGAGTTTTGTATGCCAGGCAGTAGAATATCTCTTTTTGATCCACAGAGCAACACTGTGAGGTGCAGGTACCATTACCAATTTATTGATGAAGAAACAGATGCTCAGAAATGCTCATAACTTATCCAAGGTCACACATGTTGTAAGTGATGGAACTGTTTTGAGCCCAGACAGCCTGACCCCAGAGCCTCGAGGTTAATCCCTTGCTGGGGCCAACCCGAAAAGTGGGGTAGGAGCTCAGACTGAAATCTGCCCTCCAGTGACCGTGGAGGTACAAAGCAGAGGTCCTGAGGAAGACATTTCCTTATCCAAATACCTTACAAGCATCTGTCAAACCCACAGTCTTTGAAAGCCAACAGCATGAAGAACAGGCTACTTGGGGGCCAACCAACTTACATGGACTTATTCCAGAGTTGCATCTACAGTACAGGCCTATGGAGGGAAGGTTACTTGGTCTAGATAGGTGGAAATCTAATGACAGCATATTCTCTCTCTCTCCCTTTACAGTATCACCTACCAGTGGTCCTCAGATAATGAACAAGCATCAGAATAATCTGGAGCACTGGTTAAAACACAGATGTTGGGCCCCATCCCCAGAGTTTCTGGTTCAGTAGATCTGGGATAAGGCCAGAGAAATTGTGTTTTTAACAAGTTCTCAGGTGATACTGACATTCCTCTCGAGGGATACACTTTGGGAACCACTGTCATGTCCTAAAGTGTTTTAGATATTTTAGAGTTTCATGTTTTGTTATTACTTGCCTATTAGTTTAACCAGCCTTTTCAGTTGTGTTCATTTGGATGCCTTCCTTTAGCACTGAAGAATAGCAGGTCTCTAGCTAGATTTAAGAAAACGTTAGAGGAAATTGAATTCTTAAGCCAGTAACCAAGCAGATATTATTTTCTTGCTTATCACTATCTGAAGTAATTTTATTAATTTGTGTGTATATTGTCCCTCTCTCCTGTTTCACGAAGGCAGGGAATCTGTTGTCGCATTCCCACTGCTTTATTCCCAGCAAGTAGACAGATGCCTGGTACACAGTAGAATCTCTGGAAATATTTGAGTGAATGGTAGATTTTTTACTCTCCAAAATGTAGAAACAGGATTGTATCAAAGGGCTTGGGAGGGGAAGAGTGTTACTCTATTCTTTTTAGTTGCTAAGCAAGTGGAGTATTGAAAAGCACCCCAAGTTCTCAGGCCCATCACTGTGCCCTTTAACCTACATGATCAAATGTGTTCTTGTTCACAGCTGCTCTCATTCGTGGAAACAGAAACAACTGCGCTCAATTCTCCAATAACCTTGATTGGCTAATCAGCAAATTGGACAGACTAGAATCTTCCTCAGGTAAGATTTGACAGGAAACATAACTGGAGAAGGTGGGGTTTTTAAATTTCTGTTAAAAAAAAGAAAACAAAGTTGAATCTCTGCACAATTCTTTTTGGCACTGGATTGCAAGCAATCCTCAATCATTACTTCAATGAAAAGAAATATAAAGTCCTAAATTTTCCCGGCACTCTTATAACTTTATTGAACAACTTTAACCCATGCTTCAAATATCTTTCCTTTTCTGCTTCATTTTTCACTTTGTGCCTTCATCTCCACCCTCTGGGTTCTTGACTCGCCCTCTCCCCACCCCAGGGTGCTGGTCCCCTTCTAACTGCTACTGGCCTGTTATTCTCTGGGTTTCTAAACCCTGTCTGGACATAGTGCTCTCAACTCTGGTTAGAAGCAGGTCTGAAGGATGACCAAGAACTTAGAGGAGATGATAATCCTCATACCCCACTGAATCACCCTTAACATCCTATCTAGAGCCCTTCTTGGTGACCCCCAGAGAATTTGAGCCAAGACGAGTGGTCATCGTTGGTAAGTGACCATGCCCTGAGGCTCTGAAGTTTGCTTCCTCAACGATGAGAGAACATGAAAGGTGTGGGCCCCCATCTGGGAAACTAAAAGGTTTTTAATGCTCTTCTCATTGTCTAGAGATGGCAGTAGCTTGGACAGGCCAAGGCAAGGCTCCTCCAGGACCATCCACCTACATATGTCTTCTTTCAAAGTCTCTGTTTTCTTCAGCGCCTCCACCCATGGGCCAGACTACATTTTAGAGTAATTTATGAAAACCGTGAAAGAAACAGAATCAAGAGGAATCTTCTCAATAGAACCAATAAAGATATTGGCCAACTACTTCCCATGCATTTCCACCCCGGTGTTAAAGATGCTAGGCTGCAAGGGCACCTGTTAGTTTTTCTTCAACCTTCACTTAATACAGAAAACCATCCAGTGTGCCCAGGAAAGGGGACAAAGCCAAATAGTCTTTATTTGTGAGATTATAGTTTACTGACATACCAGTGCATCTAAAATAAAAATTCTGGGATGATTCCTAGAAAAATTCTCATTCAAGGAACACTCAGACTATTTTCTGAATTACTGGAATGACCTTTAGAATTTATAGTAAACTAAGTATCCCATTTTCTATCTGTTTTTAAATTAAGTATTGCTTGGTTTGATCAAATTAAGAATTCTATTTTAAAGCTGCTTCTCTATATTTTGACACAGAAGTATCCTGTCTTTGTCCAGGAAGAGGGAGATGGGGTTAGTGATGAATAAACTCACTTCTGAATTACAGACTGATTGACCCCAGAGGCTCCTAAAGTGAGCCATCCAAGGTGGCTGCATTTTTCTTCTGGCTGGAAGTATTTAATAGATTCAAAGAAATGATAATACTCTGTTCACTCAGGATGGTCCTTTCACCCTCAGGTTTCTAACTATAGTCAGTTCTGCAGGTTATTTAATGTCCAAATGGTTTTTGTGGTATTCGTGTAGGTATCTTGGAAGTTTTGCACTGCATCCTGATTGAAAGCCCAGAAGCCTTAAACCTGATAGCAGAAGGCCACATCAAGTCAATCATCTCCCTGTTGGATAAGCACGGGCGAAATCACAAGGTGGGTATAGAAAGAACCCCAAACAGTGATTGACTTTACCTGGCTTTTCCCTTTCTGCCATTTAATAAGTGTTCTGTGTTACTGAGAGGATGTTGACTACTCTCTTTCTTGGCTTTGATTTAAAATAATAATAATAATACTACCTTTGGAAACTCAGGTCCTGAAAGACCCTTCTTCCCTAGGAGCACACTCTGAGCCAGTCGTGCTGGATCTTGGGTGGTCCCCTCAGTTTCCACCAGCTTCTGAAGCCTGGCTCATCATTACCCCTTAACCCACAGCTGGCTGTGGGTGTGATGCTCAGCTCCATACAAGGCCAGCTGCAGGATTCGCGCCCACCCTTGGGTCTAAGAGCTTTAGTAGTGAAACAGCTAATACCAAGCTTTATAAAGAAGCTGTACAGAAATCAGATTTAGAATAATGTAGAAAGTCTTGGCAACGTGGCATGTTCTTAAATGAAATCAGACTTGCCATGAGTCAAACCAGATGAAGTAAATGGATCTTCATGAACAAGCCGGAGGGGGCAAGCTGTGGGGCTCTCCCTCTGATACAAAACAGGTGTGTGACCTTGCGCCCCAATCATTTCAGCTGTAAAATGGAGCCATCGCCAGCTCACTTAGGAAGGTGGAATGCTATATCAAGTTTTTCTGAGGTCTCTTAAAGTTCTAACATCTCCATTTTTATGGTATTATATCTCTAAGACACAGTGATCTCGGGAAAGTCTATTAAAATATGTCTTATCCTGACCCTTCAACATCTGCCCCATATATGGGGGTTGCTGTGATGACTTGTTAGCGAGCAGGCAGGTACTCCAAGGCTGAGGGGGTGCATTTCAAGAGCAGATGGCATAATTGGATGTGAGGGACGGCCGCTGGGCTCATGTGGAGTGGAGAGAACCCAGCTTGGTCACCGGCCGTCTCTGCTCGCCATCAGTTGGGGGCACTGCACATCGGAGACACGTCTCAGGCGGTCCAGGAGAACAAGCCTCCGTAGCGCTGCTTGGATGATATGTATCATCCTTAGGAAGCAACAAAAAAAAGCTGTGGTCCTTAGCATCTGTGAAATTGCCTGGCAAAGAACAAAAAGAAATATATGGGGTCTGTAATTGCTTTCCCAAATGTGGTAAATCAAAAGCAGGCATGAGGCTCCCGCTTCAGCCCAGCTTCGCTATGTTCCGACATGTTCCTTCCCATCTGCAAAGTGTAATGAGGGTAATTGATAAGCACCGGAGTAACCTGTGGCCTGAGCCATGAGCTATGGGCACATGTCAAGAGGAGCCCTTAGACAGGAAAGCTGCCCTTGTTTCGTTGCTCCCAGGGCTGCTTTACGATCACACCACAGAACACACTTAGTAGATAACCAGCTTTACGATGGCTTCTTTCAGCCAAAAGCCACATATCCTTTAATGGATTGTCGTTCGGCGGAAAGTTGATTACTGTTCTGCCCATTCCACTGTTGAGAAAACTGGGAGGGCTCTGTGCTGTGTGGTCATTCAGAAACACAGGCTCCTTCTGCGTAGCAGCCCCACTGTCCCCCAGGACAGGACTTCACAGACTGTCATGTGCTTATGAATCTCTTGGGAATCGAGTTAAAATGAAGGCTCTGATCTGGTAAGTCCTGGGGTAGGTCTGAGCATCTGTACTTCTGGCAAGCTCCTAGGTGATGCCAGCGCTGCTGGATCCCAGTTGGAATAAGGAGACCCTTGGGACTTGTAATCCTTCCTTGGATCTCCATATCCAGCTGGAAAGAGAGAGGGAGTATAGGGGCTAGGCCTGAAAGCAGTGTACATCACATCCACCCCTTTCCATTGGGTCAGAACTCAGTCACATGACCCCACAGAACTGCAAGGGATGCTGGGAAATGTAGCCTCTCTGTGCTCAGGATGAGAAGGAGGCAGAGTCTGGTGACCACTGGGCGGTACCTGCCACAGCCAGCCACTCATCTCAGAGGTCGCTGGGATGCTCCCTCTCTGTCAGAAAATACAGATGACCCCTAGCACTGTGTGCATGTCCCCCATGTGTACTGGCCCATCTATACTCCCTTCACTTTAAAAAAAATTTTTTTGTGTGTGTGTGTGGTATGCGGGCCTCTCACTGTTGTGGCCTCTTGCATTGCGGAGCACAGGCTCCGGACGCGCAGGCTCAGCGGCCATGGCTCACGGGCCCAGCCGCTCCGCGGCATGTGGAATCTTCCCGGACCGGGTTACGAACCCGTGTCCCCTGCATCAGCAGGCGGATTCTCAACCACTGCGCCACCAGGGAAGCCCCTTTAAATTTTTTTGGAATATAGTTGATTAACAATGTTGTGTTAGTTTCAGGTGTACAGAAAGTGATTCAGTTATACATAGACGCATATTCATTCTTTTTCAGATTCTTTTCCCATATAGGTTATCACAGAATATTGGGTAGAGTTCCCTGTGCTGTGCAGTAGGTCCTGTTGGTTATCTATTTTTTATATAGTAGTGTGTGGGTGTTAATGCCAAGCTCCTAATTTATCCCCTTCTCCATGTTTCCCCTTCGGTAACCATAAGTTGGTGTTTGAAATCCGTGAGTCTGTTTCTGTTTTGTAAATAAGTTCATTTATATCATTTTTTAAAAATTTGTTTCCACATATGAGTGATATCATATGATATTTCTCTTTCTCTGTCTGACTTACTTCACTTAGAATGTCATCTCTAGGTCCATCCATGTTGCTGTGAATGGCATTATTTCATTCTTTTTTATAGCTGAGTAATATTCCATTGTATATATGTGTCACATCTTCTTATCCATTCCTCTGTCATGGACATTTAGGTTGCTTCCATTTCCTGGCTATTGTAAACAACACTGCAGTGAACACTGGGGTGCATGTATCTTTTTGAATTATGGTTTTCTCCAGGTTTATGCCCAGGAGTGGGATTGCTGGCATCCTTCACTTTTAAAAGAACCCATTTAAACTTTTTCGGAAAAGGGAGTTTGCCCCTATTTCCCATTTTACCCAAAGAAATGCCTTCTAAAACAAAGCCTGAACAATGTCAGCACATTCTTTATGGCATCATTTATTTGTAGGCGACATACTAGTCCCTTAGTCTGTGTGCTTTTCACAGAGCCTTTTTTCTTCTCACTGTTCCTGTTGTATGTGGATTAAGCTCTGCTTTTCTTCTGGCTGTGACAGCAAGGCTCCTACAGCTGTCACTCCAAGGCAAAACAGATGAAAATGTGCGATAGGCTGGATGATAAGTATTTAATTTCCGGGCCATCTATGACTCTTTTCTTAGAGTGGGAAATTGTCCTCTGGATTTCCAGTGCCACAGTCAATATGTTTCACGGAGTGGTCATGGTGAGAGTCCTCCATAAAACTGCCTTTGGGGTTCTTTTCTGTTTGTCCCATAATTGTGCTTTGTATTTATCTGGAATGAAATTGACATGCAGGGAGTCAGGTAGAAAATTAGTTTGTGAGAATTATGGATACAAATTCCATCAACAACCTGAAGCCGTCCAGCCCCACCAAGCATTGAGTCTTCAGTGGTCACTTTGTGAGACTGAACTGCGGCTGCCCCCTCCCTGTCAGTGCAGCCTGCCACAGCCCTGGCCATTATTTAGCCGCTGCTGTTTGCACAGTCCTCCCCGTAGGGGAGAGAGGGAGGAGAGTGCCTGGCCCAGCAGTTTGCTCTGCCACAATAGGAGCACAAAATCTGAATGAATGAGGGTGCAGCACAAGGAGGCAGGGCAGACAGGCCAGCACGTGGCAGAAGCGGCCAGAGGCTGTTCCCATCTCCCAGGTGGCTGGAGAACGATGTGGGTTAGGAACAGCTCACGATGGGTCCGGTAGATTCAGGGGCTGCCTGGTTTGCTTGCTCTTGTGGTTTGCTTTCACTCTAAGGGGGAGAAACGGTAGGTGAAATGTTTTTGAATCGGGATTTCTAGGAATATAAGGGTATCTTAGTGAACTTTGATAATATCACAGCAAGAGACCCAAGACTCGGAATCTGCCCTGCTCTCCTCTCTACTCCACCCACGTGAGTCCCAAGCCTGCTACGAGCAAGGGACCTTAGCCAAATGGGAATCGCAGTGTGTTTCAGCAAGCACTGTATGAATGCCTACTGATCTTCTGCAGAGGGCCTCCAGGGCCTGGCAGGAGCACAAGTGTCAGTTTGAGGCCCACGGAGGGCCCTCTAGCACCTACCCTGAGAGGAAGTTGTGCCTTAGATAACTCACCTCCCCCTAGTCCTGGCCCTGGCTGGGATATTAACCTAGACAGGCTGTCTTCAGAGCTCAGACCCTTACCCACTTTAACAAAACAGTGACCACAGGTGACATGCCTAGTTTGGAGGGATGGGGCACAAGACTAGGGCAGAGCAGTTAGAAAGAAGCCCAGCCTCATTTTCCCGAGGGGTAGCAGGCTCCCGGGCATCACTCACTCATGCCTGGTGAGACAGGTGCAGCTTTCTTGACTCTAAACAGGTCTTCGCACCTGTCACCTGGCCCCCACCTTCACGAGACCTGCTTCCTTCATGTGCTGTGGCCATCAGGTCCTGCCTGCTGTGCCCTCCCAGTGGTCCTAAGGTCTGGCGGCATGTGTCCTGCTGCAGGTTCTGGATGTGCTGTGTTCCCTCTGTCTCTGCAATGGGGTTGCAGTGAGAGCCAACCAGAATCTGATCTGTGACAACTTGCTGCCCCGGAGAAACCTGCTCCTGCAGACGCGGCTGATTAACGATGTGACAAGGTAAGGCCACCACCGTCATTCCAAATGCCCATCTTGTCCCCAGAAAGGAAAGGAAGAGGGCCGATCTCAACTCCAAAGCCACCTGTGCATCATTTCTGTGCTGATGCAGCCGCATAAAGACGAGACCAGGCAAATGTGTACTTTTTTAGGGCCTTGTACTCCAATCGCTTCAGCTGAGTTTCTCAAACTTCTCCCGTAAAGCAGCCAAAGGTAGAGTAAATATACCATCTGAGGGCTAAAGAATTTGGCCTTGAGAGAGGGGTCTACCATGTTTTATATTAAACATTATTGCACATCTTATACCTTCTTCCTAATGTATTTATTTTTATTTTGCTGTACCAACTTTTTTTTCTAAAAATCTTTTAATCGAGTGGATGTCCCATGGTGAGACCATGATTTCGTGGGCCTCTCACTGCCGTGGCCTCTCCCGTTGCGGAGCACAGGCTCCGGACGCGCAGCCTCAGCGGCCATGGCTCACGGGCCCAGCCGCTCCGCGGCATGTGGGATCTTCCCGGACCGGGGCACGAACCCGTGTCCCTGCATCAGCAGGCGGATTCTCAACCACTGCGCCACCAGGGAAGCCCGAGACCATGATTTCTTGTATCCTCTGGCACATGGCCATTTACCCTAGGGCCATCTGTGAAGGCCAGGATGAAGATCACGAGCCCATGCAGAACCCTGGCCTACTGGTCCATATATGCGGCCACATGGGAATCATGAACTCACTGGGCCTGGACCAGGGAGCAACTTCAGCAACTTTCCACCTAGGCCCGCTCTCTACCCTGCAATGTGAGAAAAGAACCTCCCCTCAGAAGTGTAGAGCAGGCTCTGGTCTGTAGGCATCACACAGACTTTCTTCTGAGTACCAGTCTGTTTTTTCCCTTGTGGACCCAAAACTGACATAGCCCCAGCCCAGGCCAGTGGACCTCTAAGAGTAGGATTCCAACCAGGACAACTCCAAGTGGTTTGTGCCAAGCTTTTTCACCATTTTTGCTGGATACATTAAGACCTCTATCCCTTAACAAAGTTGCCTAATAGTGATGTCTCCACATACCCCCTCCACCTTTTTTGTCATCAAGCTTGAATTTTTTTTAGCTTTATTGAGGTATAATTGACAAAAGTGTAAGATATTTAAAATATACGATGTGATGGTTTGATACACATATACATTGTGAAAGAATTCTCCCCATCGAGTTAATCAACACATCCAGCACCTCACACATTTACCTTTTTTTTTTAAAATGAGAACATGTGAGTTCTGCTCTCTTAGTGAATTTCAATTACACAATACAGTGTTATCAACTATAGTCAACATGTTAAATCCTCAGACTTTATTTACCTTATAAGTGAACGTTTGTGCCCTTTTACCAATCTCTCCCTATCCCCCCAATCCTACCCCTACTCTCTGGAAACCACTTTTCTGCTCTTTCTATGAGTTGGACTTTTTCTTTTTCTTTTTTTTAGAATCCACAGGTAAGTGATACCATGCAGTATTTCTCTTTCTCTGTCTGAATTATTTCTAATAGTGACTTCTTAATGCTTTCAAGAGGCCATTGTTATTAATAAAGCCTAGGGGGAAAAGCTGGTGCTATGAAAATGGTTTGGGGGTGCTTAAACCTATTTACCAGAAGATGGAACTTGAGTAAGTCAGTTCTTTCACTTAGAGAAGGAAACAAGGGTTTGTAATCATACAACTCTGTATGATGTTTTCAGCATCTTTACCCATGGATGGCACTCAGTAAATGTTGGTTGCCTTGAATAGAATATTTGAAGAGATATCCTTTATATTTTATAAGGGAATTAATGTTGTCCCGACACCTCCCACTAAGAACTTGATCCAGTGTTGGAGGCTCGAAGCTTTTTCTACTTTAGAACAAGACAAAAATCACAAAATTGCTCTTGCCCTTGGTTTAGTTGGGCTGATGCCTCCTATGGTCTGGTTCAATTTGCTTTTCACTTCTTAAGAGTCTGTAGATGTCACCTGTCCCATGTTTAATTTCAGTATTCGGCCAAACATCTTCCTGGGAGTCGCTGAGGGCTCAGCACAGTACAAGAAGTGGTACTTCGAGCTAATCATCGACCAGGTGGACCCCTTCCTCACAGCAGAGCCCACGCACCTGCGGGTGGGCTGGGCCTCTTCCTCAGGCTATGCCCCATACCCCGGAGGCGGAGAAGGATGGGGGGGCAATGGTGTTGGCGATGACCTATACTCCTATGGCTTTGATGGACTTCACCTTTGGTCAGGTGAGCACCTTGCCAAAGCTTTGGCCCCTTATCTCTTCCTGAGGATGATTGATGCTCAAATTGTTCAAACTGAAATGGTCACTTGTTGAAATGATATAGACTCAAGTCTCTACTAATTAGATGGTTAAGCAGGAAATGAGAAATTTCACATCTGAAATGAGACTGTCCTACATTTAAACCATGAGTCTGGCACTTCAGCTGAATTGTCTAGTACAGATTACTTAACTTTTCTCAAGCTCAGTGTCTGCTTCTGTACAATCCTAATTGCATAGACTTGTCAAGATTATATGGGTAAACAAGGAAGGAGAAAAAGACTGAGCATTTACTTACTGGGCAGTAGGCTACATATCTTTTGTACATTTTTTCTCTCATTTTATTCTTACAGTGACTCTGTAAGGTGGATAATATTGATCTCATGTTACAGACATGGAAACTGAACACAAGGATGTTTAACTTATTCCCAATCACACTGGGACGGAGCCACATCTGATACAAGTCCGTCATTTTGTCGATGCAACATATTGCTTCATGATACACTTTGTAAGGTGTCTGGGTCTGTGCCTGACACACAGTAGATGCTAATCTCTTAAAGGAATTCTATGCTTCCTTTTTTTATATAGACATTGATGCTTTCCCCAAAGCATGTCCATGGCCTGTGTCTGTGGGGAGACATTGTGTCCCTTACAGAAATTCCTTAGGTAAGCATTGTGCTGCGTGACTCTTACATAAGGAACCAGGACACACATTCCTCCTTAAATCCAGTACCAGGGAAAAGTTTGGCTCCACAGGACAAAAGTATGTATTTTCTTTTGTATCTGAGAACTACATTATCCATCATGTTTTCCTTCTTCCCTTAGCTTCCAGCTAAAACCAGTAGCTCAGGTCCTGGTGACATGTTTCTTACAGTTGGTCTTTACTTTCAATTGATCAGTATGTTTTTTTAAAAAAAAATTTTGTGCTGTTTTATATTCAGTATAAACATTTTTTAACTTTTAGGAATGGTGTAAACATTTATTTATGTACTTCTTTATCTGGGATCATGTATGGGAAGAAATCGTCTGCGTCTGTTTTTGTGTGTCCCAGGCGACAGTGTGGTACAGACAAAAGTGTGTACAAAAGGGCAGGATGATGGCTTAGAGTGAAGTGGCAGTCTTGTTCTCATATCCTCCCAGCTTAACCTTCCCTGGTTCCATTTTCATGGGGGCTGGGGATGGATCTTCTCCTCTTGGTTCTCAGAGCCCCATCGTAGAGCCACTGTTTCCGTAGTGATATGGTCGTAGTAGCCTTTAGCTTAGATTATCATCAGATGGCATAAGGCTCTCAGGAAGTTGTCTCTGGGGAAGTGATTTGAAAAGAAGGAGTCATTATACTCACACACATCTACAGCTCCTGAGTTTGATAAAATTGAATCTGTGGGGGAATGAGTGGGACAGAGGTGAGAAAATCATTACCTCCTGCCTGCTGGTTGCCATTCAGCTCCTGCCCTGTCCTCACCATATGAGTCAAGCGTATTCTCTGGATCCCAGGCTGCACCTAACGAGAACTCTAGATTGGTTAAGGAAATACGAAGTCACCAAGACCCTTGGATGAAGCAAAATGGCCCCTAGTTTCAGAGAGAAACTAACCATTCTCAAAGGAAAACATTTACTCCATCTTTTCTAGATTTCACTGCCCTCCATGCCCCTCCATGGGGCACTTGGCATATCCCTTTTTAAAGTCTGCAGAATAAATACATCAGTGAGTCAGGAGGCAGACAGCCCACTCGTTGTGCATCCAGAAAGGGCTGCTGTCAGTGCATTTCAGGACGTGGACATCCATCCAGTTGTGTATTGTTCCAGGAGTGTGCAGTGCCCAGGAGTGTACAGTGTTCCCTTCTTTCCTCTTGTCTGCTCAAGACCAGGAAGCCAGATGTGCTGAGCCCACACGGTCATTACTAGCAAGGGCTCATCTGATTGGAAATACAGGGGAAGGGGGCTTGGGATTCAGTTTTTCAAAAGCTGACTGTGGCTCTCTGAACATTATTCAGATAGTAATATAACTCCATATAGGTGCATTTGGGGGACTTCACCCCTCAGCCTTCAGCCTGTGGTGAGATGTAGAGAAACCAGCGTCTACAAAATTGGCACCTTTCATGCTCACTAAAACACAAAACTTCCTTGGGTTTGGGCATCATTCTGAATTCTCCAACCAGCACACAGGGAACATATATCTTGCAGAAGGCACTACAGATGAATATGTCATCGTGTGCTCCAGCAGAAGAAATAAGGTTTCTGTTAATGGCTTCTACCAGGACAGCAGTGAATTCTGGACTATCTGATGAAAGGGTAATTGTCTGATGTAGAAATGAAGTGAAGTGACTCTCTAACTTACTACAGGAGGGAATGGAGGGTGGCTAGGGAGAGAGAGTAGAAACTGGTCTGACAGTTTTTCTTCTTTTCCTTGAGATGTAAATGCCCAAGTCCATTACCTTTATTTTTTTTTTAATTGGAGTAGAGTTGATTTACAGTGTTGTGTTAGTTTCAGGTGTACTGCAAAGTGAATCAATTATACATATACATATATCCATTCTTTTTTTTAAGATTCTTTTTCCATATAGACCATTACAGAGTATTGAGTAGAGTTCCCTGTGCTATACAGAAGGTCCTTATTAGTTATGTATTTTATGTATAGTAGTGTGTATATGTCAATCCCAATCTCCCAATTTATTCCTCCTCCCCTTATCCCCTGGTAACCATAAATTTGTTTTCTACATCTGTGACTCTACTTCTGTTTTGTAAATAAGTTCATTTGTACCCTTTTTTTTAGATTCCACATATAAGTGATATCATATGATATTTGTCTCTCTCTGTCTGACTTACTTCACTCAGTATGAAAGTCTCTAGGAATGAAAGAAAATATTTGCAAACAAAGAAAATGACAAGGGGTTAATCTCCAAAATATACAAAAAGTTCATGCAGCTCAATATCAAAACAAACAAACAACCCAATCAAAATATGGGTGGAAGATCTAAATAGACATTTCTCCAAAGAAGGCATACAGGTGGCCCAAAAGCACATGAAAAGATGCTCAACATCACTAATTATTAGAGAAATGCAAGTCAAAACTACAGTGAGGTATCACCTCACATGGATCAGAATGGCTATCATGGAAAAAATCTACAAACAATAAATGCTGGAGAGGGTGTGGAGAGAAGGGAACCCACCTGCACTGTTGGTGGGAATGTAAACTGGTACAGCCACTATGGAGAACAGTATGGAGGTTCCTTAAAAAACTAAAAATAGAACTACCATATGACCCAGCAATCCCACTCCTGGGCATATATTCAGAGAAAAGCATAATTTGAATAGATACATGCACCCCAGTGCTCATTACAGCACTATTTACAATAGCCAGGACATGGAAGCAACCTAAATGTCCATCAACAGAGGAATGGATAAAGGAGATGTGGTACATATATACAATGGAATATTACTCAGCCATTAAAAAGAACAAAATAATGCCATTTGCAGAACATGGATGGCCCATTACCTTTAAACTTATCTATGTGCACAAATTAAGCCACTGCCTTGAACTGGTCATTAACTACTTATTAAAGCACAGAGGATGTTGCCGAAGTTGGAGAGAATGGCAGAGCCCTTAACACTTTGTCAGTAGAGAAATTCAAGAAGAAACAGCATGGCTTTGGAGGTATGCCTGGGTTTGAATCCCAGCTCTTCACTTATTTGGTTTTTATAACCAGGCAAAAAGACTTGGTTTCAGAGACTTGGTTTCCTCAGATAAAATGAAGATGATACAAGGCTCTTAGGAAATTTAAATGAAATGAGGGATGTGGATTTTTTGACACACACTAGATGCAAAGTAAATATGATTTCTCTCCTTCAGTGCCTATGAAGTCAACCGTCATCATAAAGACCAAGTCCAGAGTTCCACGTATCTCACTCAAGATCATGAGATTAGCCCCATCCTGAGGGGGAAAAGAACCCAGTTTCATGCCGAATGGGAAAGGAAGTTTTAAAGTGACATCCTGGGAATATGAATGAGCTTTTTCTCTGTGTAAGGGGAGGCCAACCTTAATTGGTCTTTTTAGCCACCAAAGCCTATGAAGTCACTTTCAAGAAACAGCTGTACAAATATCCCCCATCTCAGCCCTGCCCAACTCTCCCTACAGACTCCTGAGTCAACCCAGCCACTGTGATTCTCCTTTCAGACGAATGGCTCTTTTCTTGTCATCATTTTCTCTCTCCTGATGTAGCCTTTACATACGTAGCCTTTCAGAGCTGCAGTCAGGGGTGAATTTGGCTCAGAGCAGCCTATATAGTACATCACTGGTTAGGGAGCAATTTCACAGGAGGAAATCACACCTACCCTTCCCTTTTGCAACTTTTTCCCCTGCAAAATTGGAATAAGCAAAGGAATTCACCTTCCCAAGAGAGAAGTGATACAGAAAGTAAATGAATGGAATAAAATTGTGTTTCCTGATTTCTTAGGACTTCTGACTCATGAGGACAAATTAGCTGTACAGTCAAACTTGGATGAGAGGGTCTTTACGTGTCTCCCTACTAAGATGAGCTCCAGGGTATTGGTTCATCTATCAAAACACACCCCACTGTGACTTGGACTTTTCCAACCCTAGCGCTGTGTGGAGAGGGGTCAAGGAGTAGTTGTAGAACACCAGCATTTTTATGTATTTGGATCTTCTCGCTTTCCAATTGCCTGAATATTTGTGTTTACGTTTTAACGCCTAACTCTGCGGTGCGCGGGGCGATGGAAATGCTGAGCATCAGTGTTTCCAGTTGTCTACATTACTCATCAGAAGAGACGAAATCCCTCAGTATTACATCCTTAGGTTCATTAGAAGATGTACGGCATATGATAAAGTGGCTTTTCCCTTTATCTTAAAAATGCTAGGCTTGGAACAGCCTTTCCAAGCTTCCTGGGACCTTCAGGTGGTCCTGAGCCTCTAAGGCAGGGGAGGTTTCTTCAGACTAACAGAGGCCACAAGACTTCCCAGACTGTCCCAGTAGGTGGTCCGAGGATTACTCAGAATTCCTAATATCTGGAAAAGCAGTTGAGGCAATTTAAAAAAACTGTCTGAGGAAAAAAAAAAAAAAAACTGTCTGACATATTTGCTTTTCCTTTCTACAGCATCACATTTCTATTGGTTGTGCTAAAAGCGTCAAATACATCGTAAATGTATGTGAAAGTGACCGTTTTTGAGCACAGTCTTTCAATAAAGGGATTTATTGGTTTCAGTAACTCAATTTTCAAATCACTTTACTAGACTCAGCCCTCAATGCTATGATTCTCCATATTGTTATTTTTACCTAATATTATAAAGGGCATAATATCCATACAATGTTCTGGTAAGCTGTTCTGTTAGCCTAGTAATGAACATGTCTGGAGTTATAAAAGCAATAGTAATAGCATTTATTGTGGTTTGCAATGTGTCAGCCTCTTCCAGTTACTCTCTATGGAATAGTTCATTCAAAATATGCATTGAATATATTAGGTGCTTTCGCCCTGTTGCAGTGCCAGTGGTCCAAGTTCTACATCCTTTATTCCCCTATCACCCCTCATCAGGCCCCCATAAGCCCCACATTCCAGCCTCACCAAACTCTAGCCATTCTGCAAATGTCACATACTCATACACTCCTCTTGCATAAGCTGTTCCTTCTGTCTGGAATGCTCTTTTCTTTCTCATTTATCTAGTGAACCTTTCATTCTTCAAGTTTTAACTTGTTCCATACTCCCAGGCTGACTTTG
This sequence comes from Kogia breviceps, assembly GCF_026419965.1. Classification (NCBI taxonomy): domain Eukaryota; kingdom Metazoa; phylum Chordata; class Mammalia; order Artiodactyla; family Physeteridae; genus Kogia; species Kogia breviceps. The sequence continues at coordinate 77,798,707 of NC_081312.1, read as the reverse complement.
CACCTTCTTCTACCTCTAAAGGCATCTCATCATGTATACCTTCATTCCAATAGTTATATGTAGTTCTTTATTTGAATGTTTATTTTCCACAAGACTATGGATTTCTTAGGAACGGAAACGGGATCCTCAGTCTTTGATTCCCAGCCCCAAGTACAGTATCTGGCACAGTGTGGAGCCTCATTCCTGTTTGTGGAAGGGTGGGAGGGAATACAATATGAGTTTGTCAGTCAACCAAAACAACCACATGGGGGTACCTAAATTTTTTTATTAAGGAGAATGTAGTAGTTTCACTATTTTAAAATCCACCTCTTAGTTTGGAATCTATTACTAGAATAGCAGTAACCACTGAAAAAGAGTTCTAAACTAAGATTAGAAATATTACATACCATAGATATATGTACAGAATTTATGAACTCACATAGTCATCATAAGGGGATTTTTTTAAAATTGCCTTTTCATGGCATATTATGAAGCTATTAAAAATCTAGTTTCTAATGAATATTCCATTATACAATCAAATATTTGCAATGTGATAAATAGAAAAAACAATTTATAAAATCTACAATATCCCAGTTTGGGTGAATATTTAAATATATGTGAAAAAGTCAAAAAAATTTATTGTAACATTTTTTTCCTTGTTTATACTTTTCTGTATACACAATTAACATCTATAATGAATGTGTATTGCTTCCATGATCAAGAAACAAGATATACCTTTATAAATGTTTTGCTTGAAACCCCATTTAATACCTGACTTTTGCCCCTTTGTTGCTCCCTTTCCAATAGAACTGAAAACTTGGTAGGGGGATGGGAGGAGCGGTTACGATAATTTACTTCTAGAACTTCCAGAATGGGATGGTGTGACATAGAAAACCTAAGAGATGATTTTCTCACTACTTTAAGTTAGGTCAGGAAATGACAAATCATCTTATGAAAGATAGGCAACAACCACAAAAATCAACCAATACAGCGTATAACTGACAATGTGTTATCCTGCCTCACTGAAGTAATAAAATTCTTTAAAACAAGCAAGTAAACTATGCTGCACCATTTTGTGGCTGGATGGCCTTGCTCTTAGTCACTCGGATGGCTCCTGCATCCAGTGCCGAGGTGGCCATGTCTTTTAGAGGAAATAGAAGAGAGCAAGGTCTTCCACCATCTGTGAATAAACACACAGACATACACACTCTAGGAGCCACACCCAGCAAAGCGGTTTGCCCGTTACTTCATACACCAGGCCAGAATCTGAGCACGTGTTGAACGGGTTGAATTCTTGTTTGTTCTTATTCCTGGCAGCTTGAGACTTTCCTCTGGGACTCATCTCATCTTGGGCTGCCTGTTCACAAAGCTTAGGAAACCGTTTCTCATTGCTCACCTCACCTGTGAGCATCTCCCCCAGAGTCCTACACACCTTCTTCCTGTTCTTTGCTCACCAGGCCGCATACCCAGAGCCGTGGCCTCCATCAACCAGCACCTCCTGAAGTCAGACGACGTGGTGAGCTGTTGCCTGGACCTCGGAGCACCCAGCATCTCTTTCCGCATCAATGGGCAGCCTGTGCAGGGGATGTTTGAGAACTTCAACACAGATGGGCTCTTATTCCCTGTGGTGAGCTTTTCAGCAGGTGTCAAGTAAGTTATGGCTGTGATTTCATGGAGAGTAGCTGTTCCCCCAGCTCCCACCACTCTTATGAGCTGGCGAGTGTGGTAACCTCCTTCAGGGCTTCAGCACCATAAGTCAAACTCCCTGAAGAAAGTGATGGTGAAAGGGGAGGAACAATTTAGAGTCACGTGTATATATTTGTGGGACACGTACCTCCTGCCAGTGTTTATGTAATGGCCCCCGATAAATAGTAAGATGAATAAGATAAATCCTATGTAGAAAACTACCTTAATAATTGTAAAAATTATTTCATGCTTATTACAAAAAATTTGAAAGATATAGATAAGACAATAAATATCACCCATAATCCCAATGTTTAGTTCTAATCTTTATTAGTATTTTGGTGTATTTTCTTCAAGTCTCTTATATTACAGATATATGTATTTTTTAATTGACATCACACTAAAAATGAAGTTTTGTCTTGATTTTTTTCATTCAGCAGTAAGTATGGAGCCTTTTCCTGAGTTATTAAGTATCCTTCTCAGCCAATAATATACTTTTATTTGTCTGTCCCACAATATAACCATTACTTTATGTTTGTCTTCCATGCTGATTTCTTTTTTATTGTTACAAATGAAATTATCATGAACATCCTTGAGGATAATTCTTTTGTCTGCATTTCTGTTTAGTTCCTCCCAGAAGTAGGTCAAAAGGTATAATCTTTTTAAAGTCTAAATTTACAATCGTGTGGCCAAAGAGATTTTCAGGAAGATTGTATGAACAGTTCAGAATTCATTATCAACAATTCTGAAATCTAAAAAACTCTGAAAATCATACATTTTTTTTCTTAACTCATTTCACCGCAAACTCTGACCTGAGCTTATTTTGTGGAAGAAACTGTCATCAACAGAAATGAGGCTGTTTCCAGTCCTTCAAGTATTCAATTTCTTGTGAATATTTACATGCTTAACAGCAAAAATGTATGTGCTTGATTATGGGGTACAGCCTCTCACCTAGCTGGAGGTTCTATTTAATGTATACTACATGTCTTATTTTCTGTCTTCTTTAAAATCTAAAGAATTCTGAAGTCTGAAACACAGCTCCAAAAATTTCAGACAAAGAATTTGGGCCTGTAGTATCATTTAAAGTAACATATGGGAATACCCAACTAATAGGTTCCTCATTAACTTTTACTGTTATGGGTTATTTTTAATCTTTGACAATTTGAGAAAATTCAGTCTTAAAGTTTTAACTTCCTATTTGATTACTGATGTGGTTAAACAGTTTTTATGCTTATTGTTCTTACATGTTATTTCAACCCACTTAAAAATTCTGTGTTCGCTGCCTTTCTGGTATTAATTTTGGGGGCAATTTTTTATATGTTAAGATTATTATACTATTACTGCTTTCAAATATTTTTCCCAGTTTGTGATTTACCTTTTTAAACTTAGCTTTTTTCTATTTTTTAAAAAATATTTTCCCGTTTACAAAAATAATACAAGTCAAAAACCCAAAAAAAACCAAGAGCCCATAATTGTACCACCCAGAGATAACCATATTACCTTTTTATTTATACATCTCAATATTTTAAATTAAATTGGGCTTGTACTATGCATGCTGTTTTTCTTCATACTGTTGACAACTGTTGTGTTCATTGTTCTACCCCTTTCCTTTTTTTAAAAAAAAAATCTATTAGAGTATAATTGCTTTACAATGGTGTGTTAGTTTCTACTTTATAACAAAGTGAATCAGCTATACATATACATATATCCATCCCCATATCTCCTCCCTCTTGCACCTCCCTCCCACCCTCCCTATCCCACCCCTCTAGGTGGTCACAAAGCACTGAGCTGATCTCCCTGTGCTATGCGGCTGCTTCCCACTAGCTATCTGTTTTATATTTGGTAGTATATATTAGTCCATGCCACTCTCTCACTTAGTCCCAGCTTACCCTTCCCCCTCCCCATGTCCTCAAGTCCATTCTCTGCATCTGTGTCATTATTCCTGTCCTGCTCCTAGGTTCTTCATAACCTTTTTTTCTTAGATTCCATATATATGTGTTAGCATACAGTATTTGTTTTTCTCTTTCTGACTTACTTCAATCTGTATGACAGACTCTAGGTCCATCCACCTCACTACAAATAACTCAATTTCGTTTTTTATGGCTGAGTAATATTCCATTGTATATTTGTGCCACATCTTCTTTATCCATTCATCTGTTGATGGACACTTAGGTTGTTTCCATGTCCTGGCTATTGTAAATAGAGCTGCAATGACTCTTTTTGAATTATGATTTTCTCAGGGTATATGCCCAGTAGTGGGATTGCTGGGTCATATGGTAGTTCTATTTTTAGTTTTTGAAGGAACTTCCATACTGCTCTCCGTAGTGGCTGTATCAATTTACATTCCCACCAACAGTGCAAGAGGGTTCCCTTTTCTCCACTCCCTCTCCAGCATTTATTGTTTGTAGATTTCTTGATGATGGCCATTCTGACTGGTGTGAGGTGATACCTCATTGTAGTTTTGATTTGCATTTCTCTAATGATTAGTGATGCTGAGCATCCTTTCACGTGTTTGTCGGCTATCTGTATATCTTCTTTGGAGAAATGTCTGTTTAGGTCTTCTGCCCGTTTTTCGATTGGGTTGTTTGTTTTTTTGATATTGAGCTGCTTGTAAGTTTTGGAGATTAATCCTTTGTCAGTTGCTTCATTTGCATATATTTTCTCCAATTCTGAGGGTTGTCTTTTCATCTTGTTTATGGTTTCATTTGCTGTGCAAAAGCTTTTAAGTTTTGTTAGGTCCCATTTGTTTATTTTTGTTTTTATTTCCATTTCTCTAGGAGGTGGGTCAAAAAGGATCTTGCTGTGATTTATGTCATAGAGTGTTCTGCCTATGTTTTCCTCTAAGAGTTTGATAGTGTCTGGCCTTACATTTGGGTCTTTAATCCATTTTGAGTTTATTTCTGTGTATGGTGTTAGGGAGTGTTCTAATTTCATTCTTTTACATGTAGCTGTCCAGTCTTCCCAGTACTACTTATTGAAGAGGCTATCTTTTCTCCATTGTATATTCTTGCCTCCTTTATTAAAAATAAGGCGACCAGGGCTTCCTTGGTGGCGCAGTGGTTGAGAGTCCGCCTGCCTATGCAGGGGACGCGGGTTCGTGGCCCGGTACGGGAAGATCCCATGTGCTGCGGAGCAGCTGGGCCCATGAGCCATGGCCACTGAGCCTGCGCGTCCGGAGCCTGTGCTCCGCAATGGGAGAGGCCACAACAGTGAGAGGCCTGCATACCGCAAAAAATAATAATAATAATAAGGCGACCATATGCGCATGGATTTATCTCTGGGCTTTCTATCCTGTTCCATTGTTCTATATTTCTGTTTTTGTGCCAGTACCACACTGTCTTGATTACTGTAGCTTTGCAGTATAGTCTGAAGTCCAGGAACCTGATACCTCCAGCTCTGTTTGTCTTTCTCAAGATTGCTTTGGCTATTCGGGGTCTTTAGTGTTTCCATACAAATTGTGAAATTTTTTGTTCTAGTTCTTTGAAAAATGCCATTGGTAGTTTGATAGGGATTGCATTGAATCTGTAGATTGCTTTGGGTAGTATAGTCATTTTCACAATGTTGATGCTTCCAATCCAAGAACATGGTATATCTCTCCATCTGTTTGTATCATCTTTAATTTCTTTCGTCAGTGTCTTATAGTTTTGTGCATACAGGTCTTTTGTCTCCTTTGGTAGGTTTATTCCTAGGTATTTTATTCTTTTTGTTACAGTGGTAAATGGGAGTGTTTCCTTAATTTCTCTTTCAGATTTTTCATCATTGATGTATAGGAATGCAAGAGATTGCTGTGCATTAATTTTGTATCCTTCTGTTTTACCAAATTCATTGATTAGCTCTAGTAGTTTTCTGGTAGCATCTTTAGGATTCTCTATGTATGGTATCATGTCATCTGCAAACAGTGACAGCTTTACTTCTTCTTTTCCAATTTGTATTCCTTTTATTTCTTTTTCTTCTCTTATTGCTGTGGCTAAAACTTCCAAAACTATGTTGAATAATATTGGTGAGAGTGGACAACCTTGTCCTGTTCCTGATCTTAGTGGAAATGGTTCCAGTTTTTCACCATTGAGAACAATGTTGGCTGCGTGTTTGTCATATATTGCTTTCATTATGTTGAGGTACATTCCCTCTGTGCCTACTTTCTGGAGGGTTTTTATCATAAGTGGGCATTGAATTTTGTTGAAAGCTTTTTCTGCATCTGTTGAGATGATCATTTGGTTTTTCTCCTTCAATTTGTTAATATGGTGTATCACATTGATTGATTTGCATATATTGAAGAATGTGTGCATTCCTGGGCTAAACCCCACTTGATCATGGTGTATGATCCTTTTAATGTGCTGTTGGATTCTGTTTGCTAGTATTTTGTTGAGGATTTTTGCATCTGTGTTCATCAGTCATACTAGCCTGTAGTTTTCTTTCTTTGTGACATCTTTGTCTAGTTTTGGTATCAGGGTGATGGTGGCCTCATAGAATGAGTTTGGGAGTGTTCCTCCCTCTGCTATCTTTTGGAAGAGTTTGAGAAGGATAGATGTTAGCTCTTCTCTAAATGATAGAATTCGCCTGTGAAGCCATCTGGTCCTGGGCTTTTGTTTGTTGGAAGATTTTTAATCACTGTCTCAATGTCAGTGCTTGTGATTGGTCTGTTTATATTTTCTATTTCTTCCTGGTTCAGTCTCAGAAGGTTGTGCTTTTCTAAGAATGTGTTCATTTCTTCCCAGTTGTCTATTTAATTGGCATATAGTTGGTTGCAGTAATCTCTCATGATCCTTTGTATGTCTGCAGTGTCCATTGTTACTTCTCCTTTTTCATTTCTAATTCTAATGATTTGAGTCTTCTCCCTTTTTTTCTTGATAAGTCTGGCTAATGATTTATAGTTTTGTTTACCTTCTCAAAGAACCAGCTTTTAGTGTTATTGATCTTTGCTATTGTTTCCTTCATTTCTTTTTCATTTATTTCTGATATGATGTTTATGATTTCTTTCCTTCTGCTAACTTTGGGGTTTTTATGTTCTTCTTTCTCAAATTGCTTTAGGTGTAAGGTTAGGTTGTTTATTTGAGATGTTTCTTGAGGTAGGATTGTATTGCTATAAACTTCCCTCTTAGAACTGCTTTTGCTGCATCCCATAGGTTTTGGGTCATCGTGTTTTCACTGTCATTTTTTTCTAGGTATTTTTTGATTTCCTCTTTGACTTCTTCAGTGATCTCTTGGTTATTAAGTAGTGTATTATTTAGCCTCCATGTATTTGTTGCCCCTTTCTTGTACCAGTTGGATGCTGTATTAATTATTTTAGTCTGACAGTACATTTTAACATTTGTAAGGCAAGACCTCATTATAACTATTTTGTCGCAAAATTTTCTTAGCCATTCTTGATACCTGCTTGTTAAAGAGATCATAAGTGATTGAATGGGAGACTAGAGTCAATACAGTTAGAATCACGCTGGTTTCCATTGCAAAGGGCCATGAAAAGAGGAGAGTTGTGGAGAGCAGACACTTAAAGCTGGGACCACAAAAATCCATCTGAGAGCTTCTAGTATGCAAGTGATGGGACTTCCAGAGTGATACCACTGTGATAGGTCTCAGTACCTCCGGAAGATGGATAAATCAAGGCATATTCATATATTTTCTAAAAAAGGATGAAACTCATTCTGTCTCAATTAAATAGACTATTTAGGAATAAAGAATTATCCTTTGGATATGATATTCTACTTTTGGAATTTGACACAGATATGCAAACATACATACTATACAGCAGATGTCCCCAACCCCCTGTTAGGAACCGGGCCGCACAGCAGGAGGCAGGCGGTGGGCAGCAGAGCTTCGTCTGCTGCTCCCCACTGCTCACATTACCACCTGAACTATCCCTCCCCAACCCCTGTCCGTGGAAAAATTGCCTTCCACGAAACCAGTCCCTGGTGCCAAAAAAGTTGGGGACTGCTGGTATACAGTACAGGTGTACCTCGTTTTACTGCGCTTTGCCTTATTGCAATTTTTACAAATTGTACCTTTGTGGCAAGCCTGCATTGAGCAAGTCTATTGATGCCATTTTTCTAACAGCATTATTTTTTAATTAATGTATGTACATTTTTTTAGACAAAATGCTATTGTGCACTTAACAGACGATGGTATAGTGTAAATATAGATTTTATATGCACTGGGAAGCCAAAATATTCATGTGACTCACTTTATTGTGATACTTGCTTTATGTGGTGTCTGGAACCAAAGTCACAATATCTCCAAGGTACGCCTGTAATGTATGTTTGCAAACGTACATAGCAACACAGTATACACATCCCTACACATGTACACACACATATATAGACATATTTATAAACATACCCATGTAGATGGATATAATATCTTGAAATTAAGCATTTTCATCGTTTGAGGTTCTTGTAGCAAATGGAGAACCACCATAGTAAAACCTTACTAAGGTTGTAAACATGCCCATCACAAGTTAAGCCAGAGACTCTAACATCAGCCTTAGGAACTATATTCTAAGGAGTTGAGAGTTCTTTACCTGTGTTTCTCTGTGCTGAGAATATTTCCATGAGAATTTCACCCCAATTCTCTCTTTTGAAGTGTGACAGAATGTATCATTCCTATTGCTATCCATAGGGAGCATGTAGAAAACAAGAAGTGTTATTGAAAGACAGAGGCACTGTAAACACAAAGAAAACTGATTGGAACAAAGACCCTCTGGCGATCGGGGGAAAAATAGCAGAAGCCCCATTGTACATCTTTCCCACCTCATTCCCCGGGAGTAAAGAGAATGAGCAAAAATCTAAATCCACCATAACAGCGTTTGGATCATCCACCTGTTGGCTCAGTGCCTTCTCTGGAGAAGCAAGGTCACTGAGCAGTCAGTTCTCAAGACTGCATTTGCCTGGGTAGTTAATGGCCTTGGTCACCCAGCATCAGTGCCCTTCCCTTGTTTCTTTGTTTTGACTATATCCTACTTGCTGGGTTTCACTAATTTTCAGAGAAAGCTCACCTACTTCCCAAGCATCTCATCTGAGAGAAGTGCTTGGCTAGAAGTCAAATCTCTGGAGAAGAGGTCTTTGCCAGTCTGCTGGCTAGTGGACTTTTCTAGCAAACAGTATATCCGCTCTCAGACGTTGCATGACTTTTAATCATTAACTCATCCACCCGCTCTCCCTCAGGTCAAAGAGATAGGAATTTTTGAGTGTGATATGATTTTTGTTGTTGTGGATTTTTTTGAAATCTTCCCTTTGCAAAGACTGTGGCTAGCAGGGGAAGAGATAGGGGGCTGAAAGGTGTTCCTATGTAGAAGATGTTTCTAGTATCTTGTGTCTAGGTCAGCAGATCATGCGTCCTTCCAGTGCACAGGAGAAAAGAATCGGTGTTCCAAAATAAGAACAATGAGACATCTAACCCATTTAGAAGGCACAGTTGCTGAGAGAATTTAAGAACCAGGGGTCCAGATGCGTTGACTTGAAAAGTTAACAGCTTAGACGTAAGAACCTCTTGCTCATAGCAATTGAATGAGGGTAAGCTGAAAAGTTATATCAGGGGACTTGATGTCTCTTAAGCCTCCTTTCTATCAGGAAAATATCACCTGTGTCATATTCCTATCTTTGGTTCTCAGAACATGATATGGTCTGAGGAGTTGGTTGCATACTTGGGAAATACATTTTACTGAAATACATCCAGCCCGTCACACGATGTCTTTGCTCAAGGTCAATGCTGGTCCTGTGTTGGAGTAGCCAATTCTTTCATTTTCACTTATGAGCAAGTGAGATCAATATACCAGTACTTACTCTTACGTCAATTGGTATAATATGATTTGGTGCTGAAACCCAGCACTTCCTCTCTGTACTACTTTAGTTCAGTTGTACAAAAAGCTAGAAAGAGAAAACAAGATATTAATCCAAGTTAAAGTACCTTATTGAAAATAAATGTGTTTAATAACAAAATTGAAAAGAAAGTATTGTTTCCACCCAATATAGTAGAGTACTTGCCTAGTTTCATAGTGTCCCTCCCAGCAAGGTACAAGGTTATTCCTATCTAGAAAGAGATTCTTCTCCCATCATACAAACATTGAGAATTGTTTCTCATATTTACTTTCAACTTCTGTGAGGCCTCTAAATTAGATTTCTCTCCTATAGCGCCATTTTCCTCCTTGGTCTTTACCAAGGTCATTGTCTTGAATTTGTGACCCCACAATTATTTTTATAATTACAAACTATGTTGTTAATAATACCTGATGAGGCTGTCCTTGCTAGCAGTCATTGGAGAGCAAAATCTTTTTCAATTAGATTTACCCACAGTGAAGTCAAAAGCAGCCTGAGTAATTACTAATAAAACCCACAAATCAATATGTGCTCTCTTTTCTAACTATTATGAATGTGCCTCCTTAGATTCCTTCTCAATGTTGTTTGTTTGTGGAGGGTATTATTAGTGTAACAGGCCCTCAGTGTAACAACCCTGTTCATTCTGGGACAGAATTTGGGATGAGGTATGTGTACCTTGGAGCCCACCCAAAAGGTTGAATTACTTAAATACCAGGAAGCTCTTATTAAAAGGTAATCTCACCCTGCCAAGCAGTATGATGGCATGGGCCACACGGAGAACATTACACAGAAGCCACAGTGTATAGTGAAATTTGGGAGCTACTTTTAGTTTTGCAGAAAATTGATGAGTTAGTCACTGTAGTAGAATATATTTTATAGCTATGGTTAAATTCCCTGTAGATCTACTTAATCGTCTTATGTAATTCTTTTACCAGCCCGTTCTCATTTATAAAAGCAACACTATCCAAAGACGGTTGGTATTTGCAGTTGCTGTTTGTTTTCTGTTGGTATCCACCAGGCTTGGCTAAAATTCAGGTAACCAGTAGCTTAGCTATTTCCAGCTTGCTGTGGTCAATGCTGTGGAAATTATTACTGAGATAAATATACTTTTGCAGAGAACATGATGAGCACTGGCTGGATTGCCCTGGGCTTTCATCAAACACTGGCCAGAAAGAAATATGAATGTGAGAACATACATAACTCAAATTGTTCTCTCGTCTTAGCGATATGAACTAAAGATGCAATTATGAATCATGACTTATGAGTTGAATTTAGGTCAGCAGAAGCTCGCTAATTCTTTCTCCTCCTAACCACAGCCTTTATCTTTGTCTTCTTTGGAACACTATCCCAACTCCTGGGAGGGATTCAATAAGAATAATGGGACACCTAGTAAGACTAAAATGATTTCACAGTTTGCTAGTACGCTATGAGTAAAGAAACCTAGTCATCCTTTTTGAGCATAGCAAAGGTTTGTCTTGATTTTTACTCTATTTTTTTCATGGATCAGTCTTTCAAACTTGGGGATTTGCGATAGGTATTCTCATCTCTTCTGCAAACTGACAACCAAAAGTGCACAAATCTTAAAAGATGAAATTGGAAATGCTAGTGGGGATTTTTCAATGCAATTTTCTCTGTTTTTTTAAAATTAGTCTAGTCAATAAAAAATTCCTCTACACATCCTCAAACTTCACTACTCCCAGGCGGCTATTACTGAAGCTATTACTCATCTCTAAAGTGGAGAAATCTAAGTACACAGTCACTGACTGTAATCACTTTAGGAAGAAAAAAAAAAAACCTTGGAGAGCTGATGGCATGTCTGAGTTATAGGAAGAACCCCAGAAGATGATACATGTGCTTTAGTGGAAGAGATTAAATTGATTAATGAAATTGATTTTTTAAATCTATTAATGTAGAGAAAAATTGGAGGGTAAAGAAGAACTAATTTTAATGAGCTCCATTCTTAAATTATCTTTTTATTTTCAATTTAACATTTTTTGCAATGCTGAAAGATTCAGTAGAACACAGGGAGCAGGGAAGAATATACTTAGAGAAGAGAGGTTTATATTCTAATTGGAAATTTAAATCTTTTAAATTTCAAAGGATTTAAAAGATAAAAAGTAAGTGCCAGATAACAGATTTTTTGGAAGAAGTAGACTAGATAGGTGTAACTTTTGTTGGTTCTCTTTCCACCCCTTCAAATCCATGCTCTGGACTCCTGGATAAGTTCTCGGGCCAGTTCTATAGCCTTCATTACTTCTTTTAAGACCAGGAACCATCTTGCCAATACTTAAAAAAAAAAAAAATTCCATCATCTGAGTAGTATAAAAACTCCAGATTTGTATCCAATTAAGATTTGAGCCCGACCCCACTCCCCTTGCAGTTTGAGGTCGGGCTCCTCTTCAGTTAGCTAGCTCCTTTCTCATGCCCCTCTTGGATCTAGTGTCCAGCCCAGACCCAAGATGACTGGGGGATGAGCACATCTGATGGAGTTGGTGCAGCTGCCTTGTGGCATCAGGACTTTTGTAGAGGTTGCACAATTGCTGCTTCTTTCTCTTCTGAGGCTCTTTTGTAGCTTTTTTGGAGAGCACCAGGCTGGAAGCATCCAACTTCAGTTCCCTTGACTTGGCTTTACCACCTGTGCTCCCTTCTGGCTGGTCCCAGACCTCCCCCCTCCCATCCCCCTCCAACTGCATGGGCCTCCTCCCTCCCCCAGCTCTCCTGGGTTTCTGATCTCTGGTCAAGTCATTTGCCTTTCCGGCCAGAATTCCTTTCTGTCTTTCTTTCTTTTCTTTTCTTTTTTTTTTTTTTTTTTTGTGGTACGCGGGCCTCTCACTGTTGTGGCCTCTCCCATTGTGGAGCGCAGGCTCAGAGGCCATGGCTCACGGGCCCAGCCGCTCCACGGCATGTGGGATCTTCCCAGACCGGGGCACGAACCCGTGTCCCCTTCATCGGCAGGCGGACTCTCAACCACTGCGCCACCAGGGAAGCCCCAGAATTCCTTTCTGATGGCTGGCAGCTGATTCATTCCTCCCTGTGTTCTTCACTATCTCTAGGCAAATATGCCCCTCACTACATCCAGGGGGTACTCACAAACTTCTGAGTAGTTCCTTACAGCCCTCATTTGACTCCTGATGGCAAAGAACTCCCATCCCTTTCTCCCTGATGGTTTTCTCCAAATGAATTCTTTACCTTTCTTATCAGTGTGGAGGTATGGGGTGGGCTAAAGCTGAAAAGGTTTCACAGTTTTTTGATGGGTCCTCATAATTGGTCCAGCACTTCACTTCAGGGTGAGAAAATATTGGCATCCTCTGAATTAGTTGCCTTTGGGACCTCTGCTAAAATGCAGACAGAGGGGATCCCATTTTAATATCCTCAAATGATTAAAGAGGGCTTCAGGTATTTTCTTTCTTTCTTTTGATTGTTTCCTTTAAGCCTGTATTTTATCCCCATTATTTCCTTTGACCTGGACGATCTGGGTGTCCCAGAGAGAGTTCATGGGGACCACCAGTATTGGTGGTGGTTTGCTGGAGCCCTTCCCACAGACTCTGGGCAGCGACGGAAGGAGTCACAGATGGCGGGTGTGCCCACACCGGCTCCCGTTCAGTCCCGCCTGCTGGGGAGCAGGGCTCTTGTCTGGCAGGACTTGGGAAGCTACCCAGAACCATACCTTCTACCCACTGAAGCACAGCATGATGGCGTTGGAAGACGAATGCTTCAGTAAGCAGTAAACGCTGATTACTGGCTACGTTAATTTTTCATTTTACAGTCTTTGTGGCCGTTCGAGGTGATAAGATTAAGCTGTAAAACCAGGTTATCATTCTCCTTTTAATAACTGAATATCAAAGCAGCATTGTTCTCCCTAAGTGCTACACTGGCTTTCCACCTTTCTTGATTTGTTATCTATCCAGAAGACAACAGCAGATTTTAAAGCGTAAGAGAAGTGTTAAAACTAAACAGAACTGGCGAGAGAGCTTATGAATAATTAAATCCATCTAGACGTCCTCATAAGAGATCATTTGCTTAGCCTTGGAATCCTTACGGCAGTGAGTAACAAAGAATACAGTTGCTGTACGAGCTCCCAGGAAACTTCAGCTTTTCACAGGAAGGATGCTCAGTGAGAAGGGAAAAGCAGAAAACTTCCCACACAAATTCTTTGTTCAAAACAATTTCGTTTTATCCCATAGTTTCAGCATGTCAGTAACACAATCTGTTATGTTGCAATTGAATTTTGGAATGTTCTCAATAAATTTTAAATCTTAGTCATTATTTCCTGAAGTTTTACTAAATTAGTAACATTGCAGGCTAATGACTCAATTTTGTTCTTATATCATTGTTCATAGTCTTAATACACATAGATCGTGCCCTGTTATATAACATTTAACGTAGGAACATTCACAAGGGACATTTGTGGTTCTAATTCTATATCATTGTTGCTTACTACTTTAAAATGGGAAAGTGGGAGGCTTCATATGATTTCTGCAATTAATTTTAAAACAGCATTTTATAAAATGCTGTTTGGATAAAGATTTTGTTTATATTGGGAAGGGGGGAAAATCCTAAATGTCTTTTACTCAGAGAGGTTTTCATTTTCCAGTTTTATCATTAGGCTACACACAATCACAGTTACTCAGCCAATACTGAGACTCTCTTGCAAGGTTGCCCCACCAGAATATTCCAGTTAAAGGACGTGAGATATAGTGGAGAGTGTTGTTGTTAGAGCTTTGCTAGATCATAACCTTTCCCACATACATATACCTCACCCCCCTCCACACACACAGGCTTACTCCATCACCAATTCCTAACAAAACTGGGATCTAACTGCTGCTTTCCGGTTTGGCCTTCATCACCTTGGTCCAACCCCCCCTCATGTCTCACTGGGAGTAGATTGGTGTCAGGTGCCTCCTACATAGAGCAGCTAGAAGAATCCTGTTTTTCTTCCTCCTTAAAATCCCTCAGAAGCTGCTCACCGGGAAGAAGATCCCAGCTCAGAGACCTTGCCTGATCTAGCCCTGCCCCCTGCCACCTCATCTCTTAGCCCCTTGGCCTCTCCGTGTTCTCACTCACGCTGCCCTCCACCCAAGCTCTTCCCTACCTCAGGGCCTTTGCACGTGTTGTTCCTCAGCCTGGAATGCTCTTCCTCCAGATTTTGAACTCATTGGCTCCTCCTCTTCCCTCAGGGTTAATAAAAATGTCTCCCCCTCCGAGAAGCCTTTCTAGCCTCCAGTCTAGGACCCTCCTCCTTCCCCGCGTTGTTTCAGTCTCCCTCTTTATGCCCTCATCAGATGTCTCCCAATCAGTAATTATCCTATTTGTCTCATTGGATGCCTGCTCTGTGACACCAGGAACAGGGTATTCTTTGTTCATTGCTTAATCCTCAGTATGGAGAACAGTGCAAGTCGTATGGGCTCAGTAAATAGTTGTTACGCAGAGGGAAAGAGGCAGGGAGTGAATACGTGTAGCTGCTATGTGTATGGATGGATTTTTCCTATGTAAAATTGTTGTTGATCCTGCAAGGCTGTGTATCTTGCCATGTCTTAATTATTTAAAATTGCAGTCATATTTTCTCATCAATTTAATATGGTTGCAGTTGATCTGCAAAAGCTATATTTCTAGTCCCAAACCTAAGAGCCTATGACCCTCACTTTCACCCTCTTCTTACAGAGGATCTCTGAGCTCTAACCCTAACCCTAACTTAATAATATATATGGGGCTGAAATCCAACCAGAATGCTGAATTAAAATATTGAAAGACTTCAGTTTATTGGTAATTAGTGCCTGCCATGACTGTGGCCCCCTAAGGATCCTTCCCTCTTCCTTGGGAGGCGCCTGTGGGCACTGCTGGAGTGGGCCAGAGCATCAGGCCTGGATGGCAGCAAGGCAGTGGTGCCCCTGAGAAGGCACTGGGACCCTAGTGAGCAAACACTTGACGCCTATTTGGCACCCCCATGGCTGTAACCACCTGCTGATGCTTCCTCACAGTCGTCCTCATATGGCTACTTTGGGGAACTGCAGCCTCTTCAGTGTTATCATTTCTATTAATGCCTCTTGGAGTGTATACCATTTCTGTTTAATACTCTCGTGTTACTCAATCTTTTACTTGCACCTTAAAATGGGAATGTCCTATTTTCCCCAAATATTTATATCATGTTTTCTTTCATCATTGTGTGAGTAAACTCTCTCAAGTAAAAATACTTGTAGTTCTCATGCTGTAGTTTGAATGTGATCTTTTCAGAAAATAATGTCATCATCATTATCACTGTTACGCCTTTCAAACTGTAGTAATAATATCTACAGTAATGATTCTCCTACTAGAGTAAGGATGAACTTGATTTTTAAAATCTAGTGGTTTTAAAGTATAAGTTCATTTTTAAGAATTTAGCTGACATGGTCAACTGTGAGTCACGGGCACTATGAATTGACAGTCAGCTTTCTCTCCACTGCTTTGTTGCGTACTTTAGAGTGTTTTCTGTGATGAATCTGAAATCATTCGCTTCCCCAAAAAATAATTTGGGTGGGGAGAGCTGATCTTTAACTTTCACTTATTTGGGCTGGCATATATTTTTTTAACCTCTCTCTTCCTGGTCTCTCCAAATAACACAGAGTACGTTTCCTGATGGGGGGACGTCACGGAGAATTTAAGTTCCTGCCTCCCTCTGGCTATGCCCCTTGCTACGAAGCCTTACTTCCAAAAGAAAAGATGAGATTGGAGCCTGTCAAAGAGTATAAACGTGATGCTGAAGGTGTTCGAGATCTGTTGGGTACCACCCAGTTCCTCTCCCAAGCTTCTTTCATTCCGTGCCCCATAGATACCAGTCAGGTAGGTTTGAGCTGCCAACAGAAGGCGGCCCATGGAGATGATGTAATAGGGTTAAATCCTCCTTGCTGCATTGTCTTTGAAACATTCTTATCATACATTCTATAGAATTGTTGTGATGTGTGAGCAACCATTATTCTTCGCGTTTCCACCATATGTGGCAATTGAGCTCTTGAAGGATTTTGCAACCAATGAACCCGGTTAAGCACTTGCTACATGCAAGGCACTGTACTAGGTTCTGTGAGGCATAGGCAGAAGTGTGACCGTATTCTCTGGGAATGCACAACCAAGTTGAAGAGATAAGAAGCAAATGTGTTATTTTTTTTCGAGTCCAAATGTAATATGCAGAATGATCGATCGTGTACACAAATAAATGCTAGAGACATCCTTTGCGCTAGAATGTTTCTAAAAGTCTGTGTAGTTAGAATGGCATTCAGTCGGGACCTTTAGTAAACCTAAATGGGGAGGGACATCCAAGGGTGAAGTTACAGGAATGGGATGAATAAGAGCCTGGAAGTAGAAACACAAAATAGGGACAGGTGGCAAAGAATATTCTCCTGTGGCTGGATGCTTGGAGGAGGAGGAGCAGGTAGCAGAAGAGTGGGAAGTAAACCTGAAAGCAACAGGGGAGAGCGTGGAGGTCTCAGAAGGTGCTGGTAAATGGACATTTTCTTTTTTTTTTAAAGTCTTTATTGGAGTATAATTGCTTTACAATGGTGTGTTAGTTTCTGCTTTATAACAAAGTGGATCAGCTATACGTATACATATATCCCCATATCTCCTCCCTCTTGCGTCTCCCTCCCACCCTCCCTATCCCACCCCTCTAGGTGGTCACAAAGCACTGAGCTGATCTCCCTGTGCTATGCAGCTGCTTCCCACTAGCTATCTGTTTTACGTTTTGGTAGTGTATATAAGTCCATGCCACTCTCTCACTTCGAAATGGACATTTTCTTTCCCTTCTCAAGGTCTCTGTTTTGAGAGACACACGTTCACACAGTTATGATGAGGAGCATACAATGTATGATGAGGAGCGTATGATGAGGCGTTCCAGTGCCTCTGCCACGCCAGTGCTATTCACATCACTATTCTAGATGTTAGAGAAAATAAATGTAAAGGCACCTTGTCTCTGAGGCACTTGGGGTAATAGTTTGTAGGAGTATGGCTCTTTTAACCTGTAGATGGTCTCTAGAGTATATTTTCCCATAATATCTATATGACCCTATTACATTCAGCTCTGTGTGCGTGGTCACATGTCTGATTCTCACCTCCTGTAGCTAATGATTGTGAATTCTCATTGTCTAGAAATCACAGTATCTCTCTGCCTGCTTCACAGAGCCTAGTACAACACCAGGAATGTAGCTGGAGTCGAGAATGTTGATAGGAAACGAAGTAGGAGTTTGTGAGCCAGAGGTAATCCTAGGAATCGGATCATCTGCTTGCCGTGTATTTTAGATAAGAAGTTTGAGGGCCAAAGAACTAAACTAGCTTTTCTGTGGACACAAGGTGGTTAGTGCCCAAGCAGAGAGAGGTTGTACTCATGGACATGATTCCTACTTCTCTGTGCTGCCCTCCTTACCAAGTTATCAGAGATGTATGTATTACTCAAAAAAGGCTTCCTGGAGGAAGCAAGCCTCAAAGAGAGTTCAAAAGAATGAGAGGAAGTTTTGATGAGGGAGGAAAGGAGGGCTGGACCAGAGTGAGAAGAGTTTCTAAACATACAGAATAGAAGATTTGAAAATCAAAGAGTGGAGATAAATTAACAAGCCAGATGAACTTTGATGTCTGGACCCAAAGCTGAATTTGTATAGACCCTGGAATGAGGGAAGTGTTGCTGGGATTCAAATAATAAGGAAGTTCTCATTGGAAAGGTGCAATTTATTATTTTGAATGAGACTTTGTAATTTTTTAGACTCTATCAGTCTATGAAATTATTGTCAAAAGAGAAGTTAAATACAAGATACACAGTCAACTCCATCCTGCTTGGGGCACATCAACCAGTTTACAGATAAAGTGTTGTTGACTAGATCCCTGTCCTTCAGTGCTACCTGTGTCCAGTGCTTGAAGCACCCCCAGGCCCTTGCTGAGTGCTTCAGGGGAGGAGCCCAGCTCCTAGCAGCCTTCCCTGGGGACATCAGTCTCAGGCCCCAGACACCCAGGAGGCAGTTACCAAGCCAATATTACTCTATTCCAGCTAGTCACCAATTGAGGTTACTGAAATTATGATGTAGGATTGTTTGTGGAGGCTTCTTTCCACATTTCCCCCTTTTGCTGAAGCAAGTGGTTCCTTCACATGGAAATCCCCCTTCAAGCTGTGATTAATTTAAACAGATTATATTAGTTAACCAATAAAACTCAAATACAGTTGTCATTTGTTTACTAATAATTTTCCCCACTTTGCTCGTTATCAAAACATTATGCCACTTAACTTTGACTTTTCAATAATAAGTTGGTGTTTTTTAAAAGTGTCTTTAGTTGAAAGGCCAATAGTGGTTATGACACATAGTCAAAATATTTTATTGCTACTTTTCTCTGTGATCTCCTTACACATCACTGACTTAATATACTTTTTCTACAAAAAAATATACATTTTTTCCATGAGCTCCCTTCCTTGAAAATAATTGGGATTTTTGCAAGTAGTGGAAACACTAATAATCATTATAATAGAGCTAGAATTGTAGGAGCCAGGGAGGTGATACAGAAGGGAAACAGGTCAAGTGTGCAGGCCCTCCTAAAGCAGGGGGCCATTTCTTAGCCCCAGCTGACTAGTTGCCAGGCAAAAGTGTGGGGCCAGTGTTAGCAATCTTTCAACTGGTCAAGGGAAATTAGAAATCTGGATTTTTTTATGAAATCTCCTATGTCTTAGGAGCTATCAACTAATAAATGAAAATGGTAATAATTAATTGTTTATTGTTTTAATTGTAGTAATAGTAAATTAAAGAAAGATGGGGGAAAAAAAGAGAAATTTGAGACCCCAGTTTGTGACCTTTGTGGAGAGACATGAGCAAGTTACCAGGAAAACACAGAGAAACTTTCCCTGAAGGTACCTGGGGAAGACCTCCAAAAGGTAGTGAGGCATTTGAGCTAACTCCAGAAGGATAAATATTGAGGGGAGTTTGTATTAAGACCAGAGCTGGACAGCAGTTAAAGGGGTAAAGACAGATTTTTGCTTAGAAGTTATTGCAGTAGGGGAAAAGGAACTCCACTATAGAGCTGGGGTCAGTTCTGAATACAACACAAACAACTGGGGATTTACAGCCAAGGAGCAGGTTTGGGGTGGGGGTAGGGTGGGCATGTCAGTGATGGAAAATTACTAAGAGGAACATCAGGGGTTGGGATGGATTCTTACTAAACTGATCTAACAGGATTCTTACTGAGGGCAGGTCAGATAGATCTGATATCACCTGGGGGAGGATGGGGGATGAATAAGTTTGATCAGACATGGAGGGTGATCACATATCAAGGGTGTAGATTGTCACTAAACTAATTTAGCAAGATTCTATCTAAAACTGGGATCTTGAGGACAAGGCCCAAGGATCGAGCCTAGTCAGAAATGGCTCAGAAGCACCCATCTAGAGCTTAGGTCAAGGAGAAAGTCTTTGTCATTTGCCATGTGGCATGGGGGTGGGGGGTATGCATATTATGTGTATCATGGGGAGTACTAATAAGAATTAAGGTTGTATGTGCAAGGGCACAGAACTGAGCTACAGTGTGACCTTTGGGGAGAATTTCAGGAGCTTTGAAAGGATATATTTGGGAGGACCGTGACAAGAGGACTGAAGAATGGCACTATATGCTTGGTTAATACATCTAGTCTGTGTCTTGAGAGTGTCAAGGGGCACTTGGAGGTACTCAGGAGGAGAGTGTTTTGATGTGGTTGTGTTGTTGTGGGCTCATCACTCTGGCCACAGTGTGAAGAATAGATTGGTGGGGAGTTGGGGACACCAATTGTAAAGCTCTTGCAATGGTCCAGGTAGAAAATAACGAGGTTGAGTGACGTAGAAGAAGAAGAACCTTCAGAAAGATGATTAGGAAATAAACTTGTTGGATTTTGTGACTGATTAGGTGGTGTTGGTGGGGGATGTAATGCCAAGAGAAAAGACACTAAGATGACTTTATGGTGGGGTCATTCAATGAAAAGAGAAAATACAAATAAGACAAGAAAAAGGTTTTGAAGGAAAAATAGTGAATTCAGCTTTGAATAACATGCTGAGTTCACTTTGGTGGGAAAACCCTGCAGGTAGTTGGAATAGTAGGTCTGAACTTCAGGACAGACCATGGCTGGAGGCTGGATGGTCAGGAGTGACCATTTACAGGTGTATGAGATCTCCCAAGGAGAGAGTATAGAGGAAGGGGAGATATGGTCCAGGGGAAGCCAAGAGAGGAAGGAATCTCTAGAAGTAGCCCCTCCTGGGTGATGTGTAGAGAATACAACTGGGGCACATGATCTGTCTAGATTTTATGACAGATTTCAATACGGTTGATTCTTGCAGTTCTCACTTCTCAGTTATTCCTTTTCCTTTTAGGTTGTTTTACCACCTCACCTAGAGAAGATCCGAGACAGGCTGGCTGAAAACATCCATGAGCTTTGGGGAATGAATAAAATAGAGCTTGGCTGGACTTTTGGCAAGGTATGTGTTTGAGTGGCCGGGCCAGGATGGAGGGTCGGGTTGCCTTGTTACCTGGAAGCGTTCTTCAAAGACTCAAATGAGAAACAAATCTCACAAGCCCAAACCCACTGGTTCTTACTGACTCCCATCCAGCTCTCACTGAGTACAGCAGCCTTGCTTGGGAGTTTGTTAACTGCAGTCAGGAGTGCTGGGGAGACCAGCTCGGCACAGACAGACCCAGGAGCCTGTCTCCTTCTTACTCCCAGATGCTGGTCTTTTTCTTCAAGGAATATCAAATGTGGTCAACCCTTAGCTCCTCCTTCAGAGCCTCACATCTCCCGTTCTCTTCAGAAATAGCTGTTCTCTCTGCATGGCTAGTGAAAAGAGGCTGATTCATTGTTGTGAATCCGAATTTGTTTAGTGTGGTTTTCAGATGCATCACTAAGATTAATGGACATGCAGAGGAGGTTAAGGAATCTCTTTCACTAGGAAGCATTTTTCAAAGAGGATGTAAATTGACTTTGTTCTGTGACTTGCGTAAGGTCATGTCTGAAGGCAGAAGAATCTGTGATTCTGAAGCTCCCTACGACCCTGACACTGACACGCTCAGATTATGCACATTCCAGCTTAGTTACTGAAAGTGTCCCTGTACTCTAGCACTTATATATTGATGTAGCTCCCATAAATATTCTCCTTATATATGACCACCTCTTTGCTGTATGCTCTTTTAACACCACAAACCTCTCCTTTGAGAACGAATTACAATTGCAATTGTAAATTTATTTCATCAGACTGTATCCTTCATGGGGCTGGGGCTACCCCAGCTCACCATTGAATTCCTAAGGTCTAGCTCACTGCCTACCACATAGTAGACATTCAACAAATGTTTGTGGAATGAATGAATGAATTAGTTAATGTCTGGATCTACACTGTCCAATACAATAGCTATGGGCCACATGTGGCTACTGAGCACTTAAAATGTGACTAGTCTGAGTTGAGATGTGCTGTAAATGTAAAATACACATTGGATTTTCAAGACTTTCTATGAAAAACTAATATAAAGTAGCTCAGAAATAGTTTCCTATATTAATTACTTGCTAAAATGGTAAGTTTCCAGGTGTATTGGGTTAAGTAAAATACATTATTAAAATTCATTTCACCTGGTTTTTTTCATTTGTTTTTTTTTTTGTTTGTTTGTTTTGTTTTTGTTTTTTGTTTTCTTGCTTTTCTCATATGGCTACTAGGAAATTTGAAATTACAAATGTGGTTCATATTGGTGGCTGACTTTGTGCTTCTGTTGGACAGTGCTGGCCCAGATTCTGTAGTCATTTATGTTCTGAAGAATGCTACCCTGCAGTGGCACTATGGTTCCATGAGTTTTAGACAGGCAAGAGCATGGCTACCACACATAAAATAGCTTCTCTGGGAAAGTATGTTCTGAATGCAGACACTTGACTAGAAGCAATCCACAGAACACAAGCCACTGGCAGGCTGGGGATGGCGTGTATCATTTATTAGATAGAAGATCGTCTATTTGCCTATCAGCAAATAGCTGTCTTTGTCTTGCCTGATATGAATTACCTGGGCCATGTTTCAAAGTGTGTCCCTTTCTGTTTCCCAAGGCAGTGTCAGTTGTCAAAACTTAAATTATATTCTTTCTTATGTTGTCACCTAGATACGGGATGACAATAAAAGACAACACCCCTGCCTTGTTGAGTTTTCAAAGCTGCCTGAAACTGAGAAGAATTATAACCTACAAATGTCAACTGAAACCTTAAAGTGAGTGTTTAATTGAATTGAATTTGGACTAAACAGTGAGTGGATGATTTAATGCCTTATAACTAAACTACAAACATGTTGTGTCTCAAAAACATGATGCATTCTGACAAATTAGCCAGGATGGAGATTATTCATGCCACGAAAGGATTCAGCATAGTGAATAACACATCTACTATTGTTATTTAACATACATAGTTCTTTAGAGACCATTTGCTATTTGCCAGGGACAGGGAAAAGGTAGGCAGGGAAAAAAAGAAGAGAAACTTAGAATCAAAGGACCAAGTGCCTCTTTTAGTTCATGTATAATCAAGGAAAGAAGATAAGATATATAGTAGGTTCTACGTCATACTGAAATTGGACAACTTAACCTCTCTACGTCTCCATTTTCTCATCTACAAAATGAGGATAGTAATAGTTCTTACCTCTATATAATTGTTGTAATGGTTAAATGAGATGATAAATATTTTTTAAAAAAGATAAGGCATTTCTAAAACTGAATGGGAAACATGGTTTAATTCACAAAAATTCAATTTAAAAGTAACTTTTAGCTTCTCCGTGATCCTACCTGTGGTTTAAACCCTGATTCAGATCTTCATTTTTTTAGCCCCATTTTGTATCTCCCTTTTCAAATTCTCTTTGTGCTTGTTACCTGTGCTTCTCTGCATCGTATTTCTCTGTCTGATAGTTGGTGCAGAACTTTTTAACACTGTGGTTTTGCTGGCACAGTGATGCTCTGTCAGGTTGCCTTGTCCCATAGGCTCCCTGTATGTGATGTCTTCCATCACACCAACCCTTCTTGAGGATGTGGCGTTGGTACCTCATGGTGTCCAACACAGCTCAATACACTTTGTACAGGGAGCACGTGGGACATACTTGCTGACCTCTGGGTTTGCTATTAGGATCCTATCTTTCCTCTGGAATCAGAGAAGCAGGATACAATCTTAATGCAAATTTATAAACTAGAAAATGTCTCCCAAAGGGGCTATTAACTAACTTTTTGTTGCATTCTTGCTACCGTCTAAATCCCGAGTTGGCAAACTAAGGTCCACAGGCCAATCTAACCAGCCGCCTATGTTGGTAAAAAAGTTTATTGTAACAAAGCCAAGCTCATCAGTTTGTGTATTTTCTATGGCTGTTTTCGCTCTGTAATGGCAGAGGTGAGTAGTTATAGCAGAGACATAAGGACCACAACGCCTGAAACGTTTCCTATCTCGCCCTTTACAGAAAACGTTTGGCAACCTCTGGTCTAAGTGAATGAATATTGTCTGTTTTTATCACTTCAGACACAGGTTAGGGTTATCTCTGTCCTTCACCTTGCAGTTGACCCTTGTTTTCTCTCTCCGTTACGTCACAGAACCCTCCTGGCCCTGGGGTGCCACATTGCTCATGTTAACCCGGCTGCTGAGGAGGATCTCAAGAAGGTCAAGTTGCCCAAAAAGTAGGTGATCATTCAATGGTCAGAGCCTTTAATGCTTCAGTCTGAATTTTTAAACTGGGAGGACAGGAGGACCACATGCACAGAGGCAGGTGACGGCCCCAGATACTTCTAGCGCCAGCTCAGGATGTCTCCACCAGGTACCTAGACTGCCCTGAAACCCCCAGACGGAAGCCGGCTAAAGTAGAGTATTTCCAGTGCTTCTGCCTGGACCTACACTAGTATCTACTATCGTTAGTTTTGAGCCAGGAGATGTGGCACTCAGATGGATATGCTATGTTGGTCTGTAAGAATAGCAGTTGGCACGGGAGCTTGAAGATCATCGGTAGCCACAGCAAAGATTCAGTCCTCTGTCACTGGGCCAGCCTTTTAAGTTCCTTGTGGAAATGTGTGTCACTGCCAAGATTTAATTTGGCCCCTAAATCTGCATGTGTCCTCTCCCTCTCGTCCGTGCATTCGCCGAGCCATGTGTTCTCACACATTCAGATGTGAGCCCACGGGCGCCTCCCCTGGCGCACTTGCTCACCCGCACATGTGCCAGCCTCGGGTGCGCACGCATTCACACCCAGCTGTCGTAGTGACTTATGAGCCAAGGCAGTGCCAGCTCTTAATCAAATGCTTATCTTCCCCTTCCTCCCTGTGAAACTCCCAAGCTGCCAAGCTCCACTCTCAGGGGCAGCTCCTGGTGCCAAGAGCAGCTCATCTGAGAGGCAGCAGCTGAGGGGTGGCTGGGGGCAGTGCTCAGCGAACAACATGTGTTGACTCTGCCCAAAGTCAGGCATTCCTAGAAGGTGGATGAGGGGCAATATCATGCCTACAGTCCACCTTGTATCTCGCGCTGCTCACAGGTTCTTGGGTCGAGTAGCGCTGGTCTGCAAATCATCTCATTTAGGCTCTGGCCCTGATCTGGGCAGTCCGTGGCCTTGGGGCCCTGGATGCTTCTGGACTCACATTCCCACATGACTGTGGTCACTTACTGTCCTGTGAGTCACTCCACTCAGGGCCCTTCTCCTCTCCTCTCACACGATGCATCTACCTGGACTCACACTGAGCTTTTCCTGTCTTCACGTTATCTATCAAATTACCTACCGAATTACAGACATTTGTGACTCCTGGACTGGACAGCAAACCATGAAGATCACTTCAAGCTCACAAACTCTCTAATGTTATGATTTTTTTAAATTCTCAAAATGAAGGTTTAATTTTCTAAGACTGAGTGATCATTCGTGGCTGATTTGTAGGAAACCGTTTGGCTCAAGGGCCTGTCCTTGCCAATGTGGTCATAACCTTTTGTGCTTTTGAAGCGAGACAAAGCAGCTTCGGGTGATGTTACATTATGCTGAATGTGCCCATCATTTGTAGGGCAGAGCAGTTTTCTTAGGAATAAGGATGGATTTGCACAGACCATCCACTTTCTCCAACAGTCGCCTTAATCTGTGACATGCATTGGCAAAAAGGATGGTGGATGAGGGTCTTCTTCCAAAGACATGAGATAGAGCTGAGCTGTCCATTCTGTCAAAGATAGAATCTGTGACTGTAGCCTTATTTTCCTAGTGTTCTGACACTGTGCTGTTGGTCTAAAATCAGGAATGGGGGAGTCGTACAGTTCTGTTCAAAATATATATTTTCCATTTACTTGTAGCTACATGATGTCCAATGGCTATAAGCCAGCCCCTTTGGATTTGTCTGATGTGAAGCTGTTACCTCCTCAAGAAATTTTAGTGGATAAGCTTGCAGAAAATGCACACAATGTTTGGGCAAAAGACAGAATAAGACAAGGATGGACCTATGGCATTCAACAGGTGAGAAGTGCTGGCTCAGGCCTGCTGGAGAAGCCAGGAGATGTGATCATGCATTAAAATGCCATTTTGCTTTGGTGGGTATTAGACTGGAAGGTGGAGGTTGCCCTTGCACTCTGTTCCTTATGCCTCAGCACATTCATTATTTATAGAATCATGGGACTGGGTGGAATTTCTAATGGTCACATTGATATGAACTCCAGGCATAATTCCAGTTTTTCAGCAATGGATAGGCTTACCTTTCCTTTGTTAGTCTGGTTCACTTGTGATCATGTTGCCCTGTGTCTATGGCTGCTGGCTGCATCTTCTCTCATTCCCCATCTTGTTGCTTGCCTCACAGAGTGCTGAGCTTTCATGCACTCTCCAAGACCAAGGTAAGGCTCACATAAATCAATGTCACAGCTCAGCAGTATTTCTGGGATGGTCCCAAGTATCTACCACTGAAGGGGAAAAGGAGGGGAAGCTAGCCCAGGAGAGAGGCAGACTAGCCCACCAAGAAGCCTGTGTCCCCTTAACTTCAGTCCACAGGGCCAAGATTCTTGGGCAGGGTTCTTTATCCAGAGGCAGCCTGAGAGCCCAGCAAGGAATTAAGTGGAGTTTAGAACCAGGGTTCGGCCCAAACCACCTGGTACACCTCTCACTCTGAAATGCCCCCCTCATCTCAGTAAGTACCGGGCTAAGTATCAGGGAAGTTCAAGGATTGCTGTGTGCACACGTGTTCATTCATTCCTGAGCCTCCAAACCTGCAAGCGTCTGGAACCAAGAAGACCACAACTATGGAAACTGTGGCAGGGAAGGGAGTTGGGGGTTCAAAACAGCATGTTAGGTTATGATGACTTGTCACTGCTGTTGTCATTACTGTCTTCTTAGTCCCCATTAAGGAACCGAGGAGGACTGTAATAGAAATATGTGCCTACTACAATGAAATGGCCCCACTGTGTCTCTGCCACCTTTTCAGATGTTTCTCTGTGAGCAGAGATGTCTATTAAGAACTGTTGGGACTTCCCTGGTGGCGCAGTGGTTAAGAATCCGCCTGCCGATGCAGGGGAAACAGGTTTGAGCCCTGGTCCGGGAAGATCCCACATGCCGCGGAGCATCTAAGCCCGTGCGCCACAACTACCGAGCCTGCGCTCTAGAGCCCGCGTGCCACAACTACTGAGCCCGCGTGCCACAACTACTGAAGCGCACATGCCTAGAGCCTGTGCTCCACAACAAGAGGAGCCACCGCAATGAGAAGCCCACACACCACAACGAAGAGAACCCCCCGCTCACCGCAACTAGAGAAAGCCTGCGTGCAGCAAAGAAAACCCAATGCAGCCAAAAATAAATTTAAAAAAAAGAAAAAGAAAAAGAATCTGTTGTGAGGCGGCCATAACTGTTTGAATCATGGCATGATCTTTCATAAGGGAATAGTTACACAAACCCCCATCCGCCTTGCCTTGGGAATGGAGGTTTCTAACCAATTTCATGACACTTCATTTTATTCACAGGCTGGCATTATTGAAATGGTTTTTTTACTGCTAGTTTTGAACGTTAGTACAAATTTTCCATTTATACTCATTTAATCTTGAAGCAGCAACTATATACATTGGTAAATAATCAAGGCACTGGGAGAAGAGCTAGCAGACTCACCCAAGGAAACCAGGAAAGTTGCTGGGAATATGTGAGTGGGACAAGCACTTTGTAAAGATGATAATGCATTTTCTCAGCATCTCTTTTCTCTGGCTTCACATAGGATTTAAAGAACAAAAGAAATCCCCGTCTGGTGCCATATGCATTATTGGATGAGCGTACCAAGAAGTCAAATAGGGACAGCCTTCGTGAAGCTGTTCGGACTTTTGTTGGTTACGGCTATAACATTGAGCCATCAGACCAAGAACTAGGTAATCAGTGGAGATTGTTCACTCTGGCCCCAGTTTACTAAACAGGTCTTCTTCTGGTGGGATGCTAACTTTCAACAGGTCTAACTTGCACTATTAGAAATGCTGGTGGTGCTAAAGAGAGCTAAACTCAATGGTGTATTTTAGAAGTGGGGGGAGGGAGGAGGGGCCATGTTGATAATAAAGCAGTGTCCCATTGACAGATGTGTCTGTAATGAGCACGTCTGTGACATAATCCCACAGGGAATAAGCTATCCTCCACCATAGCTGAGCTTTTCAGGATATTTGGTCACAAAACCAAGTTACCTTTATTTCTCTTGTTTTCCAAACATGTGAATATCAGCTTACTTTGGGGCCAGGTAATGTCATCTCTAAATTGAATTCTAGCACTGATTTAAATCACCAGCTTATGATTATTTAACATGTCACTGCCATCTCATACCCCAGGGGATACCATAGGCTAGTGGGGCAGTAAAACATGGTTTAAGGGGATGGATTTGGAGGAAGACAGACCTGGGTTCAAATCTTTGCTCTCCTTGGTTTATGGGCTCTAGGACCTTGAACAGGCGAACCTCTCTGAGCCTCAATTTCTTCATCGGTAAAAGGACGACAATAATACTGATTTCATAGGATTATTGTGAGGAAAAGCTGAGACTTAGTTTCTACTGCAAAGCAATCACTCACTGAATGGTAGCTTGTATTGTTATTATGATATGATGATGATAGTGATGATGATATTATGAACAGAATGCTGTACCAGCTAGTAGGAGATCTGTCATCAGCCTTTGTTGTTGAAAGTCTTTTGAGGAGTGCTCCCTAAATATTAAACCTATGTTCTCTCTCTCTATTCCCTTTTCTTCTCGATAGCTGACCCAGCTGTGGAGAAAGTCAGCATAGACAAGATCCGCTTTTTCCGGGTAGAGCGCTCTTATGCGGTGAGATCTGGGAAGTGGTATTTTGAGTTTGAGGTGGTGACCGGAGGAGACATGCGTGTCGGCTGGGCCAGGCCAGGCTGTCGGCCTGACATTGAGCTGGGGGCCGATGACCAGGCCTTTGTGTTTGAAGGCAGCAGGGTGAGTCTGGCTGGTGTCCGCATGTCCTCAGTCCTGCTTCAAATATTTCCCCAGAAGTGAAAAGTGCTGAGTATCTGGATCTCTGGCTTCAAAAGGGAGGAGCCACCACACTGGCTAACTGAGACCATAGAATGATCGTCACTTAGTGTGTGTCCCTTCACTCTTTCCTCTGGAGAAGGGGAGGGCTGCCCACTCTAGTCCTTTCCATAGTCAGCTCCGTATCTGCCTTGCCTCTGAGCCCGTGTTCCCCTCTGCAGGGGAGGCTCACAGAACACTGCGCAGCCAGTATGAGGGAAAATCTTACCACTTTGTCTTAGAGGGAGTTCGGCTTGTTTTCATAGCTGATTAGGTACTGGGAGACTCAGGCCACCTTTTCTGATGAGCCTTGTATATCTTGGTTTCATTCATCTGTAGATATAGACCACTTCTCCCTGTGAGTTGTCCTTGGTAGAAAGGGAAGTGCCTTGTAGAAACCAGGTACCCACTGCCCGTTAGGAGAAGTTATTGATGGGGTCATTTCTCCAGCAGTACAGGGCCCTCTAGGCTAGGACTTCCGTTTCTCTAACCCCTTGCTCTTGTTTTCTAGGGCCAGCGTTGGCATCAAGGGAGTGGGTATTTTGGACGGACCTGGCAGCCAGGAGATGTGGTTGGATGTATGATTAACCTAGATGATGCTTCAATGATCTTCACGCTGAATGGGGAGTTGCTGATCACCAACAAAGGCTCTGAGCTTGCCTTCGCTGACTATGAGATTGACAATGGTAAATCCACCAGCTTTCCCCCCTTCCACCTCCACGAGATGAAGGGAAATCCAGGGAGAAGGGTGAGGTCTTCTACCTCCTCACTTAGGACACACTGACCTTTACAGATTTGAAACCCTGGTGGTGAAGATGAGATCTTATACTATCATTTTTGAAGGATCAAGACAAATAATAGTGATAGTTGATGTGTGCAGTGTAAATGTAAGTCTGAACTTGCCGAGACACTGACCAAGGGGCTCTCCTCTAATCCCCCGCCCTGTGCCTTGACATGTTAAGGTACCTCACATTTCCCGGTATCACAGAGGAAATGCTAATTGCATGTGGACTAATATCCCTGGCGGGAGAGAAAAATTGGTGAGTTAAAGAATTATCCTCATATTCTGAATTGAATTGTCAGTCTGAATGTCTGTGTGATTGAACTTGATGCTTTGATGAGAATCACTGAAACACAGACGTTTGACTTAGCTGTTCCGTTGAATGAGATGGAATGTATTTTGAAAGTCAAGCATGCTATGAAACCCAAGCACAGCTGCACTTGTTAATAGCCATGAATAGACTGCAGTCAGGGCTGTGCTTCCAGCTACACAAAGGAGCGATGGGCGCTTCTTATTTCCCATCTACAGAGCTATGTTATGTACCAACCAAGGCTGTTGGCACCAGGAGAAGGGCCACTGGACTGTGAGTTTGCTGACTCACTCCTAACAAACTGTGTGGCTCCCAGACAGGCTTGGCTTTACTTCTCTGGGCTTTGCCTCTTTCATCTGTACCAGAAAACAGGAGGATAGACTGCATGAGTGCCAACATCCTTCTCAGTTGTAAAATTCTATGGCAGTGACTTAATACCAGCTGTGATCACACCCCTGTGCTTGGTGCTTTGCCACTCTCTGCTGCTTCAGTAAAGATGAGAAGGAGGCAAGGAGGTCGAGAGGAAAAGAGGCTGCTCTGGATCAGGAGGCCTGGTTTCCTGTCCTGCCTCTGCCCTTCCCACCTGTGACATCTCGGGTTGACTTTATTTAAATGTCTTTTTACCTCATTTCCCCCTCTGTAAATGATTAGGGTTCCTGGTAGCTTTAAATTTCTGAGACTTTACAAAAAGAAACAGTCCTCCCTCCCCACCCTGAAAGTTAAAAAAGATAAAACTACACAGGCAAGAGCAACAGAAATACATGAATATGTTTTGGGTTTTTGGTTTTTTTTGTTTTTTTTGTTTTTTTGCGGTACCCGGGCCTCTCACTGTTGTGGCCTCTCCCGTTGCGGAGCACAGGCTCCGGATGCACAGGCTCAGCGGCCATGGCTCACGGGCCCAGCCACTCCGCGGCACATGGGATCTTCCCGGACCGGGGCACGAACCCGTGTCCCCTGCATCAGCAGGCAGACTCTCAACCACTGAGCCACCATGGAAGCCCATGAGTATGTATTTTTAATACATATAAAATATTATGTATTTACAATGTGCTTTACAAATCACTTTCACACTTTTTGCAGACATCTATTATCTGCAATGTGCATATCCAACTGTACCTTAAAACAGCTTTAAAGATTTTTCTAAGAGCCACATATTTGGGATAATAGAAAAGTTGCAAATCCATGTATTTTCCTAGAAAGACAGGATGACTGAAGCCAGATGGGGTCATATTTTAATGCCTTCTAAAAAGGTTTAAAATCAAAGTTTTGAAAAATATGTTTTTGGAAACAACTGGGAAAGATGTTGCCAGCAGAAAGAATGGCTTATGCACTGGTTCAGAGGCAAAGAGGGGGAAATCATGTCAGTGGGCATGAGGGCCTTGGAGAAGAGCATCCTCTGGCACTGCTCTTTGGAAACAGGTATTTACCAAGTACCCATCACAGGCAGTGCTCTCTTCATGAGGCGGGAGGAGAATGAAGAATTAGAAGATTCAGATTCATCCCCAAGGAGAGTAGCTCCCTGGAGTAGGAAGAGTCCAAAGACCAGAGACCTTGTCATGGCTCCCCTGAGTGTGGATTCGGGCAGGTTGCTTGTCTATGAGACTTTGGCTTAGCATAAGGAGGAGACAAGACTCTTGTCTATGTGCAGAGTTCTAAGAATTCTGTAAAGTCTAAAGCCTTGCTACTCAAAATGTGGTCCAGTTGTTATAAATGCAGAGTCTCAGACCCCATGCCTGTCCTACTGATTCAGAAACTGCATTCAGACAAGATACTCCAGTGGTTCCTACGCACTTTAAAGTATGACAAGCAGTGGTCTAAAGTATACACAAATGTAAATAGTAGCAAAATTAAGGAGTTCGTTTTCTAGTTGGAAAAATAAATAAGATGAAAATTTGGAAAGGTAACTACCAATGGGAAGCAGTGGGTTATGACCAATGCAAATGACCAATGCGGGATGAAGATTCTATAAGAATGGGATTGGAACTGAAGGTTAAATAAAAAATATGAGCTGTCTACCTCTGAGGAGAAGGGTCTTCTTCTAAGGGGATGTGAGTCGAGTAATAGTGTGGAATCAGGAAACTGCAGGAAAGAGTGATGATACATTTTGGAAGATTTGTGTATGGAATTTACAGAAGATGAGGGTGGAAAGAACAAGAAGGTGCAGATTATAGCCTCAAACATCAAGACTTGGTCTTTTTATTCAAAAAACTTTATTGATTGTCTAATCTGGGCCCAGCATCCTTGGACTCCACTCTCTATGACGTGGGGAGCTGTCCTAGGGTTTGTGCAGAAGAACACTGTAAAGAAGAGGGGTGTTTTAGGAGAACTCCGTTTTTAGAGATCATCTGTGCTGTAATGAAAGAAATGCCTCATAGACCTTTTGTGTACAGAGACATGACCTAACCTTCAGAATAACTGAGTCTGTTATTAGCACTCTGTTTTATAATAGAATTGTACTGTACTGTGTTAACACACTGTACTGTAGTATTGTATCGCACTTTAATCGCAGCTCACGGTGTTATCACCGAAAGGCATCTGGAAGCTCAGAAGCTTCCACGGTGAAACCTTTGCTATTAGTGTTCTCTTTTATCCCATTTAAAGGAAAGGAAGAGAAAGTTCTGCCCATGGTGCCAGATCTCAGAACATGCTGTCTGGAAGAGGCTTCAGAGCTGGTGTCCTGCTCTGCCTGTACCAGGCACTCCCCTGGAGCACCTCCTGCCTCGCTCCAGCTTCAGCATCTGCAGGAGCAGCCTCCCAGGCTCTTCCTGCCACTGGCCTGTCAGTGTTTAACAGACCCCCAGCTCTGCTGGCAGCTCTTCTGTAGGCAGCAGATGAAACTTCCTTGCGGGCAGTGTTGCCGCCATCTGCGCACAGACACGCTGGTACCCAAGCTTCCCCTGTCATTCTCTCCCCAGATGGGTGCTATGGCAGGGGAACGTGGCCTCTTGTTTCCTGTGTTTTCTACAAGGCTTGTGACCATCTCAGTGCTGTCCCCAAACACCATCTTTTTGAGGCTTAGAAAATTAATGGGTAAAACATGAGCTGCTGGATTGAGACTCTCAGAAACAGCCCAGGGATGGTCTGGGCAGTCATTGAACCACCTCTCCCCAAGATCTGAGTCTTTCCATTACTGGGAGTGATTTGCTCTCATGTCTTTCTTCAACTTGAAATGGACTAAAAATGGATCCATGGTTGGAATTGTGTAAATAATTGGTTTCTTTCCATGCTCCTGAATTATAAAAAGATGACCTCCTGGCTGACTCTCCTACTAATCACAAAGCCATATGAGGCCTTGTGATTCAAAGTTTATCAGAACCTGGGGTCCTCTGCAGGATTTAAATGTGTGTGTTCTTGACATACCTTTCCTAGAACAGGAATTCTATGCACATCTAGGTTCCAAGTAAGGCCGTTTGCAGATTTTCTCCTCAAACCTCTTCAATGATGTCAGCATAATTTCTTCTACTAGGCCGCATGTAGGAACGGAATACTGCTTTTCCCCTTTATTTTTCCGTTTTCTTACTTGTCCAGTCTCATTTGAAGCTAGGGATTAATTGAGTTGTGTGCAAAGTGCAAATCCTTGTGTGTGCACGGCATTGTTCACAGTAATGCCAGGTGGCCTTACCAAGTGGATCTGTCCATCCAGATCAACTCCAGGGAGCCATGTGGCCACTTGAAGAAGGCAGCCCTTCTCCAAGGGGCCTGGAGTGCTTTGTGGTTGTAGGTCTCCAGCTGCCTGATCTAGAGGCAAACTAATCAACTACACTTAGGAAAATCATCTGAAAAGTGAAGGAAGAGTTCATCACAAAGCCAGTCACTGGAGATAAGAATTAGAAAGCAGTCATCTGGGCCTCAGTCCCCATTGCTTGCTCTGGACTGCTCTCGGGCAGCCTCGTTCACATGCTTGCTCCACATACTTACCAAGAGACAGAACTTGAGCAAGTTATCAACTTGCTAGGCTTCAGTTTCCTTATATGTAAAATGGGCACAATAATGAGCTAAATCTGTAGAGCGCTGAGCCCACGGCCTGACACCTAGAAAGTACTTGATAAATATTAGCTGGTAGGGTTTATCATCATTGTTCCCCCTTATCTGTGTATCAAGCAGAGTTATCAAGTTACATGAAGTTGTAACTCCTCAAGTAAAGAAGTTATGGAAATGGAGCAGAGTCTCTCCACCAGGTGGAGGGAGCTGACTAAATGTATCCAGTTTTCAAGTATTCTTCCCCAGGAGAAAGAGCTGGTGCCTTATGAGGGTGTAGCTTTGCTCTTGGTCCTTTCTGGAGTTTCTCTTTTCTGGCTCAAGCCTGGGATTTAGCTTCTCATCTGCTGCTGTACAGAGCTGTCCCCACTGTGCCCACTTAGTCCTGAGGAGGTCCCTGACACTCCCTCCTGTTGCTTTGACATCCCTGACTTTTGTTTCAGAGTCTGTTTTCAATCAGTGTTCAGCTCTCCCCCATAGAAATGGCTTCTGCCTCAGAGGGACAGTGCTCTGCTCTGTGATGCGTACAGCCCTCTGCCCTAGGACATAACTGCTGTTTAAATCTGGGGCATTCACTCCCTGTAACCTTCACCCCCTCTCTTGCACACTGACTGTCAGCTGGTCTGTGAGTCAGAGGGTGTGGGATCTTTTCCCATTTTGTCACTTGCCCTTACAACCTTGGTCAAGTCTGTTAGCTCCTCAAACCTTCTGATTTATCTTCAGCAAAGTACTGTCCCCTCTGCTGATGGCTTAGGAACAATGAAGAGCCCAAGTTCCTTAGAAAAAAGACCTCATGCAGATATGACCTTTCTTCCTTTCTGCATGCATCTTGCATTGTCAGAGGGGTCTATAACTAGGAAGTCATTGATATGATCTGGGTTATTCAGAAGTCCTCATTGTTTTTGAATCTGCTGCTTACTTATCCCATCATTCAAGTTATTGAAGAAGAAAGGGGAAGAGAGACTTTCTTATTTTTTATTGATTTTATTGAAGTATAGTTGATTTACAATGTTGTGTTAATTTCTGCTGTACAGCAAAGTGATATATACATTCTTTTTCATATTCTTTTCCATTATGCTTTATCACAAGATATCAAATATTGTTCCCTGAATGTTTATCCATTCTATATATAATGGTTTGCATCTGCTAATCCCAAACACCCAAATATCCCTCCCCCACCCCTACCCCTTGGAAACAAGAAGTCTGTTCTCTATGTCTGTGGGTCTGTTTCTGTTTCCTAAATAAGTTCATTTATGTCATATTTTAGATTCCACATATAAGTGATATCATATGATATTTGTCTTTCTCTGTCTGACTTCACTCCCTATGATAATCTCTAGGTCCATCCGTTTTGCTGCAAATGGCATTATTTCATTCTTTTTTATGGCTGAGTAATATTCCATTGTATATATGTATCACATCTTCTTTATCCATTCATATGTCGATGGACATTTAGGTTGCTTCCGTGTGTTGGCTATTGTAAATAATGCTGCTTTGAACATTGGGGTGCATGTATCCTTTTGAATTATAGTTTTGACTGGATATATGCCCAGGCATGGAATTGCTGGATCATATGGTAGCTCTATTTTTAGTGTTTTGAGGAGCCTCCATACTGTTCTCCATAGTGGCTGCACCAACTTACATTCCCACCAACAGTGGAGGAGGGTTGCCTTTTCTCCACATCCAAGAGAGACTTTCTTAAGACATCCTATCTCTGCTCACATCACGGATGGAACACTTCAACATCATGTCTCCAACGTAAAACTACTATAGTGGTACTTTTCCAGGCTGAAAACCAAAGTACTGTCTTGCAGCTGGGGATGTCTTACCATACAACATTCACTCTTGTGTGTTCCATTTGTCGTCCCCACTTCTGTAAGCTCCTGGTGATCAGGATGGTTTCTTTTCCTTCCTTCACATCTTCTCATAGCACAGAGCAGAGCCCGCTTGCTCAGTAGGGACCCAAAAGTTTTGCCAACAATCAGTCCTTATTCCATACTGGAATCAGATCTCCAAAGATTCCTCATTTATAAAAATCTCTGTCTCTAGAATGGGATAGTTTCATCTATCCCAGTCTCGAATGCCATGCCAGAAACATAGCAATGCTCAGGACGGTGCATGAATATGTGCTTGTCTGATGGAACAGACCGTCTGCCTTACCCAGTGGTGGGACCACCAGTCCCCGGTGGTTCTGGGAGGAGGCTCTTTGTACAGACATCACCGTCATTGCTAGGATTTCACTGGAGCTCTCTTACTCGGAAATAGTATTAAAGTTTCCTAAATGAGTTCATAGTTTCTGAAAGCAGCCAGCTCAGCTTGGGAGGGATTTATCTTTCACTTATGAGACTTAATTACGAAGAAACTTTGTGGCTTAGATAAAAGTATATAAGCACTGGTTTTAGGAGTGCATTTTGCCTTTGGTCTCTATGAGCGACTTACTGTTGAACATAAATTCTCCCAAAATAGACCTTTAAATGTCCCCTTAAATAAGCACCGCCGTCCTAGGAGTGACACGGTTTTCCTTGTAGGGACTCCAAGCCCTGCTTTAGCCACCAGCCTCCGAGCCCTTCCTCCTTTTCTGAGCTCTCCTGGCAGCCTCAGCTGCCCTCCGGCTGCCTGCTGCACATCTTCCCAGATCTGGGATAATTAGTGCTTTCCCAGTTCTGCTGATTTGTTGGTCCACAATTATGATTCATAAATAGCCTACAAACAAGAACACCAAATAATCTGAACTTCTGCCTTGGGTCTGTTCTGCCTGGCAGTGTTATAATATGATGAGGATATGGAAGAGAGCTTGGAGAGGCAGTCACTGTAAGAGTGAACAGAGTTTTCTATGTCTCCTGCTTGAAAATCTTGCTTTCCTGCTTAGGAGGGCACTACAGCAGAAGGCTGGGAGGATGGGGTTTGTAAACTGTATTTTGTAAACAAGCATAGTCATTATGTTAGCATCCGAAACTTCTTAGGAGCATACTCTCAAAATGACATGAACCATTAGACCTCTCATTTCACTGGAGAAGATTCTGAGACCTAGAAAAGTTGGGTGGTTTATACCAAGTCATTCTTTAGGCATTGTTTTGTTTGGGGGCAGTATTTAAAATTACCCAGGGCCTAAGATATGGAAGCAAGCTAAGTGCCCATCAACAGATGGATGGATAAAGATGATGTGGTATGTGTCTACACACACACACACACACACACACACACACACACACTCTCACACACACATACATATACATACAATGGAATATTTTTTAGCCATAAAAAAAGAATGAAAATCTGCCATTTGCAACACCATGGGTGGATCCAGAGAGTATTATGCTTAGTGGAATAAGTCAGACAGAGAAAGACAAATACTCTATGTTATCACTTATATGTGAAATCTAAAAAATAAAACAATTGAAGGTATATAACAAAACAGAAACAGACTCACAGATATTGAGAACAAACTAGTGATAACCAATAGGGAAAAGGAAGTGGGGAGGGGCAAGTTAGGGGTATGGGATTAAGAGACACAAACTACTATGTATCAAAGAGATAAGCAACGAGGATATATTATTGTACAGCACAGGGAAATACAGCCATTGTTTTGTAATAACTTTAAATGGAGTACAATCTATTAAAATATTGAATCACTGTGCTGAACACCTGAAACTAATATATCGTAAATCAACTGTACCTCATAAAATACATATATCTCCAGAGATAAATAAAATAAAATTACCCAGGGCCTAAAATCAATTTTAGCTAAGGCATAGATGAAGAATTTCACTTTTTCTCTTATTGGTTTTACTTTTCCAGCTGATATTTATTTATGTCTTAAGAAGAATCTTACCTAGATGATTGTTTTTTCCAACAAATCATTTTGAACCAGCCTCACTTTTCTTTCCCATATACCAAGGGCAGCCGTAAACTCCATGTGACCTCCTGTTGTTGAGTTTATGTGCCAGGAGGAAAGAAAAGGACGCCGTCCCGTCTTTCCGTTTTTCCTGCTGAGTCTCAAAGCTGTTGAGGAAGCAAAGGTTCTGCTTCCTCCCAGCTTCCCAGGACAGTCCTGCGGGCTGACCGGGCTCTCTCACCATTCTGCAGGCTTTGTGCCCATATGCTCTCTGGGGCTGTCTCAGATCGGCCGCATGAATCTCGGGATGGACGCCAGCACTTTCAAGTTTTATACCATGTGCGGCCTCCAAGAGGGCTTTGAGCCTTTTGCTGTCAACATGAACCGTGACGTGGCCATGTGGTTCAGCAAGCGCCTCCCAACATTTGTCAATGTGCCCAAGGATCATCCACAGATAGAGGTAATGCTGCACGTTGCGGGGACCCTGGCAGGCCAGGGGGACCAAGGCCCTGAACCTCCTGCTGATGCTCCTGTCACCATGTGGTGCTTGCCTAAGTCCACACCCTGGCTGCCCCTACCCCGCTCACCTCCTCGCTGGCCCTCAGAGCTGTTGTTGCAGGTTACGCGGGCCTCTCATTTCTGTGGCCTCTCCCGTTGCGGAGCACAGGCTCCGGACGCGCAGGCTCAGCGGCCATGGCTCACGGGCCCAGCCACTCCGCCGCATGTGGGATCTTCCCGGACCGGGGCACGAACCCGTGTCCCCTGCATCGGCAGGCGGACTCTCAACCGCTGCGCCACCAGGGAAGCCCTTAAATGTTGTTTTCCTAAAAAAGTTCAGTACCTGCGCTCAGGATGATGTGTTCCAAACATGGTTCTCCTCTGCTCGTAACTCGATGTCTTTTAGGCTTTGTTTAATTCCTGCAGAACCATCTCCAGGTTTTTAAGTGGAGGTATAGTAGTTGATTATGATGCTCCCACCTTGTCGGGGGAGCAGAGAGGCAGAGCAGGCCAAATATTGTGAGGAGCCTGATTCGGATTCTGGTTCTACATCTGCTTGCCTCTGTATCACCCAGCCCCACCACGGTTTTTTCGTGGCGTAGGGGTGGGATGGGGGCTGATGGGATGTCAGACAAGTCAGTTCCACTGAAGCGTTAGATTCCATGGCTTGATTCGCCCAGACTGGAAGTCCCCTTCACTCACCCCCCAGTTTGAATTCAGCCAGTATCAATTCTTCATCCTCCGCTTTTCCCCACAGTCTTAAATAGCAGAGACTTTTAATTTCTCTGATTCCTACCTGGCCATGACTTTAGAAAGCTGGCTCATAACCTTTTTGGAGTTCATGAACCCCTTTGACAAACTGATAGAATCTAGAGACCCTCCACTTAGAAAAATATAGAAACCACACAAATATATGTAAGCATGCTCATGGACCGCAGGATGGGAACTGTTCTCTAGAGTGCAGGGAGAAATGCTCAGATCATAACAAAATTATTATTGTAAGTCTGTTTACTTCCTCTGCTCCCGCCCCCCCCCCCCACACACACTTCCGAAATCCAGTTTTGATCTCTCATCCTCCAGTGCATCCCCTGCAGTGCTTGTGTCCTGGAGCTAGGAATTTCCTCAGTATGTAGAGGAGTCTCCAGGAGCTTCTGCACTCAGACTGTAACTGTGGTAAGGGTGGGAAAGGCACTGGGTGGGAGACAGTGCCCCCCAAGGAAACTCTGATGTCTCTTCTTGAGCTTCGGGCTTTCTGGTGCCTTCTCCCTTAGATGTTCTCATGCCCACTGACAGGGGAGACCGCTGGAAAGATTTTCTCCTTTAGCCACTTGTCACCTTCCTAAAAGGTCAGCATGAGGAAGTACAACGCTGCATCACCCCCCTGCCTGGCATCCTTGACCTTGCAGAAAGCCCAGTGAGCATTTTTAGATCCCTAATTTAGATCCCTCATTTCCCCAGCCAGAGGCAGATCTGCGATATTTTATAGGGCACGGTCCACATAAGGATGAGTGTAGTGGTTTGTTTTCACTCATGACAACTTTTGTAGTTCTCATAAAGCCTTGACGTAAGTAGTCGGTGAGGGGAGGAGGGGTGGGTCAGAGTCAGGCTGTGTCAGGTGAGGACCGTGGCATTTCCAGGTCGTGAGGATCGATGGCACCCTGGACAGCCCTCCGTGCCTCAAGGTGATCCACAAGACGTTCGGCACACAGAACAGCAGTGCCACCATGATCTACTGCCGCCTGAGCGTGCCGGTGGAGTGCTACTCCTCCTTCAGTCACAGCCCGTGTCTGGACAGTGACGCTTTCCAGAAAAGGTGAGGGAGGAGCCTCCAGCTCTCAGAGGTGCTCAGCGTGTCTGCTGCAAAGTCGGCTTTCTGTCTGTCTCCTTCTCACTCTACCTCGGCACAACTAGAGCCTGTGGGTAGGGTTCCCTCTGCTTTCAGTCAGGAAGACATGAGGACGGGTATGCACATGAGTGTGTGCCCGTGCACGTGTGTGTGTGTGTGTGCAGTGTATAATTAGGGGACCAATCAAGCTTCACTGGGTCACGTCCAGTGAACAAGTTTCTGTTCTTCCCAAGCTGTCTGAGTCCCTAGCCTCCTTGCAACCTATAATTCGTATGTTTTTGGAGGAAAAAGAATGTAAGTGCATGAGAGGGTGCAATCCTTGTTGCCTTTGTGTGAAATTAGAAGCTTCTGTAAAAAAAAAAAAAAAAAAAAAAAAAAGCTTCTGTAGGCAAATACTGCCTTCTTTGCATAACTATGGCCAGTGTCCAACCCAGCAGCTGTGTGACTCATGAGTAATGTGACTTCCTCCTTCCTGGTAAGGAATATATTCCTTGCTATCTTTCTTCCCTTTAATGTCTATTTTTTATTGTTGATGTATATCTGGTCTGGGTTTCCTCTAGAGTTTTACTATCTACCAAGCTTTAAACAAGCAAATATGCTTAAGAGAACAGGATAATGTATTCCAAGGTATCCCTGCCTACATTATTAGTGTCTCCCAACCTTCCCCTAGCTCTAACTTACACCTGGGCTGAGAGACAAGAGTTGGAAGTCACAGCCCTGCCTGGTGGTATCAGGTTGCAAATGAACAAGTCCCAAGACCAGTCAGGATCACTCATGTATAGGAAAGAGCCAGCTTCTTAAACTTGCCTTCATCATTAAAGGTAGATCAGTTGCCTGTCAGACTTGTGGGCTTCTCTATAGACCAGACGAACTAAAACATGGATTTTTTTCCCCCCAGGAAACAGATGCAAGAAATGCTCTCTCATACAACAACAGTAAGTAAATGTGCTCAGTTATGGTTTTAATTATTTGATTCTTTGCTGTGCCTGGTAATATGCCCCCTACAGCAAAGAACTCTCTAGAGATCCTCTTTAATTGCCAATTACTCTGTCTTTTAATATCCTTCTTGATGCTTCCAGAACATATCTATGGCATTTCTCAAGTGGGGGAAAGAGAAACAGTTATTCAGTGCAAAACAGAACTCTACCTGGAGCTTCTAATTGGGCATCATTGTGTAATTGGTGCCTATTTGCCACCAGGGACCCAGCACTGCCTTTCTGATTGAAATGAACATCAGCTGGGGCAGAAAGGGGGGACTCTTAATGTAATCCTTTTGTTTGCTCTTTTATGTAAACTTCTATGAATCAATTCTCCCATCTCTCTGAGCAGTGCCAGGAATAATGTTGAAAACAGTCAAATGAGAAAAAGAAGCAGGGAGCCAGCCCAGAAGATGGAGGCTGCTTTTGGTTCTTTTTCTTCAAGCTAGACAGTGGTCAGAAAGCAATGCTTCTTAATTTCTTTCTTTCTCTCATCCTTCTTTAGCACCTGACCAAAACACACACACACACACACACACACACACACACACACACACACACACACACACACACAGATTCCTTTGGAAGAAATGCATGTCACCCCTTCTATAAAGTTATCCTGCAACCCCAAGTTCGTAGGTTAACTATCAAGAGTATGATTCTTGCAGCGGCATGTCACACACTTACTACACGCAGGGCACTACACGGAGCACACTGTATCACCTTCCTTCTTAAGTTCCACTGCAACCCCAGGAGATGAACAATATCATGCGCTCTGAGGCACAGAGAAGGCAAATGACTTGTCCAAGGTCACATGATTAATAGCTGTCCGTGCCAAGATGCCAGCACAGGTGTGTCTGGCTGACCCTTTTCCAATCAAAAAGTAGGACAGACTACACATAAAAGGACTTCATTTGCACTACTGACACTATGTATAAAGTAGATAACTAATGAGAACATACTGTATAGCTCAGGGAACTCTACTCAGGGAACTCAGTGCTCTGTGGTGACCTAAATGGGAAGGAAATCCAAAAAAGAGGGGATATATGTATATGTATGGCTGATTCACTTTGCTGTACAGTAGAAACTAACACAACATTGTAAAGCAACTGTATTCCAATAAAAAGTTTTAAAAAAATAAAATAAAACAGAAGCAAAATAGAAAAAAAGAATAAATGTGCTCAGTTTCATAAAGAAAATGATGAAGCAGTCACTTACCTCAATGCTTTAGCTGTTATGATAACACAGTGATACAATTCACAAATTGTTACAGTGCCCACCAAGAATGGCTGTAATTTTCATCCCTGCCTGTCACTGAGTCTGATGACCACACAAGGCACATTTGGCCACATTGTGGGCTTTTTCTTTTGTAGCATCTCTTTCAAGACTTAAAAATACTTAGAATTCCTGCAGAATTGGAAAGTGTAGCCTGAGTTCTGAGTTCTCTAACCCCCGGCCCTCAGGGCAATTTCTTCTCTCTGAGGGCGAAGATGTGCCTGGCTCTCCCTAGCAGCCCTGGTACCCAGAAGAGGGTTAGGGTTCTGTGCTGACCATTCTGAGTGGCTGCCCCTGATCTCAGCAGCAGCATCTTCTGGGCAGAGGGTGGTATATTAGATGCCTGATTTTTTAGGCTAAAGCACAACAGAAAAGGAAAAAAATAAGGAAGCTACATTCTCTCGTCAACTCTTCACCCAGTCCAGAGTGTAGTGCAGTACACCCCCAGAACAGTGTTGTGCTTTTTAAGAAAAGGGAGTCAAGGGGGCTGCTGCATAATTTCTGCCTCTTGAGCCCGCTCGCAGCAACAGGGGCTGGGGGCGGGGGAGTCACTCACGCCCCGCTGTGGTCTCTCCCCAGCAGTGCTACTACGCAATTCGCATCTTTGCTGGACAGGACCCCTCCTGCGTCTGGGTCGGATGGGTGACTCCCGACTATCATTTGTACAGTGAAAAGTTTGACTTGAATAAAAACTGTACCGTGACTGTTACTCTGGGGGACGAAAGAGGCCGGGTCCACGAAAGGTAAGAGGACTCCTGAGGGGCAGGGTTGGCCCTCCCCCAGCAGTCTTTTTCCCTTCCCCTCACACCCCAAAGAAGGAAACATCAGACTCTATTATAAAGGGAAAATAAGCACAGGCTTAAAATCCTTAAGTAAATGGTGGGGGTGGGGGAGAAGTGTCATTAGCCAAAATAAAGGTCAGTTTCATCACGTGTATAAAACATGACCCAGGGATGGGAGATACAGATGGACAGCTGGGAAGCCTGGGCTCCCTCTCAGACTCCGTGATTTCTAGGCAAGCCCCAATTTCTACAACATCAGAACAAGACAGAGAAAAATCCCTGGGTTCTTGAGGGAAGTCAGTTGCAGAAAATAAGAAGATGTACCACATCACACAGCAACTGATAACTCAGAACTTCTCATTCCAAAAGTTTGTAATGGCTGAAAGCATAAAGAACATTAAAAGAGACATGGCAAATTTATAAATAATAACCACTGAATAGAAATTAGGGATCTTCAAGGAAAATGTTTTAGGCACACCCATACCCTCCCACTGGTCCATTGGTACTCCCACCAAGGAAGGATCTTTAGCCAGTGATGCCCCAGAAATGAACCAGCAGACCATGCCTTATTTCCACCTAAGTGAGATTTACTAGAGTCCTTGCCCATGTGGCAGGCTTGTATAGAAATGTAATAAGTTGTTTCTCATGACAACTTTATCCCTACAAAGTCAGCAATGTTTTGCTCTTCAGATGCTGCTGGCTCATCAAAGGCCAATGGCCAGAGGTCAGGCGCATTGCTCTTTTCTGGGGGACCATTGTTGGTGGGTGGTTAAGAGTACAGACTTTGGAAGCAAACTGCCTGCGTTTTAAACTGGGTTCCGGTACTTACTAGAGGTGTGACTTTGGACCTGTTACTTAACCTCCCTGGGTCTAAATTTCCTTATTTATAAAATGAGAATAATCTAATCTCACAGAGTGTTATGAGGATTAACTGAGATGATACACAGATAAGAGCCTACAACAGTGCCTCAACTCAAGTACTCAATAAACAGCACTCTTATTACCATTACTGAATGTTCATCATGTTAT
Organism: Kogia breviceps; assembly: GCF_026419965.1. Taxonomy (NCBI): domain Eukaryota; kingdom Metazoa; phylum Chordata; class Mammalia; order Artiodactyla; family Physeteridae; genus Kogia; species Kogia breviceps. The sequence goes on along the minus strand of NC_081312.1, from coordinate 77,754,465 downwards.
GAGACCCAGAGTAGATGCTATAACCAGATGCAACATCTGGTTTGGTTAAAAGGAAAGTATGTGGGGCATCCCTGGTGGTGCAGTGGTTGAGAGTCCGCCTGCCGATGCAGGGGACGCGAGTTCGTGCCCCGGTCCGGGAAGATCCCACATGCCGCGGAGCGGCTGGGCCTGTGAGCCACGGCCGCTGAGCCTGCGCGTCCTGAGCCTGTGCTCCGCAATGGGAGAGGTCACAACAGTGAGAGGCCCGCGTACCGCAAAAAAAAAAAAAAAAAAAAAAAAAAGGAAAGTACGTGAAAGCAGTTGACCACTCCAGACTTTGCTCTTCAGCCAAAAGAACAAAAAGCACAGCCTCATCCCAGTTGGGTCTGTTGCTCCAGTTTGCTCACTCTGCCATGCCAGACTGATTATTTTATTTATCCGAGCCTCAGTGACCATTCATTGTGAAAATTAACTGACACATCGGCACCTAGCGTAAGACCCAGTGGATAGTAGGTGCTCAGTTAACTCTTGGTTCTTTGCCTTGTGTAATAAGCAAACACATGATCGATTTTCGGATGTTTTCAGGCATTTCAAACTTGGACCCTTTGAAATGTGACAAAAGTGTGGCACTTCACACTCCTGTGGCTTCTGTACCTTCTTGATTGAATTCTGTAGTCATTAGTGTACTTCGTACTTTAATCACTGAAAAGAAGTAATGACATCGCCACAGTTTAACCTTAGTGGAAATCTAGCAATGGCGATAGCTCTTTGGAGTGAGCAATTTGCACTGGCCCTGCCTGAGGGCATTCACTTTGAGAAACTAGCCTGACTGACCACAGAGGAGAGTCAAGGGGAGGAGGTGAAGGAGTGCTTACAAACGGGATTTCTAGTTGTCTGGGAAAGTAATGGACTTCTAGAACTGGAAAAAGCCTGGGAGAATTCTAATCAATGAGCCAGGAAACAAGTTGCCTGAACACTTTGCTCTTTGAAGCAGATAGAGTGCCACATTCCTAAACTGAGTGAATTCATTTAAGAAAAAAAAAATTATTCGGGGCTGATTGGAAAGCTTCATTGGACGCTTTGGGGGCATTTCAATCCTGAGTCTTGATTCCAAACTGGCCCAGTCCAGATTCTGTGCCTTTTCCTCTCTCTGGCTCCTAGTGTGAAGCGCAGCAACTGCTACATGGTCTGGGGTGGGGACATCGTGGCCACGTCCCAAAGAGCAAGTCGCAGCAACGTGGACCTAGAGATCGGCTGCCTCGTGGATCTGGCAATGGGCATGTTGTCCTTCTCGGCCAACGGGAGGGAACTCGGCACCTGCTACCAGGTAGGGGTGGCTCCTGGGGCCGTGACAGCAGCATTCCCGGCCTGGTGCTCGGGGCACAGCTCCTCGGTCTTCTCCATTGGTGGCATCCCCACCACAGCACGTGGAGTTGATGTACCCACGTGGTCCAGTGCCATCTAGGAAGACAAACAAGAGTAAAGTGACTTCCTTTTGTTCAGAGAGGGAAAGATCTCATTTATTGGTTGATCAGAAATGCTGGTCATCCTTCTAGAAGATAAGGCTTTTCCTTGGTGATGGGCTCTAAAAGGTTATTTGTTGGTTCCATCAATATTTCTTGTACAACTTTCATGTTACCTAGACACTAGATAAGATGCAAAGTTTAAAAGGTCAACAGAGATACTCCTCACTTTAAGAAACTTCTGTGCTCAAAGTATAGACGTATGAAAACTGACTGATTTGCCAGGGAGTATTCCCTTTGCAGTAAAAGGTTATTCTCATTCACTGTGGCTTCTTTACAGGGTGCTTTAAAATGCATTTACATAAATAAATTATTTTCCTCTTTCATTGACTATGAACTCCGACAGAACTACTTGGGGAAGCCATTAATTATACCCACGTAGGTTTACCCGTCATTAACCACAAGAAGCCTAATCTCCTTTAAGCTTCATCTTTGATGGCCAAGTAAGCTAGGGAAATGCCACAAATTATATCCTCCTTTGGAAGTTTCACAGTGAGTGTTAGTACAAGAAAACTTTAAGAAATGCTTCAGAAAGAAACCTAGCCAAGCATTTCTCATATTATTTAACCAAGAAGAGCTTTTTTTTTTTTTTTTTAACAATTAGTAATATTCTATAAGCCTAGAGTTCTACAGAGCATACTATGAGACAGGCTAAGTTAGGAAGTCAAATTTCTGTATTAAACCTTCTTGACACTCCAAGGGTAGAATGAAGAGCCTCATGTACGTGTGGATAGAGTGTTATCCGAGTTCAGAGAAGGAAGAGCCTGCTTCCATTGAGAGTGATCAAGAAAAGGTTTATTACAGAGAAATCTTGATTTTGAAACAGAGAATTCTTCCAGGTGGAGAGAGAGGAGTGTACTAGATTGAAAGAATGGCCCAAGAAGCGTAATGGAGACGGGGGCACGGTGTGTGTTTGAGGAACGATGGATAGAATAGAATGGGTTACGGTTCATAGTAACACATTTGGAAAGGTAGGGGAGGTATTAGGAAGAAATGTGGAGCTCCTGAAGAGTTCTGACCAGGACACTGGCAGGCAGTGTCCAGGGAAGCTTACCCAACTACAGCAGATTAAAAGCATCCAGCTCCTATGTAAATGGCTAAAACCCCAGATTCCAGAATCAGCCCCAGGTTACAGCCTCCGGGCTGAAAAGCCCCTTGGCAGCAAGTGTCTGAAATGTTAGGTGACCAAAATCAGGTGGGCAGAGCCCTCCCTGGGGGCCAGGGACAGCCTGCTGGTGTGGCGGTCCTCTCCAGGATCTCCTGCAGTGGGTAGCCCCCTGCACACCTCCTCTTCCTCCTGGGAAGAAGTGGAATCATCACTACCACCCAGCAACTGGGACCCCACCAGCCGCTCCCAGAAAGAGGCCTCTGCAAAACCAGGCTTTGAAGCAGAAAGTAAGGTATGCTTCCGGTACTTTCTCATGATTCCACGTTCCCCTCCCCACCAGTACTGAGAGGAGGCTTATATACATTACTGACGTCCTTCAGAATCCATTAGCTTTTTCCCATTAACTTTTGAAATGAGTTTGACTGAAGGGTCCTCCCCGACCTAAAGAGAGCTCCAAAGCATCTAATCACTTTTAAGGTCCCTAGATACATAAATAAATAGCCCATGGCATTTGCAGCAGCAGTGACTTGTCTGCTTCAGGAAAGAGCCCATGATGGTGAGAAGACGTTACAACAGAGAGCAGAACACATTTGTATCCCATCTTTCACAGTAGTTCCTGGATGACATGGGGCTGGTCAGCTGTCTGAGCTGCATGTTGACACCTGCATCCCAGGATGCCTGGCGTGACTCCATGCGTATAAATCCTGACAACTCTGCTCAGGGGTCCAAACCCACTCCCACCCTGAGGTGGGGATGGGGAGGAGGTCGGGAGGTTCATACCCACCCAGCCCCCTTCTCATTCCCGTGAGACAGTGACGTGTCCAGCCATGCGTCTGGGCTCCCAGCAGTGGGATAATTGTTATTCTGCAGCTGTAGCCATTTTCATTTTTCAATTATCTCAAGAGGAGCAGGGCAGCAACATTTATATACTGGCTTTCCATTCAGAAAGGACCAGTAACCAAAATAATAAGAGGAGGATTCTCTCAAACAGTGTTTCTAGACCTCCCCATTAAATGCTGCTATGCAATTTGAAAAGCTTTTTCTGTCTCGCTTAATGTAATCATGGGAGAAATGAGAAATAAGATGTATGTTCAAGAGATATCCCTCAAAAAAAAAAAAAAAAAAAAAAGAGATATCCCTCAGTCACTGCCACTCCAGCCATACTGCTCTGAGAGCAGAGCCAGCCGTGGGATTCAGATTTACGAGAGGGGTTACCTTTCAGTTCAGGCTAGTTCCTATGCCCTGACCTTCACACGTGATTAGAAATAGAATGTCTGTCATTGCAAAGACAAAACATAGCAGCCAATGATAAAAGATACCTTAAACACAAAGGGAAGGAAGTCCATGGCACTTCGTGGCAGCCTCAAATCTGGGCTCACTACTTATTCCATTAGAATGCAGCCTCCCCTTCCAGAATGTAAGCTCCTTGAGGGGAGAGGCCATCTCTCAGGTTCACTGCTGCATCCCCTAACACGTGAGACGGTACCTGGTACCTAGTGAGTGCTTGCTAAGTATTTATTATCAAACTGACCAACTCGGCTGGGAAGCCACTGGTTTTTTAATTTCTGCCTAGCAAGTTACCACAAAATTAGCAGCTTAAAATCCATTTATCATTTCATAGTTCTGTAGATTTGACTGGGTTCTCTGCCCAGGTTCTCACAAGGCCCAAAATCAAGGTGTCGGCTGGAATGAGCCGTCTCTGTCCCGAGGCTCTGGGTAGAATCCCCTGCAAGCTCATTCACGCTGTCGGCAGGATCCAGTTGTGGTTGTAGGCTGAGGTTCCAAAGTCCCCATTTTCTTGCTGGCCAGTCCTTCTCTGCTTCCAGAGGTGCCCACATTCCCTCTCACGTGGCCCCTTCCATCTTCAAAGCCAACAAGGGCGCATCTGGTTCTTCTCGGGCTTCAAGACTCTCTCTGATTTTCCCTTCTGCCCCCAGCAGGAGAAAACACCTGCTTTTTTTAAGGGCTTGTGCAATTGGATTAGGCCCACAAGGATATTCTGTCTTTCTTAAGGTCAGCTGGTCGGTAGCCTTACTAACATCTGCAGAAACCCTTCTGCCCTGTGACATACACGATCAGGAGACTAACCCCAGGGGTCAGGAGGGCCATCTAGTATTCCACTTACCACACCACCAGTTGCAGTTTCTCTCCTTATGTACACCCATCAGGAGCTCACCCTTGTGTGTTCTTGTTATTTTAGTGATTGAAGAGACGTTTCTGTTGTTCATCGTGGTGGGAGTGTACTCTGCACGGTAGAAATAAACCCATCCCAGGGCACCCATCCTAGATGCTTTCAAGGACCTCCTCTCTGCAAGGAGGTTTGAGGAGGGCCCTGGCATTTGACTGGGTAGTTTATGAAGTTTGCAGAGACCATTCCTGAGGGACCTAAAAACGTACCACCCTCTTCAGCCTGTCGCTCCCTATACTGGTACAATTTAGCTCAGCAAAGAAAACCTCTGGCTGAATGCATTTCTCTCTCTCTTCACCTGGCTGGTCCAGGTGAAGTTTTCTCAGCTGCCAGACCTCTGCTTGCTTCAAGTTGCCATGGCTTGAGGGACACACATTGTTCTAGATGTTACCTGTTGGGTATTTGAGAAATCTGGGGCCAGACCAGAGATGACTCTTGCCTTGTGGCCAAAGTCACACAGCATCAAATCAGAACTTCCCATATGTGTCTCTCACCCATAAACCCAGATCCTGGCACAAAGAAGGTATGTGATAGGCACTAAATAATTGTTGAATGTCCTTACCAAAGCTTATTTCAGACATAGCCTAGGCAGTTCTAGCAGCCCCCTCCCTACCTGTTGGTTTTACTGGCATCATCCCTTCATATCATCCATGGGTACCTGAAGCATCAGGTAAAAGCAAATGTTTTATCTGAAACGTTAAGCCCACTACAGTGTGCTCAGATGACATGTGCTGGGTGCGTGCCTGGGGTCTAACCAGTCTGGCCTCTTCATCGTGAGCAGATGATAGCACTGGACCAGACAATCTTTTAAGTCACTTCCAGCCATTAAAATGTGGGTTTATAATTCTTATATCTAAATGCATTGAGGAAGTTCATTATTTACAAAAGCCCGTAACAAATATCCTAGCAGAAAGGAAAACTGCTCTATTCATTTTCTATTGCCTGACAACAAATTAGCACAAACTCAGTGACTTAAAGGCATTCATTTATTGTCCCACAGTGTCCATGGGCCCAGAGTCAGGGCACAGCTTAGCTGGGTCCTGTGCTCATCATTACACAAGGCTGCAGTCAAGGTGTCAGCCAGGCTGCATTCTTTTCTGGAGCTCGGGATCCTTTTCTGAGCTCACATGGTTGTTGGCAGAATTGATTTGCTTACATTTGTAGAACTAGGGCTCTATTTCTTGCTGGCTGAAGCCAGGGGCCAACCTCTCTGAGCCCCGTGAGACCCCCTGGAACTCCTGTCACATGGCCCTCTGACAACATGGCAGTTTACTTCTCCAAGGCTATCTGGACCATCTTCCTCTCCCATCTGCTGATATGGAGTCTTCTACAATGTAACACAATCAAGGGCATGACAGTCGCTTTTGCCATATTCTGTTTGCTGGAAACAAGGCACAGTTTCTAGGAGAGAGGATTGTAGAAGGGGGTGACTCATTGGGGGGCACTTTTAGGGTATGTTCCCAATACCCAGCAGCCCCTCATGTGATGGGTTGGGAGAGTTGCAAGAATGTCCTAATGTCTGAATTTGCTTAAAGGCTAAGGACTTTAGTTGGTGGAATTAAAGTTCCATTTCTTCTTCCGTGGTCCTCCGAGTCTGATCAAAAGCCCGACATCAAAGTGAGCAAGGGATAAGTGGAGCCCCTGATGTCATAAATAAATAAATCCACATGCCTCATCTCAGTGGCAGCTAAAAGGCATTGGGTGAATCCTGCACCATTTAACGTAAGAACTAAACTCATGGAGAGTGAGGAAGGGGTGGAGAGAAGTCCAGGGGAACCAAGTGAGAGGGGAGCGGTTTTAAGGGAGGAGAGAGGCTCCAGGTGCAGCCTCTTCATGTAATCCCAGGGAAGCGCCGCGTGGTCCCTGCCTGCAAAGCGGGCTCTCGAGTGGGGGCACTTTTCCCTTCAGGGACATTTGGCAACTCTGGAGACATTTATCAGTAGGGCTGATGTTGCGACGCTCTGCTGTAGGTTCCCCGGCTTTGCCTGACCGACGCCCGTGTGCCTTGAGAAAGAATACTGAAGCCACCGCAGCACCCTCCCTTGTCACCTTCCAGGGCGGGAGTGATGGATGGTGGCGCTTGCCGTGGGCCTGGCGGGGGGGTCTCCATGCTCTGTGAAGAGCCAGTGCCTCAGCTTGTTCTGTGACCAGAGCAGGTACTGCCTTCGGTGGCCGGTGGGTTGCTCCTACCTGTGACTGTCCTCGTGAGTACTGCAGAAAGCTGCTGGCTTTGGTTACCCGAGAGAGGAAATGAAAGGACATGAGATTGTTCGGCCCCGAGTGGAGAGAGGGAGGGAGTGTTGAAGGTAGAAGACGTGACAATAGCTACGGTTAGGCACCGGGTCTCTGGGAATTTCTGAGCAGTGGACGATCAGCCGCCAGATAACTGCCCTCTTTCAGCTCAAGTTGGAGTGAGGGTGTTGATTGAAACACCCTTGACTTAGCCCCCTATTATTTGATAATTCTGGGTAAACATCTGGATTTGTTTTGGTTTCCAGGTGGAGCCCAATACCAAAGTGTTTCCAGCGGTCTTCCTGCAGCCCACAAGCACCTCGTTGTTTCAGTTTGAACTTGGGAAGCTGAAGGTATTTATCTGTCCTCTCGTCTAATGTCTGTGACATGAGAGGGCACGCTGACCATTAGCAGGAGAAGCTCAGGCCTGAGAAAACCGGGAATCTGTCGCCTCTTGCTTCTCATATGCCTCCCAAACTTCTACACTTCCATGTGAAATTCATGCAACAGTAAATAGGTTTCCATTTTCCCCTTCTCCCACTTCTGTTGAGTACTGAAAGAATTAATGAATGTTCACATAACCCATCATGTCAGGTCTTCATTGATGCTGGTAAAGCATCGTTGGTCCATCATTGGGACCAATGATTGGGACCATCATTGGTCCCTGGATGCATTTGTCTCTTTTTAATGTATGCTGATCCTTTTGGTTATTATGGGCCAGGTGCCTTGTCCAGCCACTGAGCATCTCTGTGTTGCACGTGTGTTCTCCTCCCTGATGCCTTTCTGCCTTGCCCCAGAACGCCATGCCCCTGTCGGCAGCCATATTCAAGAGTGAAGAGAAAAACCCCATCCCGCAGTGCCCACCACGGCTGGACGTCCAAACCATCCAGCCCGTCCTCTGGAGCCGCATGCCCAGCAGCTTCCTGAAGGTGGAGACGGAGCGGGTGAGCGACCGCCATGGCTGGGTGGTGCAGTGCCTGGAGGCCCTACAGATGATGGCGCTCTACATCCCCGAGGAGAACAGGTAGTGGAGGGGCACCAAAGAGGAAGGGCCGGGCCCGGGAGGCAGGGAAGCAGTACCCAGCAAGCCCAGAAGGGAAGGAGGAGCGTCCTCATTGGCAAAGGGCCCAAGATGACTGCTGATTTTGCCCCAAAGCCTCGGTTTCTCTTCTTTCCCTTCCCCACTTTGAGTATTCACTCAGAAACAGTATGATATTCACAATGGTGGGCCTGCCACGGGGCTTTCACTGTAGCTCCCAGTACCTGCCCTCAGGGCTATTTCCACGCGTTTACTTCAAAACCCCAGCGTGGCTCAGAAATACATGTTATTGATGGCAAGAAGGGAGAGAATGAGGCGTGCCTAGCTTGCTTGGAGAACCAAGAAGCAGGCTCCTGGTCCCTATTCTTTAAGAGGTGCTCCTGGATTATGGCCTAGATTCAACTCTAGCGCTATCGCTTTCTGGCTGCGTGGCCTTGAGTGAGTTACTCATGCACTCCAGGCCTCAGTCTTATCATCAGTACAGTGAGATCAATGCCCACCCAAAGGGATTGCTGAGAGAGAAAAAAAATGAAGTTGTGTAGGGAAAACCTAGTTCCGTTTCTGTACATAGAAAAAATTAAGTAAGTTTTATTTGTAGGGATGTTATTACCCCTTGATCTCTTGGACTGAAAAAATAAAGCAATAGAGGATAGAGGTATTTGACACCTGCATAGCTCACATTTAGGTACCCCACTGGGTCATGGTCAGAAGGACAGGCTAGGGTAGGGAGACCAGCAGACCAGCCAAGTAAGGCAATTGCGAAGTGTCCTCAGCTTCTCAGTGGGGAGCAAGACAAGATGGAAAAATCTAAGCAGAGGTCAGAGCCCCGGGTCCCCGCACACAAGGGAATAATGCACAGCAAATAGATCTCTACAGTCAGGATGGAGAAAGGGAACTGGCCACCTGACTACGCCAACTCATCACAGGTTGGAAGGCGTTCCCTCGCTGGACAAGAGCGCGGGTGTGTGTTTGTCTTCAGGAAAAGGATAGCCCCATGGCTGATGGTAAACTGGAGATTACATAGATGAGGCAGATGGTAAATTGATGGGAGGGCTTTAGCTACGTCTTCGGAGGGGCTCTTACATCAGGAAACAGAGGATCCCCCTGAGCCTACAAATAAGAGGACCAAGTCACCTGTCATGTACCTGAATGTTGTCAGTTCTGAGTTGGGTTTTGCCCTAATAATGGGGGCTTTGATATTTGGTAAGCTAGTGTCTTTTAAGTCTCAACAGACTTTTGAGACCCTCATAGTTAGAAATGGTGGATTATCAGGAGCTGGGATACGGACCCAGAACTGGGAGACGAATGATAACCTGTTAAGAGACTCCTCCAGGCTTCTACCTGCTCTGCCTTCCTCGGCTCCGGTGAGATCCGTGGGGATTCCGAGGGTAAGCGCTCCGCTGAATTCTGGCACAGTTTTCTCCCCATGGAGCGGTTGATTGCTTGTCTCCTCCTCAGGTGTGTGGACATCCTGGAGCTCTGCGAGCAGGAGGACCTCATGTGGTTCCATTACCACACACTGAGACTCTACAGTGCCTTGTGCGCCCTGGGAAACAGCCGGGTGGCTTATGCCCTGTGCAGCCACGTGGACCTCTCCCAGCTCTTCTACGCCATTGACAACAAGTACCTCCCTGGCTTCCTGCGCTCCGGCTTCTATGACCTGCTCATCAGCATCCACCTGGCCAGCGCTAAGGAGAGGAAGCTGATGATGAAGAATGAGTACATCATCCCCATCACCAGCAGCACCAGGAAAATCCGCCTGTACCCGGACGAGTCCAAGAGGCATGGGCTCCCTGGGGTGGGCCCGAGAACCTGCCTCAAACCAGGGTTCAGGTTCTCCCCTGCCTGCTTCGTCATGACCAGCGAGGAACACCAGAAGCAGAGCCCCGAGATCCCCTTGGAGCTTCTCAAGACGAAGGCGCTGAGCATGCTGACGGAGGCAGTGAGGTGCAGTGGGGCTCACATCCGGGACCCCGTCGGGGGGTCCGTGGAGTTCCAGTTTGTGCCTGTGCTGAAACTCATCGGAACCCTGCTTGTCATGGGGGTGTTTGACGATGACGATGTCCGGCAGATCCTCCTCCTCATCGACCCCTCCGTGTTTGGGGAGCACGGTGGGGACACACAGGGCGGAGCAGAGAAGGAGGAGGTGACCCAGGTGGAGGAGAAGGCTGTGGAGGCCGGGGAAAAGGCCAGCAAGGAGGATCCCGTCAAAGGCTTGTTGCAGACCCGATTACCGGAGTCCGTCAAGCTGCAGGTAACTCGGGGCAGCCAGCATCCTGCCCTTGGAAAGAGCCGGGGAGGGAGACAGTGCAGCCTGGTGGTGATGCCAGGACTGTGGGCATTGGCTTGAATGTGGAGTGTAGCAGAGATGCTCAGGGAGAGCGCCCACTGGTCCTGCTTGTTTCTGAGCTGGACAGTACTCCCTAACTCTCCCCAAACCAAAACAAAAATACCAGCCCTCGTCAATAAAGCGTGTGCTTTAGAACTGTTTCTCTGGTCCCAGTGATGGATTTTCCCTGATCTTTTCTCCTACCCTTTGGGACTAAAGCACTCATTTGTGACATCTTGTCTGGAGACGGGGAGGATCCTTTGGCCGTGGAGTTGACCAAAGGAACTAGCTTGTAGAATGACCACACTTATCACCTGCTCTCATTTGTTGCCATGCTCCGATCACAAGCCTGACGTGAACCCGTTACACTGGCACTCAAAGAAAGTGCCACCTGAGCTAGGAGTCCTGCCCACTTAGAGCTGCCCCCTCGCTCAGCTTAGTCTTACCAGATGTAAGCTAGCATCAGTGATGCACTGAAGAGGATGATGACTTTTGTCTTCTCAGCACTGAGAAGAGAGAAATGAAAACAAATAGAGGAGAAATTAACACAACACTGTAAATCAACTATACTTCAATAAATGTTCTAAAAAGTAAAAAAAGAGAAGAGAAAAGAAATAGGGGAGAGCAGTTTATCTTAGTGGAGTGACCCTGGTTCAGGCATCCCTGGATTTCAATTCCTGCTCCTCAGCCACTTACTAGCTAAATAAATTTGCCAAGTCAGTAGTCCATCAGCCTTGGCTTTATGATTTGTAAAATGTGGATGATGATATAGTAAAACATAATATTAAAATGTGTTTTTAAAAAATATAATTTAAAACGTTTTAGCATAAAATATATTATAAAAAATAATCTGCAGTTGAAGCTCTCTTATCCAATATGATGGGATTGGTAGGTAGTCATTTCATCAAAACATTGAATATAGAGGAGAAGCATAACAAATTTTACATATGTACCTTAAATATTTTATTAAAACATAGAAACGTGCTCTTCTGATGGAGGGCCAAGACCTCTTCTTTCTTTTTTTAAAAAAAATTAATTAATTAATTTTTAAAAAGATGTTACCTCAAGACAAATGAAAATGAAAACAAAAATTACCAAAACCTATGGGATACAGCAAAAATAGAAGAGGGAAGTACATTGCAATAAATGTTTACATTAAAAAAGGGAGAAAGATCTCAAATAATCTAACTTTATACCTCAAGGAGCTAGAAAAAGAACAAACCAAGCCCAAATTTAGCAGGAGGGAAATAAATATTAGAGCAGAAATAAATGAGATAGAAAGCAGAAAAACAATAGGAAAATGTCAAAACTAAGAGTTGGCTTATTTTATTGTAACTTTTCTTAACTCTAAAATTAAGAAAATAAGTGTGCCTGCAGTAGCCAGTTTAATTGAAGCAGGTATCTATATCCACATGATTTGGGGCAAGACCTCTTCTTTAATGTGAGTCCCTGACTGGCACATAGAGTCCACTCTTTTCCATGGATGACACCTGTCATGCACCATCTATGTTTACCACTTTGGGGTCATTAAGGTAGGCTGCAGATTTAGAGGTAATGGAAAGCAACCTGAGTGCAAAATGCTTCTAGATTTTTATGATTTTCCCCCAACTTTTTATAGTTGTCTAACTCACACTCAATTTTAGCGTTTTTTTTTTTTTAAAAAAACTCGCCTTTCACAGATGTTCCCTAGTCATTCAACTTAGTTTTCCTATTTCATTCACCCACATGACTTTAAATGTTGTAATTATAATCACAAGTAGGACGAGCATAAGCTCTGGGTCCCAGTCTACCTGGCTGGAGCAGAGGTGTGCAGATGTGCAGAGACTGTCCTGCTAGGTGACAGCATCCCACCACCAGGGGCCTTGTCTGTGCCCAGACACACTGGAGAGTGTTCTTCAGTCACATGTGATGGGTTAAGTGGAGGTGGGTAAATAGAACTTCTGCTTTAGTAAAAATATGAGGAACACACATAAAGTATGGCAAGTGCCTGGCACAGTGTCTGGCAAATAGCTAGTGTTTGATAAGGTATGGCTATTTTTTTCTTATTAGTATAAATTCTAATGGTGATAAGATTAGTTATAACAACTGATCATAGAAAAACAGTGCCAATAAACAAAAACAATGAAAGATGGGGAGGGAAGCAGAAGTCTCGCTTTCCCATCATCCAGAACCAGAAGATGTCAGGAAGGAGACCCAGTGCTCATATGTACCATTCAGTGGTGGTTTCTGTACTGAGCTTAGAGCCCTGGGAAAATGCTCTCCTACATGATGTTCTCTGTCTCCACAGGCAGACATGCTCTGTGTTTAATGAGCTCATTTTCCTGTTGTTCTCCTGGTGCAGCGGTAAAGAGCTGGGCTCTGGGTTCGAGTACCAATCCAGAGTCATCCAGTAATGGCCAATTTGGATTCCAGTAATAGCTCTATGATTACTGTGTGACACTGGGCAAGTCCTTAAATTGCCTAAGTCTCAGTGTTACCATCTGTAGAATGGGGATGATAGCCGCTTCACCAATGTACATGAAGTATTATTATATTCACGTGTGTGTACACTTTTGCAGATGTGTGAGCTCCTCAGCTATCTCTGTGACTGTGAACTGCAGCACCGGGTGGAGGCCATCGTGGCCTTTGGCGACATTTATGTCTCCAAGCTCCAGGCAAATCAGAAGTTCCGTTACAACGAACTCATGCAGGCCCTGAACATGTCTGCGGCCCTGACTGCTCGGAAGACCAGGGAGTTCCGCTCACCCCCGCAGGAGCAGGTGAGAAGCCCCTCCTGAGCCTCCATCCCATTCCTAGGGAAGAGCTTGAACCCCGACGCAGCAGGGTACACAAAGCCTTCATGGGAGGTTGAAAGACCCCAGCCAGCACCAGGAGACAGGCTAGTCCTGTGCTGAGACAACTGGGAAGCCTTGGCCAGCTGTCTTGGGTGGAAAGATAACCTTCCAAAACCACACACAGAGCCAGGCTTCATCCTTTCCGTCTCTCGCTCATGCCACCACTCCTGTCTCTGTTAGGATCCAGCTTCTACCCCTTAGAAGCATTTCTGTCCAGTCCTTCCAGAAGTCACTACTCTCCATCAGAGATAACAGTATGTGGTCCGCATTTCCTGCCTCGTGAGGGCGGGTGCACAGTGTTCCTTGACCGAGACCCTCTGGAATGCCCCCACCCCAGCCCCAGGAAGCCTGGAGGGCACGATATGGATGAGGGAGTCCTCTCCTGGGATGTGTTGTCTCCATTCTTTGCAGTACCCCACCTCGTAGTCAGCCTCATCCAGGTTGAAAGGCTGCTTTGAAAAGAATGAAAATCCTGGTGAGAAACTTGCAGATGAGGGAGGGACAGCTTGTAAAATAATAGTCTCCATTCGTCACCGCTGCTCAGCTGCTCACATATATCCTGCAGGCCATTTGTCACAGCTCCCTCGGTTTCAAAAGAGAAGATAGATCTTCCAGTGCAGAAATTCATTTTTTGTCGTCGAAACCAAATCTTTGGATCTTATATATATTTAATAAGCAGCCTATCCATAAATTGTTGTCGATATAATTACCACCATTTTGTAACAATGGTGAGGCCACCACAGCATGGTCCAAAAACCTATTTTATAGGCTATAGATACTTATATTGGCTTAAAAAGGAACCACCTATCTTGCCTTTTTAAGATTCCTTTGAATGATACTGACCTTGATAAAGAGCAGACAGGGCTTCACATCTCTTTGCTAGAGGCAAAGTGCGAAGGCCCTGTGGATTGGTGGGAGCAGGTGCTTTGCACTGTGCTGAGGAAAATGCAGTGAGTGTGAATTATTCTTGATGGCTTTACAGATGTTGTCAGGCTGCTTTTAGACTGGCAAAAGGTGCGAACATTCCCTGTTTCACTGGGCAGATGCTGACTTGTATTTGTGAAAAATGGGAAGGTGGATGACGTAGTGATTAAAACACTGCTGTTGGCTTCAGAGCCTGGCTTCCCATTCCAGCTCCACCATCACTCACCGGGAAGTCTTGGGCTCATTACTTCTCTTTGTCTCTCAGTTTCTTCAGGCTGCAAAACGTGGATCATGTTTGTGAGAATCCTATGAGATCATTCATTTAGAGTGCTTAGCAGGAAATCTGTCAGGTAGTAAACATTCTGTAAGTACCACAGGCTATCATTGGTTTTAGTGTCAGAGGTATTTGCATCTGCCTCATGCCATGTTCTATGACCGTCTGTCAGTGAGCCAGTGACTAGAGCTTACGCATGTTTTCTGGCATCTCCTTAAGCCAGCCGGGACTGGGTTGTCCATCTGACACTGTCATCCCCATAGACACAGCTCATAGTCCTGGATCCTAGAAGGGCCCTGCTGGCTCCACCGTCTTCCTCCTCATCTTCTCTTCTGTCATCTTTGGGACCTACCATCACTCCTTCTTTAGCCTTCTAGACAATCCTCTGAATGATCATTTCAGACCCATTCATTTCAGAAGTCTGTATCTCAAGAACTTGAACAGACCTCAGAATCCCTGGAAGGCTGAATAAAACAGATTGCTGGTCCCACCTCTAGGGTTTCTCATTCAGTAGGTCTAAGGTAAGGCCTGAGAATTTGCATGTTTAGCAAGTTTCCAGCCTATGCTGATGCTGCTGGTCTAGAAATGAAATAAAAGCAGGGACCCTGTGACCAAATTCAGCTGTCCCATCTGCCACCCCTCCCAGAGTATTCATTTCTAGAAGGAACCTACCCATAGAACTTTCTAAGTAAGAATTTAATATTGATAAAGGATATGGAGGATTTCAATTTCAGGGCAGAGGAATGCAAAATCACTTGGAAAATAGGATACATAGGAATTAGAATTTTAAAACAGTGATAGGATTACCTCATTTTTCTGCAACCTGTGAGGATGAAATAGAGGTTTTCAGCCATGTATCCATACACTATTCAGAGAGATGAAAAAAACATACTTGGGGGATGTAACTAAGTACAAAAGTAGGTAAAGTGAAGATTAGTCCAGTGATTGTTGGCAAATTAGCCAAGCACAGTTCGCAAGGCTTTCACTTTGAAAAGGACTTTCATTAAAGGTATGACCTAACAGAAAATTCAGTTCACTCCCCTTTTGGTTACGCCCTGAGGGCTAAAGGGCCACTTGCTTCCTAAGTGTTCCAACAAAAGAAAGATCATTCAGTAAGAAATTAACTTTCAGATTCTTGAAATCAGACCTTCACATCTGATTTTTACTTCATAAACAACCCATCTATATATGTTGCTGATATAATTACCATAATTTAACATTGTGGAACAACCACAAAAATTACTTTTCAAGCCTGTTTTATCAATATTATTTTATTACAAACAATACCTCTACCTTCTGCCAAAAACTTGTTTGCAGTAGAAGCTTTGAAAAAGGATCTTCCTAACAATATTAAATAAGGTTCATGGTTTAATAAATGAGACTGTAAATATTTTTCACCTAGATATCCTAAACAAAAGTAGAAAATACCCCTTTGCCTGGTGTTTGGATTACTCTGCCTGACACGGCAAAATGGACAAGATTACCTCTAGCTATTACTTCAGTGCCTCCAGATATTCACTAACCTGGGGTCATGGGTCTGTGGAAGAATTTAGACATCCAGAAATCTGAGTGACAGCTTTATTTTCACCAACTTTTCATTAATTTCTAAGAGCATTTCTTTCAATTATTGATATAGGCAGCAAAGCAAGTACCTAACCTTGTCACCTACAGAAATCAGATATATTCTCATATCATATTACAGAGTTCTAATACCTTGAAATATCATTTACATTCATCACTACTTCAAGATCACAGTGCATGTGAGACCTGCTGCTAGATCTTTTTGTACATATGTTACTGTATCACAAATTTGTTTTTTATCATCTTGATAACTAGATTGCAGTATAATTGTTTCTCTTTGTAATCCTCTATATTTTGTTTTAGATATTTAAAATATTAATCTGAGAAAAAAATCTATGGGTTTCACTAGACTGTCAGAGTGGTCCATGGCACAGAAACAGTTAAGCATCTCTGACACAAAACTATAGAGGAAAAGATGACAGGCTGGCTGCAAAACACAAAATCTACATGTCAAAAAAAATTCTGTAAACAAAATTAAAAGCTCACTAAAAATTGGGAAGTGTATTTGGAATATATATTACCAAGAGTTAATAAACTGCAGATGTGCAAAGCACTCACCGATTAATTTTTAAAAAGATAATCATACAACAGAAAAATGGAGGAAGAACATGGATGGAAAATATATAAACTGTGAGATAAAAACAGTCCTTCTGTGTGGAAAAACAAAGTTCAACCTCACCAATTAAATACAAATTAAAGCAACAGAGGGCTCCCCTGGTGATGCAGTGGTTAAGAATCCTCCTGCAAATGCAGGGGACATGGATTCGAGCCCTGGTCAAGGAAGATCCCACATGCCGCGGAGCAACAAAGACTGTGCACCACAATGACTGAGCTCGCACTCTAGAGCCCACAAGCCACAACTACTGATCCCACGCTCCACAACTACTGAACGCCGCGCACCCGAGAGCCCATGCTCCACAACAAGAGAAGCCACTGCAATGAGAGGCCCGCACACCACAACGAAGAGTGGCCTCAGCTCGCCGCAGCTAGAGAAACCCTGCGTGCAGCAATGAAGACCCAATGCAGCCAAAACTAAAATAAATAAAATAAATTAATTTTTAAAAAAAAGATTAGGGCTGTTTTTAAAAAATGAAAAGTAAATTAAAGCAACAGAGATATGACATTTTTCACCCATTAAATTGGAAACTATTTGAAAATATGTTAACTCTCACTACCATAA
The DNA here is from genome assembly GCF_026419965.1 of Kogia breviceps. Lineage (NCBI taxonomy): Eukaryota > Metazoa > Chordata > Mammalia > Artiodactyla > Physeteridae > Kogia > Kogia breviceps. The sequence continues at coordinate 77,737,274 of NC_081312.1, read as the reverse complement.
TGGAGATGGCAAAGTAATACACACTCTTGTATAAATTTGGTATTTTGTCGTGAGCTTTCTGGAGGGCAGTCTGGCAATTAGTATCAAAAGCCATTAAAATGGCAATTCCAGTTGGAATTACTGGGTGGTGCATGCCAACGTGACTGTGCTGGTAGTGAGAGGTGCATGGGTCATGCAGAGGCCTGTGGACTTTGCAACGGTCCCACAGAGACTTTGACGTAAGAAGTGACCATGCAGCTGGGAGGGTCTTGGTGCTCCAGCTGGGTGTCAGGCCTGAGCTGCCGAGGTAGGAGAGCTGAGTCCAGGATGTTGGACAACCAGAGACCTCCTGGCCCCATGTAATATTAATCAGCGAGAGCTCTCCCAAAGATCTCCGTCTCAACGCTAAGACCGAGCTCCACCCAATGGGCAGCAAGCTTCAGTGCTGAATGCTCCATGCCGAACAACTAGCAAGACAGGAACACAACCCCACCCATGAGCAGAGAGGCTGCCTAAAGTTATACTAAGATCAAAGACACCCCAAAACACACCACCAGACGTGACCCTGCCTACCAGAGGGACAAGATCCAGCCCCACCCACCAGAACACAGGCACCAGTCCCCACCTGCCAGGAAGCCTACACAAACCACTAAACCAACCTCACCAATTGGGGCAGACACCAGAAATAAGAGGAGCTATGAAACTGCAGGCTGGGAAAAGGAGAACCCAAACACAGTAGGTTAAACAAAATGAGAAAACAGAGGAATGTGCAGCAGGTGAAGGAGGAAGGTTTTTCCCCACCAGACCAAACAAATGAAGAGGAAATAGGCAGTCTACCTGAAAAAGAATTCAGAGTAATGATAGTAAAGATGATACAAAATCTCAGAAGTAGAATGAAGAAAATACAAGAAACGTTTAACAAGGACCTAGAAGAACTAAAGAGCAAACAAACGATGAATAACACAATAAATGAAATTAAAAATACTCTAGAAGGAATCAATAGCAGAATAACTGAGGCAGAAGAACAGATAAGTGACCTGGAAGATAGAATAATGGAAATAACTGCTGCAGAGCAGAATAAAGAAAAAAGAATGGGGCTTCCCTGGTGGTGCAGTGGTTGAGAGTCCACCTGCTGATGCAGGGGACACAGGTTCGTGCCCCAGTCTGGGAAGATCCCACATGCCGCTGAGCAGCTAGGCCTGTGAGCCATGGCTGCTGAGCCTGCGCATCCGGAGCCTGTGCTCCACGGCAGGAGGGGCCACAACAGTGAGAGGCCCAGGTACCACAAAAAAAAAAAAAAGAATGAAAAGAATTGAGGACAGTCTCAGAGACGTCTGGAATAACATTAAATGTACCAACATTCAAATTCTAGGGGTCCCAGAAGAAGAAGAGAAAAACAAAGGGTCTGAGAAAATATTTGAAGAGATCCTAGCGTGGGAAAGGAAATAGTCAATCAAGTCCAGGAAGCGCAGAGAGTCCCAAACAGTATAAATCCAAGGAGAAACATGCCAGGACACATATTAATCAAACTATCAAAAACTAAATACAGGGCTTCCCTGGTGGCGCAGTGGTTGGGAGTCCGCCTGCTGATGCAGGGGACACAGGTTTGTGCCCCAGTCTGGGAGGATCCCACGTGCCGCAGAGCAGCTGGGCCCGTGAGCCATGGCCGCTGGGCCTGTGTGTCTGGAGCCTGTGCTCTGCAACGGGAGAAGCCACGACAGTGAGAGGCCTGTGTACCACACACACACACACACACACACACACACACCAAAAAAAAAAAGAAGAAAGAAACAAAGAAAAAATACTAAAAGCAGCCAGGGAAAGCAACAAATAACAGACATGAGAATCCCCATAAGGTTAACAGCTGACCTTTCAGCAGAAACTCTGCAAGCCAGTAGGGAGTGGTAGGACATATTTAAAGTGATGAAAGGAAAAAAACCTACAACCAAGATTACTCTAACCAGCAAGGATCTCATTCAGATTTAATGGAGAAATTAAAACCTTTACAGACAAGCAAAATTTAAGAGAATTCCGGACCACCAAACCAGCTTTAAAACAAATGCTAAAGGAACTTCTCTAGGCAGGAAACACAAGAGAAGGAAAAGACCTACAAAAACAAATACAAAACAATTATGAAAATGGTAATAGGAACATACATATTGATAATTACCTTAAATGTGAATGGATTAAATACTCCAGCCAAAAGACACAGACTGGCTGAATGGATGCAAAAATAAGACCCGTATATATGCTGTCTACAAGAGACCCACTTCAGACCTAGGGACACATACAGCCTGAAAGTGAAGGGATGGAAAATGATATTCCATGCAAGTGGAAAACAAAAAGCTGGAATAGCAATACTCGTATCAGATAAAATAGACTTGAAAATAAAGACTGTTACAAGAGATAAGGAAGGACCGTACATAATGATCAAGGGATCAATCCAAGAAGAAGATATAACAATTATAAATGCTTATGCACCCAACATAGGAGCACCTCAATATGTAAGGCAAATGCTAACAACCATGAAAAGGGAGATCAACAGTAATACAATAATACAAGGGAACTTTAACACCTCACTTACACCACTGGACAGATCATCCAAACAGGAAATAAATAAAGAAACGCAAGTTTTAAATGATACAACAGACCAGATAGATTTAATTGATATTTATAGAACATTCTACCCGAAAGTGACAGAACACACTTTCTTCTCAAGTGCACATGGAACATTCTCCAGGATAGATCATATATTGGGTCACAGATCAAGCCTAGGTAAATTTAAGAAATTGACATCATATCAAGTATCTTATCTGACCACAACGCTATGAGATTAGATGTCAATTACAGGAAAAAAAAAACTGTAAAAAATACAAACACATGGAGGCTAAATAATATGCTACTAAATAACCAAGAGATCACTGAAGAAATAAAAAAACACCCAGCAACAATGACAATGAAAACACAATGATCCAAAACCTATGGGGTGCAGCAAAAGCAGTTCTAAGAGGGAAGTTTATAGCAATACGATCCTACCTCAAGAAAGAAGAAAAATCTCAAATAAGCAACCTAAACTTACACCTAAAGCAATTAGAGAAAGAAGAAGAAGAAGAACAACAACAACAACAAAAACCCCAAAGATAGCCAAAGGAAAGAAATCATAAAGATCAGATCAAAAATAAATGAAAAAGGGCTTCCCTGGTGGCGCAGTGGTTGAGAATCCGCCTGCCGATGCAGGGGACACGGGTTCGTGCCCTGGTCCGGGAAGATCCCACATGCCGCGGAGCAACTAAGTCCGTGAGCCATGGCCGCCAGGCCTGCGCGTCCGGAGCCTGTGCTCCGCAACGGGAGAGGCCACAACAGTGAGAGGCCCGCATACCGCCAAAGAAAAAAAAAAAAAAAATGAAAAAGAAATGAAGGAAACAATAGCAAATATCAACAAAACTAAAAGCTGGTTCTTTGAGAAGATAAGCAAAATTGATAAACTATTAGCCAGACTCATCAAGAAAAAAAGGGGGAAGACTCAAATCAACAGAATTAGAAATGAAAAAGGAGAAGTAACAAGTGACACTGCAGAAATACAAAGGATCATGAGACATTACTACAAGCAACTGTATGCCAATAAAATGGACAACTGGGAAGAAATAGACAAATTCTTCAAAAAGTACAATATTCCAAGATGGAACCAGGAAGAAATAGAAAATATGAACAGACCAATCACAAGCACTGAAATTGAAACTGTGATTAAAAATCTTCCAACTAACAAAAGCTGAGGTCCAGGAGGCTTCCCAAGTGAATTCTATCAAACATTTAGAGAAGAGCTAACACCTATCCATCTCAAACTCTTCCAAAATATAGCAGAGGGAAGAACACTCCCAAACTCATTCTACGAGGTCACCATCACCCTGATACCAAAACTAAACAAAGATGTCACAAAAAAAGAAAACTACAGGCCAATACACTGATGAACATAGATGCAAAAAATCCTCAACAAAATACTAGCAAACAGAATCCAACAGCACATTAAAAGGATCATACACCATGATCAAATGGGGTTTACCCCAGGAATGCAAGGATTCTTCAGTATATGCAAATCAATCAATGTGATACACCATATTAACAAATTGAAGGATAAAAACCATATGATATTCTCAGTAGATGCAGAAAAAGCTTTTGACAAAATTCAAAATGGATTTATGATAAAAACCCTCCAGAAAGTGGGCATAGAGGGAACCTACCTCAACATAATAAAAGCTATATATAACAAACACAGCCAACAACATTCTCAATAGTGACAAACTGAAAGCATTTCCCCTAAGATCAGGAACAAGACAAGGGTGCCCACTCTCACCACTGTTATTCAACATAGTTTTGAAAGTTTTAGCCACGGCAGTCAGAGAAGAAAAAGAAATGAAAGGAATCCAAATTGGAAAAGAAGTAAAACTGTCACCGTTTGCAGATGACATGATACTATACATAACGAATCCTAAAAATGCTACCAGAAAACTACTAGAGCTAATCAATGAATTTGGTAAAGTAGCAGGGTACAAAATTAATGCACAGAAATCTCTTGCATTCCTATACACTAGCAATGAAAGAAATTAAGGAAACACTCCCATTTACCATTGCAACAAAAAGAATAAAATACCTACAAATAAACCTACCTGAGGAGACAAAAGACCTGTATTCAGAAAACTATAAGACACTGATGAAACAAATCAAAGATGATACAAACAGATGGAGACATATACCATGATCTTGGATTGGAAGAATCAACATTGGGAAAATCACTGTAGTACCCAAAGCAATCTACAGATTCAGTGCAATCCCTATCAAACTACCTATGGCATTTTTCACAGAACTGGAACAAAAAATATTACAATTTGTATAGAAACACAAAAGAGCCCAAATAGCCAAAGCAATCCTGAGAAAGAAAAACGGAGCTGGAGGAATCAGGCTCCCTGACTTCAGACTATACTACAAAGTTAAAGTAATCAAGACAGTATGGTACTGGCACAGAAATAGAAATATAGATCAATGGAACAATATGGAAAGCCCAGAGACAAAACCACACACATATGGTCACATTATATTTGACAAAGGAGGCAAGAATATACAATGGAGAAAAGACAGCCTCTTTAATCAGTGGTGCTTGGAAAACTGGACAGCTACATGTAAAAGAATGAAATTAGAACAATTCCTAACACCATACACATAAATAAGCTCCAGATGGATTAAAGACCTAAATGTAAGGCCAGACACTATCAAACTCTTAGATGAAAACATAGGCAGAACACTCTTTGACATAAATCACAGCAAGATCCTTTTTGACCCACCTCCTAGAGTAATGGAAATAAAATCAAAAATAAATGAATGGGACCAAATGAAACTTAAAAGCTTTTGCACAGTGAAGGAAACCATAAGCAAGACAAAAAGACAACCCTCAGAATGGGAGAAAGTATTTGCAAAAGAAGCAACTGACAAAGGATTGATCTCCAAACTATACAAGCAGCTCATGCAGATCAATATCAAAAAAACAACCCAGTCCAAAAATAGGTGGAAGACCTAAACAGACATTTCTCCAAAGAAGATATACAGATGGCCAACAAACACATGAAAGGATGCTCAACGTCTCTAATCATTAGAGAAATGCAAATCAAAACTACAGTGAGATATCACCTCCCACCAGCCAGAATGGCCATCATCAAAAAATCTACAAACGATAAATGCTGGAGAGGGTGTGGAGAAAAGGGAACACTCTTGCACTGCTGGTGGGAATGTAAATTGATACAGCCACTATGGAGAACAGTACGGAGGTTCCTTAAAAAACTAAAAATAGAACTACAATATGACCTAGCAATCTCACTCCTGGGCATATATCATGAGAAAACCATAATTCTAAAAGAGACATGTACCACAGTGTTCATTGCAGCACTATTTACAATAGCCAAGACATGGAAGCAACCTAAGTGTCCATCGACAGATGAATGGGTAAAGAAGATGTGGCACATATATACAATGGAATATTACTCAGCTATAAAAAGAAACGAAATTGAGTTATTTGTAGTGAGGTAGATGGACCTAGAGTCTGTCATACAGAGTGAAGTAAGTCAGAAAGAGAAAAACAAATACCTTATGCTAACACATATGTATGGAATGTAAAAAAGAAAAATGGTTCTGATGAACGTAGGGGCAGGACAGGAATAAAGATGCAGACGTAGAGAACGGACTTGAGGACACAGGGAGGGGGAAGGGTAAGCTGGGACGAAGTGAGAGAGTGGCATGGACATATATATATACACTACCATATGTAAAATAGATAGCTAGTGGGAAGCAGCCGCATAGCACCGGGAGATCAGCTCGGTGGTTTGTGACCCCCTAGAGGGGTGGAATAGGGAGAGTTGGAGGGAGGAGACTCAAGAGTGAGGGGATATGGGGATATATGTATACATATACCTGATTTAGTTTGTTATTGAGCAGAAAGTAACACAACATTGTAATTACACTCCAATAAAGATGTAAAAAAAAAAAATCATAAGGGGAAAAAAAAGCCATTAAAATGTTCAAACCTGGCTTTTGCGGTGCCGGGTAGCAAGATCTCAGCCATGGCTTCCGCGGACTCCCGGTGGATGGGGAATGGCGGCAGTGTCGGGGGCGCCTTCCAGCTCTACCTGGACTCCTTGCGGCAGGAACTACGGCAGAGGGACCCGACGCTGCTGTCAGTCGTGGTGGCGCTTGTCGCCGTGCTGCTGACGCTGGTGTTCTGGAAGTTCATCCGGAGTAGGAGCAGTCAAAGAGTTGTTCTTCTTGTTGGCCTTTGTGACTCCGGGAAAACATTGCTTTTTGTCAGATTGTTAACAGGCCTTTACAGAGATTCCATCATTGACAGCTCTGCTGTCTACAGAGTCAACAATAACAGGGGCACTAGCCTGACCTTGACTGACCTCCCTGGCTATGAGAGCTTGAGACTTCAGTTCTTAGAGCGGTTTAAGACTTCAGCCAGGGCTATTGTGTTTGTTGTGGATAGTGCAGCCTTCCAGCGAGAGGTGAAAGATGTGGCAGAGTTTCTGTATCAAGTCCTCCTTGACAGTATTGGTCTGAAGAACACACCATCATTCTTTTGTTTGTTTGTTTGTTTTGTGGTACGCGGGCTTCTCCCTGTTGTGGTCTCTCCCGTTGCGGAGCACAGGCTCCGGACGCGCAGGCTCAGCGGCCATGGCTCACGGGCCCAGCCGCTCCGCGGCATATGGGATCCTCCCGGACCGGGGCATGAACCCGCGTCCCCTGCATCGGCAGGCGGACTCTCAACCACTGCGCCACCAGGGAAGCCCACACACCATCATTCTTAATTGTGTGCGATAAGCAAGACATTACAATGGCAAAATCAGCAAAGTTAATTCAGCAGCAGCTTGAAGAAGAAATCAGTACTTTACGAGTCACCCATTCTGCTACCCCCAGCATACTGGACAGTTCTAGCACTGCCAGTGCTCAGCTGGGAAAGAAAGGCAAAGAATTTGAATTCTCACAGTTGCCCCTCAAAGTGGACTTCCTGGAGTGCAGTGCCAAGGGCGGAAGAGGGGACGCTGGCTCTGCTGACATCCAGGACTTGGAGAAGTGGCTGGCTAAAATCGCCTGAAGGCCAGATCCAAACACAAGACGCGAATGTGTGTGTGTGTGACTGACAGTTTTGGAAAAGGATGTGGTAGTATGGAGTTGATAAAGAAGGGGTGCAAATATAGTTAGGAACTTTTCCTTGTTCTGGAAACAAATTATTGTTGAAACCAGTGTGGAAGTTTTTAAGTTCAGTTCTCCCTTATTGCTTTCAAGCTAGTTAGTTTTGTTTGATTCGTGTCTTCCCTTTTCAAAGTGTATGTAAGGTCCCTTTAGCATATGCTTGATGTAAGGTCAAGGTCTAACAAGCCGACCTCACATAGAGAGGATATTATCGTGAGAATATAATATCATCTAAAATGTTTTCTTGTCCTCTGCTTCTGTGCTTTGGTCTCTTTTTCCTGGAAACAAACCTGTCTGTGTATGGAACTAGGTGATTTCCAGTTGCCTTTGACATTCATGGGTAGTACATCATCTAGTCCTCTGAATTTTCAGATTTGTAGGTGCAATTGTAATATGGTCTCCAACATGTGAAAGAAAGTTGAAAACAGCAGGGCTGTGTTGACAGTGGTCTGTTCTTCATCAGCTCAGTGACTTGTCCACACTCCAGCCTCATAGCACTTAGGTTTCAAAAACATGTTGTGAACCCTAGGAGTCGTCCCCAGGTGATAGAACTATAAGTGCTAAATCCCCAAATGCCACTAAAATGTACACTAGAAATGTACATTCTACTGGTTTCCCTTAACTGGGGAATATATGGAGATTTAGAAGCTATTCTGTTTTTCTGGATGCATGAATGCTCCTGGTCTATCTTCATGTGCTGTTTGATGAGCTCCTATTTTGTACTGTCAGCTTGAATGCTCTGGAACAAACACAAAACGAAAAAAGTTCTCTGTAGATTTTTAAAGTGCATATTCACTGATGGTTTTTTAAAAATGGCGTTTTCAAAGTGTTGTTCTTTGCTTTCTTCTTAAATGTATGGCTTTTTAAATGGCTTTTATAAATGATTAATACATTTCTTAGTAAACAAAACAGCCTGTCTAGCTTAAAGCATTTAAATAGAGTGGTAGAGTAGGTACAAATAGGAGCATGTTTTAGGATTCAAGCCCAACTCCAAGTTTCCAGGGCCTAATGATTGCAGTGTACGTAAGAACAAACTCTTCAATCCCTACCTCACACACTCAGGGACAATCCAACTAAAGCCTCAAAGGAGACTGTGGATAAGTGAGACACTAATCGCAGAGAAGTGCGGGAAGTGCAGTAACAGGAGAGGCACAGGGCGCTCCAGGAGTGTGCAGTGGGGCACCTAACCCAGTCTTGAGGGATGGGGAGAGGCAAAGGAGAAAAGCATGGAGCTGATGACGTCCCAGTGAGTGTGACCCCCACGTACATACACTACGGCCCAGGCCTCTGCCTGCTGTCTCTCCTTCCTGTGTGTCACTCTGGCTCCGAGTGAGGGGACGCCAGGGCCCCTCCTCCGCTGCCCGCACACCCTGCATCACACACCTTGCTGCTGGAGTATGAAATAAACCCAAGCTCACGCGGAGAAGACGTTAAGAGTATGACCGTGGCAGGGTTCTTACTGGGAAGCCTCACTGCTGCTAATGTTATTACTGTCTTTTGGACTCTTTCTTGCCCTTTCCTTATTAGCCAAGTAGTAATTTAAGGAAGTGGGTAAGATCAATGAACCGGAAGCCCAAAAGGAATGTGATGAATGTGGCATGTTCACATAATCATAGGTAATGCTCACCTGAATAAACATCAATGGCTTGATGCTTCCATTAAGAGGAAAAAAAAAAAAGTTCAAACCTTTTGGTCCAGGCATTTCGCTTCTCTGAGTTTATCCTAAGAAAATTATCAGAGAAATTCAAACCAACTTTATTTTACAAGGATAAGAAAAATGAAAACAACTTAAATATTTCATAGCAGATCATTAATGTTACATGTATTTTATATAAACTGCTGTTCATTCTTATGATGAAATGTAATGCAACTGTTAAAGATCAGGTTAAGAAAATTTTAAAATGCTTGAGATAAATTAAGTGGAAAATTTGAGTTTCAAAAAAGTTTATTTAGAGTGTGATCTCAATCTGCATACATAATATATTAACCAAAATATTAACAGTGGCTGCCTTTGAGTGGGGAGATCATAGTAAATTTTCTTCTTTAGGTAATCTCCAAGTTTTGTGTAATTAATAAATTACCTTTATAATCAGAAAAAAGTATAAGCTACTTTTATTTTTTTTTTAGCATCTCATAGTTTATGGCTTTATTTCATTAGTGTATTTTTTATATCTTTGTATTCTCATGACTCATCTCTCCAAAGATCATTTTAAATGCCCTGGATGCATGATTTTTTTCTCAGAATCATGCATTCTTTCTTAAAGACAGGAATTAGAGCCATAGTCACCAAAATAATTATTCTAAAGAAGGAGAGCAGAGACAGTATCTTGGTGACACAAAGCAATATTGCTGGAATTTTTTTTTCTTTTTTTATTTGTAGTGGGATTTTTTCCCCAGTTATTGAGATCTGGTTAACTTCTAACACTGTATAGTTTAAGGTATACAACATAATCATTTGATATATGTATATATTGTGAAATGATCACCACAGTAAGCCTAGTTAACATCTATCACCTCATATAGTTATGAATTTCTTTTACTTATGATGAGAACTTTTAAGATCTACTCTCTTAGCAATTTTCAAGTACAGTATTGTTAACTACTGTCACTATGCTATACATTACATCCCCAGGACTTATTCATCTTATAACTGGAAGTTTGTACCCTTTAAAAAAATTTTTATGTTTTATTTTTTATTGAAGTATAGTTGATTTACAGTGTTTCAGATGTGCAGCAAAGTGATTCAGTTATAGAAAGCTACTTTTAAATGTTGGCCATCTTTACCAAAAAAAATAATAATAATAATCGAGTTAAATAAAATTTGCAAAGAAATATTAGGTGTCTGACTAAGGTTGGATCTGAGTTCTTTGGACAGACATTGAGAACCAACTAGCCATTCTTCTTTGTCCCTCAAAGATCAATATGCTTCTTAACTTTCAACTGGGGGAGAACTGCCCGTGCCCAGAAGAGATCCGGGAGGAGCTGTATGACTTCCACGAGGACCTTCTCATTCACTGCGGTGAGCTTCCGAGATAAAAGCTTTATGAAAGACAAGTCTGTTCATGATTCCTTCATTAGAAGCTCAGGGCGGGGGTTGCGAAGTTAGTTTTCTATTTTAAATTACAATACTAATTGTCCAAGAAATGATTCTCTCCAAAACTATTTGGGTCAGAGAAGACGCAGGACATCATCCTGGCATAATACATAACTGAAACTACTAGCTAGAAGAAATTTTGCTGAGATCTGAGAGAGAACTGGGTCTCTAAAGAAGGAAAGAAAAGAACTGATCTTTATATAAAACTCACCCAGTTTACCTCAAGTTAGATAGTTGGGACACTGCTCCCAGCTGAGCCAAGATTCTGATCCCCTTTGCTTTTTCGTTTCTGCAATGATATAAGTATGGCCCTGTCTGCCCTTAAGGCTTCTAAACCAGCTCTCCCTGCTTAGATACATATCTGCTCGTTTTAAAGTGGCTCTCAGCAATTGTGCTGCTCGTACATGGGTGGATTGAGTACTATGTGGATAAGAGATGACTTTTTCACTTGAAGTAACTCATGGTTTACTCTTTCTTTTTGGACACTCTAGAGCCCATTTTGGGTATGGGTTAGAAAAAGTTAAGTCTTGGGATTGAAATGACTTAATGTTCTTGTATACAAGAAATCATCTTTTTAAAACACTTGCCAAAAGACATGATGTAGATAAATACTTATGGGAGGCTGTCTATAGTATCCTTAGAAAGTTCCAAAGGGTGGAAAGCAGTGTTTCTATGTTCTTTCCATCATCTAGTGGCTTCACGTACTGTTTGAGGTTACCACTCTGTTATGTGACTTGCCTAGGGGTTCCCCTGGAGGAAGAGGAAGAGGAGGAGGAGGACACCTCCTGGACTGGAAAATTCCGTGCCTTGGTGTATAAAATCAAAGGCTTTTCCAAGCCAGAGAAGAAACAGACGACAGAGGAGGAGGAGAGATGCCCTAGTAAGTTCCAATGCCTTTCAGTCACACAGCCCCCAACCTGGAGCTTTTCTAAGACTTAATTAAGATCACGGACTTTCTAAGCAAATACTGTGGGATAGAGAAGGGCTGCTTCTTAGCTAGCTTCAAGGAAGCGTTCTGTTATAGTTTGTAGAACTTATTGCTATATGTTTGGGTCTATGCTTTTCTTCTGACTTAAGGAACTTACTCTGAGTCATCTTTTAGGGATGGATTGCTTGGTGGGTCTGCTCTTGTCTGTCTACTTTTAAATGCCTGTAAACACATTTCTGTTCTTTCTTTTATGTTTTCATAATCTTCCTCTTCTAACCACTGTTGTTTCTGTCACTCTTGTTTGTGGTTCCTTAGCATTGAAAATTGCCCCAGCAAGGAAATAACATAATAATAATAAGGCAGAAGTAAAGGGAATAAGATGTGGGGTTTGGAGGGGGGGGTTGGTTTTTGGCTATGATTTTCCTAATATAACATCCCAGAGGAATTGGACCTTCTGTTTTTCAACATTCACAAACCTTGTTCAAATCATTTCTCTAATCCTTATAGTACAGATGACTCCTACCATTTCGACCCATGTTGAAACAAGATCATAATTTGTTCTGCAAGGCAGTTGACTGTCCATTACCATTAACATTTCAAGAGGAAGATTGCATATTATAATCAGTCTGCTCCATAGTACCAAATTCTGCAAATATTTCACTGTCTAAAGGAGAAGGAATTTCCCAGGTTTAATATAGTTGCCTTTTATCTTATTCCCTGTTCCTATCCATCTTAGAACATGCTTTCAAATTATAGACTAGAGGGCTTCCCTGGTGGCGCAGTGGTTGAGAGTCCACCTGCCGATGCAGGGGACACGGGTTCGTGCCCCGGTCCGGGAAGATCCCACATGCCGCCGAGCGGCTGGGCCCGTGAGCCATGGCCACTGAGCCTGCGCATCCAGAGCCTGTGCTCCTCAACGGGAGGGGCCACAACAGTGAGAGGGCTGCATACCGCAAAAAAAAAAAAAAAAATTATAGACTAGAGCAATAGACTGTCAAGACGTGATCAGTTTGTTTGAAAACACTGCTTTGGGGTTCATACATCTTATTGCCCTTTCTATTGACCTTCCATCTTTGTCAGACTATCTCTGAAGGGAAGGAATCCTCTGCACTTATCAGCAGAAGTGTAGAAGCCTCTGGAAGAGTGTCTGGGGTACTTGGCAGTAGTTGTATTGGCAACCCTTGGTCGGTCCTATTTGTCACCATGGCGGGGGGGGGGTCTTTGGTGAGGATAAGCCAGCATGATTCAAAGGTCCAAAAAAGTGAGTTTAGACTCCCTTTGTGGTACTGCCAAAGCAGAACTAAAAATAGGCTGAGCTGACCCATATTCCCTGTGGAGAGTCAGTTTTGAAAGTGGTTGCTTCTTTCTAACACAATATGTCACAACCAGGGGTTCCTCCAAGGTGACCGCTTCATGTTAGGTAAATGGAGTCACTTAGATTAAGTCACCCAGCTCTGTGAAGTCTCCCTAACTCTAAGAATGGTGTCCAGGCTCTAAGGACTGCAATCTAAGGACTGCATTGCTACCCAGGGCCTCAGGCAGAAAGATTATGTTCTGTCTGTTCTGGCAGGATGTGCAAACCTGAAAGGCTCCCCCAGCATGAGACTCCATGGTGCGCCCCATGCTGCTTCCATTTCACAAGCAGAATTCTGAGAGGTTCAAGCTTTGTGTCATAAGTCTTCTTTCCTGCAATCCCAGAAGTAGAAATAGAAGGTGGCCAGCATGTCTGGTTGTCAGCATATGGGTTCCCTGACAGATGTTCCAGGGACATAAAGCTCCTCACTCAGGGCTGACATTTTAAGAGAAAATCTTGGGGATGGTTTAACTGCCATACCCCACAAAATTGTTTTTCACTTGATTGAATGGAAATGATGTTTCTGAATGCATAGCCAGTTGCCATAAAGGTTTCTAATCCTTTAAAATATTGGTAACTGTGCCCATGTTATTGCTTATGATTTCTCTTACCCTTGCATTTGATCAAATATTAAAAGTTTAGATAATGAGAATTGCATGCTGTAGTGAACTGACAGTTCACTACACATATACTTCACATATATTAGTTTACTGCTGTTATTTTTTTTTCACTACTCCATTGTGTAGGTGATGAACATAGGACTTGAAAGAGTTAAGGGATACTTGTTCATTCACTAATTCTTTCCACCCTTACCTGGTTCCAGAAGAATTTCCAGATCTAGAATGTTCACAAGATGAGTAAAGCTGTGACTTGATTGAGGTCTTCTGACTCTGATTCCACGCTGTTTCCATTGTCCCATGACACAACATTTGCCAAAGAATTTTTCAGCATATGTATCCGTGAGCCCTCAACCCACATATTATACATAGTATCAATACATAAAGAATGGCTTCTTAAAACCTTCATCTTTTTATCTTGCTTACAGCATCTGTGAGGTAACTCACTCCTGTGACTCATTGTTATGTGTAGGAATCTGAACCCAACAGAAGTCAAAATTTTAACATCAAAAAGTTAACCCAGCCAAAGATCTGGACTCAGGGTTTTCAGGGCAGGTGGTGCAACTTCTCCTCTAAGAGCAGTTGGTGTTGGCCAGATAAACTGCAGAGGACCTCAGCTTTTAGGAAAGAGGAAGCAAGTGTCCTGAAACCCATAAGAGTCCTGCTAACTGGTTCAGTGTTACAGGGATTTACCCAAACTAATTCCAAGTCATATTGTGATGGAAGTTGTTACAATCTGATCAAAAGATTATATGATAGTGAAGAGGTTAAAAAAAAAAAAAACCCTCTAACAGTAGCAGCCCACCATACTAAGTCACATTTCTTTTTTAATATCCCAATCCATCACACTCCCTAGAAAATCTTTTGCCTGTTCGTTGGAGGCCAGTGCTTCTCGCACACTACAATTTAAGTAGGGTTTCCTTGAATATAAATCTGTAACCCCTGAGTTATCCCTCCAGAAGAGGCCAACCAGCTCTTTCTGCAAAATTCTAAATTTAACAAAATAAAAATCACCTGTCACTTCACAGCTCAAAGTTGGTGCCTTCCTGACCTCTGTCATTCTCTGAGTGCTTTCTCCATGGCAGGTTTTTTCATAATCTCTCTGCAAAGAAAGCTGCTACCTGTATCAGCTCTCACCCAGTCACTCAATAACCTGAGCCCTAGACCAAAATTCTCCCCCCACCTAAATGCTGTAGCCTTTTCTCATGCTGAGGAGGGGAAAAAAGTCTACTGTTCGCCACCAAAATAAGTCTTGGGCCCCAACACAAATACTCACACACAAAGTAAGATAACTTAGCAGTAAGTATATCTGTGGCACTCAGGCAGTATTTCTAAGCCTCTTTAGATCCTCTCCAAACAGCTTCTCCCTGAGACATACACACACAGATACCTCCTTCATGTTGTCTTTTTTTCAATCTCATCCTCCATCACCCTGACCCTGCCACATTGTGGAATTTCTAACAGGGCATGTGTGACTTTCCACCTCAGGTGGAGTATCTGTATACCTGTTTATTTTCTTACTGGGACTTAGTACTGGGACCACACCTTATTTGTTTCCACATTCAGCTCATCGGCACAAATCTTTTTGACCTCCAATGCATGTTAGTCATTTGAGGCTCACAAAGATGAAGAAAACAAGGACCTCACAGACAAAGGAGTGAATATGTGTGGACAGGCACCTCGATATAACATGAGGTCAGATGTGCTATAGTAAAAGTACAGATAAAGGACCGTAGGTGACCAGAGGAGGGGGATTGGAAAAATGTCCATAAAGAACATAGATGGGTAGATATATAAGGGAGGGGTATTTTTGGTGAAAGGAGCTACTTCAACAAAGCCCAGAGGCAAAAAAAATTCATATTCCAAGAGTGGCAATGAGTTGAGATTGGCTGAATTATAAGAGGAGTAGAATAAGAAAGATTGGAAAGGTAGGGTGGTTGTTAGAGCAGAGTGTCTTGAAAAATCCAGCAGTTAAACTGTTTTCAGTCTTGGAGTGTGACATGTTACTGTTCCTGTGTATTTTATACTACGTGGCCTCACAGCTGCTGGGGGGAGGCGTTGACATCTACATGGTACCCACTGTGTCCTGAGCATTGTCTTAAGCACTTCTGTAAGTATTACCTCATTTAATTCTCACAACGAAAATATGCAGTTGACTGTATTATTCCTGTTTTTACAGTTGAAGAAACTGAAGTAAAGACAGATTAAATAACTTTCCAGAGTCACACAGGGGTGGCATAAAAATTCAAACCTTTGTCTACCTGAGTCTAATTCCCATCCATATTATTTATATAATAACATTATAGCAATGACTATGAAAGGTTCTTGAGGACTAAATTATTCTTTTATTCAGTAATAGTGAGGTAGGGACTTCCCTGGTGGTCCAGTGGTTAGGACTCCACGCTTCCACTGCCAGGGGCCTGGGTTCGATCCCTGGTCGGGAAACTAAGATGCCGCAAGCTGTGCAGCGTGGCATACACATACACATACACACACACACACACACACACACACACACACACACATACATATAAATACAATTTTTCCTCTTTTTTTTTTTTTTTTGTTTTTGTTTTTTTTTTGTTTGTTTTTTGGTGGTACGTGGGCCTCTCACTGCTGTGGCCTCTCCCGTTGCGGAGCACAGGCTCCGGACGCGCAGGCTCAGCGGCCATGGTTCACGGGCCCAGCCGCTCCACAGCATGTGGGATCCTCCCGGACCGGGGCACGAACCCGTGTCCCCTGCATCCGCAGGCGGA
Source organism: Kogia breviceps (assembly GCF_026419965.1). Taxonomy (NCBI): domain Eukaryota; kingdom Metazoa; phylum Chordata; class Mammalia; order Artiodactyla; family Physeteridae; genus Kogia; species Kogia breviceps. The sequence goes on along the minus strand of NC_081312.1, from coordinate 77,720,812 downwards.
TTCTCAACCACTGCGCCACCAGGGAAGCCCCACACACATACATATAAATAAAATTTTTTAAAAATAGTGAGGTAGTTACGAGCACAGGACTCTGGAGTTAGGCTGCCTGGTCTTAAATTCTTGCTCTGCCACTCTCACTGTGAGAGTGAAATGTGACCATGTCTCTGTGCCTCAGTTTTCTCATCATTACAATGGACATAGCGTTAATGCTTCCCTCGTTTGGTTGATGCGATGATTAAATTAGTTAATATATGCAAAGTGCTTTAAAGTGTGCCTGGCACAGAGTGAGCCCTAATTTCAAGCATTTTTTGGCTATTAAAATGTTTGTTGATCACCTGCCATATCTCAGACACTGTATTTAGCACCAGTCAATCTATTTTTGCAAGATAACCATCCAAAAGACTGCAGCGGGGATACATTGGAGGTATGGGGGCCCATTGGGACATCACTGCAGTGCCCTAGATGAGAAGTTGTGAGGACTTAAATAAGGGTGGTGTGGTAGGCAGGATAGTGATCCAACAGATGTCCATATCCCAGGAACCTATATATATGTTAAATGACAAAGGGAAATTTAATTGCAAAAGGAATTAAGGCTGCTTATCAGCTGGCCTTAAAGTAGGGAGATCTCCTGGATTTCTGGAGTGGACCCAAAGTAATCACAAGGGTCCTTAAAAGTGAAAGAAGGTGGCAGACGAGAGTTAGAGGGCTGGGGACATGAGAAGGGCCTGGCTCAAGTCTCCTGGTGGAAGAGCCCATGAGCCAAGGAATGCCAGAAGCCTCTAGAAGCTAGAAAAAGCAAGGAAATGGATTCTCCCTTAGGGCCTTCAGAAAGAAATGCACCCTGCCACACCATGATTTTAGCCCAGTCTGGGTTTACCCATATCTGGGTCAGACTTCTCATCTCTAAAACTGTAAGATAGTAAATTGGTATTGTTTTGCCACCAAGTGTGTGCTGATTTGTCACAGCAGAAAAAAAAAAATACAGCAAGAAGTGAGCTCAAGGGGTCAGACACATTCTAAAAGTAGGGTTGATATATCTTGGCAACCAATTGGAAATATGAGGAAGAGGAAGGGGTTACAGATGGTCTTTGCATTGCTGATGGGACAGGATGGGTGACTGTGTTAACAGACATGGGGGTAGGAGGAGGCAGAGCTTAACTTTTATTTAGCTCCATAGGAGACACAAGAAGATTTTCCACACCTGGTCTCAATCTACTGGCTAGCCCTGCATGGCAGATGAAACAGGCATTGTGAGTCCTAGCTTAGAGACGAGGAAGTGGAGAATCCGAGGTATTCGGGTGACTTGCCCACCAATAGATGGGAGAGCAGGGTCAGAACTCATTGTGATCATGCACTGGCTCCCAGTCCAGAGCGCCCCAGAAATCCGTGCATAACAGGTGTTCTGCATCTGTTTGATCAGTCGATGTGAGGCCCACCCTCGGAGTAGCTTGCATTCTTGTGATGGAGAAGAGAGTCTGTCAGGAGAGGGAAAAACTACCATCGACTGAGCACCAGCTTTGTGCCAGGTTCCGTGCTGGAACCTGAGTTTTACCTCATCTGAGTTTATCCCACAACAAACAGCCAGATATAGTGGCAGCCAGATTCCCATTTTGTACACTAGGCAGCTAAGCCTGAGAGAAGCAAAATAATTTGGACAAGGTTCTTGCAACATGTGAAAAAGAGGCCAAGGTGGGAATCAAGCTCCATATCCAGAGCAGGGACCCTACTCTTTCAGAACTGTGCAGGGGTGCTGGGTGAGGGCAGGAGGGAGTGAAGGGAAGCACAGACATCAAGGATGCATGGCTGGGAGTTTACCTCACCGTCAGTGTATTCTCCACAGTGAATGAGACATCGAAACAAAAACAAAAGCAATCTGAGTGCTTTCCCAACAGAGTAAAGACAGAGACCTCAGGTCCCTGAGTCCTTTGCTGTCCCATCTGCTTCATCTTCATTTCAGAGATTTCCCTCCCTAACACATCAGCAAACATCGTCTGTTCTCTCTGTGCTCTTTACCCTGTCGTCATCATCGGTCATTTAATCGCCTGAGTGTTTTTGAGAAAGTGATTATGAGGCTGGTTGATGATTTTAGCAACAACAGGCTAATTATCTCCATATGATGGATGAGACCCCAGGAGTCTGCAGAGATGGGCTGGCAGGACCGGCACCTTGAGTCTCACTGGTGCTTTGCGGGGCTGCCTCTAACGGGAGAGGGTGGCCAGCCAGCTGGGGCAACGGTCCTGGGGGTGAAGCAGTCTGCTTCACAAGTGGGGATGCTCTGGCCAAGGTAGAAAACCGCGTGAGAGAGGGAAACAGATTTAGCAGAAATGGCCAGCCGCCACGAGACTGTCCCCATATGGCATGCCCTGAGAGCCAAGGTCCAGGGCAGCCAGGCCAGCGAGACTGGGCAGTTTGTAGGGTCCAGCTGTGCAGAGAGGTGAGAGGCTCCGTCTCCTGTACAGCACTCACTCCCCCACTGCCTCAGCAGACCCCCTATTTACAAGATCCTTGGTTCATTTATTAAATTGAAGTGCTTCTTTGCCGACATAAAAAATAAAGTGAGGATTAGTCTAACAACGGCCATCCGTGTTGGAGAAACTCAGTTCCTGCCGCATCTGTCTTTTCTATTCTTACATGGTGGTCGTGAGGGTTAAGTGATAATTCAGATACAGCATTTAGCACAGAGTCTGACACACAGGAAGCTCTTAGTAAATATTGGCTACTACTGTTGTGAGAAGTAGAATGTTCTAGCAAGCAGCCTGAACTTTTATCCTTATTCCTCAGCCAAGGAAGCCCGTAGAGAAGGAAACAAGTAGACATGTCCCAAAATTAAATGGAGAGCTGAGATGAACGAGAGCTGGCTGCTTTCTTAGATGTTCAGCTGCTTGCTGCAGAGCCAGGCGGTGGGGCGCTTGCCCATCACATGCCTCTGGGGGTCTGACAGCCAGTGCCCGTTCACTGGGCCCCGTCGTAAACAGAGCGGTTCTTTCTTAGAACAACAATGTCCAGTTGTCTTTGCAGGCTTTGCCTTTCAGGTTTTCAGGGCCTTTTAACCTTGTTCTCAGTGATCTCAATAGCATCCTTGTTCTACTGAAATGAGGCAAAAGTGGCACCAAGTGCACAGCCAGAGCCAGAGAGGCACCAGGCAAGTTCAGGGAAATTAGCATGATGACTTTTCCAAATCTCCTTGGAGTGGATGGATTTAACTTTCTCCCTGACCCTCTTTGCTCAGAAGTCTAGGTATTTGCATACTTTGTAACACAGACCAGACTTTCAGCCCGGAGGAAGCTCTGGAGCTCAGACCACAGAGGGCATGAGACTTTCCCCAGTAAATCTTCCCAACTAAATCTGAAGAGTGTTATTGTGCCCTCTGACCCCTGACATAGGAAGGGCTCTTTCTCCTCCAGCAATCAGGACAGTCATCAGAAAGGCCATCAAGTTTCCATGGCTCATCTCCTCGATGTAAGTGATTAGCGGTGTGCAGTGATGCTTTGATAATGACTACTTCCTCACCATGGTCGGTAACTGCTGGCATTTTAAGATTTTACTTCCTCAATCTCAGGTTTTACTATTAGTAAGAGCAAGCTGGGTAACATCATGGGTAAGAGCAAGCTGAGTAGCATTAAAAAGCAGTGGTAAAATTCTTGATGCTCATCCGTTTTACCCGATGAAGCCATAGGCATTCATTCACCATTTTAATAAATTAGAACAACCCTTTCAAGAGCTCAGTGGGTTGGATAGACACAGAATCATAGAATATAAAGCCACAAGTGACTTGACTTCATAGAAGTGAACAGAGGCACAGAGAGGTAAAGCATCTTGACCAAAGTCACACAGGCAGAGCGGGAACAAAGTACCCCGCACTCTTGTCACTAGACCACACTCCCATTCATTTTCTTCAACATGGATTGTATATTGTTCACTTCATTTTATTGGTAAAGAATCCAAGGCTCTGAGAGAGTAACTAATGTGCCCAGCTCAGAGTCAGTTAGAAAAAGAGCTAAAGCTTTATGATTTTCAGGATTTATTTCTGAATCCATTTTGGAATTTATTAAGAGAACATCTAAGCAGTATAAATTTAAAGCATTAATAAAGATAACTATTTTTCTGAATTTTATGAAACTATTGTGGGTAAGCAGCACTAAGATGGTAAAGTAGATGGGTTTTGATTCTAGCAGGCAAGGTTTGAATCCCTGCTCGCTCATTTACTACTTATGATGTTAGGCAAATTTCTGTAACTTCTGTATGTTTCAGTTTTCTTCTCTGTAAAAAAGAGAATAATAATTCCTACTTCACGGGTAAGGGAAGGGAATATAAGAATTCACTAAAGCAGTGCTCAGTTTAATGTTCTGATACTTAGAAGTTGGTATCCCTCTCAGCTTCTGAAGTGAAAATACAAAGCACAGGTCATATGTAAGAACTTTACCTCCACAATTATCATTTCAGATGCTTTCATCAAAAAAGAACAGAAAACCCAATTCAGGTAGAGTAGCTGACAAGGGACTTTTTTGACTGGCGTATCTGGAGGTTTAAAGATGGAGCCAGGCCCTGGTTGAGTTAATCCCTTGGCTCTGCTCACGTCCCCAGACAGCATGATGGCTGTAGTTCTGGGTCTTACATCCATGCATTACAGTGTCCAAGGGAAAAGCAAGAAAGTTTCTTCTGCCCTGATATCCGAGGCAAGGATCCTGAGATCACCTTTGATTTGGAGAACTCGATCATGGGTCAACTTATGAACCGATGAGTGTGACCTAGAAAATAACATGTGCTGGTGACTCAGTCAACAGAGCCACCTTTGTAGTGGTGTTGGGTCCTTTCACAGAGGAACATGGGCCATAAGGTAGAGAGGCAGATATCGGTACAGAAGGAGAGTTCTGTTAAGAAGGAAGGATGGTCAAATGGATGCTGGCTCAGTGTCAGGAATATTCATTATGCCATGATGGTCATCACCTTCAGCATCTTTCATAGACTCAGCAGGTAGTGTTGAGATGTAGGCAGTTCTACCCTTGATGTTCAGAGGGGGAGTAGAGGCCAAAAAGCTGTGTTATGGGAACTAGAGAATGTGCTGTCTGTGATGCGTGTACATTATCTAATGGGCCATAGCGGTTCTACGGTGGGTACTTGCTGCGTTTGATGTTGTTCTCGTTTGACACAAGCTCTGGGCCAGATCCAGAGAGACTTTGCTTTTGTCAGCAACCCTGTCATTTATTTACTCCAGTTGCCTCATAAAAAATTTAGAAAACCAGCTCTCTCTCAGGTCCCAGTGTCTGTAGTACTTGCTCACTGAGATGCTCCAGTCTGATTTGGAGCTTCAGGAAAACAGTCAAATATCCTCAACCCAGGACTTCCTATCCATGGAACTATATTAGTTTCCTACTGCTGGTGTAACAAATTACCACAAACTTGGTGGTTTAAAACAACACAAATTTGTTATCACCTAGCTCTGGAGGTCACAAGTCTAAAACGGGTTAGTAGCATTGCAGTCCTTCTGGAGAGAATCCGCTTCTTGCCTTTCCCAACTTCAAAAGGCCTCCTGCATTTTTTGACTGGTGGCCCCTCCAGCAGAGGTACCGGTCCAACCTCTGCTTCTGTCATCACAAGTCCTTCTCTGACTCTAACCCTCCTGCCTCCCTCTTAAAAGGACACTTGTGATTACATTGAGCCCACCCAGATAACCCGGGATAATCTTCCCATCTCAAGATCCTTAACTTAAACACATCTGCAAAGTATCTTTGCCATGTAAGGTAACATATTCACACGTTCTGAGAATTTAGAGCTGAACATCTTGGCGGGGGTGTAGAGGGGCATTATTCAGCCTACCCCAGGGAGGAAGAAAGCAGAGGTCAAAATACACTTGTTCTTTCTAGTCGGAATTGATCTACCAACTGTTACGCCTCCACAGCATTTGCAGCATGCCGCAAGCTGACTTTTTAATCACCTAGAATTTAAAAATAAGTGTACATAATTTAGAGACACATAATTATTTTTCTTTTCCCATTGTAAGTGTGAGCATTATAAATTGCTTTCTAAGTTTAAACTAAGTGCAGTGCAGTTTTGTTTGCTCCCTCTCCACAATGTAATCGGGAACACTTTTTCTTCCAAACTGACCCAGATTTAAGAGCACACTCAAAGAAATGTAACACCAGCATAGGTTTGGAATCTGTAAGCTGCAGGGATTTGCTTTGCCAGTGGCCAACATCTGCTCTCTGATAATAAGCATGCACTTCCTTGTTTGATGGCCACTTGGACTGTGGTCTAAATTTAGAGATGAAAAGATTCTTTTCAGACCTCTGAAGCCTAAAAATTTAAACCTGTACCATGAGAATAAATGGCTTTTCTCTTATTGTAGTTGGCATGGCAAAGCTGGTAATTTGACCATTTAGAAAAGCGTTACACCAAGTATGATGGGTGACTCCCTAGAGAATTTGCTTGCTAGGTTCACAGAATGGTAGGCTTGAGGTTCTGAGGCCCAATAAGAGGTTACAAAGTGACAAGAGGAAGGAAAAAAACAACTAACCAACAAAAGACTACCTGGGCTCCCAAACCAGTGTACTAAGGCTAGCTCTAATTTGAAGACACTCTGATCCTTTCTTCTTATGTGGAATGTCTGACTAGTTGAGAAATTAAGTAGTGAAGTAGCTATTTTTCTTTTAGGCTACCTTTCAGTCACCAAGTCTCCCTAAACAATACGGTGCCTTAGAAATATTTCCACTCTGAGTTAGCCTGAGCAATCATTTAAAATGCGGTTTCTAGGGCTTCCCTGGTGGCGCAGTGGTTGAGAGTCCGCCTGCCGATGCAGGGGACACGGGTTCGTGCCCCGGTCCAGGAAGATCCCACATGCCGCGGAGCATCTGGGCCCGTGAGCCATGGCCGCTGAGCCTGCGCGTCCGGCGCCTGTGCTCCACAACGGGAGAGGCCACAACAGTGAGAGGCCCGCGTACCGCATTAAAAAAAAAAATGCGGTTTCTAGATCATATACTTGATATAATTGCCTAGATTTGACTATCCCTAATTAGACTAATTACAAAAGTAAGGTGTGAGTCAGAATGTTAATAATTTCATAAGTGAAGCTGTTTATAATCATCAAGGAAACCACACGTACATGTCTAGCTTCCCAAAGGCGTTCTGTTTCATAGGATTTTTTATCTCTCAACAGAAAAACAAGGGCTTGGTTACTTATCTTTCTTTCTTTTCCATTTTTGAAAAGAGCACGCTAGCTTTTTTAAAATCCCATGAGCTAAACCATCCAGTTTACTTGACAAGGCCTTCCTGGAACAGGTAAATTGGTGGATAAAAATCCTAGCATTGCAACCAAGACTGGGGAAGCAATTTTATCACATGGGGTGAAGGTTCTGAGTGGAGCAATTAGGCGTGTGTGCACATTATGAGAAAGTAACAGGGGCCAGAACATGATGGCAAACCGTAGATTGACCTCTCCACCTCACCTTTACCTTATTCCCAGGGCCTCGCCCCCTTCAGGAGATGTATTTCTTTTCTTTTCTTCTCTTTTGTTGTTGTTGTTTTTTTTTTTTTTTGTAGTTTTAGCAATTTTTTTCCCATTGATTAACAATGTTGTGTTAGTTTCAGGTGTACAACAAAGTGATTCAGTTATACATATACAAGTATCTATTCTTTTTCAGATTCTTTTCCCATATAGGTTATTACAGAATATTGAGTAGAGTTCCCTGTGCTATACAGTAGGACCTTGTTGGTTATATATTTTAAATATAGCAATGTGTACGTGTCAATCTCAAACTCCCAATCTATCCCTCCCCCCAACCCCGTTCCCGTAACCATAAATTCGTTCTCTAAGTACAGAAACAGACTCACAGACATAGAGATGTGTTTCTTATGAACACCAGTGTCTTTAGTCATTAAAGGGCAGCATTTCCAAAGATGAATTTAGAAAAAACAGCAGAAATGAAATCAATATTTAGTTGCATCTGTCTCTGCTTAAGAAAGAGATTCAAATATATCTCGAGAATCGCCTCCGTTTGCTTTGTTGAAAATCCTTCCAAAATTGTCAGCACTCTCCCATTGATACCAGAAAAAAACAAAAAATAAGTATTTACTACGTGAACTACTTGTGTGAATCCTATTTTGAAGGCAAATGGCATTCCAAACCATTGGAATGTCTTTTCTCTCAGATCGTTTTGTATCTCCCTTGGAGGGACCCTCTCAACTTCATGATAGAACTTTTTCCTCCCTTCTTCTTTAGTCTCCATGTAATGTGGACCTATTCTAGAAACATAAAGAACTTTAGATAAAGGACTCGTTAGGGAAAAAAGTAAGAAGGGGAGATCTGATCATTTCTCTTCTCTGATTTCTTTTGGGTATATGTATTACAATGGAAGTTGTACCTTCTTATAAGTTGTCTTATTTCTAAATGTTTCAGGCAACACAGTTTCACCTCTTATTTTACACTTTATTTCTTCTTCACATGTATGTATTTAGTTTTCCCAGCTCGGCTGCTGTGGGTAATTACTGTGTCTTGTAATAGTTTCATATATAGAGTTCTTTACTCAAAATTGGGCACATAACAGAAATTATTGTTCTATTAATAAGCTTATTTAGGAGGGACACAACTGGAGGTAATTCAGCTACTAAGTTGAGAAGAGGCAGAAACAGGTGAGTGACGTCTGTCCTGAGGTCTAGATATACATGGCCTTCAGAGCAAAGCCTTCTGGAATTGACAGCCCTGGTTTCCAGCGTTAATGAGAGTGAAGTCTTTGCTGAAAGGTAAGCTAATGTCGGGGGCAGAAGTTTAATGCCGCCCTCTGCAGCCTGAAGCCCACCTTTTCTCTGTGCACCCCGTTGTACTGGCCGCAGAGCAGGCTGCAGAAGGCCCAGCAACCTCGGTATCAAAGATACCCGGCCCCCCGCTTGCTCCCAAGGTGACTGATATTCAACCCAAATGGAAGAAGGAAGCATTTAGGGCTCTTCAAGCTGGCAGGAAGCCCTTTGGTGATGAATGAGTAACGGCTGGGCCCCTTGCCGACTGCCAGGATTCAATTTTCGAGATAATGATTCTTTAATCTTCACTTTAATTCTCAATGTGAGCTGTCTTACTCTTTTTATACTCTCATTTAGTCTACCTCCTATCCAGAAACAAACAGAGAAAACTTCCTAAGCTGCATTTTTCAAGGTTCAGGTCTCAGCCACTTGATTAGAATCACATAGCCTAATGGAACAGGGTTTCATCTCAGCTGTAGGGAAAGCATTGCTTTCCAATCACAGCCATCATCTAACATAGGCCTTTTATAGAGACCACTGATTCTCTAAATTTTGGTCTTGAGACCCCTTTATGCTCATAAAATTTACCAAGGATCCCCAAATGCTTTAGTTTATGAGGATTATATCTATCACGTTACACATTTAAAACTGAATTAGAATTGTTTTAGATTCTAATTTATTATCAGTTTTATGAGAAAATGATTGTTAATTCCTTTAAAAATAATAAACCGAATTATGCTTAGTGAAATAAGTCAGAGAAAGACAAATACAGTGTATTATCACTTATATGTGGAATCTAAAAACTAAAACAAACAAATGAATATAGCAAAACAGAAACAAACTCACAGATACAGAGAACAAACTAGTGGTTACCAGTCAGGAGAGGGAAGAGAGGAGGGGCAAGATAGGGTAGGGTATTAAGAGGTACAAACTACTATGATAAAATACATAAGCTGCAAGGATATATTGTACAGCACAGGGAATATAGCCAATATATTTTTTTTCAATGATGGGTTTATTTTGTTATTTATTTATTTATTTTTGGCTGCATTGGGTCTTCGCTGCTGTGCACGGGCTTTCTCTAGTTGCGGCGAGCAGAGGCTACTCTCCGTTGCAGTGTGCAGGCTTCTCATTGTGGTGGCTTATCTTGTAGCAGAGCACGGGCTGTAGGCGCACGGGCTTCAGTAGTTGTGGCTCGTGGGCTCTAGAGCGCAGGTTCAGTAGTTGTGGAGCATGGGCTTAGCTGCTCCATGGCATGTGGGATCTTCCCAGACCAGGGCTCAAACCCGTGTCCCCTGCAGCAGGCAGATTCTTAACCACTGTGCCACAAGGGAAGCCCACCAATATCTTATAATAACTTTAAATGGAGTATAATCTATAAAGATATTGAATCACTGTGTTGTACACCTGAAACTAATATATTATAAATCAACTGTACTTCAATAAATAAATTAAATAATAATAAATAGTAAACCCATTACATGTTATATAAATAACATACTTCTATGAAAAACAACTGAATTTTTAAAAATTAAAAAAATGATGAGTGACATTGTTTTGCATTTTTATAAATCTGTGTCTGGATTCTGGTTGTTTTTTTTTTAAATTCTTATATCTGGTTAAAGAATTGGCCTCAAACGGATATATAGTTGGAAAGGGAAGGAGTATTTTTAGTAGCCTTTTCAGTTAATTGTGGATATTCTTCTCTGATACTACGTCAAAACTCAGCAAGTAATAGTTCCTCAAAAGTTAATTTGCTATGTGGGATCCGAAATCATTTTAAAGAAATTTTTGTATTTGGTTACATAACAATCCATTGGTCTATCTTGCATGTTAAATGGATTCTTTTACCCACGATGCTTTTGTAACATCATGCATTGATCTTTGGGAAATTATTGGTTCACTGAGTTATGCAGAGCTTTCAAATGTTGGCACATTTTATTATAAAATATTTTTAAATCATTCATTAATGTCAACAACTTAATCAGAAAAGTCTTTAAGTGCTGGGAAGCTGTCAAATTCACAGTGGCAGATAAGCATTTTGCAAAATTCTAGTTTTCACTTGAAAAGCTCAAATGATAAACTTGGCAATAGGTACTATCAGTTGTTTTCCTTCAAGTGACAGTCTTCTTTCATTTTTAAGAAAATATCTGTTACTCAAATGTAATTAACCATAGTTTGTCTGTCGTTCTTTTAATTAAGATGTCATTCCATGAAATAAGCACCTAGTTTAGCTCATAACAATCACTACAATTGCACAGGTGTTTTTCCTCAGGAAAACCACTGACCTTTGTACAACAGAAGTGCTTTAGGCATGCTTCCCATTTTGTCAGATGGGATATTAAAAGGATGTATACTCAAGAGTTTATTGTTAATAAAATTAATAATCTTTATATTTCACTCAGAGCATTCTTATGAGACACTAGGCGTTGTTCTAGGGATGTGGCAGTAAAGCATAGAGTTTGGTGCTGCTGCCTTGATTTGTGCTAGGTCCCCAGCAGTTTTACTCACTGTTGCTTTTGCACCATCAGTGTTGCTATCCACACAATTAAAAAGGTAAACGACATCTTAGAATTATTATGAAAATTCAGTAGGCCTTGCAAACTGCCTGAAGGGTCTTGGAGACCCCAGTGGTCTGTGGATCACATTTTTATATCTAATGGCATAGATAGCATAGTTACCCTTTATTAAGCCCATGGTATATGCCAGACATGGTTATGTGCATTAATTATTTTAATCCCCAGATGTACAGATACATGGAGAGCCTACCACATTCTAGAAAATGTATTGGGCTTCCCTGGTGGTGCAGTGGTTGAGAATCCTCCTGCCAATGCAGGGGACACAGGTTCGAGCCCTGGTCCGGGAAGATCCCACATGCCGCAGAGCGGCTGGGCCCGTGAGCCATGGCCGCTGAGCCTGCGCATCCGGAGCCTGTGCTCCGCAACGGGAGAGGCCACAACAGTGAGAGGCCCACATACCGCAAAAAAACCCCACAAAAAAAGCAAAAAAGAAAATGTATTCTTTTTAACCTTTCTACCCTCTTCTCTGATCCTGGCTTGTGGGAGCTAATTAAAATCTGAGGAATTGTCAACAGCATTGCTGCCAGGGGTATAATGCTCCATTTTCTCAATCTCAGAAGTGTTTATACCTTTAGAAGTTCATGATTCAGTCTACGTTTGCTTGGTGGGTGCCAGGTCTCTATCATACGTCAGGCCACAAAGTATGCTGTGCTTCTCAGGGTTCTTAAGAATGTTTCCTCCCACCCCCCAATTTGCTTTCTTCTCATAGTTATTCTTTCTCTCACTTTCTGGACCTTGGTCTCACCATTTGAACCCCTGTCCAACAAGAATGGCCTTAAATGTCATGCCTTTGGCTGAATTACATCTGCCCATCAATACACAATGATGAGTTGCTTTTTCTGTCAGGATCTTGGGGCCACATTTTTTTTTTTTTTTTTTTTTTTGCGGTACGCGGGCCTCTCACCGCTGTGGCCTCTCCCGTTGCAGAGCACAGGCTCCGGACGCGCAGGCTCAGCAGCCATGGCTCACGGGCCCGGCCGCTCCGCGGCATGTGGGATCCTCCCGGACCGGGGCACGAACCCGTGTCCCCTGCATCGGCAGGCGGACTCTCAACCACTGCTGCCACCTGGGAAGCCCGGGGCCACATTTTTTTAACTGAGCATTAGCTTGGTCACACACAGATAATTGTTTATCCTGTTGTCTCATATGTACCTTGAAGGATGGCCTGGATGAAGAACCTGTGGGGCATTTCCCACTCCACCCTTTCAGGTTAAAGAGCTGTTTCCCAGAAACGGACTCACAGACATAGAGAACAGACCAGTGGTTGTCAAGGAGGATTGGTGGGGGGAGGGTGTGATGGATTGGGGGTTTGGGATTAGCAGATACAAACTATTACGTAGAGAATGGATAACAGCAAGATCCTACTGTATAGCACAGGGAACTATAGTCAGTGTCCTGTGATAAACCATAATGGAAAATAAAAGTTAAAAAGAAGACTGTGTATACATATATATATGTGTGTGTGTGTATACATGTATATATATGTATAACTGAATCACTTTGCTATGTAGCAGAAATTAACACAACATTGTAAATCAACTATATTAAAATAAAATAAAATAAAATTTGCCCTTTCCAAAAAAAAAAAAAATAGTTAGCTGTTTCCTTTCCCATTTGCCCTCTCATAAGACGTTTTGCTGGCAATGTTTTGTTCTCTAGGCTACAAATGTTGATTTGGATTGATAAGTCATTGGGTGGCTAAGAGCAAGCCCAAATCTGGAATTAATCTGAAAACCAGGTTAAGGGAAAGCTAATATTTGCTTGGTTTCATTATGACTCTGTAAAATTCCCTGTTGGAATGGCCCTTGAGCTGATAAGCAGCTCTGATGGTTGCTTTTCATGTGTGGCGGGGACTGTGGTGATGTGTGTTATCTCTGCAAAGAATTTGGTTGTAAATATTGGGAACTGTAATTCTTTCAGGCCAAATTCAGGCTTAAGAGGGAACTGTACATACAGGACTAGGACTAGATAAAATTACGTTGCGACCAAGAGTGTCGATGGTTTTGTCCTGCTTTTATTCCTTAGTGTGACTATTAGGTAGGAGAAACGGGACCTTTTACATTTGGCTACTGAGGAAACAAGTTCCTGAGAGGAGCCCAGGCTTAGACCATAAACAACTTTTCTCTGTCAGAGAGTACAGATATTATCTAACCTAACAGATATTAGTCAGCAATCCCTGCCTAGTGAGATCTCTTGGGAACATGTTTTAACTGTGCTTCTCTCTGCCTTGGGTATCCTTTTGTAAGTGTTTCAGCTTATGTCTCGTATCTGAACCTAAAACACCCAAGGGTTAATAGACACAGCGGTAAATTAAATTAATCCATTACATCTAGATCTCTTCTGCAGCTTTGGTAATGAAGTTCTATTTTTATATCCTTATGATGAGCCATTACTGTATGTAGAGCAGATATCTGCCATATTTGGTGATATGGAGTAGAAAACTAGACTGTTAAAGATGGGGCACAGGCTACCGAGAGCGCCCATCTGAGTTTATTCCCAGTCATTTCACTGATAGACTACAGCTTGTGAGCACCCTGAAGGCAAGAAGGCGTCTTATTTCGTCTTCTACATCCAGCATCATTCAAACGTCATTTAGTGTCATTTAATCCAAATAGAATATTTAGGTTTCTCAATTCAAAGTGGAGATATTCTTATAGTACGGCTCACGGTCCTGCCTTTTGGTAATAGGTGCTACTTCTCTACCTGCCATACCCCACCCTTAAAAAAAGAATTGTTTAACCCTGCCCAGCTGATGATGTGTGTTATCGCTGAACGACGTGGCGGAAGTACGCAGCTCTCCTGAGCCTTGACAGCCTCAGTACTGGTCCTTCCTCTTGTCCTTCTAGCGACGCTGAAGGAGCTCATCTCACAGACCATGATCTGCTGGGCCCAGGAGGACCAGATCCAGGATTCAGAGCTGGTTCGGATGATGTTCAGCCTCCTGCAGAGGCAGTACGACAGCATCGGGGAGCTGCTGCAGGCGCTGCGGAAGACCTACACCATCAGCCAGGCCTCCGTGAGCGACACCATCAGCCTGCTGGCTGCCCTGGGCCAGATTCGCTGCCTGCTCAGTGTCCGGATGGGCAAGGAGGAGGAGCTGCTCATGATCAACGGGCTGGGGTAGGTCATTCCCATCAAGGGCAAGTTCTCAAAGAAGCTTCCGGTGGGAAAACTGGTCCAACTTGCTACACGGCAGTTCTGGAATCAAATCACGTCAAACCTCCGTGTGCCCCCATCCTGACTTCACTCCTCATGGGATGATGTGCTCGTTAAATCAGTCACCTTCCATAACCTGAGAGACCAGACAGTGGGCTACTTGGGATGAGGGGGCATGGCCAGAAGAAGTGGGGAGGAGTCTTGGAGAAAAGCAGATATTTAGTCTGAGTCTGATAAAAAGAGCCCCAGGGAGGCAATGAAAAAAATCCAGAGGAAGGGACAGTGTGTTCAACCCAACGAGAGAGAAACGTTTTGAGCACTTGAGTTTTGGGAGATCTTCTGAAACTTCCCTCTTACAGCCCAATTCCTCCCTTTTTTCAGGACTAATGTGGAGTCATTTTCTTCAGTTCTTTGAGCCACCTTTCCCCCATGACAGTAGCTCGTGGCTCTTCCTTAGAAGCCACGTCACCAGAAAGATTGCATTTTATTTATTTGTTTATTTTTATTTTCATCATTAAAATTTTTTTTTAATTTTTATACAATTTTTAAAGGTTACTTTTCATTTACAGTTATTACAAAATATTGGCTAAATTCCCCATGTTGTACAATACAGCCCTGAGCCTGTCTCACACCCAGCAGTTTGTACCTCTCACTGCCCCACCCCTATGTTTCCCCTCACCCCCTCCCCACTAGTAACCACTAATTTGGTCTCTATATCTGTGGGTCTGCTTCTTTTTTGTTGTATTCACTAGTTTGTTGTATTTCTTAGATTCTACATATAAGTGATGTCATACACTATTTGTCTTTCTTTGTCTGATTTATTTCACTTAGCATAATGCCCCCCAAGTCCATCCATGTTCCTGCAAATAGCAAATTTTCATTCTTTTTTATGGCTGAGTAGTGTTCCATTGTATATATACACCACAAGAAAGATCACATTTTAGACATCAAAAAGATTTCCTTTAAGTAGGTAGCAGAGTTCCCTTTTGCAGATGAGAAAACTGAAGCCCCAAAAGGTTCACTGACCAGCCCACAGTTTCATTTGATTAAAATCAAGCACTAGGGCTACAGCCTTCCTGCTTCTGGATGTTCCATCCTACCACCCTCGAGCCAGCAGAGTAAAGGAGCATCACTGAGGCCCAGAACAGGAACTCTGAATATACCTGCTGGGAGTCGGGGGAAGATGCATGCATTTTTAAAACTCATTTCCAAAGAGGAATCTTACAACAGAGATGAAGAGACTTTTATGGAAAGAGAAAAAAGCCACAGAATTAGCCTCTCCCCCAGCCCTTGCAGTAGACACAGCTGCGCTAAAAACTGATTGTGTCTCCTCTTAACAGCAGCAACCTTGGGGGAATGGGTATAGATAGGCAAGAGTAACCACCTGCAAGGGATTCCACAGCCGGGTTACAGGCTGCTTCTGTGTTTTGATTTGCCTGCAGCTTTATTATGTGAATTTATGTTGAATGACTTTAAAATATAATTCTTTTTATGTTTCATTGTTGATCATTTCATTGATTTTTTTTTTTTTTTTTTTTTTTTTAGCACTGCTGTCCAAAAATGTCATTGGTACCTAATACACAATCGCCTTAAGGAAAGGGTACAGCCCTACCATTTGGATAACTGAAGTACATAGAGACATAGATATCAGGACAAGAGAACAGAAAATAGAAGACCCTTAGCACACAGAGGAAGAGAAATCAGTGATCTGAGCTGTCTCAAAACTATTACAAGCAAAAAAATCAAGGGACAACTGTTTAATGTCTTTAGAAGGAAATATTTCAAAGAAAGAGAGCACTTAGTAGAAATAAAGGAGCACAGAATATTCCTTTCAGCTAAAGAAAGGCCCTCCATGTATATTCTCACCAACCTAGTGCCTCCTTAGCATCTTTCCAGCACGTCACATGTACATTACTTCACCCCGAGCATGTTTGTGCATTTGTGTGTTCTCGCCCCTGAATTGTGGTAGCATTGAAATAAGCAAGGGCTGACCTCTCTCTCTGATTACCCTAGAGACATAATGAACAACAAGGTGTTTTACCAGCACCCCAACCTCATGCGAGTCCTTGGAATGCACGAGACAGTCATGGAGGTGATGGTGAACGTGCTGGGTGCAGAGAAATCTCAGGTAATGCTCCGAGGAGAATTTAACCAGAACTTGACCCCTGGGCAGGGACACGTGAGGTGACCTCTTTACAGCCACGTGGCTGGTGCCTACTGCCTAGTGACTCTTCCCAAGGAGGGGGCGGGGATGAGCACACAGCCAGGAAGGAGCCAAGAGATGGGGTCCAGCCAGTGTAGGAGTTCTCGCTCATTCCACCGGGCTGCGTAGTCTCCTTCCCATCCTCTGCAGCCCTGCTCCTTCTGAGATGGAATGCCTCTGGTTCTACTTAGGAGCCTGGTGTGTTCGGTGCTGTGTCAGGAGAAGGCTGTTCTAAAGGAGAACACGATTTTAATAACGATCCTGGCAGTGTTCCCACAAGAGTATGCGTGTTTCCTCTCTGAGCCGAGCTCCTGACGATGTTGGATTTCCTGGCCAGCTCCTCCATAAGGAGCCTGTTGTCAGGGGGAGCTCCTGTTGCCAAGGGTCAGGGAGTGCTGATAGTGCCCACCTGGGCATGTATCACAATTTTTCTGGGTCCTCATCAGAGTTAGAGAGCTTCTGAAGGCGGAAGATGGGGTATGTTTTCAAATATTGGGAATTCCGAAGTGCCTGATCCCAGGAAAGCAGTTCCACCAGTATTGACAGGTGAGGGTTGTGAGTTAAGAAGAGGAGCCAAGCTTACCTACCTCCTCACTTCCTTCCTTCTGGTCTCTTTTGAAAGTGGACTCTCTCCAGAAGATCCCTGAGCAAATGTCTGGATGCCTCAGCAGGCAGGCAGACTGGAGCTTTCAGAACCTCCATGATTCTAAAGGCAGAAATTAAGGGCTTTCTAGGGTCCTGAGCCAACACTGATACCATTTATTGAGCATGATTGATCAGACAGAAGATGTGGCCAAGCCCTGGAGATGCTAATTACTTTGTTAAGCAGAGGAGCCAAGCACTGTAGATGGTAATAGAAGTTGGCATCTCAGTGCTAAATTGTAAGAATCATATTACGAGTATTACCATGGGAGAGTAGTTATCAAGGACAGAAGTAATTGGGGAAGGCTCACAGTCTGGGACGGTGATGCTTTTGGGACTTCTACAACTGTAGGAGCCAATCTTTACCCAGAAGACTCAGGTTTGATAGTAGTTTTGGGTCTTGTTTGTCTGTGATCACCCATCTCCCTTTCTGTCTACTCCCTTCCTAGTTAGAATGGTCTGATGTGGGGTTGTACAGTTTCTCATGACATGTAAGGATGACTGGGATTCTGGTTTGACATCTATTTTCTTTGAAAGAAAGATACTTCAGGAATTAAAATTAGCTCTCACTATTTTTAGAAGCCTCTTTTAGGTGTGTATTCTCTGTCCCTCCTGTGAATCAGTCTTGGAACCATCTGGAAGTAACGAGAAAATTCATTTTCCAAACTGTTGGCAGCTTGCAAGACTTCACCCTAAAACTCTTTGAAGTCAGCCGTTTCAGAAAGGCCTCGTGATAGAGTCTTCTCCCTGACACTTTCTACTTCTCTCTACAGATTGCCTTTCCAAAGATGGTTGCTAGCTGTTGCCGCTTCCTGTGCTATTTCTGTCGAATTAGCCGACAAAATCAGAAGGCCATGTTTGAGCATCTCAGTTACCTGCTGGAGAATAGCAGTGTTGGCCTAGGTAGGTCACATTATAACGTCTGCTGTTGGCTCAGAGGTTACCCTCCCCCTGCTGACCACTTAGGCAATAAAGGGAAAGAAGTCACATGCATGCTATGGTATTTTTAAATATAAGAAGGAACCCTGCCTCATCTAAAATCAGGTGAGATGATAATAATACCATGTCTCTGCTCTCCCACCTAAGTAGAGAAGTCGCTGCCAGCCAGCGCTGGTGACAGATTTGTGTCAGCATAGTCACAGTTTGCCTCCTCTCTCTGGGGACCAGTGGCTCATGGTATATGAAATGCTGCCCGAGTCTGTGGGTGTAGTCTGCAGATACAGCGCCTCCCAGCCCATTCAGCTGACCAGGGAGCAGTGCTAACGAGACCAAGGTTATGGATCCAGTCCCCTCTTGGGCTGCATGCCTGTCCCATCAGCCAACCAGCCAGTGCTTTCGTAGCTGCAAGGCAGACGGGCCAGGAGCAACTATGGACCAAGAGTGTAAATCCATCACCACTGCTAGAAAACCAACGCATATACATGCCTCACTCACTGTTGTGGATGTAAACCAAATGAATTTGTGGAAGACTCAAATACACACATGATGTGCACGTGAAATCTGAAATCTCAGTTTTCCTATTTATCAAATGCAACCATACACTGACCAACCTTTTTATAAAATGCCACCTGAAGTTTTTCTCAGTTCTAGCCTAAGAACCAAACAAAGGAAATGAGACAATGTTGGTGACCTGATTTAACTGTAAGAGCTAATGCTGTTTGAGTCTATTTT
Source organism: Kogia breviceps (assembly GCF_026419965.1). Classification (NCBI taxonomy): domain Eukaryota; kingdom Metazoa; phylum Chordata; class Mammalia; order Artiodactyla; family Physeteridae; genus Kogia; species Kogia breviceps. The sequence goes on along the minus strand of NC_081312.1, from coordinate 77,701,831 downwards.
TAAACTCTAGGTGGTGACCCCAGAAATGGCCAAGTTATGTGAGCTTAGTTGATCAAGTGACATCTGAGACTTTTGAATGATCACCAAATGGGGGCCCAAGAACTTCCATGTTAGAAAAGCACTTGAAAATACGTGGTCCCAGCTGATCCTATGAACTGATTTTCTAACTTAAGCTATATTCACAATCAGTCATGAGTGTGGGGAGGAAAGATAGCAAATAGAGCTGTTCTTAAATTGGGTGGGCAGCACCCCCCCCCCCCCCCCGCGGAGGACAGCGATGTGACCCAGGTTTTAGTGTTTGCTGCCCTCTCCTGGCCATTACTGTGCACTGCAACCTCAGCTCAGTGCTCGATGGCCTCTTTCTCCCTTTCTTTCTCCTTCTCTCCTCCTTCCTCAGCCTCCCCGTCTATGAGAGGATCCACCCCGCTGGATGTGGCTGCTTCCTCTGTGATGGACAACAACGAGTTAGCGCTGGGCTTAGAGGAACCAGACCTCGAGAAGGTAACTGGCCCTGGGGAGGCACTGTGCTTGCTGCCCACTGCCTACAGCACAGCCAGGCCAAGGAAAAGCAGACGGAAGTCTGGGTCTCCGTCAGAACCTCTTTAGCGTGAGACACAAATATGGGGGGATGTGAGTCACTGGCAGCTGTATGATAATGAAGACCAAGCGTCTCCTGTGGTCTGGGCTCGCCAACTCCACAGACATGGACATGTGGACACGTGTGTTCTTTGTGCGTGAAGGCCCAGCTTCACTAGTCTGCATGGGCCCACTCTGGACCTGTGGTTCCTAATAAAGTTCTGTGTCGGGCTTCCCTGGTGGCGCAGTGGTTGGGAGTCCGCCTGCCGATGCGGGGGGCGCGGGTTCGTGCCCTGGTCCGGGGGGATCCCGCATGCCGCGGGGCGGCTGGGCCCGTGGGCCGTGGCCGCTGGGCCTGCGCGTCCGGGGCCTGTGCTCCGCGGCGGGAGGGGCCACAGCAGTGGGGGGCCCGCATGCCGCAAAAAAAAAAAAAAAAAAAAAAAAAGTTCTGTGTCATCGAATTTACATGTTTATACACTAAAGAAAGCGACATGACAGAAAACGGTATAATTACTATAAAGATAAAGAGCGCCCACACATGTCCTCTCCGTGGACAGGGGAGACGAAACTGAGCTACCCCACGTCGTCGGGACTGTGAAGTGCGCTCCTGGTGGGGGTCAGGCCGCCTCGCCTCCATCATTTCCCTGTCCCGTCTTGGGACTGTTTCCTTGACTAGACAGCTGACAAGATTGGCAGTGAACTTCCTGAGTGCGGAGAGGAGCAATCTAGTAGGGGGACAAGGAGAAGGTCGTCCACTGCGTGGTGGGTTTGGGAGCACCTAGGAGTGGGCCCCTGACCCTGACAAGGGGATCAGGAAGGACCCTCAGCAAAGAGAGGACCCACAGCGTGGGCAGAAGCTACTCAGTCACATCGCGGGGAAGCGAGCCAGGAATGTTTGAAGTTCAGAGAGGAGAGCATGGTGTGCTGGAACTTCAGAAAGCTGGGTGTGACCAGCGCGCAGAGTGCTTGGGGAGAGTGGGGGGCGGGGTGCAGAAAGCAATGGGCCTTACTCTGCCATTGCTGCTTGTAACAGAAGTCCACGCTCCTCCGGAATCACTGTGTGCCGTGCCCCGCTCGGAATTAACTCACGTGACCCTCAGGACAAGCCTTTTTATTGTTGCCCTAGTTATAGGAGAGGAAACTGAGGCAAAGATTAGGGAACATCCGCAGTGTCGTGGGGTTTGTAAGTGTCAGAGCCAGGGGTCAAAAGCACTGGGCTCCAGAGGCCGTGCTCTTACCTATTATATTATGGGACATCCCTGTAGAGCCTGGAGCCACGGAAACCACTGGAGGGCTTCAAGCAGAGGAGAAACACAGCGCCGTTTATATGTTAGAAAACACTTCCTGGTTGCAATAAGAAGAACTGACTGGAACAGAAACAAGACAACGCCCCCCCCGCCCCCATACACACAGGAACTCAGGAGCTATGCACCAGCAGCATGATATATGATAGCTGTTCCATAAATACCCTGGGTATTCCTAGTCTCTGCCTCTGGTGGGACAGACTTCAGTCAGGCTCAGCTCTTCATACATTTAGACAGCAATAAATATCACGGTTTTTATTTGGGTGATGTGATGACAACTGACACCTGTATTTAAAAGCAGTTAATGGTTCTCTTTTGACAAGACAGTGCCACAAGGCTCAGTGCCCAGCACCCCACCGTCAGCCTCGTTCACCTGTTCAGTTGATACTGCTCAACAAGGACCACAAGCCTCCCTCAGAAGATGCAAGATATATTGAGTGGAGGCCAGGAGGCGGGGAGAGGGGAGAAAGGGGACCCAGAGAAATCTGTAGAGGAGGATGATGGGGCTGCTGCCTCCTTTTCAGGTGGTCCTTGTGGCTCAGCACAGCTCACAGACTTTACTCAGACCAGTGTCGGGAAATGCCCCAAGTGTGTTCCCTGGGGGAGAAGGCGAAGGACCAGTAAATGCTGCCATTCCATTCCACCCTTCTATGTATCACAGCAGGAATCAGGCCTGAGATTGAACAGCAACCACACACACACACACACACACACACACACACACACACGTGCACACACACATATGCACGCACACACACGAGCACTTATTTTTGTGGCCGGTGAAATGCCCTGCACCTGTAACCCTGAAAACTCTAATTCCTGCTTTTATTAATGCTTTTCTGGACTTTATTTATTTATTTATTTATAGCTGCATCGGGGCCTCGTTGCTGTGCACGGGCTTTCTCTAGTTGCGGCGAGCGGGGGCTACTCTTCATAGCAGTGCACGGACTTCTCATTGTGGTAGCTTCTCTTGTTGCAGAGCACGGGCTCTAGGTGCTCGGGCTTCAGTCGTTGTGGCACGTGGGCTCAGTAGTTGTGGCTTGTGGGCCCTAGAGTGCGGGCTTCAGTAGTTGTGGTGCACGGGCTCAGTAGTTGTAGCTCACGGGCTCTACAGCGCAGGCTCGGTAGTGTGGTGCATGGGCTTAGTTGCTCCGCGGCACGTGGGATCTTCCGGACCAGGGCTCAAACCCATGTCCCCTAAATTGGCAGGCAGATTCTTAACCACTGTGCCACCAGGGAAGCCCTTTTCTAGACATTTTTAAGACCAAACAAAATCTAAGCTCCAAGCATAATAATATCCTTGCTACTTTAAGTAGGAAAAAGTGTGATGATAGTTTCTTACTGAATTTTGACTTAGAGCCATCATTCTTTCAAAATGACTTAGAGTATTTGCTGTCAGCAAATACGTGAGTCATTTGACGAATGTTTATTGAGCCCCTACTCTGTGCTAGGCCCTGGGGACTAAAAAATGAAAACACCATTCCTGACTTGGAGGATTAGCAGCACAATGGATTCCCCTCTTCTCCCAGCGTACGTAAAATATCAGAGGCTAAATTAGAATGACAGCTGCATTTCAAGCACAGGAGGTCTATTGGCTAAGCTTTAGCCTGGCACCTTCTGAAAAGTAGGGAGATTCTAAAATATTCTACCAGATCGCAGAGCTGAGATCTTCCGCTAAGTGTCTGGTAACCTGGAAGTGAAGAGAACACACTACCCATCCTAGACCTTAACTGGCCATGACCTCTTTGCTAGCCATCCCACATTGAACGTCTCAGCTCCTGACTTGGGACAGCTGTTGTTGAGCCAGAACTTACCTAGGGACCCCTGATTAGTTGAAGGCCCACCCAGTCAACCAGTGACTGAACATTTTGGTCTTGAAATAGCATGGCCAAGTGAACATGGCCAGCCTGCATCCACTGTTGCCTCCCCAGAGACACCCTACTTAGACCTACTTTTAAATGGCAGATCCCTCTTGCCAGAACTGGAAAATCCATGGAACTATATAGCACATGGAGTGTTCCTACATAGCAGTGATCATCAGTCTCGTCAATTGCTTGGAAACAAAAATGAATAAAAGGTTCCAATTTCAAATCTACTCAATTATTTACCTGGAAAGTCCTGGGCTCTCTCTAGCTTCTAGTGAGATGAAAGCCCTTCAGTTCCCAGACTTTTGCCTGCCTTATAGCTATGTAAAAAACTTACATTAAAAAAAACAAACAAGGGCTTCCCTGGTGGCGCAGTGGTTGAGAGTCCGCCTGCCGATGCAGGGGACGAGAGTTCGTTCCCCGGTCTGGGAGGATCCCACGTGCCGCGGAGCGGCTGGGCCCGTGAGCCATGGCTGGTGAGCCTGCGCGTCCGGAGCCTGTGCCCCGCAACGGGAGAGGCCACAACAGTGAGAGGCCCGCGTACCGCCAAAAAAAAAAACAAACAAACAAACAAACAAAAAAAACCCCTGGGCACTTACTATTGTATTGTTCTTGGCAGGTGGTGACCTACTTGGCAGGCTGTGGCCTACAGAGCTGCCCCATGCTTCTGGCCAAAGGATACCCTGATGTCGGCTGGAACCCCATTGAAGGGGAGCGCTACCTGTCCTTCCTGAGGTTTGCCGTCTTCGTGAACAGTGAGTCTCAGTTTTCCATGTTTTTCAGACCTAGGAGGGCATAATTGTGGCGGATAGTAGGAAAAGGAAATCCTTTGCACTGCTTCCTCTCCATAAATAGGATAGATTCTATAGGTAGGTGGCAGCTGGAAGAAAAATCAGGCTAGACAAGGATCAAGAGTAGAATCCAATGGGCAGTCCTGAGCTCTAGTGCCAGAGCCTGCAAGGAACTCACTGCATGGGCTTGGGCTTGTCATCTCTCTGTACCTCTTCTCCTAAAAGAGGGGGCTGATTAATATCTTGATCTCACTTGTTTCACAGAATTAAATGCAAGTGTGCCTCCAGATCCTTAGACTATTAGTTGGTTGGATGGATAGATGGATGGATGGATGGATGGATGGATAGATAGATGGGTGAATAAAAATCAGGAATAACTGATCACTGTTAAAGGTAACTAAACTCCCAGGAGAAAAAAAATTGATATAGAAACCCTAAATATTATTCTTCTTAATATTGATACAAGTCACCTCTCTTTTATAGTGAATTCCAAGTTGACCCAAATTCTGTATTTTCACTAGTTTAATGTGCTGAATATTGTGTAAAATAAGTAAACTACTTTCTTAAAACTGTACCTTGTCTCCCTAGATTCTGCTAAAATACAAATTCACTTATATTTACATTATAGTTATAATAGTTCTCCCTTTTCCCAGTTTGGAGTTTCAGGCTAACAAATCCAGCTGGGCTGGTTAAGTGATCACAAAGAGGGACTGCACCTAATAAACAATCATGCCGATTTTTCTAACTATGAGAATTCACCTAAAAATATATTGGCGTGATGCGATCATTACATTTCCATGAGCTCTTCTTGTCTTCCTTCCCCTTGCCACCCCCCCCCCCGATTATCTTCCTACACCATAATGCACTCTATTCTTAATATTTGAATGGTTTCCATTGTCCCAGGTTTTCCCCTTTCCTGACTTGGTGACAGACCTTGGATGTCTACCTTTTGTTCCCCTGGGACTCATCCAGCCAAGTTTTTAGGAACTTGGATCTTCTGCTTCTCTCTGCGTGTTCTTCACTGTCCCTCCTGTCTGTTCAGCATCAGCATTGCTAAACTCCATTTTCTTCCTCTGAGGCCAGTTTCAGAGCATCCTCTAATAGTCTGTCTTACTTCTAATCCAGATGATTGCATGTCCAGAATTAATGCAGTTACTGTGGTAATAAAGGGAAATTTTTTGTTAAATAGATTTTTAAGGATTCATAAATGTCACCAAATTATGTAAATAGACTGTATGACACAAACCAGATACAGGCAGGACCCATTTTTTCATGTTGGCCACCTTCACAGTCAAGATCAAGTGCTTTATGAGTCAATTAGTGGGACTATCCACATGGGTGATGAAGGTAGAGGAGCCCACTGGCTATGGTCTTACCTGGATGGCCAAATTCCAAAACTTCCTTATGCTTATTGGGTACTACCATATTCAACTCTAAACCAAAAACATTTGGTCCTCCCTCTTTGCTTTCAGATTGTTTTATGTCTTTTTAATATATTCTCTTTCATAATGCAATACATTCTAGCAAATCTATTAGACCATCAGTAGGAAGATATGTGCACTTTAATGTTTATTGTGTCTCTATTATATAAAGGCCACATTTGGTCTTGGCAAAGGATGTTGGCTTTTGCATTGAAAGAATTAACAGTCTAGTAAGTGGAACAGGCATGGATAGAGATCACTATAATAAGGAGTGGAGTAAGGTAGGGACAGAGTGAGAGGATTTCATGAGGGGAAGCTCACATTGATCAGGAAAAGTCTCCTGGGGGAGGTGATATTAGAGGTGAGCTTTGAAGGGTCAGATTTCCAGATGCAGAGATGCAGAAGAGGTGATCCAGGTAGGGAAAAGCTTGAACAGTGGCCTGAGAGCTAAAGCACACATGCTCAGGAAACACAGTGATTGGCTCTAGAGGATAGATACATGGTTGACAGTGGTAAGAGACGAGGTTTAAAAGGTAGGTAGGCAGCTATACTAGGGAGGATCTAAATGCCAAGCTGAAGAGTTTTGTCTTGATTCAGGGTGCAGAGAACTGGGAAAGAAGATAGATTCATGGCAACCACTGGGAACTTCTGTGCCCAGGTTAGGATAATGAGTTTCTGAATTATAATGGTGATGATGGGAATGGGATAGAGGAGATCAGCTGGAAAGAAATTACAGAGACAGAATTTATAGGACTCGCTGGTGGTGATGACTCTGGTGGCTGGGCCCTGGGTATGTTGAGAGAAAAGGAACAGAAGTCACTTTGAAGCTTAGAGATTTTTTTTTTTTTTTTGCTGTGTTGGGTCTTCATTGCTGCACATGGGCTTTCTCTAGCTGTGGCGAGTGGGGGCTACTCCTCGTTGCGGTGCACGGGCTTCAGTAGTTGTGGCACACAGGCTCAGTAGTTGTGGCTCACAGGCTCTAGAGCACAAGCTCAGTAGTTGTGGCGCACAGGCTTAGTTGCTCCATGGCATGTGGGATCTTCCCGGACCAGGGATTGAACCCGTGTCCCTTGTCCCCTGCATTGGCAGGTGGATTCTTAACCACTGCACCACCAGGGAAGCCCTGAAGCTTAGAGATTTAAGGGTAGGGAGAAAAGAAATAAGGATGGTCAAAAGGAGGAAATGGTTCGAGATGGAGGGTGATGAGCTTGTGTGATTCAGGTAATGATTTGTGAACCCCAAATGGAGATGCCTCTAATTGGGGTAAGAGGATAGAGATCAATCAGGCAACAGATTGGGACAAAGTAGACTTGCGGGTCACCTGCTGTTGAAATGGTAGGAATGGACTGTCACAGGGGAGAGCATGAAAGAGAGAGGGATGGCAAGTATGGAGAAAGAAAAAATTAGAATCTTCTTGAGCACCTAGAGGAGATAGAGTGGCTCAGTCACAGCAGAATGACATGGAAGAGTTTGGGCTGGAGGATGGAGTATCTTGGGTTCAGATATGGCTCCATCAGTAGCTCTGTGAATTTAGGCAAGTTACTAAAACTTTCCTAGCCTCGGGGGTTTTTTGTATATAAAACAGAGATAATAATTGCATATATCTCACAGAGTTGTTGTGAGGCTTAAATGAAGTAATCCATGGAGAACTGCCAGAAATGTAGTAAGCCTGCAGTCGTGTTAGTTGACATTGTTATTGTGATCCTTACAAGAGTATTAGGGCATTTGAAATGGGAAGACTCTCATAAACAGATTCCTTGGGATCTCAAAGCTCTTTGTCTTAACATCTCTATTTCAAAGTCTTTATATCTAAGAGGTGATTACAAAGGACTTCCTGGCCACTTTTGTGGCCTCTGCTCTGCAGCGAAAGATGAAGGTGTTATGGGTGATCATGATAGATAATGGGGGTGGTTATGGTGGGTGATGGTGATGGTAGGGGTGGGTTGGTGGTAGGTGGTGATGGTGGATGAGTCATAGTGAGGGTAGTAATAGTGGGTAGTGGTTGGTGATGACAGTGATGAAGGGATATGATGGTTGAGTGGTAGCCATCGTGGGTTTTGCAAGGTGATCAAGGTGAGTGGTGGTTAGTGATGGTAAGTATGGTGATAATGTTTCAAGGGTAGTGGTGAGTGATGGTAGGGGTGGTGATAGTTGGTGATGGTATATGATGGCTGGGTGGCAGACGGTCATAGTGGGTTGTAGGGGTGACTGTGGTAGGTGGTAGTGCATGGTGAGGATGGTGGCGGTGGTAATAACAGCTAGCACTTAGCATTTTCATGTGCCAGGCATGGTTCAAAGCAATTTTATATGTATTAACTTATTCATTTGATGCAACAATCCAGTGAGTTAGATAAAGTTATCTTTATCATTTTATGGATAAACACCCCTATGCTGAGAGAGATTAAGTACCTTTCCCAGAATCACACAGCTAGTAAGACTTTTCCTAAGATTTGAACCAGAGCAGTTTGGCTCCAGAGGCCAGACTGTACTCAAACCATTATGTAGTATTGCCTTGATAACACTTTCTCCCTAATGAACAAGGAGAAATAACATTTCCTCCTTTGAGCTGATCAATAATTGTGGAATTATTTAATTTCTGTTTGGTGCTAATGTTTAAAAAAAATTTTTTTTGAAGGCAGATCAAAAGCTCTTGCTAAGAGGGAGGGGATATGGGGATATATGTATATATATAGTTGATTCACTTTGTTGTACAGCAGAAACTAACACAACATTGTAAAGCAATTTTACTCCAATAAAGATGTTTTTAAAAAGTAAAAAATTTTAGGGCCTCCCTGGTGGCGCAGCAGTTGAGAGTCCGCCTGCTGATGCAGGGGACATGGGTTCGTGTCCCAGTCCAGGAAGACCCCACATGCCGCGGAGCGGCTGGGCCCGTGAGCCATGGCCGCTGAGCCTGCGCGTCCAGAGCCTGTGCTCCGCAACGGGAGAGGCCACAACAGTGAGAGGCCTGCATACCACAAAAAAAAAAAAAAAAAGTAAAAAATTTTAAAAAGCTCTTGCTATATCAAAATAATAGAATTAGAAAATTCTTTCTAACATTATTTTACTAGTTTCTATTAAAGTTAGTGTTAAATCTTCTTAAAGAAGATTTGTCTTCAAAAGCACTTCTTAAAGCATATCATTTCCTCCACTTTATTTTTATTAGCTTGCTGGGAAGCCTTGGGTTGTGTTTAACGCTAGGAGTACTGAAGCTGACAAATTTCTATTAACCCAGGAGTTGCAAACTTTATAGCCAGTGTACACACAGATGTGTCTGGGTGTCTGATTAATCCCTTCCTAATGTGGTACCAAGTAGGAAAAGATTCCTTACAAATCTGCAAAAAGAAAGAAAAAGTAATTCTGTGCCTCCTTAGGGTCCTTGGAGTATTTCAGTGATATCTTCCTCAGGCTACAAGCTTATCTGTGAGGAACACAGTATGTCCTAGCTTTGCTGAATCTGTTTCCCTAGGCAGCTTGATCATCAGTGGTCATAAGCTGGGCATCCATCATATGACATGTGAAGAGTACATGAGGAGTTATGAGAAGTGACAGGAGACATGCTCTAGAAGTTGTGCCCTGAAGTCACTTACAAATCAAAGCAGCAAACCCAAGTAAAATGATCAGCAACGTACATACATACTAAAAACTCAACTACACCTACCTACACAGTGAGACATGTGACTGTTGACAGGCCAAAAATGATGGTGCTTATTGGAATCTGGTGAAGTGAATACAGGAATGCCTGGGGAAGAAGGCAAACGTTGAATAACATCTTGAAGAAAGAAATGGACATAGTTTAACAGAGTAGTTGGGGGAGAGCTTACTAGGGGGCGTTGAGCTGGGAGCCATAAAACTTTTAGGATGTGTCATTTATGTCTCAATAACAATGGAAGAAAAGTCTTTTAGGATCAAGAGTACAAAGTAGCATGTTAGCTTTGAAGGGCATAGTAGGAACGAATGCTTAAAAGAATCAGCTGGTTCGTATATTCATGTTTTTAGAGTTAGAAAAAGATGTAATAACCATTCTTCAGTGTGATTGGTACTGATGACCGGGGATGGTTAGGATTAAAATGTCTAAGATGTCTCAAATTTATAATCCTAGGAAATGGACAGCCTTGGTTCCTGCAAACAAAGGCTGATAATGCAGTGATGGAGAGTCACCCTCAGCGTTCCATCTGATCATTTCAAGCCTCTACATGATGTTAACAGAGGCTTGAGCATCCAGGGTTAGATAATTCAGACATGAGCCCTGTTCTTATTAAATACAGTCTAGTGAGAAAAGTAGAAACAGATACAAACAATTCATTAATTATACTTGTGTGCAATGCTTTAAGGAAGAGGATAGGATATTTGAGAGGACTAGATCCTCTGGGGCTTCCAAGTTTAAGCTGGTCCTGAAGGATGAAGTGGAGTTACCTAGATCAAGGTTTTATGTCAAAGGAATGAGAAAGGCAAAGTCCCAGGCAAAGGAACTTAAAACGGGGATTGTGTTTAGAATAGAGAGAGTAAGAAAAGCAATGGGCGGAAGGTGAAATCATTTCATCCTTACTAATCATCCCTGTGGTGAGAATGACCTCTTCTGTTCAAATGGGGAGAATCATTCCATTTGCATCCAACTTCTTAGGAACATTGAAAAGAAGGTCATAATGCGAAGGCAATGTTGAGAGCCTTTGAAGAAAGGCTCTGTGAACATACACACTGCTATTAAGCTAATTATTCGTTTGGAACTCCAGCAAAAACATTGCTGTAAGCCCCTGGGCAAAACTAGCTTACCTCAGATCTCTCTCTCCCTTGAAAAATGCCCGCAAGGTCCGTATTCAGCTTCCCCACTGTGGATTTGGTTGGCAGTCCAACTTCCTGAACTACAGGTAATTAGGAAGAGAATGTTCTCTCTCTTCTAATCAGGCCATCCTCTCTACCTTGTAAAGCCTTGAGAAATTATTTTCCTTGGTCCCCTCTCCAATTAGCATCAATGGTTGCACTTCAGTTCCTTCCTATTGTAGGGTGCCCTCTGCATCCCCCACGGATGACCACAGTTCAGTGATCAAGTGATGGCTTTCTGAGTCCATTGTAGCTCCAACCTAATTAGCTTAGATTTGAAGACCTGAGATTCAGATAAAATAAGGCTAATTTGGCAAATGAATTTCAATAGCAAACTCAATATAGAACTCATAGCCTTATTTTTCAAATTCTTTCGGAAATTGTGGTCCACGTTCCGTCAAATTCCATGATGCTGATCACTTTGGAAAGAGCTAAGTTAATTTCAGTGTGCTGGTAAAGACAAGGGCTGACCCACAAGTGTTTCCATTCTGAGAACTGAAAGAATCAGAGCACAGTCTTTAAATAAGCTTGACTAACCGGGTTGGGTTTTTTCTGCATTTTTTTGACACTTACAATTTCAGAGTTTTAGCTTCATTATTCTTGTAATAGAAAATGACAACTAAGAGTGTGCTACTTGATAAGTTTTGGGGGCGAACAACATTTGAAAGTAGCCAACTGTGAGTTATGTCTGTAACTAAGAATATTTGCTTTCAAATATGTGGATTATCACGGTGCTTTTCTTTAAGTATCCCTCTGTGATTAAACTCTATCATGTATAAATGCTAGGTTCACCTCATAGGAAAATATGTCCTTAAGACTTAGCATCACCTCTTTATCTGAGCTCTTCTATAAACTGTACAATATCACACTCAACCTTGTCCTTGGGTTCTTTTCCTTCCCTGATTCATTCCACCATACCATTATTGTGATTATTTTACCTTTTTAGCATCTCCTGAGAATTTTCTTCACATGGATTCTGGTTTAATTAAAAACAATTCTTTTTTTATGTTATATTAGATGAAACCCAAAGAAAAGCTTCTTTGTAAAAATTTCAGTCTCTTCTCGAAGGATTGAGCTATAAAATAGTGAACGCGTGCTGATGGGCTATATAAATTCAGTTTAATGAAATATTCTGAATCTAGGTACACAGTTCTAAAACTTACAGAGGTATATACTTACAATCCTGAATTATACCTGTGGTGTAGAAGGTCAAGTGATAGAATAGGATGTCAGCAGGCCAAGCTCTTGACCCGGACTATGGGTAGACTCTCCAGGGCTGTCAGACACAGCAGTGTGTTCACTTGTGAGTTTGTGTGGGCACAAGTTAGTTTCAAATATTTGAACAGCAAGCTCAGCCCTTCTGATGCTGTGGACATGGTGGAAGAAATCTCTGCATATAGGTTAAACTAATAGACTCACTCGAAAACTAGAAGAGGCACAAGCATCTCAAGAGGGCACATGAGACCCAGTGGGACTGTGCAGTGTACATATTCACACAGGGATTTGCTAAAAATCTGGAAGAGAAGCCAGATTTTATGGGTTCCCATTCGAATGCTCTACTCTAAGTTGATTCATAAAATTTTTCTTCAAACAGAACTTAAACTCCTGTGATCGTTTTAAAATATATCTATAAATTCTTCCATGCTCCTTCTTCCAAAAGATGGAGCCTGCTTCTTCTCCCTTTGAGTGTGAGCTGGACTCAGTGAATCACTTCTCATGAATAGAATATGGCAGAAGTGACAGTATGTGACAAAGTTGTAAAAGGTATTGCAGCTTCTGCCTTACTCTCTCTCTTGGATCCTTTGCTCTGTGGGAAGCCAGCTGGCATGTCATGAGAACACTCAAGGAGCCCTATGGAGAGGTCACATGATGAGGAACTGAGGCCTCCTGCCAACAGCCATGTGAGTGAGCGTGGAAGCTGATACTCCATGTTCAGGCAAGCCTTCAGAAGACTGCAGCACTGGCTGACATTTTTACTGCAACCTCATGGGACATCCCAAGCCAGGACCACCTCACTTAGTCACTCCCGAGTTCCTGACTACAGAAACTGTGAAATGATAGTTACTGCCTTAACCTGCTAAGATTCCAGGAAATTTTTAATGCAAGAATAAATAATTAATATTACAACAGCATATCAAGATGCTATCTATTATAGAGCTCAATCCTCTAATAATATCTAATGATTTTATTTAAAAGTTTTTCTTTAGGCTTCATCCAATATACAGCATCAAAAAGTCTTGTCTTTGAGGCTCCTCATTAGCACAGGGATAAGTTCTTAGACACAAATTAAGTTGTCATCTGAGACACTGAGACAGAAAGTGTGTTTCATGAAATTGTTTGAACAAGCTGTAAAACTACTTTTGATTATAAATATTGGCTCTGAGAAGCATTGGCTATCCCTCTCTACATGTGATAGTTCACTGCTTAATTACTTCTTTGGGAAATGATACCCTGTCTTAGTTGTCTACGGTTCTTCCAAAGAAAAATACCAGCAAAATACAATTGTCCAACCTTTAGCTCCCCACAGAGCCAGTCTAAGAGTAACCAAGATAACTTTACCAAGTTGATTCTCACCTGGATAAATGATTTCAGAAATGCCCTGAGGTTCATTCCCACAGACCTGGTTGTTCTAGGGTATGTATTAGACTCTGAGAGAAGACAGCTCAGGAGCTAGCATGTCACTTCTCCAGATGTTAATTGAGGCACACACGCTTGAGTTACCATCTTACCTCCTCTAAAGGAAGGAAGGAAATACCTATTAAGCACCCCTCAGAGAGTTAATAAAGAGGTAAAGTCACTTGTGAATTAATCAGTAATCCATGGCAGACTCAGTAGTGTATTTCTTGCCCTCTGAGGACCTAAATATAGCGAAATAATGTGAATAGCGCAAAATCCTGAACTGAGAAGTAAGACTGTTCAATATTACTTAATCGTAATACTTCAAATAAATAGAGTCTGATGTAATTTATCCAAGCTCCCCTTTCTCTGCATCTGTATTACCTCCTAATTTTAAGAGTATGTGACAAGATCAATCAAATACTGTTTTCCCAGCCTCATCAATTAGAAATCAAATCTGGGGGAATTCCCTTGTGGTCCAGTGGTTAGGACTCTGCACTGTCACTGCTGAGGACATGGGTTCAATCCCTGGTCCGGGAACCAAGATCCCACAAGCCACCTGGCGTGGCCAAAAAGAAATCAATTCCGGGGTTGTTCTCTCCAATGAGTTGGTAATAATGCTTCTTTCCCTTAGGTGAAAGTGTGGAAGAAAACGCTAGCGTCGTGGTCAAGCTGCTCATCAGACGCCCCGAGTGCTTCGGCCCAGCCCTGCGGGGTGAAGGAGGAAATGGTCTATTGGCAGCCATGCAAGGCGCCATTAAGATCTCTGAGAACCCAGCCCTCGACCTCCCCTCTCATGGGTACAAGAGAGAAGTGTAAGTGAATGAATTGCCTCCTCACCCCAATATGGTTGGTAAGCTCTGAAATATTCTCAGTACACGCATGATAAATCAAACGTCCATAACCTCCCCCTGGTAGAGAAAGCACAGGCTCTTTGCAGTTGCGGCTCAAACATTTTAGATCACTTTGTCAAGCTTGTTGTTATCTTGACTCCCAGTAAGCCTAGTGATAAGTATCATCTTCACCCCTTTCCATTTCTCCTACTCCACTCAGGCCAACTGGCAAATGGAGGAGTCAGCAAGCTCTTTCAGCCCTCACTGCGCTTCCCTATGGCATCCCCATGGGAGGAAGCTGTATCCAGGCTAAGAGGCCTAGGCCAACAGTGTTCTAGTCACTGTCTAACCCCAGCCCATTCCCTTCAGTATTTTGAACCTTGGTGTCCCATCTCATACCTCAATTTTTTTTTTTTTTTTTTTTTTTTTTTTTTTTGTGGTACGCGGGCCTCTCACTGTTGTGGCCTCTCCCGTTGCGGAGCACAGGCTCCGGACGCGCAGGCTCAGCGGCCATGGCTCACAGGCCCAGCCGCTCCGCGGCATGTGGGATCTTCCCAGACCGGGGCATGAACCCGTGTCCCCTGCATCGGCAGGAGGACTCTCAACCACTGCGTCACCAGGAAGCCCTACCTCACTTTTAAGAAGAGGGAGTACCCTCCACTCCCTCTTCTGAAAGTGTTTGATATTCCTTAGGTAAAAAGAAAGCTGCAGAGTGTGAAAAATCACAGCACTAAAAATCTTGGTATTTAATGGTTAAAGACATAGTACATTATCAGATTGCCTTGTGGCCTTCCTTTCATTATGTCTTGTGGACATTTCCCTTTTATCACAGCCTCTAGATTAGACCCCAGAATCTAGAGATGGGATATAACTCAGCAGAGGTAACTTTGAAGCCAGTGGCTCCTTTTTTTTGGTGGGGGGAGGGTATTAGTTCTGGTAGGTGATCTGGTAGAGTTAGATAGAATCCCGAACACAAACTAACTGTCCTAAATTTCTCATGTGAAATGAGAAAAACTGAGGCCCAGAGTCAAATAGCTTGTTAGCAACAGGGCCAGGACCTGGACTTGACCCTTCTGACTTCTTGTCCAATGTGCTTTCCATGTCTATTAAGGAAGGAAAAGGGAGGGAATGGTTGGTAGGAGCTTTGGGGGTCACAGTGCAGCTCCATGAGTATGTGTGGTCTGCATGATCCATTCATGTCAGTAAAGTTCATGGGACCCTAGAAATGTCATGAACAAATATTTGGGTCCCTTGAGCTTGGTGAGTTAAACCATCTCATTGACAACCAGAGGGAGAGAAGGAGCCCAATGGAAAGGATGCGTGATGGCCAGGGTGAGCAGAGAAAGTGTTTCTGTATCGTGTCTAAAACATGGCCCCACCTGCCAGGCTGCCTACATTTCCTTGTGTTGGTTCTGTCTCAGCAGCACGGAGGACCATGAAGATGAAGAAGAGATTGTGCACATGGGCAATGCAATTATGTCATTTTATTCGGCTCTTATAGATCTGCTGGGCCGCTGTGCTCCTGAAATGCACGTAAGTGATGAGTTCCCAGAGAGCAGATTTGAGGGTCTTGAACCAGGAACACTGTAGATTTCATGAATGTCGTTTCTTCTTCTGACTCTGGCATTTGTGAACATGCCTTTCTCTCTGTTCCTTTTAGCCAATATCAAAAGTAGTTTCCATCTCTCGTACCTGATTCTACAGTTTTCTAAGGAATGACTCCTGGGAAGATCTCTGCGTTGTGTGATTTCTCTGTGACACTAATAGGGCATATCTGATACATATTCTGTTTCAAAAGCCTCCCAAAACTATGTTTTCCTATGCCTCAACTTGGTCAAAATATGACCAACTTGATTTCTTGTGTCTATCAGGACACTCCACATGGAAAATCCTTTCTTGACAACAGTGGTGTCAGGCATCAGGAAGGTAGTCATGGTTCAAGTTTGCTTATTTCCCAGAAATAAGCTTTACAGACATACTAAAAAAAAGTTTCTATTTTTATGGGATGTCTTCTCAGACGTCCAGTTTTGAACTAAAAAGTTATGTTTTCACCTTCCTTTTTTCATCTCTGCTGGGGGTGGAGAAAGAGATTGGCCTTATTTCTCATAAAGACTCACATCATAAGTGAGAGAGGAAATACTTACTTCTTGCAGGAAAGCAGAAAAGATAGCTTTTTATATTTAAAAAAATACTTGGTTAACTCTTTAAAAGAACTGTTTGATTTGCTCATTCAGGGCTCACGTGCCTGCCTCTCTCTCCGCAGTGCTCACTGCCTTTGGATTATGTCAGAGCGTCTCCTGAAAGCACTTGCAATGCAGATTGGGATGACATAAACAGTGGTTTCTGGTATTGATGAGGTTATATATTTGGTCACTGTCAAGATAACAGTGGATGTGTTGTATTTGTTTAATGCTAATGAAAGGCAGAATCAATTAAAGTAGTGGCTTTCAAACTTTCTTTCTGACCAAAAAAAAAAAAATTTGTTTTGATCATAGTAAGAAATACAATTTACATTGCAACCTAGTATACATATATTCCAGAAACAAAGTTTATCCTTACTTTGGATAATGCACTCTAATATTTTCTATTCTATACTAATTTATTTCATACTTTTTAATGCTGGTGACAATCCACTAAATGATTTTACAGCCCACTAATTGGTCATGACTACAGTTTGAAAGACATTGCATTAAAGCATTCACTCTTATCTTTCTTCCAGTATGTCATGGTCTTATCTAATAAATGAGGTAGCCTGTTTGCAAATCCATCTACAGGTGTTTAGGGAAACTATTCCAGTATGGAAGAATCTAGGATAAAAGTGGAGAGGAGAAAGTCTAAATCTTCAAAGTGAAGCTGATCAGAATTCTTAACTTAGTATTCTAGTTCCTACTGTGGAACCTGTACCTTAAACACATAGTCCCATCTTGCCATTTCTGTGCCCTTAAACAAATAAAGGAAACCTGAAATCGGGCTAGGGAAATACTAGGGTGTCCTACAATCTTGGGGCAGGGTGTCTTTTCCCCAGATCACCTGTAATCACTTCAAAAAGCAGGTTACACTGTTTGCCTAGTCTCAGGAAAACAGGCAGCATGGGATAGCTAAGTCATCAGAGCCCCTCTGGGAAGGCATTTCCTCCTTGCTTACTGCCCCTCAGATTCAATACCTTATAAACACACAGACACACACACACACAGACACTTTTCCCCTGGCCCGTCCTCTGTTAGTGAGGGGTACGGGTGATGCCATCATCAGTGACAGCCTCCCCTATGCCCACAGGAATGAGAGGTGGCAGCTAGGGTCACACACAGGTGTTCTCCTGTCTCCAGTGCTTCAAGCATTATGTCTCAGCATGTCATCCAGCTCTCTCCTGGGTAGAGTCTATCCTGAGCTCATGACAGTTCCATTGCTGACTAAGAGCCTGTGCCCAGAAGTGCACCTGCTACCCCCAGATCCAAGAGAATGTGCACCTGTACATCCCACCCGTGGCCATAAGGATCAGGTTATCCGTCCCCGGATAATTCCATTGAGATGTTCACGTTCTCTCTGACATCCTCTACACCCTTTTATTGCCCTAGTCCCAGCATTAATCAAACATTTAGGAAATAGAAATTCCTAAGTTGTTTCTCCACTTAGCAGAATTCCAGGGTCTGGAATCGTGGCCACATTGTCACCACTCCTGTCATAGCCACCAAGAGCTCCTGGTATTGCAGTCACACTGAGGACAGGCTGCACCTTCACTGCTGAGACTTGATGCCAAAATGGCATGACCATTGCTGTCACAGCAAAGGAACACACTAGCCCTCCTTGGCCAGAGTCATTCCCTCAGTAGCACCTCTTCTAGAAAATCAAGAGAAAGCTCCTCTTTTTCCTATGGTCACACATGTCTAGAACAATTAGGGAAACATAGAAGTGTACCCACCCCATCCCCCTGACAAGGAGAACCATTTTACTGCCCCAGGTTTGTGGAGCAGGCATGTGGGAACCTCATTTATCTTACTCTCCAAACCTACCTTGCAGCTTATCCAGACAGGAAAAGGGGAAGCCATCCGGATCAGGTCCATCCTGCGCTCCCTGGTCCCCACCGAGGACTTGGTTGGAATCATCAGCATCCCCTTGAAACTGCCCTCCCTGAACAAAGGTAAGGGAAGCTGCTGGAGGCTGAGTCCTGCCAGTCTCCCCAGGGCCACCTGCTCACAGCAGGACTCCATCCACAGTGCAGGGCTCCTCCCAGCCTCCTACCGCAGGGCAGGCTGCACAGGCGAAGTATCTTGCTCTTTTTCTGGTGTTGAGGAGTCCTCTCCTCCCAGCTCCAGCTGGCTGCTGTCTCCCCTGCTCCCCTGCGTTGAGATTTCCTATAAGTACGGCTAGTCCAGACCTCACTGTCTTCTGAACTCCAACCCTCTGGAAGGAGGCTGATGGACTGGAACCAATGAGATCTCTCACCAAACCTTCCTTCCCCTTTGCCTCTGTGCCCCCAGCTTATGCAGCCAGCCAGAGCAACAAAAGGAAAGGGTCTGACCCAGGCTCCCCTGCACCACAGTACTCTGTCCCTCACAGCCATGGATCATAAAGAGTTTTCCCCCTGTGCTACACGTGACATTGGGCATCAGTCCTTATTAACTTTACAAACTTATACTCTCCCAAAAGCACACAGGTTCTCCATGTCACTCCACCTGCCATCCAGGCAGTTTCCTCATAGCAGACGGAAGAATTGAAAAGATAGCATGATTTTGTTATAGGGTTTCCCGAAACTAGTGTTCCAAGGAACATTTTTATAGAAGATATTAATTGGTGTACATGTCAACAAGGGGTTTGCAGTCAATCACTTTGGGGAATCTATGGAATATATCACATTTTTTCCATCCTTATTGAGATATAACTGACATATAATGTTATATAAATTAAAGGTGTACAATGTTATGATTTGATATTACAAAATGTTTACCAAAATAAGGTTAGTTCATGCATACTTCACCTCACATAATTACCATATGTTGTTGTTGTTACGGTGAGAACATTTAAGTTCTGCTCTCATAGTAACTTTCACAATACAGTATTGTTAACTATGGTCACCATGCTGTACATTAGATCCCCAAAACTTATTCATCTTATAACTGAAAGTTTGTACCCTTTGGCCAACATCTTCCATTTCTCTCACTTCCCCCAGCACCTTGTAACCATCAATCTAATCTCTGTCTCTATGAGTTCAGTTTTAGATTTGACATATCAGTGAGATTATACAATACTTGTCTTTATCTGTCTTATTTCACTTAGCATTATACCTTCAAGATCCATACATGTTGTTGCAAATGGCAGGATTTCCTTCTTTTTATGGCTAAATAATATTTCTTTGTGTATGTGTGTGTGTCTGTATATATGTGTATACATACCACATTTTCTTTGTCTATGGACACTTAGACTATTTTATTTCTATATCTTGGCTATTGTGAGTAATGTTGCAGTGAACATAAGAATGCAGATATCTCTTTGAGATAGTGATTCCATTTCCTTTGGCTATATATCCAGAAATGGGATTGCTGGATCATTTGGTTGTTCTATTTATAATTTTTTTGAGGAACCTCAACAGTGTTTTCCATATTAGCTGCACCAATTTATATTCCCACCAACAATGCACAAAGATTCCCTTTTCTCCATATCCTCACCAGCATTTGTTATCCCTTGTTTTTTTGTTTTTGTTTTTGTTTTTTATAATAACCATTAGACAGGAGTGAGGTGATATCTCATTGTGGTTTTGATTTGCATTTCCCTGATGGTTAGTGATGTTGAGCATCTTTTCACATACTTGTTGGCCATTTGCATGTCTTGGAAAAATGTCTATTTGCATCCTTTGCCCATTTTAAATCAGATTTTTTGTTTTTGTTTTTGCTGTTGAGTTTTTTTAGTTCCTTATATATTTTGTATATTAACTCCTTGTTAGAAATATGGTTTGCAAATATGTTCTCATATTCTGTAGGTTGTCTTCTCATTTTGTTGATAGTTTCTTTTGTTATACAGAAGTTTTTTAGTTTAATGTAGTCCCACTTGTCAATATTTGCTTTTGGTGTCATATCCAGAAAAATCATTGCCACGACCCTGTCAAGGAGCTTACCCACTATGTTTTCTTCTATGTTTCCGGAATTTTTCAGTTTCTTCTGGGTTGTCCAATTTGTTGGCATATAACTGTTCATAGTAGTCTCTTCTGATCCTTTCTATTTGTGTGTTATCAGTTGTAATGTCTCTTCTTTCATTTATAATTTTATTTGAGTTCTTTTTCTTGGTAAGTCTAGTTAAAGACTTGTCAATTTTGTTTATCTTTTCAAAAAGTCAACTATTAGTTTTGTTGATAATTTTTATTGTTTTCTATTCTCAATTCATTTATTTCTGCTCTGATCTTTCTTATTTCCTTCCTTACAGTATTAGAGTATTCTGGACCTGACTATATACTTAGCTTTAACAATGTGTGATATATTTTCATATTTTTTCATGTTATTAATTCATTTCAGTTTGAATAACTCCTTTCAGCATTTCTTATAAGTGAGGACTAGTGGTGATGAATTCCCCCCACTTTTATTTGGTTGGGAAAGCATTTATCTCACCTTCATTCCTGAAATACAATTTGCTGGGTACAGTATTCTTGGTTGGCAGTTTTCTTCTTTCAGCATTTCAAATATATCATTCCATTCTTTCCTGGTCTGCAAGGTTTGGGCTGAGAAATCCACTGATAGTCTAATGAGGGTTCCCTTGCATGAAAGAAATTTTTTTCTCTTGTTAATTTTAAAGTTTTCTCTTTGTCTCTGACTTTAGACAGCTTTATTATACTGTGTCTTAGAGAAGATGGTTTGGGATTGAAATTTGGGGGTGACATATCAGCTTTATAAACTTGGATGTCCAAATATCTACCCAGGTTTGGGAAGTTCTCAGCCATTATTTCTTTAAATAAGCTTTCTGCCTCTTTCTTCCTCTCTTCTCCTGGGACTCCAGTGATACGTGAATTGTTTCTCTTAATGATGTCCCTTAAGCCCTGTGAGACCTTCTTCATACCTATACATTCTTTTTTCTTTTTGTTCTGCTTACCGGGTAATTTCAAATTATCTGCCTCTGAGTTTACTGATTCTTCTGCTTGGTCCATTGTGCTATTGAAGCTCTCTATTGAATTCTTCCATTCAGTCATTGTATTCTTCAGCCCCAGTATCTCTTTTCTGTTCTTTTTTATGTTTTTAATGTTCTGTTCTATCTCTTTGTTGAACTTATCATTGTGTTCTTGTATTGTTTTGTCTATATTAAGTTGTTTATCTGGATTCTCTTGTAGCACTCTAAGCATCTTTAGAATAATTATTTTGAATTCTTTGACAGGCAATTCATGTGTGTCCATTTCTTTGAGTTCAGTTACTAGAAGTTTACTGTGTTCTTTTTGTGCTATCATGTTACCCTTATTCTTTATGATTCCTATAGCTTTGCATAGGTATCTGTGCCTTTGAAGAAGCAGTCACCTCTTCCAGACTTTATGGACTGACTTTGGTAAAGAAAGAGCTTCACCTTCAGGTGGGGTTCATTAAAGTGTACTGTGACCCAAGGTCTAATGGTACAGGGCACCAAGTACGGAGGTGTGCGGCAGCTTCAGGTCCAGAGGGGGCATGAAGTCTTATTGACTCAGGCCACTGGGGTCAACAACACTGACAACTGCATGGACCTTGGCAAGTGCTGCCTGGGGTCCTCAGTGGCTTCAAGGGCTGTTGGGGTCCTAAGCAGTGCTTCTAGGTTCTAGTAACTAGGGACCAGGGTAGGCAGTGGTGGCCAGAGCCAGTGGTACACATACACTTGGCTGCAGGGACCAGCTGCAGGTGACTGTGTAGTGGCAGAGGCCAACTGCAGACACACACGTAGTGGCAATGGCAGGGACCGACAGCAAAGACCAGAGCCAACTGTGGGTACACTAGCACCTGCGGAGACCCTGGCTATCAGCGTGTACTCCCGTGCCTGCAGGGTCTCACGTGGGTGCATGCACAGCAGTGGAGGCCAGTGATGAGAGCTGGGCTGGCAGCGTGCAGGTGCACAGCTGGAGTGACTAACCCTTCAGCTGAAGAGGTCTAGGTGGCATCATGTATTTGCACAACCACAGAGGCTGGGGCAGGCTGCCAGTGCGGATTTTGGGTTCTGGCTGTTGCAGGAGGGGCACTGGGGAGAGAGTCAGGTGACTGGGCATCTGTGAACACAAAAACCTGTGGGACCAAAACTGGTGAAATCTGGATTTTGTGGTGGCTGTGCTGGCTTTTGGTTTCTTCAGTGGCAGAAGCTGCTGGGTCCTCAGCAAGCAGGTCACTGGGAACCACAGTGGCTCCTACTGTGTGGAGGGTACTGGTAGCCCCTGCCCTTCTTCCTTGTTCCTAGACATATCAGCTTTGCCAGTCTCTGGGTGGGGTGAAACCAAAGCTAGTCCTTCATGCAGTGCCCCAGAAGGCTGGGGAAGCCGATCACCCACCACACTCTCGCTTTCTGGCAAAAGGAACTCTTTCCAGCTGAGGAGTTTCACTCTTGCCACTGCGATGCAGGCAAAATGAAGCTACCCTTCCTTCCCTTTTTGTGCACTTACTCTCAGAGTTTTTGTTCCATTCTGTTGAAGTTTCTTAAGTGGATCCCTGAGCTCTCCCAGACTGGTTTGGTTCATGGATAGGTGTTTAATTGTTGATCTTTGAGGGGGCGGGGGGGGGGGGCAAAGCTGGGGTCTCCTACCACCCCCATCTTGGTGACATCATTCTTGAATATATAGCATTTTATAGCTTCATGAAGCACATTAAGATTATAAAGTCTCTGAGAAAACATATGATAAAGAAAATAAATGTTGAACTCAGTGTTTCCCAAACTTTTCGAACACAGAGCACTCAGTATCCCGTAAAAATACTGTTCTTTAGAGCACCACATGTCTGAGAGATTAAATCAGCCTCCGATGTTCGGAAACAGCTCCCCCTGGTGCTCAGGGGAGGAGAAGCAGGCAGCCTCCTGTCTGGAAAGTGTCTTCTCTCCTTGCTCTCCCAGAGCTCTGCACAGGTGCCTGGGCTGCGTTAGGTTCTGGGCTGGGTAGCGCTAAATGTTTGTGGCTCTCAGGATGCCTTACGAAGTACAGTATTTATATACGCTATGAATTTAGCTTGATCATTTAGGTGCTCTCTTTCCTAGTTTTTGGTGTTAACAAAACAGTAGGAGGAAGACTCTTTTTTATCCTCTTTGAAGATCCTTTTTGTTCTCCAAGTCAAGAAAGTTTTATTTTCTTCATGATATTTCCCCACTTTATCTTTGAACTACGCTATTAAAATAAGGTTAGAATTCTTGAATGATCTGATCTAAATTTCACCCAAATCAAATAATAGTTTCTAAATTGTTTCTAAATAGTTTGTAACTGAAAGAGTATTTCCTCAGTCTTGTGCTGTTTATGTTGCAATGGCTGTAAGCATGACACACTTTTCAATTTAATCTGCCTTACATTTTTCTCCCTCACTTTTTTCATCATTCAACAAAGCAATAAATCAAGCCCTGATTCCTGGCATTTACCCACCAATTTCAAGCTCCCAATGTGATACCACTGAGCATGGAGTTGGACAGAGAATGCACATAGCACCCTGTTGTACTGTGCTTCCAACATACAAATACAACAGATGTAAATAACCTCAAATATAGTTTATAGTACAATAATTAGGAAGTGGTGATCTTTGAGTACTTGTTACCTTTTAAAATATAATATACTTAATTGCAAATCATAATTTTTTTTTTTTTTTTTTTTTTTTGCGGTATGCGGGCCTCTCACTGTTGTGGCCTCTCCCGTTGCGGAGCACAGGCTCCGGACGCACAGGCCCAGCGGCCATGGCTCACGGGCTTAGTTGCTCCGCGGCATGTGGGATCTTCCCGGACCAGGGCACGAACCCGTGTCTCCTGCATCGGCAGGCGGATTCTCAACCACTGCGCCACCAGGGAAGCCCCATAATTTTTAATAATGGGCATATCTAATAACTGGCTCACAAAATTCCTGAAGTTTTAACATCCAGTTCTTCCACGCCAGTATAAGCTGACTCTAGCACAACATTGTATTATTTCTAAAATTCCTGTTTCTTGTCAGGAGAACAAGCCATAGCCAGACAAGCTCTGTGTTCCATTTGAGACTGTGGAGCTAGAAAAGGGGAAATTACATTCTCTGTGTGTCTTTCAGATGGATCAATCAGCGAACCAGATATGGCGGCCAACTTCTGCCCTGACCACAAGGCACCCATGGTGCTGTTCTTGGACCGTGTTTATGGTATAAAGGATCAAACTTTCCTGCTTCACTTGTTGGAGGTTGGATTTTTACCTGACTTAAGAGCCTCTGCCTCTTTAGATACAGTAAGTGGTTAAAATAAGAAAAATTATTTTTCCATCATTTTAAATGATTAACATTGGAATTAGAAGTGAATAGTTTCTATCTACTCACTGATTACATACTAACAGTTTGCTTTAAAGGGTGAGAAAATAGAGGAACCAAGAAATGGCAGATGTGAATTTATTAGTCCAGAGACTTATATGTAGGTGAACTGGACCTCAGATATTCAATCTAGCTCCCTCTAGGGCAAGGCCTCCCAAGCTCAGCACTCTTTAAGGTGGGGGTGGGGAGCATCCTGTGCATCGCAGAATGTTTAGCAGCATCCCGGGCCTCTACTGGTACTACATACCGTAGCACACCCCCCCAAAGCAATTCACCAGGGGTACCCTGGGAGGCAAAATCTCCCTCACATGAGAACTATGGCTCTGTCACTAATGAAAAAGTTATGTGCACTGACCATCAGGAAGGATAGTCCGAAGCTCACGGCATGACAAGGTCAATGTAAGAGGCCAAGTGCAAATCCAAGTTTGGAAGTCAAGTGTGAGGTAGGGTAATCCAACATCAAGAGACATCAAGACAGGAGGCCCCAGGAGTTAGAACACATAGATGCCAGATGCCCCAAGTCAGGATGAAGCAGAGAGATAGTGTACCAGGAGTCCTGGGTCCAAGGAGGAAAGACCAATTAGATCAGAGTAAGTTTTCAAACAAATCTTGGCCAGTTAAGGGTTGTTTTTAAAGAGCCAGTGGCATATCTTCTTGATCAGTCATAAAGTTTCTCAAAGGCTCCACCTGGTGTCCAACAGCAATAGAGTTCTGAGCTCTGGTGATGGGTGGTCAGCTAACCAATATCTTAACTGGGGTGGATTCCGTTTGAACCAGTTACACAGAAATGGATGGGGTCACCCAGAAATGGAAAGCAGTATGAGCCCCAGTCTGAATGGGAGCTCTGTCCCTATCTGTGGCATGGAGATAAGAAATGGTATATCCATGAAGACATTAGAGGCATATGGCTGTTTTGCAAAATTAAAACAATGCTTCCACAGCAAATTTTTTTAGGTTTCCTATAAATTCCTTGATTTAAAATATTAAAATATTTTTAACTTGTGGGACATTCCCAAGTTTCCTGATCAAAGCATTCAACTTGTTTATAGATCAAATGAACAGCAAATACTATTCTAGAATTTGGTGTTCAAATCACATGCTTGTCTACACACCACCTACCACAAAAGAAGTTTGGTATTCAGTTCTTCAGCACACATATTTTCATGCATTCTCTTTTGAAAACTTTTAAGCCACCAGAATCAAAGCTCTTCCTTCCTCATTTTAACAACTCTGTCTTTTTTTGTTTTTTTTTTTTTGCGTTACGCGGGCCTCTCACTGATGTGGCCTCTCCCGCTGCGGAGCACAGGCTCGGGACGCGCAGGCTCAGTGGCCATGGCTCACGGGCCCAGCCGCTCTGCGGCATGTGGGATCCTCCCGGACCGGGGCACGAACCCGTGTCCCCTGCATCAGCAGGCGGACTCTCAACCACTGTGCCACCAGGGAAGCCCCAACTCTGTCTTTTAAAGTGATGAATGTGGAAGATTAGCTATTTCTTTCCATCATATGATTACTGCAGCTCCTAGAAGGCAAACTTTTGATAATTAATAGAAACACCCAGAAATATGTACCATTCAAAGAAAACAGTTTATCAGATCATAAGTTAAAGGAAATGTGTTACTGATACAATGGCTGTGATCATGACAGGAAATAAGGATAATATTTCATCTCTGTGGACCTCAGGGTTTCTTTGGCAGTTCTGCACTTTTCAAAGATGATAGTTAAGCATGCTTTGGCTATATTTAGTGTCACTAAATGGGCCTTCCTTAAATCTAACCTGTATAAATGAGCAAGAGATAACATTGTGAATGAGGATTACAGCAGAGTTTAAGAGAAGGCCCTTGATTTCTATTCCTTGTACACTTTTTCCCCATGCAGAGTTAGGTTCCCTTCAGTGCTGTCTTACCCTCATGCCAATTATCAGATTGCAAGTTGCTCACAATGCTCAAAAATTAGGTGATGGGGGTCAGAGCTCCACTTCCTCTCTGTAAAATTGTCACACAACCAGTGAGTGTGAGAGCTTGCTCAGCTTGTAACCGTTTACTAATCTCAAAATCGCAAGAGGACAGCTTGTGAGTCTCCATACGGTGAAAACAGAGAGTGAAAACCAGAATAATAATACAGTAGCCTGGCAGCTGGTCTTCGCAAATATCAAGGGTGTTGGGTTCAACTGGTCATCAGCTGATTTTCATAAGCGTTTAGGCTTCTTCTTTAAAGGGAACAGATGTTTGTGGACCATTTGGAATGAGTTAGCACCAGCTAGCCTTTGCTTTTCTTCTGTTTATTGTTTCTTTTAACCTGATTCTCTTTCATTTAAGATGCAAAAGAGCAATAGGTCTCTTTAGACAAGGTAGAAAGTTGTTCAGCCTGTCACTGTGAAACACGCATATGTGTACACCTCCCCACCCTGCTAGATGAGAGCTCAGTACAGGGGGAGGCCTGGCTCTGTCTTTCCCAGGAGACGAATCAGCGTCTCAATCTTCTTTCTTTAGGTTTCCCTAAGCACCACCGAGGCCGTGCTGGCACTGAACAGGTACATATGTTCTGCCGTGCTCCCGCTCCTCACAAGATGCGCCCCTCTCTTTGCTGGAACAGAGCACTACTCCTCTTTGATCGACTCTACACTGCAGACAATATACAGGCTTTCCAAGGGCCGTTCCCTCACCAAAGCTCAGAGGGACACCATAGAGGAGTGTTTGCTGGCCATTTGCAAGTAAGTACCCGGTCTTATGTTCTTCACTTCCGTGTATGCATCCACACCAGCTGCATTGAATTGTGTAACCCAAAACCTGGTGAATCTAGTCTGAGGATTTGCTCAGACTCGAAGGATGTGCTGGGTCCCCTACTTGCTGCAGGCTCTTTTTTCTGTTGAAAAAAAAATTTTTGAAGTATAGCTGATTTACAATGTTGTGTTAGTTTTGTGTACAGCAAAGTGATTCAGTTATACGTATATATACATATTCCTTTTTAGATTCTTTTCCATTATATGTTATTATAAGATATTGAGTATAGTTCCCTGTGCTGTACAGTAAGTCCTTGTTGGTTATCTATTTTATTTATATATATATATATATATATATATATATATATATATATGTATATTTTAATCCAAAACTTCTAATTTATCCCACAGGTTCTTTCTGATCACCTCTCCCTTGAGGCTTATCTCTCGCTCTGGGGAAGTGAGGCCAGCAGCTTGGGCTCTAGCCTTGAGGGCTGGTGAACCAGGAGATGAGACTGATTTTCAGGCCTGAAGTATTCAGAACTAATAAGAACTGAAAGGACTGACCAGTTGTTTATTTCTAGGCAGCCCTAGCCCCCTACCGCCTTATTATTATAAGAAATAGTGCTTTAGTTCCTAAAATAGAGCCAGAAGCAGATTTTCCTATTCTGAATGAGTGGACCTTTACACAGAGGCCAGACTGTAAAAGTGTCAATCAAAGCAACCTACCTCTAGGCCCCACAAGGCCTGAAACGAAACAAAGAAGGCATCTCCAGTGCCTGTGGGGAATGAAAGGCAGTAGTTTTCACTGCTACAGATGAGCTTCAGAGCCAAACAAGGGAAGAGGGTAAAGTCAGCCCCAAGAGGGGAGCTTGTCAGGAAACTCCATCAGGACTTGTAGGGTCAAAGGAAGAAGGACTCTTCCCGTGGCAGGTCTCAGCAGCATAGTTCAGGACCAGGCTCTGCTGTTTAAGCCAGTGGCTTTCCACCTCAGCTATGTATTAGAATCACCTGGGAGCTACTAAATAGATACCCCAATGCCAGGCCACAACTCGGGCCCCCAAAATCAAAACCTTTAGGGATGAGACCCAGAGCTCTAGCTTGTGAAGCTCCCCAGATGATGCCATGATGTAGCCAAGACTGAGAATCACTGCTGTAGGTTGTCCTGGAGTCAGGACCAGCAGGTTCCCCCTTTAGCGGCCAGCTGGGTCTGGTCCTGATTCTTGTTGAATGGGTTGTTTCCTAGTCACACAAGAGATGACTAAGCAGTGAGGGGCTAGGCCTGCCTAGAAAAAAGGAATTGGTCAGTCCTTTTAGGACATCAAGTTAAAAGGCAATCTCACATTTATATTTCAAATGTAACAATGGTCCTTCCATTTTAAATGCTTTATTAAAATTAACCTCTATCTGCTACCTTTCTATCATCTAAGGCCTACAGGCTTCAACTACTTTAGGGACCAAACTGTGTCATGCACAGTATTGTTTGCCTAGGGTATGGAGTGGAAGATGGGAGACATCCACCCAGGCCCCATAGAAGGGGTTTCTCTCTGAGATCCTCTGCCAAAATCAGGCCCTATACTCTGACACCACTTCATTCGTTCCAATATTATTAGAACTGGCAGAGAATTAAGCTCACTTGAATACTGTTGGTCTTAGAGACAAAGCTTGGTAAACACACTATAGGCCTCTAGGAATTAGCAGGGTGACTAGGGTTTCCATGCTGCCACTTCAAAAGGAGGGATAAGAGCCCCGTTACTGGTGTACATGGGCTCCTACTTTTCTTCTGAGTAGCGGCCAAGGGAATAAACAGTGAGTCTGCACAGAAAGAAAGTCTTCCATCAGCATCGATTCTGTAATTGTCTGGTAGCCACGTCAATCACAGCTATAGATATTGTTCTACCTTTTGCTAGATTTGAACTCAGCAGGTATCTTAGAAACCAAACCAACAGTCCTGTCTCCCAGCATAAGCTGTTTCCTAGTTAAAAAAAAAAAAAGTCATGGCGAGACTGATGTTAGAGCAAATGTTTTTAAAGAATCAGATCAGACCTTGGGGAAATTAGAATTTTACATCAGACCAAAAATAGAGCTCACAGCCCTATTCCTGTACTCTTAGGAGCTTCCCCACTCCTCCTCTCAACCGTCTGAGCTCTAGAAACACAGACAAACTGACACGTAGATTTTTAATTTATTTTTAGTAAGTCAGGAATTAATCAAGTTAGAGATTTATTTTATTCCTTGATTTTATTCGTCACTCAATCTAAGGTGATATTGCTAATTGGGTAAACGATGTAAAAAAAATGAGGAACTTTATACCCTTATAATTACTACATTTAGAGACAAGCTTTTTTTTTTTTTTTTTTTTTTTTTTTTTTTTTTTGCTGTGTATTATGCCTGACTTCTTCACTCCAGGGCTTTTTATTGCAAGGCCAGTTCTACCAAAAGTTGTGAAACAGACGAACTTTGTTGTCCATCTCCATTGATATCCATCCTTCTTGTTGTAGATGCCTTCAAGGCTTTCTTTCCTGGCATTTTAACATTCAACATCAGTTATTAACTTTGCCTCCATGGCTCTTAGGCATCTCTGAAAGGGGCTCATGGGTTGAACTTACGTGCCAAATTGTGTGTAAGTGTGTATTTTCACTGGGAAGAATCCAGAGGTTCCACTGGGTTTTGAAAGGTTTGGCAATCTGAAAATATAGGCTAAATCAGCGTTG
Source organism: Kogia breviceps (assembly GCF_026419965.1). Lineage (NCBI taxonomy): Eukaryota > Metazoa > Chordata > Mammalia > Artiodactyla > Physeteridae > Kogia > Kogia breviceps. The sequence goes on along the minus strand of NC_081312.1, from coordinate 77,671,727 downwards.
CTTATCTCTCCTTTCTCTATCTCAGAATTTACTTGCACCAAATACCAAGGCCATGAACGCTTTGATAATTTGATACATTGTTCTCTCATTACTCAATTTGCCTTTTAAAGGAGTTTTTTGAGGACAGACCCTTAACCCAAAGAAATGATTTCAATAATGAGAATATCAGGGACCAGGTAGTAACTCAGAGCACCCTTCAGATCACACCAGAAGGTGGCCTCAGATTCCACCCGTGCAGCTAATCATCTCTAACTTCTTCCTTTGCAGAGTTCAGAAAGATGGTCAGTTCGTAGCAATGGCGCTAATATCACGTGCACTTTCTTTCTGTTATAGACTTGTTTGCACATAATCAGTGGCTGTATTTTGAGTGTGCATAGACCCTGGGACATCTTGTCACATGGTGATTGGAATTTAACCTTAGGGATCCCAAGCCATGAGTCCCACTCCTTCTCTCTACATTGTAACTATACTCAGTTTTTAAAGTGTTTTATCATAGACTGTGGTTTATCCACGATCTTTTGATTTAGGAGCTAAATGTTTTGAAGCTTAGCTCTAATATATGGTTATCGCTGAGTATTCCTTTCATTCCCTCTTCCTTATTTTTTTTTCATTCTATCCTTTTGTTTTTCTTATTTCATACTGCAGCCACTTGAGGCCTTCCATGTTACAGCAACTCCTGCGACGTCTAGTTTTTGATGTGCCACAACTCAGTGAATACTGCAAAATGCCTCTTAAGGTAAAGCCTCTCTGTTGTTACAGAAAAAACAGTCTATGGCACAGGAAACTTGCCTTGTAAAACATGATCTTCACAACTGGGGGAGCAAAACACATCTTAAATGGGTTTTACTCCTTTAAGTTGATAGCTAACCAAATACAATCTCCAAAATCAAATCCCTTCTTGAGTGTCAAGGTTGGAAAGAGTAGTTCTGCTAGATTCATTAACTGCTCCAATTTTCCTTAATTGATTTCTACCAATTACTTGATATTTATCAGAGGTTAGTGAGGGCACTTGGATTTTGTACTTTCCTGCCCTAATTAGGTTTTCAGAATGTTTTTAATCTCAAAAAGCTTTGAAGGCCCTGTGAGTCTTCATTTAGGTACAGAAAATAAAATGTCCCTTTTCTATTCCATACTGTGTTGTGCTTTTTTTTCTTTTCCTTCTGTAACAGGTCCTTTTTTTCACTTTTTTTTTTTTTTACTTCTTTTCTCTTGTTTTATTAATGAAAAGTAAGGCCACAGAGCCCTCTCTTTGCCACCTGATTCCTGATTTTCTCACAAATTACCAACATTTCGTTGCCGGTATAGGGAACATCCGGGCCTGGGTAGAAGGACACCAGAATCAGCCACCCACACAGAGGGCAGTGTTTTTCATCTTTTACCTCTGAGGCACCTGCCATATTAGCATATTCAAAAGGGTCAGCAGTGGCCAGCCACACCTGAAACTTCTGCCCAGTGATTTCAACAGAACTTTTCCCTCTTTTCAGAAATATCACTAGTTCAAGCAAGGATTTCAAGAAGCATTTTACTGGGATAAACAGAATTCCCAGAAGCCTTTAGTTCATCCTCTTTCTCCACGCCAGGCAGAAGACAGCTTGTACGCTGTCAGAGATTCCACAGTCCTCCACGGGCTCATTCTTCTGTCTAACCCTAGCACTCCCAGTTTTCATCCCCCCAAAATCCTTTAGCTAAAAACCACAGTTTTTACAGTTCAACCTGGCATTGCTTCCTTGGCAGACCTGTGCCGTCAGCTAGATTCTGGCTCCTAAAGAAACATCATCTATAGCAGTCAATAAGCTCACCTTTACCCCTTACACCAGCGGGATTTTTCTCGGAGGATGTGGATCCCGCCGGCTGAGATGGGACCATTGGCAGTGTACGTGTGCCCTCTATTGGCCACGTGGGGAACTGCTGCAACATGGCTGGACCATCAGAAGGCCCAAGTGAAAGGCAGGGAAGCCAGGGACAGTAATCAACGCTGAGAAAATCTGCAGACCCACAGCCTACTCCCCACCCTCCCCTCCCCATGTCAGCATTACAAGGATCTCCCAGATTTATTATAAGCAAAGATCTCAGAAGAAATTTCCCCATCCCTGAGTGGCTGGAACAGCACACGGTGACGACGTCCAGAGGGTAGCATTTTCTCCGTAGGAATAGAAACAGTTCCTCTCCATTTTCCAGGAAATGCGAGGGATGAGTTAGGAGGCACAAGAATTCATCAGGTAGATTCCGTTCAGGCTGGAGCTCGTTAGGCACAAGAGCAGACCGTTCCCTGTGGCGTTTGGGGGCCTCTCTGTAGATAACCGAACTGTTTCCATTGTTGGTTTCACTCTCCTGATGGGTGTGTGCTGTTTTCTTCTCCCCTGTGTGCTGTTGATACCTGTGGATCATCTCTGCCCCACCCCACTGGTGCACATCTGTTCTCAACCGCCCAGCTTCTGACAAATCACTACGAACAGTGCTGGAAGTATTACTGTCTGCCTTCAGGCTGGGGGAGCTACGGTCTGGCTGTGGAGGATGAGCTGCATCTGACAGAGAAGCTCTTCTGGGGGATTCTTGACTCCCTTTCCCATAAGGTAATGGCAGTGCTTCCTGAAGAAAGAAGGGGGGTTGCCCAACCTCGGTGATCCAACCACCTGCACGTAAGAATAGCTGATACCTAGTCAGCCTCTATCTACCATGTGCCCAGAACCGTGCCAGGCACTTCACAAGCGGATCACATTCATTACCCCAACTCTCTCAAGTAGGAACTACCCTGATCCTCATTTGACAGGTGAGAGAAAGGGCAGTTGATGACTTGCCAGACTCAGAAAGCTAATATCTGGAAGGGCAACTTCCAGAGTGAATCACAGAAATATTTCCTGGTTCCAGTATTAATGACTTACCCTGCCCCCATTCCTTCCCTGCTATGTTGTGTGGCCCCGGTTAGCTGGCCTTCACCAAGTTCAAGCCTAGAGAAGTCCTAGCGTCTGCCCTGATGCAGGGACATGGGATTCGCAGGAGACCTTATGCCATTCGGGCGAGGTGCTTCTCGGCCACTGAGGAGAAGGAGCTTGAGGGAGGATGCGGGCCTCTGAATCCCAAGCCTTCCTGTGCAGTCTGATTGGATTACAGCCCCGACCTGTATGTAGGCAGCCTCACACCTGCCTCCCCTTCCCTTACCCCAGATTTAGATTTGTGACATCACCAGCTTTAGACAGGATCAGGAACATTCAGGGTGGTATGGCCATAGACAGGTCACCAGCTTTAAAGGTAGAAAATGAGAAGTTTTTCAGGTTTTCGTACAGAAGTCTGGAGCTTCAGGTGTACAGCTGCAGTCTGGTGTTTACCTACATTGACATGATATTCCCTCCTATCTTCCTTTGGTCTGGTACAAGCAGATCAAAGGTTGTCCCTCACCTGACATATTTTAACTGAGATTCCTTCCTGTCTGGGTTCAGGAGAGAATGTCTGTGATACAGAGCAGTCCGCTGATGGTGTCAGCATATGACCCGCGTCAGCTACCGAGGGAGCCAGCAAAGCTGCTGTGCCCTCTCTAGGCACAGGGTGGGTCACTTTCTATAACCATCTATAGCCGACAAGTTTTTAGACTCTGTTGACCTACTGAGAACCACTTTAACCTTTAGATATTCCTGCAATTAACTAGTTAGGAGATATTGATTTAAACCTTGATTTAAGGTTTCTCAACCTACAGCAAACGGTGACTTGAAGGCTTTACAGATTGTCGCTTTTCTGTGACAAGGATACCTCAGTTTCCACCAGAATGTATTACAGGCCTTACATGTTCCCCATTTTGGTTAACTTGGGCAAATGCATGTGTTTTGTTTTTTTTTCTTCTTCCCAGCTAATCGGTGAGTGGTTCTGCCTGGCGGGCTATGGTTTTGGTGTGTGTGCTAATGTGGTCTTTGTCTTTCCTCACAGAGCTATGACCCAGATCTTTTCCGAATGGCCCTGCCCTGTCTCAGTGCTATAGCTGGGGCCTTGCCACCAGACTATTTAGATACCAGAATCTCAGCCACATTGGAGAAACAGATCTCAGTGGACGCAGATGGCAACTTTGACCCCAAGCCTATCAACACCATGAAGTGAGTCCAGAATCATCTCTAAGCTGGTCCTAGATTTTGCCCCATGGCCAGTGTTTCTCTTTCAGAAGGTAGCCAGAAATTTAAGCTTCTCTTCCTTCCCTCCTGCCAACATGGTTCGTCATGTCCCTTGACACTACAAGTCACATTAGGTGCTAGATTTTGTCCTCAACTCCTGAAAGATTAATCCATCCATATCTGATTATATGCTGTATTATTATATTCTGGGCTTTTTTTTTGGAGAGTGGGGTTGGTTTATTTATTATAAGAGGTGGATGCTCTCCACATGTGTCACCTGAGGCACTGCAAGAACCCTGACAAATGATGCAATTAATTTATTAATGAGTTTTTTGACAAAATCTTTGCTCTTTGTGAATTAGGCCTGTACAGTACTAATAACATCATACATCAAAACATCTCCATAAATAACACTCAGCTGAGCTCCAGCAGGACTTCAGGGTGTGAGGGCAGAACAACATGGGGTCCTTATTTGAGCGATTGGACCTGCTCTTTGCCAGCGGATGCTGGGTCTTTGGAAAAACTCTACAATAGCGCTTTTTCATTTCTCCCCCTGATTCTCCAGCATTCCTTGCTGGTGATGATTAGGCCACGGACAAAGTATTAGACAAGATCTGCTCAATTTTGCCTTTGGCGGTACGACCCCAATTATGATTATGGGTTGTGGGGCATACAGGCTTCATCTCCAGCTGCAGTTTCAACAAAAAGCTCCAAAACTGCTGTAGAATGAGAAGGGAAAAGAAGGCATCCTCTGTGAGCCCCTTGGACTTATGTTTTATGGCACTAGTTCTCAGATGAGAGCCACAGCCTGAGCCCTTCCCCAGAGCTGTCAGCTTGTGATAACATATAAAATTCATCTTTGGGAAAATTAAATACATATTCCATCAGCAGAGCCTTGAGCTGAGCGGATGATGGGAAACCGAATTGAACCTGCTGTAAGGAAGAGGTAAGGGGTGTGGTGAGCCTTCAAGCTAAGGCCAAAGGGAAGGCAGGTATTGATCTGGAGAACTTGGCCCTATGAAAACGTAAGTGTGCTGAAGGAGGACAAAAGGTGTGATCACTTGGATGGTTTTGTAAACACTATGAGACAATGCGGTACTCAAGCAATGGTATGCTAATGGTGACTCATTCGTTGTTTTTTTGAGATTTCTTCTAGTAGACCTCTGACATCAGTATGGCTCTTTGAGTAATATGTATAATGGGGACTGTGACCAAAACTTAAACAGAAAAGGGCCTTATTGCAAGGATGTGGGGTCATTATTAAAACCTAGTGAAAGGCTGACTAAGCAGGCCTCAGCAAGGGCAGGAACTAAGGCAGAGTGACCAGATGGACATTCTCCAGGTGTCCACATTGGATGAATCACCCTGAAGAGTTTGCTGTCCTGGTCTCACTCAACTGAGGATTCATATCCCAGTTCCCTGGTGGCCTAGTGGTTAGGATTCAGTGCTTTCACTGCTGTGGCCCAGGTTCAATCCCTGGTTGGGGAACTGAGATCCTACAAGCCGTGCAGTGCAGCCAATTTAAAAAAAAAAAGATTCAAATTCCAGGAAGAGTGAGTCTGACTGGACTCGTCAGAGACAGTCCTCAGAGACAGTTCACATAAGACTGCACACAAGTCAGGAAGCCTTATTCCTTAAAGCGAAGTGGAGGCGTATTGCCAACAGAAGGGGCAAAAGCTGCAGGGCTAACAGAACTGACAGGGGTGTCTACTGGGTTGCCATGATTTTAGTATTTGAACATGAATCACCAAACCGCAAAAGGTAGACAAGCACTATTTTGTATCATTTGGTCCTGTAGCTACCCACTTCTGCCATCCGCAGATCGGTGTTGTGAGATGGCAGGACAGTGTCTTTGGATGAAGGGATTCATCCGGACAGGTCTGGCCCAGGAGCCAAAGTGGTTCTTAGGAGCCAAGGGAACCCAGAGCAGCTGGAGGGAGGCCACCTGTGAAGCAGAGGCTGCTGCAGAGATGCCCTCTGATTAGCCATGGGTGTGTCTGTGACCTAGTCCTGGATATGCTTTGAGCTCAGGAAGGTCACTGCGTCTGGGGTCCAACTTCACATCTGGGGTTAGCTGGTTGATCACATGCAACTTCTGATGGCTGATTGTTAGCTCTGGCCATCTTTTCGGCACATGTGACTGAAGTGCTTGGGGAGGTTGTAATTTTATTTTTCCCCTCATTTCACAGTTTCTCCTTGCCTGAAAAATTGGAATACATCGTCACCAAGTATGCTGAGCACTCGCATGATAAATGGGCCTGTGATAAGGTAGGGATCATCATCCAACCGACAATTGTCATGGGAAAAAAAACAAAACAAAACAACAGCCCAAGAACACGAAAGGGTCCAATCCTGGAAGTCTGCCTGACTTGTCTAAGTGACAGAGTCGCCATGCTAATGGCATTCATTATTTCTGAGCGGCAATTTCCCAGGGTTGGTGGAGATCAGAGAAATGGGCGGGGGCAGTTGCTGATTGCGGCTTTTTGTGTCTCAAGAAAATGATCGCTTCTGGGAGTGTTAATGTGTGTCGTCACGTTGCATTTCCTGGAGTCGGCGCCCAAGCACGTGCTTGCGTGTGTTTGACGTAAAGGCTTAACGTGGGGCCGGTGGCTTTTATTAAATGTTTCCTTTGAATGTAGTGTCGGAAAAAGGGAAAATTGAATGGAAAGCTTTACCCTTGCATTTTGCCAGCAAGCTGAATTTTATTCTAGGGAGGACACACGGCTTCCTGTGGCAGGCAGTGCTGGAACTTCCAGTCTCTCCCTTATTAGTAAGCCTGTCCAGCTGGTGTTTAAAATTCTTCACCACATGAGGTCAGGCTGCTAATAAGTTTAATTGCTCTGTCAGCCCTTTAATGCTGGCAGGCACATGGGGAGGAATGCCAAAGACATCTTGGAGTCCTGTGGGCAGCCAGTTAAACACTGGACCTTTGCCCAGCTGCAGCTTACAGCCCGTAACGGTGGACCTGTCTCCACAGCAAGGCCGCAGAAACCACCTGCCTGGATGCACCCTGGATGAGGGACAGCTTGAAGCCCTGGCTCAGCCTCTGCTCTGATTCTTTCCTGAACCCCTGTTTAGAGCTCATGATGATACCAATCGTTGTATCTGTAGAATGGGCTAATACTCATGATTCTAGAGCAGAGGTTGGCATGCTTTTTCTATAAAGGGCCAGAGAGTAAACATTTTAGGCTTTGTGGGCTGGACAGTCTCCGCTGCAACCACTCATCTCTGCTGGTGTAGGACAAAAGCAGCCAATGACAACACAGGAATCCATCGCAATATCCAGTCCATCCCTAAGCCATGTGCATTTTACCTCCTTAGTCGCTTTTGAATTTGAATGGTTCTCTCTGTGCCCATGCCGTGGTTTTAGTCCAAGCTGCTCTCACCTTTCACCCAGACGATGTGATAACCTTCTAACTAGTCTGCCCAAGTGCACTTTCTCCAGTCTGTTCTTCACGCTACAGGAAAGTGATGGTTTCAGTATGCAAATTTGGTCAGATTCTCCCAAATGGGTCATGTTCTCCAACCCAGCCCCTTCTCCTTGTTAAAATCCCTTAATAACTTCCGACTCTTTTCATGTAAACGTCAAAATCTGTAATATGGCCTGTTAGGTACTGCTTAATCTGGTCTCTGCTACCATCTCTAGCCTCATCTCTCCCTTCACCCTCTGCCCTCCAACCATATCCCCTTCATTTAGGCTCGTTCCCTCTCTCTCTCTCTCTCTCTCTCTCTCTCACACACACACACACACACACACTCTCTCTCTCTCTCTCTCTCTCTCTCTCTCTCTCTCTCTCTCTCTCTCTCTCTCTGCATATGCCTGAATCTGTCCCCTGTCTGAGCCAGGTACCCATCTGCACTCGCACATGTGAAAACACCATTCACCAATTCCTCCTTCAAAATCTGTCCAAGTGTGAATTCCTAGGACGCCTCTTTCCCAGATTTCTCAGATATAGGCCCTCTTAGCACCTTGCTCTTTTCCTTCCCAGTATTTTTACAGCAGTCTTATATAGTTGGATTTGCAACAGTTATACATTTATATATACCAGTTACCAACTATGCATTTACTCGTGTGGTATTTGATGAATCTCTCTCATCCACTAGCCTGGAAGCTTCAGTTTGCTCACCCTTGCCAGGTGGGCATTGATAATATGACAGGAAAAGGGTATTTTCCCCTGCCCTCAAGGACCCCACAATCGGTGGGAGAAACCAAGTAAAGCAGCCAGTATACAGGTGGTGCCGTGCCATGGTGGACATGAGCACGGGGGGAGAGCACACAGGAAGAGACCCCAACCCAACAGGGAGGGTCCGGGAATGCTTCCTCGAGCTGCTGACACCTACAGGGTGTGATGAATGAGGGGCCATTGTTCAGGCACAGGGGAGCAAGTGCACTGCAGGCCATGGAAGCAGTGGGTGCAGACCCCGAGAAGCAAGAGAGTGTGGTGGCTTTAGGGGAGCTTGGCTCAATACATTGGGGTCACGGAGTAGGGCGGGGGAAGAAGGCAGGACGTGAGCCTAGAGGGCCAACAAGATCTTCGCTGCAGCAGTAGAAGCCAGAAAGAATTTGGATTTTTACCATGATGGCAGCTGGGAATCAGAAATGTTTAAAGCAGCAGAGTGCCCCGAGCAGGGTATTTTATAAAAATCACTTGACAGTGGTGTAGAAAATGGAAGCCGCGAGAGACAGCAAGACCAGAGACAGGGAGACCGCATAGGAAGCCGTTGCAGTGTTCCAGGTGACAGCTGACGGTGGCCTGAGCTAAAGCACTGGCAAGTGAAGGAGGGGCAGACCAATAGGTCTGGGAGGTTGAACACACATGAGAGGGTGCAGAGAAGGAAGGTTCCCGCATTTCCGGCTTGAAAAGCGAATGTAAGCTGCTGTTCACGGAGACACAGGGAACTTGAGAGGAAGAGCCATTTGGAGAAGTGAAATTCCAGGTGCTGTTTCAGACCTGTTGAGAGGTACCTATGGCCATCCAAGCAGAGCTTAAATAGGTATGGAAGTTAGGAGAGAGATCTGGGCTGGAAATGTTGATTTGGGCTATAGTCCACTTAGGGACCATGGGCCTAGATTATATCCCCCAGGGACAGTGTTCCTTGAGAAGGGCCAGAAACTTGAGAAACAGCCACATTAACAAGGGGACATTGGCAGAGGCTGAGAAAGAGCAACCAGAAGTCTTTGGGGGCTGTGAGGTTATGGAAAACAGAGCCTTATTTATCTCTGTATCCACCATGCCTGGGACAGAGTTTGGCACCTACTGTCATAGGCATTCAACCAGTGTTTGTTGCATGACTTTTGAAATTCTTAAACCTCTATGATTCTAGAAACATGCCTTGCTAGAGCTTTGCTCTGGGGTTGGCGGGCAAGGGGTGCAAACCAAATCAGCCTCCTCCATGCCGTGGCCAGTAGGTCCAATACTCATGAGCCTTCAGCCTTGACATCTGTCCTTGTCTCTGATTGTGACACATTGTTCTGAATAGCATAGTTCTCAGGTCTTTTGAAGCATACTTCTGTCTGTAGTGGGCCTGAAACACAAGCGAGTAAGTGGAGGGGACCGCAACTAAAACGAGAAGAAATAAAGGAGCAGGCTTCAAAATTCAGGGGGCAGAGAGCCTGACAGCCCTAAAGGATCAATTAGACATTTTGGAGGGAAATTTCCAAGCTCTGTCACATTCCATTATTCTATTTGTTCAGTGAAAATTGAAGCTGGGATGTGGGTCACATAGCGGGGCTCTCTGGGTGCCAAGGTTACTTGAACTGAGAACATTTCTGCAGAGTCAGAATGGATGGAAATATGGAATTTCCCTGGATGAAAATGTGAAGACCCATCCATTGATCAGGCCTTTCAAGACATTAACAGAGAAGGTAAGGACCAGGCCGTGCTAATTTCCCTTCACTGGGAATTATATCAGATGGCAGAGGAGTTGAGGGCAAATTCACCATCCAGTTCCTTAGAGACTTTCCAGGACTTGGCAGACTCCTCAGGAGCTGGCCCATGGGCCACAGCCTCAAGACTGGTTTCTGAGAACCCAGCCTCCCATTCTGCTATTTGGTCCTGAAAGCCCATTGGAGAGAGAAGCACCAGTCAGCACTTAGAGGCTGGGCCAAAATGCATTTGTGTTTCACTTGTAACTGAACTAGGAAGGGCTTCTGTTAGATTTTTGCAGGGGGCGGGGGGACTTGCATTGTTGGAGAAAATTCAGATAAAAAGGACTGCCAATCATGACGGATAAAAAGAATAGAGAAGAGAGTCCCCAGGGAAACGTGGACAGGTGTCTTGGTTTCTTTGTGTTTTTTTTTAAATTATGAAATTTGGTTCAATTCAACTCTGAATTCCTATCTTGCGATCAGTAAGAGTTCCTTGTAGGCTTTAGACCTAGTGTCACAAGTAAAGGATGACATGTGTATCTTTATGTGCATATTGACCAGTTATAAAATTGTGCATGGCTCAAAAGAGAATTCTAAATCTAAGAAAGTCTATTTCCCATGCTCCGAGGAGAGCTTCGTGCAAATGCATTTTGACATGTCCCATCTTAAGTACCTACCAGAGAACAGAAGTCACTCTGGAGAGAAAGGAGTGGGTCCAGGGCAGGCAACGCTTGTGCAGTGGGTGGGGCACAGAGGAGGCAGAGGTGGCAGCGCTGGGGGGTGGGGGGAGGGAAGAAGTCATTCTCCTGTTGTTGCTCTGCTTTCTCCACAAACTGCGGATGTGTCTGGCACATTCCCTCTAAAAGCAGGAGACTGTGGGGTCCTATACTTTAAAACCTCAGAAAGACGGATGACATGTTTCAGATGGGATGCTGCAGAGGGTATTCTGACCCACTGAGAGGAAGTTGGAACCACTTAGCCCCCTCCTCGGTGGGAGAACCTCTCTTCCGGGAGACAAGGCAGCCACAGTGCCGGGGCGTGCCCTGCACAACTCTTCCGCTCCAATGTTCTTCCAGGAGAAGGAAATTTATCGCTGGCCTGCCAGAGAGTCCCTGAAAACCATGCTGGCTGTGGGCTGGACGGTAGACAGGACCAAAGAGGGAGAAGCCCTATTTCAACAGCGGGAAAATGAGAAGCTTCGAAGCGTGTCCCAGGCCAGCCAGGTATGACCATCACGCCCAGAGGCCAACACTAGGCCAGTAGAACCCATGGAGAATCTAGGAAAGCTATCCCCAGGGTATCAGAGATGAGGCCCGCCACCAAAGAGCCCTGGGAATCTCGCGGGACATATCTTTGGCCACTGAAGTCAGGGATGCTGATAAGAATAAGGCAAGTAACGGGAAACCCAGTGATTCTGCCTTTGCTTTCCTAGGGCAACAGCTACAGCCCTGCTCCCCTGGATCTCTCCAACGTTGTGCTCTCCAGAGAGCTCCAGGTCAGTGTTGATACTTTCAGAACAGCGTAACGGACTTTCTAAAACCCCTCAAGTGCAGGACATATTACCCTCCAAAGAGTTTTTTAGAAAGGGGCGAGGGGGAAGAATGCCTAAAACGTATCACCACTGAAATATCAAAATTAGAGAGGGCCCCAACGAGCAGAGGCCACTCATCTGACACAGTCGCAATAGAATTAACCAACAGTCTGAGAAGGTGAGGCTTTGCGCTTCTTCTAGAGACGTCATAGCAGGTCATGACTCAATAGAAGGAAGATCGAATGGCAAATTAACTGTACGAAAACCCAAAACAGAACTTATAACAGCCAGGAGAAATAACTAGTAACAAGGCTATTTACAACTAGGAGAAAGTGTACGAGGTGACCCCTGGGTTGGGGTGCTGGACTGCTCACACCGAGCCCCCCAACCTTGAGGACAATCGCATATCCCGTGGTGGATTCACTTGAGTTGCCCTTGGTGGTACAGACAAGTCATCATTGTAGGATTTAGGGACTTATACCCAAGAGGATGAAATTAAAGGCTTAAGCTTCCTCACCCTCATTCCTCCCCTGTGCACATGTCAGTGACCGTGACCGGCCCCAGCCTGAGGTCATTACTCCTCAGAGAGTCCATCAGACCAACGCTTTGGACCTTAAAGAAAGTTTCTTTCCAAAGTACACCCTTCATTCCGGGTCACTATTTTATGAACCTTATAAAGATGCATTCTATTTGAGAAATCTTAATGTGCAGCCGTTTTCTCCAACATGTGATTTTTAGTTTGCTAAGCTAAAGGCTTTCGGGGATCCTAGAGTTTTGCTTGACCCCCACTCCCAGCTCCCTATCTCAGGTCAGGAGTAAAATACTTAACTCCTGTGACAAATGAAGTGCCACCAGAATGCAGTTTCCAACGGAAATGTATGTTTCCCAGAAATGCATCAAACTGCCAAGATAATAAGTTACCAGAAAAGGACAGAATTAGAAATTTTTTTCTGTGTGTATGGGAAGATATAAAACTAATCAGGTGCATAAGCACAGACTACTTAATGATGGGAGACACTCAGCAGTGTGCCATTAGCATTTGGTGGTGCTCTGTCCCCGAGGCTGCCTGAAATAGCGGGGCAGATATGAACCCATTTTTCTTGCTTGCTTTCTCTCTGACTGTCGTCTCCTTGGTGGGACACAGGGGATGGTGGAGGTGATAGCTGAGAACTATCACAATATCTGGGCCAAGAAGAAGAAGCTGGAGCTGGAGAGCAAAGGTGAGCTAGGTTCACAGCATCTCCCGCAGAAGGTGAGCTGGGGGGCAGGTGTGTCTTCCCAGAAGTGCAAAAGAAGAGCCACCTATTGTGTCATCTCTCACTTTACTGACCCCAGGTGGCGGCAGTCACCCTCTTTTGGTACCATATGACACCTTGACCGCCAAGGAAAAGTTCAGGGACCGGGAGAAGGCACAGGACCTGTTTAAGTTCCTCCAAGTGAACGGCATTGTGGTTTCTAGGTAAGTCGTCTTCCAGGTGACGTTAGCGGGGCAGGGGCAGGCTTGTGTGGTCTCTCGTGCTCTAGATATTTGATCACCTGCCTGCAAAGCAGATCAGTGTAAGGATAGCGGTTGAGTCTTTTGAAATGAATAGATGTTTATTCTGGAGCATGAAGCCCTCTCTTCCGACATAAATAAGACTGGTCGATATCAATTTCTAAAAATCAGTTACAGCAAGGAATCGTGACAAATTATACATCTATACCTTAAACATTTAATTTTAATTAAAACAAACACACATGCATTCATTCACAAATCTTGTACCATAGGCACCCAGATCTCATCTTTGTTGGTTGTTTTATTGATTGGAATTATAAACCACATCCATAATGCATCCTCAAAGCTCTTGAAATTGGGCTAAAGAGCAGTTAAGGTACAGTTAAGAGAATTAAGGTACATACAAAACAATGTGAATGCAATTTCCTCCCTATCTTTTACGGTTGTCTCACTCATGCCTAATTCAGAAACCCTGTATTTGGAAACTTACAATCGCAGGTCTTTGCAAAATATGCAGCTTAGTTCTCACAGAATCACCAGTTCTCTTCACACTTGTATTTTTTTGTCTTATGTGATATTTAATGAAATGCCATAATAACAATAGGGAAGGTGAGTGACATCAACAACCTTTGAACAAAGATGGCAACTCCACTGGAGAGACTGAATGAATCATGATTTCCTAAGACTTTATCTCAAACTTATGTTTGTCAGAATCATCTAGACAAATGTTTTAGGTGAGGATGGTCTGGGCTGCTTAAGTCTTAAAGGTAGAACCTGTTTTCCCCGCTGGTCGGGTGTCGGTGATGGGCTGTGCTTGCTGTGTCCTTTGTAGAAAGAGAAACATGGCAGTGTCCCCACCTCGATAAGCCATTCCTCCTGAAAGAAATGTCTGCTGAGCCAGCTGCTGTTTCTTCTTTTAGCTTCCTACAGAATTTTTGCCACTGAATGACAGAAAGCTAAATAAAAATCTATACAAATATTTCTGTTGTAGCTCATAGGAAAAAATAACAAAACCTATTTGCTGTATTGTTGAGTGGGAAAGGTCAGGCAGCAGGAGACAGCCTCTGGGGAAGCATTTGAGAAAGACTCCCATCGTCATTTTAATCCTGTTCTTAACACCAAGATGCATGCAGACTATGATTTGCCAATAAATAACTTGCTCACAGAAGTGAAAAATTCCTCTTTACTATAAGAAGGGAATCAAGGAAATGGGGGGGGGGAAGATCACTGAAGTCAGCAAACGCACCCTTGTAGTGGTTTACCCTGAGCCAGAGCCTGTGGCGGGCACTTGGATGTACCGATAAGGCGGTAGCATCCTTGTCACCAAGGAGAAACCCTAGGTTCCCGCTATCCATGCCTTAAACCTGCTCCATCCTCAACTTCCCCATCACTTGATGACAGCCTGTTCTTCCCGATGCTTAAGCCAAAAACCTTGACTCCTCTCTTTTTCCCTCAACCCACATCCAATCCTTTAGGAAATCCTGATGGTTCTCCCCTTAAGATACCCAGAATCTGACCACTTCTCACCCTTCGTGCTGTCACTGCCATTGCTGAAAGGGCTTCCTTCCTGGGCCCCCTGTTTCAAACCTTGCCCTCAGTCAATTTTAATCCTATCAACTAGAGTAATTCTGTTACAGTGTGAGTCATATCATGTCGTTTCCTCTATTCAAAACTTTCAATAGCTTCCCATCTCAAAGCAAAAGCAAAATGCTAAGGACGGCCCACGGCACCCTGACGGTTGTCCCCACTGCCTACCCCACGCCCCTCGGACTGCCTGCTCACTTCTATCCCTCCATGCTGGCCTCAGCTCAGCATGCATGCTCCCACTCAGGACCTCTGCACCCCTGCTCCCCATGCCTGGAAAGCTCTCTCCCCTGATGTCTCTATGGCCCACCTCCTTCAAGCCTATACCCCAGTGTCATCCTTCCAACAAGCCCAGCACTGATTTAACACGACAGTCCGCTCAACGCCACTTCAGGCACTCTTGGGCCCTTTCGTCTTGCTTTAGTTTTTCTTTTTTTCACACAACTTATTAACTTACAGCATTCCAGATAATTTTTTAAAATTTATTTATTTTATTTTTGTCTGCATTGGGTCTTCGTTGCTGCACGCAGGCTTTCTCTAGTTGTGGCGAGCGGGGGCTACTCTTCATTGCGGTGCGCGAGCTTCTCATTGCGGTGGCTTCTCTTGTCGCGGAGCACGGGCTCTAGGCACACGGGCTTCAGTAGTTGTGGCTCTTGGGCTTCATTGCTCAGCGGCATGTGGGATCTTCCCGGACCAGGGCTTGAACCTGTTTCCCCTGCATTGGCAGGCGGATTCTTAACCACTGCACCACCAAGGAAGTCCCCAGATAATTTATATTTCGTTGTATGTAGCGTTTGTACCTGTTTATAGCAAGCACGTAAGTTCCATGAGTGCAGGGATTCTTGTTTGCATCTCTGATTTATCCCCAGCTCAGTGTTTGTTGAATGAACGACAAAGATCTTTCTGAAAAATCTTTTCAGAAATTATTGTAGCTCAGGTGTTGCATGCTCACAGAGGCAGCTTTCAAGGGCAAGGGGAAATGAGTCAAATGATGAGTCAGGTCACTAAACCAGAATAGCCATTAACATTTGGAAAGCAGAGTTGACATGGAGAAAATTGCTTGTGCACCAAAGTCACATTGTTATCTCTGTTACTCCCTGGGGTTTACCCATTTCCAATCTAGAGGTATCAAGGATATGGAGCTGGATGCCTCCTCCATGGAAAAGAGGTTTGCCTATAAGTTTTTGAAGAAGATCCTGAAATATGTTGATTCTGCTCAAGAGTTTATTGCCCATTTGGGTAAGTATCATTGTGAAATATTAGAAAAATGTGTGCTTCTCATAATACCAAAAGGAATTAGATATTCCTTTTATGAAGAGCAATGCTTTCATACTGTAGCTGTTCATGATTCTTTTAAACATATGGTTTAGGGAAGGACACAGTGGCTGAGATTTCCCACACACACACACTTTTAAAAAATCAGTTTTGTCTTTGGTTTCCCTTCTGGGTTTGATTGAATCATTTGTCATTTTTCACATAACTCATCCACTTCTAAGTTTTCCATCGTTTTGCTTTATGGCTGTGAGCATATGACTCAACCTCTCTGAAGCTGCCTTCTTATCAGTAAAGAGTAGTAAACCCTAGAGAATTGACACAAGAAGTAAGCAACCCTCACAATTATAAAGTACTTTGTAAAATATTAGATATTTTAAATGTAAATTTAAATTTCCATGGTAAAATCAAATGGCCTTTTCATGATGAACAGCTGCTCTGTTTCTTTAATGCTGTGACTCTTTTAGTTTTTGTTTTCTTTATCTCTGGCCAACTTTGTGTCACGTTTGTCTTTGTAGAAGCCATTGTCAGCAGTGGGAAAACTGAAAAGTCTCCCCATGACCAGGAGATCAAATTCTTTGCCAAAGTAAGTGACTCTCTGCATTTGACTGGATTACCTTCTTCTTGGGATCTGTACAATTTAGGGTACAAGTTAAGCAGATCCAACAAAGATATCCAAAACTCCAGTAATGACTTTGATGAGATGGACATGTGTTTCTCTGTTTGTGGAAAGGTCCTGAGGCAGGTAGGTGGTCCGAGCCTGCTCTGCTCCACGCATCACCCAGGGACTCGGGTTCTTCCTCTCTTGATGCTCTCTCATCTCCTAAGATGTGGTCCCTGACAGTGGTCCAGACTGACCTGTACCCCATCTGTGAGAAAGGGGGAAGGGATAGGGGAGGGCAAGCAGTTGTTTTATTAAAGTTCTAAAGTTTAATAAAAGTTGTTTTATTAAGTGGCTAGAACTTAATCATTTCAGCCTCAGCTAGCTGCAAGGGAGGTGTATAATGCATGCTTTAACTGGGTGACCCCATGCCCAGCTAAAACACGGTGATTTCTACTGCTAAGAGAAAGAAGGGAAGAACGACTTTGGGTGCCAGTGAGCTGTCTCAGCCACATAACCCTACTCAGAGGACTAAATACAAGTGACACTTTGGGGTAGCCATGCTCTGAGAAGCAGAGACAGGATGGTCAAGTCCAGTAGTGCTGGGCCATGCCTCAAATATTCTGTTGGACGCCATGCCCAAGAAGCCACATCTGAGTGCAGATGTCCTACAGGACGCCCCTGAAAATGTTGATTCAGGATGTGCATTTCTTTGGGCCCTCAGTCAGTGTCCTGCGCTATCCCTTCACGTATTTCTAAGGCCTCTGGTTACAGGCATAGAAGAAAAAAAATGTTTTGGAAACTGGGATTCACAGAGTAGAGTTTCCTAGAAATTCCAGGACCAGAGTCTTTTTGTGTTCAGAGTCTTTTTGCTCATTAAGAATGCACTTTTTCAAAGGAACCAGAGGAAGGGCTTTGGCCAGCCTCCTAGAAGTTCATCTCTGGTGGTTCTTTCAGGTTCTCCTCCCACTGGTTGACCAGTACTTTACCAATCACCGCCTCTACTTCCTCTCGTCCCCTCTGAAGCCCCTTAGCAGCAGCGGGTATGCCTCTCATAAAGAGAAAGAAATGGTGGCCAGGTGAGTCTACAGAAGAGAAGGTCACAGTACTGATGTGATTTATGTAAAACCCCAGACTCCTGGGGCTTCCATGGTGAATCTTTTGGAGAAATGAACTGTCGCCCGATGATTGGTAGCTCAGAGGTTTTGGTTATCATCTTGGTTCTGAAAGTGACTTTATTCACACTTATCTGTATATTATTTTGGCAACCAAGAGAGGTGCACTGTTTGGGGGTATCAGTAGGGCTTGGGGAAACTTACATACTCAGGTCAGCTTCTATCCTGAAATAACATTTAGAAAAAGGAGAAGGTAGTTCTGAAGCTTGGGAAAAGCAAACACACAACGTTGAGAAAAAACGGATTAATAGTGTTTTCAATCTCATTCTTCTCAGGCTTTTTAAGCTTAATTTTTTTTTTTAAGGAATCAGATCTTACAAGTCCTGGTGTGGATGACCTGAGATTTGAAATCTAGAGTGACATAATTCAATTTAAATTCCTAACAGGAAGCAAATTTTCATCAAAAGCACCAGCTCCCCTTCTTATTCCACTAAGCGTGACGCGTGGATGCCTCAGCAGAGCTGAGAACAAAGCAGGTGCTTCATGATCAGGCTACAAGTGGATACCACTATGCCTCAGGTTCTCTGTATTTGATTTACGAATGACAAGGGATGGATTAGACTTCTAAATGGCAAAGAGTTAAGGACTGCAATAAAGGCAGTCTATCAGTCCTTTCCCTGGCATCCACTGATGGTGAACAATGTACTTTATATTTTATAAGGGCCCAGCCATTGAATATCACCGTCTTTGGGACGATATTCAACCTTAGGATTTAGCTGACATTTATCAAGCACAGCATGGCTCAGCAGTGAGCTCGATTTTTCATATGCACAAGTTATTGCCCACTTGTGGAAATATCATTGTGAAACACCACAATGCTTTAAATTCCAAGACCACCTGTGTGTTATGATCTCCATTTTGCAGATGAGGAAACTGAGGTTTGGGCAGGTTCACTCCAGTGCCTAAAGTGACCCAGGTAGTAAGTTAGGGCAAGAATGAAAGCATAGCCCTCTCTATCCAGATCGAGTGCCATTTTCTCTACACAGTAATTACTTCTTATATTAATATTTGTTAAGCAGGGAGGAGCGCATGATGTCAAAATGAGATACACTTAGAATCAGTTACTGACCCAAGATTTCCTAGATGTTTTCATGACACACCAGTGTTTTTTTGTAAGAAGTTAAGGAAATGAAGAGCCAAGTGAGATACTCAGATAAGCCAACAGAGGGCAGGTGTGTCTGTTCTCTTCATCTATTTTTCTTAGGGTATTAATTCATGGAAATGTAACATTTGTTCAGCCAGGCACCATTTGTCACAGCTGGAATACAAGCTGGAGCTCGCTGATCGGCCTTGAAAACAGCTTTCAGATCCACCAATGTGCCCGCCGCCCTCCCATGGAAGTGGCCATATCGGCACTGAACGTGCTCACATTTCCAGACCCCTTTTGTTCCCAGCCTTCACCCATACCCCACCTCTTCTGCATCTGATGCAATTTACCTGTGCTTTCCGGAATCTCTCCCCTGGGATCTCTTTAATTTATCACCTTCAAATTCTGAGATGAGAGAGAGGCGCCTGGGGAACCTGGCCCCTCATAACTCTGGGTGAGGGACAGCGCTTCTGCTTGAATTGTGGGTCCCACAGGCAACAAAAAAGGGCCTTTGGAAATTTCAGGCCCCGGCCTTGACATACCTGAGAAAGCACTTCTGACAGCAAGGGGAGCCAGGTTTATATTAGGATCAAACAACCCAAGGATCTGCTTTAGTTAGAGAAATGTTATTTTGTCTTTATACAGAGTGGGTTCATTTTGAAGCATTTTGCCAGAAATAACTGAGTTTATCAGCCTCTAATTCTCCAGACTAAAAGGGTCATGTGATTAGTCGCTGACTACAGATGAGAAAGCTAAAACACAGAACGGGATGAGGTCGCTTCACCACGACAGCCCAGCTAGTCCTGGCAGAGCCACAGAAACTCATATTCTTCTAGGATCTCCGCCAACTCCATGAGTTTTCATCAGATACATAACTCTGAAAAAAAAAAACAAACATCCGGGGAAGAGAAAAGAAGCAGCAGTTCATATTTAATTTCACACTCGCTGGCTGCCAAATTTCTGTTAACTTATTCTGAGCGCTCTTAAGCTCTAGGCCAGTGTTTCCAACTTACTTCCACTGCAAAAACAAATGACTAACCAGCCGAAACTTTGGCTGTGGTGTCCAGTAGACAGCCCAGAAAGGCTCAGGGTATTCACTGAAAACCATTTAGAGGTGAACAAATTTTCATCCCCACCAACACTTGGATGGATTTCTTCTCTATTTGAGCTGTCCCTTAAAGACTTTTGCCCTGTGTGGGGCAAGACGCCCATGACTTCTAAGAAGATCTTGGGAAGGACTTCAGCTAGGTCTCACCTTGGCATCCCATGGCCTGTACCAGGTGATTTTATTTTACTTCCCCTCTTTCTGTTCCACCAGGAAGGTCTGCTTTCTGAAGGGATTGCTAAGTTCTTACCTAGCTGTGCCAATATCAAGTAATGTCGGCGTTCTGAGCAATCTCCTCCCAAGAACTTTAGCAACACAGGTCAAATGATGGCCATAGTACCCCTAGACAGGGGCTATCAGGAGCGAGTTCAGAAACATCTACAGGGTCTTTGCTAACTGCACAAAGCCCTCTATTAGGCACTGTGGAAAGTAAAACAGTAAGACACAGCTGGACTCCAAGGGGTTCCATGGTAGACAATACGGGTGAAAGCATGGAATAGGGTCAAAAAACACAAAAGCATAGCAGATGGGATTTCCGAGCTTCAAAGACACAGATAGGACAGCAACCCAGTCAGGCCTATAGGCTAATGGAGATGTCAGAGAAAAGCCATTTCTTGAACTGTTTCTGGTTCAGCACAGTATTGCCCATACCTGAACCTTTAACTTTCTTCCAATCCCACCATCTGCGCACCTCCAACTAAGGCCTCACACCCTGTTCCCCCTAGTGAAGCCTACAAAAAGGGCCTGCAATCCACTGCAATAATGGAAAAATCATGCTTCCTTCCAGAATCCTCGTTTATCCATGAATGTTATACAAATGAACCTTTCAACATGTAGTACGCTATAGCAAGAGGTGGTTTGCAACAGATGGCTCATTGCAAAACATGGTACTTGTTGCAGAAGGATTGTTTTCTGCCTGCAAGGTACCTCTCGTGATTCTCCAGCAAGACAGTGGGAACCACATGTTGTCCTAGTGTGGTCCAGAGGATTCTTTGAGGGGAACACAGTGCATCTTTCCGGGGTGCTGTACTAGGCACTTTGTTTAACTGCACAGGGGCCAAGGGGTGGGGTACAAATGAGTCTTCCTTGAATCTCTGTCCCTTTCTGACTTTCGTTCTTTTCTGCTTCAGCCTGTTCTGCAAACTCGCTGCTCTTGTTCGACATAGGATTTCCCTCTTCGGTAAGAGAAGTATTGATAAAGGCCTCACCCTCTGTAATTATCCTGAACTTGTGTTTTGCCTTCATCTGTGGCTCCTGCAGACAAGCTGAGCCTTAGGGCTAAGGTGGCACCTAAATTTGCCATAGCAAGTCGGTCTGAAGTATGATAAACCCCTCTCTCCCCCTTGAACAGCTCAGATTTTCCACGCCAATGAATGCTTTAAGCTCTGCCTCTAACTTCCATCATAAAGCGATGTGTCAGGCCAGAGATAAATGCTTTGGCCCCGATCGGAGGCCTGGCACTTTGTGTATGGGTGGTTAATAAAGCTGGGCTGTTTTATGCTTATTGAGAAGATTGTGTTTAAATGACAGGCTGAATGCTTTGGGGAGTCACAGGTGATGTTTTTGATTTTAGGGAACGATTCTACTACAATGGTGAGCTGTCTTCACATCTTAGCTCAGACACTTGACACAAGGTAAGTGTGCCCAGAATTTTCCAGTAGTTTCTCAGGACTCCCTCTCTGACCCTCTCTCCTTGCTTATTATTGTACTGAAGAGGAGATGTGTCACCGTTATGCAGGAGCTGGGGAGAAAAGGGAAGATGGGGGAAAGATGGATCCCACCATGACATTAGCACACTCTGTCTCTCAGCTCACATGATGGAGAGCCACCATCATGGCAGACACCGAAAGCTGAGCATTTGATCAATTCTTGTCTTCTCTTACTGAGAAGTTCATCTTTCAGAAGATAAAACATGTAACGTGGCAAAGTACCACTTCGTATCTAATTCTCCACAAAAAAAGAAAAAGGAAGAGCTGCCTGATGGGTGGCAATGCCATAAGAATCCTGGGACAGGGGACCCATAGCACTCTGAATTCAAAATGGCCAAGGAGGGGATGTGATTACCAGAACATCAAAGACAAAGATAGATTCGAGCCCATGACCTGAGGGTCTGATAGGAAAGATGGCTGAACAAGAAAGGAAGTCTTCCTTTCCTTTCACATACATACATATATGTGTGTGTGTGTGTGTGTGTGTGTGTGTGTGTGTGTGTGTGTGTGTATTCTGTTAGAATAAACATAAATTATTTGATGAGGTAAAAAAGAGAAGCAGTGCAAATAACTGACAGGGAGTTTTCTTTAACACACTCATTAAGCAGGGCCCTTGTCAAAGTTGAGAGGAGAACACACATCCCAAAACCCAACGCAGAAGAGAAGCACCAACCTAAAAATGTAGCCAGATGATGAAAATCCTCTAGAAACTAAGAATTTTTTTTTTTTTTTTTTTAAAGTTAAGGGTAGTTAAAGGGGATTTTCAAGTGTCGGAGAGAAACAAACATGTTGTGGAGATATTAAGACAGCACAACATTTTCAGGCCCAGATCAAAGCATCCCAGGGATGCAATTGGGACCAGGAATCTTTATTCCCAAAAGCATGCAAAATGCCTTAAGAGAGAGTCCTCTTTCTTAAACGTACCGACCTGCATTTCTTTTTCTTTTCATAGTCATTCCTGAGAAAACCTGAGGAGGATGGTTCATAAATACTTACAGCAAGCCTCACTGACTTTATTTCCTTGTTTTTATTTTTCTGATTGGCTGGATGATTATCATGAAAATGCTGTAGATAAAAAGCATCTGTCCTAATAGCAAGCCTGTCATAATCTTGTGAATAAGATGTAGAAATATGGAAAATAATAGATGACTTGTAGGCTTTGTTCCAGTTCTAAGTTTTATAAAATAGCTTTAAGGGAAAGCCCCAGGTACCCATAGCTAATCTCCATTTCCACATGTTTTTTTCGGTGGTCTGATTCATCTGTCTGTTTTAAAAGGGGCTGGCTCTTCTCCACTCCCCTTCTCCAAGCTAGGACATCCCTGAAAACTGATAGAAATCAAAGCTTCAGTTGATTTAATTCTCTGTTCTCTCTCTCTAAGAGGTCCTACATCACAGGAGAGCTAATATTTCTAACTGGTCCTTATGAAAGTTGCTGAGCCCATGTGGAGCTGCAAGAAAAGCTCCCCTCTCCCTCCTTTTAATTAGATATTTCCAGAAGAATGTAGCCAGCTGCAGTAATATATAGATAGCAGGTGACCAATATCAGTTTCTTTCTAAGTCATCCTGCCATTTCCTAAGAGTTGAGCAGTCAATTCCCTCAAATCAAGCACGCCTTCCAGTTTCTGCCCCCCACCCCCACCCCACCCTTTGGGCGTGTGGATCCCAGTTTCTTTTTGGATGCTAATAACCACTCTCTCCATTTCTCCTGACTCGGTGTCTTCCAGGTGAGTGGGCTGTCAAATGTCTGCCCAGGTTGCGCTGCAAGTCACCAGTCTCAAGAAGGGGGTTGACCAAAGCGTCAGATTATGCTTCTGGTTTTGAATGTTGTTTGCTTACAGGACCGTCATGAAGTCAGGCTCAGAGCTGGTGAAGGCCGGGTTACGAGCATTCTTTGAAAATGCAGCCGAAGACTTAGAGAAGACTTCAGAAAACCTGAAGCTCGGCAAGTTTACCCATTCCAGAACACAGATGAAGGGCGTTTCTCAGAATATTAACTACACCACGGTGGCTCTGCTCCCCATCCTGACGTCCGTCTTTGAGCATGTAGCTCAGCATCAGTTCGGGGTGGATCTACTCTGTGAGTCAGCCTGCTTGTCTGTCATGGTTTCATGTGCATCTGACCACAGAGCAATAGCAAGTGTGAGGCTCATTCCCTTAGGCTGACCTTGAGGACAGAGCAGAGATAACTCTTCCAGGCTTTTTCCTTCTTAGATGTAAAAATGAAGTTATAGACGCTTGGAGGGGAAGAAATCCCCAAATTTGCGTATATAATTTTTCATCTTTTCCCACTGTTTTTTCTGGACCAGAATTTTCCACCCACCGGTTTAAGCTCTCAGCCATTGTGTTCTCACTTAGTTTGAAAAGGTTATCTGAGAAATCCAGCAAGAGATATAGGTTGCTCCCAGACACCAATTTTCCTGTAAAGAAGCTTTAATTTATTCATTGGATACCAGGAGCAAAGAGAAGCTGCTAACATTTCATTGTCTAAGCCTCCAGAAGAAGACTGTAGTTGGTTGGTTTTCTTTTAGTTTGCATTTAGTACCATGTCCAGCCCTCTTACAGTGCCACCAAGCTTCAGTTTCACACTTTAAATGGTGGCACATGATTTAATTGGTTTAATTAATCAGTTGTCAGTAGCCAAGGCTGTGTCTTCCATAGCCTTCAACGATGAAAATCAGTTATTTCCATGGGGTTAGAGGGAGAGATAGGGGAACATTCAAACTCACCATTCTGTGTCATAGACACAATGCACTTCCTTGTTGAAAAATAAAAAATTAAATTAGTTCTCTTTATGTTAAATTGGTCCCAGCCTTATTGTGAGTTCCATACATTAATAGAGGCACGTAGCCTGCCCATTAAGTTCCTAAGCGAAACATGCCCTTCCCTTGGGAAACATGGCAAAATTATGGTACAATTGAATTACCTTTTGAAAAACATCCATCAGAGAACTTGGAACAGGTGGACATGAGGAATTTTGCTCTGTCTCTGCAGAGGTAGGGACATTGTACATATCTCCCTAAGAAAGGAACAAAAAGCTCATTCAAACTTCTTTGATTTCTTGCATTCTTCCTTTCAAAAGAAGGAAATAGTGCTCTGGATAAAATTTGATGACAGTGTCTCCCTCTATTGGAGGGGAAAAAAAATACCCCTGTGGAAGGACTCATTGGTCAAATGATTCCTTTCCCTGAGAAGCAATGTGACCTGTATCAGGAGTCCTACAAAGGAATTGGGATAGTTCAGTGGAGGGTGTTTTTCTGTTGGTGTTTCCTCTCCCAGTTCAGCAACTGGCATTTGAGTAGAGAGGGGCTATATTTGTTAAAGAGAGAGAAAGAGAGCTCTTTGGCTCTTAGGTGATGCCAACACGTGTTTTCTGTTTGCAGACCCTTTCTGTGTGCAGGAGGTGGGCCACTGGGATTGATGAACAGCAATGACAGCTCTTGTTTGGTCTTTTCAGTGGGTGACGTGCAGATTTCATGCTACCATATACTGTGCAGCCTCTACTCCCTTGGGACTGGAAAGAACATCTATGTTGAAAGGTAATTAGAGAACAAAAGAGGCTAACACATTCAGGCTGAATGTGTTAGTTAAGTCTTTAAATATTTAACAATAGCATCTTTTCAATCCAGCAAAAGCAAAATGCTCACTGAAATGGCTTGGTGATTTTGAGCCTAGGGTATGAAATGTTTACAGCAGTATAAAATGTGTTAATGAGGCTTCTGAGATGTATGACTTCCCTGGAGATAGCTGGAGAATGTATGTGACTGAAGGAGCAATATAGCCAAGCTAAATCATGTGCTGATGGCCAAAAAAATGTCGAAGAAATGTCTCTTTTTTCATAATCACAGTTTCCAAATAGCCTCCAGGGTTCCTGTGGTTAAAGCTTGCTGAGAAGCTCGAGGGACGTGAGGCAGTTGCTTTAGTGTTTAATGAGTTTCTGTGTGATACAGCCCGGGACCTTTACCGTTCTCAGCTGTCACATTAGCTATAGTTTTAGACAAGTCCACACTTTGGAAGCAGAAATGCTATTCAATGGTCTTGAGTCTGAACAGCCTGATTTGCTGAGGTGCTTAGGTTCCTGCTCTACTCACTACTCTGCCTGGAGTGATGGAGGCCTTCAGTGACTGCCTGCTTTTCACCATCAAATGCTGTGCGTTGTGTGGTTCTGTTTAAATCCACGGGGAAGATCAGGAACGTAAACACAGTATTAGCCAAACCCTAGACTTAGTCTTATCCTTGGAAGACTTTTTTTCCCTTTTTTGCCTTTTCAATTCAACGATACTGAAGGAATTCGATCTGTGCTTAAAATTATTTAATCTAAACATCCCCTTGGTATCCATGCTCCATGGGCCTCCTCAGTTTATGATACCTTTACAAACAAACCAACGGTAAATCTCTATTTCACATCGAAACTTAAATAAATTCTAATTGCACTTTCTCAATAAAGCAAAGACAAGACTTGGGCTCCTTCAAGAACTCAAGAACTGATGACTTGAAATCATGTGCTAATAACCAAAAAATGTTGAAGAAATGTCTATGTCTTCATAATTACTGCTTTTAAGTAGCTTCTAGAGTTCAAGAAATCAACTGGAGAACTAATGACTAATTTATTTTGATTATGATTTTAAGTCCTTAGAGTTATGTAGCTTTCCTTATTGTTTTATATGAAATATAGATAAATAGTTCTATCCTTTAATAGGAACTGGACAGACAAAAGTCATAACCATATTTTATACCAAATCAACAAGAAAATTAATAAAATTTTTTCTGTTTAATACAGAATTTCACTTAGGGAAGGTGTCTACTTTCATTAAGCATTTGTGAATATTTTCTCAATATCTTTTCTTTTTCTATCAGTTTCTATGTGTATATATACATACATCTATATGTGTATGTGTTTCTTTACACAATTTTTTGAAAAGCTTATGCATTATTCTCTTTTTAAAAAAGAAAAAAATTCAAAGAAAGGTCAACTCTGAAATGTCAGACCAGAAAAAGACTCTTCTTCATATGACTTTTTATATTTTATTCATATACTCACAGCACTGTGAATATTGGTGTCTGTGTTTTATACTCCATACAGGTAGAAAGCCAGGCTTGAAGAAGCCCCTAGATCAAATATGCCCCTATTGTCTGTCCATTAGTTAATGAAGCAACTAAGGAAATAAAGATTTAAAATCCTCGAGTTGTGATGCTGCCACCATTAATGACTTTTACTTGTTTATTTTCTCTTGTATTGTGAAAGTAAGACATACTTATTCAAAAAAATCAAACAGTACAGACATATGTAAAGTTAAAAGTCTGCTGTTTTCTTCACCCCAGAACACCCCACCTCGTAACAGTTTGGTGTATACCATTCCAGGTGTTTTCTACATGTGTAAGTTTTTACACATGTTGGATCATAATATTGCTTTACAACGTTATCTTGTTGGGTGAAGCTAAAAACTGAATTTCTTTATCATACAACTCATATTTTTTAATTTATCATTTAGATAAAATCATCATTAATTCTCTACTTTAAAAAAGATTAGCAAGTTTAGTACATTTACATTTCTAGCTACATCCTATCCTTTCTACCTTTCATTTTTTGCTATGTAATTCCTTATAACACGTACAATTTATTTTGGAATATTCTAGAACTAATGTTCCTTGAGTTGTTTACCTTGGTTTGTATTTAAATGATTCAGTGTGTAGCCAATCCTTTTGAACTGTGACTTTCCCATTCCAAAACTCTTATTTTGATTTATCTCTTGGTTGGCCAGATTCATCATATGTAGTTGCTTCTGTAAGAGCCCCACTCTTTTTTTTTTTTTTTTTTGCGGTATGTGGGCCTCTCACTGTTGTGGCCTCTCCCGTTGCGGAGCACAGGCTCCGGACGCACAGGCTCAGCGGCCATGGCTCACGGGCTTAGTTGCTCCGCGGCATGTGGGATCTTCCCAGACCAGGGCACGAACCCGTGTCTCCTGCATCGGCAGGCGGATTCTCAACCACTGCGCCACCAGGGAAGCCCAAGAGCCCCACTCTTGAGTCTTTGCATATTTTGGACTATCATCCTTTGACTTTATATGTGAACAGTCCATGGTATAAAATCCTTGGGTCATAATTCTCCTTCCTCGCAAGTGTATAGCCTTTGCTTCTTTGTGTTCTGACAGTGTGTGTTCCTTGGATCCAGTGATTTGTTCCCCATACACATGACTTTGCCGTGGGAGGGGAGAAGCTGCTACTCACTGGGTTCTTTCTTTGGTCTTGAAGCTCATTCACTTCACTACTACCGTGTCCCAGGATTGTCCTTTCTGTATCAGCCCCTGCACTTCTTCTCAGAACTTAATATGCCCCCTCCGTCTTCAGAATTAGGTCCTTATTTATTTAACGAGTCTTTCATTTTATTACATTGTTGTTGGATTTTTTGTCTTAGCTGTTGTTCAAGGAGCGAAACTATGTGTATTTATTGGCTTTTTCCTTAACCTCCCACATGTCTCATTTTCTCTTCAGTAACTTTTAGCTAATTGTTCTTTTCTGAAACTATCTCTGTGTTAATATCTCTTCTTATATTCTGTGAGGGTAGAGAGAAGTTTTCTGTTTTTTTCCTGGATAATTCTTCCTCTGAACTCTATTTCTCATCTATTTCTTGGTCATTAGGTACATTTCTAGTTCTCAAGAAGGGAAAGGAGTACATGTGCATGTATGATGCATGTATGCATGTGCATGTATGTGTGTTCAGTGGAGGAGAGTGGACAGGGCTGAAACATCAGGCAGCTTCAAAACGTAGAAGCTGACTGGGAACTAACTCTTTCTTACTATAGCAGCAGGGCCTTTAGCCCTAGGAGTCATCCACCCTTATCCTTTGGTGTCCTTCCTCAACCAAAGTAAACAGCTGGTTGCAGATAAGAGGTTCGTAAAATTCTTGGTGCATCCTATAGAATAGGCCTTTTGCTTAGTGATTTAATGTATGTTTCTTCTCTACTTTAGAGGAGTTGAGGCAGCAGCTACAAAACAGGTTACTTCTTACTCTTTCACTCTACCTCACCTCCACTGGTTCTCCAGGCCAGGCATCCAGGTCATAGTTATAGCAGATGACATGCACACTCCTTCCTACTCTGGTCCTGCCTGCCACTCTGCTGGATGGAACCTGGGTCCCACACACATCCAACCGGTCTCCCAGGGCCTGCTCACACCCTTAAATCTCATTGTTTCAAGCAAAACTCCTTTCCTGGGCTCCTCAAAATCCCCATATTTACTCCCAATAATCTCTACACTCTGCTCTAGGTCTTAAAAGAATGTTTCAGCATCTTCATTTGATTTGGTCCGTACTTTGCAGTGTGAAGTTGTCACACATTTTCTAATTTCAGCATCAATCTAAATTACTTCCCAAATTTTCCCCCAGCTCTTGTGGGTTTTAGGGAGGAAAGTATTGGCTTGGCCAAAAAGTTCGTTCCGGCTTTTCTGTAAGATGTTACAGAAAAACCCAAATGAACTTTTTGGCCAACTCAATATAACGAAACCCACCACTTCTCTACCACCTTTTACTGAAGTTTCTTTGGCTAATGAATGTCTGTAGGGTTGCAAAGGAAGGACTCAATATAGCTTGAGTGCATTGTGGATAGAAAAGATCCAGACACCTCAGTGATAGGGTTGAGTGTGAGAAGGAAAAAGTCATTGAAACAGAGTAGAGACCTCTTTGGGGATATTTTCTAATTGAGGCAATACTGAGATGGTCACTGACAAGTAAAGTTTTCAGATACAAAATTTCAGGGTAGGGTAAAGGCTTTAGTGTGTTTAAACATGGAGAATACTTAACATTCTTTAAGCTGGATATACTTTGATTAATTGATAGAGCATTTGATGGGGGTGCATCAAGAAAACTAAGGTTTGTAATTAACTGCATTAAGCATTGACTCTCCATTTTATTTCAAATTAAAACTTTGTTTTTGCCTTCACACTTTAGAAATGTTTATATCTTCCTTCCTGCTTTGCCCCCTTTGACCAGTTTTGTTCTGATCAAACATTGCTTTCCCTAAACCACTGAAATTACTAGTATTTCTATCTAGAACCTTTGCTCTGCCTCCACTATCTGCCCCTGTGCTATGTGTTGCTTCCTCTCCTTAGCATCCTCTGGAATTTACATGAAGGAACTTTCAAAATTGCAAAGCACCAGATATGTGCAGGCATAATTATTATTACCATGATGACTTTGTCTCTGCCTGTGTCCCGGATGATAGACAGTTGAGAAGCAAGGTCCCAGTCCATGGAAATAAAATTGAGAGATCAACTTAGGAAGTAACAAGAGCTGGAATACAAACTAAACCAAAGTGAAAAGCAGGAAGGGAGGGATAAATAAGGAATCTGGGATTAACAGATACACACTACTATACATAACATAGATAAACAACAAAGACCTACTGTAGAGCACAGGGAAGTATATTCAATATCTTGTAATAACCTATAGTGGGAACAAATCTGAAAAAGAATATATACAGACACACACACACACACACCAAATCACTTTGCTTCACACCTGATACATTGTAAATCAACTATACTTCAACTAAAATAAAATAAATTGAACTGTCTTCACTCTGTCAGCATTGACCAAGTACTATTATATGAAAAATACTGTTCTAGGCTATAAGAACTAAGGCAGGGGGTGGGTGGGTAGGGGGAGAGTGAGTTTCTCTATCCACCGATAAACTCTTCCAGTAGGTCCTTTAGTTGCCATGGAACTGTTTCTGTAGCCCTTGCTCTGCTTGGTCTATACCCACACTGCCCCCTGGGGGGGCACTAATGATCAGAGAAGCATTTTTAACAGTAGGCCTTTGCCAGTCTCAGTCCCCCTTGGACCTGGAGACCAAGGTCATTCACTCTGGTATTTCACAGCCAGGAACATTAATTGACAGACTTCTGGGCTTTACTTTTACAGAACTTCTAACAGCGAGGCCAGGAGAACTGTTGTTTCTCCCTCACAACTAATTAGCATCACTGCGTGCTCCAGACTAGAAAATGCCAGTGTGGTGGGCTTGTAGAGACTCAGTTTGTCAGTAATTAATATTATACTTGTCCCTCTCCCTTGAGTCAGGGAATCAGCAGAGCACTAGAGAACTGTCTTTTGCTCCAAGGATTGCCTTTTATCAGATGAACTTCCTATAAGTCCACTTTCAGGAGATCACAACTTTTAATTTTGGTGAGAGAAAGAGAAAGGAAGGAATAATGGATTTAGTGCCAAGACAACCCAGGACCAGCTGTTTCCAAGGTTCCCCTCCCTGGGCCAAGTAAAATTCGCTCTCAGATTTGATATTACCCCTGGTCATCCCTGATTTTCACCCAGATTTTTTTTCTTACTCAAAGCTCTCTCTATGGTATTTCTTTCCTTTCGTAATTTAACTCTTTATTTCCTTTTCCTCCTCAAAAGGCAAGACTAATGAGAGGAAATGGGGTATCTCTCCTCACTGGCTGGCCCCTGGGGTTGGTTAAAATGGAGAGACTGTTGACTGAGAAAACAGCCCCTTTGTGTGTCCTCATGTTTGATGCGTACAGGCCCTAACTCTTCTCAGTTGTCCCTGAGGGTGTTGGCCTCTTCTCATGCCTCCCCACCACCACCAGTGAGCATAGCAAAGAAGGGAGGGGACGGGGGGAGAAGAGGTAGAGAGAAGGGGAGGTGAGAGAACAGGCCTGGCCGGGGCCTGCTCAAAGATGAAGCAGCTTTGCAAAGCTTTCAGAGACGAGGCCTGGTCTCTGCAGTCTCCACAGCCCCGCCGCCTCCCCTGCTCCCTCCCTCCAGCACTGCTGCAGCCTCCAAATGGAGCCGGGCAGCACACACACGGGACCCAGGGGGGCTGCTGCTCTGTCTCCAGAGCAGACCTGGATGGGGCGAGTCAACAGTCAGACGTTCCACAGAAGGACAAGGCTGGGCTGTTACCTAAGAGCTGCTTGTTCGGTTGAGGGCATTCTAGCTTGCTAGAGGCTAATTTGAAAGTTACAAATACTTCATGGCCAAATAAGCTGTCAGCTGGTCCCCTAAAAGCCGAGCCCAAGAAGAAGATACAAGATAAGGAATAAAACCATGTATATTAATTGTCTTTGAAAATAATGAAAAGATCTCATTTTTCATAAGTTTGCTAACTTGGCTAAGATTGTGTGGGAATTCCAAGGGATACACAGCTTTCTACCGATTTACTCGCCCACCCTCTCCCTCCTTCCTCTCTCTGGTCCAGCAGATTCCTCTGGCATCTCAAACAGAACAGTTCTGTGTACCCCCAGGCTAGCCCCCTGCAGATTCTGATTCTACCCCAGATAGTCCTGTCAAGTCAGTTTTTCAGGACCAGTTAAGATCACATTTTTTTTTTTTTTTTGCGGTACGCGGGTCTCTCACTGTTGTGGCCTCTCCCGTTGCGGAGCACAGGCTCCGGACGCACAGGCTCAGCGGCCATGGCTCACGGGCCCAGCCGCTCCGCGGCATGTGGGATCTTCCCAGACTGGGACACGAACCCGCGTCCCCTGCATCGGCAGGCAGACTCGCAACCACTGCGCCACCAGGGAAGCCCAAGATCACATTTTTAATCCAGCTCAAATGGATATCTTCCTGTGTGCTATAATGAAGTTGCAGGTTGATTTTAATCTTTATAATTAGACCATAAAGATGTGTTATTTTGTCATACTGCATCAGGGTTCTATGTTTCCTTCCTGCATTCATTTCACCACCTGGAAGCCAAAGGCTGAGGTTAAGACTACCTCACTCACCCCTCACAACTCCAAGGCTAAGCCCAGGTCTGAAAGGCGTAAGCACTATTTCAGTACTAGCTCTGCTTTGACCAGCTGGTGGCTGGTTCCCATCACTTATTCTTGCAGCCTTGGTTATCCTGCAAGCAGCATAACTCCTCTCAGCCAGAAAACTATTGGGTTGGCTGAAAAGTTCATTAAGGTTTTTGGCTGATCCAATACAAATCTGAACTAGGAATCCCAAGCATTTTGGTTTTTGACTGATTGCTTGTTTCACAGGACTTAAAACCCAGAGCTTAATACATGGTGGACACACAAATGTTTGTGGGGAAAAAAGAGAAGTAATAGGTGTTAGAGCTCTTTCGTCTAAATCAAGCAATGAGTTTTAGGACCTGTTGTCTCTCTTGCAAAGCAGGCTTTTAGTTTTGTGTCTTATTGGTGCTTTTGGCCCATTATCTACTGTTCCCACTGGTGGACACAAGCTCCATTCACAGGGAACAGACACAGAGAAATTACGCAGAAGATTTCAAAACATTTTGAGAACCAGGAAGATCCGATTCAATTTGGATGCCAGCAAAACTTGCTCTCAGAGATGCTGGGAGAGAAGAACAAAGCTACATAGTGTATTATATCACCTTAGTTGCTTAAGAACTAGGTACCAGGGAGTGAGACCATTGTAAACCATTGGTTAGTGTCCAGAGAAAGGTGAGGAAGGGGGAAGAGCATGCAACCTTGCTGAGCCTGCGGCCCAAGATGTCCAGGGGGAGTCATCTATGGGGAAGTGGCCCACCAATGCATGGGGCCAGCATGGGGGTGTCACCACTTCTAAATGGACTTCTTTGTTTCCAGGCAACGTCCTGCCCTTGGAGAATGCCTGGCCTCACTGGCAGCTGCCATACCAGTGGCATTCCTGGAGCCCACCCTTGACTGCTACAACCCACTCTCAGTCTTCAACGCCAAAACCCCCAGGGAGAGGTCTAGTAAGTATCATCAGCGGAAGGGAAGGCCATGCAGGCAGGGACGGCAGCCTGCAGCACTGTTACTGCTTCATGTGGTCTGGGACCGTGTGGCATGTCTCTATCTTGCTGGAAAAGTGGGCACAGGCAAGTACTTTGTTACCGCCCAACTTTGGTTTCCTCTTCTGTAAAATGAGGAGACAGTGTAGTTGATTGCTAAATCCCTTGCCTCGTAAAAAATTCAGGTTCTCCTGTCTGCCCTGGTCTCCGTTCTCTTTCTGCACCTGGGGATATGACTGCCCTTTACAATTCCTCTCCAGAGTGTCAGGGAGGGGCACCGCTGCACTAAAAACCTCGTTACACTCCAAGTCCACAGACAGGCCGTGTTTCCAAGGATGATGACCGCGTGTTCTCCATCTTCGGGGAAAATAAAGCAGAGAAAATCACAAGAAGGAACTGAAATTCTACAAGAAAGAGAATTTGACAGGAGTGTTGATGCACTGAGTTCTAGAACAGTGGTTGGCTAACTCTGGCCACAGGCCTAATCTGGCCCGCTGCTGGTTTTTGTAAATGGTGTTTTCTTAGAACATGGTCACACCCACTCATTTACATGTTGGCTGCAGCTGCTTTAACAGTGTGTAGGGGAGGAAAAATAATTTTCCCTCTATCCTTCATTGTTCTTGGCTGAGAACCCCCCCACTAGAAAAAGACAGAACGACAGGAGAAAAACAAACTTTTACTTATGTACATACATGTACATAAGGGAGCCCTACAAAGATATGAGACTCAAAAGCCAGCCCAACAATTGAGGCTTATACACCATCCTGATCTAAGGAAAGGCTTAGGAGTCTGAGGCTGCAAAGGGGGTAGCAATTCATGGGAAAGTGAGAAGAGGAGGGGATTGGTATACAGTTTGCCCTGCCATGCACCTGAGTCTTTCAGATGAAAAAGTAACCTCAGGCAAGAGCTCTCTTCTGGTACAGGCACTAGTATCTAAGGTAAACTTTCTTTATAAATGCAGATTTTCCTTACAAAAGAGTAACTCTGTTTTCAGACACTGTCCTGGGTCTGCTGTTTCTTAAAAATAATCAGCTCAGGGCTTCCCTGGTGGCAGGGGACACGGGTTCGTGCCCCAGTCCAGGAAGATCCCACATGCCGTGGAGCGGCTGGGCCCATGAGCCATGGCCGCTGAGCCTGCGCGTCCGGAGCCTGTGCTCCACAACGGGAGAGGCCACAACAGTGAGAGGCCCGCGTACCGCAAAAAATAATGATAATCAGCTCAAAGTAATCCCTCTACCAAAGGGGCATATTTGGGGGTGGCCCATGCTTCTCTCCTTCAACTGCAGTGACACATTTGAGTAGCGGCAGCAAAGACTGTCGGGCCTGCAATGGCTAACGTATTTACTGCCTGACCCCTTTATAGGAAACGTTTTCCCACCCCTCTCTTCTAGGATAACCTAGAACTGGAATCCAAGGCAGGTAGTCAACCTGCTTCTGGAGGGTAGAAGAGAGGGTCCCCATGTATGGATGAATTGTGATCCTGCTGAATGGTAATGGATTAGAACAGAGGAGCTTCCAGCAGGAACCTTGAATGAAGCTTGGACTCCAACTGGAAAGAACTACAATGCTTTGATGCGACATGAAGCAAAAATTACCACACCATGGGTCTGATAAATATTAAGAAAAACAGACCCCCAAAAATCATAGTAAACCATTTCTAACCAGAACCTATCCTATTCAGAACCAATATTTTCTTAAAATATTGACGCACAGCACCAGCAGATGACTAGACTGTGCATCAAGTCCATTTGGTTCAAGCCCCCTTTTCAAGCTATCATGGGTCCTAAGGGTTCTAGGAGAGGAAAGGTTCCTGTCACACTTTTCTTTGTCACCACTCTTCTTTCCATGTAAGAATCCAGAGTACTAATAAGCCTTGGTAGGTTTAGTCTCACTTGCTTTCATTACTTCAGATAAAAGAAGCACATGACCCCCAGAAAGAACGACCAGGACAATTTAGACAAGACTGTTTAAGGTTCTCTTCCTGAGCTAGAATACAGTGGAGACTAGTGTTCTCAGAGCTCATCAGAGAGAAGCATTGCCAAGATGCCTCCGCATTCCAAAGTCTCACGTGAAGTCTCTCAGTTAATTCCCCAACATTTTCAGCCTCATCTCACCCTTCCTCCCCTTTCATGGACTAGGAAAAATATAGTTCCAACCTTGTTTTTCTCTGCCATCTCATGATTCCAAATGAGTCACATCTTGCAGCCAAAGTAGGAGCTGAACAACTGAGCAGGCTTTGGCAAAGTTGAGGAAGGGCTGTGACATCTGTAGGCAAAAGCCAGCTAAAATGTTGCTCCCCAACTCCAGAGGGACATGGGTCCAGTCGTGACAGTGCTGGATACTTATACGTTTATTCTGCTCCAACTGTGATTCAAGAAAAAGTGTGTCTCTGTCTGTGTATCACCAACGTGTAGAGCTTGCACCTCGGGAAAGAGAGAGACCTACCCTGCTCTTGAGCTCCTAGAGGTAAGCCCATGCGCCACAACTACTGAGCCCACACGCCACAATACTGAAGCCCACCCACCTAAAGCCCGTGCTCCGCAGCCCGCATACCGCAAGGAAGAGTAGACCCCCCTCACCGCAACTAGAGGAAGCCCGTGTGCAGCAACAAAGACCCAAGGCAGCCAAAAATAAATAAAATCAAATCTTAAAAAAAAAAATGAATCAACAAAGACTGAATGCTGACCATGTGTAGGGCTGTTGAAAAGTAGAGTGTACACAAATATTTATTCTGGGATAACCAGGTTTGCCTGGAGCCAGAGAATGACTGATGGCTTGATGGACTCTGAGAAGGTAGACTTCACTCATTATAAAAAGTAGGTGGCCTGAGGGACCAAGGAGGGAAAGGAATGTGACAGATGATGTGACATGACAAATGATGTGAGTCTTTGGTTGAGAAATACAATATGAACTGATTTATCAAGGCTTCAGTCAGTTGGGCATCTCAACTTAATTAACAGTTGGTGTTTTGCCAGCAGAGTTACTCATATTAGGGACTCTTCTATCTTGTAATGTCCTGGAGCATTTTCTGACTCATCCAAAAACTGGAAAAAGTTTAATACTGTTATGTGCTAGATAAAACTAGAGAAAATCTTTGGTTTTGTGTGGCAGTGGTCTGTTAATCAGAATATTAGATTAACGAAAACATCCTACTCACTAGCCAGTTTACTTTCCAAATCCTTATTGGAAAAATCAACCAGAGAGAAAGGAGGTCCAGTTTCCATGTAAGCTGTCTGCCTATACTACAGAGACGGTGCTCTCTGATGCTGTCTTCTTTTTTTTTTTTTTTTTTTTTGTGGTACGCGGGCCTCTCACTGCTGTGGCCTCTCCCGTTGCAGAGCACAGGCTCTGGACGCGCAGGCTCAGCGGCCACGGCTCACGGGCCCAGCCGCTCCGCGGCACGTGAGATCCTCCCGGACCGGGGCGCGAACCCGTGTCCCCTGCATCGGCAGGCGGATTCTCAACCACTGTGCCATCAGGGAAGCCCGATGCTGTCTTCTTGAGGGAAGAGCTGCTTGCTTACTAGTTTGGAATCTAACTCAGTGGTTCCCAGTGGTTCTCAGACACTAGCATGTATTAGAATCATTCGAAAGGCTTGTTAAAGAATGCCAAGTCCTACCCCTAGAGTTTCTAATTCAGTAAGTCTGGATTCTGAAGGTCCTAACAAGTTTCCAGCTGATGCTGCCACTGTGGGAGGATTTCACTTTGAGAACCACTGATCTAGCAGATGAAAGGCCAGTGTGTTCTAATGGTCCCCTCTTACATTCTTGTGTCTGATTCTAATAGGACCCAGATGAGCTGTTTTTCAGGTAGATAACTCAGTAGCATTCATTCTGCCGGTTTATTATGTGGCATTTGAAGAACAAAACACCACGTAAATCACAAATATTTCTTCCCCTTGAGGACCAATTGCATATAAATAACTTGTTAAGATCATTGTAATGACTCCAGTGAAGCAACCTCAAGCAACTCTGTGTTTCTCTTAGGTAGGAAAAAAAAAAAGTGTCCATGATGATGTATTGTCTATGTGACATTTAAACACACACACACGCCCTGAGCCTATATAATTTTATATTTAAATTTAAATTAAATTTAAGTTAAATTAAATTAATTTAAATGTAATTTAAATTATATATATAATTTTATAGAAACAGTTGTAAACTTCAGTTGCATCTGTGGCAGTTGGCATTGTTCTGTGTGCAGAGCTTGAAGGTAGAATGTTTGACTGTACTGTTCGTACCTATTGATTCTGACACTGTATGTGTCAAATGATTTTGTTTGTGAGAGTCTCCCCAGACCCCCATGTTGATGTCACCCCTGATTCTTGTTGCTCTGCAGCAAGGTACAGGCTGGACTTGTTCTCTGCAAATGACCAGCATTGGCAGTGGAGCGTGTCTAACCTGTGTAATTCCTTTATGCTGTAAATCATAGGAGTTCGATGTTCTTTGGCTTTCATGCTACCAGTCCTCTTGAATTGTCTGGATTTAAAGGACATCGGTTCACTCCTAACTTCCAAGGAAGAGAGCTATCTGTAGCCTTCTACCTGCCAAAAGGCCATACCGATAGCAACAGAAAATCACAGTTAGGGAAAGGGTATTAGCACCTCTCAGGGCCTGCTCCATAGCAGGGGGGCTCTTCCGAGTCCATCACTGTACAGCTGCACACCATCTCCTAGAACCACTTGTAACAGCTACAGATTCATTGTCTCCAAGGCAGCCAGGATTATTCTGGATCTCTGCTCCAGGCAGGACAATTATGACGGAAATCGAGACAGTCCCTTCAAAATTGGCCAATATTCCTAAAGGCCAAAGAATTTGCTGTGGCCTCTTATTCATTAACCCTTCCATTCCTATGGACTTAAAATCTAGAAAAGAGAGAGACTTCACACCAGCAGTAACCCCATGGCAAAGGGCCTGCAGGCACAACCCAATTCACTAAACGTCACATTTTATTTAAAGTTTCTGCTTTGTCCTTTGAAATTCATGAGAACTTTACACTTTACTTCTAATATCAAAAAGAATTTCCTCAAATCTTCTAGTGGATCTAATAGGCTCCACTAGTGGATCTAAAATGCACCACATTTTCCTGTTGCTTCTCTGACTCCCTAGACCCCTGGTGTCTGATGCTTGGGCCCCACTGTGAGAAGTTTGGCCTGTGGGTGGAGTCTGCAATGAGCTGCCTCCCAGGCCCAGGTGGACCCTGGGGGCTGTGACATAAATGGACGCTCTGCAGAGCTTTCAGCTTGTGCTTCTTTTCAACCATGCCCCGCCCTGCCACTCAGAGCCCTTGTTTTCGTCTCACCCATCAGGAACCTCAGGATGTTTCTGGCCTCTCCTCCTGTCTTGGAGGGAAAGAGTGTCCTTTGCCTTAAGAAGAACAAGACAGATATCCCCTTGGCTTCTTCTGTTTGCTATTCTTGTATCTGACAACGTTTAATGTTGAACTCTGTCATCATCTCATCCTGTCTGTCCTCGTTCAGTGAAGTGACCTCAGTCACTCAGTGTGAGGAAGAGATAGGGCTGACTTACTATTCCTTGCACATAAACCTTCAGAAACAAAAAGGTTTAAGTGAATGACAAGAGGTCTTGGCAAAGGTTACTTCA
Source organism: Kogia breviceps (assembly GCF_026419965.1). Lineage (NCBI taxonomy): Eukaryota > Metazoa > Chordata > Mammalia > Artiodactyla > Physeteridae > Kogia > Kogia breviceps. Next base: position 77,632,873 of record NC_081312.1, on the reverse strand, counting down.
GGTCATCAGTAACTTCTTTTGTAAATGCAGAAATCAATGTATGTGCAAAGTTTTCTTCCCCGAAATTTCAACTGGGTGGAAAGTGTTGTCTCTGGTCCAGCTGAAAGAATCTTTGATGCAAGATGTTTCTTTTTCCTTTTTGAAACAGTACAGATATGATCCAGGTGACCCAACCACAAATTGGCAACTCAGCACCGATGGGTTGCTTTTCTCCTAGTCCTGCCTTTCCTGCAGTGCATGCACTGAGGCCAGGATGGAGAAGCCAGAGACTGACTGTATCACAGAGAAGTCTTATGAAATGTCCCTCGGCCATGTCTCTGTTATGCTCCTTTAAGATTCACTTTAAGTGTTTTAACCTGAATATGACATCTAGAAGATAACCCAGCCTCTGGAAGCTTCAGTCTTTACAAAGGCAGCAGGAGAGCAAAGGCGCCTCTGTATCCGGAGCTTACTTGTTTGAGGCTCTGGGGTGGAAAGTTATGTCTAAAGACCAAAGGAGGGGTGGACAGAGAGAGAGAAGGTTGCACTATTTGTGCTTTTGAATTACTGTCCCTTTATTCTTCCTGTACCCTCTCGGTCAGTTCTGGGGATGCCAGACACGGTGGAGGAGATGTGCCCTGACATCCCCCAGCTGGAAGGCCTGATGAAGGAAATCAACGACCTGGCCGAGTCAGGGGCCCGGTACACGGAGATGCCCCACATCATCGAGGTGATCTTACCCATGCTCTGCAACTACCTGTCCTACTGGTGGGAGCGGGGGCCTGAGCACCTGCCCCCCAGCACAGGGCCCTGGTGCACCAAGGTCACCTCTGAACACCTCAGTGTCATCCTGGGCAACATTCTGAAAATCATCAACAACAACCTGGCCATCGATGAGGCCTCCTGGATGAAGCGCATTGCAGGTACCACACATGCCTTTCCTCCCCGGCCCCAGCACCAAGACGCCTGGACTCTCTTTTCTTCTCTTAGTCTATCTTTAAGCTATTCCCCCTCCCCGCACTTAGTTACTTAAAAGTGAAAAGAACTGACTTATTCCCCTGTAGAGCTTCCTGGAGCAAATGCTCCTGCCTAACTCCCCAACTAATCCAGGTCCCTCGAATCTCCAGGTAGCCCTTCTTGATAAACTCTACCCGACTCCCATGATCATTGCTTATTTGTTTTTGGTACTTAAGAGTTCCATTTGCTCTTACAGTAATAATTGTCCGTATTTTCTCGGTAAGTGATCCTGCGTGTTTTCCACACATACAAAACTCACTCCCATCTGGGCTGTACTGTAAGTTTCTAGCATTTGTATTTCACTTTATGCTTCCTAAGACACTCTCTAACTTAGGTTCACAGTAGCCTCACTTGGATTTCTGTCTTGTTTTCTATTGCTCCTTGCATGCAGTAGGCTCTTAATGAATGTTGTTAGCTGTTTTTCTGCTCCTGAAACAACTCCAAAAGAGGAGAGGCTTGGAAAATTAATAACCACGCTTTCCACAGTCAGGAAACCATGAATATTTTAGTGTCCTCTGTCAGAGTAGAGTTGAGAAGACAGAAGCTAAAGCAAAGTCATTGCCTTTGATGGATCTGTAGTTCTGATGGACCATAGCTGTTTCACCCCTACAATCTCCTAACCATAAAACACAGCGGTGGGATCAGTGGTAGCTATTAGCTTCCTGGACAAATGAGTAGATATTCCAAGGAAGAAAACTTCTACCACCTTCCTGTCTCTGAAATGAACTTCAAATTATAAATACTTTGGGTACTGATGACTCCTAGACAGTATAGGCCTCTGGGAACATATGAGTAGATAAAGTTGGCGTTCCTTTCTTACCTATTAGCCCAAGAATATTGTTAACCCTAAGGCAATTTGTTGAGGAGCTCTAATTTCTAAATCTGGACTAAGGAAAGGAAGGTAATCGAAGGATGGACTCCCTTAGCTTCCCCAGAGGTGCAGTGGAAACATGTCACAGCACACTGATGGGAACTGAACTTGACCTGTTATTTCACAGGTGAACCCAGATCTCATTCAGTTAGGCCACTTCATTCCCGGTGCCTAAACAAAGTCCATTTTAAATAGCAACCTCAAATCACCCATATCTGGAACAGCCATTCCGATTCCACATCCAAAGCAGAAATGCAGCCCAGTGAAGGCTGGAGTGTGAAATGGGGGCCATCACAGTGTTGTTTTGACCTGTTGGCTAATGCTTCTCAGCAGAGAGCTGCTTTCGCTTTCTCTTTCTAAAACAGCCTTGTTTATGAAAGCAAAAAATAAGGTGAAGTGAGATTAAAAAGAAAAAGTGCTGGATTATAGGCTGTTTCCAATTGAAACGCCCTACATTAAAGAACCTTTGAGATACACAAAATACGCAATGCACTTTGTGAATGGTTCATGACTCTTGAGAATGTTATTTCACTTATCTTAGGATAATTCCTCTGATTCTCATCTTTATTATGAATTAGACCAATAGGATATTCCATTTAAGAAACTCGATGAGACATGTAAGTTTTATCTTTCTCTTCAAAAGGCTGGAATCATAGTCCCAGGTCCAACTGACTGTTCGTTTCTGCTCATCGACGGCTAGTGGCCACCCCAGTCTGCCTCTCAGTTTATTATAGATGATAGTCGTTTCTCTGCTTTTCTCAGGGCCCAGAGGGGTCCCCAGGCAGTAGGTTGGCAGTTCTCAAGTCCTGGGGGCTGAGAACTGTGGTTGGGTCCATATATTTTTAACAAGAGATTTTTCTATAAACCAGAAAATGTAGTATTGAAGTGCCTACTCTTGACTTGGCACAGTGTTGGTTATTATGAATAAAAGGTTTATAATCTAGCTAGTGAGCCAACACCATCATGAATGTACTCTAAAATGAAACAAGATAGTCTGTTATGAAGAGCTCAGAGGTATAGCAAACGCCATACGTGAAGAGTTAAAGGGTGGCAAGGTTTCCCCGTGGCCTAGAGAAGCAGAACAGGAATAGAGACCTTCTCCTGTAGTGCCACCCCCGCCCCCAGCAACTGAGGCTTCATCAGATGGAAGTGCCAAGCAGAGGATGAAGGCAGGGCAAGTGCCATCCTGAGCTGATGGCTTTTCACAGCCTCGCCTTTGAGTATCACTTCTTTCCTTTCGTCGATTGTCATAACATGCAAAATGAGGGGGAGGCCCTTTGTTTGCAAATGCAGTGTATGCCCAGCCAATCATCAGCAAAGCCAGGGCAGACCTGCTGAGAAGCCACTTCATCCCAACTCTGGAGAAGCTGAAGAAGAAGGCTGTCCAGACTGTGCAGGAGGAGGAGCAGCTGAAAGCCGACAGCAAAGGGGACACCCAGGAGGCAGAGCTCCTCATCCTGGATGAGTTTGCCATCCTCTGCAGAGACCTCTATGCCTTCTACCCCATGCTGATCCGCTACGTGGACAACAACAGGTACGGAGGAGGCCTAGGCAAGTCCCCAAGATAGAGAGACGGTATTGGGTTTTGTTACAGGTGAGAGAGGGAGGGCACAGCTGCCACCACCAGTGCCCCCTACACACAGAACCCCCGGTGTGGGACCTCTGGGCAATGCTCTCCTTGGCCAGTGATTCTACATGCTCAGTGGCATGGCCACCCCCTCCATCTTCACAGGCCACCACAGGGAATAGGGAGTTAGTCGAATAAGGGCAGCAGTGACCCACTTCTGCCCCTCTGCTGCTCTGTCACACATTCATTCAACTGACTGTGTGTCAGGCACTGTTTTAGGCATTAGGGGACAAGAGAGAACAAAACAGAGATGTTGGCCCAGCAAGCTTTCATTCCGGCAGGAGAGTGGGGCAAGCAGACAATAAGCAAAACAAATACTTGCATATTTACAATATACTTACTTACATATTTACTTATACACTTTGCTTATAATTTACTTATCTAAGTAAATTATACAAGCAAAGTAAAGGGAATTAGGAGTGCCAGGGTGGCAGTTTTAAAAGAATGTTAACTGAGAAAGCGACATTTGAACACTGACCCGAAGGAGGTGAGGTCGGGAACCATGCAGGTCTGGGGAAGGGTTATGTTCCCAGGAAAAGGAAACATCTGGTGCAAGTCCCGAGGAAGGGGTGTGTGTTGGGATGTTCAGGGGATCACGAGGAGGCCAGTACAGCCAGAGAAGAGTGAGAGGCGAGGAGGGTAGCAGGAGACGTCAGAGAAGCCATCTTCTCTCCACGGGGCCAGGGCTTCTCCTCTGAGCAAGGTGAGCAGCTGGTGCAGGTTTGAAGATAAGCTGTGATGTGATCTGACTCAGTCTTTGAACGCTGTGGTCAGGGATCAGGGCAAATAAGGAAGTGAAGAGACCGCCCGAGAGGCTCAAAGTGACCCAGTCAAGAGCTGAGGGTGCAGAGCGGACTAGTGGTGCCAGGGCTGGGGCAGAGGATGGGGAGCCTCTGCATCATGGGGCTGGGGTTTCCTTTCAGAGTCCTGAAAATATTCTGAAACTAGATAGAGATGGTTGTACTAAATGTTGCTAATGGGTAATTTTATGTTACATATATTTTACCACAATTAAAAAGAAAAAAAAAAAAAAAAGAGTTGGTGGTGGCTGAGACCAGGCTGGTAGCAATGAAGGTTGACAGAAGATGTCAGATTCTGGGCCTGTTTTAAAGGTAGAGCCCTTGGGACATACAGATTGGGAATAAGAGAACAGAGGGAAGTCAAAGATGATTCTGGGCCAATGGAAGGATGGAGTTCCCAGCAGTTGAGTTGGGGAGGATTGTGGATACAGAAGTTTTTTTAGGGCAAGATCAGGATGTCACATTCAGTCGTGTTAAATTTGAGTTTCCTCTTCAATACAAAAATGAAAATGTTGAGTGGGCAGTTGAATATATGAGTCCAGAGTTCAGAAGGGAGGTCTGGTGTAGACATGAGAATTTGAGAGTCAAGTACACGTTGATATGTGGTCTTTGAGCGACATGAGACTGGATGAGATAAATAAAGGCTTGAGAGGGAGAGAGAAGAGTTCTAAGGACTGAGCCCATGTGATCAGGTCAGGCAGAAGAGAAGGAACCCGTGAGTGAGACTGAGAGGGAACCACCAGAATGTTGTGTCCTGGATGCCAACTTCACAAGGGATTTCCAGGAGGAAAGAATGAAGAATGAAGGTTATTGGTGACCTTGACAAGAGCAGCTTCAATGGAGCGATGGAGATAAGGACCTCTTTGGAGTAGGTTGGAAAAGAATGGGAGAAAAGGACTTGGAGATAGCAGTACAGACAACTTGTTCAAGGAGTTTTACTATAAAGGGGAACAGAGAAACGGGCTGCTAGCTGGGGGAAGAAGTAGGCTCAAGAGGAGAGTTTTTAAGATAGAGAAGGTGCTTGGAGGTTTGAGGAGGAAGGAGGCAGGGCCCAGGGAGAGTGGGAGAACAGGTGGACCAGGGAAGTGGGTGGGATTGCCAGGCAGCATCCAGGGCCCCACCTGAGATCTGCGGTCGTGAATTTAAAGTGGGACCCATTGGCAAGTCGTGTTTTTCTCCAGCCAGTTTGGCTGCCAGGTACAGGCCCAGACTGGGAAGAGAGTTGGATTTAAGCAGGGTTGGGGCTTTGCAAAATGAGTGTGACAAAGAAAAATGGGTTAAGGAGTTGAGGGTGTATATTATAGGGTAATTCTAAAGATTGGCCATGGAATTTAAGCTGCATGAAGGGGAAATGAAGGCATAGGAGCCTAATGTTCATGAACAGGCAAAGGAACAAAGGACTGTTGGTCCCAGTGGAAGGCAAAGGCCAAATAGATGTTTTTATTATACCACACCCTCTTAAAGCTTAGAGGCCTAAAATGTAAGTTTGGGAAGGTTTAATTTTAAAATTCTCCATTGTAGATACTGAAAAGACCTAGGGATATTGGGGGGAACGTTGCTGACTTTTTGAGTGGTATGCCATTCTGTCATGGGCAAGGAATAGGTCTGGATATGCCCATTTTAGCATTTATTTCATAAGGTAAATTGTACTTATTTATAGTTTAAAATATTTACTTAAGATTACTTATATTTAGCTTTGCAAAATAAACATCTTACACACACTGTGTGTGTGTGTGTGTGTGTGTGTGTGTGTGTGTACACGTATGAAATTCCTTATCTGTGGGGAATTTTACTGTCTCAAAAGATATCCTGCTTTCAGGGTCATCATTTTAGTCACTTCTGATAACATAATTATGTTAGCAGGTTAGCGAAGGAATTTGTCAGAGTTTGAGGTGAAAACAGAAATGAAAGTAGAGTAAGGTTGCCCTTACTCTTTTAACTGCATTTGTCACTATTGACAATCAAGGTGCAAGATAGAGTGTGTTCCACTTACACGTTGTTTGACAGTTGCTAAAAATGGCAATGTCAGAGAGTCTTTGAGATCATCATTAATTCATTCATCCCCACTTTTCAAGCCTTTCTTCCCTGAACACCAGGGAGCATTATGGCCATCTGAGCCTCGCTTAGAAATACTTCCTTCCTGTGTGTGTGCCTTTACATCCTTCAAGTTCTTTCTTCACCCAAAAGAATTGGCTGGCTTGGAAGCACGGGATTGTGGAGTTGGCAGGGATAATAGAGGTCAGCTCATCTTACCTATGTCTGGATGAATCAATACCCTCTTCCCTTTTCCTAGCGGTGCATTTCCTGCCCGATTATCCACCACGGTCATGGACGACAGGTACAGCCATACTGTGCGTGCCTTCCCACTCTAGTTTCAGACAGTTAAAGCCGTTTTTGTTCAACTCTTTCTCATTCATTTTTTTCTTCCAGTTTTATTGAGATATAATTGACACACAGCCCTCTGTAAGTGTAAGGTATACAGCAGAACGATTCGACTTATATACATCATGAAATGCTTACAATAAGTTTAGTGAACATCCATCACCTCACACAGATACAAAATAAAAGACACGGAAAAGTATTTTTTCCTTGTGATGAGAGGACTCTTGGGATTTATGCTCTTAACGTTCATATATAACACACAGTGTTAATTAGATTAATCGTGTTGCACCTTACACCCTCTAGGACTTATTTATCTTATAACTGGAAGTTTATACCTTTAACCACCTTCATCCAATTCCCCTTCCCCCCACTCTGAACAGTTTTTGAGTTCAGATCTGTATCTCCTATCAACTCTGATTTTGCTCTCTAGAGCCACACAAAACTACTCCAGGCTCTCTTGCGGCAGCTCTTTAAACATTGAAGAGAGCCATCTTGTCCTGTCCTCCCGTTTTTCTCTCGTCATAGTAAACCTTTGGACTTTCTTCAGCCCTGTCACAGCAGTGTCCCAAGTCTCTTCGACAGCTAAAACAGTCTTCTGAAGAGAAGCTTCTGTGGGTCAGTGTTGAACCTGAAGCTGACCCAGAATGAGCAAGGGCTCCAAGCGTGCTGTGGTCCGGGCAGGGCGAATCAGGGCTCCATCTCCTCATGCCAGGGAATTATACATCAACATAGGTTCAACAAACCTCTCTACAAAAGGCAGCAGCATCTCAGCCTCCTTTCTGGAAATCAGACACACTCTGAACAGAAACGACCAACTTTCAATAGTACGATTTTGGGTGAAAACCCATCTCGCAAACTGTTGAAGATAATCCAAGTAAATCCTGTGTAGTGACCACATCAGGCTGTATCCTCTACAAGAGGCTCAGGAACAAGGCAGAGATAAGCTCTTACCTCTTAGTCAGACAACCGGACCGTGAATATAGGAACATGGCTTTACTTTCTTTCAAAACCTGATAACTGGCTTTACTTTCTTCGAAAACCTGCTAAGTTGGCATTTTGACAATAGCAGTCTAACTCTCCTTTATTCTCCTGCTTTTTGTTTCTGTTTTACCTCTAAACCCAACTGTCTTCCCCACCTACAGCTTTGCATTTCCCAGCTGCCTTTTGGCAGCATGCAGAGCAGATGATAAAAGAAACCCACATGTCGGTTAAGTACCTCCAAAAGGATCAAATGTCTGAATGTTGAGAAAGGGCTGAGTTCTGTGGAAGGCTGGGAGCAGGGAGGAGAGAGTCTGGTTACATCATTTGGGGATAGGAAGTATACGGGCAAGCTGGAGAGGCACGGTCAGGATCTTCTGTCCTCCTGCAAATACTGACTTAATCTGGTTTGAGAGGTGCAGAGAGTTTACGTGCCTGGGGGAAAACGTTTAATGGTGGGTTCATGTGTACCCACCATTCTGACCCTGAAGAAAGAACCTCACTAAAGACAAAGAGTAAAAATCAGCCTCTTGGAAGAAGGGTGCTGAAAACACAATTCATTCAGCTGAAACTGCATTCCCATATGAAGGCAAAGGTATGCAAAGCCTCTTCTTTCTCCTGTGAGCAAATGTTTACCTGAGATTTTGTTTTCAGTGTTTCTGACTCACACTCCCTGTGGCTGTGCTTTTCCTCGGTGGGATAGGATGTGACCCTTTGCCCCTTCCCACTCAAGGCCTAGTGCAAGCCTATAAAGCACATTTAAACCAAAACGCTACAGAAGGAACAGCTGGCGGTTCTGATAAAACCTGACACTTGACCCTGAAAAAGCGCTCCTGAAAAATCAATATGAAAGAAATCAGAAAGCATTACCAATCTCAAGCCTCGAGTCTGGATTGCATTTGGCTCCTAGTGATGGATACCTTATAGAGTGGCTTAAATTAGAAGTTAAATCTCACACATGAAGGAAGTCCAGAGATAGCCAATCCATGGCCAGTATGGTTGCTCCTCATTAGAAACCCTCACTCCTCTGTCTTTCTGTCCTTAACATTGGCTTCCATGTTCAAAGTTACTTCAGGTGCAACATACCAATTAGAGTTTGAGCTGTCATATTTTCATTCCAGAGAGGAAGTAAAAAGGCAAAAGGGCACCTTCAGCTCTCTGATCCTTTTTAGAGAGCTTTTCCAGAAGGCTCATCCAACAACTTCCTCTTCCATCTCATTGATCAGAACTTAGTCCCATGGCTGTCCCTCGAGGGGGGCTGGGTAGTGTGACCTTCAGCAGGGCACAATGCCACCCAGAGTAAAATGGGGGTTTGTGCCTAAGGAAGAAGAGGAGAATGAGTGTTGGACAGACCACCTGTAGTGTCCGCCTATAAAGGAGAGGCTAGTTGAGGTAGAAAACAAGGAAGGTTAGACGAGAATGTCCATGAGGCTGGAACTCAGGGCAGGAAGGAACTGAGGAGATGAGAAAGGAATCCAGAGGTGGTCTTGGCCTCATGAGTCTTCACCTTTCTTCCTTAGCCTGGTGCCTTCCGTGAATGGGCAGAAGGTACAGGCTGCTCAGAGCAATTCAGTCTGATGTCCCAGGGCCTAGGGAACTGGCTTTTTGATAGCTTTTACCATGCATACACCAAGGGACATTAGGTTTTTAGACCATTCACGACAGCCCCTAAGTTTTCTTTAAGAAAGACGATAGACAATTTCATTTCTAATGTGTTACTTTATGCAGATATTTACTCACCCAGCCGTTTCAAAATATAATTCAAATGCACAAGATAGGGGCAAGACAACTTTTAGGAAATGACTGAATTCTACTGCAATTTAGCCTTCTTGCCGCCACTGTGAAATTTCTTAACCTAGCCTAGTATTTTTTTTTTTTTAATGAGTAATACCTATTTATAGGGAATTTGCGAACCATTTCAAAGGGCATAGGAGATGTTTGGTCTCTGCCTATACACTTTATGTAACAGTTAAAAAAATTATTGTCTTACAGATTTCAATCATAAACGTGGCTTTGAAAGGAAAACGTGCAAGGCCTGAACTGTTTATAGAGTGCTCACAGTTTCAGAGGCTTGACAAGATTAGATGTCATAGTGACCAAGACTTTCCTAGTCTTGCTAGACTTGAGGATTAAAGGAGGCCCGTCCCAAAACTTAGAATGTAACCTTAATCACCTCTTCAGTTTAAAGGACAAAAAAAACCTTACCTTTGACCATTTTGAAATGTTGATTTCTGACATCTATTTGCCAAGAGAATCCTGGAATCCTTTGGTAAAATGGAAATGATTATTGTAGGTCTTCAAAAATACCTACAACAATTACATGCCTATATCTAAGCATGTGAGGAATATATTGATATTTAGTCTCTGAAGATTTCCTTCTATGGGAATGCAATTTTATCTGGGTAAATGTGTGCATCTGATGTCGGAATAATTTTTAGAGTGTGACTCTTTCAATCATTGCTGAATTCTACATGCATATTAATTTATCTTTCACCTCAGATCTAACTGGCTCAAAAGCCCCGATGCTGACTCTGACCAGCTCTTCCGCATGGTGGCAGAGGTCTTCATCCTGTGGTGTAAATCTCACGTAAGCGCACATGGGGGTCCTGGGTTTAGAGTTGGTGGTGAAAGGTACACCTCAACTTTCTTGTAATGTTTGCTTTTTTCTTTCCCCCCCACTTAGAACTTCAAGAGGGAAGAGCAAAATTTTGTGATTCAGAATGAAATTAATAATTTGGCATTTTTAACTGGAGACAGCAAAAGCAAGATGTCAAAAGTAAGTCCATACCAATCAATTCCAAAGACTCTGCAACCTTGACCTAAGCTACATATCTTGGGTGTATGAAGGGATTAGCTCCTACTGTGTTTAGGTCAAACAACAGAAACCAACAGGTCCACTGTTCTTTCTTTGAGAATGAGCCAGAAGAAACTGCTCTCAAATAAGCATGGTCATTACATTTTATGAATAAGCTGCTTTGTGCCTCAAAAAGTTTGTTTCAAGACTTGCCTAAGGCATTCGAGAGGCCTCCAAAACAAAAGCTGCTTTACTTGTTTTAAAGTAGAACTACTTGCTGTGTAGAAAAGCTACAAAAATACATGTGCCTAGAGCCACCTTTTAATTAGCTGTGAGGACATTGCCTTGCTTTGAAGATTTCCTAGACACATATTCTTACAGTGCACTTATTTTCTTCCTATCTTGAACATCTAGTAGCTGCTTTATTTCAGCTGTGCTGACCTCTTAATGCCTTCTGTTTATTTTCCACGTGAGTTGCACTCAGAAACCCAAACATTTGTCCATCCCCCTGCAGGGAAATGTTTGAAAGAGGGCGTTCCAAACATCTGTCTGAAAACAGAGTCACCTACAGGGAGGGTGTCGCGGTATTGAATACAGGAGGGGCAGCCGGCCTCTGGGTTCCCCCTGAGTCAGCTCTGCACAGTGAGGTTTTGCTGTTTTTATTGGAGAGAATTCTCAGACACACTCCTTTAGGTGTACACACAAAAACAAGGCTTACTTAAATGTGCTGTTTCATTCCCGGCTGTCATGGCTTACCTGAACTCTCTTCCCCTGAGAAGCGTGCCTGGGTGAGGGCTGACTGTACTGTCACGTGTAAGAGATGTGTGATACCTGAGATGTGCATCTCTCTCACTGCTGGTACAGTGCTGCCTCTGAGGACCAGGAAGGTGGAGTGTGCACGGGAAACCCTCAGAAGTGAGAACCAGTTCTGGAAAGATGACAGTCGCGGGTTTGTAGCAAAGCTCTTGGGGCAACCTTCCAAATAACCATTTGGGATAGAAGACCTTTGTATGCAGAGCTGCAGACCAGGGGCCACCAAAAGTGAAAACTTCAACACCCAAAACTTCACCAAGCGTGCCTAGCTCTGGTCAGCTGCAATCACTCTGAACTTTCCATCCCTTCTATCTTTAAGCTATGTTGACATTAACACTTCTTCCAGCATCCAAAATTTGATGCTCAGAGTTTAGAATCTGGTATGTGCTGTTTAGTAAAGTTTGATAAATAGAACTGTGCACATACAATGTAGAGAGATTAGGTATATATATTCACATTCAAGAGGAATCTTTGCTGCAAAGGAACCTGACTTAAGGTGCATCCTTTTGTGCTTTGGATAATTTTTTTTTTTTTTTTTTTTTTTTTTTTTTTTTGTGGTACGTGGGCCTCTCACTGTTGTGGCCTCTCCCGTTGCGGAGCACAGGCTCCGGACGCGCAGGCTCAGCGGCCGTTGCTCACGGGCCCAGCCGCTCCGCGGCATGTGGGATCCTCCCGGACCGGGGCACGAACCCGTGTCCCCTGCATCGGCAGGCGGACTCCCAACCACTGCGCCACCAGGGAAGCCCGCTTTGGATAATTTTTATTTGATTTTCCGAAGTTTATTTTGCATTTGACTTTTGGCAGACACATCTGCTCATGTGAGGTACAGGAGGAAGGATATTTTCAGACTCCTGATCCCTGGATATCTATCCCTAAGTTCCCTCTGAAGGGTCTTCTTGAAACCATTACAGTGTCTCGCTTGACCCTGTCCACTTACCGAAAGTCACTGAATCCCAGACAGATTCCTTCCTACCTTCAACTTGGGGTAGATCTTTTGGCCTTTGATTGAACCAGCTAGCATCCATTGTTATTGTCAGCGGATGGCAAAAAAGCAAAGAAAATGATTTTGATACAAGGATTTGGATCCCAGATCAGCAGAAATGGCAAAGATAATCTCAGCCCTCTGGTTATGAATGGATACTCAGGGTCCTTGGATTTATACTTGTTAAGAGAAGAGGTGACAAAGAATGATGTTTCAAAACTAACCTACTAACAAACTAACCTGAAATTGTTCATTCACATCACTGAATGAGGAAAAGGGTATGTTAGTCTTGTCAGAGGATGAGCATATTCAGAATCTGTGCATCTTTCCTGCTGGTAAGGTTAGTCCATAGGAGCAGATGCTTTCATTTCATTTCCATTGACATTGTATGCCAGTTTTTTCTGAGATGTGTTGGAGAGGGTCAAAGTTACAGTGTAATGGATGTAAGGACACTCCCTAGATGTTAAATAATATTTGCTGTGCTTCTCAGGGTAACAAATATTCATATTGGTTCTGTGGCCTCAGTTGAGACACAAAGTGTAGTAGCAGACGGGACTAGAGCCTGAAAGGAAGCGAAGTCCCACTCTTGGCCCAGCTGCTCGGTATAGGTATGGCCTTGCATCCTTCACTTAACTTCTCGGGGCCCCAGTTTACCAATCTGGAGAATGGGCTTGAGCTTACTTGCCTGACTTCTCCCAGCTCTACTAGTAGGCCCTGTTGAAAAGTCAGTTTTAAATGCATCTCTAGAATTGAATAATGTTACATAAATGCAGCACATTATTTCAGACAGAGAGATATCATACCTCCAATAAACAGCAACTCATAGCCATTTCTGGTATTTTTTGAAGGTAGAACTACGTATTGCGAGGATGGGGAGGGGGTATTCTCTTTATTATCAGCTGAATCCCCATTGCCTTTGCCTCCCTGAAATTACATGTTCTCTCTACTACCTGATCTGAATGGTCACCTGTGCTTGCTTTTATCTGCACTCATAATTGAATTCTGGTGTTGTATAACTGAAGTTGGCCTCAGTGCATATGGCAGAGATATGTGTGCTGGAATGCTGCATGCCCCCACACACTGCACATGCCATCACAGATGGAAAGGAACTGAAAAAAAATATACAGTGGGCCACACTGTTCTTACTTGATTGATTAAAGGTCAGATGTGTCCTTTTTTCCAGCAGCTAAAGCACATTTTGGGGAGAGCTCATTGTATTGTATTTTGTTTATATAACACCAGTGTGCAAATATATGTTAAGCAATACATAACTAAGCTGAGCACGTGTTTTTTTGTTTTGTTTTTAAACTCGTTTTGTTTTCTGGAAAAATGGCAGCAGCTTCCCCAGAGGGGAATGGTAAGTTAGAATGTGTTTAGCCCAAGAAATGCCAGTTCCTTGACCAAGGTTATAAACAATAAAAGAGTTGTGAGGCAGCACATATTAGAGTGCCTCGTGTAAAGCCACTCCACCCCATGAGCGTGATTTCAGTGTACTGAAAAAGGGCAGGGGGCTTCCCTGGTGGCGCAGTGGTTGAGAGTCCACCTGCCGAGGCAGGGGACGCAGGTTCGTGCCCCGGTCCGGGAAGATCCCATATGCCGTGGAGCGGCTGGGCCTGTGAGCCATGGCCGCTGAGGCTGTGCGTCCAGAGCCTGTGCTCCGCAACGGGAGGGGCCCCAGCAGTGAGAGGCCCGCGTACCGCTAAAATAAATAAATAAATAAATAAAAAGGGCAGGGAAGAGTTGAGAAGACGTCTTTATGTTTGTCAGGGGTATTCAGAGTGACATGTGTGACTTTGCTTCTTTTTCCCATCTGCCTAGCTGCTCACTCGGCTCTCCCTCATTCCCTCCACCCCCCCCCCAACATTTTTCACTTTCATTTGTATTTCCTTTGCTCTTGCACTTGTGTAGTTCGAGTCCTCTCTCCCTCCGCCCCCCTTCCCCGTCTCTTCTCTCTCCCCCTTCTTGTTCACTCTTTCCCTTCTTCTCCCTGTCGTTCCCCCTCCCCCTCCCCCATTCACTTCATCTCTCTGTCTCCCATCCCCTCCCCCTCTTCTCTCTACCATTTCCCTCCTCTACCCTTCCCTGTTCTCTTACTGCCCTCCCTCCTCCTTTGGTGCCTCTCTCTCTCTCTCTCTCTCTCTCTCTCTTTCTCTCTGTCTCACTCTCCTTCTCCCTCTTGCTCTCTCATTCTCAGACTGGCTTCTGGACATTCAACTTTCCCTCTACCGTCTGATGTTGGGTTGACTGGTCTCTACTTCCCTTACCCCCAGAGTGGGGATAAGCACTTCAGATGGCATAGCTCTGCCCCTTGTTCCGAAGCCTCCCCCCCAACCCCCGTGCTGTCTCAACACAGCACACCACCTATACCGTGTGCTGAGTCCTCCTCCAAGTCCTTTTCCCTTAAGAGTCTCTGTTTTTTTAAAGTTCACACAAAAATTGTCTATTTGGTCATAAACTATTGGTGGTAAAGTGTGGGGAAATGAAATGATTTTGAAGGTATAGGAATGTCTAGATTTCTGTTTCAGAAATAAAAAGTTTCAGCTAACATTTAAAAGATGCATAAATAGATCGATAGATAAATACATACGTACATAAATAAAAGCATTTCCAGCATTAGGGAAATGCGTTGAGTTAACTAATCCTAGCAATATGTGAAGAAAAGAATAAAATTAGAACCTATAGCGTGTAGGAGCCTTTGACCTAAGGTATATTTAAAGGTCACAGCACAGAAGAGAGATTCCCCATCCTTTGGGCTGTGGGGTGATCCTGAGCCACCTTGGATATTCCTAGAGTACATTTTTTAGAAACTTTTTTTTTAGGGGAAGCACATACACGGCCCCTTAGTTCAGTTCTCCCTACTCTTTTTGTAACCCCAGATCTTCTGGAGGTGATAATGTGGTGGGTGGAAGGAAAAAGGAAAATTGGGGTCTTTGGTTACATGACAGATTGTCTGCATCCCACCCAGGTGCCAGGAGGGAGGTGGGAGGTGGGGGAAGGCATGAGATCTAAGAGTTCACTTGGGTGGCCAGATCTGAAGACCACCAGGGTCTGAGGGTCACACACTCTGGAAGGCTGGTCTCTGATGACCTTGACCCACGGATGCACTGCTTGGTCTGGGTGTGTAAGTCCTTTTGAGCCAATTAACCTCCATCCTAACCTCCCCCCCGCTCTTCATGCTGTGCTCAACCGGCTTCCAGAGCCGTTGGTTTTCTATTGTGCTGGCAGAGGAATGGGGGTGAGAGAGCTCTGACTAACACGTGGTGCCTTGTGTCTTGGACCCCTGCTTTCACTGACTGGCTTCTCTTTGTTTCTTTTCTCTTGTCTCTCCACACAGGCCATGCAAGTAAAGGTACAGGTCAAATGCATGACGTGTCTTTTCTGTCCTAGTATTAGAGGTGCCAGGCTCTGGCCACCCTCTGCACTGTGATTGATCACCATGGGGGTGGTACAGAATGGATTTTCCCACCTGGAGGTCCCCCGGGCCTGCTTCAGGGAAGACAGCTGCCTGTCAAAGAGTGAATGTAGGCCCTACCCACCCTTGGAATGGGGAAGCCAGGGAAGCCAGCCAAGCCTCGCCCTATCTGAGGTCTCCGTGCTGTCTCCGCTCCCTTCCCCAGCTGCCCACTCTGCAGCCAGCACACTGACAGATAGGGATGCTGACTGGGCCTGAGAGCTCGGGAGACTCACCCCTCTTATCTGCTGTTAGTGATCCCAGCCCTTCCACACTATACACGTCTGCCTCTTGTGCAAGGCTCCTATGAGTCAAAGAGAGTTTTCCAAGGACTAAAGTCAAGGATTTGGAATCAGCAGCAAGGATTGGAAATAACCAGGAGTTTTTGCATAAAATGTGCACACAGTGGAATAAACCCTGGGACAGTTTTCTAGTAACCTATACAGGTTATTGGTTGGAAATATTTCTCTATGCCTCCATTGATGTGTGTCTGCTGCCACTTGTCCCAAGCCCTCTGCACTCAGGTCTGTAGCAGAGACAGGGAGATGTGCAGGAACCAGGTCATGTGCAGCTCTTAGTTAGAAAGGGAAAATGGAGCCATGGCCAGGTAGATGTCAGTCTGGATGTTGGCCCAGACTCTTAACTGCTGTGTGACCTTGGAAAAATCACTTAACTGCTCTGAACATCATGTTCCCCTTTATAAAACTGACTGGGTATCTCAGCCTTATTGGGAGGATTAGAAATGCTTTATTTAAGTAGCAGGCACTTTGGAGCCACATCATATATTTAGCATTTGTAATTAGAACAACATGAGATTGGCCAAATAAAACAGTGAGCAAGAAATTATTTAAATTGTGTGTCAAATCCACACAGTTCTATTTTGCATATTTCCTTGATTGTATACTGCATGTTACTATTGACCTCTTACACTTATATGTAATGTATATGTAACAATACCTCATAATTTATATTCACAAAACTAGGTTCTATCCTCTATGGACAATCTGAGGATAGAACCTCACAAATTACCCTTAAAATTTTCAAGGGTAATTTAGACTTTAAATGAGTTCTGCATTAGGCACAACCTTTAGAATTCTCTGCCTGATAGAACACCTAAGGAACCCAGCAAGCACTCGGTAAATGCTACAGCTCTTGAGGTCTCTGTGTGAATCAGCCGTCCACTGTGTGTCTAGAACATAAGACACTTTGTATCTTGCCTGTCTGCCTCAAATCCCCCTCCCTCCCCATGTTTCTTACTGCCACCTCCCACTGCTGTCCTGGATCTGATCTGTTGTTTTGGACCACCAGGCACAAGTAGAATTGTCAGGCAGTATTCGGTCAGACTGGGTCCTGCTAGCCAGGGATTTCACTGTGGTTTCTGTGGTGTAACCACCTGAAGGTTTAGCCACCACAAGCCGGGTTAAAGAAGTCGCCACTATTTTAAGAGTGTCCATTAATAATTATGAACTTCCTTCACACTTTGGGAAGTAATTTAAAGAGATCAGCCCCAAGACGGTGTTAATTCTGACCCTACTTAATCTTCTCTCAGAAAGCCAATCCTTCATAAAACAAATTCTGTTCCAGCCCAGGGCCCCAGGTCTTACAAGCCAGTTCCAGAGGAGGCATCTGGCCTCTTCCCTGCTCCCAGTGCCTTATGTGTTTGTTGTGATCCACAGCATGACCATTTGGATGCTGCAAACACTCGAAGGCACCTCATAAAGCAAAAGCTTTAATGAGCCCCGATTCTCCCGTCATGGTCCCTGACTTCATTCTCTGCCTCTGGCCACCCAGCCCTTCCTCACTTCCAGCAAGAGTCCACTCAGCTGAGGCAGAGTCCAGCAAATGGTGTACCACGTGGGCAGCTTTGCTCTCTTGGAACCTGACTCAGGAAAATCGGGTCACCACAGAGCCTTGTTTTGTTGAGCCCACCCATACCCACCTCGTGTTGTGGGTGCAGAGGGTCCTCAGTTGGTTGCCTGGGGCTGCCATAGCCTAGTGCATTGGCCTCTTCTCTCAAACCTCCCACTTCATTGGATGAACGCTCCCAGAAAGGGGTGAGAAAGTGTAACCAAAAGAGGGCAGACTCCCCCAGACTTGGGGCGTTCCCTCCTCCCTTGTCTGCACTGTTTCTCCTAACTCTGCCCCAGCCAGATCCCAAAGCAGCCCTACCTACTTGGGGGTTCCCCTTTTCCTGCAGGAACGTGTGCTGCCTTGAGCAGAGGCTGAGTGGGGTGCAGGTGCTCCAAAAGGCTCGCTTCAGCCCTGGCCACAAGCAGTTGTTCTAGGGTAGATGCTCTTTCACTTGTTTACTGCCGCCCAGCATCAGGATTCTCAGTTCTTTTCTGCAGTCATTTTGTCAGTTATCGAATCATTCTTTTCGTAGAAACACCGGTTTGTTCATCCGGCCCAGATGTCAGCGAACAGAGGCCGTGGGTGTCCGTGGTGTGTGTCTGGTCACGTCGTTCCGTGAGCATGCGCACAAAGAGAGGGCTCAGGGTCAGGGCCGGTCTTGAAGCGCCACCTGGTTGTCTTTGCTTCATGTGCTCCTTTACTGCCCTCTGAAATGTTTAATAGCAAGGCCCACCCTGTACTGATGGGGCCACAGGAGGCACGCTGCCTCCAAGGTGAGGCGGTGCCTTTCAGAGTCACTGAGCCCGTTTGTTTCAACCTCATCTCCTAGTCTGGAGGACAGGACCAGGAACGGAAGAAGACGAAGCGGAGGGGAGACTTGTATTCCATCCAGACGTCCCTCATCGTGGCTGCACTCAAGAAAATGCTGCCCATTGGTTTAAATATGTGCACCCCAGGCGATCAGGAGCTGATCTCCCTCGCAAAATCACGGTACAGCTATGTAAGTCGCCCATCTGCTTTGGCGGAGCATGTAATACAGGTGGTGGTGATCAGTGCTCAGCCCCTAAAGGGTTTGTCCTCCTTCCCCGGAGACCAATGGACACAGAGGTGCCAAGGTGCACAGAGGTAACACGCCATCATCTTTTTTTTTTTTAATTTACCATTTATATATATCTCTTTTAAAATTTATTTTATTGTATTTTATTTTTGGCTGCGTTGGGTCTTCGTTGCTGCGCACGGGCTGTCTCTAGTTGTGGCAAGTGGGGGCTACTCTTCGTTTCGGTGCGTGGGCTTCTCATTGCAGTGGCTTCTCTTGTTGTGGAGCATGGGATCTAGGTGCACGGGCTTCAGTAGTTGTGGCTCATGGGCTCTAGAGAACAGGCTCAGTAGTTGTGGCGCATGGGCTTAGTTGCTTTGCAGCATGTGGGATTTTCCTGGACCAGGGCACGAACCCGTGTCCCCTGCACTGGCAGGCGGATTCTTAACCACTGCGCCACCAGGGAAGTCCCAACACCCCATCGTCTTTGCAGCTGACTTGGGAGTCAGCGCATGCCCTTTGGGCCGAATCTCTTGTCATTTCTATTCTTTTGTCCTTGTAATAAAGATCGCAGCAAAACTGTCCATTGGCCCTCGGTACATCCCTGCGCCCTGCTTTATATTTCCATATTGACCTGTAGGAATAAAATTCAACATCTCTTTCCACAGAAGGACACAGACGAAGAGGTGAAGGAACATCTGTGGAATAACTTGCACTTGCAGGAAAAGGTGATGCAGCAGGAAGACAATGAGAACTCACACAGGCTTCCTTCTGGCTGCAGGGTGCCACACACCCACTTAGTTTACTCATGTTTTTTTAAATGTGTTCTAAAAACAGTCTCAGAATACTTGTGCTTAATTGGTAGAACTAACTCTCTGCCCTTAATTTTTAATTTTTTGGCCCTTAATTTCTGTTCTTTCCTTTGCTGTTGCAGAGAGGCCCAGTAAAACATGTCTTCCCACCTCCCACTGTGTGAGCATCAAGCCATAGCAGGGGGGTTAGATTAGGTCTCATAATTTACTGACTGTGAGGTTTATTAAAGAGGGGAACAGACATCTGGAGGAAGTTTTAGCACTTCCAGCTCTAGAAATTTGTAAACAAAGTAACTTTGTACCTGAGTTGATATAACCCAAAAAAACAAACAAAATCAAGACCAGTTTTGATTTTAAGGCTATTTAAGATTTTTCCAAGCCTGCACATCTGAACAACTCTTTCCTCAGATACATTATATTATGCTCTAAAATGGACGATTAAAGTGACACAGATAGCCTCTCCTTTCCATCCCAAATATGTAGGAATGGTGGGTAAAATATACTACAAAAAAGGCAATAAAAAGAAATTCCAAGTGCCAGAAAAAAGAAGGTGCTCTAAATCATAGTAATGAAGAGAAGATGATGCAGTTGGGAAAACTCGTAGAGCTCTCCTGACCAGATATATATATTATAGGGGCTGGGGTTTTTAGTAACCTGGAACGCGAGTGTGTGGCCTAACTTCCCATGCTGTGCATGAATGTAGAGCAAGAAACGTACATAAAACTGGCCTTGAACCAGTGAAACCCATGAATCTTCTGTAAAAACAGCCATGAAACCACTTAGTGAGTGTCTACCTGCTAGAATATGGTCTGAGATGCCAGTCAACAAAACTCCTCCTGAATACAAGCTCATAAAAATACAGTGTGAAAGGAAATCCACCACCATTAGAGAGTCAGAAAATGCAATGAAATGAAGAATTCAAGCCTAAGGAACTACAGAAAGGAATTTTTAAAGTATGGTTGAAATATTTAAAGGCAGCAATGTAAACTATAAAGCAAGACTTGGATATTATTTTTTAAAAAGGAGAGGGGAGGTGGCACTGAAAAAGACCTCACAGTGATTTTTTAAAATTAAAAATAATCATTGAAATTAAAAATTCAAGTTATAGGTTAAAAAATATAGTAGATATAGCTGAAAAGAGAATTTATGAATTGGAAGATTGATTTAAGGAAATCTTAAGGCCACGCAGAGAGAAAGGGGTGGAAAATATGACGGAAGCGTTAAGAGACATATAGGCTAGAATGAAAAGTTCCTACAAAGCATCTACATTGTTCCAGAGAAAGATAATAGAGAAAATGAGAGAGGAATTAATAGAAAAGACTCTTGAACACTATGGAACCATGCTAGGAGTAAAAGGCCTTTTCAGTTCAAGAGGTATAAGAGATTGCTCATTTCATGTACGTGCTTCAATTTGCAGTCCGATGACCCAGCTGTAAAGTGGCAACTGAACCTATACAAGGATGTTTTGAAGAGTGAAGAACCTTCCAACCCAGAAAAGACAGTGGAGCGTGTGCAGAGAATTTCAGCAGCTGTCTTCCACCTAGAGCAGGTAAGTAGCATCTACCCTGAGGATTGAGGAAGGAAGACTACCCCGCACAATATAAAACTCCACACTCAGCTCTTAGTTAAGAGCACCCTTGTAAGACAGAAAGCAAGGAGCAAGGATCATCCTGGTCTACCCCCAAAGTGTCATCTTGGTGCCTCCTTGTAGCAAGACTCCTCAATGCTTAACATTCCCAGTGTTCTACAAATTTTTCCCATTAGTTCAAATGACCCATCCAAGCTCCCTACTCATTTGTAAAGCAATAAGCCACCGAAAGCGGTTGGGAAAAGAAAGAAAACGTAAGACTCCCACAGACTGAATCATTTAGTGCTGGGTACCTTTTGCTGACTACAGTTGAGAAATCAAAATTCTTCTAGGGTTGAGAAGTCTGGGCTGCTGGTAACTACCTTCTGCCACCCAAATCAGCCTGGTGTGCACCTACCCATGTGATTTCTTCTTAGGTGGAACAGCCTTTGAGGTCCAAGAAGGCGGTCTGGCACAAACTGCTATCAAAGCAGCGGAAACGGGCAGTGGTGGCCTGTTTCAGGATGGCCCCTCTCTACAACCTGCCCAGGCAAGTATTCTGTCATTTTCTCCTGGCATGTGAGTCAGAGATGAGAATTAAGGTATCTTCCCAGAGCTGTGTTCTCTTCTGGCCCTGACCCTCATGATCCCAGAGGTAGAGATTGGAGTCCTTCACCCACAGAGCCATTGCAGTCTGCATGTAGTATAATGGCCTGCTAAGGTAAGCATAAAAACGGAAAATAGATGAGATTCCTTCGTGCCCCCAAGCCTGCCTCAGCTCACCATTTTGCACTGTAAAGTCAGCCACGTAAGCAGATGGAAGCTCTCTAGTTTTACCTTGGTGGGATTCTTTGTGCAGCTGTAAAGGCACCCTGGAAAAAGGGAACTGTTTTCTAAAATACTTTACCCCAAATTCCATCCACAGATCAAACATTATTTCCACGTTCAAGTACTTGATGACACCAAAATTATTTTTCCTCAGCAAGTACAGCAATGTAACCTGAGACTTCTTCAGCATGATGTACTTGCCTTCAAGATGAAGAAAGGGCACTGGTTAGAGATGGCCCAAGAGGCCAGTCATGGGCATGAGGCCTTTACCTGGATGTTTAGTCTATAATCTGAAGTCAAATATATGTGAAGGCTTTTCTGGATTGTGTGTGAACACATGCTGTGTCAACATAGGGCAGAGTATCGGTATAGACTGGGCCAGAGTCGACCATTGAGGCTGACTCAGTGTCATTGGTGATATGGCAACATTCCCATCCTCAAACTAATTGCACAGTCAGTAAGGTTGAGTCTATGATCATAAACAAAGCTGGTAGTTGAATAGCCACTGCTTCATCAATAGGAATATCCTCACCTGGTCAGGAAAAATAAACGGACTTGGCCAAGTAAATTCTGAATCCCATGTAAATAAACGTGTTTCTTTGGAATATCAGATGAAAGAGTATTCCTATGCTTGACATTTTGCTTTCATCAAATTGTGCATCTTGGCCATCATTTGCCGAGAGTGTCCTATATCCCTGTCCTGAGCCAGCTGGCCAACTGAGCTCTCCTAGTTAGGGTCTTTGAAGATGGTGGAGAATCATGGCCTCTGAGACACACACCTGCTCCTACAGGTCTCCAGAGAAAATAAACTAGTGTCTCTGGAAAGGTTGAGGCATCACAAATCAAGTAGAATTCATTAAGAAAAAGCTGAAAAATTAAGTCAGGCAGTCATGGCCGTGAAGCCTGCTGAAGTACTGGCAGACAAATGAAATTTATAGTCCAGTAGAAAATGCAAAAATGCCTAGGATTTTTGTCTATTTTCAAGAAGTGGTAAAACATCAGAGGGCATTCGCTTTCCCCTCTTGTAGAGAGCCATACCTGATGTGCTAATGTGACCTCCAGAAGGGCTCAGCTTTAAGCATATGTCTCCAGGGCCAGCTAGGCGGCAATTACATCTCTCAAAAACAAGCAGTTTTTTCTAAATCCACTGAAAATGTTAGTACCATCCTTTAATATTTTGGTTGCTCCTTCAACAACTCTGTCCCTGTATGGATAATAGTAAGTCTAGGAATTCACTGTGTCCTTGATGAAACGTGGCCGCCCCAGCCCCTAACCCAGCTGTTTTAGAGGGTTGCCCTGCATTTCTCCCTAGCATGGAGGATTATACATAGATTTCATAACAACAATAAACACTAACTACCTAAGAAGCTAGTGGTGGAGACCACTCCTTTTCTCCATCTTATGAGGATCTAAACTACATGGAGTCTTCCAAACTAAAGGGCTAAAGGGATTTATTTTATCATATGGAAACTGTTTCTCTGATGTGAGTTTTAAAAAGAAAACCTGTATGCTTTTCCCCAGACACAAAATTAACAATTTCTTCCTGAGCACCTTTCAACGGGTTTGGCTGGAAAAGGTTAATGAAAAAACTCAGTATGACAGGCTTATACTCATTTTAATGGTAATGTAACCTGTGGAGAGACCCGCTCATTCTCTGCACACTCCTCCTTTCTTGATCATGATTTAACATGTCCATAAAAACACAAATTTGTACAATTTTTTTAAAAAAAACTCTGATTGGTCAGATTTTGAAGAAAGATAGTAAGGGCTGTGTTCTACTGGAAACCATGACCAGGTCTTGATGACTCTGGTCTTGACCTTCCTTTTCTCTCCTTTCCTCCTCACATTTGGGTAACCACTTACTGGCTCTTCAGTGGCTAATATTCCCAGACGTCAATCTTGTCCTATAGGGAGTGAGTGGCTTGTGCCAGTTTATTCAGTGTTCCCACATACCAGGGCCACAGCTAGAACCTGTGAAGCACGCAGAAGTTGTGCAGCATGCCCAAGCTTTGCTTCCTGAGTAGAAGCTGGAACTCTTCAGCTGTAGTTCCTCAGAGGCCCTGTAAAGAAGCCACGCTTTGCTGCTTTCAGCGTATCTGAGACTAACCCCCTCACCATCAGCATGATTTAGATTGGATCACCTGGACAGGTGATCGGCCAAAATGAATAACCAAATTGCCATATTTAGCAGATGGTTCAGGACTGTTCCTTGGCCTAATGAATTCTCATTATAGGGAAACCATGATAAAGACCCAAGGAGACCAGAGTAGGGTTATGGTGACCTCCAGGTCTTGAACCAGATATTCAGGATCCGCCACGTTAGAGGGTTCTGGTTTCTTTGAAATAAATGCTTACGGTGTGCTCTTGGCTACCCTGACCAATCAGAAGATAAGAATTGTACAAAACTGCTTACTAACCGTTAACCGCCCAAACTAAAACAAGGTGTCCTGTGGACCCCTCTTGACCTCACTCTCACCCCTTCCGCTCAGGCACCGCTCTATTAACCTCTTCCTCCATGGCTATCAGAGATTTTGGATAGAAACAGAGGAGTATTCCTTTGAAGAGAAACTAGTACAGGATTTGGCTGTAAGTACTGACTCAACTGGGAGCAGATATGGGTGCGAATGAATTGGATTTTTGTATTCATGTGTGTGCGTTATAACCGTTAAAGATGCGCAAAGAATTGGGTGCATAGATCTGAAAGGGGCTAACTGTATAAATTATCAGAGGAAACCCTGCTAATAATGGTCGTAAGAGCCAGAGGATGAATTTCACATGGAGGGGCTGGTCCTGTGATCATCCTCCTCCTCATTAACAGCTAATGTTGCTTGGGATGTGCAGCCGTGCCTTGGAAAGTTCACGCTAAGTTAAGTTTTGAGCACCCTTGGTTGCAGGAGGCCAGCCACCCCAGCCAAAGCCCTGCGTGTCTGGTCAGTAGCTCCACTTTGGGGAGGGCATATCTAAATGCCCTTCCTGCATCTCACAGTTCTCTATTTGGCCCTTCTGAAGATTTGCCACACCTCGTCTCTTAACAGGCTTCATGCTCTAAAACTACTTGAAACAACACGCAAGGGGAAAAGCTTATTGCAGCAGCAACACTGAGCTGCATCCTGGTTCAGAAAGAAAATACACGCTTCTCTCCTTTGGCCAAGCCCTGGTTCTTTTCCTCTTTCTCCTTATTTCTCCCATCTATCTTTTTCTCTCATCCCTACTTCTCTCCATTAATCTTGCCCTGTGGAAGACATTCTCTTCCTCTTTCCCCGTCTCCCTCTGTTTCTTATCCTCTTCTTGGCTTTTTTCCTTTAATCCTTCCTCCCGCATTTTCTTTCCATTTCTCTTTATGCCCTTCAGTCTTTTCATATATTCCTGTCGGTGAGAAAGACAGTCACTTGGTTTTCCCAGTTTCTTGATTAGTGTGAAGTTGACAATGAGCATCATTTCAACCCTCTCCCTTCTTCTGAACCATTCACACAACCTGCGTAGTTCTCACCAATTTACTGAATATGGTCCACCCTGCTGGTTCTGCCACTGCTGGAAAATCCACTTATACATCTGGCATCAGCTGCTATTTCCCTTTCTGTAAAAGGAGGTAGAGAAAAGGCTTACTCAGAGGAGAAACTGCAAGGCTCACAGCTCCAGGATGGCATCTCTCAGGAACAGCAAGATTTTCAGGGTCAGGGGTGAGGGCAGGAAAGAGAACTGTTTCAGTGGGTTGAGTCTAGACTAGTAATAGACCCCCAAAACAGCCCCAGTGCTTTATAACTCTTGCCCCACACCTGTTCCCAACCCAGCTCTCCAAGAGAAATGTCAGGTGTTGACGGAGAGATGCGGCCTCCTGGGGACTCTCCAGGGCTTCCCTCCTGACCGCGGGTGCCCAGAGCTTGCATGAGAGTTCTGCTGACTGGGGTCTGTAGTGTCTCCCCTGCGGTCAGGCTTTTGCTTTTCCTTTCATTTCGTTTTAACCCCCAAATTGCAATGTTTCTTTAATTGGCTGAAAAATACATATATTTCATTCCCAAACCTTGCATCCTTAGGGCTTCTGTCCTGAAATAAACGTATGACGTCGTGGTTTCTCTTTGTGCTTGGAGTTGATGCGCTCTGTGCCCGGTGCTTTACCTTTGTTCGCATGCGGTGGTGTGCTATGTGCTGAAATCCACGCCTAAAACCTGTCTGCCTTGGTTTGTGTAGAAATCTCCCAAGGTGGAAGAGGAGGAGGAGGAGGAGACAGAAAAGCAGCCAGACCCACTTCATCAGATCATCCTTCACTTTAGCTGCAATGCTCTCACAGAGAGGAGGTCAGCACTGCCGAAGCGCCCTGCTCGTCCCAGGCACAGGCACAGCTGTGTCGTCCCCAAACCGTCCTCCCGCAGGTTGCAGTGTGCACAGGGGGGATGCCAGGTTTGAGCAGCCCTCCTTGCTGCTCCATTCTTGGCCATCAAGAAACCTCTAGGGGAACTACCTACGCCCTTTCATCGTAACGCCTGACACTGAGTCTGAAGATGAAGCAGCCTGAAATTGTAACTTCATCCCTGAATTCCGTGTCAAGCCAATGCTGATTCAGATTTTCACAGTGGTTTCTAAGAATCGGGGTGAGGGAGGGAGTTTCTAATTAATTCACTAGTACATTGAAGATTTATATGGCACTCGGTCTTTTCTGCTGGGTCCAAAGGTAGCCTGCTAAATATTTCCTCCATTCTTTCCAGCAAACTGGAAGACGACCCTTTGTACACCTCCTATGCCAGCATGATGGCCAAGGTACACGTGGGTTTTCTGCCCGTTGTCTCAGTCTTTCTATTTCCCTTAGACCTCTTCAGGCACATGAAAACTGTCACAGAGAGCGGCAGGCCTGGGACTGGGTCATGGCCTGGGCTCCAGGCCTTGCACAATTCACGTGCTATACGGGCAGCATTAATAAACCACTCTCCCATCATCCTACGGAAACCTTGAAGCTTTGCAGAAACAGTGGGTCTGGTGGCTGGGTTCTCATGACACTTCTAAGCCAGCTAATCAGGCCTTAGGCATCCAGATCATCCTTGCATTTTTACTCAGTGCTCAGAACAGGTCCAGCAGTTCAGACACATCTGCAGGTGAAGGAAGTTCAGTACATTTGGAAACAGGCTTAGAGACTGAGGAAGTTCCTAGTGTTCTGGAAGAGATGGAGTGACCAGAGATGATGTTTCTATGTCACATAGAGGAACGGTGGCCTCTGGAATGCCAAGTGGTTAAGCAAACTGCTGCTTCTCAAATGGGAGAACTTTAGGTCGGGCAGCAAAGGGGTAGGTTGGGGTACAGGAGCGCCCATTCCTCTACCAGCTGTACCACGGGGTTGCTTTGGGACTCACAGCCTGGGTTTCCCCTAATCTTTTGTCCAAGCCCCTGGTTCTTGTTGAGAAAGGCCAGCGCCCTGTGCTCTTCTCTCTCGATTTACACCAGAACTTTACTAAGTAGAAGAGTTCAGGCCTGTGGTTAAACCAGATGGGTCCCCATTGACTATGTGATCTCGGCGTTCCCACTTCTCATTTCTGAACCCCTTGGTAACTGCAAATGTGGCCTTTATAGTTGAATGTTGCCTGCAGTGGTCCAAATGTTCTTGGTTTTACAGAGTGCTGAGGTCCTGAGGTACCTGTGAATTACATCCTGTCCCCTGCCCTCACACAGTAGAGTCTTGTTCACAAGGCTCACCTTTTTGTTTTGTTTTGTTTTGTTTTGTTTTGTTAACACTCTATTGGAGTATAATTGCTCTACAATGGTGTGTTAGCTTCTGCTGTATAACAAGGTGAATCAGCCATACATATACACACAAGGCTTACCTTTAATTTGATTGTCTGTCTCCTCCTCTCCCTGCTGCATGGAATTCAGAGTTGTCAGAGCGGGGAAGACGAAGAAGAGGAGGAAGACAAGGAGAAAACATTTGAAGTAAGTTCTCACTAAGATTGAAGCCAGCAGGAGGGCCTTCAGGGGCGGGTGCTGACATTAGCCATATGGCTCACCTACCACATGTGTCTCGTGGCAAATACGTTAGTTATGGTTGCCCTCTGTCTCTTGGCTTAATGAGAGGTAGCAGGCATCCAGTCAGTCAGCAAACGGCCCCACAGGTTTGCTCTTCTGGGAAATCTCCTACATCTACCCAAATGTGGTCGTGACAGGGGCCGTAGAAGGGCACATTCAAACATTCAAAAGTGAAAATTCACAGCAGTAGAGACACTGGATGGTTTTATGCACCGTTATTCTGTAAACGTACTTAATAATAATCTTAATTTTGAGGCAGTGCAGGACCCTGAATCTCTCAAGATAGAACGACATGAGTTTACTTGTACTGTTTTATAGACAAAGTATACAACCGTAAAAGTAAATGAAGACAATTACAGTTCTGGAAAGCCTTGACATTCTAGCATCTCGTATCTGGTAGAGTCTCAGTTAAGCGTGGTCTGAGCATTCTGGATAAGTGGGTGTTTCCTACACTCCGACAGATAAACCCCAGCTGAGCCCTCAGCAGGTTTTCCTGTATGACTGAACATTGAAAACAAGCACATCTTAATCTGGGGTCACTTCCTATAATTATAGTATCACAGGGGAACAGACTGTGTTACCTCTCAGTACAAAAAGTAGAAAATTCAGTATCAAAAGGTGAGTAGATTATGGGTGGACAGTTTTGGAAAGCTGGACAACATCTAAAAATAAACTTCCAAGGTCTGTTTTGTTCAAAATTATGTTTGTTGCCTTCTTAGGCAGGTAAAGATTCTCTCAACTCACCTGACCATGGTGAATTCTCTGGGGGTAAACACATCTTTTCCTGCTTTTTTTTTTTTTTTTTTTTTTTTTCTAGGAGAAAGAAATGGAAAAGCAGAAAACCCTCTATCAGCAAGCTCGGCTGCATGAGCGTGGAGCCGCAGAGATGGTCCTTCAGATGATAGGCGCCAGCAAAGGTGATTTCTGAGATTTCTACATGGGCCCCTTAACTACCACAGAGATGTCACACCATGATGTGACGTCATTATTAACAGGTCCTGGTAAAGCCCAGTAGATGTGATTTACCCTCTGTTTCCTTGGTGATTCAATGGAATCTTTACCACGGCAGGTGAGATGAGCCCCATGGTGGTGGAGACTCTGAAGCTGGGGATCGCCATTCTGAATGGGGGCAACGCTGGCGTGCAGCAGGTAATGGGGGCTTGCAGGAGGTGGTGCAGACTTCCTGGGGTATTTCCATTGGACAGCTGTCACACTTCAGGGAAGAGATGTTGACTCTGTTACGGAGGTGGCCACCCAGCATCACCTTTGCTGGTGTTTTGTCCTTAGTGACCAGTTATGTCAGAGTAACTGGGAACACAGATAAAACCAGGACTAGGAGTCTTTAGACAAACGCATGCTTAGTAAAGGGGGCTCACCTAGGGTTCAAAAAGAAAAACATTACATTTTTTTCATCATTAGATGATTTTCTACAAAAATATGCTCTAGAGGAAGTTTTCTAAGCCTTAGGTTTTTATTTCGACTCTTTCGCTTATTAGCTGCCTTACTGTGAGCAAGGGGCCTGATCAGTTAAGTGAGGTTCATAACCCCACACACCTATTGTTTGTTCACTCATTCATTTATTCATTTATTTAACAGCTGTTTAGTGATTGCTGACTATGCACTAGGGCCAGGCTCTCTTCTGTGGGTAGAGGGTGTAGCAGTGAATAATGCAAATAAAAACCCCTGCCATCATGCATTAAATGAGAGAACACACAGAGACATACAAAGTGGAGTGTCTGGCACATGGAATTCATTCAGCAATCTGAATTGGAACTGGCTACAGAAGATAGAAATGCACCAGTGTCTCCTGAGTGCTCCAGGCTCTGGCTAAAAATAAAAGCATCTGTGTGCACAGGAAAATGAAATGTCAAAGACTTTTGTTATTCATAAGGGTTATATCCCAGGGCCTTTGAGAATTTCCAAATCCATGGCTACCATTATTGTGTATAATTTTTCCCAGGCTTTAACTCATCACAAACAAATTTCTCATTAAGAACTACCATTTTCAAAGGCACCTCTCACTTTCTGTTCTCTTCCACCACCACCCCGTCAGTTGACTTTCTTACAGAGCCCTTTAAAAAAAAAAAGAAGAAGAAAGAAACAAAATTCTTATTATGTCAGACAAAGTTCCTAGCTTTCCAGTAACAGAGAACAGAGGAAACTAAGTCTTATTGTGAGACAGATACTGAGCTCTCAACTAGGCCCATTAGTAGGTAAGCTCCTTGCTCCAGTGAGTTAAAATCATTGCATGAGCTGTTCAAATTATACCTCAGCAACTGTAAACATTACTACAGCCCAGTCCTGGCACCTGTTCCCAAATAGAAGAGGCTTCAAACAGTAAATCTATGAATGTCAAAGATCCACTATACTGTCAATACCAGTGGACCTTTAGAAAATAAAACATCTGCCCTAAAATATTCTGGTTCCATAAGTGGAGGGTGGCACTCAGGCACACGGAAGGTTTAAGTCCACAGGTGGAGTATCTCAGTGCTTACCCGGGGTTACAAACCACCATCCTGGATCTGACTCGGTGTACCTGCATGGCTGCCATCTGTCCATCACAATTAGGAGGGTTAGTACGTGTGCCATAGTTTTCATTGTTTTTCCTTTTTAAATGTGTCTCCCTTGCAGAAAATGCTAGATTACCTAAAGGAGAAAAAGGATGCTGGGTTCTTTCAAAGCCTTTCTGGTCTTATGCAGTCTTGCAGGTAAATATGGGAAAACCACCCATAGCATTTTTTTAAAGTTCTTCACTATTCAGGGAAAGGGGAATGGTGTGGGGGAGGGCCACAGAATAAACTGGCTTATCATGGAATTATTGAGAAAGGAGTACCTACTTCCAAAGGCTAAGAGGATGGGTATTGTTCCTCCAGCCCTCAGGATTGCCTTCAAGTAGCATTCAGAGGGGAAAATGTAATCTGTACACACACACACACACACACACACACACACACACACACACACACACACACACACACACACACACACACACACACACACCCCTACCAACACCTGTTTGGTGTTTGAATCGCCCTTACCTCCTTTTTTCTTATGTTGTTTTATTTGGAGCTGAGTGTGAGTTTCTCTTAAACATGTATGCTCATAAAAGTCAAACTAGAAAAGAATGGAAAAGAAGAGGAATCCCTCAGTATGACTCAAGGCTATGTGTTCATTAGACCCATTAGGCACTGTGTTAATCCTTAACAATTCTTTGAGCCTGAATAGATATTTTGTGGGTACATATTTTGACACATCCATTTTGACAGAGGCACGTCCTGACGTGGGAACATTTTGACACTGTCTGAAAAACAAAGCATTAAACTTTCCATTTATATTATCCAGTTGTGTAAGCCTCCCCTCATGGCTGAACCCTCTGACAGATGAACAATAGGTAACCAAAAGTTGTAAGGTTACCATACTTGCTCATTTCAGAAACAAGCCAGCAATCTTTCTAAGAAAAGTGTCAGCTCATTCTCCAAGATTCATATGTATTTTGAATCGTCTGCAAGTCATTCTGAAAGAAGTCAAAGTTATAATTATCTAGCTCGTTTGCCTCCAATTAATAATTCTTAAAGTTGGAACGTTAGTGCAATTGAAAATTTGGAGGATGGATGTTCTTTTTTTGGTGGATTTCATAATATTGCTAGTCATACTGGATTGGGTAAATATTGTACCCTGGGGTTGTACGGAGCATATTTGAGCTGCAGTACAATCCCTTGTCCTCAGCTCCATTTTTCCCCCACCGACAGCCAATTTGTTTATTACCTCCCTCAGGAAAAGAAAATGTAATATTTCCAGACCTGACTCACTGAGGGTGAAATAGTACATGTGGACTCAAAGATGGCAAAAATCAAGTCAGTTCAGTCCCATATTGCTCATGATGTTCTCAATTAAATTTCTAAGGGTTCTCTTGGTAGTCTGTAGTACTTAATATTGCTAAGCTAATTTATAATGATGGCTTAGAGGCACAGGTGAGATACCCTTAGAGACCAACTGAGTTCTAACAGAAGTTTTAAGGTATTTTAATGTTTTTTTGCTGATTATAAAAATAATATGTATTTGTAAAATAGTTAAGCATTGAAGAAATTAGAACATTTGAAATGGGTATTTCAGGATGGAGTAAGGGTCAGAAATGTCCACTGCACAGATTGTCTCCTGAATCAGCAGTGATGCTTCAAAGCAGCTATGTCCAAATGTCCTGTTTCCGTATTCTCCTCCCAAAATCAAAGGATAATTTTGTTTTATCAAGCAGACCCTTTTTATAGCAGGGTCTGGGGAAAACCAACATAATGGTGGTAGGAATTTTCACTTTCTCTTTAAAATTCCTCTAAATTACAGAACATATGTGACTCCCTAAAAGGGGAAAAGAGGTGCTGGATTTTTCCCCAAAGTCTTTCCAATCCAACAGTCATTTCCTTTGCCCAGTGGTAAAAGGAAGAGGAGGTTTTGCAGAATCTTACTGGACTCAGCCATAAGCTTCTCTAAGGTCTATATTCTCGTGAGACTTTGTGGTCTTATGTTCTATAAAATCTTTCATATTGGCGAAGGAGTTAGACCCTATTAGAGAAATAGAGGGAGCCCCAGTTGGAAATCACATGATCATTATTCTCATTATAGCTTTGCTGTTGTCCTAGAGGTTCCTGGCTAAGCAGGCTTTGTTGGTGGCTGTGTCTGGGAAGGTTGTGGAAGGTGAGGACAGAAAAGAAAGCCAACTTGTCACAGGTTCAGGAACGCTTAGGGACACCATTGCCTCTAGAAAGTGTGACCTTGGCTACTTTTGACTCCTGAATGGTAGAATAAAAGGGTGTGGCCCTTCAAAATCTGAAACTTTGTAGCTCTCTCCATCAGTATTCATCCTAAGCATTAAAAGCCACAATTCCTTGTGATTCTCACAGTAAGTAGGTAAATGTGGAAGGTGAACATGAATTAGTGCAGTTTAAAGTAAACTTTCCCTTAAGAAATCTTAGAAACAGTTTATTCCTTCTTGATTTGGAATATTTTCTAAATCTTCATCCATAAGAAGGGACTCAAACTGGACAAACAGTGACAATCCCCATACATGTTTCTGACCCCTGTCCTTGCACATGGCAAGGGCTGTGAGCTCCAGGCATCTTTGGACAACACTGCTTAGCACAAACCCAGGGAATCATTAGACTCTCAAGCACAACGCAATATGCTGGTGCATTTATGATAATGCAAGGACAGGGTATTCTTAGTTGACAGGTTCATTGATGTTAAAAACCCATTTTCCCAGTGTGCCTAGCCCTGAACCTTGTTTTCTTTCGTCTGTTACAAGTGTCCTTGATTTGAATGCATTTGAGAGGCAGAATAAAGCTGAAGGCCTGGGGATGGTTACTGAGGAAGGAACACGTAAGTAACTGATAAAGGTGAAGGCTGTTCTGTTTCCAATTAAAATCCTAGTTAACTATTTCTGGTTAGAGCCCCTGTTCACTGCTGCTTAATCTCGGAGAACTTGCTCCATTTCAGCAAGATGTTTCCATCCGTAGTTTTTTTTTTTGTTTTTTTTTTTTTTTTTTTTTTTTTTTTTTGCGGTACCTGGGCCTCTCACTGTTGTGGCCTCTCCCGTTGTGGAGCACAGGCTCTGGACGCGCAGGCTCAGCGGCCATGGCTCACGGGCCCAGCCGCTCTGCGGCATGTGGGATCTTCCCGGACCGGGGCACGAACCTGTGTCCCCTGCATCGGCAGGCGGACTCTCAACCACTGCGCCACCAGGGAAGCCCCATCCGTAGATTTGATAAAGCATATCCAGGCTGATGTGTTCACAGAACCAGTATTAGCTAAAGAGAGACTGTCTTGATATTTGTGGTTTTCTTACTCTGTATTCTTCTGTTTTTCTCTTATGGCTAGTCATTGTTCGTGAGCGTGGTAAGTTTGAGTCTCCGGCCTGAGTTCCTACCGTGTGTGTGAGTCCTAAGGGATCTTATTTAATTGGCTCAGCACAGACACATTTTCGGCTTGGTGGTTGCATGTTGAGTTTAACTCAGCAATTTGTTGTTTAATTAAAGAAGTGTCTTCCATCTTCCAAAGCATGTGTTATGGACTGTGAATCATTACTGCCTAGTTGTTTTCCTTCCAAATGCATCCCGAGGCTAACAATTCTAGCTTTGGGTGTTGCCTCAGTTCCAGTTTTAATTGGGTCTGTCAGCATTCATCCACAGTTCCCTTTGCACACTGTTCTGACACAGCTCCTTTAGCATTTTTGCAGTCATGTGTGGTGGAAGGTATTCAATGTTGAAAAGCCAAACAGATGCTCACCAGTATTCTGTGTTTTCAAGGTGAAAAAGTACTCCAGAATGATGAGTTTACACGAGATCTCTTTAGATTCCTACAGTTACTTTGTGAAGGACATAACAGTGGTAAGTGGAACAAATTTTATTTGTCAAGGTACAAAATTTTTATTCATTTCAAGTTGCCACATTTAATACAGCCAGTTGCTAATTTAAGGACAACAGTTAATCCATTCCTTAATAAGAAACCCTATGTAACATGGCCTTTAACTTCATGGCTAATGTTATTTAGTGCCACCCAGGCTAAGTTGCTTCCAGAATCTTCAGATGTTGAAGCTAAACACCCACCCCTTGCTGTCAAGTCCCTCAGGGCTCATTAAGTCCAGTTTCTGGTGCTGCTGGGACGGGAGGGCTCAGGGCAGTGCTCTGTCCTTCAGGACCTAAACGGTGTGCCCTTGTAAGGCTTTTCACACGGTGAGTCTCTTCTGAGCTCAGCCGAAAAGAAGCTGAGAGCCACCTGCTCTGCAGGGATGGACTCTGACCCAACCCTGGTGTTCTCAGATTTCCAGAACTTCCTGCGGACTCAGATGGGCAACACCACCACCGTGAATGTCATCATCAGTACCGTGGACTACCTTCTGCATCTGCAGGTGAGTGGGCGTTGGATGGTAGCACACCTCACATATAATTGTGGAAGCTAAAGACAGTTACACAGCCTCGGGGACGGCCCAGGATACAGTCCAGCCCCAGTAAGGAAGGTCTTGTAATCTTGTGTCCACACACTTATGGGAAGTCAAATACCTAAATGTGAGTTTGAAGACTGAAGTCGGGGGAGTGGTTAACTACCAAATCTTCC
Organism: Kogia breviceps; assembly: GCF_026419965.1. Lineage (NCBI taxonomy): Eukaryota > Metazoa > Chordata > Mammalia > Artiodactyla > Physeteridae > Kogia > Kogia breviceps. The sequence continues at coordinate 77,597,972 of NC_081312.1, read as the reverse complement.
ATTGTAAACTGCTGATTCGCTTTAGTTTTGCCAGGGTAAGCTCAGCCAGTGCTCCAGGCAACCTGTGCATGGGAACAGACTTTGACTAGGAAAAAGAGGTACAGAAAGCGGGAATAAGATGGGTTCACAGGGTCTTAGTGTTGACACGTCATCTGGTTGCATTGTTTGAAGGAAAATCCAAATAATGTCAAGAAAATCTGCACAAACACAAAAAAGGATGCCCTCTTCTCTTTGCTGGTTCCTCAGCCTGGCTCTGCCACTCACCAGTTCATGACCTGGAGCGGTCTATTTAACCTCCTTGTGTTCCAATTTCCTCATCTATAAAACAAGTAGTCCCATCTCATTGAAAATGAGTAGTCCTGTCCCATTGGGTGGTGGTAAAGACGGAGAGGTTTAATACGTGTAACGTGCTCAGAACAACGCCTGGCACTTACGGTGTCAGCAATTATGTTGCTGCTGCCATCATGATTATTTGCATGATCAATATTATCTTTAACGTACATTTTTCATTGTGAATAAATTGTCCTATAACATGGTCACCCAGCTCCAGCTGAACGCTGCCCTCTCTTCTATCTGTTCTTTCCTGCGGAGGGGGAATATCTGTACTTAAAAGATGCTCGGGATCAGATACCTCCGTGCTTCTTCACAGAGTCCCAGGCTCCTGTCATAACAAAGTGGTCACAGAAATGTAGGATGCTCTCGTACTCTTCCTGAACATTGGGTTTAGCTTCACGGACTGATACGTGAGAAATACTAAACTCTCCTCTTTTGTTCTTAGGAATCAATCAGTGACTTCTACTGGTATTATTCAGGGAAGGACGTCATTGATGAATCTGGACAGCACAATTTTTCCAAAGCCCTGGCGGTCACCAAGCAGATTTTCAATTCTCTTACGGAATACATCCAGGTATGTGCTATAGAGTGCATGCCTGAAAACAAAGAGAACACTTTTAACATTCCCATATTCTAATTCCCTACAGAATACTTGGCTGCATATGTGGACTGTGCATCCAGCTATAGCACTGACAATATTCCTTACCTATAAATAGAAATCAGTAGTACCTACACTCTATGAGAAGCTGTAGTTTATGAACCCCACTGTGACCTGTAAATTGCAGTGTCACACTTTATTTGCATTAATCTAGTTAACATTTTGCTTTCCCTCCTAGACTGAAATCTTTTTGCCAACAGAAAATTTCTTACTTGTTTTAAAATTCTTCATTTTTAGCATGTGTGACACATCAGAGGTGTTCAGTAAGCATGGAGAGTGGAGTGGAGAAATGATTGATAGAATGAAGGAATAAAGGGACAAGTGGTATTATCGTGAGCCTTGAGATTAAAAACAATTCATGAGAGCCTACTAATTTGTCAGAAATTCACTCTATGGAAAAGGTAACTTCAGAAGCACATAAACTAAGTGCAATGGCAGTCAAATCAACAGGTAAATTTCAGGTTGAACATCTCACAGCAATCTTTCTCTGTTCACAAGATTCTCTATTCATTGCCTACAGTGGTCTAGCTACTGTGAAAAGGAGTAGAGGACGTCCTCAGGCAGAATTTGCTGTGAAATCAGTAGCCATATCATGGTGCTCTGTGATATAATGTAAGATTTTTTAAGATCTATATGTTGAGCCAACTGGCACACTCAGATCATGTTTGCTTACTAAAATAAACACAAGACTAAGACCAAGACTTGAAAAGAAGGATTTTAAGGAAGGTATTGATCCATGCTTTACTCAAGGATTGTAAGAACATAGGGAGATAAACCTAGGAACAAGTGACTGATCTGAAGTTTCACAGCATGTGAAATACGTATGAAGATCATTGAACTGATCTGACAAGCCTCTGATTTGCTCTCTGCAGAGCCCATCCTAATCTCCAGAACTTCCTATGGAGCACTTAACCCAAATGTAAAAGAAAAGCATATTTGGGGTGAATGTGAGTTTCTTTCAACAATCAGTTTTGTTTCAAAAAAATCTAGAAGCTTCTAGGGATCAGACACCAAATGTACATGAACAGTGATTTTTAAACAAGCTTACTTGATTTAGGGACACAGGCAAAATTTCTCCTGCTCACCTCTTCCCTGGGGATTCTGCCAACCAAGCCTTTTCTAGAATTTGATACTAGAACACTAGTGCCAGTGTTACTTTTGAAAGTTTATTGAAGAGTGATTTGGAGAGTGATTAAAGTGTAGAAAAATATAGGAAAAAAGCTATAAGGAAGAGTTAAAGATAAGGAACATAGGAAGAATGTGACAGAAGACTCTAAATGTATAAAATATATATATATAAAACAGCCTCACTGAAGAGGTAGGGAATAAAGTGCTGGCCTAAGAAACTTTGGAAATGAGTACAGTCTGAAAGACCAAAGGCAAAAGGAACTATACATAACCACTTTAGTTGATGAAGTTTTTCCCATGTGGATATGTGTTAATAATTCTGCAACCATTATACCTATATAATGGAAGTGAACCAGGTTTCTCACCGTTGGAGTGGGAGGTTACAGATGAGCAAGCAGAGGAGAAAGAAGATCCCTGTGGGAATGAATGAGAATCAGAGACATTTGTATGCTCAACTCATGTTCAGCTTAACATAGATACAAATGGTTACATGTGGAAATATTTATGGATATGTGTATACACATGGATTAGGACAACACACATATTTCTGCTGCTCTGTCAGCCAGGAGGACCTAAAGAATGACACCCCAGTAGCAATAAGCACAACTAGAGCCCAGATCTTGGTTTCTAATACCATTCTCCATTTAAAGGAAATAGGGCTCCTTAGAGAAATGGCTGATTCTAGAACTAGGGCTGGAAACATATAGGATGAGCCTGGAGAATGCTATAGTGCAAGAAAATGCTAAAAAAAAAATGATGGGGGTATGTCAAAGGGATACAGGAGCCAACTAAAAGAGCTCCCAATGGCCAAAACTGGAAAAATTAGAGCTACAAAAGAAAGTAAATAAAGTAGTATTGAATTATAACCCAAAGCATAAAATGAATGTGTGGAGTCCATACTGATATAAAGAAATGATTAAATAAATAAGAAAGAATAGACAACTCTCCATTCAGAAGAATTTCAAATAACTTATTTTTAAAAAGAAGAGAAAAGAAACAGTGGTTCAATAATGATCTTCCAAAATAGGAAAGGTTATTAACATGGAAAATGCAGACTGGTCATCAAGTCATCCGTCTATGTCTGGCTTTCAGAAAAGATAGAGATGAGGTACCTGACATTTAGGTTAATGATAAGAAAATCCTAAAAGTAGTTGAACATTAGGAATACAATTCAGATTTTTTCACTTAAGTAGATAGCAACGTGGTCATCACATTTAATGTGCAGCTTTGCCTGCAAACAATGTGTGCACAAGGGCCTGGTTTCCAAATTGTGCTCCTTGGAACCCTGGAGTTCCTCAGAGCCCCTCTTAGGCCACGGTGTGGGCCAGAGTCAGCAGGAGTACCCTTCAGTCCTGTTTCAACAAGAGCATTTACCTCTTAAATTATGTTTTTTAGCATAAGGATGGAAGCTAAAAGAAAATCTGAAGCTAAAAGAAAATCACCGCACTGTGACATTCCTAGTGATTTTTCCTAGAAATAGGATCTTAGGATTGGGGGGGACACGATGGAGTGGGGAGAAAAGTAATATCCTGGGAAAATATTGAGCTGCAAAATATGTGACTTTTGGAAAGAGCTCTCTACATATATGAGCTGATGTCAAATGCCCTTACTAGGGCAAGTTTCAGAGCAGCTTGTGATGCTCCAGTGAAATAAGAATGTCCTCCTCTCCGTAGGGCCCCTGCATTGGGAACCAGCAGAGCCTCGCTCACAGTAGGCTATGGGATGCAGTGGTCGGCTTCCTCCATGTATTTGCTAACATGCAGATGAAACTCTCTCAGGTACTGTGACCCGTTCCCCGTTCCTGATGTGTTGTTGGTGTGAAACGCTAAGTCAATCCCCACCCCCTGGTCTTCCCATTGCGGATGTGGCTGCTTGACGAAATGATTGGAAAAGCCATGCAGATCAGGTCTCATTTTTTAAATGAGGGCCTAAATGGGAGATAGGAATGAACACCTCCTGGGGGGGGGGCGGGGGCGGGCGGGGGTGTCCCAGACAGGCTTTTGCATGAATGCAGCTTTCTCCCTTGTGTCCTTTTCATAATAGCCTACCCTTTTCATAATAGCCTCAACACTTGCTTTCTATGGGGCTAATCCCTTTTGCTTCCTTGTCACTGTTTTGCAATTTATGCACATGATCTACCCCCCTGTCTGTTCTGTCAAATGTCTGCATGTCTCTGTAATTCACATCTCCCTTCTCTGTCACCTCTGCTTCCCCTCTTCCCCATCTCTGCCTTTCCTTCTCACTCCCCATCTCTCTGGCAAGATGAATCGGAATCGCTCAGAGCATTTATTATGAACAAATAAATGTAGCGTCTGTAGAAGTCCATGGCCTCTCTCCATGGAAACACATGAGGGAGAACTTCAGGATATGTTTCAGGCTGATCAGAGTAACATTGGCAGCATTAATTTAAATAATGTGTATCTAAAATTGTCAAGGCTGTCACATCTGCCTCTCTCTTCTGGAATGTGCTATTTACCCCTTTCATTTTTTCCCCTTTTGACTCTGGCCTTATGGGAGGAGAGAGTTCTTGGGAGGGCTGCCAATTTATCAGCCCAGTGGGGCAGTGCGGTGTAGAGGCTCCAGAGACAGGATCCTGACCCTGCCACCTCCTCACTGGTGTCTTCTGGGAAGTCACTTCCCCTTTCTGGTTTTTGCTTTCATCATCTATAAAATATTGGGAGCTAAAATAGACGACCTTTGAGGGCTCTTCTAGCTCTGACAATCTACACTTGTATGATGTTTTGTGGATAGCTATGACACACTCCAAAGGTGCTAGAAAATCCCTCTGAAGTCTGAAGGGCCAAAGAACTATGTCTTTGTGAGACAGAGTCTGTAAAAGAAGTGTGGCCCAGAATGCATTTTTTAACCTCACCCTCAGATTCCCCACCTCAGATCTTCCAAGGATTGTTTTCCTTCTGTGACATAGGTATCAAGTCCAGAGCTCACTTGGCAATGCCCCGTCTGCAATGCTGAAATTAAAACCAAACAGACTGGTATCAAAACCATCCGGAGGAATAGCCTCGATGATATATTAATAACATTTTAAGGGACCACTGGCACCCAGATCACCACCAATTAGAATCAGGAGAACCTAAATTAAGAAAGAAAGGAGAACCCAGTTGGTGATTAGAACCTTGATACTTTAATTGGATTGCAGTAGTATTCCCCAAAAGCTCACTGGTAATTCTTCAGTATGAAAAATGGCAACCTAAGCTACTAGAGATACCTAACAGCTCTTTGGTGGATTGGGTTGTTCAGTAGTCTTGGACAACAATTGGTATATCTGCCACGTTGCGTTAATAAAAGGAAAACTGTAAAGGAACTCTTTTGTATGAACCCTGCTACGGCGAGCCTCCCGATGCTGCAAAGAGAGGATGCTAAGACATCCGCATTCACCATGAGAAGGGAGCTCATTCTGGAGATGGATGCAGCCTTCACCTGACCTTCCCAGAGCAGGCTCTCCTTGCTCACTGCCCTGTACTTTGCTGAGGGATCAGATAGCTCAGGGGTATCTCCTGTTTCTGTTCTAGGATTCCAGTCAGATCGAGCTGCTGAAGGAACTCTTGGATCTCCTTCAGGACATGGTGGTGATGCTTCTGTCCCTCCTGGAAGGTTGGGCTGTTTGGTATAACTAGGCAATCTCACGACTGTAATTGGTCCGAGCACTAACCGTACTAACCACGCAGATTATCCTTCTGGCAGGTCATTGATGCCATATGACATTGGTTAGAAAACCAAATTTTCAGAAACAAAAAAATGAGTGAGGGGCACATGGTCTGATGGACAAAGCCTGAAACCAACTCATTGTATCTCAGTAGGAAAGCCAGAATGAACTGGGGAAAACCTCCAAGCTTTGCTCTTCCCTATCCTCTCCCTCTCCCCATTGCTTTCCGATACATCTGGCTGCCAGTGTGTATGCCAGCCATCTAGTTGGGCACCCTCCTAGGTCTAAGGGGATTACAGGGGCACCACTTATGCCTATGTGTCCCTGATAATCTGATAATGAAACCACTCTCCAGGCCCCAGGCCAGACAAAAGGCACTGGTGTGGCCATCTCCTCCTTCCCTGTGTTTCTCTCCCCCTTGGCTCCTGGTGGTGTAGTCTTTATGGCTTGCTGCTCCCTCCTACCCATTTCCAAATCATCCCGGTCAGAAAAGAGCTGACCGATTTGGCATATAAGTCTTCTAAAAAATATCTGCCTGACCAGTTACATGATGACATGGGTTTATTTATGTATCTGTATGTCTTTTTGAACCTGCCTCACAGGGAATGTGGTAAATGGAACGATTGGCAAGCAGATGGTCGACACACTGGTAGAGTCCTCTACCAATGTAGAAATGATCTTGAAATTCTTTGACATGTTCTTGAAACTTAAAGACTTAACCAGCTCAGACACCTTCAAAGAATATGACCCCGATGGGAAGGGGATCATCTCCAAAAAGGAATTCCAGAAGGCCATGGAAGGGCAAAAACAGTACACGCAGTCGGAGATTGACTTTCTCCTTTCGTGCACAGAAGCGGATGAGAATGACATGTTTAATTACGTTGACTTTGTAGACCGGTTCCACGAGCCGGCCAAGGACATAGGGTTTAACGTGGCGGTGTTATTGACAAACCTCTCCGAACATATGCCAAATGATTCTCGCCTTAAGTGTCTGTTGGACCCAGCCGAAAGCGTACTCACTTACTTTGAACCGTACCTAGGACGCATTGAGATCATGGGTGAGGCCAAGAAAATTGAGCGTGTTTATTTTGAGATCAGTGAGTCCAGTCGAACTCAGTGGGAGAAGCCCCAGGTGAAGGAGTCTAAGCAGCAGTTCATCTTTGATGTCGTCAACGAAGGCGGAGAGCAAGAAAAGATGGAGCTGTTCGTGAACTTCTGTGAAGACACCATCTTTGAGATGCAGTTAGCATCACAGATCTCAGAATCGGACTCAGCCGACAGGCCAGAAGAGGAGGAGGAAGAAAATGAAGACTCTTCCTATACGTTAGAAGTTGAGGGTGAAGAGGAGGACGACAAGTCTTTTGAGTGTGCCTCTGCGTTTGCCGTGGCCTGTGCCTCAGTGAAGAGAAATGTAGCCAACTTTCTGAAGAGGGCCACCCTGAAGAACCTCAAGAAGCAGTGTAGGAAGGTAAAGAAGATGACTCTGAAGGAGCTGGTGAAGGTGTTCTTCTCTTTCTTCTGGACGTTGTTCATGGGGCTTTTCCACTTGCTCTTCGCCATATTGGGAGGAATCTTTCAGATTCTCTGGAGCACCGTGTTTGGAGGGGGCCTCATAGAAGGCGCAAAGAACATCAGAGTCATAAAGATCCTGGGTGACATGCCTGACCCAACCCAATTTGGTATCCACGATGATGCGATGGAGGCTGAGAGGGCAGAAGTGCCCGAGCCAGGTATCGCCACGGAACTCGTGCACTTCGGAAAGGGGGAGAGGGGAGATGCGGATATTATGTCAGATCTCTTTGGACTCCAGTCAAAGAAAGAAGGTGGCTTAAAGCATGGGCCTGAAGTGGGTTTGGGTGACCTCTCTGAGATTATTGGCGAGGATGAACCCCCCACGTTAGAGAGTACTGTACGGGAGAAAAGGAAAGCACAGGTAAGCATGATTTGTTTCTATCATCTTTCTCTATCCCCAGAAAAAGACTTGCCACTCTACCTTGCCATCAGTACTGACCAGTTCCTAGGAGGCAATGTTGTGTTAGACACCAGCTCATCTGTGATTACCCTGATCTGATCATTCCAGCTCTGCCATGTCTGGGGAGATGGGACTTAGATGGTTGTCTCAATATCTAATTGCTGAATGGTCTTCCAGTTTACATTGTAGAGTTCAAACAGGATGGTCCTTGACCCTCAACTTGCTTCCACACCTTTATTAGGTGCACAGGTTCAAAGCGCACAGGTTCATTCAGTAACTGAAAGCATAGAAAACCAGGTATAGCATACGAGGAGACCTTTCTGGTGAGATAAACTTCTGCAGTATCCTAAAAGGTCCACATGTTATCATATGATTTAGCACAGCGCCCAGTGAGTTTTATCATGCTTGGGACATTTTCATCCTTGTGATGCAACCACTATCCAGTTTGGACTTTGAGTCAGTCAACTAGATTAAGATAGCAATAATTCAGAGCCCTTTGGCCATGGAAAGTTCTGGGTGTTGCAGCATCCAAGTCACAGCATCATTCTAGCGATAAGGAGAGTATGGAGAGAAATGTAAAGAGATCAGAGCCCAAAGTCAACCTTTATTCATTTTAAAAATAATTAATTAATTAATTAACTTATTTATTTATTTATGGCTGAGTTGGGTCTTTGTTGCTGCACGTGGGCTTTCTCTAGTTGCGGCGAGAGGGGGCTACTCTTCTTTGTGGTGCGCAGGCTTCTCATCGCAGTGGCTTCTCTTGTTGTGGAGCACGGCCTCTAGGCGCGCGGGCTTCAGTAGTTGTGGCTCATGGGCTCTGGAGCGCAGGCTCAGTAGTTGTGGCACACAGGCTTAGTTGCTCCGCGGCATGTGGGATCTTCCCGGACCAGGGCTCAAACCCGTGTCCCCTGCATTGGCAGGTGGATTCTTAACCACTGCGCCACCGGGGAAGCCCCTTTATTCATTTTTTACATGAATGTTTGTTGAATAGTTAATATGCACTTGTCACTGTTTTAGGCTCTGGGAATACACTGGTGAATGAGAATGCATCGTTCCTATAATTTAGTGGAAAAGATAGACATTGGACAGGTCAGTACAAGCATGAAGAACATTAGGAAGGAAGTCTATCGGGTGCTATGGAAATGTATAGGAGAGATGTCTCACCTGGGTTAGAGAGTCAGGGAGAGAAGTATCAGAATCATAAGCATTCTGATAGTATTAATTTATTTATTGTTTTGTTCCCTGTTGTACCCCAGGGCCTAGAACAGTGTTTGATACATAATAGAGACTCATTCAAGGCCTGCTACATGCCAGGCTGTGTTCCTAGGATATGAGAATACATTGATTAACAAAAGAGACAATGCTTTTGTTTTAAAGGAGCTTAATTTCTAGTGGAAGAAGACAACAAATATTTATCATTTTTGACATATGCTAAAATAAATGAACAAGGTCGTGTGTTACAGAATGAATGTGGGCCCTACTATAAGTAGGATACTCAAGGAGCATCTGCAAAAGTATCATCTGAACCAAGTCCCGAAGAATGGCAGGCACATCAAAAGCCAGGGCAGTCATATTCCAGGCAAATGGTATGGCATGTGCCAAGGTCCTGGTGCAGGGAAGGATTTGGAATGTCCCAGGAAAGGAATGAAGGTCTGAATGTTTGTGCTGGACATGAGTCAAGTGATGCAAGGTGAAAACGGAGAGAAAGGCCATGATCATGTAGGCCTTATCGACTTTGGTGTAGGGAGCTTGAATTTTATTCTAAGCGCAATGGTCATCAATCAGAGGGATTGGGGTGATGGAAGAGAATTGAAGATACTGTCTGATGGAAGCAGCTTCTGGATTGGACCTGTGTTCCATCTCTCCCTGACCCCGTGAAGTAGTAGGACCACTGCCACGGGGCTCTGACAATGTCCTAGCAAAAGTTTTTTCTTTGGGTTGAATAATAACAGGGCAGTTATGTTTTCAAGCTTGAAATCTTTGTCTTATCACTCTAGAGCAGCTTAATATATAGCAGGACACCTGTGTTCTGTGATCCTGAGAAAAGCAGAAGCATAAAGAGAGAAAGCCATTGGGACTTGTGACCATGGAGAGTAAAATGGCCAGTGATATGGCTCATCACCATGAACTCGTTTATTTTGAGGAAAGTTTGACTGATTGTTATTTTTGTCTAGGCAGCAGAGACAAAAGCAGCTCATGAAGCAGAAGGAAAAGTGGAGTCTGAGAAGGCAGAGTAAGTTCTTGGTAGCATGGATGGCTCTAATTGCTGTGCTTAATAGTTCTTGATGCTAACTACTCTTTTGTTGTTATGGTAATTAGAAAGCTTGATTTCTATTAATGTAAGAAACAGATATTGTGCAAGCCCTGGATACATTTCTTTTTTTTTCGTTTTTATGGCTGAGTAATATTATATTGTAAATATGCGTGCGTGCGTGTGTGTGTGTGTGTGTGTGTGTGTGTATCTCTTCTTTATCCGTGCAGCTATTGATGGACACTTCAGCTGCTTCCATATCTTGGCTATTGTAAATAATGCTGCTGTGAACACTGGGGTGCATGTATCTTTTGGAATTACTGTTTTCATTTTCTTTGGATATATACCCAGGAGTGAAATTGCTGGATCATATAGTAGATCTATTTTTAGTTTTTTGAGGATTCTCCATACTGTTTTCCATAGTGGCTGCACCAATTTACATTCCCACCAACAGTGCACAAGGGTTTCTTTTTCTCCAGATCCTGGCCGGGACTTGTTATTTGTTGTCTTTTTGGTGATAGCCATTCTGGCAGGCGTGAGGTTTTGTGGTTTTGATTTGCATTTCCCTGATTATTAGTGATGGTGAGCATCTTTTCATGTGTGGATACATTTCTTTTTACCCCAGCTATACAATAAACACAATCTAATAATTTTGTTCACTTTAGACTCCAAATAGGAGATCAGAGTTTCACCATCTGACCGAGCAAATTATCAAACACTCACACTTAGCAACTTCATATGATGTTGATGATGGTGATATGTAGTAATTACTGAATAACTATTACATACCAGGCCTTTTGCTAAGTTCTTTTATACAATATCTCATTTAATTCCTACAACAAACTTAGAAGAATAGGTACTATTGGTAATGCCCATGAAAGCCTAGAAAATAAAGGACGACATTTCTGAAGGGGAAAAAGGTTGGTAAGGCAAAGTTCGGAAGAACTTGTGTATAACTGATGTGTGACTGTGACTCATCAAAGCAGGCACCGCTCCTAAGTACAAAGTTGACATCCAAGCACTATGGGTAATAAAGACCTGAGGTTCCCACCCTCAAGGAATAATACATCTCCCACCCGTCTCAGCCAAGATTTCTCTTTAGCTTCCCTGCCAGGGCCAGGCATCCCTCTCCCCTCCATGATGAGTGGCTTCTCATTCCTGCAGCATGGAAGATGGGGAGAAAGAGGACACAGCCAAACAAGAAGAGCAGGCCGAGGCCGGGTGGGCAGAGGCGACCAAAAGGAAGAAGCGATGGTGTGGCCAGAAAATTGAGAAGCCTGAAGCCTTCATGGCCAGTTTCTTTAAAGGGCTGGAAATCTATCAGACCAAGTTGCTGGTGAGTGCTCCGGCCCTGGACCCGCTCGGGTGCAGGCGCTGGCCCGGGCAGACCTCAGAGAAGTGGCCACTGACTTTGTTTCACATTTGGTTAGTTGTTCTTCCTCGTCTTTCTCATTCTTCTTCCTTCCCTCTTCTCGATGACCTGTCTGTCCCTTCTGTGTTGGAGGGAAAGGAAAAGGGAAAAGGCAAATGCTCCAGCTCCTCTGCCCCGCCCTCTCTCTAGGATAGCTGCTCCTTTCCGTGTGCTAGGTGGGGACTTGGCCCACCCCTGGTCCAAAACTTCAGAAGTAGTGCGATTATGCAGATGCAGAAAGAACATTCCTGTGTTGTGTTAGGTTCTCACACTGGCCCTCAAAAGCTTTGTTACTGCACACACCCTCAGCCCTCAGCCCAACTTGTCATATCCTTTCTCTGGCAAATTGCCCACTGAGGCACAGTTGCTGAAGGCCAGGACTACACCTCCCAGCACCATGGGTGGTGTCTCACCCTCTCCACGGAGAGGGTGAGAGCTTCCCCAGGCAGCTGCCATTCCAGCCCGCAAGTGTCGATTTTTCCAGGGAAGATGGCAGAGGGTATGGGAATGGTTCCCCCTAAAAAGGGAGAAGCAGAAGCGCCAGGTCTGTGACTTACAGAGAGACAGAGACTCTCAGCCTCAGTCTGGCTGCAGCCAGAGTGGGAGCTTCAGGGGTCTTTGGTGGGCCTAGATCACTCATAATTTCCAAATTGACTGCTTACTTGGTGTGTGGAGGGTACACACACGCGCGCGCGCATGTACCTTCATAACAGCACGAGTCCTGCGCTGGCGGCGTGTTTAGGCATTTGCTTCCCTGAGGTTTAAACCAGAGCAGGGTTCCCTTGAGCATCATTCTAAGCAATTTTTTTAAAAAATCATCATTTTTGGTCCCCCCAAAGAAGTCATAAGAAGGCCAGGATAGTCCTAGATGAGTGGTTACCAAAGGGTAGGACTAGTCCTGTGTAAACGTCTAACCAGAGAAGATCATCTGTGTGAAAGAGGGAAGGCCCTTCTCCCTGCCAAAGCTCTTCTACTTCTGTCTGTCCTTTTCTTTTCAGCACTACCTGGCCAGGAATTTCTACAACCTGAGGCTCCTTGCTCTGTTTTTAGCCTTCGCTATCAACTTCATCCTGCTCTTTTACAAGGTGATGCTTCATTCAGGGGTTATTTGGTGAATAGATTATATACTTTTTAAAAAGTAATAGAGGCTATGCTCTTAATTCAAGCAAAAACTCTAATATCTAAGGAAATTTCTAAGACACTGCCTTCTCAAAAAAGGACACTGTCTTTAGCAATGGGGAGAATAGAGAAACTGGTTGTAAGGGAAGCCAGTTAGGGCACCATTTCAATCATTCAGGCTTGTTTTAGTTATTACTTAATTCTTCAGACATTTGTTGGGTGTCTACCATAGGCTAGACCCTATATTAGGAGCTGTAAGTTTATTTCAAACTGAATAATAAATACAGTTCTTTCCTGAGGAATAAGGTAACAAAGAACCATGATAGTTGGCCCGTATGTTAGAACTATTATGAAGGAAGAATAGGAGTTGGTTTCTGGATGTGGAAGACAGGGACTCATCAAGATAAATGAAGATTTTGAATGTTGGTAAGTGGGTCTTGTACACTGTAGATACATAATAAATGTTAGTAGAATGAATTAATGAATGCTGTAGGTCCTGGATTCTTTTTTCACATCGTCTTTAACTGGCTATTCTGTCTCTTGCCTCTCTCCCTTCCTATCGAAAACCACAAATCTAATTTTTATAAAACATGCTCTTACCCACATCAATATTGTACTTGATAAACTAATGGCTTGCTGTTGCCCATAGCAGAAAAATGGAAGTCTGTAGAGGGGTATGGCGAAGGATAGCTTTAAACACATGGAGAGGTTGAGGTGACTTAGCCATGCATGTGGAGACAGCCAGCAAGCAGCTGGACATGCACGGTAACAGCCTCAAAGGTGCCGATTTGGGAGTCACTGTGTAAGGATGGCAGAGAAGCCACGGGTGTTAATGGCATCTAAGAAAGAAGGGAAATGACTGCACTTGTGCATATGCGAGTTTGTCCTAGCCTCCTCCCAGGCTGTAGCATTTTTTTAAAAACAATTTATTTGTTTTATTTGTTTATTTTTGGCCGCATTGGGTCTTCGTTGCTGCACGCGGGCTTTCCTTAGTTGCGGTGAGAGGGGGCTACTCTTTGTTGCAGTGCGTGGGCTTCTCATTGCGGTGGCTTCTCTTGTTGCGGAGCAGGGGCTCTAGGTGCACGGGCTTCAGTAGTTGTGGCTCATGGGCTCTAGAGCGCAGGCTCAGTAGTTGTGGCCCACGGGCTTAGTTGCTCCGCGGCGTGTGGGATGTTCCCAGACCAGGGCTCAAACCCACGTCCCCTGCCTTGGCAGGCGGGTTCTCAACCACTGCGCCACTGGGGAAGCCCCAGGCCATAGCATTTTAAAGATGACCTCCTGCAGCTGAAGGATTGTAGAACATGTAGTAAAACTTTCCTAACTTTAAAATTTTTGGTTTTCAAGAGAGAGGTTTTGTCTCTCAAAACTTTTGTTTGCAATTATTAGAGATCCTGGAGATTCCCAGGAACAAGATACCTAAAGACCTCATTCCCTCATCGAGTAATATAGAATCACTACTGTTTGCACAGCAAATGCCAGCAGTATAAAATATGTGGGGAGAGCCCAGTGGCGGAGGTCTTGCTGGTGTTTCTAAGAGAGTGTGTGTTTTGGGCCAGGTCACTGAGGAACCTTTAGAAGAAGAGACAGAAGACATTGCAAACCTGTGGAATTCCTTTAACGATGAGGAAGAGGAAGAAGCAGTGGTGTTCTTTGTCCTGCAGGAGAGCACTGGATATATGGCGCCAACATTGCGAACCCTGGCCATTATCCACACCATCATTTCTTTAGTCTGCGTGGTGGGCTATTACTGCCTGAAGGTAAGTTGCCAGCCACTCTGAATCTAACCTGACTCCTTGGGGAAGAAGCATCATTTTTGAACCCAGCCAGCCCTTTGTTCTCTAAGACTTTACTAATAGCCTAAGGTTGGTGAGGCCGCAGCCTGGGCGCCACCCAGGAGCGGGTTAAAACTGCAGACTTTTGCCCCCTACCCAAGCCTTTTAAATCAGAATCTGCAGTGAACATGATCCGCAGGTGATCTGTATTCACACTCTGGTTTGAGAAGCCTTGGTCCAGGAGTCTCACTTCAGCCACCCTTGTGACATTGCATAGAATCAAAATCATCAGGCTAAGTCACACATGGAGCTGGTAATGAGGGGCTCTTCTCACCTTTGAATTTATGTTGAAGTTTTTATAAAAATGCTTTTCACCTTTCAGAAGTTATTAGGTTTTAGCTATTTGAGATGAGTTACTGTTTCCGTTGTCCTATTGCTGTATAACAAATCACCCCCCAGAATTCAGTGGCTTAAACTGATAACCATTTTCTCTCTGATTCTGTGTTTGCCTGGGCACATTAGAGCGGTTCCTCTGCACCCTGTGGAAGTGGTCACATCAGCAACCAGCTGGGAGCTCAGATGAGCTACACTGTCCAAGATGGCCCATGCACGTTGGCAAGGGAACAGCTGGAAGGCTGGGCTCAGTTGGGGTAGCTGGGCCTCTCTCCCCCTCCTTGTAGACTCAGGGCATCTCCCTTTCCATGTGGTCTCTGCACATGCTCTCTCCAGCTGGGTAGCCGGACTTCTTGCATATGATGGCCTGGGTGTCCAAAAAGAACACAAATGGAAGCTGCTAGTCCTTCTTAAGTCTTAGGCCCACAACTGGCAAGGTGCCATTTCTACCACATTCTGTTGATTCAGGCAAGTCACAGGGCCAGCCAAGATTCACTGTTGCACAGAGGGTGAAGGGGGCTACACAAGGGCGTGAATAACAGGAGATGTGGTTCTCTGGGACCATCTTCAGACACTGCTATAGTTATGTCAATCTTCAGTCATTCTGTTTTAGGTGTTCCAAGTCCAGTTCTGTTGCTACTACACCACCATTGTTTTTTCTCATTACATTTTTTCTTACTTCTCTTAAGTAGGAAGTTTCCTTGGCCCTATACCAAGCCACCTTTTCCCTGAGAAGAGTCCAGGAAATCTTTTCCTGTCCTTGTGGCTCTCACTTCCCCCAGTGGGCTGCAGTATCACTTAGGAAGAAGTCCAGCTGCCCTGCTGGAGAGACCATGTGTCCTAAACTGCTCTGAGGCCTCCACTGTAACAATGAAAGAATGGATTCTGGAGCCTGGCCTCCGGGGTTGGACCCACAGCTCTGCCACTTAACCTCGCCATTCCTGTGTTTCCTCATCTGCAAAAAAAAAAAATGACTGTGATAATAATACCACCAACCGCTAAAGTTGCTAAAGGGAGGATTAAATGAATTAACATGTGTAAAATACTCAGAGCCAGACGTAGTAAACATTAGAGCATGTTCGCTACTATTCCTTAGTTCACCATCTAGAGCTCAGCTTGTCGGCTAGGGTACAGGTAACCTAGAGAAAACAAAAATAAACACTATCTAGGGAATAAAAATGTGGAAGTTGTACTTACAAGGGAATACAACTTCATAAAAGACTGATGGAGAATGCTTCAAATCCCACTGATCAGTACTGACCTAAAACTTGATATTATTATTGTAATTCAGAGTCACCTCGACACACAGCAGACACTAGTCAGGGTGGCTTTCCCTGCTTCCCCTCCCACATGATCCATGAACCAACACCAGGCACTGATTCTGCAGTGTGCAATGTCCGTTAGTAGCCTTTGCCACCTTCCTGTCATGATTCTTTTATTTCCTGTTGTTGCCTTGTTTAAAAAAAAGGGTAAGCAGGAACTATATTCAATATCCTGTGATAAACCATAATGGAAAAGAGTATGAAAAAGAAGGTATATGTATGTATAACTGAGTCACTTTGCTATATACCAGAAACTAACACAACATTGTAAATCAACTATACTTCAATGAAATAAATTTTAAAAATAAAAAATAAGGGAGGAAGAGAAAGGGTAAGCAGTAACTCTTTATGAACCATTATCTAAATTTTGCCTTTTTGTCTTGGAAATAAAGGAGCAGCGTGGGTTGTACGGATATCATGAGATTTGAGAAGGAGTTATTAGAAGAAACAGTTTGGAGACCAAGGTCTCCGGGATGTTGCCAAGTAACCAGTAGCTTCCCAGGTGGATGAGAAGCCCTAGCTCTGTCTGAGTTAAACTTCTCTGGCTAGTGGAGCTCTGGCTTTTCTGCCTTCTCATCTCCTGGGATTCCAGTCGGTATCCTCTGACCTTGCTAATCCTGTCCCTTATCTGAAGTGTGTGTGTGTGTGTCTGGCGATGGTTACAGCAAGTGGATATTTTCCCAGCATTTTCTGTGTATGTACTGCTTTTGTGATAGGTCTTTATAACCATGCCACCACGTGTAGGCTAGAAGCAGTCATAACTATAAGAGAATGGGAAGCGATGGTAGGGAATAAACGTGCCTGGCAGGAGCTCTTCTCGGCAGGAATGTCAGGAAGAAAACTTCAATAGCAAAAGACTATGCACAGAGCCCAGTGAATCCTCTCACTGTAACCATTAAGCCATATTTCATTAATCAGAATTCAAAGACATGAGATGACTATGACCCTAGCCATTGAAGGGGGTTGGAACTCTTCATCGTATTTCTGCAGCTGTCCAATATATTCTAGAATAGTTTATTATGCTTTCTAAGTCTTGGTTTACCTCCAGCCTAAGTGTTTTAGGAGACCCAAGTCATTCGTCCCTGTGATTCATCTAAGTATGGTCTTCTCACCAGGACGGGTCAAGAAGTCCAGTGTGTAAGACTGTCAGCTGTTTAAAGGATGACCCAAATCATATGAGCTTTGGAGAGGGAGGTGTGTGAGCCAGAGGATTGAGAAGTGATTTCTTTGGCTTTGGACCCACAACTAGGCACCCTAAGAATCCCACTACAAAGAGGTTGCTGCCCTGAAGTTGGAAGGCCAATCTGTGAGATACGCATGGGAGAGGAGGCTTTCATTAGAAAGCCTTCTCAGGGGCTTCCCTGGTGGCACAGTGGTTGAGAATCCGCCTGCCGATGCAGGGGTCATGGGTTCGTGCCCCAGTCCGGGAAGATCCCACATGCCGCAGAGCGGCTGGGCCCGTGAGCCATGGCCGCTGAGCCTGCGCGTCCGGAGCCTGTGCTCCACAACGGGAGAGGCCACGACAGTGAGAGGCCCGCGTACCACAAAAAAAAAAAAAAAAAAAAAAAAGAAAGCCTTCTCTGAGTGACCAGTGTCCTCCCACTCCTAGGTTCCTTTGGTGGTATTCAAAAGAGAAAAAGAAATTGCCAGGAAGCTGGAGTTTGCTGGCCTGTATATCACCGAACAGCCTTCTGAAGATGACGTCAAGGAGCAATGGGACCGCTTGGTAATCAACACACCGTAAGTCCCCCCCGCCCCCAAAAAGAAAACGGAGTTTCTATCGTAAATCGGATACTACCTTCTTCAGCAGCCCTGGAGCCTGATTGATATAAGCCCTCCTTTGGTTTCGGGGACTTGTTTTCTCCCCTGCCTTTTCACAAAGGAGCCTATTGTGCCTCCAACCGTTTTACGTATCCTTATGCATTTAATGGGGGACAGAGGATATTATCAGCAAGTGCTGAGCATATTTAATTAAGACCAGATGGTCCAGCACAATACTACTTAATCTAGTTTTCCATGTTCGAGTCATACAGTGTTTCCCTGGCTCGGGGTTTCAGCGATCAAGCTGATCCGCTTCTCCAGAGTCCCCAGATGGCACAGCAGCCCTGTGACAGCACCATCTCTGAAGTCTTCTCCCTAAACAAATAGACTGGTTGGTACTAGAACTCCTCCCAATATAATTTGATAGGCAGTTCCATGGGCAGTTAAAATAGGCCCATCTGGGTGGGGATGTTAGGACCCGTGGGGTGAAGCCTGCCTTCTTGGTAGGCACGTGTACAATTGCTAACGTGATGGAGACAAGCATTGAGTCTAGAGGCAAAGGGGTAGAATACTGAGTCAGCTTTATCACTTAGACACCCGTGACCTAGGGCAAGGGAATCAGGTTTTATAAACCTCAGTTGCCTCTTCATTAATAGAAGGATGAGAATACCACCGCCTACGGTCCTGGGAGGACTCACGGATGGATTGTCACGTGCTTGGTACAGTGCCTGGCACATGGCTGTTCATTATTCCCTTTCCCTGTTAAAGAAAAATGGCCATCACCAATAAGTCAGACAGAGAAAGACAAATACCATATGACATCACTTATATGTGGAATCTAAAAAGTACAACATAGAGGATATAACAAAAAAGAAGCAGACTCACTGATACAGAGAACAAACCAGTGGTTACCAGCGGGGAGAGGGAAGGGAGGAGGGGCGATATAGGCACGGGTAGTAAGAGGTATAAACGATTAGGTATAAAATAAGCTACAAGGATATATTGTACAACACAGGGATTATAGCCAAATGGTTAAGATTGTAAATGTTAAGTTATGTATATTTTACAGTAAAAATTTAGAAAAAAAAATGACCATCACCATTAGCAAAGGTGATGCTCTAACGCAGGTGTATTCACAATAGGGAAATGAGAGTTGCAAGATAAATTAATGTGATGAAAGAAAAGTCAAGAAAGAGGGCTGAATATGTAAACAAAGATGACTGCTGAAGCTCTTGGCTGTGCCAGTAAAATATGCACATCTAGAAACAACAACCCTGACCCCTGCAGGAAGAAGATGCTACTTAGAGGCAAATTGAAAGAGGCAGCTCTACACGGGCACCGCCGAGCTTTTTTTAATAGTCCCTAGAAAGGGAAGACTCCTCTCTTAGGGAAAAAAAGGTGTGAGCAGGCAAATCAAAAGCTTGTTTCGGCCTGCAGGTCACTGCCAATCTCCTCACTTAAGGAAAAATAAGGGAAACTACTAAGACTTATTTCTGATCCTTTGTTATTATAGTACAGAAATTTTGAATATTAAATAATCTCATTCCTTGGTAAGCTTTCTGTAATTATCAGTAACGCTTGTGTCTGTGGCACAAGATGATACAGCCTAAAAGTCCCAGTAAAAACGCAGTTCAGTTTCTAGAAATTTATCCTGAGGAGATAATGAGACAAGAACACTAAACTGTTTTAACAAGGACAGTCGCTGACATTTATTTGAAATGGCTGAAATGCCCATGAATAGGGAAACGCATGTATACGTAAAACAGCTGTTCTAAAACATTTAGATCAATGAACTTCTATTATTTCTTCACGATAATGGCATCATTGTACATGTAGTGCTTTGTAACCTGCTTTTTTTTTTTTTATTTAACTATATGTCATGGAGAGCTTTCTGCCACCTTGAAGGAGCTTACATACCTAGTCAGGAGACAAGAATATTCAGATCAAAGTAAGATCACATCTGTGAAAGGGTCTTGACCAGAGCTTTTAGTCACTGGCCCTTCAGGATCACTTGTGGAATTTTCCACTTATGCCAAAATGTGGCCAACCCTGAGTTGTATCTTACAGAGCATTTTTTCTAAAAGATTTAAGAGAAAGGTGATACCAATGTGGACAGAGGAAGACTGGCTTGTTTTTATTTGTTTTATCTTGGATTCTAAATACCATACATGAAAAAAATCAAGTAGCAGAAAAATGGACAAAGAAGGAAGTCAAAATAATTATTTCCATCCCCCGTAGATAAAATCTATTAGCAGTTTGCTCTGTTTTTAAGTGGCATTTGGATGTTTAAGACCAAGACTGCTGGGGACTTCCCTGGCAGTCCAGTGGTTATGACTTCCCTTTCCAGTACAGGGGGTGTGTGTTCGATCCCTGGTCGGGGGAACTAAGATCCCACATGCCTCGCGGCCAAAAAAGCAAAACAGGAGCGATGTTGTAACAAATTCAATAAAGCTTTAAAAACGGTCCACATCCCCAAAAAATCTTTAAAAAAAAAAGACCAAGACTGCTTTAAATATCCAAAAATTTTTTTTTTGTTTCGTTTAAAGATTGCCGCTCTGTTGTAAGAGAGGTGCCAATTGCTCAGGGTTTTTCTTCTGAGAGGTCTACAAACAGAGGGAGGCCCCCACCCCCATCCTCATCACCAACTTGAGTGGCCTCTATAGCATAGGGGGCTGTTGTGTTCCAGAGCTAACAAACAAGAACGATTTACACATGAAGGAAAACAGAAGTAAGAATGTTTGCACCAAGGGCCAGAGGTTCCTTGGCTGCAAACTAGACTCCCAGGGAACCTCTCAGGAAGGACTGATCATTCTGGAGGGGAGCAAAATATTTTCAATGGTTTCTGCCAACATACCTGAAAGTAACAGTTATTTCTCGACTTTAACAAGAAGAAGGTATTTGCAGTGGAGCTGGTACTAGCTACCTGCCAGAAGAAAGCTGTTCCCTCTGTGGGGTTAAGGTTGGGATGGCATAGGAACTACCTCCAAAGGAGAGAGGGATCTCATTCCCCGGGGGGGAAAAGCACATCCCACAGGAGTTATGCAGGAATGGAGAACAGAGCAGAAGAGCGCACTCCATTCAGAAAAGCCCCATGTAAATTAACTAACGGTGATTTCCAGACTGGAAACTTCATAGTTAGGGACCTCGTCTACAACCTCCCACCACCATGTCCCCAACACCTACCTCAGTTACTGCCATGAAGTGGGCACTCAGTGAAGGAAGGTTGAATGCACGTGTTTCCTGCAGGGTTTGGTTTCTAGTTACACTGAGCTCAAGACACATATCCCTGCCTCTAGCTAGTCTGTCATCACAATTCCTGGCTCTTAACCATAATGTTGAAGTAGAAAATGCAAAGGAGCCTTCCAAGTGTTTCAGAACTCACCACAAAGCAGTGAAACCAGAAATCAGGCCTGCGGTGACTCTGAACTTCAATCAAGTCTTGAATTCTTCAATGAGCAGGACAAAACCCAAAAAGATCACAGGTCCAGACACTCAAACTGCAAAGTTTCTTGATGTGCTTGCCTTGATGTTAAGAATCTCCCTGTTTCATTTTCTTCTTCAGATCTTTTCCTAATAACTACTGGGACAAGTTTGTAAAGAGAAAGGTATGCCTTGTTGGGGGGCGGGGCAGGAGGAGTAAATTCCATGACCTGCAAAGAAATGTAGATTGTTTTTTTTAAATTCTCCATATACGAACATGAATAAATGTAATGGTGCTTTTATGATGGTATCTCGAGAAGAGTAAGTCACAGAAGGGGCTTTATATGAACGCATGTAGGTTGGGGGATTATACTCATCTGCCTTAATCAGCTTAACAAAAATCACTGTATTCTACATACTAGGTTTTTTTCTCTCCTCCTAAATAATAGCTAAAAAAGCAGTTTTCACTTAATTGTCTTTATCACTTCTGTTTTCTCTGGAGGTTATTTTTTTTTCTCTTTATTTTCCTTTTGCATTTTGACTCATGTCTTTATCAACCCCTTGGAAGAGCCCAGAGCGTAACACAGCTCTGACGGCACTGGGGCTGGAGAAAACATTGGTGGTGATGCACGGCCTGAGCTCACCCTGTCCTTCTCTCTGCTTCAGGTGATCAACAAGTATGGAGATCTCTACGGAGCAGAACGCATTGCTGAACTCCTGGGGTTGGACAAAAATGCCCTTGACTTTAGCCCAGTGGAAGAGACCAAAGCAGAGGCAGCCTCCCTGGTGTCATGGTACAGAGCTTAGGAGTTCAATCCCAAAGTCTGGCTGACTAGACCCTTTATCTTTCCAGCCCTCTTCCCTGTGCTACAGGGAAAACTCACAATCACGTCTTCACCGTCTTAGGCTCTGGTCTCGCCTAAGTGTTTCTTCTAGGTTCTAAAATATGGGTGTTGGGGGGGAAGCACTGCTTTAAAAAAAAAAAATCTAAAAACGTATCAGCCTTTATGCCTGATGGAGCTGAAAGAGAAAGACTAATTAAAATTTCAGGGTGTGTGATTCAGCCATTCTCATTCTCATGGTGAACACATACAACTTGATAAAGCTCAGAGCTGTATTTAGGTTATTAAACCGGAGAGAGAAAAAAATTCATTTTTTCCCCTTATTAAACACTTAACTAAATCTTGACATTTTAAAGTTTTGAAATGATTTGTTCCTCTTTAGGCTGAGTTCCATCGACATGAAGTACCATATCTGGAAGCTGGGAGTTGTTTTTACTGACAATGTAAGTATGGCATCTGGGAAAGGAAAATTCTGTGCCCCAAGTCCAGGGATGTCATTAGATGCCACAAAGGAACAAGCTATGGAGGCGGCTCAGGAAGATGCAGGGAGTGCTGGGCAAAGACAGAGGGCCGTAGCGTACTGGGGGGACACTTCTCTCTTGTGCAGTAGTATGAGGCAGATGGGGCTTGACTTGGCAATTCTTGGGCCAGCTCAAAGCACCTCAGTCCCCTGAATGCCTGAAAAGCTGCTCAATTTCTTCCATTTCCCCAGTCCTTCCTCTACCTCGCCTGGTACACAACCATGTCAGTCCTGGGCCACTACAACAACTTCTTCTTCGCTGCTCATCTGCTGGATATCGCGATGGGCTTCAAGACGCTGAGGACTATTCTGTCATCTGTCACTCACAATGGCAAACAGGTATGGGGTTTATACTGCTGCAGAACGGGAGGGACCTAGATATGGTTAGGAAAAAACATAACCAGTGGGCTTCCCTGGTGGCATAGTCGTTGAGAACCCTCCTGCCAATGCAGGGGACACAGGTTCGAGCCCTGGCCAGGGAGGACCCCACACACCGCAGAGCAACTAAGCCCGTGTGCCACAACCCCTGAGGCCCATGCACCTAGAGCCCATGCTCTGCAACAAGAGAAGCCACCGCAATGAGAAGCCTGTGCATCGCAACGAAGAGTAGCCCCCACTTGCATCAGCTAGAGAAAGCCCGCACGCAGCCAAGAGGACCCAATGCAGCCAAAAAAAAAAGAAAAGAACCAATGACTTTGATATATATAGATCTATACATATACATACATATATACAGCTATATGTGTATATAGGTAGACATATATAGCCATGTTATATACATGCATGTGTGCATTTCTATATATACCTATACAGTCATTGCTTATATATCTATATAGTCATTGCTCTACATCCAGTCTCATCAATATCCAGTCTGTCTTCTACAGAATTGTCAGGGTCAGTCCCTTGATTAAAGTCCTCTAATGGCTCCTCCTGTGAACAAATTCAAACTCCCTAGCATTTTATTCCTCATTAAGTGCAAATCCATGAATGAGACATGTTCCTTCACATCTCTAAATCTTTACTGGAGAAGGGTGAAAAGAATACCCAGCTTGGTTCAGCCATTATGGGAGACAGTATGGCAGTTCCTCAAAGAATTAAGTATAGAACTGCCATATGATCCAGCAGTTGCTCTTCTGGGTATATACATCTGAAGGAGATGAAATCAGTATCTCAAAGAGCTATCTGTATTCCCATGTTCATAAAGCATTATTCCCAAGAGCCAAGATATGGAAACAACCTGTGTCCATCAGTGGATGAATGGATAAAATTTGTTATGAACATACAGTAGAATAACATTCAGCCATTAAAAAAAAAAGGAAATTCTGCCTTTTGCAACAACATAGATGAGGCTAGAGGGCATTCTGCTAAGAGAAATAAGCCAGACACAAAAAGACAAATACTGGGTGGTGTCACTTATATGTGGAATCAAAAAAAAGGGCAAACTTTTAGAACCAGAGAGTAGAGCAGTAGTTACCAGGGGCTGGGTGTGTTGGGGGAAATGGGGAGCATTGGTCAAAGAGTACAAACTTCCAGTTATTAAATAAATTAGTTCTAGGGATCTAATGTAAAACATGGTGGTTATAGTTAAAAATGCTGTATTGTATGCTTGAAATTTGCTGAGAGTAGATCTTAAGTGTTCTCAGCACACACACACACACACACACACACACACACACACACACACACGGTAACTCTGTGAGGTGATGGATATGTTAATTAACTTGATTACGGTGATCATTTTATAATGTATGCATATATTAAATCATCACATTGTACACCTTAAAAAATAAAAATTCCAACCAGAAAAAAAGTCAGATTAACCTTTAATTGTTCTAAAATGAAAGGGTGCTAGATCATCAGGTATTACGATGGTTTATTTCTTCTAGGCTTCTTGTAGCGGCACTGGTTTCTTGGTTGACACTGAAAAGAATGGAGGAAAGCTAGAGATAGAAATTTGCTGCCAGATACAAGAAGCTAAAGTTTGGGGAGGTAATAACAGAACCTGTGATATAGATGTTTGCTTAGAGAGTGGTAAATACTTCCTTATAGGTTCCTGGGAGAAAGGGCATTGTGTATTATTTTTCCATGTGTGTCTTGGGAAGTTTTATCCTATAAAGGTGGAGTTTCCCAAAATGGGATTTATGGAATGCCAGTTCTACAATTTGTTCTTTTAGAATTCTTTTCTTCCCCTTTACTCAGATATAGAAAGTTCAAATTTTATTGATTTGGTTTAATGGCGTTATACAAAACTGTACCTTAAATGAAAAGTTTAAACAATGAATTTCTTTTAATCAAAAAACAATTTTTATTGGAGTATAGTTGATTTACAATGTTGTGTTAGTTTCAGGTGTACAGCAGAGTGAATCAGTTATACATATATCCACTCTTTTTTTAGATTCCTTTCCCATATAGGCCATTAGAGAGTACTGAGTAGAGTTTCCTGCACCATACAGTAGGTTCTTATTAGTTATCTGTTTTATATGTAGGAGTGTATATATGTCAATCCCAATCTCCCAATTTATCCCTCACCCCCTTATCCCCTGGTAAGCATAAGTTTGTTTTCTACATCTGTGACTCTACTTCTGTTTTGTAAATAACTTCATTTGTACCCATTTTTTAAGATTCCACATATAAGCAATATCATACAATATTCATCTTTCTGTGTCTGACTTACTTCACTTAGTATGAGAGTCTCTAGGTCCATCCGTGTTGCTGCAAATGGCATTATTTTGTTTTTTATGGCTGAGTAATATTCCATTATAGATGTACCACATCTTCTTTATCTATTCCTCTGTTGATGGACATTTAGGTTGCTTCCATGTCCTTGCTATTGTAAATAGTGCTGCATATTGGGGTGCATGTATCTTTTCGAATTATGGTTTTCTCAGGGTATATGCCTAGGAGTGGGATTGCTGGGTCATATGGTAGTTCTATTTTTAGTGTTTTTTTTGTTTGTTTGTTTTTTTCTTTTTTGATACGCGGGCCTCCCACTGCTGTGGCCTCTCCCGTTGCAGAGCACAGGCTCCGGACGCTCAGGCTCAGCGGCCATGGCTCAGGGGCCCAGCCGCTCCGCGGCATGTGGGATCTTCCCGGACCAGGGCACGAACCCGTGTCCGTGTCCCCTGCATCGGCAGGCGGACTCTCAACCACTGTGCCACCAGGGAAGCCCTATTTTTAGTTTTTTAAGGAACCTCCATACTGTTCTCCATAGTGGCTCTGTCAATTTACATTCCCACCAACAGTGTAGGAGGGTTCCCTTTTCTCCATGCCCTCTCCAGCATTTATTAAGCAATAAATGTCTTACATGGCCTTGCCGACTAAACTCTGGCAACACTGTTAAACAAAAAATGTGCCCAGTTTGTGCCATGTGCTGGGTATTGCAATAGGCTCACAACCACCCTATAAGGTAAATGTTATACTCACTTGAGAGAGAAGAGCACTGAGGCTCAGAGAGGCTAGGTATTTCACCCAAGAGCACACAGCTGCTAAGTGGTAGAACTTAGATTCAAGCCCATTTGTTCCTTGGTGCAAAGCCCACATTCTTTCTCTTTTTCTAAACCGGCTGCTTTCCGTGAGGTCTGCTATCCAAGGTTCAAATCACTAAATTCATTGTTCGAGAAGCTGCTGAATATGTCTGTCCTGATACTTATCATGCCCACTCCCTTTTGTGTAGCAGCTTGAGGGCAAAGAAAGATTTTATGTTGTTGATCTTCACAACTCCAGCCCAGCACCTAGTCCCTGGTATAGGCCCCATGAGCAGGTCCTGTGTAGTCCTCATTTATTGTGCCTCTGAAAGCCGAGAAACCAACAGGCCCTGTGACCCTGGCAAAGGTCCAAGGCAGGTTTCTTCATTATGAAAAATGTCACTTTGCTCAACCATCATAATTCTTATAGTAACTTCAAAGCTGTGACAATTATCCAGTGCATGGTTAGTTATGAAATATTGTGATATAGGGATACTCATGAGCCCAAGGAATCTGTAGGGTTTTTTTTTTACTTTTTAAAAAATTCTGTTGAAGTATAGCTGATTTACAGTGTTAGATTAATTTCTTGTAGTTTCTTTAGAAGCAGCATTAGAACTTATGGTTACCAAAGGGGGGTAGGGAGGGATAAATTAGGAGTTTGGGATTAACATATACACACTACTATATATAAAATAGGTAAATGACAAGGACCTACTGTATATAGCACAGGGAATTATACTCAATATTTTGTAACAACCTAAATAGGAAAAGAATTTGAAAAATAGATACATGTATATGTATAACTGAATCACTATGCTGTACACCTGAAACTAACACAACATTATAAATCAACTCTACTTCAATTAAATAAATAAGCAAATAAATAAAAGCAGCTGTTAGTGTGAAAGCGACATCTTGAAGCCTTGGGTCACTGCTATCTCTGTGAAAAAAACAAAGTAACCATCCTCAGAGCACCATCACTATTCTCATCCTTAAATCCCTGTGTAGTTTATATGCGCCCCATGCAGTACCCCAGCTGTTAGTCTGCCTGGGCTGCCATAACAAAATACTGAACACTGGGGGCTTAGACAACAGACATTGACTTCCTCCCAGTTCTGGAGGCTGGAAGTCCAAGATCAAGGTGTGGGTAGCTTGGCGTGCAGCTGGCTGCCTCTTGCTGCTTTTTCACTTGATTATCCTTCCATGCATACGGCTACCTGGTATCTCTCCTTCTCAGTCCTAACCTCCTCCTCTTGTAAGAACACCAGTCAGATTGAAGCAGGGCCCACCCTCACGGCCTCATTTTAATTCAATCACCTCTTTAAAGGCCCTATCTCCAAATGCAGCCACCTTCAGAGGTACTGGGGGTTGGGCTTCAACATATGAATTCCAGAGGAACACAGTTTGTTCTGTAACAGTCCATCATTACTCTTTTCTCCCAATAAGGCTGTTTCTCTCTGTTATCTTGCTTTCCTTCGGCACCTGCGGTATGACAGCCTTCGCTCCAGACCCCTCATCTTTCCCCTTTCCTCTGTTTTCTTGGAGTCTCCCACCAACCTTTCAAGGTGGAGAAGACCCACCTCCTCTTCCCTCTCTCTCTCTCTTTCCGCTCCCAGTTGGTCCTGACTGTCGGTCTCCTGGCCGTGGTGGTCTACCTCTATACCGTGGTGGCGTTCAACTTCTTCCGCAAGTTCTACAACAAAAGTGAAGACGACGATGAGCCCGACATGAAGTGTGATGACATGATGACGGTGAGAATTCCCTGTAGGGCCACCTGGTCACCTGGCGTGGCTGGGCCAGAGGGCTGTGGGCAGAGTGGAGACAGGGCAGGACAGAGATGAGAGTAGAACACTGATGTCTCATCCGAAGGGGAGGTGGGTCCTGGAAAGACAGAAGTGATGGAATAGACCACTTGTCGGGGCCCAGGTGGAAAGAGAAGCACACAGCTAAGCGGATCACCACCCATCCACATCTGTGTGTGGCGAAGACGTGAGTTACCTGTGTCTGTATCTCATGGAAGTCAAACTCCGATTCTTTGCCTCTGAGAGCTAGGAGCAAAGTCCCATGAATCTGGTGCTCAGTTTATTTCCGCAAAGCCAGTGGGGTTTGTTTCGGAACAGCCATGTCGTCTGAAAAATGTCACGGCAGCAGGATTGGGTCAGGGCGGGGCTGGGGCTCCTGCCAGGCCAGCCCCTGCGGGCATAGAAGGGCACAGCGCGGGGTGAGCCAGCACAGCTGCAGTAGCATCTCTAGACGTTTATCATGACCAGATTTCAGGAAAAGAATGTGTGTATCAGAGACAGGTGACAGTACACTGCCCCTCTGCCCCCATCTACGATCGTTTCTCCAGAAAATAGATACGCTCTTTGGCTAAAAACTCTCCGCGTGCTTTCCTGGGGCAAGCAGCCCATGAGACAGCAACGCTACAGGCACAAGAGCAACTGTATGACCAGCGTGGGCTCCGTGCTGCCGGCGGCTTTTGATTTACCAGCCGTAAGACTGCCTCCACACTCCCAACCTGAAGCCATCACAGCCAGTCAGGAGGAGAGACAGATGGCAGCCTGCCCTGTGAGCCCTGGCCCAGGAGCCTACCTGGAGCACACGGGCACTTGGGAGGAGATTCTGCGGGGAGCCCTGCCCTCCCGGGTGCGTGGAGGATGCCAAGTAGGGGAGGCCTTTTCCCGGAGGCTGTAGCCCAGCCCCAGGTCCAGGCTGCACTTTAAAATTATGTGAGAGAAAACTCATATCTGGCATATGCCATCCTCATCAGGGCAGAAAGTTCTTTTAACTTACACACACCTAGAGTGAATTCTCATGTGTGTGTCAAAGAGTTCAAAACTGTTTTTAAGAAGAGAGCAAAAAATACCTTTTAAAGGCTACATGGAACAGCAATCTTTCCATCTTTATAGACACCAACCTAACCAGAGGGTGTAGAGGACAGAGTTAGCAGCATGAACGTGTTATTGTGAAGAGTACCCTTCTCCTGCCTCAGGGCTCTCACGTTTTGATCTTACGACATGAATGATCTGACCATCTCTGTCAAAACCAACACAACTCTGCACCTTTTACCTGAATCGCCATCATTTCTCTTCTCTAGTGTTACCTGTTCCACATGTACGTGGGAGTGAGAGCTGGAGGTGGCATTGGCGATGAAATTGAAGACCCCGCTGGGGACCCGTACGAAATGTACCGCATCGTCTTTGACATTACATTCTTCTTCTTCGTCATTGTCATCCTGCTGGCTATCATCCAAGGTATGCTTGCCAGTTTCGTCGTCTGCACGGGGCTCAGTCAATCTGAGTCTCTTTGCCTTTCTGCACCTGACTTAATTGTTTCATGCAGAGGTTTATGCATTCGCTTACCTGTTAATTCAACAGACATCTCTTGAACGTCTACTGTATATAAAGGCAAACACACACCCGGGCACTGAGACAGGAAACTTGAGCATCCTTACAGAGGACTCCCCGCGTCCACTCCTTCATCACCCGCTCTGGAGTGATCATTTCTGTCTCATTCTGCTTCCTAAATGTCTCCTCTGGCTAGTGTTGCCCCGCATCATGATTCCCGCCCTAATCATTTTCCTCCCAGGCGATGGGGTGGGAAGGAGTAGAAAGAGGGGCTGTGAGAGTGTGACATGTTTTTTCCTCCCTTGCGGGGAGAGGTACTGGTATTTTGGTCAGTAGCTTGTCAGGAATTAGAGAAAGAGGGTGATGAATTTAGCTTGAGTCATGCCGAGTTGAGGTACCTATGAGACATCGTACAGGCGTTGAGGGCTAACGAGCAGTTAACTGTAATCGGTCTTTCAAGAGACAAGTCAGGAATGGAATAGGATAGAAATATTACATTCAATAAGGACACACAAGACAAATATACAAACATAAAAGAAATGGGATCCATTGGTGGTGGTGGTCAAAGATGTAGGCGTAGAGATTTCCCAGAAGGGAAAGCAAAGAAACTGAGGAGGAGCCCTGACTGATACATATCAATGCCTCAGGGACTAGAAGAGGAAGAGCCCATAAGGAAGACAGAAAGGGAACAGCCAAGCAAAAGAGTAGGACAAGGAAGGAAGGACAAGAAGAGAGAGTCCAGGAGGAGTGAATGGTTAGCGTCAAATACTGCCGCAAGGTAGAGTAAGAGGAACCATGAGAAATCGTTAGCCAGGACTCAACATTTGAATACACAAGAGTTTTTTCTAATATTGATTTAATTGTATCATTCAGCTTTATAATTCCCTTTTTTTTAAAAACAAAACATAATGGCCTCTGCCATTCCATCTATCATTCCTCTGCCCTGACTAAACAGATTATTTGAAGTGTTTTGTTTGTATTTAAAATTCTAGGTCTTATCATTGATGCTTTTGGGGAGCTGAGAGACCAGCAGGAACAAGTACGAGAGGATATGGAGGTACCGTTCTACTAATGCCAACTTGATTTCCGTTATCTCACAGCACATGGATTTTTTAAACAGTAGGTTCTACTCTTATTTAGGGCCAGCCCTAGGCAAAATTACCAACCATGATTGTTTTGCAAGCCTGGCCTCTTCTCTGGGCCCATCTACCAGCTCTGGGCATTTCTTCTGCTTAACCCTCTGTGCTCTGTACCCTACCACCCCCACCCCCACCCGCTGCCTCCGCCATGCCCCAGGCTTAGGAAGGAGCAAGTACCCTCCACTAGGTAGAAGCTATAGGCATGTGACACTCTGGAGAAGACGACAAACAGCCTAAAGCATGAAAGAGAGAAATATTTTACAGTGTCTCGATTCAAGCAGAGATCCTCACCCTTTTGCTACCTGCCTGTAATGTCACGCCTACTCATGCCTTTCCTCCCTGTTATTCTTCTTAGACTAAATGTTTCATCTGTGGGATCGGCAATGACTACTTTGACACGACCCCTCATGGTTTTGAAACACACACCTTACAAGAGCACAACTTAGCCAACTACTTGTGAGTATCCTTGGTCAGCAAAGGTGACGGGGCAGGGGCAGGGGCAGTGAGTAAAATACAGTTACGTCATGTAGTTCACGCTCTGCCAATGCCTTTTCCTCTTTGGTCTCCAGAAAGCAGAGGCAATTAGGAAAGAACTTAAAGGAGTCCCCATGAGCCCGTGTCTTTGTCCATATGCCCTGCCCCTTCCCTGTTCTGAGTGATAGACGTGCGCTGCAGACTGTTTCTGCTCCAAGCAAATATCAGCCCCTCAACCTGGAATTAGATCCCATCCCTTCTCAATCAAGGTCATATTAACTCCAGCAAGTTTCCTCTCTGCCGAATTCTTCCTATCACCATTTAATATTTTTTAATCCTAAACAAAGGAACAAGGCTGTGACCCCACTTTTCCTTCCAGCTGTTGCCCTGCTTCTTCCTTCCCTTCCAGCAAAACTGGAAAAGTGTGCATGTTCAGGGTCTCCGATCTCTCTCGTCCCACTCTCCTTTGAACCCCCCTCCAGTCAGGCCTTCCTCCCCACCAGTTCATATTTGCTCTTGTCAAGGCGGCCAGTCACCTGCATGCTGCTGAATTCCAGGGCGACTGAGTGAGAGTAAATATTTTTACTTTTCCCTAACATATCTTTGAGACACACAAAATTTCAATTCTATATTCTTAGAAGATGATAAATTGGCCTACTAAGATTATATGGTAAGAGTTTGGGTTACCATTTTATTGTTTACCTTGGGATTTTTTAAAAAAACAATAAAATGGTAGCCAAAATTCTTCCTCACAGGTGATCTCAGCTCAAGGTTTGATGACAGTAAAAAGGACCTCTCCTCACGAAAAGGCTAATTTTGAGATAAATGTGTATTATTATTAGAAGATGATGGTGTATATTGTCATGCCACGTTTCCCCTATTCTGAAAGGTACAGGAGTCAGCATGATGCTGAACAACGTATTTAATCCTCTCTCCAGCTCACTTGACTGAGTAAATGAACTTTGTTTTCCTAACCAAAGTATCTAATATTGTCTTTTTCTCAGTTGTTAAACCTTTTTTCCTCGTTCCAGGTTCTTCCTGATGTATTTGATTAATAAAGATGAAACAGAGCACACAGGTCAGGTGAGAAATGCCTTAATTAAGACAGAGCTTCCCCTTGTCTACGTCAAGCCTCAGTAGAGCACAGGATATCTGAAAGAGAGGTGACCCCATTTGTCTCTTCTGTGCGTTTTCCCACTGCTTCCTGCATTGTTCCACCATCTCTTTGTGACTTAAGAAGCCAAAATTCTAAGGCAACTCCCATCTATTCCAAAAGGCCCCGTGGTTATCCTTCCCAGCAAACACTGACATTTTCTAAACCCTTATAGTTGCTGCTTCAGGGCAGAATAGCCGGAGGTGGGGAGAACGTTACAGAGAAAAAGACAATGCAAAGCTGAGTGGGCGGCTCCAACAAAAAGCAGGAGCGTCAGAGTAAAATGGTGCGAGAGACAGCCTAAGAAAGAGAACGACCTCCTGTGTGGGTGACACAGGGATGCGGAGGTGTGGGTGTGACAGTGTGCGTGAAAGTATGTGTCAGAGGGATTCTGTGACTAAGTATGAAAAAGAAGCGTAAAGACAGACAATAGGGGAGGAAAAGGTAGGTCAACAAATATTCAAACATCATTGGATTAGTAGGAAAATTCCACGGCTCAGACCCCCTTAGAGGCAGTTGGTACCCAGATCTGGCCTTGGCTCTCTGGGTACCTGCCTAAGCGGGCACTCAGTGCTCCCTCATCATATATTCTGCCTTCTACCAGTTACAAATGGCATGGAGTCAACCCATTGCTAAATCTTTAAGTATTTTTAGTGGCGATCACAGAGTTGGTTTCACTGTGGGGTTTTTGTTTGTTTTGGTGGGGGGGTGGTCAGAAGAAGGGAGAAATGACTTCTTGCTCCCAAAACAGCCTGAGCTGGGAACAGTGCAAGAAAGAATGTACCAGTTGGGCCTCATACTTATCCACTTCAGTATTCCCAAAGGGGGAGACATACAGAGGGAATATAAATTGGGTGCCAGCTTACTGTGGTTTATAAAGAAGTCTCCTGCGTTCCCATTATTTCAGGAATCTTATGTCTGGAAGATGTACCAAGAAAGGTGTTGGGATTTCTTCCCCGCTGGTGACTGCTTCCGGAAACAGTATGAAGATCAGCTTGGATAAATGGGAATGAAAGAAGCCTCCACCAT
This sequence comes from Kogia breviceps, assembly GCF_026419965.1. Classification (NCBI taxonomy): domain Eukaryota; kingdom Metazoa; phylum Chordata; class Mammalia; order Artiodactyla; family Physeteridae; genus Kogia; species Kogia breviceps. The sequence continues at coordinate 77,564,800 of NC_081312.1, read as the reverse complement.
TCTGGACGGTCAATAAAATCCTTCTCTTAACAGTTCTGCAACACATTTGAAAAGTGACATTTCCTAAATGCCTCCCTCACAAGGAAGTGTTTGTTACACATCTGTGATATTTTGGAATTGATTTGGCTTTTTGTATCTAATGGATGTACAGTGTGCGAGATAACCTGTCAAAATGTTAAAAGAAAAAAAGTACGGCACAGCTTCAAGGAAGCTCTAGCTGAAAGCCTTCAAGTTTCTCAGTTCTAACTAGTTCGTTGGGATGGCACCACTGAGGGAAGGGCTAGAGAATTAGGAAGTTTGCGATGCATAATACCTGGAATTTTAAACACTTGAATTCCACATAATGGTACCCCACTAGTGACTCATGGTCTGAGCTACAAAAAAATCATTTTAAAACTGCAGTCTAATTTTTCCCATGGTACTTGCTAGTGAATGTATCCAGAATCAGCTTGAAAAGCTTTAAGCAGTTAAAGAAATAGAAACAAACAGAAAAACAAACCGCCACTTTGTCGACACTGAAATATCGAGTAAGTGCCTTAAAAAACCTCTTTAGATATAGCTATGCAAGTTTTTTACGTTTATGTTCGAGATGGACAGTTCCATTAATTAGTTGTGTTGATCTTCTTACTTTATGAAACTGCACTCAAAGGTTATTCATATGATTCTTTTTTTTTCAGTAACAGCTTGTCAACTGCTGTTATTAGAGAAAAAAAGTACTGTACTGAAAATTCAGAAAAAAATCTCAATCTTATGCCAAATTGAGTTAACGCTTTATGGTCTCCCTTGTAAGTAGTGGAGCTGCTCTGTTTAGGTGAATCTCCTTAAATAAAATGAAGTGCCCACTGCAATAAAGTCATAATCACCAATTCATGGTTTGGCCTCTTATAACGCACCCTTTCTGGATGACTTACAACCACCCTGTGATGCTGGGAAAAGGGACAGGAGACTAACAAACAGCCCATGGCTCCCCGCACAAGAACGAAAGGAAGAAAAAAATCCACAGACCAGCGTTTGTTTATTTTGGCCAAATGCATGCCTGGTTGCTTAGCTCTCTTCATCAGCAGCACCTGCTATGCTGTAAAAATTGAGAGGAAGAAAGTGGACACAACGGCTGTAACATCTCCTGCCCTTAAGAAATCTATTCAATTACTAAGCAAGAGAACAAATGCAGCGAGCCTCTTACTGTCTCATTTCGAATTTGTTGAACATGGGGGAGGTAGGCGTCTACTGCTAAACGTGACGGCCACACGGGCTCGGGCTGTGCTTGTAAACCAGCTGTTCTGGAAGGACAGCCTCGGGCCCGCCTTCCCTTACAAGGCAACCAAAATTGGCTTCAGGCACTTTTCATTTTCTTTCTCTCTCTTTTTTTTTTTTCTTTCATCGTGTTTAGGAAATCATGCTGTCCAACCAATCTTCAAGCTCTTCCTCAGTAACATTTCTGGATATACTTGGTTGCTCAGATGCCACGTTCTTTTCTTCCAACGCAGACGGTTTTGCAGGATCTAAAAAAATAAAAGCAACGTTAACAACTTCACGTTAGTGCCAGAATCGAGGGTTAACGCTTCCCTGGGGTTTGATCCATGCTGGAAATCAGCTAAATTATTACTTTGCTCACAATAAGGGGAAACGTTCTATTATTTTCCTACTCCCTAAGAAGATCCAATAATACCTAAACAAATTCATAAATGGAGTAGAGATTTGCTCTTCTATTTGGATGCTGAATTTCACAGTTCACTAGTTTTTTTTTTTTTTTTTTTTTTTTTAAAGACTAACAGCTTAGTTTCCTGGAAACTAAAGCTATTAAAGGGTCCTGAATGCATGTATGGACGGGGCAGTCACTAGGCCTCTCCCTGTCAGATGGCCCACCATCTAACAGAACATGCACAAATGAGAAAGTCTTCTTTTGTAAAACAAAACAAAAACAAGATCGAAATAGCAAGCAAGAAGCACAAAGAACTGGTCAACAGGCCTCTTCAGACAGTCGATTAAAAGGTCTGCTGCTGCACAGCTGAGGCCACAAGCATCGAAATGCCTTTTACAGCACGAGTTCAATTTGCAGCCCTGGGTTTAAGATTGCAATCAGGCAGGTAGCAGCTTTGGAAGCCCAGTATATCCAGTGAGAGCAATGTTGACAGAAAGGTCAGCTCAGGGGGGAAGCAGAGATGTGAGCACAGAAATAGATGTCAGTGGACAAGTCTAGATCGATGTCAGACACTGATGAAGATGTGTAGGGATGTGACAGGGGTGAAGCTATTCTCAGAAAAACACCAGAATCGAGAAGACGGATGGGGAATAAAATGAAAACCATACCTGTTTCTTCTTGGGCCACCTCCTCATCTTTCTCAGATTCCAGGTCCTGAGCTGTCTGGTCTGCTAAGATGTCACCTCTCTCTTTTACAGACGTATCTAAATTAAGCAGCAGATCTAGTTCTTCTTCCAAATCGTCTGCTGCCGACTGCAGTGGGGAAGTGGGGTTCTGAGAACCCTTGGAAGGGCCTGGTCCTAGGCTGTCTTTACCCAGGTACATGGGGCAGCCAGTGGCAGCAGATTTCAGCTCAGAGATGGACCCCTTTCCTCCAGGCCCCAAGGGCCCCTTTAACTGCATCCCTAGTCCCTTGCCATCATTATTTGTCTTTGGTTTCACCTGAGGAAGTTCTAAAGGAAGGGCAGTCTGAAAGAGAAGCACAATATCTGAGTCAGTGTGAGTCCCGCTGTATTTGCTTAAGCAGAAATTAAAGCAAAGGAAGCCATCAGACTTTGTGGAGTAGGAAACTCAATTCAGATAGGAAGGTCACAAAGTGTCTCCATCCAGGTCCCGCCAGCGCCCCTCTTACGGCTGCAGGGGTAAGTGTGGGAGACCTCCCTACTGTGCCCACCTCAGCCATGTGCCAACCTGCTCAGAGCTGAAATCAAAAGGGCTTTGCATTCCTGTCACCAGCCTGAGAATGGACAGTCCTGTAGGTCTATGTGAATGTATACTTTAGCCTGTGACAAGGCAAACGTTTGTAAAAGTCACCGAGAAGTAATTAGCAAGTCGGATCTGTTCACTGTACTAAAATGCACAAATATAGGAGATGAAGGAACAAATTCACCAAGAAGAAAAGAATGACCGTCAGTAACATTATTTGAGTAAAAATTGCCAGACAGGAAAGAAAACATTCCATTTGATTACATTTGTAAAAACTCCCCAAACAGGCAAAACGAAACTAACCTTGAGTGTGAGAAGTCAGGATAGTGGTTTTAGGGAAGTATTGCCTCGGGGTGTGTGGGGAGGTTCTGGGTGGTGGCAGCATTCTGATTCTTGATCTGGATGCTGATTCCATGGTTGTAAAGACTTACGCACGCACTTCTCTATATGTTATAATTTAATAAAGTTAAACCCTCCCCCCAGATGACTGTAATGCAGAGGAAGGCTGAGAACCACAGTTCTGGAGGGAGGCCTGTGGTGACCAGCCTGGCATCAGTGGGTAGGGTCAGCTGCTATTGGAGGTGTTGTCCCCTTATTTGTACATTTAAGCATCCTGAGCAGATCCAGTTTGCTAATAACTCCTTAGGGCTTTTAAGACCGCATGGCTTTACACGTGAACTTAAATATTCATCCAGCATTGTCAGTGTGCAGGGCGAAGATGGGATGTGGTCCCCTATTCTAATCCTGGAATCATTCAGTTGGTCTGCACTGGCTGTCTGGCATTGTCTTTGTTTGTTTGTTAACTCCCCAGGTGAGTCTAACATGCAAACACAGTTGAGAATAACTGCTCTGCCTCATGGGAGGAGTGGGCATTTGAAAACCTGGCTAGATAGTTAAAAGTTACTATTTATAAAAGTACAATTATTTTATATCTTTCCTCTCAGGCCTGCCTCTGACATCATCATCCTTCACATTCAAATGCTCACAAACCAAATCTGTCAGGACTTTGACCATCTCTGGACAGCCAGAGGAAGAGGAGCACTCACCCAATCGCTAAGACAAGCCCCAATACCCCCCAACACTCCTAATTAGAAGTCCAGGGTGATTCCCCACCAGAGGCAAATGCTATCCTCTCTACTTCTCTGCCCCTAAGTGTCCTCCAGCCCTGAATTCTACTTGCTGCCCTAAATTTTGTTGTTGTTGTTGTTGTTTTGTTTTTTTGTTTGTTTTGTTTTGTTTTTTGTGGTACGCGGGTCTCTCACTGCTGTGGCCTCTCCCGTCGCGGAGCACAGGCTCCGGACGCGCAGGCCCAGCGGCCATGGCTCACGGGTCCAGCCGCTCCACAGCATGTGGGATCTTCCCAGACTGGGGCACGAACCCGTGTCCCCGGCATTGGCAGGCGGACTGTCAACCACTGCGCCACCAGGGAAGCCCTTCTGCCCTAAATATGACGTAAGTGCCAGAGACAACTGGGTGGATACCCACTGATGCCCACCTATGCTCAGGCTTAGAATCACATTCAACTGCAGAACAAAACTGATCATTTTAGTTGCTAGGATTCTATTTACAACTTAGTACTGCCCAGGGTTTCACTTTTTAACAAAATCCAACCTAGCCACAATTAAATTTCAAAGTTCCTTCTGGTATAGCCCTTGGGTCCCTCCTCTCTTAGCCGATTCAATGGCTCCTCTCTCAGCTACCTTACACTGATATCTCCCAAATTTATATTTCCAATCCTTGATTCTGAACTGTAAATTTCTAAATCCAATTGACTAATATTTTCCCTTTGACATCTCAGAAACAGAAACCCATAATGTCCAAGCCTCACCCTTCCCGATACTAGCTACCACTGAGTTGCACAGGCTGGAAAACCTAGAAAATTCTTTCCCTGCTCCCTCTCCATTTCCAGTATTTCACCAAGTCCTGTTAATTTTACTTTTGTAGTACACCTCTTGGTAAAGTCCAGTTCCCTGCCATCTCTACCATCATTAGCCTGGTCCAAGCTACAGTATTACTCACCTGAACCGTGCAGTGGCCTCCTAATTTGCTTCCCCTCTTCCACTCTTGCATGGGTGTGCATGTGCAGATTTACCCTAAACACAGACACCCCAATACAGTCCTCTCTCCATTCTGCAGCCAGAATGTTGTTACTGTTATTATTATTAGCACAGTTATTAATGCAGATCTGATTGGGCCACTCTTCTTTAAATCTCAACTCAAATGTTCTTATACTTTGGATCTCAGCTTATCTCTCACTTCTTCAGGAAAGCCATTCCTAATCACACCAAAGTCGATCAGGTTCACTATTACATATTCTCACAGCATACTGTACTTCCCCTTCACAGGACTTATAATTTGATAACTTGATTAATACCCGTCTTTCCCAATAGATTAAGCTCCATGAGGGCAGGAACCATGCCTGTCTGTTCACCACTGTAACCTTAGTGCTTAACACAAAGCCTGGCACATAAACATTTTGAGTACGATACAAGGCAGACTCTATACTTCTACATTTCATTCAATTCTATTACATTTGATCCTTTAAAATGTTTCAAATATAAAATATAAATGAAATTTAAAAATATATATAAAAATATAAAATGAAAAAAAAACCTTTAGAAAGTATTTCATTCTCCCTCAAAACTTTATGAAATTCTACCTGATACAAAGCGCTCAGCTTGATTAAAGGAAAAGATGAGTCTGAAACATCCTGCAGGGGGATATTTTTCATTCTTCTCCTGCCCTGATTCATACCAGCCTCAGGATGCTGTCAGGGTTTTTACCTGGACCAATTCAGCAGCAACATTGAGTCGGAGAGAGAGAGGCAGTTCTTGAAGGGCTCGAACCAATGACTCACAGTCCACATAAAATGCTGAATTCTGTATAAACAAAAAAAAAGATTATTTATCAAGATGATTACATATGACCTTTCAGAAATAAAAGAGCACAAGACGATAGATAGTAACTGTAAATAAATCATCTATTACTTTTAGCTGGAGTAATCAGATCACAAATCACACTTGATATGGTTCTAATTTCTACCGTCTCTGCATTAAGATAAGCAAAACCAAAACCACCTTCTTGAGCCACGGCTCAGGCTGCCAGAGCAGCAGTAGGGTGGTGATTACCTCACATCAAGACTGCATGGAAACCTGGAACCTGTGGATGCTCTCGGAATTACTGAAAAAAATTCAAAGCACTTAATGAAATCTAACTGGACATCTCCCCCAGATTCAGATGGCTGGCCTTCAGGAGAGCAGGGAAGAGCTGTCTCAGCAGTCAGATGGGGATGACAGTCACAGCCAAAGAAGCCCATGAGGTATACGCTTTTCTCTCTTCCAACCAGAAAGCAGAGGATGGAAACTTACCCTCCAGCTGGCAGCACTTTGTGTGAGGCCAACACTAAAAGTCCCTTGAACTCCCTTCCCATGCATAGACGCAAAATCCTGTCCAGGCGATGCCCTCACAAATTGACCATATCTGAGAAAACGTTCCAGCTTATCGCATGACCCCTAACAGGTGTTTCTAGGTGCCCTGGCCACCCAAGAGAAGGAAAAACTAAAAGGTGGCTGCCACATTAGAGGCAGACACCACGGACCACCTTGTCTACCAAGGACTATCACAGACCCAGGCAGAACCATGACTTATGCTGCAATCACTGATTTCAAGTTAGAGAAGCACACCCAGGGGTCATGGAGTCTAATCTCTAGTCCACTGTAAGGATGTCTTGGGTAGATGGGTTTATAATGACTGGAGGGGGGGAGTCACTCCTGGTGCTCTCAAGTAGAGTGCCAACACTAAATCCAGACCCACTCAAACCCCTGAGCCTCACAACAGCAGTACACAGGGATCAAAAGAAGCAATATAGCTTTTCAACTGCCCTTCTGAAAGTTTCCGGAGATGGCTAGCTCTAAGGTAAGCAAGGTTGGCAGCAGCAGATGTGGCCCCTCACCCTGGAAAACAAAAAAGGAACTTACATCTAAAAACATAGAGTATTTAGGGAGCAGGATGGAGGCTAACAAAGCAGGAGACATCAAGTGCTTGATCAAGACCAGCATGGCCAGTCTTTGTTTCGAAGTTTGGAGAAGACCTCTCAAACCACTAGAAAAGTGTGATCCTGAATGCTTAACCCACGAGTAAGTCACCACATTACAAATTGGAAATCTCACCCTTCCCACTGCCAAGAGGTCTGCAAAGTCACCCGGGTAGACCCCCTGCTTTCAGCCTATAAAAGAGCGAGAACTTCCCGTCCACGATGCCTCTGCCAACCATTCACCTGCTGCTGTCTCAGCTCTCTAGAGAAGGCCCGCTGAGACGTGCTGCGGTCCAGCTAGAAGTGCCCAAACTTCCTCCCCCCTTTTGCATCATGTGTGACACAGCTACAAGGTATATCGTTAACAATGAAAAGTCTGTGAGATCCAGGGAATGGCCAGGCTGCGCTTATGTGCCGAGTCCCAAGTGATGGACCTTCAGCTGCTGGAGTGTCGCCGTTCCCCACGTCTCCAATTCCCACCCACCAGCCAAGGCCCAGGTGACAGGGCACCGCCTCCATAACGACCTCAAGACACTTCAGCCCAGCACAGTGATTTCTCCTCGTCTCCCTGCAGCAGTCCTAGAGCCTAGAAGCTACCATCAAACACCACCGTGTAAGAAGACTTCCCCTTTTTTGTCACCAGTTTGTCCCCTAAAGGGCTAAAGCTGAAGGCCTTAGACATAAAGGGAGCTGAAGTGAATTGCTTGTAATGGCAAAGTGTGAATTTGAAAATATATTTAATTGGAATAACCACCATGAATTAGCTTTTTTGCTCCATGTTGTAAATAACTGGTGGGTCATCTCTACATCCACCTGGCCAACCGTGACAGTCACTCACAGTTGGAGCATGCAGCCCGGCTACCCCAGTGCCTCCTCTCCTGCAGACTCGGAGGCTGGGAGCAGGAGGTCAGCCTTGACTGTTAGAACAAAGTCCCTCCACCCCACTTCTCCGCCATCAGTGTGTGCACAGACTCAGTGGTGAGAATCTATTCCGGAAGGTTCCTCCCTGTCCAGGAACCCAATCGGACTCCAAGTCTCAGTGTCTGTGTAAAGGTACGCCATTTGGTGAGGAACAAACCTACTAGAAACTCCACTTACAGCCTCTGCACCTTCCTCAAGAGCTACAGCACTCACTGTCCACATTCATTTGGGGACTCAGGGACCACAGGGACACTTTACAGTGGAAGTGCCCAGATCAAGCGACACTTTAGAGAAAGCTGGGGCGTTTTCCATGTACAGAGCGTCAGGCCTCATTCAGAACTGCACTCTCAGGGGTGGGCCTGAGTGTCTGTTCCCTTAAGAGCCACGCACTCAGGAACCACGGCATGCCACCCAGTGCTCAGTGGTTGCTTGAGGAAGCTCTACTGACTAAATAAGTCACTAGTCAACACAACTGAAAAATGGAATGATAAAAAAGCTTCAGATGATTTTCAAAAAATAATGGACCTATTTTTTTCACCCTCAGTTCTCCTCCCACCCATTCCCTCCTCGCATGTCCCCACACTGTCCAAAGGACAGGGCTGAAAGCCCCACTCATGGATCGAAGGGACCAACTCCCCTGCAGTAATGGGGCCAACACGGCTGAAGCAGGGACCCTGACCACCAGGCCACGTTCCCCTCACCCTGCATGTGAGCCACAGAGACATGAAGGCAAGTCACAGGGACAGCACTGGGCCCTCTCCCATCAGGGTGCCCTTCGGGGCCTCCGCCAGGACCCACTGGCAAACTCTTGACTGCCTCATGTCACTGGCTGTGCTGCGGACAGGGGAGCACATGAGGAACAGATGATAGATAGATAGACAGACAGGTAGACAGACAGATAGATTCTTCTCTTTTCTCTCTCAAGTAAGCAAAAATAAAGAGAACCGAGTGAGGAGAGATGTGGGACACAAAACAGTACCTATGGCGAAGTGATGAATTCAGTTTGGGATGTGTCCTACTAATACCTCAACTCAAGATGCTCACAATTAAGCCTGCCTTCTCTTGCTCCATCAGTCACCACTGCTCACCTCATCAGCGTGCTGGGAAGCTTAGCGCCCCTGCGAATCTTTCTTGTCCTCATGTCTCACGTCTGGCCCGTGACGCAATCTACCACGTCCTCCGCTGCAGGCCCATCTGCCAGTGAACCGTCTTCCCTCTCATGGCCCACACTGTCGGCCCACGTCCCCTCCTGTTCACCCAACATAATATCCTCCTGCCTGCTCTCCCAGCCTCCAGCCTCTGACCTGTTCAGTCCCTCCTTCCCAATATTGCAGAGGTCCAGTCTAGCCATTTCCATTTTCTTGCTAAACAAAACTTTTGTTAACAAGTAACAATAGTAGTGAGAGCTAATTTTGAGTGTTTCCTCTGTGTCAGGAACTGAACAGAAGGACTTTTATTTATAATCTAATGTAATCCTCATGACAACTGTGAGTTACATTTTATTATTAGTTCCATTTTATAGATGAGAACTAGGATTTACACTCAGGTTTGCATTTCTGACGTCTATGCTCTGACCCACAGGCTAAACTGCCCCTAGATAAAAATGAAGACCAAACCACTGGTACTAAGTGGCCCAGCCCCACCCTGGAAGCCGCCTCTTCTGAGAATCCACACTCCAGCTATGCTCCCGACTCTGAGCACAGCCTGGTCTTTCAGATCTCCTCATCATTCTCCTGTTGTCCCCCAGACAGAACCTACCAGAACCATACTCATCTACCAAGGCCCATTCAAATGATCTTTATCCCATGCTCCGACTCTCAATCACTTCCAGCCCAAAGCAGCTTTCTCCTACAGTATTATGTTCATTCATTTATTATACCACTTATTTTATGTTGCATTCTTTTTCATTTATCATGTAAATATTTACCAACCATCTACTATGTGTCAGCCGCTGTGCTAAGGTAAGGGGACTAGGGCGATGAACAAGCATGGTCTCTGTCTCATTCATCTTCCAATAAGCTACATCTAATAAAATATCTAATAAAGAACATGTGTTTTGATAAATGAAGAACCTTAGAATTATTTGAAACTCTCAGGATAACAAAATGTTCTCTGATAGCCAACACGGTTCAAGTGAGTTGAAATGTGAGTTGTTTGGCTTTCACTGAATTCCTCCATGATCTGCGTTCGTCTGTTTACAACTTGCCCCAGAATTCTAAACCATACTCAGGTACATGCCCAAACGGACCCAAGCAAAAACAAATATTTTTAATTCCCCAATTCTCCTATATTATAAAACATACTCTTTGTACAGTGACAGGAAGTCATTTTACAAGTCACTTCCCTCCCCTCTGTCTTTAAGTCAATGTCCATCCCAAACAACATGACGCCAGCCCACCTGGGGGTGTGAGCCACCTACTGTGTGTGTACTGAGCTGACAGTGAATGGGGAGGAAGGCCCCGCCCTTTACCTGTCAGGTCTGCTGCTCAGTCTCCTGTCTGAAGCTGTGGGCAGGCTGTCTGATCACTGTATCAGATAGTATGCTCCAGCCCCGGAGTCGGAAGCATATGCCACGCCAGCACTTACTCATTCTCTGCACATTTTAAAAAGGGTAAGAATACCTGTCATCTCTCGTACGGATTCAGTGAAATCCTGCCTGGAGAATCATCAAAACTCCATGGGAAGAAAATAAGGCAGGAATAAAGCAAATAAAGTGTATGGGTGTTACGGATTCACTGAAAGACTTCTATGATACTTGTTCTTATTTTAGAGCTTTATTCTCCTAATTATAGAAGAAGAGTTATTTAAAACTATAAAGTTTAGGATTTTCTTACCTAACACCAAAAACAGTGTGGGAGAAAAAAATTAATTCTCAAGCCTAAGATGAATTTTCACAGAAAGGGAAAAGAAGGAAGGCCAAATGGCAAAGTAGTCCACTTAAAATCGTGACTATAAACTTTCAGCCCTGCAACCCAGTCTATATGAACTATAGTCATATATGAGCTATATAAGTAGTTCACATAGATGGCCATGTATAAAGGTCAACTCCAGCTCCAAGAGCCTGTATAAGGTAAGCTCCCTGAAAACTTTCTGAGCAATTTAGGTAACTGAGGCTGAATTGTACATGAATTACTAGACTCTTCTCTATGTGAAGTCTCCATCTCAACAGCAATGTGAAAGGTGCTGGTCTTCAGCCTTGAGAAGAGCCAATCCACATTCCAGACACAGCTTCACCTCACCTGTTTGGGGCATGAAGCTTCACTATCCCACTCTTTCTCCTCGGCAAACCGGAACTGTGAGAAGGAGTCCCCTGGGAATAGAAAAAACATACAATTTTAGGTCAAAGCTAAAGGAAAACACTCAGTTTTCTCAATTTCCCTTTGGGAGTAAAAGTGCTGTTTCTGAAGAGCTGACCATCCCAAACTCAGTGATATCATTCAATAGAAGGTCCTGGCTTCTGCATCTTTCCACATCATCTGTGCCTAGTGGGTACTTGAAAATAACTATTGGCAACTGTATTCATTGCTTCATTCAACTCTCAATAAGCCACCATCCTACATGCTTCTTGAGAGACAATTGAACAGTCCAGGCCTGCAGACATGGCCATCTCCCCATATTTAGCATATTTTCATCTCATCTGCTTAATGTATGCAAGGAAACTTATATTTATGATTTTGGGGGTGGGCATAGCAGAAAAGGAAGGAGAAAAACAGAACTGAAGGAAAGCAGTTCTCAACTGATCCACAATATGACAGACTTAAAATATCTCTTTGAGGCGAGGTTACCAATCTCAACCAACACTCTAAAAATCACCTGGTTAGAATGTGAGATACAAAATAAAACTCAAAGAATGTGCATTAGATTAGTTAATGTGGATTATGGTGCACTGCTCTGAGCTCTTGCAATAAAGGAAAATGAATCAAAATAAACAGGCTTGACAGATGATTCCGTACAGCGAGCTTTGACACAAAGCTTATTTTGTAAATACGTACTTATCTGGTTATTTGCATTAAGAATAGCCGATTTATACATAATTATTTTCCACCTAGCTTTCAGGATCTTCCAAAATGTGATCCTACCTCATTAACCCACATTTGCTTCCTATTTCTTGACTTCCTGCTCCCAAGAGGCTCTTTTCACATTCTGAATGTACTTCATTTTCTACCCTATCCTCATTTCTTTTTTAATCCTTCTCCCTTGTCTAGAAGGCCCACATACTTCTACCCATTCATATCCTATTTATACTTTAAGACTCAGGTATAGGCCCACTTTCTCCTCCTATGATATCTCTCAGGTTATTTAACCACAGAATCCATTCTTTACTTCTAACTTAAAAGAGGGGGAAAAGAAGTGAAGAATTCTGAATTAAAGAGACAAAGATAAAATCACAATCTACACCATACCCCCAGCATTTCCAAAACACATGGATCATAACATTTTAACACTTGACAAGATCAAATTCTAGGTAAAAAAGACCAAGAACGTCACTCTTTATCATGAGAAAGGGTAAAATCACTACCATTAGTCATTGGCAAATCAACTTGATCCCTCAAAAATTATGATATAAAGAACCTGAATAATATAATTAATAATGTCTTGTCTGTGCATGTGGATGTATAAGTGTATTGTGATTATATGTGGGTAGTTTATAAATATTTGTGCAATATTAACATTTTAAAAGGACAATAGAAAGGTTACAAAAAAACCTTTAAAAAATATCCTAAAATGTAGCAGTCATACAAACCATATTTGCTGGTGATAAACATTTGTAGCACATATAGGCAAAGAGCCTGTCTTTTACATTCAAAGAGAGCTTTTGCAAATCAACCAGAACAAAACCATGTAGTAGGAAAACAGGAAAAGGGGTGAGAATAAGAAATGCCAGCAGCTAACATATATATGAAATAGATCATGACTAAATTAAAAATAAATCCCGTAGATTTTTAAAACTTGGTCGAACAGCTGAATGCCTTACTCAATAGTGTTATTTTTGGCATTCCTGAGCTTCTATATTAAGAATGATCCTATGATTACATAGATCCTATAATATGTAACCAGTACAAGATAACAGTAATACAAACAAGGCATGCTCTATGTATTTATTTTTAATATCTGAATATTCCACTTCAAATAAAGGTAAAATTCCAACAGTGGTTATAATAGTTTGTTGCAAACCTATTCTCTTGCACTGAACAACTAGGAACACTGCCTCCCCCTCACTCCCTGCAAAAAAAAGAAAAAAAAAAATCTATCTGAAGACATTAGAGAGCTACCAAGACAGTCAGGGTGTGAGGGACAACAGTCCCAGATTGAAGAGAAGCACAAGGAGGTAAGTCTAGCATTTAGAACTACTTTTCCCTTTGAGGCATTTGTTAGTTTCCAAGGTGGTGCTGAGAGACTGAAAAACTGAGCATAAAGTAACAACCAGGAGGTTGTGAAGCTGCAGAGAGCTTCTGCTAGTCTTATGGTACTAGGTGGACAAAAATGGAGTTCATGGCCCATGGGTGAGGAAGAGTCCTAGAAAATCAAGACTTTTGGGTGAGACCCCTGAGGACTACATCTTAGAAGTAAGGATCAAGGAGGAATAGGACAGTTTTACAAAGTCTGAGGCAAAGCAGTGAATCAGTTCAATCTCTGATTCTGACTAAAAGAAGCAAAAGTTAATCCTTTTTGGAGGAAAATGACATTATCAATAACCTAGAATTATCTCTACTATATTTTATACACAGTATCCAAAATTCAGGTGTATCAGGAAATGAGACCAAGATGACAGAAAACTAAGAGAGGGGGAAAACAAACAAACAAACAAAACCCAATCAAAAAATGGGCAGAAGACCTAAACAGACATTTCTCCAAAGAAGACATACAGATGGCCAAAAAGCACATGAAAAGACGCTCAACATTGCTAATTATTAGAGAAATGCAAATCAAAACTACAATGAGATATCACCTCACACCAGTCAGAATGGCCATCATCAAAATGTCTATAAACAATAAATGCTGGAGAGGGTGTGGAGAAAAGGAAACCCTCCTACCCTGTTGGTGGGAATGTAACTTGGTGCAGCCACTACAGAGAACAGTATGGAGTTTCCTTAAAAAACTAAGACTAGAATTACCATATAACCCAGCAATCCCACTACTGGGCATATACCCAGAGAAAACCGTAATTCAAAAAAACACATGGTGCCCCAATGTTCATTGCAGCACTATTTACAATAGCCAGGAAATGGAAGTAACATAAATGTCCATCGACAGAGGAATGGATAGAGAAGATGTGGCACATATATACAATGGAATATTAGCCATAAAAAGGAACAAAACTGAGTCATTTGTAGAGACGTGGATGCACCTAGAGACTGTCATATAGAGCAAAGTCAGAAAGAAAAACAAATATCGTATATTAACGCATGTATGTGGAATCTAGAAAAATGGTATAGATGATCTTATTTGCAAAGCAGAAATAGAGACACAGACTTAGAGAACAAACATGGATATCAAGGGTGGGGGTGGGATGAACTGGGAGATTGGGATTGACATATATACACTATTGATACTGTGTATAAAATAGATAACTAATGAGAATCTACTGTATAGATCAGGGAACTCTACTTAATGCTCTGTGGTGATCTAAATGGGAAGGAAATCCAAAAAAGAGGGGATATATGTATATGTATAGCTGATTCACTTTTCCTTACAGTAGAAACTAACACAACATTGTAAAGCAACTATACTCCAATAAAAATTAATTTTTTAAAAAAACTAAAAATAGAGTTGCCATATGATCCAGCAATCCCACTCCTGGGCATATATCCACAGAAAACCATAATTCAAAAAGATACATGCACCCCAATGTTCACTGAAGCGCTGTTTACAATAGCCAAGACATGGAGGCCCCTAAGGTCCAGTGACAGATGAATGGACAAAGATGTAGTACATATATATACAATGGAATATTACTCAGCCATTAAAAAGAATGAAATATGCCATTTGCAGTAACATGGATGGACCTAGAGATTATCATACTAAGTGAAGTCAAATAGAGAAAGACAAATATTATATGATATTGCTTATATGCAGAATCTAAAAAAAATGATACAAATGAACTTATTTACAAAACAGAAACAGACTCACAGACTTAGAAAACAAACTTATGGTTACCAAAGGGTCGAGGGTTGGGGGGAGGGATAAACTGGGAGTTTGGGATTGACAAATAAACACTACTATATTAAAAATAGATAACTAACAAGGACCTACTATATAGCACAGGGAACTCTGCTCAATATTATGTAATAACCTAAATGGGAAAAGAATTTTAAAAAGAATATATATATATATGTATATGTATAAATGAATCACTTTGCTGTACATTTGAAAATAACACAACATTGTAAATCAACTATAGTCCAATATAAAATAAAAATAATTTTTTAAAAAAGAGACAATAGAAAAAAAATCCAGTTATCAGACCTGGATCTTATGATTTGCAATGTAAAGTTTTCAAAAATAGGAAAAACTATAAAATCACAATGACATCCATGAAGTCATTTTTTTTTCCTTTTCCATTATGGTTTATTACAGGATATTGAATATAGTTCCCTGTGCTATACAGTAGGACCTTGTTGTTTATTTATTTTGTATATATAATTGTTTGTATCTGCTAATCCCAAACTCCTAATTTATCCCTCCCCCACCCTTTTTCCCTTTGGTAAACATAAGTTTGTTTGTTTGCTTTTATAAATTTATTTATTTATTTGTTTATTTTTGGCTGTGCTGGGTCTTCATTGCTGTGCGTGGGCTTTCTCTAGTAGTGGCGAGTGGGAGCTACTCTTTGTTGTGGTGCACAGGCTTCTCATTGCGGTGGCTTTTCTTGTTGCGGAACACGGGCTCTAGGCACGCGGGCTTCAGTAGCTGTGGCATGTGGGCTCAGTAGTTGTGGCTCACGGGCTCTAGAGCACAGGCTCAGTATTTGTGGCGCATGGGCTTAGTTGATCCACAGCATGTGGGATCTTCCCAGACCAGGGATCAAACCCATGTCCCCTGCATTGGCAGGCAGATTCTTATTCACTACGCCACCAGGGAAGTCCCCATAAGTTTGTTTTCTATGTCTGTGAATGTTTCTGTTTATAAATGAATTCATCTGTATCATAGTTTAGATTCCACGTAAGTGACATCATATGGTAATTGTCTTTCTCTTTCTGACCATGAAGTTATTCTTGATTGATACAAAATAAAGTATTCACATAAAAAATACAAAGAAAAGAAGAAAATGTGTGAGAAAAATAAGGTACTTTAAGCATATTTTGTTTATAATAGTTAAACTCCAAAACAACACAATTTAAAAATCCTAATAAAGTACATAGAGGCTAATTTTGAAAAATAAGATGGTTAAATGACTATTAAAGAAAGCCAACCTCTCTAATCCTCTCATTGAAGATGAAAGTGTGTCCAGACTTGTCAAAATTATGACTCCTGGAGTCAAGAGTACTTCTGGAAAACATGTTACCAAAATTCTCTTCTTATACCGAGACATGTACAGAACAATGGTGGTATTAGTAAACATGCTACTCCTATATCTTGTACGTCAGACATTTGGACGTGCACAAACACTTGGAGACTTCCATTAAATAAGACAATGTGGTGCATTCACAATGCATTCAATTCTGCTCCTGCTTTATTCTCTGGCTGAGAGAATTCCTGTCTCTCACACTAACAGAATGAATCAGAATGAAGAAGTATAGAATGGAACCCAGTGAAGAACAGGGAAAGCCAACTATTGTTGACAATGGAACAAACATGGTGAAATGTGTCTTACAAGTCATAAGCATTCAAAGTTTTGGTCACACGCACGAGCTGTGTGTTCAGAAAGTAATTATAGCACAGTTTAATGAACAGAACCAGAAAGCATACAAGGAGTATAACACTTTCCTCCTCCTCCTTCAGCCAAAGACTAATTTCATGATGTATAAGAGGCTGTGGAACTGCCTTGCTGTGTACTTATACCATATCCTCAAACAAGACAGAGAAGAGCTAGTGCCTATTACATAGGCTGCTGGAACAACAGCAACAAAATCCCATAATATTCTACTTTGCAGATAAGAATACAAAAATAGCAGGCCTGCTAAATCCAATGATTATTTATTAAGAAGTAATTTATTCATTGAATCTGCTAAAAAAAGGGGGGGCATTTGAACAACACTGATGTACCTTGAGAGTTCACATTTTTCCTACATAATAAAAAAGTCCCATGTTATTCTATTCCAACAAAGCTGAAGTTGGTGGACATGCAATGAAAGCTGAGATACAGGCGATATTGAAACAATTCTGTGTATCTTGAAAGTCAACAACATTGCTCTACTGCCACATTTCTGGAGCCAAAATTAATGATGGATTTTTTTCAATCAACTCATTGTATAAAGCAGCAAAAATATTAGAAAGTTAGATACACGTGATCTTAAGTATGCTTCTGAAAATAATCAGAAAGAATGTTTAAAGCAGTGCACAATGGACATGAAAAGATGTTCAACATCACTAATTATTAGAGAAATGCAAATCAAAACTACAGTGAGATATCACCTGACACCAGTCAGATTGGCCATGATTAAAAAGTCTACAAATAATAAATACTGGAGAGGGTGTGGAGAAAAGGGAACCCTCCTACACTGTTGGTAGGAATGTAACTTGGTACAGCCACTATGGAGAACAGCATGGAGGTTCCTTAAAAAACTAAAAGTAGAACTACCATATGAGCCTGCAGTCCCACTCCTGGGCATACATCTGGAGAAAACTCTAATTCAAAAAGATACATACACCTCAATGTTCACAGCAGCACTGTGTACAATAGCTAAGACATGGAAGCAACCTAAATGTCCACTGACAGATAAATGGATAAAGAAGATGTGGTGTGTGTGTGTGTGTGTGTGTGTGCGCACACACACACACACACACACACACATATATACACAATGGAATATTACTCAGCCATAAAAAAAGAATGAAATAATGTCATTTGCAGCAACATGGATGGACCTAGAGATGATCGTACTAAGTAAGTCAGACAGAGAAAGACAAATACCATACGATATCACTTATATGTGGACTCTTAAAAAATCGATACAAATAAACTTATTTACAAAACAGAAACAGACGCAGACGTAGCAAACAGACTTGTGGTTACCAAAGATGAAAGGCTGGGGGAGGATAAATTAGGAGTTTGGGATTAGCAGATACAAACTATTATATATAAAATAAACAACAAGGTCCTATTGCATAGCACAGGGAACTATATTCAACACCTTGTAATAAACCATAATGGAAAAGAATATGGGGAAAAAAAGCAGTGTACAATGCTTCAATTTGGGGGATTCCTTCAATGAAACTCATGATCATCTAACAAATCTCCAAGTCTAGCAGTTAATGAGGAGATAAGTCTTCACCTAGCCTATTACCCAGTCTTTAACTAGTTACTTAGAGAAGAGAAATTTAATTGCGAGGGGAACCATTACCCTCGACTATTCTGGCAGAACTAGCCAAAGAGTATTGTGCTCCTCTACCTACCTCAGCCAGCTACCACCTATTTAGTATCATGAATGTGTAGGATGGTACAGTGACTGCAGGAACAAGCTAACAGCAGACAGTGGTGAGAAATGAGAATGCCTGTATATTGTCAAAAGTAAATCTGGCCACTAATAACTTTTATAATAACATTTCAATAGTTTTGTTGAAATTTCAGTTTTCATGTATTCCAGCACATCCATTCTATGACAGTGATATTTAGCTTTCGCTTCAGCTGAATATGATTCAACACTTGACCTTCTGGCCAAAATGTATATTTAATCTGCCTCCAATAGTGAATTACTAACATTCTATGAGGTCATTTTAAAAGTACAATAGGGCTTCCCTGGTGGCGCAGTGGTTGAGAATCCGCCTGCCGATGCAGGAGACACGGGTTCGTGCCCTGGTCCAGGAAGATCCCACATGCCGCGGAGCAACTAAGCCCGTGAGCCATGGCCGCTAGGCCTGCGCGTCCGGAGCCTGTGCTCCGCAACGGGAGAGGCCACAACAGTGAGAGGCCCGCATACCGCAAAAAAATAAATAAATAAATAAATAAATAAAAGTACAATAGTTTATGTAATGTACAGTATGGTGACTATAGTTAATAATACTGTACTGCATAACTGAAACTTGCTAAGAGAGTAGATCTTAAAAGTTCTTGGGCTACCCTGGTGGCACAGAGGTTAAGAATCCGCCTGCCAATCCAGGGGACACAGGTTTGATCCCTGGCCCAGGAAGATCCCACATGCCGTGGAGCAACTAAGCCTGTGCTCCACAACTACTGAGCCCACGCGCCACAACTACTGAAGCCCGCACACCTAGAACCCGTGCTCCGCAACAAGAGAAGCCACTGCAATGAGAAGCCCACGTAGCTCAACAAAGAGTAGCCCTGTAGCACAACAAAGAGTAGCCCCCGCTCACCCCAACTAGAGAAAGCCCGTGCACAGCAACAAAGACCCAACACTGCCAAAAATAAAAACAAATAAGCAAATTTTTTTAAAAAGATGTGTGCTTTATTCAAAAAAAAGTTCTCATCACAAGAAAAATAAAATTGTAACTATGTATGGTGATGGACGTTAACTAGACTTATCGTGGTGATCATTTTGCAATATATACAAATGTTGAATCATGATATTGTACACCTGAAAATAATGTTATATATCAACTATACCTAAATTTTAAAAAATAATGTAGTTTTTGTTTGTTTGTTTGTTTGTTTTGCGGTACATGGGCCTCTCACTGTTGTGGCCTCTCCCGTTGCGGAGCACAGGCTCCAGACGCGCAGGCCCAGTGGCCATGGCTCACAGGCCCAGCCGCTCCACGGCATGTGGGATCCTCCTGGACCGGGGCAAGAACCCGTGTCCCCTGCATCGGCAGGCGGACTCCCAACCACTGCACCACCAGGGAAGCCCCAAAAATAATGTAGTTTTATATGTACTGACAAATGGAAAGATGTCCATTATCTCAACTGTTACATGAAAAAAAATCAAGTTTTAGTACAGTATGAATAAGATATATATACACACACAATATATACAGACACACCTATGAACATACTATATATACACATATGTGTGTATCACAAAAACATTAATATATGCATAGAAATAAATGGAGATCATTAGATACCTATTTTAAGAATGATTCTCTTTCAGAGGGTGGGATTGAAGAAGACTTCCTTTCTGCATAATATATTTTCCAGTTGAATTTTCCTTTGTAAACAACAAACACATGTTATTTTTGGAACTGAGCCAAACAGAAGTAAGGAAATCTAGAAACAAAGCTGAAACTTCTTAAGGGCAAAGACCATCTCAGAATGCCTTTAAGACAAAACATCCATAGATCTCAAAAGCTGGAACACCAGATGTCATTCATGCTAACCCTCACTTTATACTTTATATATATATATCAAAAAACTTACACTTTAGTCATAAATAAGACAGCTTTGAATTTTAGGCTTACTCCTTCAGCCACATCAACAAAAAAGAGCTTTCAGCCAAATAAAAGAACTTAACCATAAAGCTCTTCAGTGGAAGTTCAGGTGGGATGACAAGGAACAGTCTTTATCTGGGCAAAGGAACCTGCAAAGACTTTTGGTTTCAACAATACAGATCAGATGTATACAAAGAGTGAGTGTGAAAGATGGAAAATGTGCCCAAGCCTAAAAATACCCAGTTCCAATTATTTGGGAGTGGCAATTCCCATAACTGACATCTGTCCTAGGTATTGGGATCTCTTCCTTATAAAATTGGCCCAGACCGTTGTGGTACGTCCTTTCGGAAACCAGCTCTAGAAAGCAAGAGGAATGTAGCACTATTTCTGGATGAGTACTTCATTTTAAGCTCCATTTTCCTGGCTCTTCTTTATCATGATCACCTTCCTTTAAATCCTCCACAGCCCTTAGAATATGCCCTTAACCAGGAGACCATGTCTACGGGAAATCACAACTTTATAGGTTGACAGGTTCACAATCTTCATAGAAAGACACTATGTCTCAATGGTCAACACCATGGCTGCTATAGAAAATGAAACATACCCTTTCTTCTCTCTCATTTCTCTAGCTCATCTATGGGACATGGCGTATTTGGAAGGTCCAGGTACATCCTAAGTCCACAGGCTGACACAGATCAATCCAGAGACAATCTACAGTTCAGCCTACAGGATATAAAAAGTCCTTACTACCCCCCACTTTCTAGCTTCCACGGATGAGCCTTTCTAGATGCAGATGTCAAGCACTTCAATATTTATCCTAAAACAAAGCAACAGGTAACATTTTGGTCTTTGTGAGGAAGATCATACAAGCCACGTGGGTGATGAATTTAAAAAGTTAGGTTGAGCCAAAAGAACATGAGAGGTAAGAAAATTCTCTCCTGCTCAACAGTGACCTATAATTAGCTTTCTCACCAGGTGTGCGGCCCCAAAGGTCCCTGAGCATCAAATGTCCACATTGAGCATAATAGGATATGCCTATCTTCCCAATACCCCTAATAAGTGCTTCCCCATCTGCATGGATTATGTTGAAGGAATAGCCAAATATACTCAGGTACCATAGAAGGGTTCTAGGCTTTATGAGTGAAGGATGATGCTGACATTCTGGAATTTAGAATCTAACTTGTTTTCCCCAAAATAGTTGGCAAATATTCTGTGTTAACCCTGTACTACAGTAGACAATCTAGTAAAATTTCTCAGATCAATGGCTTTCAGAAACAAGGCCAACATCAAACCCTGGCACAGAACTCCAAGATGAGAGCAAATTTTTAGACAAGCCTGAATAAATAAAAGAATATAAAGATGAATCCTCAACACTCATGGTGTATATTTCCTCAAAAAATATTTAGTCCACCTAACAGCTTGTTTTTTATTTATAGCCTATCTGACACCCAAAACATTGACTTTGTTGGTTATTGCAGCTGATGGAAACATCATATATATAATCTAAGGTTCCAGGTCTAATACCTTAAGGAGTAGACTGCCCTTTAATCCCATCAGCAATCTTGCAAGGGCACACGATTCACTTCCAGAGGGAGTAGGTGAGAAAGAAAAGTCTGATCGATGCCAAATCGTCATTATCTGGAAAACAGTCTGTATCAGTAGGATGCCATGCAGATTCAAACACACACTCACACACACTTCAGTGCAGGACAGAAAAAGCACAGCCCCACTAGGACAAAAACACTCTCCAAAGGTCACTGCAAAACTCTCAGTAACTTGGGTCCCATAGTGGAGTCAAGCTTTTCCTGAACTTCTTTGGCCCACCATCCATTCCTCCTTAAAATTTCATTTTGTTTCCTATACTGAGGACTTTTTTGAAAGTCAATTTATCCCTATTACCACTTACATCTCTCAAACATGGTATTTTCTACCTTAATCTGCCCAAGTTTTCTTCTTGCAATTAAAAATATTCCATCAAGGTGAATGTTAATAATTAAAATCCCCAAACACTAATCCCATGATGAAGCAGACGGCTCAAAGCATGCCTTCAGAGAATACTGTGGGGTTTGTGAGAGAAAATGTCTGAAGTCCTTTCTATCAGGACTATGAGGTTGCTTTCAATTTGTTGTTTACTGGCTAAATGTATACCAGAGACTCATATATTAAAGGATTAAGAAGTCTTACCTATTATGTTTGATTTGTCTTATTATTTTCTTACTATATGTTAGCTCAGTTCATTGAAATTATCTTTCTGATACTAATTCACATCTTCTTAGTATAAAATTCAAATTCATATCCATACCTTTAGCTACTGACTGGCCTTTTCTCTCTCCTACTTCTAGCTTCTACTCTCATTCATAAGATTCTATAAACGCTTTTTTTAAAATCATGTAAGAATTTACTGCTCACAAGCACAATATTCTTTATAAAATCTCCAACTGGGCAGCTCCAGCAAGCACGAGTAATACCCAAACTGAAGACAGGAGACCATTAGTCAATATACTTTTTTTGAGGTCAACTCATGTAGGCAACATAAAACCTACTAAAGTTAGTTTTGATTAACTTCTTCATGTCCCAGATCCTTGCTTTTCTTTTTTAAAACTCTTAATTCCAGCTTTCGAGTATGCCTGCAATGAGTTTGGTAAGGCAACATCTCCCCAGAGGAAACTCATGAGCAGAGGCCTCACGACAGAAGGAAGTTTGGCCATTGGAGGAGCAGAGGGCAGGCCAGTATGACTCGAGCACAGTGAAGGATGAAGAGGCAAGAAGAAAGTGAAGGGCTTCCCTGGTGGCGCAGTGGTTGAGAGTCCACCTGCCGATGCAGGGGACACGGGTTCGTGCCCTGGTCTGAGAAGATCCCACATGCCGCGGAGCGGCTGGGCCCGTGAGCCATGGCCGCTGAGCCTGTGCATCCTGAGCCCGTGCTCCACAATGGGAGAGGCCACAACGGTGAGAGGCCCGCGTACCGCAAAAAAAAAAAAAAAAAAAAAAAATTATAGACAAGAGCAATAGACTGTCAAAATGTGATCAGTTTGTTTGAAAACACTGGCCGCAGCAGTGAGAGGCCCGCGTACTGTTTAAAAAAAAAAAAAAAAAAAAAAAAAGAGTGAAGAGAAGGCTGGGTCATATTCTTTATGTGACTCAGCATTCTCCAACCAGAGGTCAAGTTTCACTGCTTAACACTATATTCCACAATAATAACCAAGGTTAGTGAAACTCAACTAGTCCTAGTTCTCATCTGTTAAAAACATTTGACATGAGTACCCAAACACATACTAATTCTCAAGTGACAATTACCCTTAACATTTACAGATTAAACAACAAAATAGTAAAAAAAATAAAATGGCAGTGTCTGTCAAATTGTCACCTTCAAAACAGAGGGTGGCTACTTTATTGGGTCCCAAAGAACCTACTCCGCAGATAATTTTCTTCTAGTAAGAGATCTAACTGTGGACTGTGTACATTTAATAGGTATGAGAAGAACTGTTCTCATAGTTAGTTGACCCATATGGTAGAGATGACTTTTAATGAGTCGATATGTAAACTGTTTTTTTTAGATACCCAGAAACTTGTTCTGGGAGGAGCTAGGGCACGTCAGAGTAGGCCTGATGGGTAACTCAGGTAAAGATGCTTTCCTTTTATCTGAACCACTAAATGATTGCTTTACTTTCAGTTTTTAAAATCTGGAACTCCAATAAAGGAAAGGACTGTAACCTTGGAAACAAAACCAAAAACAAAAAAACAGAGGGTGGAAGATACAAAAGTTCTCTTTGCATAGGGTAATGATTGTTCTAATTAACCTTACCATGGTTATACGCCATCTCCCCCAGCCATTCCTGAGAAGCAGACATGCAAATATGACGTTAAGGACTTTGGGAAGCTACCCTAACTAGTAGGTTGCTCAGGAGAAAATTTGGTGGGGCCTCTACAAAGTTTGGGCACAGGAAAATCTCCATGCCTAAGAACATGCCACTTTTCTAATTAATATCCAGAGGCACTAATCTGGAAAGCTGATCTTCACATTGTCAGTGACAGAAGGGAGAGGAAATGCAGTGAGAGAGAGAAAGCAACTGGGGAGTTTACACCTCAGCTAATAACATGATAAATCCCTGTCGCCTGTTCCAGACTGGCAGAGAGGTAATGTTCAGCATTCTGGTTCTTTGTTCCTGCTCAGAGGTACCCACAGATTCTAACCCCAGTGTCTGGTGTTGCCTACAGAACCCAGTCTCCCAGACTTTTGCTATTTAAGACAGTTGTTTTGATCAGCACCTTTCCTGATCCAACTCCTAAATATGAACCTCAGCCTATGTTTTGACCACATTTAACTTCCAGCCTTACCAGATCTGCCATTTTACTCTGGTAGCCATTTCATGGCTATTTTTTTCCTTCACACAGATGGACAGTACGTATTTTAATGATAGTTTATGAGTGTTCAATGTGTAAGCGCAGCACTAGGAAGCAAAAATGCAAATGGCATATTCAGAAGCCTTAGTATTTGGTTTTACTGAACAAATTTTGATGGGCACTTTTTGGGTCCTCGCATTATTTATGTGAATTATATGTGCTGCCTTTATTGGACAGTCACAAGTTGCCTTGTACTGGGTGGATCTGTTTGAGAACGTCAGTAGTACCGATGTTGATTCTCATTATTTACAGCTTGCCTTAGAGTGTACTTGGTTTGCTTTTATCTAAAGTTTCCATTCCACACCTAAAAGACAAAGTGCTGAGTTTTAAGAAAATCTGATATAAAAAAAGTCAAAATTATAAGGCAGTAACTTGGTAAGTCGAACTGTAATTTATTGATTTTACTGATGGATTCATGAACAGATTCACTTAGCATTGAGATTCCTTGACATACTTAAAATGGGACTGAATTTCCAAAAGCTTTACTTAAAACTTTTCATTGTTCAATGGTAGCAACATCAGTGAATTATCTACAAAGAAACATTTGTTGTCTGGATGCTAACTCTACAGTGTTCTCAGTTTGATGATCATATTTGTATTTTATTATATATCATAATAAATAGTTTGCTTTTCATGGGTATTGTCAAAAGTAGCAACATCTTTTCAAGGCTTCAAAGCCCAAAGTAGAATTTCTGCAAGTGAACTATCAGAGTAGTCTCTCTAAATCATTGGTATATCTCTCATGTTTTAAGAGTAGGATGAGCGTAGTAAATGTTGGGTTTGTGTTTTTGCTATTTTAAAGCAAGAATTATCTTATAAATCTTTTTACCACCACTATACGAGAAACTTTAGCTAGGCAAGGTGCCAGTGGAATGAATCTGTTTACCAAATTCCATTTGACAAGTTTTAGCAATTATTTTTGACATAATTAAACGAGCTTTGCTCCATTTCATGTTTACTGTGTTTCCAGGAGATGCCATTGGGCAGAATTCAGCAAGTTAAAGGCCTATTTGCTTTAAGCACTCATATCTGCAAATTTAGCCCCATCTGGGGCTTTCCAGGTATTAACCAAATAGCAAGCTTTTTAAAAAACTTTGGGGCTTCCCTGGTGGCACAGTGGTTGAGAGTCCGCCTGCTGATGCAGGGGACGCGGGTTCGTGTCCCGGTCCAGGAGGATCCCACATGCTGCGGAGCGGCTGGGCCCGTGAGCCATGGCTGCTGAGCCTGCGCGTCCGGAGCGCAACGGGAGAGGCCACAACAGTGAGAGGCCCGCGTACAGCAAAAAAAAAAAAAAAAAAAAAAAAAAAAACTTTGGTATATGCCTCTAAAGTATAAGGTCTCTTTTTAATAATATAACAATATTATCATATGTAAAACAGCAGTAGTTAAAGAATAATATTATCAGCTACACAGATAATATTTAAATATCCCCATAAAAGGTTTTGTGTTTCTCTTGGGAGCGGAAGAGGTGGAAGACTGGGGCTTTTTTTTTGACATCTTTACTGGAGTATAATTGCTTTACAATGGCGTGTTAGTTGCTGCTGCATAACAAAGTGAATCACCTACATGTATACATATATCCTCCATATCCTCTCCCTCTTGCGTCTCCCTCCCTCCCACCCTCCCTATCCCACCGCTCTAGGTGGACACAAACCACCGAGCTGATCTCCCTGTGCTATGTGGCTGCTTCCCACTAGCTATCTATTTTACATTTGGTAGTATATATATGTCCATGCCACTCTCTCACTTTGTCGCAGCTTACCCTTCCCCCTCCCCGTGTCCTCAAGTCCCCTCAAGTCCATTCTCTATGTCTGTGTTTTTATTCCTGTCCTGCCCCTAGGTTCTTCAGAACCTTTTTTTTTTTTTCCGATTCCATATATATGAGTTAGCATATGGCATTTGTTTTTCTCTTTCTGACTTATTTCACTCTCTATGACAGTCTCTAGGTCCATCCACCTCACTACAAATAACTCAATTTCATTTCTTTTTATGGCTGAGTACTATTCCATTGTATATATGTGCCACATCTTCTTTATCTATTCAACTGCCGATGGACACTTAGGTTGCTTCCATGTCCTGGCTACTGTAAATAGAGCTTCAGCGAACACTGTGGTACATGACTCTTTTCGAAT
Source organism: Kogia breviceps (assembly GCF_026419965.1). Taxonomy (NCBI): domain Eukaryota; kingdom Metazoa; phylum Chordata; class Mammalia; order Artiodactyla; family Physeteridae; genus Kogia; species Kogia breviceps. The sequence continues at coordinate 77,537,919 of NC_081312.1, read as the reverse complement.
GATGGTTTTCTCAGGGTATACAACCAGTAGTGGGATTGCTGGGTTGTATGGTAGTTCTACTTTTAGTTTTTGAAGGAACCTCCGTACTGTTCTCCATAGTGGCTGTATCAATTTACATTCCCACCAACAGTGCAAGAGGGTTCCCTTTTCTCCACACCCTCTCCAGTATTTACTGTTTGTAGATTTTTTGATGATGGCCATTCTGACTGGTGTGAGGTGATACCTCATTGTAGTTTTGATTTGCATTTCTCTAATGATTAGTGATGTTGAGCATCCTTTCATGTGTTTGTTGGCAATCTGTATATCTTCTTTGGAGAAATGTCTAGTTAGGTCTTCTGCCCATTTTAGAATTGGGTTTTTTGGTTTTTAGATATTGAGCTGCATGAGCTGTTTACAAATTTTGGAGATTAATCCTTTGTCAGCTGCTTCATTTGCAAATATTTTCTCCCATTCTGAGGGTTATCTTTTTGTCCTGTTTATGGTTTCCTTTGCTGTGCAAAAGCTTTTAAGTTTCATTAGGTCCCGTTTGTTTACTTTTGTTTTTATTTCCATTTCTGTAGGAGGTGGGTCAAAAAGAATCTTGCTGTTATTTATGTCATGGAGTGTTCTATGTTTTCCTCTAAGAGGTTTATAGTATCTGGCCTTACATTTAGGTCTTTAATCCATTTTGAGTTTATTTTTGTGTATGGTGTTAGGGAGTGTTCTAATTTCATTCTTTTACATGTAGCTGTCCAGTTTTCCCAGCACCACTTATTGAAGAGGCGTCTTTTCTCCATTGTATATTCTTGCTTCCCTTATCAAAAATAAGGTGACCATATGTGTGTGAGTTTATCTCTGGGCTTTCGATCCTGTTGCACTGATCTATATTTGTGTTTTTGTGCCAGTACCATACTGTCTTGATTACTGTAGCTTTGTAGTATAGTCTGCAGTCCAGTAGCCTGATTCCTCCAGCTCCGGTTTTCTTTCTCAAGATTGCTCTCAAGATTGCTCTCAAGATTGCTTTGGCTATTCGGTGTCTTTTGTGTTTCCATACAAATTGTGAAATTTTTTGTTCTAGTTCTGTGAAAAATGCTATTGGTAGTTTGATAGGGATTGCATTGAATCTGTAGATTGCTTTGGGTAGTATAGTCATTTTCACAATGTTGATCTTCCAATCCAAGAACATGGTACATCTCTCCATCTGTTTGTATCATCTTTAATTTCTTTCATCAGTGTCTTAAGGAAAACTGGTTTTATAGTTAATGTATTCAAACCATAATCCAAATAAATTCCCCACAATGCATTTAGTTGATGTGTCTCTTAAATTCTTTAGTATTCATAGCTTTTTTGTTGAGGAAACCAGAACGTTTAACCTGTTGGTTTTTTCATTTCCTGGATTTTGCCAATTTGTACTCTCTTCTTGTTGTCTAATCTATTCTTTTATTCCTTCTATTTCCTACAAACTGGTAGCTAGATCTAGAGCCTTAATCAGGTTGAAATTCGATTTTTTGGAAGGATGCTTTTTAACTTAGAAAAAATTAATTGAAATGTATAAGGACAGAATCCAATTTTAGATAAAGGTGTGATGTTGTGTTTTTAGAGCTGTCTGGGTACAGAAGTACCCCTACCATTTGCATGAAATTTTTAGGAAAAGATAGACCTTAAAGTTGCTCATCAGTAATATCATTTAGTAGTGAAATTAAGATAAACTTCGATTATAATAAAGTTTTTTTTAAAAACTGAAGTGATTGATAATAATGCACCACCTGTATGGTCATCAATAATGACATCATATTAAATCCAGGATGTTACTGACAATAAACTTTTCTTCAGATGAGAACAGATTAGATCACGATCAGCCAGGGAAATGGACAGAGTCCCCAACTTATGATGGTTCAACTTATGATTTTTTGACTTTCTGATGGTGCTAAAGCAATACACATTAAGTAGGAACCATATTTTGAATTTTGATCTTTCCCCCATGCTAGTGATATGCTGATACTCTTTGGTGATTCTGGGCAGTGGCAGCAAGCCACAGCTCCCCATCAGCCACACAATCATGAGAGTAAACGGCCAATAACCTTACATCCATTCTGTACCCATACAACCATTCTGTTTTCCACTTTCAGTACAGCATTCAATAAATTACATGAGACATTCAACACTTTATTACAAAATAGGTTTTGTGTTAGATGATTTTGCCCAACTGTGGGCTAATGTAAGTGTTCTGAGCACATTTAATGATGTTCAGTGGGTTAGTATATTAAATGCATTTTCGACTTAATGATACTTTCAACCAACGTGGGGTTTATCATATGTAACCCCATTGTAAGTCAAGGAAGGTCTGTATTTGTATCCAGTTTTGAACCCATCCTGTTTTCCAAGGAAAAGAGGTAGCAAAAGTGGAAGAGATGAGTGCCACTTACCATGCCACTTTCCCACCTTGGTCATTTAGAGATGGAATACAAAGAGAAGCAGATACATACCCAGGGCAAATCCAGAAGAATTTTGTTCAAGGAAATTTCAAAAACTGGTGCATGAGGGAGATCAGCTCGGTGCTTTGTGACTACCTAGAAGGGTGGGATAGGGAGGGTGTGAGGGAGATGCAAGAGGGAGGAGATATGGGGACATATGTATATGTATAGCTGATTCACTTTGTTATACAGCAGCAACTAACACACCATTGTAAAGCAATTATACTCCAATAAAGATGTTAAAAAAAAAACAGGAAAAAAAAAAGACTGGTGCATAATTAAACTGAGGTTTCTAAAAGGGGAATTAGAAGCTGTCTGAGGTTCTTCAGCCCATGCTCTGGGCTGGCTGCTTTGTGAGGCTCGTGGAATGGCATGACCCTTGCCCCTGCAGAGCTCACACACTGAAGGAAAAGAAAGGGTGCACACAACCACCACACACGGGGTCCCCACCCCAATACACACACAACTCCAAGGCCTACAAGTTTGATGCTTTCATTTCCTCACCTGAATATGATGTAAGGACAGTCTTCTCCCACTAACCCAGGGCTTGCAACACTGAGGGGAACCTATACTCCTTCCTACTCCACGTGCCTGTTTCCAATGAATTGTACAAAGCATTCTTTTGTGTTCTCAAGTTACATTTTGGTGAATGATACATATTAAGCGCATTTATTTACAACTGTCATTGTGAAGATGTAATCTCACGAAAATGGTCTTTATGTCAGAATTGAAATTGAATTGTAAAGTAGTATTTTGCTACAAAACAAAATTTCAATTTTTATCACTTCTCTCCAGGAGAAGATGTTAAGGTTTTTCTTTTCTGGTGGAGAATAAGGAAAAAATAGCTATTTGAAATGTCAGTGTTTCTAAACCCAGTTTGTATTTTAAACTGTTTAAATGTAATCAATTCTGGCATTGCTTTCCTTTGGTTTCTTTTCTGGAGAGGTCCATCCTCCTACCAAATAAGAAGTAGTTTTGTTTTTTGGGTTTTTTTGTGGTTTTTGTGGGGTTTTTTTGGTTTTTTTTACAGTTGTATACGACATTCAAAAGCTAATAATTCTTTTTATAGATGTAAAGCCCTTCAAGGTAACTTACTGTCTCTAGAGAAAGACTAGGTTATGTCGTTTACTTTTTATTATTTTTAACTTTAAAATTTTTTGTGAACTTGTATAGTTAACATGGTTAATTTTTTGCTTTTCTTGGGTTGGTTGCAGGGCCAAATGCCTGAAGACCATAGTAGGCCAGCTTCACAGTGGTGTACTTAAGCAATGAATATTCATAAACTACATCAAAATATACACTAGCCATCGATGTGAAGGAAAACATAACCATGACACAGATCCCAAAATAAAATGGCAGAGATCAGCATTATGCAGAGGGCCATCAACATAAAGGGAGGGCTCTCCTATGTAGACTTCCCAAAGTTCTCGAAGCAGGTCTACTCATCAAGGACTATGAATCATGACGTGTGTGTGGCACCCAAGGCCGCGTGATCTCGGACGAGCAAGACCCAAGATGTTGTGTTTGCTCTGACCCAAGACTATGAACCAGACCTCGGAGCTCACCCTCAACTGCTGCTGCCACTCAGTCCCCGGGCAAGAACCCACAGGGATCAGAGTGAAATGTCAGCTGGAGAGAGGTCCATCCTCGACACTGCCAGCACCAGGTAACTGATTACATGTAAGAGTCTTATCTGACTCCAGAGCGTCAGATCCAGTGATCATATAATACCAACACTGCTGACAGGGGATATGGTAACCAGACATGATGGATAGAAAATGAAATTCACAGAGTATACATCTGAGAGTTTAAGATCGACTTTTGATTTCATAATGTTTTAAAGAAACAACAAAGGTTTGCATGACAGATTCAATGACACTATAGAATGTTGCTGAATAGTCAGTGACACTTTTAAAGGTGAAGAACTGGGTGCCAAGGGGAAGATGAGATCAAACTGAAGGATACCAAATCAAGTCCTCAGACCTAATTTTCATGGAAGAGGAAAAAGAGAAAGAGAGATAAAAGAAGTAAAGTGAACCACTAGAGCAAAATTGGGGGTGTTCATTTAGAGGTAATCATTTTGGTAAATCAAAGTACAAGTAACACATTTATGCTTTTATGGTGGTTAAGTGATTAGGCTCTGAAGTCAGACTGTCTGAGTGTGAATCCTGGCCCCACTGTTTAGTGGCTGTATGTCTTTAGGAAAGTTGCCGGTACTTTCTGTGCTTCCATTTCCTTTCTGTCACATGGGGATAATGATAGTTCTCAGCTTCGCACGATTATGAGGATTAAATGATCTATGCACATAAACTGTTTTAACACAGTCATTGGCAGACAGCAAGTGCTTAGTAATTTTAGTCGATGTCAACATAATCACCAAGCAAACAGTAAGTAGAAATTATGACGCTGCTCCATCCTGAGATATTTTGTGTCCCCCAAAGCCAAGTGATGCCAGGGCTCTCCCAAAAATGCCACTCAGGTTGATTTCCCTGTGCCAATTTTGGAAAGATAAATAACAAAGAAAAATATCTTTTGCCATGGGACCACAGGAGTTAAATAAAATTGAAAGAGCAATAGCCAAGTATAGTGATTATTTGAAAGCTCACAGTTGCTTTCTACTGTATTAAATTTCTACTGTAATCTTGAATTAGAGTGAATAAAAAGGTTAAGGTTAGAAATTCCACCTGATTAAGTAATTGCTTTCAAACCAATCATTTACCATCAAACATCAAGTGTTGAGCCTAAATTATGAGAACTATAGAAAGAACTGTCACTGTTCCAAGACATTCAAAGTAGTTTTTAATATATTGATGTTAAAACAAAAACATTATAAACTGTTCCTGTATCACGATAAAAAGAAAATCATATAAATCCTAAATATTAAATTTCTTTCATTTCTTTACCTAGAAATAACTCTACATCAAGTATCAGTACATAATTTATCATTATCACAAAAAGTGATTCTGGATAAGAGGGAAAGACAATCTCAAAATTCACCCATCAATTATCAGGATGTTCCAATGACCAAATCAACCTCATGTTCACCTTGTTCATCTGCGTAACTCAATATTAATATAACAAAATTTGCCTCACAACTATATATATTTTTAATGGTACTTAATCATTTGGCTAAGATTTGCTGGGAAGGAAAAATACCCATATAATATAAGGTAACCAAATATAAACTTAGTTTACTTCTTACTCAGATTATAGTTAATTGACTTAATATAAAGAAAAACTAAAATATCTTCTGAAATAATATATCTAACCTCCCTTTAATAGGAAAGCATTTTTTAAAGCATAGAATACTTTTTTAATACTTATCTCTGTCACTTCCAGCCAACTCTCCCCAAGCTATAATAGTAAGAATTTAACACCAGCCAAAGGAATCTACCTGAAGAACAGAGAAATTCAGTAGAAGGATGATTACAAGATAAATGAAAAAAAAAAAATCAACAACTTTTCCGCATACTATCAATAAACAATTAGACAATGGGATGGAGGAAAAAAGAACCCCTTCATGACAGCAACAAAAACTAAACAATATATGTTGAGGCCTATATGAAGAAAATTATAAAACTATAAAGAAGGATTCTTGTTTATTCATTTAACAAATTTACTAAGAACCAGGCTGTATTAAGTGCTGAAAGTATCACTGTATAGGACACTGCTGCCCTTGATGAGTTCATGGTTACATGAATAAGCAATCACAGAACACACAGTGAAAGACGCAACATCTTACGGGAGCACTGTGTGTCTTGTGTGTGGGGAGTGGGGGGATAATTAATTCAGGTTAGGGCAGCATCAGGATTCCTAGAAGAGGTGATGCCTGACCTGAAGGATGACAAAGTTTGGCCAAAATCAGAAAGTGAGAAAATGCAGGCATTGTGGGTACCCTCATGCAGTTTGGTGTTACTAGAGCATAAAATTTGAGGAAGGAGTAATTAAAAATAAGGAAAAGGTATAAATGGAAAAATACAACATTCCTAGATGAAACCTTACCATTGTAAAAACATCAATTTCTCCCCAAATAAATATTTCTATTCAACACAATTCCAATAAAAATCCCAATTTGGGGTAGAGGGAGAATTTGTCAACTATTCTGTTTCATCTGCAAGAGTAAATGGATAACAAACAAGACTTTTCTGAATTCTTTTAAATAAAAAGGAAGAATGAGCCCTACCTACCAAATCAAAATAGCAAGACTATAAAGTTATAGTCATTAAACATTATAGTCCTGGCAGAGGAATAGGAAAATAAGATACACACTTCAGAAAGAAACCCAGGCACACAACTTTGTATGTGATAAAGATGGCATTTCAAATCAGTGGGGGAAAACATAATAGCCAATGAGTGGGACAATTTTCTTACCCACATGGAAGAAAATTTACATTAGGTTTTCACATTTCTTGCGACAGACACACAAAACTTCAGATAAATTTAAAATATAAATGTAAAAAAATGAAACTACAAAAATATTAAGACAAGCCAGAAAGGAACAGTTTTATTATATTAGAATGGGGTAGGACTTTTCAAATCAAGACTTGATATTTAGAAAATCCATAAAGGAAAAGATAAACAGATTTTACTACTTAAAATTGAAAACTTCTGTTAAGCAAAAGACAAACATTAAAGAAAAACTGACTTGAATTTTTGAATTAGCAAGATAAAAAAGACAAAGAGCTAATATCCTTAATATACTGAGAACACTAACAAATCAACTCAGAAAACACACTCAGTAGACTAGAACTGAGGACAAAAGAATAGACAAATGAAGCTAACATAGGAAAAGATGCCCAAACTTGCTAGTTGTCAGAAAAGTCAAATTTAAAACTCGTAAGAGACTGTTCCATTTTTTGACCATGAGGCACAAAAATTTAAAAGACTGATACATCCAGGATTAGTAAGAATGTGGAGAGATGGGGCATTATACATTGCTAGTGGAAATACACCTTGGAGCAAGTTTTTGAAAGATAATTGGGTAGTACCTATCAAAACTGACCAAAGCAAATCTTTTAGAACTCAGTGTATATGTGCAAGCGTTGTTTATAAAATTGAAAAACTCGAAGCATCCTCATTATTCATTAATAGGAGAATGGTTAAATAACTCACAGCATATTCCTAATATAGACTACTACTCAGCCACTAAAAAGAATGAGATCAGTCTGTATACCTAACACAGTAGGACGTTTGTAATGCACTGATGAGCCAAAACAGCAAGTTAAGGAACATCATTATGTCAGAGGTCCCTGGGAACATCCTCAGGTTGAATGATTTGCTAGAAGGACTCACAGGACTCGACAAACAGTTGTACCCATAGCTATGATTTATTACAGCAAAAAAAACCACAAAGCAAAATCAGGGAAAGGGGGCACAGGTGAAGTCCAGAGGCCCAAGCTCCCAACACTCCTCTCCCAGCAGACTCACCTGGATCCAATTCCTCCAACAACAAAATATGAACGTTCATGTAAAATAGGCTACCAGGGAAACTCATTAGAGATTTGGTGCCCAGGGTACGTATTGGGGGCTGATCACATAGGCACTTGCTGCCTGCCCTGTTCCAAAATTCCAGACACCCAGAGGAAAGCAGGTGTCTACCATAAACTATATTGTTTACACAAACAATTTAGATACAGTGAGCCACTCTAATCAGCTCTGGGGATGGTGAGAATCCTCCCAGATTCCAAGTTCCCCCACACCAGCCAAGGGCCAACCTGGCAAGCAGGCCCTTCTATACATAAGCTGTCTCAGGCCTACTCTGTTAACGCTTTTTTGTACAACCATGAAGAGTAAAAACAGACCACATAAAGGGAAGAAGATGTATTTAGAGTTGGCATGACCAGGTTCTAGTTCCATCTTTGCTAACTCCATTTTCTCATCTGTTAACTTCATTCGTCCTTACGTACATTGGTTCAACGGTTATTGAGCACCTATTATAGACTGTCCCACATTGGGGAGGCGGGTGATACAGGGGTGAATAAAACAAAGGTCCTGCCTCTTGTAGCTTACATTCTATCTACACAAGATAACTATGTATTGTGTTCAGTGGTTGTAAATGCTGTGCAGAAAAACAAAGCAGGGTAAGAACAGCTGGGACTGAGGAGGGAGGGAGGGGGGACTGCTAATGCATTATGGAAAGGTCAGGGAAGGCCTCTCTGATGGGTAACACTGAGGCCATCTCAAGGAAGCAAGGACTGGAGCATGCAGATTTCTGGAGGAAGAGCATCCCGAGAGGAGGGGAAACATGTAAAGCCTTGGGATGATGCTTCACACATGTAAGGAGCAGCAGGGCCCAGAGTAGCTAAAGCTATGGGTCATTACCTTTCTTCACAGGATTGTGTGTGAGGACCCAAAACAATGTGTAAATGTACTTTATAAGCCAAACTGACTATTTTTACTAAATAGCTTTAATTTTGGGGAACTTAACATGTTATTTATAGGAAATACTTTTAGAATTCTGCTTTTTTCCTATTTTGGTACTCAAGTAAGATGTACTCTGGGACTTCCCTGGTGGCACAGTGGTTAAGAATCTGCCTGCCATTGCAGGGTCCAGGAAGATCCCATGTCCCGTGGAGCAACTAAGCCCGTGCACCATGACTACTGAGCCTACACTCTAGACCCCGTGAGCCACAGCTACTGAGCCCTCGTGCCACAACTACTGAAGCCCATGCACCTAGAGCCCGTGCTCCGCAACAAGAGAAACCACCACAATGAGAAGCCCGTGCACTGCAGCGAAGAGTAGCGCCCACTCGCCGCAACTAGAGAAAGCCTGCGTGCAGCAACGAAGATACAATGCAGCCAAAAATAATCAATAAATAAAAATTTTTTAAAAGATGTACTCTTACTTACAGATATTCAAAAGAGATTATTCTTTTAACTTACATGTACAAGAAAATATACCTTTCAGAAAATATTTAATTACCATATTTTACATTTTGAACATTTGCCATTTTATTAAAAAAATCAAGAATCTATTCTATTAATAAAGCTATAAAAATGGGCATCTTTCATTGTTGCACAAAGACTTCAAATGTCAAATATATTAAATTCTGCAGTTTTAAGACCCCATTATCCAATAATGATGGCCTTTTAATCTAAATCAGTGTAAGGAAACATTTTCAATCAATACTAAGATCATTTCTGTTAGTATCCGGCAGACTTCTGGCTTTTATTGTCCTCTCCATTGCTGGCTAATGAAGTTTGTTTTGTTGTTTGTTTTTGCATATACTATGAGCTCAGCTGAAAACTCTAGAATAATATTAGGCTCATTAAAAAGTTCATGCTGTCCCCTGGATCCGCCCCCTCACATGCCAAATGTAAATCTTAAATGTCTCTTCCTTTGCCTCATCCTCATCCTATTCAACCCAATGGATATGAAATGTTTCTACATGGGAAAAGATCATCAACCTTCTCATCCCATTAGACTTTCTTTCCTTTTATTTTTATTTTTGAAAAAAACTAAAGTATTATTCTACTGAGCTATGATTTAATGGGCAAATATATGCAGACTAATTTGAATCTTAAAAGTTTTTTGTTTTGCTTCCTGTCAAGAAATAAAGCAAATAATGTAAGAGCCATGGTTTTCTGTGGGTCATGGCTTTAGAAACTTACAAAGCAGCTATGGTTCCTTTTCCTCACCTACAGGGAAATCTGGTGCACAGTTTACAGTTTGACCTCAGGTGGGGGTTGAGAGGCAGTGGTCACAAAGCCTGGCTGTGAAAATTACGTGCAAATGAATGTGCTTTCCACCAGTGGGGCAGGGGCACAGCAAGGTGGCTGCAAGCCCAGCGTCCTGCAATACTAAGCTTCACCCAAATCCAATTTACCACAAGGTATCAACCCAAATTCCCTTCACCGAGTGTCACACTGATCTCACTGGTGGTGTTGATGCATCACTAACGGTGCCTAGGTTTTTGTTCCTTGATACTCTTTGGTTTTTTTCCCTATTCCTTGAGAGAAAATGGGTGATCCACTCCACCTTCCTCCACACAAAGCCAAGGTCATTTCTGCATCTTACACACACCTTCGCTAAAGCAATCATCTCAAGTACAGTAACCGTCAGAGCCCGTTGGTTCCATTATCACATACTCCTGGGACTAGTGCAGTTTCTGGCACAGCAGCAGGCAGTTAGTACATGTGTGTTTACTGTATGAATAATGCGTAAATCTATGCAAATGAGTAAATGTACAGATCAAAGAACAAATCAGCAAATGATATAAGTGGTCCATGTGACTAGAAAGGGGTAGGCGATAAAGAAATAAGACAGAGTAAACATTCTATTTTCATGAAACTTGCCAAAATATCAGGCAGAAACATAACATACACAATTATATTTGCACTATCATCATTGTGTCTTTCCCCCTTTTCAAAGAAGCTCTCCAGGGCTTCTCTGGTGGTGCAGTGGTTGAGAGTCCACCTGCCGATGCAGGGGACACGGGTTCGTGCCCTGGTCCGAGAAGATCCCACATGCTGCGGAGCGGCTGGGCTCGTGAGCCGTAGCCGCTGAGCCTGCGCGTCCGGAGCCTGTGCTCCGCGACGGGAGAGGCCACGACAGTGAGAGGCCTGCGTACCACAAAAAAAAAAAAAAAAAAAAAAAAAAAGCAGCTCTCCAGTGACATTTGTATTTTACTCATTTTGGCTAGGGTTAGCTTGTGGGCTTACCAAAACTGACTGAGACAAGTGTGCAGTGCGGGAGAGAGGCACAGATGGAAGTGGTAAATAAAATTATGGGTGGGCCTCACGCAGACTAAAATAAGTGTCAGATTCTGACTTAAAGCCTGCCACCAGATACAGCTGTACAACTGAAGTACGTCAACTCACTTGCCACTATTAAGCCTGCCACCAGATGCAGCTTAATTGTCACTTGCCACTCACTGATAGGGTTTTTTTTTTTTTTTTTTTTTTTTTTTTTTTTTTTTTTTTTTTTTTTTTTGCTGTATGTGGGCCTCTCACTGTTGTGGCCTCTCCCGTTGCGGAGCACAGGCTCCGGACGCGCAGGCCCAGCGGCCATGGCTCACGGGCTTAGTTGCTCCGCGGCATGTGGGATCTTCCCGGACCAGGGCACGAACCCGTGTCTCCTGCATCGGCAGGCGGATTCTCAACCACTGCGCCACCAGGGAAGCCCACTGATAGGGTTTTGAGATGAGTCTGCAAGCAACTGATTTATTATGGTCTCTGTGCAGTCAAACCTCTCTCTGCTAATGATAATCTGTATTTGCAGCCGCTCAACAGCGCTAGCATCACTGCCTCAGCTCCACCTCAGATCATCAGGCATTCGATTCTCATAAGGAGCGTGCAACCTAGATACCTTGCATGCACAGTTCACAGTAGGGTTCATGCTCCTATGAGAATCTAAGGAGCTGCTGATCTGACAGGAAGCCGAACTCAGGTGGTAACACGAGCGATGGGGAGCGGCTGTAAATACAGATAAAGCTTCACTGGCTGGCCCGCCACTCACCTCCTGCTGTGCCACCCAGTTCCTAACAGGCCACAGACCGGTACCAGTCTGTGGCCCAGGGTTTCAGGACCCCTGCCATAATCTATTTCACTCACCCACTGAAATAGTTACCTCTTGAAAATGCAACATTAATTCAAAAGTGTTTATACTTATTTGCTTCAGTAAAAGCCTTTTCTAGTGTTAGCTTGCAAGCTAGCACACAAAATTTAGTAAGATTTCTAACTCACAGGGGAACAATTCTTGTAGGTAATTCCTCTCTCCAAAAGAGTATTCCTGGAGTGTAAACCAACTCATTCTTTTAGGTTACAAAGCTGAGGAACCTCAAATCATACCTACATTATTTTTTACATACAAGGAGAAAGTATGTGCAAATAAGTACATAGAATAGAAGATCTAGTTGACGGCAAGTCTGCTGAAATTCACAAGGAGAATGCCAAGGTCTCAATTATTGCTTGTACTCTTGTCTAGCATCCTACATCTGTATTTAAGAACCTTCTTCCCCCCCCCCCCCTTTTTCTTCTAAGCCCTCTTCTAGGACTATGTAATTATAACTGCTCTATGAAAAGGAGGCCTTGAAACCATTCCAATTTAGGTCACCTCTCCCACAAAGCTATATTGTGTCTAAATGTTCTCAACTGTCTGAGATCACAGCAACTCTAGCACGGAAAAGTAGATGGAAAAACATTTTTTCTTATTTTAAATACAAAAAGTCTGATTGCATAGCCAGATAATTACAACATGTCAACTACATAATGTCAAATTACAACATCATTTTGGTGTCATACTTCTCTTCTACTACAATATAATTTCATTAAGGACTAAAGCTTGACATTCAGCTATAAATCATATAAGATCTTTTAGAAAAAATATGATAAAAGATATTAACTTTTAAATAAGCAACAGTCACCTATTGGAGCCATGTATCATTCTTTTGGCCACGAGATCTGAGTCCCCTTCTTTATGAAACAGTCCTCTTCCTACTATCAAACCAGAAAATGCCAGATACTCCCTTTTCACTTCTGTAAAACATGGGCACATAAACAAGGCCACGCTGATCATTAATACTCATCCCAATTTTTGAATCAAAAGCTTAATGGCAAGGATAAGGGACCATTATTCAGAACCCATTATTAGTATTGGGTGGCCCCAACTATAACCAGCCTCTAAAAGGACAGAGCAGTGCCCAGTGTCAGTGACACTGGTGTGGGTGGTACAAGCTGCAGTGTCCCTCTCTGCACGGCAGCAGCAGCAAGCCCTCACTCCATCAGTTCTGCAGTGTAATTTGAAGCCCTGCTCCTGGCCCTCTAGCCCTCAGCCTGGTCATCAGGCCCTTCCAGAGAGGCTGTGAGCTGCCCAATACATTTCTAATAAATTCCTTTTCTGCTTAAACTAGCCTAAGTCAGCTACTGTTGCTTACAACTAAGACCCTGATTGATACAGTATCTTGGTCTACTTAATTTTACATATTTTTGGCATTATATAATCTCATTAACTATAAGTCTCCTCAAAGCACAGATGGGATCCTATGTAAGGACATAGGTTCAGGGGGAAAGAAAAAAAAAATATATATATATATAATGTTAACTCTTTGCAATGAATAGATCTTCACTGATTCTAAAAGAATGAAAAACAGTATGGCTGTAAAGGAAAAACTCAGCTTTTTCCTTTCTATGTAGGGAAAAATCCAGTTCTTTCCTACTGCATCTTTCTTTACCTTCAGAAAGAACACTTCACTGCTAATCACCAAATGTGTTGAGGTTTTTCCCCACACCAAACAATTCTCTGCAACACCAGCTAGGTGTCCTACAACTGAAAACAATTCTGACACTATCTACCCATAGATAGCATCAGATTCCACAGGTTAATGGCTCAGTCCCACAAGACTATCCCCCCAACCACACACACACACACACACACACACACACACACACACACACATTCAGACACCAGTCCAGCTGCAAGCCCAGGTTGTCACCTGTGCTTCTGACCAAACCACTATAGATTGGAGATTACAATGATCCCCACGCTGGGTTCAACTAATTTGCTACTACAGCTCCCAGAACTCAGGGAAACATTACTTTCATTTATCAGTTTATTATAAAAGGATATGATAAAGGATACAAATCAACAACCAGATGGAAGAGATACACAGGGCAAAGTACAGAGAAAGGGCTTGGAGCTTCCATGCTTCAAGAGCACCACCTTCCCTGCACCTCCAAGTGTTCACAAACCTGGAAGCTCCCTGAACCCTGTTTGGGGGGACCTTATGGAGGCTTCATTACATAGGCATGGTTGATTAAATCACTGACCATTGGCAACTGACTCAACCTTCACTCCCCCTCTGCTTCCCAGAGGTCAGGAGGGTGGGACTGAAAATTCCAATGCTCTAATAACAGGGTTGGTTCTACTGGCAACCAGCCTGCATCCTTAGGTGGGGTCCAAGAGTCATCTTGTTGACATTAACAAAAGAAAACCTTTGGCTCTCAGTTGCTTAGGAAATCCCAGGAGTTTAGGAGCTCTGTGCCAGAAACAGGGAGGAAGATCAAATACATATTTCTTACTATAAACACAATATCACAATAGTATATATATAAAAGAACATGAACTTTGAGTCAGAAAGAGCTACTTTTCATTGCTTACTTGCTGTGAAATCTTGGGGAAGTTCTTTAAACTCTCTGGGCCTCAGTTTTCTCATTGGAAAAAATGAGGATGATAACACTCATTCTGTAGGGTTACTTCCAGGATAACAGATAATACATCTAAAACACCAATTCCAGAATCTGACATGTATTTGATGCTAAACAAAATTTTATACTCCTACCCTCTCTGCCCATCCTCTCAATGTCAAATGCAAACTCATCTCCAGGAATTCTTTGTTCCCAACTAGGGAAAAGGAAAGTAAAATTCACTCCTGGACCCAATCTGACCAAAGCACTGGTGTTTGGTGTACTAGTTAACATACTGTCTTCCCTACATTTCTAATATACTGTCTTTCTCCTATTTCTAGATTTTCTGATTACCTCCTACACATGAATTACTGTCTTTACATCTATGAACACATATATTTATATTAGGTTGTCAGATTCAATTTTATTAATGCAACTGTCCTAACAAAACGAAAACAATTAAGGTCAACTCAAAGCCACTCAACTATCTAAGAGTAGGTGCTAATTTCCCTTTACTTCTTGATCAGAGCTGGAGTCAAACGCACGTGTGTTTGTTCTCCTGCATATGTAAGATGTGTGGGATTGGCAAGGGGCAGCAAAGGCAAACACTGAAAAGGAAATGGAACTCTCACCCACAGGAGGTAGAAGCCCTCCATGCCAATGCATTCCAGAGAATATTAGAGACACCTGAGGGGCTTTAGTAATCCTCTGATTCAACTGCTTCACTTCACAGACATAAAAAATGAGGCCCAGGAAGACTGGTTGAAGATGGTGGAGAAGAATTCTTGTGAGAGCACTGCAATCACAACTAATTGCTGAATGATCATTGGCAGGAAGACACTGGAACTCACCAAAAAAGATACCCCACATCCAAAGACAAAGGGGAAGCTGCAATGAGACGGTAGGAGGGGCACAATCATGATAAAATCAAATCATAACTGCTGGGTGGGTGACTCACAAACTGGAGAATAATTATACCACAGAAGTCCACCCACTGGAGTGAAGCTTCTGAGCCCCACATCAGGCTTCCCAACCTGGGGGTCCGGCAACAGGAGGGGGAATTCCCAAAGAATCAGACTTTGAAGGCTAGCGGGATTTCATTGCAGGACTTTGACAGGACTGGGGAAAACAGAGACTCCACTCTTGGAGGGCACAGACAAAGTAGTATGTACATCAGGACCCACAGGGAAGGAGCAGTGACCAGACCTTCCTGCTAGTGTTGAAGGGTCTCCTGCAGAGGTTGGGGGTGGCTCTGGCTCACCATGGGGACAAGGACACGGGCAGCAGAAGTTCTGGGAAGCACTCCTTGACATGAGCCCTCCCAGAATCTGGAGTCTGCCAATGGCCCCACCAAAGAGCCTGTAGCCTACAGGGCTGGGTGGCCTCAGGCCAAACAACCAACAGGGAGGGAACTCAGCTCCACCCATCAATAGACAAGTGGATTAAAGTTTTACTGAGCTCTGCCCACTAGAGCAACACCCAGCTATACACACCACCAGTCCTTCCCATCAGGAAGCTTCTACAAGCCTCTTAGAGAGCCTCATCCACAAGAGGGCAGACAGCAGAAGCAAGAGAAACTATAAGCTTGCAGCCTGTGGAACAAAAACCATATTCACAGAAAGACAGACAAAATGAAAAGGCAGAGGACTATGTACCAGATGAAGGAACAAGATAAGACCCCAGAAAAACAACTAAATGAAGTGGAGATAGGCAACCTTCCTGAAAAAGAATTCAGAATAATGATAGTGAAGATGATACAGGACCTCAAACAAAGAATGAAGCAAAGATCGAGAAGATGCAAAGACCCAGAAGAATTAAAGAATACACACTTAGAATAATTTAAAAAACAAACAAACAGAGATGAACAATACAATAACTGAAATGAAAAATACACTAGAAGGAATCAATAGCAGAACGACTGAGGGAGAAGAACGGATAAGTAACCTAGAAGACAGAATGGTGGAATTCACTGCCACAAAACAGAATAAAGAAAAAAGAATGATAAGAAATGAAGACGGCCTAAGAGACCTCTGGAACAACATTAAACACACCAACATACGCATTATAGAGGTCCCAGAAGGAGAAGAGACAGAGAAAGAAAGAAGCAGGGATTATAGTCAAGAACTTCCTAACATGAGAAAGGAAATAGCCACCCAAGTCCAGGAAGCACAGAGAGTCCCAGGCAGGATAAACCCAAGGAGAAAAACACTGAGACACACAGTAATCAAACTGACAAAAATTAAAGACAAAGAAAAATTATTAAAAGCAACAAGGGAAAAAGGACAAATAACATACAAGGGAACTCCCATAAGGTTAACAGCTGATTTCTCAGCAGAAACTCTACAAGCCAGAAGGGACTGCAACGATACATTTAAAGTGATGAAAGCGAAGAACCTACAACCAAGATTACTCTACCCGGCAAGGATCTCATTCAGGTTCAAAGGAGAAATCAAAAGCTTTACAGACAAGCAAAAGCTAAGGGAATTCAGCACCACCAAACCAGATCTACAACAAATCCTAAAGGAGTTTCTCTAAGTGGGAAACACAAGAGAAGGAACTACAAAAACAAACCAAAAACAATTAAGAAAATGGTAACAGGAACATACATATTGATAATTACCTTAAATGTGAATGGATTAAATGCTCCAACCAAAAGACACAGGCTTGATGAATGGATACAAAAACAAGACCCATATATATGCTGTCTACAAGAGACCCATGTCAGATCTAGGGACACATACAGACTGAAAATGAGGGGATGGAGAAAGATATTCCATGTAAATGGAAATCAAAAGAAAGCTGGATTAGCAACAGTCAGATCAGATAAAATAGACCTTAAAATAAAGAATGTTATAAGAGACAAGGCATGATACTACATAATGATCAAGGGATCAGTCCAAGAAAAAGATATAACAATTACAAATATATATGCACCCAATAGAAGCACCTCAATACATAAGGCCAATGCTAACAGCTATAAAAAAGGAAATCGACAGTAACAAAATAATAGTGGAGGACTTTAACACCTCACTTACACCAATGGACAGATCACCTAGACAGAAAATTAATGAGGAAACACAAGCTTTAAATGACACAACAGACCAGATAGATTTAATTCATATTTATAGGACATCCCATCTGAAAACAGCAGATTTCACTTTCTTCTGAAGTGCATATGGAACATTCTCCAGGATAGATCACATCTTGGGTCACAAATCAAGCCTTGGTAAATTTAAGAAAACTGAAATCATATCAAGCATATTTTCTGACCACAATGCTGTGAGAATAGAAATAAATTACAGGGAAAAAAAAGGGTACAAAACACAAACACATGGAGGGTACACAATACATTACTAAATAAACAAGAGATCACCGAAGAAATCAAAGAGGAGATCAACATATACCTAGAGACAAATGATAATGAAAACACAATTATCCAAAACCTATGGGATGCAGAAAAGCAGTCCTGAGAGGAAGTTTACAGCAATACAATCCTACCTCAAGAAACAAGAAAAACCTCAAACAATCTAACCTTACACCTAAAGGAACTACAGAAAGAAAAACAAACAAAACCCAAAGTTAGTAGAAAGAAATCATAAAGATCAGAGCAGAAATAAATGAAATGGAAATGAAAAAAACAATAGCAAAGGTCAATAAAACTAAAAGCTGGTTCTTTGAGAAGATAAACAAAATTGATAAGCCTTTAGTCAGACTCATCAAGAAAAAGAGGGAGAGGCCTCAAATAAATAAAATTAGAAATAAAAAAGGAGACGTTACAACGGATACCCCAGAAATACAAAGCATCCTAAGAGACTACTACAAGCAACTCTATGCCAATAAAATGGACAACCTGGAAGAAATGGAGAAATTCTTAGAAAGGTATAACCTTCCAAAACTGAACCAGGAAGAAACAGAAGATATGAACAGACCAATCACAAGTAATGAAATTAAAACTATCCGTAAAAAACTTCCCCAAAAAAGTCCAGGACCAGATGGCTTCACAGGTGAATTCTATCAAACATACAAGGAAGAGCTAACATCCATCCTTCTCAAACTCTTACAAAAACTTGCAGAGGAAGGAACACTCCCAAACTCATTCTATGAGGCCACCATCATCCTGACACCAAAACCAGACAAAGATACTACAAAAAAAGAAAATTACAGACCAATATCACCGATGAATATAGATGCAAAAGTCCTCAACAAAATACGAGCAAACAGAATCCAACAACACATTAGAAGGATCATACACCACGATCAATTGGGATTTATCCCAGGGATGCAAGGATTCTTCAATATATGCAAATCAATCGATGTGATACATCATATTAACAAATTGAAGAATAAAAACCATATGATCATCAATAGATTCAGAAAAAGCTTCTGACAAAATTCAACACTGACTTATGATAAAAATTCTCCAGAAAGTGGGCACAGAGGGAACCTACCTTAACATAATAAAGGCCGTACATGACAAACCCACAGCAAACATCATTCTCAGTGGTGAAAACCTGAAAGCATTTCCCCTAAGACCAGGAAGAAGACAAGAATGTCCACTCTCACCACTCTTATTCAACATAGATTTGGAAGTCCTGGCTATGGCAATCAGAAAAGAAAAAGAAATAAAAGGAATGCAAATTGGAAAACAAGAAGTAAAACCATCACTGTTTGCAGATGACATGATACTATACATAAAGAATCCTAAAGATGCTACCAGAAAACTACTAGAGCTAATCAACGAATTTGGTAAAGTTGCAGGATACAAAATTAATGCACAGCAATCTCTTGTATTCCTATACACCAATGATGAAAAATTTGAAAGAGAAATTAAGGAAACAATCCCATTCACCAATGCAACAAAAAGAATAAACCACCTAGTAATAAACCTAACTAAGGAGGTAAAAGAACTGTGTGCAGAAAACTGTAAGACACTGAAGAAAGAAATAAAAGATCACACAAACAGATGGAGAGATATACCATGTTCTTGGATTGGAAGAATCAACATTGTGAAAATGACTATACTACCAAAAGCAATCTACAGACTCAATGTAATCCTTATCAAACTACCAATGGCATTTTTCACAGAACTAGAACAAAAAATTTCACAATTTGTATGGAAACACAACAAGCCAAAAAGCCAAATCAATCTTGAGAAAGAAAAACGGAGCTGGAGGAATCAGGCTCCCTGACTTCAGACTATATTACAAAGCTACAGTAATCAAGACAATATGGTACTGGCACAAAAACAGAAATATAGATCAATGGAACAGAATAGAAAGCCCAGAGATAAACCCACAAACCTATGGTAAACTTGTCTATGACAAAGGAGGCAAGGATATATAGTAGAGAAAAGACAGTCTGTTCAATAAGTGATGCTGGTAAAACTGGACAGTTCCACATAAAAGAATGAAATTAGAACACTTCCTAACACCATACACAAAAATAAACTCAAAATGGATTAAAGGAGAGACCTTCAAAATGGTGGAAGAGTAAGACGTTGAGATCACCTTCCTTCCCACAAATACATCAGAAATACATCTACATGTGGAACAACTCCTACAGAACACCTACTGAACACTGGCAGAAGACCTCAGACTTCCCAAAAGGCAAGAAATTCCCCACGTACCTGGGTAGGGCAAAAGAAAAAAAGAAAAAACAGAGACAAAAGAATAGGGATGGGACCTGCACCTCGGGGAGGGAGCTGTGAAGGAGGAAAAGTTTCCACACACTAGGAAGTCCCTTCACTGGTGTAGATGGGGTGTTGGTCGGGGGGACACTTCAGAGCCACAGAGAAGAGTGAAGCAATAGGGGTGCAGAGGGCAAAGCAGAGAGATTCCTGCACAGAGGATCAGTGCCAACCAGCACTCACCAGCCCAAGAGTCTTGTCTGCTCACCCGCCAGGATGGGTGGGAGTTGGGAGCTGAGGCTTGGGTTTCAGAGGTCAGATCCCACGGAGAGGACTGGGGTTGGCTGCGTGAACACAGCCTGAAGGGGGCTAGTGCCCCACAGCTAGCTGGGAGGGAGTCCAGGAAAAAGTCTGGACTTGCCTAAGAGGCAAGAAACCATTGTTTCAGGGTGCACGAGGAGAGGGGATTCAGAGCACCAACTAAATGAGCTCCAGAGATGGGTGTGAGCCACGGCTATCAGTGCAGACACCAGAGAAGGGAATGAGATGCTAAGGCTGCTGTAGCAGCCAACAAGAAGCCTGTGTGCAAGCACAGGTCACTGTCCACACCTTCCCTCCCAGGAGCCTGTGTAGCCTGACACTGCCAGAGTTCCGTGATCCAGGGACAACTTCCCCGGGAGAACGCATGGCACGCCTCAGGCTGTTGCAACATCATATTGGTCTCTGATGCCGCAGGCTCGGCCCACATTCCGTACCCCTCCCTACACCTCCCCAGCCTGAATGAGCCAGAGCCCCCTAATCAGCTGCTACTTTAACCACGTCCTGTCTGTGAGGGAACAGATGCCCTCAGGTGACCTACACACAGAGGCAGGGCCAAATCCAAAGCTGAAACCCAGGAGCTGTGTGAACAAAGAAGAGAAAGGGAAATATCTCCCAGCATCCTCGGGACCAGTCGATTAAATCCTCACGATCAATGTGATGTACCCTGAATCTCTGGAATACCTGAATAGACAACGAATCATCCCAAAATTGAGGCTGTGGACTTTGGGAGCAAAGATATATATTTTTTTTTCCTTTTTCTCTTTTTGTGAGTACGTATGTGTATGCTTCTGCATCTGATTTTGTCTGTATAACTTTGCTTTTACCATGTGTCCTGGGTTCTGTGGGTCAGTATTTTGCTTTTTGGTTTATTTTTAGTATAGTTTTTAGCACTTGTTATCATTGGTGGGTTTGTTTTCTGCTTTGGTTTCTCTCTTCTTTCTTTCTTTCTTTCTTTTTTTTTCTTTTTTTAATTCCTTTTTTTAAATTTTTAATAATTATTTTAAATTTTATTTTAATAACTTTCTTTTACTTTATTCTTTTTTCTTTCTTTTTTTCTCCCTTTTCTTCTGAGCCATGTGGTTGACAGGGTCTTGGTGCTCTGGCCAGGTGTCAGGCCTGTGCCTCTGAGGTGGGAGAGCCAAGTTCAGGACATGAGTCCACCAGAAACCTCCCGGCTCCACGTAATATCAAATGGCAAAAGCTCTCCCAGAGATCTCCATCTCAATGCCAAGACCCAGCTCCACTCAACGACCAGCAAGCTACAGTGCTGGACACCCGGTGCCAAACAACCAGCAAGAAAGGAACACAGCCCCACCCATTAGCAGAGAGGCTGCCTAAAATCATAATATGGTCAAGGACACACCAAAACACACCACTGGACACAGTCCTGCCCACCAGAAAGACAAGATCCAGCCTCATCCACCAGAAAACAGGAACCAATCCCCTCCACCAAGAAGCCTATGCAACCCATTGAACCAACCTTACCCAGTGTGGGCAGACACCAAAAACAAAGGGAACTAAGAAGCTGCAGCCTGCAAAAAGGAGACCCCAGGGCTTCCCTGGTGGCGCAGTGGTTGAGAATCCACCTGCCGATGCAGGGGACACGGGTTCGTGCCCCGGTCTGGGAAGATCCCACATGCCGCGGAGCGGCTGGGCCCGTAAGCCATGGCCGCTGAGCCTGCGCGTCCGGAGCCTGTGCTCCGCAACGGGAGAGGCCACAACAGTGAAGCCCGAATACCACAAAAAAAAAAAAAAAAAAAAAAAGGAGACCCCAAACACAGTAAGTTATGCAAAATGAGAAGACAGAGAAACACCCAGCAGATGAAGGAGCAATATAAAAACCCACCAGATCAAACAAATGAAGAGGAAATAGGCAGTCTACCTGAAAAAGAATTCAGTGTAATGATAGTAAGGATGATCCAAAATCTTGAAAAAAAATGGAGAAAATACAAGACACATTTAACAAGGATCTAGAAGAACTAAAGAGCAAGAAAACAATGATGAACAACACAATAAATGAAATATAAAATTCTCTAGAAAGACTCAATAGCAGAATGACTGAGGCAGAAGAACCAATAAGTGACCTGGAAGATAAAATAATAGAAATAACTACTGCAGAGCAGAATAAAGAAAAAAGAATGAAAATAATTGAGGACAGTCTCAGAGACCTCTGGGACAATATTAAACACACCAACATTCGAATTACAGGGTTCCCAGAAAAAGAAGAGAAAAAGAAAGGGACTGAGAAAATATTTGAAGAGATTATAATTGAAAACTTCCCTAATATGGGAAAGGAAATAGTTAATCAAGTCCAGGAAGCACAGAGAGCCCTATACAGGATAAATCCAAGGAGAAACACGCCAAGACACATATTAATCAAACTATCAAAAATTAAATGCACAGAAAAAACATTAAAAGCAGCAACGGAAAAACAACAAATAACATACAAGGGAATCTCCATAAGGTTAACAGCTGATCTTTCAGCAGAAACTCTGCAAGCCAGAAGGGAGTGGCAGGACATACCTAAAGTGATGAAAGGGAAAAACCTACAACCAAGATTACTCCACCCGGCAAGGATCTCATTCAGATTTGACAGAGAAAGTAAAACCTTTACAGACAAGCAAAAGCTAAGAGAATTCAGTACCACCAAACCAGCTTCACAACAAATGCTAAAGGAACTTCTCTAGGCAGGAAACACAAGAGAAATAAAAGACCTACAATAACAAACACAAAACAATTAAGAAAATGGGAGTAGGAACATATATATCGATAATTACTTAAATGTGAATGGATTAAATGCTCCAACTAAAAGATACAGACTGGCTGAACAGATACAAAAACAGGACTCATATATATGCTTGTCAACAAGAGACCCACTTCAGACCTAGGGACACATACAGACTGAAAGTGAGGGGATGGAAAAACATATTCCATGCAAATGGAAGTCAAAAGAGAGCTGGAGTAGCAATTCTCATACCAGAGAAAATAGATTTTAAAATAAAGACTATTATAAAAGACAAAGAAGGACACTACACAATGATCAAGGGATCAATCCACGAAGAAGATATTGTAAATTGTATATACAATTGTAAATATATATGCACCCAACATAGGAGCACCTCATTACATAAGGGAAATGCTAACACCATAAAAGGGGAAATCGACAGTAATATAATCATAGTTGGGGACTTTAACACCCCACTTTCACCAATGGACAGATCATCCAAAATGAAAATAAATAAGGAAACACAAGCCTCAAATGAAACATCAAACAAGATAGACTTAATTGATATTTATAGGACATTCCATCCAAAAACAACAGAATACACTTTCTTCTCAAGTGCTCATGGAACATTCTCCAGGATAGATAATATCTTGGGACACAAATCAAGGCTTGGTAAATTTAACAAAATTGAAATCGTATCAAGTATCTTTTCCGAACATAATGCTATGAGACTAGATATCAATTACTGGAAAAGATCTGTAAAAAATACAAATATATGGAGGCTAAACAATACACTACTCAATAACGAAGTGATCACTGAAGAAATCAAAGAGAAAATTTTAAAAATACCTAGAAACAAATGACAATGAAAACACGATGACTCAAAACCTATGGGATGCAGCAAAAGCAGTTCTAAGAGGGAAGCTTATAGCAATACAATCCTACCTCAAGAAATATCTCAAATAAACAACCTAACCTTACACCTAAAGCAATTAGAGAAAGAACATAAAACCCCAAAGTTAGCAGAAGGAGAAAAATCAGAAAGATCAGAGCAGAAATAAATGAAAAAGAAATGAAGGAAACAATAGCAAAGATCAATAAAACTAAAAGCTGGTTCTTTGAGAAGATCAACAAAATTGATAAACCATTAGCCAGACTCATCAAAACAAAAAGAGAGAAGACTCAAATCAATAGAATTAGAAATGAAAATGGAGAAGTAACAACTGACACTGCAAAAATACAAAAGATAATGAGAGATTACTACAAGCAACTCTATGCCAATAAAAAGGACAACCTGGAAGAAATGGACAAATTCTTAGAAATGCACAACCTTCTGAGCCTGAACCAGGAAGAAATAGAAAATATAAACAGACCAATCACAAGCACTCAAGTTGAGACTGTGATTAAAAATCTTCCAACAAACAAAAGCCCAGGACCAGATGACTTCAAAGGTGAATTCTACCAAACATTTAGAGAAGAGTTAACACCTATCCTTCTCAAACTCTTCCAAAATATAGCACAGGGAGGAACACTTAAACTCATTCTACGAGGCCACCATCACTCTGATACCAAAACCAGACAAAGAAGTCACAAAGAAAGAAAACTACAGGCCAATATCACTGATGAACATAGATGCAAAAATCCTCAACAAAATACTAGCAAATAACCCAACAGCACATTAAAAGGATCATACATCATGATCAAGTGGGGTTATCACAGGAATGCAAGGATTTTTCAATATACGCAAATCAATCAATGTGATACACCATATTAACAAATTGAAGGAGAAAACCCATATGATCATCTCAATAGATGCAGAATAGCTTTTGACAAAATTCAATACCCATGTATGATAAAAACCCTGCAGAAAGTAGGCATAGAGGGAACTTTCCTCAACATAATAAAGGCCATATATGACAAACCCACAGCCAACATCATTCTCAATGGAGATAAACTGAAACCATTTCCACTAAGATCAGGAATAGGACAAGGTTGCCCACTCTCACCACTATTATTTAACATAGTTTGGGAAGTTTTAGCCACAACAATCAGAGAAGAAAAGGAAATAAAAGGAATCCAAATCAGAAAAGAGGAAGTAAAGCTGTCACTGTTTGCAGTGACATCTACTAGTGTTACTATACCTAGAGAATCCTAAAGATGCTACCAGAAAACTACTAGAGCTAATCAATGAATCTGGTAAAGTAGCAGGATACAAAATTAATGCACAGAAATCTCTTGCATTCCTATACACCAATGATGAAAAATCTGAAAGAGAATTTAAGGAAACACTCACATATACCATTGCAACAAAAAGTATAAAATACCTAGGAGTAAACCTACCTAAGGAGACAAAAGATCTGTATGCAGAAAATTATAAGACACTGATGAAAGAAATTAAAGATGATACAAATAGATGGAGAGACAGACCATGTTCTTGTACTGGAAGAATCAACATTGTCAAAATGACTATACTTCCCAAAGCAATCTACAGATTCAGTGCAGTCCCTACAAAACTACCAATGGCATTTTTCACAGAACTAGAACAAAAACTTTCACAATTTGTATGGAAACACAAAAGACCCCAAATAGCCAAAGTAATCTTGTGAAAGAAAAACGGAGCTGGAGGAATCAGGCTTCCTGACTTCAGATTATAATACAAAGCTACAGGAATCAAGACAATATGGCACTGGTACAGAAACAGAAATATAGAAAAATGGAACAGGATAGAAAGCCCAGAGATAAAACCACACACGTATGGTCACCTTAATTTTGACAAAGGAGGCAAGAATATGCAATGGAGGAAAAACAGCCTCTTCAATAAGTGGTGCTGGGAAAACTGGACAGCTACATGTAAAAGAATGAAATCAGAACACTCCCTAACACCATACACAAAAATAAACTCAAAATGGATTAAAGACCTAAATGTAAGGCCAGACACTGTAAAACTCTTAGAAGAAAACATAGGTAGGACACTCCATGACATAAATAACAGCAAGATCCTCTTTGACCCACCTCCTAGAGAAATGTTAATAAAAACAAAAACAAACAAATGGGACTGAATGAAACTTAAAATCTTTTGCACAGCAACAGAAACCATAAACAAGACGAAAAGAAAACCCTCAGAATGGGAGAAAATATTTGCAAATGAAGCAACTGACAAAGGATTAATCTCCAAAATTTACAAGAGCTCAATATGAAAAAAACAAACAACTCTATCCAAAAATGGGCAGAAGACCTAAATAGACATTTTTCCAAAGATGATAGATTGCCAACAAACACATGAAAGAATGCTCAACATCATTAATCATTAGAGAAATGCAAATCAAAACTACAATGAGGTATCACCTCACACCAGTCAGAATGGCCATCCATCAAAAAATTTACAAACAATAAATACTGGAGAGGGTGTGGAGAAAAGGAACCCTCATGCTTTGTTGGTGGGAATGTAAATTGATACAGGCACTATGGAGAACAGTATGGAGGTTTCTTCAAAAGCTAAAAATAGAACTACCATACAACCCAGCAATCCCACTACTGGGCATATACCCTAAGAAAACCATAATTCAAAAAGAGTCATGTACCAAAATGTTCATTGCAGCTCTATTTACAGTAGCCAGGACATGGAAGCAACCTAAGTGTCCATCGACAGATGAATGGATAAAGAAGATGTGGCACATATATACAATGGAATATTACTCAGCCATAAAAAGAAACGAAATTGAGTTATTTGTAGTGAGGTGGATGGACCTAGAGTCTGTCATACAGAGTGAAGTAAGTCAGAAAGAGAAAAACAAATACTGCATGCTAACTCATATATATGGAATCTAAAAGTAAATAAGTAAATAAAATGGTTATGAAGAACCTAGGGGTAGGACAGGAATAAAGACACAGATGTAGAGAATGGACTTGAGGCCACAGGGAGGGGGAAGGGTAAGCTGGGACGAAGTGAGAGTGGCATGGACTTATATATACTACCAAATGTAAAGTAGATAGCTAGTGGGAAGCAGCCGCATAGCACAGGGAGATCAGCTGGGTGCTTTGTGACCACCTAGAGGGGTGGGATAGGGAGGGTGCGAAGGAGGCACAAGAGGGAGGAGATATGGTGATAAATGTATATGTGTAGCTGATTCACTATGTTATAAAGCAGAAACTAACACCACTGTAAAGCAATTATACTCCAATAAAGATGTTAAGGGCCTCCCTGGTGGCGCAGTGGTTGAGAATCCGTCTGCCGATGCAGGGGACACGGGTTCGTGCCCCGGTCCGGGAAGATCCCACATGCTGCGGAGAGGCTGGGCCCGTGAGCCATGGCCCCGGAGCCTGTGCTCCACAACAGGAGAGGCCACAACAGTGAGAGGCCCGCGTACCGCAAAAATAAATAAATAAATAAATAAAGTTTAAAAAAAAAAAGATGTTAAAAACAAACAAACAAACAACCCAATCAAATAATGGGCAATAGACCTAAATAGACATTTCTCCAAAGAAGACATACAGATGGCCAAGAAGCACATGAAAACCAGCTCAACATCACTAATTATTAAGAAATGCCAATCAAAATTACAATGAGATATCACTTCACACCGGTCAGAATGGGCATCATCAGAAAATCTACAAACAACAAATGCTGGAGAGGATGTGGAGAAAAGGGAACCCTCTTGCACTGTTGGTGGGAATGTAAATTGATACAGGCACTATGGAAACAGTATGGAGGATCCTTAGAAAACTAAAAAGAGAACTACCATACCACTCAGCAATTCCACTACTGGGCATATACCCTGAGAAAAACATAATTCAAAAAGACACATGCACCCCAATGTTCATTGCAGCACTATTTACAATAGCCAGGTCACGGAAGCAACCTAAATGCCCACTGACAGAAAAATGGAAAAAGAAGATGTGGCACATATATACAATGGAATATTATTCAGCCATTAAAGGAAGGAAATTGGGTCATTTGTAGAGACGTGGATGGACCTAGAGACTGTGATACAGAGTAAAGTAATGCAGAAAGAGTAAAACAAATATTGTATATTAACGCATATATGTGTCATCTAGAAAAATGGCACAGATGAACCAGTTTGCAAGGCAGAAACAGGGACACAGATGTAGAGGACAAACATATGGACACCAAGGGGGGAAAGCGGATGGAGTTGGGGGCTGGGGGGGGGTAGGTGTGATGAATTGGGAGATTGGGATTGACAATATATACACTAATATGTATAAAATAGATAACTAATAAGAACCTGCTATATTTAAAAAGTTTTAAAATTTTTTAAAAAATGAGGCCCACATTGACTTTCCAAAGCAACCAGTTAATAACAGAACAGGGATTAGCACCAAGTTCTTCTAGTTGATGGTCCACAGCTTTTCCCACCAAACCATGAACGAAAGAAAAATGATGATGGGTTTGGAATGTCTTCCCCATCAGCATCTGGACCACCTCTGGCCTAGTATTACAGTATTTTAAGTATCACCAGGTTGTGCCCCTGCTTACCCAACTCCAGTTCCCTGCTGACACCTACGAGGCACTAGATTAGCCGGTCTCTACTTACAACTGAGTCTTCAAATGCTGGAACTGTAGGCCATCCACTTTCCTACTCACTCAGACACTGCATTGTCTCAAGGGCAGCCATCTGAGGCCGGCTATTAAAACAGGCTCTGGGAATGTTAAGGGGTATCTCGTAGGAAAGAAAGCCTGAGGTATGAAGGTTATTTTGCTTCCAAACTGGTTTATGCTTTTTGAATGAGACATTGGTTCTTAAGGGACATTGCCAACACTCTGCTCCATGTTTTTCACACATTAAAAAAAAATTTTCTTTTTGCTAAGTCAGTCCATCCAGAACGAATGAAATGTAACCTTGCTTTAGGCCCGCATGTTCTAAATGTCCTCAGAACGTATAAATGTCCTCATAAGTAGTCACCCTGGAAGCACAGATTTCGTGTTGCCATGTGGTTTTCATTCCCCTCACCTCTCCATTCCAACAACCATATACAAGCCAAAATTCAGCAGTGTGTAAGAATCAAAAAGAGAGCAAAGGCTGTTTCCCTCAAGTCCTAATAATCCTTCAAAATAATAAAGCACTAGAAATATCCTTGCTGTACTGTCCTAAACCACTAAATTCCCAACACCAAAATAAACTCTACAGAGCAAAGATTTTTTTTAAGGTGAAAATGCTATAAAAAAAGTGGGTAAAATTTATTATATTTTTATAACCACAGGGGTAAAGATGACCTTTATAAACACAATACAAAATGTCTATGACTCCATCAAATGTAAAGCATCTGTACAGCCAAAAGCCATCAAGCCAGAAGACAAATCACAACATAAGAGAAATATTTGCAACACAACAGATAAAAGACTATTCATCTACTACAACATATACTTTACAAATCAATGTTTAAGAAATTTTTGTGGTAAAACAGATACAGCATAAAAAACAATGAAAATGGGAGTCAGGAGGAAGATGGCGGAAGAGTAAGACGCAGAGATCACCTTCCAACTCACAGATACATCAGAAATACATCTACATGTGGAACAGCTCCTACAGAACACCTACTGAATGCTGGCAGAAGACCTCAGACCTCCCAAAGGCTGAGTGGATGAAAGGCTCTTGGCGCTCCAGCCAGGAGTCAGTGCTGTGCCTCTGAGGAGGGAGAGCCAAGTTCAGGACACTGATCCACAAGAGACCTCCCAGCTCCACATGATATCAAACGGTGAAAATCTCCCAGAGATCTCCATCTCAACGCCAAGACCCAGCTTCACTCAACGACCAGCAAGCTACAGTGCTGGACATCCTATGCCAAACAACTAGCAAGACAGGAACACAACCCCACCCATTAGCAGAGAGGCTGCCTAAAATCATAATAAGGCCACAGACACCCCAAAACACACCACCAGATGTGGACCTGCCCACCAGAAAGACAAGACCCAGCCTCATCCACCAGAACACAGGCACTAGTCCCCCTCCACCACGAAGCCTAAACAACCAACTGAACCAACCTTAACCACTGGGGACAGACACCAAAAACAACGGGAACTATGAACCTGCAGCCTGCAAAACGGAGACCCCAAACACAGTAGGATAAGCAAAATGAGAAGACAGAAAAACACACAGCAGATGGAGCAAAGTAAAAACCCAAGAGACCTAACAAATGAAGAGGAAATAGGCAGTCTACCTGAAAAAGAATTCAGAATAATGATACTAAAGATGATCCAAAATCTTGGAAATAGAGAAAATGCAAGAAACATTTAACAAGTACCTAGAAAAACTAAAGAGGAAACAAGCAATGATGAACAACACAATAAATGAAATTAAAAATACTCTAGAAGGGATCAATAGCAGAATAACTGAGGCAGAAGAAAGGATAAGTGACTTGGAAGACAAAATAGTGGAAATAAGTACTGCAGAGCAGAATAAAGAAAAAAGAATGAAAAGAACTGAGGACAGTCTCAGAGACCTCTGGGACAACATTAAATGCACCAATATTCGAATTATAGGGGTCCCAGAAGAAGAGAAAACGAAAGGGACTGAGAAAATATCAGAAGAGATTACAGTTGAAAACTTCCATAATATGGGAAATGAAAGTTACTCAAGTCCAGAAAGCACAGAGAGTCCCACACAGGAAAAATCCAAGGAGAAACACACCAAGACACGTATTAATCAAAAATTAAATACAAAGAAAACATATTAAAAGCAGCAAGGGAAAAACAACAAAATAACACACAAGGGAATCCCCATAAGGTTAACAGCTGATCTTTCAGCAGAAACTCTGCAAGCCAGAAGGGAGTGGCAGGACATACCTAAAGTGATGAAGGAGAAACACCTACAACAAAGATTACTCTACCCAGCAAGGATCTCATTCAGATTTGATGGAAAAAGTAAAACCTTTACAGACAAGCAAAAGCTGAGAGAGTTCAGCACCACCAAACCAGCTTCACAACAAATGCTAAAGGAACTTCTCTAGGCAGGAAACACAAGAGAAGGAAAAGACCAACAATAAAAAACCCAAAACAATTAAGAAAATGGTCATAGGAACATACATATCGATAATTACCTTAAATGTAAATGGATTAAATGCTCCCACCAAAAGACACAGACTGGCTGAATGGATACAAAAACAAGACCCATATATATGCTGTCTACAAGAGCCCCACTTCAGACCTAGGGACACATACAGACTGAAAGTGAGGGGATGGAAAAAGACATTCCATGCAAATGGAAATCAAAAGAAAACTGGAGTAGCAATTCTCATATCAGACAAAATAGACTTTAAAATAAAGACTATTACAAGAGACAAAGAAGGACACTACATAATGATCAAGGGATCGATCCAAGAAGAAGATATAACAATTGAAAACATTTACGCACCAAACATAGGAGCACCTCAATACATAAGGCAAATACTAACAGCCATAAAAGGGGAAATCAACAGTAACACATTCATAGTAGGGGACTTTAACACCCCACTTTCACCAATGGACAGATCATCCAAAATGAAAATAAATAAGGAAACACAAGCTTTAAATGATACATTACACAAGATGGACTTAATTGGTATTTATAGGACATTCCATCCAAAAACAACAGAATACACATTTTTCTCAAGTGCTCATGGAACATTCTCCAAGACAGGTCATATCTTGGGTCATAAATCAAGCCTTGGTAAATTTAAGAAAATTGAAATCGCATCAAGTATCTTTTCCGACCACAACGCTATGAGACTAGATATCAATTACAGGAAAAGATCTGTAAAAAATACAAACATAAGGAGGCTAAACAATACACTACTTAATAACCAAGAGATCACTGAAGAAATCAAAGAGGAAATCAAAAAATACCTAGAAACAAATGACAATGGAGACACGACAACCCAAAACCTATGGGATGCAGCAAAAGCAGTTCTAAGAGGGAAGTTCATAGCAATACAATCCTACCTTAAGAAACAGGAAACATCTCGAATAAACAACCTAACCTTGCACCTAAAGCAATTAGAGAAAGAAGAACAAAAAAACCCCTAAGTTAGCAGAAGGAAAGAAATCATAAAGATCAGATCAGGGCTTCCCTGGTGATGCGGTGGTTGAGAGTCCACCTGCCGATGCAGGGGACACGGGTTCGTGCCCCAGTCCGGGAAGATCCCACATGCCGTGGAGCGGCTGGGCCCATGAGCCATGGCTGCTGAGCCTGCACGTCCGGAGCCTGTGCTCTGCGACGGGAGAGGCCACAACAGTGAGAGGCCCGCGTACCACAAAAACAAACAAACAAACAAAAAGATCAGACCAGAAATAAATGAAAAAGAAATGAAGGAAACGACAGCAAAGATCAATAAAAGTAAAAGCTGGTTCTCTGAGAAGATAAACAAAAGTGATAAACCATTAGCCAGACTCATCAAAACAAAAAGGGAGAAGACTCAAATCAATAGAATTAGAAATGAAAATGGAGAAGTAACAACTGACACTGCAAAAATACAAAAGATAATGAGAGATTACTACAAGCAACTCTATGCCAATAAAATGCACAACCTGGAAGAAATGGACAAATTCTTAGAAATGCACAACCTGCCAAGACTGAATCAGGAAGAAATATAAAACATGAACAGACCGATCACAAGCACTGAAATTGAAACTGTGATTTAAAATCCTCCAACAAACAAAAGCCCAGGACCAGATGGCTTCACAGGAAAATTATATGAAACACTTAGAGAAGAGTTAACACCTATCCTTCTCAAACTCTTCCAAAATACAGCAGAGGGAGGAATACTCCCAAACTCATACTACGAGGCCACCATCACCCTGATACCAAAATCAGACAAAGATGTCACAAAGAAAGAAAACTACAGGCCAATATCACTGTTAAACATAGATACAAAAATCCTCAACAAAATACTAGCAAACAGAACCCAACAGCACATTAAAAGGATCATACACCATGATCAAGTGGGGTTATAACAGGAATGCAAGGATTCTTCAATATACGCAAATCAATCAACGTGATACACCATATTAACAAATTGAAGGAGAAAAACCATATGATCATCTCAGTAGATGCAGAGAAAGCTCGACAAAATTCAATACCCATGTATGATAAAAACCCTGCAGAAAGTAGGCATAGAGGGAACTTTCCTCAACATAATAAAGGCCATATATGACAAACCCACAGCCAACATCGTTCTCAATGGAGATAAACTGAAACCATTTCCACTAAGATCAGGAATAGGACAAGGTTGCCCACTCTCACCACTCTTATTCAACATTGCTGTGGCTAAAACTTCCACAACTATCAGAGAAGAAAGAGAAATAAAAGGAATCCAAATCGGAAAAGAAGAAGTAAAGCTGTCACTGTTTGCAGATGAAATGATACTATACATAAAGAATCCTAAAGATGCTACCAGAAAACTACTAGAGCTAATCAATGAATTTGTAAAGTAGCAGGATACAAAATTAATGCACAGAAATCTCTGGCATTCCTATATACTAATGATGAAAAACCTGAAAGTGAAATTAAGAAAACACTCCCATTTACCACTGAAACAAAAAGAATAAAATACCTAGGAATAAACCTACCTAAGGAGACAAAAGACTTGTATGAGGAAAATTATAAGACACTGATGAAAGAAATTAAAGATGATACAAATAGGTGGAGAGATTACCAAGTTCTTGGATTGGAAGAATCAACATTGTCAAAATGACTATACTACCCAAAGCAATCTACAGATTCAATGCAATCCCTATTAAACTACCACTGGCATTTTTCACAAAACTAGAACAGAAACTTTCACAATTTGTATGGAAACACAAAAGACCCCGAATAACCAAAGCAAACTTGAGAACGAAAAATGGAGCTGGAAGAAGCAGGCTCCCTGACTTCAGCTTATACTACAAAGCTACAATAATCAAGACAGTATGGTACTGGCACAAAAACAGAAATATAGATCAATGGAACAGGATAGAAAGCCCAGAGATAAACCCACACACATATGGCCACCTTAGCTTTGATAAAGGAGGCAAGAATATACAGTGGGGAAAAGACAGCCTCTTCAATAAGTGGTGCTGGGAAAACTGGACAGCTACATGTAAAAGTATGAAATTAGAACAATCCATAACACCATACACAAAAATAAGCTCAAAATGGATTAAAGCCCTAAATGTAAGGCCAGAAACTATCAAACTCTTAGAGGAAAACATAGGCAGAACACTCTATGACATAAATAACAGCAAGATCCTTTTTGACCCACCTCTTAGAGAAATGGAAATAAAAACAAAAATAAACAAATGGGACCTAATGAAACTTAAAAGCTTTTGCACAGCAACAGAAACCATAAACAAGACAAAAAGAAAACCCTCAGCATAGGAGAAAATATTTGCAAATGAAGCCACTGACAAAGGATGAATCTCCAAAATTTACAAGCAGCTCATGCAGCTCAATAACAAAAAAACAAACAACCCAATCCAAATCTGGGCACAAGACTTAAATAGACATTTATCCAAAGAAGATATATAGATTACCAACAAACACATGAAAGAATGCTCAACATCATTAATCATTAGAGAAATGCAAATCAAAACTACAATGAGATATCATCTCACACCGGTCAGAATGGCCATCATCAAAAAATCTAGAAACAATAAATGCTGGAGAGGGTGTGGAGAAAAGGGAACACTCTTGCACTGCTGGCAGGCATGTAAATTGATACAGCCACTATGGAGAACAGTATGGAGTTTCCTTAAAAAACTAAAAATAGAACTACCATATGACCCAGCAATCTCACTACTGGGCATATACCCTAAGAAAACCATAATTCAAAAAGAGTCATGTACCAAAATGTTCATTGCAGCTCTATTTACAATAGCCAGGACACGGAAGCAACCTAAGTGTCCATCGACAGATGAATGGATAAAGATGTGGCACATATATACAATGGAATATTACTCAGCCATAAAAAGAAACGAAATTGAGTTATTTGTAGTGAGGTGGATGGACCCGGAGTCTGTCATACAGAGTGAAGTAAGTCAGAAAGAGAAAAACAAATACCGTATGCTAACACATATATGTGGAATCTAAAATTTTTAAAAATGGTTCTGAAGAACCTAGGGGCAGGACAGGAAAAAAGACACAAACATAGAGCATGGACTTGAGGATATGGGGAGGAGGAAGGGTAAGCTGGGACGAAGTAAGAGAGTGGCATGGGCATATACACACTACCAAATGTAGAATAGATAGCTAGTGGGAAGCAGCCGCATAGCTCAGGGAGATCAGCTCGGTGCTTTGTCACCACCTAGAGGGGTGGGATAGGGAGGGTGGGAGGGAGGGTGACACAAGAGGGAAGAGATATGGGAACATATATATATGTATAACTGATTCACTTCGTTATAAAGCAGAAACTAACACACGATTGTAAAGCTATGATACTCCAATAAAGATGTTAAAAAAATAAAAAATAAAAACAATGAAAATGGGAAATTTTAAGTGTACAGTTCAATGGTATTAAGTACATTCACATTGTTACACAACTATGGCCACCATCCATGTCCAGAACTTTTTTCTCCTCCCACACGAAACTCTGTGCCCATTAAACAATAAGCCCCATTCCCACCTCCCCCAGCCCCTGGCAACCACCATTCTACTTTCTATCTCTATGAATCTGACTACTCTGAGTACCTCATGTACATGGACTCACATATGTCCTTCTTGTGACTGGCTTATTTCACTCAGCATGTCCTCAAGGTTCCTCCATGTTATAGTATGTGTCAGAATTTCCTTCCTTTCCAAGGCCAAATAATATTCCATTGTATGTATATAGCACATGTTTTATCCATTCATCCAACAAAGGTCATTTAGGCTGTTTCCATATATTGGCTATTGTGTACAAATCCATTTTTTTGAAAGAAAGAATCCAGTTAATGGACAAAACTCCAGGAGGCCCGAGTCCTAGCTCATGCAGAGAACTGCTGCTGGGGAAGAGAAGCCAGCTGAGATGGGAGCAGTCACGTAGGTCTAGAGCGACAAAGCTGGAGATCTGAAGCGTGACCAAAGTCCCTTGCACGATGCTTGCTGAGTTCTGAAGATGCTGCAGAAACTAACGTGTTTTCGTACATTCTTAATATCCCCTGCAGCAGCCTCCCACCACTATGAGTTGCCTGCCTGGGGTGTCCCTCACATGATCTCCCTAAGCACTAGTTATTTTTTCCGTGCTTGAGTCAGTCAGTTATCTGGTCACAAACTTGCATAAGTTCTGAGTGGCCAGCTTCTACCCTTATTTGTCCCTTAATCCCTATTATTTTAGTGTGTGATTTTGCAAAATCCCAGGTTTCTCAGGAAGGCATACAGCAGAAACATCTTTACTTCCACACCCAGGCACAAAGAAGACATTTTTGTGCCTTCTACTTTAGAGAGAGGAAGAAAGCTAGGTAACAGGCTGGCAATTCAGAGAAAAAGACAAAGGTAAAATGTGCAGGGTGAGGGGGTAATAAGAGCTCTCATGTAAATAAACTATTTGCCCATTTGTGATTATAAAATGACTTTACACTAAATCAATGCACTAACAGTAATGTGAACGAATAATGATATGTTACTAGTTCAAGGTCTGAACAAGAAAGCAGGAATCTTTTCTTCCCATTAACAACAGCACTTGCTGGAAGACACAAAATTGTCATCTACAAAGGTGAGATCTTCTTAATTGCAGGCACTGTCGGCACACTGTTCCTTGGAATTAGCAATTTCGCTTTTTATAAGTGAAAGAATTTTGGTTAGATGCTAGAAAGTGTCAGTTATATTCCTACCTCCATCAAGCTACCAGTTAAAAATCATCTAAGTATTTTTTTTCAAATGTTTAAAATCAAAACAGTTTTAGAATGACTGAATTATTATAACAGGTATATAAAATTATAAACACCATAACTTTGCATTTATTTAGGACTTCTTTTTTTTTTAAGCATTAAAAGCATGTGCTTAGTAGGCAAGGTACTGCTTGTTAAAATGAGTCTCTTTCAGGGGTCCCCTTGGCCTCTGTGGGAGATACACCCTCCTTCTCTTTCTCTGAGATCTGTCAGTGGGGAACTCCAGGGAGCGTTAAAAACAAACAAGGTGGGAAGTTGTGAGCTGGCTAGGAACTTTGCTGGATGACTACTGAGTTGTCTGTTTAGAAATCCCCCACAGGAAAGATCAGAAGAAAACAAAAATAATACAAAGCAAAAATATGTACCACAAACATACCCAGTATCTGCAAGGCTTTGTGCCTGGTGCTCTAAGAACCAGGCAAAAAGTGGATGGAAGTTACTGGGGCCTGAAGATCGTACCACCCATACTGGTGCCTATTTACTTGTCCCGTGGCTAAAGTGACGCTGGACAGAGGCTTCCTCTCTCACAGACACTAGCAGAATTTCTGCTCTAGGATTATAAAGTGACCGAATGCACCTCATAAATGCTCGACTCACCAAAGGGAGACTTACTCATTCTTCTAGGAGGAGATCTGTCTAGTAGACACAATGGTGAGGTTCGAATAACAGGAACATTCTACAGGTGGACCAACGCATTTACTCCTATAAGGACAGACCTAAAAAGAAATCAGTTTTGCGAAGTCTAGCCAAGAGAAGAAGGCAGCTCTAGTGAAGAGGCAGGGGACACACCAGTACTACAGCGAGTGCTGACTAGTTATCACTTCAACTCTCCATTTGCCCACTTGTGGGCAGATAGCAAGATCGTAAATATTCTTTATTAAAGTGCCTTAAGCTCTTCGGAAGAAAAGCAACCTTACACAAATGAATCACTGTGACTCAACGCTGAATGAGGGGAGAGAAGCTAAAGCAGTGAGAACAGTTTCAAAACATACCCTGCACTAAACTGCACTGAATCCAATTCATTAAAATCCTCTCTCAAGGGGCTTCCCTGGTGGCGCAGTGGTTGAGAATCCGCCTGCCGATGTAGGGGACGCGGGTTCGTGCCCCGGTCCGGGAAGATCCCACATGCCGCGGAGCAACTAAGCCCGTGAGCCATGGCCGCTGAGCCTGCGCGTCCGGAGCCTGTGCTCCGCAACGGGAGAGGCCACAGCAGTGAGAGGCCCGCGTACCACAAAAAAAAAAATTAAAAAAAAAAAATCCTCTCTCAAAAATATTTATAGATGTTAAATAAATGTTCCTTATTCCTCTGGGGACAAACTCCAGCACCCTCACTTTTCCTCACCACTCTCAGCATCAAAACCACTTCTGTGCCAATGCCATATTAGGGGTCAAGCAAAATACATGGTGAAAGTTTGCTCCACCGACCAGATATCACCATAAAGGCAGCAGATAAGAGCCAGTGCTGGACACCTCGTGAAGAACAGGAGAGGGACACAGGAACGACATGCCCAACAAAATCAACAGTGTCACTAGCTGTCATTTTCATCTGTGCTTTGTGTTTCCTTTTCTCTTTGAGGAAGTACATTTAAATGATCAAATACTTCACATGGCCTTTCACAGAGCACTACACACCTTTCATTCAAAGCGACTGTTAGAAATAACGAACGCAATGCCTGGAAAAAGAGTACACGTTTTATCCAGTGTAACAAGACCAAATGGGAGAATAACTCTTTGTTAAAAGCATATGTTGCATTTGAAATCTAAGGCACTCCCAGGGCCAAGGTTTTAAAATAATCTCTGAGGGCTTTCCTGGTGGCGCAGTGGTTGAGAATCCGCCTGCCGATGCAGGAGACACGGGTTCGTGCCCTGGTCCGGGAAGATCCCACATGCCGCGGAGCAACTAAGCCCGTGAGCCATGGCCGCTGAGCCTGTGCGTCCGGAGCCTGTGCTCCGCAACGGGAGAGGCCACAACAGTGAGAGGCCCGCATACCGCAAAAAAAATAAAAATAAAAAATAAAAAAAATAAAAATAAAAAAAATAAAATAAAATAATCTCTGAGCCATAAACCGAGACAGTTAAAGAGCTATACACAATAGATAATAACACAGAACTCGGAAAATAAAAGCATACATTATTTAAACATTGAAAACCATTGTGTATTCATCTAATTGGCAATATGAAAAGATGGAACTCTAGTTTGTTCTAAATTACACAGAAAAATGAAATAGCAATTCAGAATCATCTTAGTAAACTTCCCATTCCTTAGAGGCTGACACCTAGCTAGTGACTTACACAGTTCCCTTGCAAATTTTTCTCAGTTATATACTGGGGAGGGGGAGGGGAGGAGAGAGGGAGAGAGGGGTGGGGGGAGAGAGAGAGAGAGAGAGAGAGGTGAAATGCAAGTCAGTTAGCTATTTTTATATTGGATCTTCCAATAACTATATTTGAAGACAGGAAAAGGAAGGAACTCCAGGCTTCAAGAAGGATTTGTGTCACCTATATATTCCCTGCATGATGTAAATTATCTGTGGATCTTTGGAAGCAGCACAAAGTAATGGAAATCAAAGAGACATGTGCCTAAAACACATCTCCACAACTCATCAGCTCTGTGATCTCAGTAAGGTTAAATAATCTCTCTTAACCTTCTCAACTGTAAAATAAGATTTAATCCTATCAACTTCATAGAGCTACTGTCAAGTTGAAGTGAAAGAACACAGAATGTCTTCCAGAAGAGGCACAATCAACATTAGTGCTCCCTACGTGCTCTCTGTGTTCACCACTTACCATGCTAACAGACCACAGTTGGAAGGTATCCTACATAATATGGTAGTTTTTGCTTAATATTTTTAAATTATCAATTATGGAACAGTAGCCATTAAAATTCGGTTTACAAAAAAAATTTTTTAATACAAGAAATGTAAAATATTCATAGGAAAGGTTATTTAATATGGGCATCCAAATTAGATTCCTCACGAAATTATCATCTGTAATGTTAGGGACAATTCTTGGTAAAGGGACAAAACTACAGTATAAAACATTTCCCGGTATGGATTTCCATTAACATGTAAACTAACTCCCCTCAAAGAGGGCACCTTAGTTGATGTTCTGCCCAATTGAAATACTTTGCTGTTCTGATCTTAGCTCCCCTGTGTTCTCTTTTTAAGGGAGAAGCTTGTCTTTCACTGCTAATTGATCAAATCAATCATCACACCCAGACTGGTGACACAAGACACTCATGTGTACTACATCAATGCATTGATGGCAAAGGGAAAAAACTGAGTCCCTAGAGGCCAGTGACTAGAACCCGTATTTGGCAAGAACTTTCTAAAATTCATTAGTAAAAATTAATATAACACTCATATAGCCTGCATATATTATTTAGAGATTATTGTGTAAAAGACATAAGAGAAAAAATAATATAATGAGGCTTTAACTTAAACACAGCCGCTAGGCCTACTTTTCAACGAAGGCTGAAACCAAACGTTCAGCTTGTAAACTGACTGGT
The DNA here is from genome assembly GCF_026419965.1 of Kogia breviceps. Taxonomy (NCBI): domain Eukaryota; kingdom Metazoa; phylum Chordata; class Mammalia; order Artiodactyla; family Physeteridae; genus Kogia; species Kogia breviceps. Next base: position 77,497,332 of record NC_081312.1, on the reverse strand, counting down.
TTTAAAGAGAATAGAAATATACACACAGGTGCCAAATAATACTGATTCCCAAACAGTCAACACTACAATTGTTCAATTAATGAAGAAGGTAGAAGAGACAACCAAAACATCATTAATTTGGGACTGTACAGCACATTACAGAACATAAGGGACTGACTTGGAGCAGATTTACATTCATAATTATGTTTTGCTTAATCTAATATTAAGATTGCCTTGCAGTATTTCTTAAGCCTCGTGGTGGGATGCCTAGCGATACACTAAGTGGTAAGTGCAATGGGCCTGGGATGAGATCTAACGCAGTACCCTCTCATGTACAAATCGCCCTAAGTCATTAAAGTTTATACGTTTCCCGTAAAACTGAAAAGCAGCCCACTGAGTCATAACAGAATGACCAAGAATATAATTAGTCGTAGCATCCTGAGTGCTTTTCCCATAAAATCAGAAACAAGACGAGAATGTCCTCTCCCACTACTCTGAGAACAAAAAGGAGACTTGAACGCATGAAAAGCTATCCCCTGCTCTTGCTAAGGACATCTCAGCGTCATCAAAGAGCACTGGAAATGCTAAGCATGTGAGGAGATATAAAAGACCATGTTTCTTCTTCTCTCTTAATTTCTTGAAAAAACAACAGATGCTGAAAGCAAAATAACATTTTATAAGGTAGGGGTCATTACCCTATGTAGCAGTCAACAACAGCACAAAGAGTGAGGGGGAGGTGAATGGAATTATACTTACCTTTGAGGAGTGGGAAGAGTGAAATGTCAGTTCTCCTTGAGTTAATGTATCAATATAATGAAATCCCCCCAGGAGAGCAAGGAGCTCTTTCACAGCAGTTTTATAGTCATTCTTTATAAAGCTCGAATGTAAAAATAAACATACAAGAATAGCTAGGAACACACTGAAATGGAAGAGCCATGAAAAATATTAAAACACATTAAAAAGCCTCTTTCATTAAAACAGTATCTAGCACACTGCACACAGAGACGCCAATGGAACAGAAAGTCCAGAAATAGAACCATTTCTACCATATGAGGAAGATGTATCTCAAACCACAGAGGCAAAGACAGCCCTTTTAATAAACAGGACTGGTAAAAATGGACAGTTATTGGAAAAAGATAAAATTAGATCCATGCCTCAAACCATACAGAAGAATAAACTCCACATGCATCAGAAATCTAAATGTAAAATATAAAACTCAGCAAGTACTAGGAGACTATAGGTGAATTCCTCTTTAATGTGAGTAAAGAGAAAGGCTTTCCTGCTATGATTTAAAATCCAGATGCAAAAAAAAAATAGATTGATAATTTGACTACGTAAAAACTTTTGCATAAGCAAAACTGAAAGACAAACTGGGAGAAAACATTTGCAACATACTACAGGGATAAAGAGTTAATACCTCTAATACACAAAGAGCTTTTACTTTTTTTAATTTTATTGAAGCATATAGTTGATTTACAACAAAGAGCTTTTTAAAATGAAGAACATGAATAAAAATCCTACAGAAAAACAGGAAAAGACAATTCATAAAAAGATATAAAAATGGCCCTTAAAATATGAAAAGACATTCAGCTTGACCCACGATAAAAGAAGTGCAAATGTGAACCATAATAAGATCCTATTTTCCAGCCATCGTACTGACAAAGTTGGAAATAAACTTTGTTGGCAAATTATGGGGAGAGAGACACATTTTGCATTGTGGGAATGCAGAATGGAGGAGAACTGGTATTATCTTATAACTGCATATGCATTTTCCCTTTGATCCTGTAATCCCACTTCGAGGAATGTACCTTGAAGATAACCCTCAACAGTGAGGATGTATTTACACATGATTATTCATTGCAGGACCATTTATAACTGAAAAAGATTAAAAACAACCTAAATGTCCAAGAACAGGAGAATAGCTGAATAAACTATTTTATATACACACAACAGAGTACTAAGCAGCTAGTTAAAAAAGCAAAGCAAAGATCTCTATGAACTGACGGACGTGAAGTAATTTCCAGGAAATACAGTTGAATATAAAATAAGCAAAGTGCAAAAAGAATCCATATGCCTTGTTACTTTGAAAAAAAAATAACATCTTTATTGAGATATAACTCACATTGCCATACAACTCACCCATTTAAAGTGCACAATGGCTATTATACCTTTAGAGTTGTGCAACCACTACCATGATTTTAGAACATTTTCGTCATCCCAGGAAGAACCACTGTTGGTTCCTCACTGCTGGAAGAACCAGCAGTCACTCCTTATTTACCCCCAGACTCTCTAGCCCTAGGCAAACACGTATCTACTTTCGGTCTCTTCAATGTGCCTATTATGGACACAGTGTGTGAGAAGGAAGGGGAAATGAAGAAAGCATATATATGCCCATCCATATAAAATGAAACATAAGAAGGATAAACTGAAAAACTATGATGGAAGTTATCCACAAGGGGTGGGGGAAGCAGGGTGGAAGAGATATAGAAGGGAGTGATACTTCTCTGGATGTACCTTGTAAAGTCTTAACCTTTGGAAGCTTAGCAATGTTATACGTACAACTGAACCAGTATGGTCGGGTACGAGAAGAAACACCTAAAACAGGAAATAAAAAAATACTCCTTTGTATTTCAAATGAATATCATAACCATGCTGAAGGAGAAGGGAAGGGAGAAATAACTAGCTCAAGATATTTATTTTTAAAAAAAAGAAAGAAAGAAATTTGGGACTTCCCTGGTGGTCCAGTGCTTAAGATTCCATGCTCCCAATGCAGAGGGCATGGGTTGGATCCCTTGCCAGGGAACTAAGATCCCTCATGCCACACGACTTGGTCAAAAAAAAAAAAAAAATCAAACAAGAAATTTATAAACATCATACTTGACTGTATACTTTTTTTTTTTAACATCTTTGTTGGAGTATAAATGCTTTACAATGGTGTGTTAGTTTCTGCTTTATAACAAAGTGAATAGCTATACGTATACAGATATGCCCACATCCCCTCCCTCTTGCATCTCCCTCCCACCCTCCCTATCCCACCCCTCTAGGTGGTCACAAAGCACCGAGCTGATCTCCCTCTGCTATGAGGCTGCTTCCCACTAGCTATCTATCTTATATTTGGTAGTATATATAGACTGTATACTCTTAATTGTGGGGTAAAACAGCAAATAAATCCCCATCTCTTTCTAGAGGTTTGGGGTTTTGCAGTGAAAATGAGAGAAGCGGTTTGGAAATTATACTGGTATGCTAGATGAATTGTAAGATTGAGCAAATAAGTAAATGGGTTGATACTGCTGAGTGCCAGAGTTCTCACTGTGAAAGAAGGAACATACAAATATGAAGGGAAAGGCAAGAAGGAATCTTGTGGGGATAGATTAGAATTGGAAGTACTGGTATGAATTCATGACTACAAAAGAAAATAAAAAAGTGTATGTAAGAGAATGGACTTGAGTATACGGGGAGGGGGAAGGGTAAGCTGGGACGAAGTGAGAGACTGGCGTGGACATATACACACTACCCAACTTAAAATAGATAGCTAGTGGGAAGCAGCTGCATAGCACAGGGAGATTAGCTCCGTGCTTTGTGACCACCTAGAGGGGTGGAATAGGGCGGGAGGGAGGGAGACGCAAGAGGGAGGAGATATGGGGACATATATGTATAACTGATTCACTTTGTTATAAAGCAGAAACTAACACACCATTGTAAAGCAGTTATACTCTAATAAAGATGTTTAAAAAAAGTATATGTAGAGATATATTCATTCATATGTGTGTGTGTATTCCTGTGCATATGCATATATATATTCGTATTCTCCCTACCTCTGATCACCTAGCAAAGGCACCCCAGGAGCAATGTACACATGTAGCACCGTATCTTGGTCTTTAGAACCATCAGCACTGAAAGGAACCAGGGCCCCTGAGATAAGTGGCCGATTCCAGGATTGGGACTGGGCAGGTACAAGATGAGTTTGAAACATCTTGAATGACAGAAAAGAAGTACCCCCCAAAATGATGGGGCATGTCACAAGCATACAGCAGCCAGCTAAAAGGGGCTTCCAAATGGCAAAATCCAAGATAATCTGAGGTGTGCTTTAAGTATAAAACACACATCAGATTCCAAACGTTTAGTACTCTCCCATCAAAATATATATGTGTGGTGTGTGTGTGTGTAATATCTCAGTAATTTTTACATTGATTAAATGTTGAAATGATAATATTTTGGATATATCTAACTTTAAAAAATATATTAACCTTAATTGCATTTGTTTCTTTCTACTTTTTATAATGTGGCTACTAAAAATTTTTAAATTGCATACGAGGCTCCCATTACTGAACAGCGCTGCTATCCATTAAGAGATTTTTTTTTAAGCAGATCAATTTTTTTTTTAATGAGCTAAAATAAACTGTAGTGTCTAGAGCTACATTGGGTAATAAAACTTTTTGAAAACACAGGAAGTCATTGCTACAAACCAGGATGGTGGTTACAAACAGAGGGAAGGACTGGGCTATGATGGGGCTGTGGTGTAAGGAGGACCCCTGGGGTACGAAGTTTTATTGGGTTGGCCAAAAAGTTCGAACGATATTTCTTGACCCAGGTGGTGATCACAAAGGTATTTGTCTTGTGCTTAAGCTATAAATTTATTTTGTGCAGTCTTCTGTACCTGTTTTATTCTATAATAAAATTATGCAACAAAACCAGAAATAAGATATTTCACTTTAGGCTTTCTTATGTAAAAGCAGATTCTTATATGTATCTAAGAAAAGCAAAGCAGAAACGATTGGCAGGTCTGGAAACGATTAATCAACTTTTAAAAACTTCTTGAAGCTTCCTTTAAATGACCATAAAATTTAAGCTAATTTAGCTCCCACTATGTACTTTCAAAATCAAACTGATGTTATAAATCTAGCAACCTTCTCCTAAATCTTGCTTATTAAATAATTTAGACAACACAAATTCAAAGAAAATTCAAAGAAAAACTGAGCACTTTATAAAATCTAATGAAGCATGTTATCACTTCCCAGTCTTTTAAATTAAAGCATGCTGGGCTTCCCTGGTGGCGCAGTGGTTGAGAGTCCGCCTGCCGATGCAGGGGACACGGGTTCGTGCCCCGGTCCAGGAAGATTCCCACATGCCACGGAGCGGCTGGGCCCGTGAGCCATGGCCACTGAGCCTGCGCGTCTGGAACCTGTGCTCCGCAACGGGAGAGGCCACAACAGTGAGAGGCCCGCGTACCGAAAAAAAAAAAATTAAAGCATGCTTTTTTTATAATTAAACTTTTTCTTATAAATTATATGGTTTCAAATGACTAAATAGAATTTCCTCAATGTGGAGAAAACTGACCTACCTTTTTTTAATGGAGGTTAATGCTGTTGACTTCTCATCAAACATGAATAGCACATGCCTCTGCTTTTGTTTGTGTTTTTAAGAAAAAGATCCGTATTAGTATCTAGCTGACAAATTTTCTGAGAAAGAAGAAAATAAATTCCAGATTCTACTCCAAACTTCAATAATGTCTGAAAACATTGGGTAATGGTCATATTATATACCAAAGGCAAATACAGTAACGTAATTCTAACATTAGAAAGACAAAATTGGTGTTTCTCAAAAAGTAGGTGTGTAACTTTCGTGTATTTCAGAATCATCCAAGGAGCTTGTTTAAGGTAGAAATGCTCAGGTCCTACCCAAAAGCAACTAAATCTTAATCTACAGGGTGGTGTTAACATCCATAAAATTGTTCCCAAATGTCAGTGGACTATCAAGTGCCCTTAGGCAGAAAACAAAAAGGGTATGGGAATGGACCATATGAATGCTGAGCCCTACTTGGCGAACACCTCAGCGATCTGTGGCTCAGAATAAGACCACAGAAGGAAAAGATAGGCAAGCAAAAGGCATGTTCTATGTGTGGGATGCTCCTTCCAAATATGGGAGACTCAATATATACACATTCTTCAACCGATCATTTTACTGAGCACATTTACATATTTTGTCTCATTCCCTCAACTATTACAAAGCACAAATAAGAACAATTCCAAGCAACCTCTAAGGAGCTTCCCATCTAACAGGAGAACTGGATTTATAATGAATGTAAGTATCCTTCCACAGAATACATTTAAACTTCCAATTCCTATTCTCGGATTACAATCTCCTGTCTCTTTGGCATCTTCTCAATATGCATGCTCTTTAAGAGCCCTTCTTAACCTCTTACTTCTTCCCTGTCCATCCCCTACCCCAGAATTAATTGACCACGTGTGTTTGCTCTCATCAGCACTCCTTATTCCCTTCTACGCTGGTCCAGCAAAACCCTAACCTTGGATTCATGACTTACCTGCTTCTCTAGGCAACAGTGCACTAGAGATTAACTATGACATGAGGATTTGTCCTACATTTTTTTTAAATTGTGGTAAAATACACATAAAATTTACCGTCTTAACCATTTTTAAATTTACAGCTCAGTAGTGTTAATTATGTTCCTATAGTTCTGCAACCAATCTCCAGAACTTTCTCGTCTTGCAAAACTAAAACTCTACACCCATTAAACAACTCCTCACTTCCGCCTCACCCCACTCCCACAACCATTTCTACTTACTCCCTCTATCGGGTTTGATTGCTCATATAGGTGGTCATGTGGGTATGTGTCTCTTTGTGACTGGCTTATTTCACTTGGTCCTATTATTTTCTTGTCAGTACTTAGGGTATTCCTTTTACAGCAGTCTCATCCCTAAATCTGATGGGTATCATAATCCAGTCTTTAATCTTTCTCCTACGACTTTTAAAAGGACATGCCTATATATGTCCATGCCACTCTCTCACCTTTTCGTAAAATAGATAGCTAGTGGGAAGCAGCCGCATAGCACAGGGAGATCAGCTTGGTGCTTTGTGACCACCTAGAGGGGTGGGAGGGAGACCCGAGAGGGAAGAGATATGGGAACATGTGTATATGTATAACTGATTCACTTTGTTATAAAGCAGAAACTAACACACCACTGTAAAGCAATTATACTCCAATAAAGACGTTAAAAAATTTTTTTTTAAATAAAAGGACATGCCTTTTTTCTTTTCTGATTACAAAAGTAATCCATGTTCAAAGCAAAATACTTGAGGGAAAAAAAAATGAAAAAAGGCATTGGCTCCTGAATTCCTAGTACCTAAAAAGAGTCACTATTAACATGAATGATATTACAGTCTTTATAAGGTCCTTACAGTTATCTTCTGTGTGTCTTGTTTCTGTATACCTATGGATGCAGAAACAAATTTTAACAAACTGGTATTATAACATACATACTAGATTTTTCTTTCCTGTTTCATCAATTGTCCTATTGGTTTTTGCCCTTCTCCCGGTCCTGTTCCCCTCATGTTCTAGGTCCACTCCTGCAAAGACCATTAACTGGGTGCTCTTCCTGCCTTTAGTCTTGTACCTCTAAACCATGCCATATATGCCACCAGAGAGTCTTCCTAATTTTCAAATCTCATTGTGACTCCGCTTAAAACCCCTGAATAACTACTACGCAGAAGACAAATCTAAGACCTTCAGGACTCCAAAGAGGGTACTGGTACCTGCCCCCTGCCTTCCTCATCAGCCTGACCCCTAACCACGACCTACTGCCTCCTTATATGCCAGTAGGGGGGTACACACACCCCTCCACTCTGCAATATACTGGGATGTGCATTGCCTCCATGCCCTGGCTTTTGCTTTTTGCTGTTCCTTCTCTCTGGAATGACCGCCCCCTTTTCTCTTTCATCCAGCTCACTCCTATGCATTTTAAGAGCAACCATCGTCAACCTTCATCATCGCCTTCCAGAAAGAGTTCCTTTTGTCCGCTCCAGCCTGCATGAGCACCCCTCTACTGCTCGCTGTAACAGCCTGGACTTTCTGCTACTGGACGTACCACATGGTTTCCTAACGACTCATTGTGTGTATGTCTACCTCACCAGTAGACTGTGAGCTTGAGGGCAAGGGCCACATCTGATTCCTCTTTGGATCTCTAGCACAGGGGCAAGTACATAAAAGACAGTCAATAAGTGTTTGATGATTAATTTTCTAAATATACTTCCTCATTTTTTCAATTTTCAATAGCTAACTTTTTATTTGCCTTGATAATTTTTCTTCTTTTTTTTTTGCGGTACGCGGGCCTCTCACTGTTGTGGCCTCTCCCGTTGCGGAGCACAGGCTCAGCAGCCATGGCTCACGGGCCCAGCCACTCTGCGGCATGTGGGATCATCCCGGACCAGGGCACAAACCCGTGTCCCCTGCATCAGCAGGCGGACTCTCAACCACTGCACCACCAGGAAAGCCCTGCCCTTGATAATTTTTAATGCTTTTCTACAAAGTCTAGCTTCAACCACTTGTTGTGACCAAATTCCTTCCACTGAATTTCAGTTTTTAAAAAAAGTGACACTGTCTACAATTAAGATTCTCACTCCTTTAGGCTGCCAACAGGCAGAGGCAAAGTAATCAGGTCCAACCTACCTAGAGATTAATTTCAAATCAAGAAACATTTATAGGGCACCTGTTTTGTGCCAGGGTATACTTATTGCTGGTGAAACAGTGCGTTTATTAGCTTACACTGACATGTGCCATTAGAGAGCCCTATGATGGGGGTGCTCAGGCCACAGTAGAGTACAACCATTCATTTTTTAATAACATTTTTTCTAATAATAAAAGTAAAAACAAGCGTTCTTTAATTTCAATAAAGTATATACAGAAAACTAAAATTACCTGTTATTCCACCATACTGAGATAACCCTTCACTGTATTTTCATCCAGTTATGCTCCATGTTTATAATTTTATATAAACTGTACACATTCTAAGTACACCATTTAAAATCAATATTAAATCACAAATGTGTTCAAAGTTACCACATATTCTTCTACAGCTCAAATTTAGTGGCTGTATAATGTTCCCTTTTATAGTTATCAAACAATTTAACCATTGCAATATTGGTAGAAATTTAGATGGTTTCCCATTTTTTCATCATAAATGATGATTCAATTAACTTTCTTATGCATAAATCTCTATCTGATACTCTATTTCTTAATGATAGAGTCAGAATAGTAAAGTTATTAAAAGGGAGAACTTCTTATACCTAGAAACACATTAATATAATACTTTAACTAACAGTTCTATCAATTACATTGCCAATAACTACGTAACCAGAATGCCTCTCACACTATACCTTCATCAATAGTGAACATTATCGTCTCATTTATATTCAATGATTTGATAGGAAATGGTATTTTACTTTTAATCATTTAAATCTGTATTCAGTTGATAAGTATATCAAAGTAACATTCCACCTCACTATTTAATAGCCACCCCTGTTCTTAACAGTCATAGTCTTAAAATCTGGCTCTTGAAAGACTAATCAGAAGAATCTCACTGAGTTAGCTGATCTGAGAGCCCCTATCTTCTTCTGTCACCCTCCTTACCACGTTCTGCCCTTATAAAGTTATTACTGAATACCTAAAAGCTTAGAGAACGACAACTACGTTTTATAAGCTCTGAGACAGCCCCCACTCCTTACCAGTTTTCCTTGTCTTAGTGAATATGGATTCCACTTCCACATGTCGATTTCCTTCTCCTATTTATCACTCTCTACACCAGCTCTTTTTTCAAATTAAAAAAAAAAAAACCCTACAGCATCTTACTTTGTACATATACTTCTTTTGAAGCTGTTAGTTATCATTTCAAGAAATAGGCTAGCATCAGCACTCTCCTTTTTGCCACCTCATTAAGCCTCCGGGGCTCTCACAGCTTAATGAAGGGTAAACTTGTCCAGTCAGACAGGATCTCCATTACAGAAAATGTGGCTTTGGATATCAGTGTGCCCTGAGAAGTTTCTTATGTTTAAGTAGCACGAATTCCTCTGGCATCAGAATTCATCTTCAAGTGTGGTCAGAATCTCTTGAAGGCATAACCAGTTTCTGCAAGTAACTTGACGACCTCTTAACCACCAATGAACAATTGACTTATTTTAGGACATTTAAAGAAAACTGTTGGCTCTTACATTTCGTATCTCAACAATGACAAAAAAAACCAAAAAGCAGCAGCAGCTCCCCTGCATGCCAGACACTGTTCTACACTCTCCGCACATTACTCAGGTAACTTTCACAGCTACCACATGCGGTAAGTACGATTATCGCCCCATTTTACAGATGGGGAAACTCAGGAAGAGAAGATTATATGACTCGCTCAAGGTCAGACACAAGCAATCCTGGTGGCCCTGGGATTTGTAATGGCTACAGAGTCCTCCACTCCTACCACCCTGCTGCCTCTGTAGTGCAGTCCTCATGCAGGACTGACAGGTCTGATTTTCAAAAACAAACACAAAACATGGAAAAACAAAGAAAACAAGTATCTCACCAACTTGAAAAATATGGCCCTGCCCACAAGTTATTACTATTATTATTCAAATACTCTCAGCCCATGGAGCAACTCCTAATAGACACAGACTAACCTCTGAAGCACAGCACCTATATACCTAATGCACATAAAACAGTGCCCATCCTTCAGGAGCTTGCAAACTAATTAGGGAGGAAAACAGTCACGTTCCAGGCGACAGACACAAAGAGTGACAATTAGTATTTCAGAAGAGAGCCTGCTGTAAACTGAGAGTCAGAAACAGTTTGGCAGGACAGGTGAGATGTCATCTGGAATTGAGAGGAATGGAACTCAGACAGGCTGCAGTGAGAAGGGGCATTCGTGGCAGAAGGAACTTACCAGAAGTCACAGGCGTGAGGGAACCATGTTGGTGGTAGAAGTGGTTCCCTCTCGTTGGCCAGGAGGGTTCTTTAGGAAAATGGAAACCAACAGAGTTGGAAAGGTAAGTTGGGACCAGATTGCATCTCCTAAAAATGGTGGGAGAAGATACTGAAACTACAGCCCGCAGAGTGGCAGCAGAAATGGTGAGAAAGCAATGACATAGTGAGGACTGAGAGAAAGATTCATTTGTCTTCCTATCCTGAAAATACAGGTACAAGAATCATACTCAAGATGTAAGCACATCCACAAATTTCCATAAGTGTTAAGAAAAAAGAACAAAAGACCTCAGGGCACACGCTGCCTGACATCGCTTTATCATCCGGCCTCCTCTTTCAGGTCTGTTATCAGCTTCCACAGCACAAGTGTTTGTATGTGAGCAGGGGCGGCAGGGAGGGAGGAGGGAAAGGCTAGGGAGAGAGACTGGGAAGAAATGGCTAGCAGCAAGCCTATAAGTCATCTTCTCCCTTTGAGGGCTGGGAGGGACTGGGGTGTGGAAATGCCCTAGCAAAGAAAGAGGGCAGTTAACCTGGTCAGGTCTTCTTGTAAGCAACTACTGTCAGAGCTCTTAACAAAAAAAAAAATCTAATGATGTTTATTAGCAACAGAGTCCTTATGTATGGAATCATTTTAGCAGGATATACCTAATCTGTCTAGGATCACTTATGGTTAACAAATCTGGAATCTTTGAATTTATGGAGTATACTCCCTTGGAAAATATGTCACATAAGTTTTGTCACCATCAGAGTACAAAACAGAAATGCTTGCTTCCCAATGGAAACAGTGTACTAACACACCACAGGCGTTGCTTAGAGATGTGGTACCTTAAATGCAGATCAGGGGATCCTCATACAGCCAGAGAGGACCTGGGGAGTCGCTGGCCGGGGTGGGGGGGGGTTGGGGGGTGGGGGGGTGGGGGGGCAGTCCTGGTCCTCATCATGCTTTGCTGTGCCTCAGGACCACCTGTACCCTTAAAACATTATTAGTAAAGCCTAATGGGAGGTAAGATCTGATTCTTGTGAATCTGATTTGACAATCGAATCCTCTGTGTTATCCCAGAGGCCTTCTCTTCTGAACAGCTTATTTCACGAAATGTTGTTTTCTGCTTTACTTTCAATACTTAAATGTTCCTCCTCTTTTCTTGTCCTGTGACCATAACCCAATGTCCCATTGGACATTCCCAATTCCCTGTACAAAGTTCAAAGTTTTGTTAGGAATCAATGAGTGAATGAATGAATGTTAAATTTACATCTGCTTTATGGGTATTCTCATCAGTATCATATATATGTTTAATAAATATCAATTTAAAATAAATCTTACACTTTCTGAGTTAACCTAAGAACACATATTTTACGGATACAAATTTTATACAATAATTAGCAAGTTTTTTACAAGATTAAGGCAAACTCCATTAAAAAGGGATATGCTGAAAAGAAGGGGATATAAGCTTCGTAATTACCATGCTTTTGTTCCAGTTCAATGAAACATCCTTGTTAGGCAGAAAAAAAGAATTAGTAATGTAAGATTTAGTCAAACATTGTTTTACCAGTTGAAGAAATGAGTACTTGGGAATTCATTCTATCCCTGAAATATGTGTTTAACTCCCATAATGTTAATGATCATTATATGTAACCTTACAATAACAGTCAAGCAGATGCATTAATGAAGAGTAACCACAGTTACTTCACCTAGGCATACAAAGTGATATTCTGTGACTACTACCAACCACACTGTAAGAGCCTGTGATGTTACAAACGCACAAATGTGGAGCGAAGATCAGCAAACTTTTTTGGCAAAGGGACAAATAGTAAATATTTTAGGCTTTATGGGTTACCTAATCTCTGCTGCAACTACTACCTCACTGTTACAGTGCAAAAGCACTCTTAGGCAATAAGCAAATAAATGAGCGTGGCTGTGTTCCAATAAAACTTTATTTACAAAAGCCGGCAATGGGCCAGATTTGGGCCTCAGGTGGTACTCTGTGTACCTGTTATGCAGAGTATCTTCATCTCCACCAACCACTTACTGAACGCAGAGGACTGGGGGTACAGTCTGGCCCCTGTCCTCTCAAAAGTAACAAAGCTGCAGCACATACGGAGCCTAAAAAAAGTTGAAATAAGGTAGGATTTAGACAAATGGAAAGAGGTGAAGCAAAGGGTGCTTCTACTTGGGGGAAAACAGCTGAGTGAATATGCAGAAAAGTTTAAAAATGATCATGGAAGTATGACACAAATTTTGAGAGGAGCGCAGAACAGGTAAAAGAGTTCGGATCAGAGGGCCAGCTCTACATAAAGTAAAAGATGAGGTCATTTTCAAACCCCTAGAGACCTGTACGTGGTTATTAGGTAGTCAGTGAGAGGCTGTTAGATTTAACACAACTCTCAAGAGCAGCGCTGTCCAGAAGAACTTTCTGCAATGATGGAAACGTTTTACATCTGCACTGTCCAGGATCCAGTCAGCAGAGTCTGATAGATCTCCTGGGAATCTGCCACTACATTAAATCATACCTCATACTATGTTTTTCACAGCACATCATTTTAAATATTTTACTTTGATTGTCTTCTATTATTTTAATGAACATGCTCCTGGAATTTTTCAAAGCATTTTGAAACATTAAAGTTATACAGGTGTAAGCATTCAGAACACACGCCTGCTTCTCTTGTTGAACATTCCACTGTTATCATGGATCCAGAATTATTGGCATTGTTCGAAGAAGGAGGTAGGCAAGAAATAATTGAAACAATTTGTTTCTGCTCTGAATTAAATACAGAAAATATGTAATTCTATATTTTAAAAGCTGTAAGTTATGTTTGCAACATAAATTATATAACTGTGATTAAATGTCTTCTTTAAACTCCTTATCACAAACACCCCTATGGTATAAAAACCTTGTTTTAAAAAACATATTTAATTGTTCATGTCAAAATTAGAATTGAAAACTCATCCTTCATTAAACTCGAAGTCAACTGTGTTAACTTTTACATATCTTCTGGTTTATAAAGCAACTCAGTGATGACTTCACACAAGCCCCTTGGACCTTCCCCCTGATGATTCCCTACAACAATTACCAAAAAAAGTACCACTCCATCCCACCTAACAATATAATTTTTACAAAGTCCCAGAAGGATAAACGATCAGTGCTGAGAGTGGATGGAGAGAAAGCTGCCTTCATATCTCCCTTCTGATACCTTCCTTTAAGGCAAAACCAGGGCTGCTCACGTGATCCCAACGGGACTAAGGTATAATAAAACTGACAAAGGAGGAAGTCTTTGATGTCTATCTATGACACTTGGGTTGAAGGGATGGGTAAAAGAAGAGTGGGAGGATTCTACCGCCATTAATTTCTCTTATGCTACAGTCACTACAGTGGCAGCACTGCAGAGGTACTGCTGGCCATCGGAACCATAAGGCAGGGCTTCTAAGATAGGGTTGTAGGTTAGCGGTTGTTAAATGTATGAGATACTTAAAAGTGATTCCTGCACATAAGCACAGGTGAGAGCCAAATACTATAAAGTAGTAAGACTGCAGTGAATGAGGTATACAATAAAAGAGATTGTTATCTAAAAAGGTGCCATAGCAAAGTTAGTTTATGTGCTAAATCTCTCTTAAGTGACAGGAAAGTTTTCCAAACCATAGCTAGAATTCAACCCTTAGCATACTGGAAATGGAAAGCTCTTAGTCATATTTATATACCTTGAGAAACTGACATTCTATACCTCTTTTTGGTGCAGTGTCTAATATCATCATTAAGAAAGTGTTTCTTAGGTTTCATCAGACTCCTTCTACATTACTTAACCTATTTCCTTTTAATTATTCCTTTTCAGCAAATGAAGATATTGGACAATAGTTTTTATAGCAACCCTGTATGTGCTGTTTTTGCAAGACACCATTTTCATTTGTATCATCAGTTTAAAAACAGCTTTTAAGATGGGGGGGTGGGAGAAATATGTCACCTATATGTATCTATAAAGCACATATTGACTATAAACATAAAAATGTGAAAAGAAGAACTTCTTCAGAAAACACAGTAAAATTAAGTAGCTTTTGAATAACTGCCCTCTCCCCGGCTAAACAGTCTGAACTCTTATTTTCTTAGGAATGCTATTTATCACTTCTTTTATTGTAGCCTCTCTTCTATGAATCTTTCTCTTTATGAATCTTTCTCTCAGCCTTCTTACAATAGGAAAAACAGAACACATCCATCTAAGTACACTGGAAGGTTTCCTTTGTTCCACTGCAACAAAGACAAGAAGAAACTGACCTTCTACTTTAGGTCAGGATTATGGCAGCTCTACCAGGATTGAGACGCAGTGCAGTAGGTGAAGGACTCGGACTGGACAGCCTGAGCTTTAATCCCAGCTCTACTACTGATTGGTGGTGGTGGCAGGTTATTTAAAGTCTCCGTGCCTCAGATTTCTCCTCTTTAAATTGAGAATTATAATGGCACCTAACTCGTAGTGTTGTCCTAAGGATTAAATGAGATAATATGTTAAGGGCTCCTGACAGAGCCTAGCAGGTGGCAAGTGCTAACTAAATGCCCACCATTATTACCAATAATGCTGTGTATACCGGCAGCTAATTCACTTCAATGAGTTCTCTAGCGCCAACTATATATATATATATATATATAAAAAACACTCTAAAAGGCAGTGCTCCAACCATAATCAGATAGGACACTCAGACCTTTCTCTACCATAGGAGATGAAGAATGGCCAGAGGCAGTTTACAAGAAACCTAATGAAGGTTATACTTTGGGGCTTCTCACTCGCACAGGCTCCTTCCAAGGCCCTGGGAAGCCTAGGAACATATTCATGCAGTCGGATGTTTTCGTAGAATTTGCGAGATTTATCCGCAATCTGTTAAGAGCACTCTTTCTTTCTGCTCTGATTTCATACTTTCCCTTGCGTGGGGCAGCTTTGGTGTGGCCCTGGGCCTTTGAGGGATTTGGATAAAGGGAATGTGAATTGGAGACACAGTTGGGATTTAGTGGGATGGGTGCATGTGGTTTGCAGTCACTTCCGTCGTGCTGAGCGTCTTGGTACAGGGATAGCTTTCAGCAATCCCTATACACACAAACGTCCCTGCGTGTCCTTCCAGACCTGGTGATGAAGTCTGTGGGTAGTGGAGTGGAATCAAGGTCTGAAATTGTATCAAGGCAGGAGCTAATCCATGCCAAAGTCTCCCAACCATCAAACGAGTCAAGTTGAAAGCTAAAGATGTGGTTGTCTTCAATACTTAGTCAAAATGGAAGTCCTCTCCATTCGATAATGCGCTGGTGCTACTTTAAAAAAAAAAAAACATTCCATGAAACTCATGATAAACCACTGCAACAAAGACAAGAACAAACTGTTTACCAAGCACTGTCAATTCAAAGGTGAGTCTCTGCGTGAGAAAACTGGAAAGCTCTGTAGTCTTACAACTCATGTAATGAAAGAAACCTAAGAGAGGTGTTCCCAAATTTGACAGAAGTGAGGCCAGCAAGGTGAAAGCAGGAGACCAACCGAGGCGGGCAGGGCTGTAAGGGTGGCAGCAAAGGTGGCCATGAGAGAATCCGAGGTAGGGAGTGACGCGGCCGGCAAGCCTAGACTGAAGAATGCATTTTGAGGACTAATAGACAGTACAGGAGTTTGAAGCTGAATGATGAGGAACAGTAAAACGGGTAGAGCACTCTCCAAGAAGCAGCTGATTGCGGGGAGAGAGAAAACACGCTCTTGGTGGAGCTTTAGGACCATGGATGTGCAGAATGGGATGCCCGACCCAGAATAATCAATTATGCCCAGCATATAAAGCATACATGTTTTATCAGTCTTAGCACCCGAGTCTTACCTGCTCTTTGATGCATTCTGCCCTCCCACACTCATTTCATTACCTCCCAGGTCTTTATGTTGACTGTTAGTCACTGAGGCACTGAAATGCTAAACTTAGTCACCCAGGAAAGTTAAAGTCATACTGCCAATGTCCTGACTTCCTATCTTGAGCGATGATTTCAAGCAAGCTGTCCCCACCACATAGCTGTAGACACTCTTTCAACAGACAGGACTAGGGCCAACCTCTGGGTCAAGGGAAAAAACGCTGCAGGACGGGTGCTGGTGCCAGCCTTGTGGGCAAGCAAAAAAAAAAAAAAAAAAAGGAGGCTAGTTTTCAAGGCTGCTGAATTTACACATGCTTCAAGGATTCATCAGATTTTTAATTGTTTAAACAAACCATGAAACTAAAGCAAGAATTCTCTACCACCATTACAAAATTAGAATCCGTTTCAGCAAGCAACCTAAAATTGCACACAAAATGGGGAGGGGGGAGCCATTACTGTGACTAATTACTCTTTTCTACCCTTTTCAAAGATAGATCAAAACACCCTTTAACAAATGTCAATTTAATTCTACTGCTGAAGGTTAGCAGCAGGTGATAAATGGGAAACACGGTGTCCCTAAATACACAGTGAAGCAGATCAGTCTAATCTTCACATATCTGAGAAGGGAAATTTACTCAGAACAAATAGGAACATAAGGCATTAAACTACTAGCGAAATGAATAAAAAGTATATGAGGGCTTCCCTGGTGGCGCAGTGGTTGAGAGTCCGCCTGCCGATGCAGGGGACACGGGTTCGTGCCCCGGTCCGGGAAGATCCCACGTGCCGCAGAGCGGCTGGGCCTGTGAGCCATGGCCGCTGAGCCTGTGCGTCCGGAGCCTGCGCTCCGCAATGGGAGAGGCCACAACAGTGAGAGGCCCGCGTACCACAAAAAAAAAAAAAAGTATATGATAACAGACCGATGACTAAAGTATGCTCGGTTACAACTGGCACAACTGCTGCTAACAACAACAACAACCCATCCAGTCCATTCTTCAAAAGTGCTGCAAATCAAGCATCTGCTTGAAACATACCAAGGGGGTCCTGTAAATGCACCAGCATCTTGATGAGCAGATGAAGTAATTGTCCCAATATGACATGGTAAGTCCCCAGGACAACTGAAAAAATTAACAAATACATTCCATCATTTTACAAATAACCTTCTGTTATCTTTCTCTGTCCCTCTGTCTGTGACTTCCTAATCTTTTAGGAGTAAGCAGAACCATGTTCCAAAGTTGAGAAGATTCTATTGAGGGAATAAAGATCTGATTCAGGATAGCATCTTGACACTTCGCCACTAGAGACAAGACGTAAACCATGACACGAGGACTATTTTGAGTCCATCTGTGACAAAGAACCACTTTAGTAATCCTTAATGACAGTTTATTAACCAAATACTAATTTCAAGTCCAGTTTAAGCCAAGAAAAAGTAAGGTCCCAGACGTAAAGAGACTTTCTACAAAAGAATGTTAGCATGAATAAAATATGCGTAAATTATAGTCCATAACTCTTTAAGCAAAATATTCCCCCTTTCACATGAAACAGCTTATAAATACTTTTTTGTTAAATGTAAAATGCTGTAGAAATAGTCACTTAGACCCCAAATTAAGATTATCACATTGAATATGAAATTCTGAATGAAAAGCAATCTGTTATAACTTAAGAAATACTAAGGGCAGATTGCATGATAATCATAATAACCATGATTTCATGATTATAAACATCCCCTTTTCTTCCCTGGGCAGATCCTACATTTTACATGCATATACCACCCACTCCTTAGAAAAAATAGGAGTTACAAATAGGTGCTTTTCTTTCAGAATGACTACAATGACAGGTATGGTATAAACAATGAGTAAATTATCTACAGCCTGAATCATAAACCATTATCACTCTTCACTTAAAGAAAGGCAGCTTTCAAATACTGAAATTTAAATACTGCATTCCATTTATAGGATCATTTGTATGGATTTATTTTGAAGTTATTTCAGTCAGCATATGAGCATCAAATTAAGAAAGACACCTTTTTAAACCTGTTGATTTGCCAAAAAGAAACTACACTGAATATTTTCATTAAATTCATTAAAATAAACAGTATTACGGCAAAATTAAATATTTAATTTTAAATATTTCATTTCATCTCTTTTTTTCTTAATGAAGAGACTGGTCATTAGAATTCATGTAGTAAGCAGAATACAAGATCTAACTGGTTAGAAAGATGCCTTTCTCACATCCAGAAGCATAGCTAATTTGCAACAGAGAAAATAGCTCATCATAGTCAAAATAATCCCTCTAACAGAAGAGAGGGATCGGAGAAACAACAAAACATCCAGTTCACACTTACGTGAATAAGCTTGATTCTGAGATGACATTGATCTCCCAGGAAATAAATCATAATGAGAAGTAAATACTATCTAGCATCCTATAAGGTTAGTTTGAACAGACTCCCAGCATGTAAAAATTTGAAAATCACTAAGTCACTAAGTATCTTACCAGGTCAAGATGCAAGCCACTAGGGACTTCCCTGGTTGTCCACTGGCTAAGACTGTGTGCTCCCAATGCACAGGCCCAGGTTTGATCCCTGGTCAGGGAACTAGATCCCACATGCTCCAACTAAGAGTTCGCATGCCACAACTAAATTTCCTGCACGCCGCAACTAAAGATCCTGCGTGCTGCAGCTAAGACCCAGCACAGCCAAATAAATAAATAAATATTTTTTAAAAAAAGGATGCAAGCCACTAAGAGCAGCGTTAGATGGTATAAGCAAGCTACATCTACTGACATGAATGAGGAAAAATCTGAAGAATAGAAACAAGTTCTGAGAACCTCTGGTCCTCTTTGTAATATACACTATTCAAGAACATATATTCAATCTGGCAAGTTCATAACTACTACCTCTAAATCAACAAAATAGTTTGGAGTCTCCATTTCCACCAAAGGACACGCATGTTGAAAAGGCATACAGTTGAAAAGGCATCTTGTCAGTTACATATGCACACACAGAAGACAAAGAGTTTGACAACAACATGTGTTATGTCCACTACATCACAAGGTACACAGATTTGGAAGATTATTTCCATGAGGAAGTTAAACTGTAACAGGAATAATAAGCAATTAGAAAGGAAAATGATAAATGGTCTCCTTAAGTCAGTATTGTTTTTAAATTGCAAGTCTTGGCATATTAGTGTTTTGTTAAATCAATATAGAAGGCATTTTCAAATTAAATAAATAGTAGGATATATCAAAGACATTGCATGTAGTAAATATAAGATTTCATGAGTCTTATTTCTGGTGTGTGGGGAGAAGGGGTGGCAATATAAACTGTATTTCTTACTTGGATCCTATTCAAAACAGTTTGAAAGCCACTGCCTCAGGCACCGCCTTTACAAGACAGAACATGATTAACCAGAGCTTGAGATGAAGGGAACTCTGAAAGAATCACGTTCCTTCTCAGAGCCTGCAGCTCCAGAACCACAAAGGTTATTCTAAGCAGCTTACAATCACTCTGCATCACTGGAGAGGAGTAGGACATATTCCAAAGACAGCTCTTGTCAACACACTGCTGGAGTAGAATGGTGTTTCGGAAGCAGGAACAAGGCTGTGAAGCTCTGAGAGAACAAGGTTAGATCAGAGTTATCTGTCTGATTCCATGTGGAGATGAAGAGAAACTCTAGGCCAGGATATATGGCAACTATATAGTGGCCAATAACAAAAGCTCCAGTATTTCAGTAGTCATTACAGGATGAGGAGCTACAAGAGAGGAAGCTGGGCTATCGTCACCATGACACAAAAGAACATCCTGTCCATATCTTTATCAAATGGCTGTGAACCTGACAAGTCTAGAATACAGACTAGAAAATTAATTTTTTCAACTGTAAAGTTCAATCTGTTAAAATGACCATTGTTTTCCCATAGACTCACCCCACTCCCCAGTTAACTTTACAATACTGATGAGATGTGGCCTATGATTCAGTCACTTTCTAGCATGACTAGTCACATATTAACACTGGCTGTGATAAAGGTCTCAGTGAGAAGCTATCTGTCCCTTTTTAAAAGCCAAAAGTGAGAAATCAAAAGAAAGTTCATGACAATTAAATTGTAGAGTCAAGACATTACCATCTTGTAGAATTAAGGCATCTAAGAATGGGGAAATCTTTGTTCTAGAGGAATCAAATGGTCCTGTCTCCAAAATAACCTCAAAGACCCAAACTTGCTAAAGGTATTATGAGAGATGATTTCTCTCTTCTAAAAAAAAAAAAAAATCAATAAAAAAGCAGACTAAATAAAATAATAAGTGTGCAAATCTGTTAAATGTGTACGGCCAACATACTTTTTATGGCTACACATAATCTTAAATATGTACCTTCACAGTGTCAGAAAAGGTTCTAAAATTATTTGAAAGAGAAAGTAGTGAAGGCTCATTCAAAATGTTATTTGAATTAAAAAAAAAATCACCAAGTCAGTTAATAAGTGATTTTCCTCTTGCAATGAAGATTTGGATCACAAGTTATTAAGACAGATCAACCAACCTAGATTCTACTTATCAAACATGTTTAGAATAAAAAATAAGCAACAGCAAAAAGAAGGACCCATAATGGTAAAAGACTAGTTTAAGAAAAGGAATTTTCCTTGCTAAAGAAATCCCTCTTTGTTCATTGCTGAGGCTCAATCTATTACTTAACAGAAGTACCTAATAAAATTAAGATAACGTGATTAAGATCTGCAGGAACTAGATTTCAAGCAATTCTTCTAGGAATCCAAAGAATAGAAAAGAATTTGCGGGGGTGAGGGAGGGACAAAAATCTCACAAAGTGTCATCTATGCCCAGGTTGACTCTATTTTGTTTTTTTATATTGATCTACCTCAGAATAGCTCTGGACAGCCATTCTGAGCAATACAAATGTCAGCTGGCCCCCTTCCTGGCGGTCTCTCTGTTAAGTTGGCTCTCCCAGCAGCATACTAACATCCTCACCAAAGACGACAAATAACTGGTGAACAGTGAATATACTTAACGCTTGGCACCGTGGAATCAATACACTGTAGACACAACCTGAATATAATGTATTTACCAAGTATCCTGGTTACACGGTCTCTCAGAAAGGAAGTAACGTAAAGAATACGGGCTCTATTATCAGAAAGATGTGGTTTCAAACTCTGTTTCTACCACTTTCTGATTGTGTAACTCAGGAAGTTACCCACCTAAATCCTAAACCTCAGTTTCCTCAACTGTAAAGGGTAAATGAGAATACCGATGTCATACGGTTGAGTAAAAATCAATGAAATCATGTATGTAAAGCAGATAGCACACTGCCTGGCAAAGTATAGGTCTGAAATATTATTTACTTTGAAAGTAATCATACCCATGCCAAATCCAAGAAATAATTTCTGATTTTCAGGTTGTTCATCTATAAAATAGGAAACTGAAACAGATGTCACTTAAGCCCTTTTCAGAAGTGGTGTGATCCACCAAAGTGCTATGATTCCATGGTAATAAATAATGTGCAGACATGATTCATGTATTCTGATGGCTGTATTTTCTCCCGTTTTGAACCACAAATGCACAAACTGAAAATTTTGAGACATTTACAATGAACTATTTTTTACTTCCTTAAATGTGTTTAAGTATTTTCCAAATTTTCTATAATGTACCATAAATGTTTAAGATTGTTTGAGAGATTATTATTCTTTTTAAAAAAGTTATTCTCACTGAGTCAACATATGGTCACACATTTAGTTTTGTAATACCACTGGCAAGAAATGTGTCTAAGAGTAACCATTTAATTTCCTGAAAACACAATCATAAAATGAACCACTGTCAAGATTTTTTTAAAAATCAAAAACAAAATTAGGAATAGAAGGGAACTTTCTTAAACTGATAAAAGTTATCAAAAATCTTCAACAAACATACATAATGGTGAAACTTTAGA
Organism: Kogia breviceps; assembly: GCF_026419965.1. Classification (NCBI taxonomy): domain Eukaryota; kingdom Metazoa; phylum Chordata; class Mammalia; order Artiodactyla; family Physeteridae; genus Kogia; species Kogia breviceps. The sequence goes on along the minus strand of NC_081312.1, from coordinate 77,474,824 downwards.
ATCATTTCTAATCAAGTAAAAAACAAAAAGGATGGCCTCCAACACTGCCTCCATTTAACCTGTGAAAAAACTAGTGTGATAAGAAAAAGAAATAAAAGATGTAAGAAGTGGAAAGGAAGAAACAAAACTCATCTTGTACTCAGACAACCCGGCTACCTACATGGAAAATGCAAAAGCATTTGCAGACAACTCTCAAGAATTAATGAGAGTTCTCTAAGATTACTGAATCATATCTGTTCCATTGATAACTAGAAAATATAATTGATAAAAAAATCCTATGTACCGTAACAACAAAACTACCAGTTATCTAAGAATAAATACATTAAAATATGTCAAAGACTCTTGTGGTAAAATGTAATATGTTATTCAAGAATAGAAAAGAGCCAAATAAATGGAGTCTGTGCCATGAGCAAGGATGGGAAAACTCAATATCATAAAGAAGTCAGTTGACCCCAAATCATCTATAAATTCAGTGCAAATCCAAACAAAATCCTTAAGTTTGGGGTTATTTTTTAGTTTGTGTATGATGTAACTAACTACTCCTAAATTTCACATACAAGGGCCAAGAATGGCCAAGGCAATTTTAAAGCATAACAAAGTGGAGTCTTGTCTTCTCAGATATTGAGACTTACTATATAACTATAATAATTAAAACAGTGTGAAACATAGCACAGGGAGATCATCTCGGTGCTTTGTGACCACCTAGAGGGGTGGGATAGGGAGGTTGGGAGGGATATGCAAGAGGAAAGAGATATGGGGACATATATATATATATATATATATATATATATATATATATAAATGATTCACCTTGTTATAAAGCAGAAACTAACACACGACTGTAAAGCAATTATATTCCAATAAAGATGTTAAAAACAAAAGACAGTGTGCGAGTAGTACAATTAAAGATAAAGCAGTGATTAAAAATTAAGCCTCCAAAAATAGACCTTTATAGCAATTATAAATCAGTGGGGAAAGAAAGACTGATGCAATTAATGAAGCTGGGACAACTGGTTAGCCATATGGAAAAAAATAAAACAACATCCTGCTATGAATTGTGTCTCCCTAAAATTCATATGTTGAAATCCTAACCCCCAATGTGATGGTACTGGATATGGACTTTGGAGGGTAAACAGGTTTACATGAGATCATGAGAATGGGGTCCACCTGATGGGATTAGTGCCCTTATAAGAAGGGACACAAGAGAGCTTGTACACTTTCTACCCATCCCACCCTACCACTACCACATGAGGACACAGAAAAGGTGGCTGTCTGCAACCCAAGGAAAGACGTCTCACCAGGAACCTACTATGCTGGCACCTTGATCTTACATAATACTTCTAGTCTCCAGAACTGTGAGAAAGTAAATTTCTGCTGTTTAAGCTGCCCAGTCTATGGTATTTTGTTACGGCAGCCTAGATGACTAATACAAATGCTTCACACACACACACACACACACACACACACACACACACACACACACACACACATAACCACCTGAGAATTAAGGTACTAACTTTGAAAATTAAGGAATTTAAAAGAAAGTAAATATATTCACATAAGATTTTAAGAGAAAGGAAGGATTTCTTGAAGTAATAGACCTGAAAGAATACAGGGAAATGCTGGTAAATTTGGTTATTATAAAATTTTAAAGTTACATTTAACAAAAGACACCATAAACCAAAGTAAAAAAAACAGGCCTTTCTCTTCCCATCATGTGAGAACAACAATGAAAAGTTGGCAGTCTGCAACCTAAAAGACAGCTCTCATCAGAACCAACCATACAAGCACCTTGATCTTGGACTTCCCAGCTTCCACATCTGTAAGAAGTTTCTGTCGTTAAAAGCCACCTACTTCATAGTGGTGCTTTGTTACAGCAGCCCAACCAGACTAAGGCAGATGAACACAAATTTATTAATTTTTCTCTTTTATAATTTGTTCATTTGGAGTCCTTTCTAAAACACACTCACCCAACTTAGGATCTCAAAGATTTTCTTCTGTTTTGCCCAGAATTTTTAAAATTATAGCTCTTACTTTCAGGTCTATGATCCATTTTGCTTTCATTTATTAAATTGTGCAAGGTAAAAAAAAAAAAATTTTGTTTAGCAGGCCATTCCCTGGGAGAAAATATCTTAACACATGCAGCTAATCAAAAATTAACATCTAGTTCTAGAGTATACAAAGAACTCCTACAAGTCTAAATTACTTGCTGAACGTTTATATGGAACCTCTTAGCAGCATCTTATTAATCAAATTGAGAATACACTAATTATATAATCAGAATAAATGATAAAGTTGCTTTTTAAATGAACTCCAGATGTCTTACCACCAGCATCAAGTGTCCTACCAAACCCCCAGTGTCAGACATGCCTGTTTCCTTTAACAGCACCATCACTGTCCTGGCCACTAAAGCCTTGAAAACTCCCAGCGGTCTTTCACTCCTCCCTCTGAATTATCACTAAATCTCCAATGTGATCACCAGAATTTGGTTCGATTTTAATAATCAGTTATAATTCATGAATTGCCAGAGTATAAAATGGCACCATTTTAGGAGATATGATAAGCTAGAAAGCAATATCAATTGTTTTTTTTTTTTTTAATGGAGTAACATATACAACTGAATAAAATATGCTAAAGACAGAGTCCTCTACAGCAGTAAACTCTAAAGGAACAGGGAGGGATGGAGGGATGGAGGGAGGTGGGGAGAGATCACAGCCACCCTAAGAAGTTGCAAAATGCATTGGAAAGAATTTTAAACTAGGAATCAGGAGACCCAAATTCTAGTCTAAACCCCACCATAAATTAGCTGTGAATGAAGTGAGCAGCATAAAACCCCTAGTCTTCAGCTTTCTCATTCTTAAAATAGGGTGAAATGATTGTTAAAAGTTCTAAAAGCTCTAAAATTCTACGATTCTATAAACTCTTCTCCACAGATGGGGGAAATGTGGCACAGTGAGCTGAGGACTGAACAGGTAATATAAATCAGCATCTCAGTTTCCTTTTAACAATCTTGAAAAACTATTAAGGTATTTATTCTCTCTTTTAATATGTAAAATTCAAAAGAGTATAAAATCAAGTAATACCAAATATTTCAAGAAAACAAACTTCCTTTTATTTTTCCTTTCATCCATCATTCTCTCATTTTCTTCCTGTGTTCTGAAGCACAAATACAATATTAGGAGTTACTGATTGGCAGGATATCTTGTCTCCATTGCTCTCTCTCCCCACAGTAGACTTCAGTCATACCTATGAAACTGGGGAGGAGGATGCACACGTAAAATCTAGTTGAAATGTCTGTGTGATCTGTCAGATTCAATTTCATTTGGACCATACGTCCTTCTTGTAACCTACAACAAACTGGCTCTAGCAATTCCTAGTCCATCTTTCTACAGTTTGTTCTACAGGATATTAGTCCTGCAAGATGCCCTAAGAAAAAAGAATGCCACAAAAGTTTCAGAAACGCTGCATGCTATACCTCATTCTTGAGCAATTAAAAAAGAATGTGCAAGTATTAAAGGCTCTAAGCCGTAGAGTAAAGATTGATATCAATCTGATTTATACTGTCTAATCCAGGTTCCTCAACCCAACTACAAAAGTCTTTCTTCACAGAATATCTATTAACACCCTATAAAATCAGTGCTCCAAGGAAGCCACCTTAGAAGGTGCTTGCTTAAACATAATTTGCTCAAAATATGATGATATTTAATTCACACATTGCTAAACTGAAACATTTGTTTCTGCTGCTAGCATTTTATATCGAAGAGTCATTTACTAATTCTAAATATGAAATTAGTTCTGCAACATCCAACTGTTCGAGTTTAAGCAAACAGTAAGACTTTCCCCCTGATACAGGCACCTGAAATGTACCAACCAAAGAATATGGCTAAGTGTGATAGGAATCATCACCAGCTCTCTGGTCCAAGTACTCAAATTACTATTACCCCATCAGAATGTAACATATCCATTCTAGTCTGATAGTTTTAGTATTAGCTTTGGTAACTGCACAGTTTACATTTAAAAAACAAAACAGAGCTTCAAGCAAAAGGTAATTAAAATACAGCCAAAGTAAGAATAATTTAAATCACCAGCAGAAAAAGGGAGATTTAACAACTGTAAATGGACAACTTTTAAGATACACTGATATACTATACAAAAGAAGAAAAACCTATGTGTAAAAAACATAAGACTTATGGATCAACAGTCTTATAGTCAGCATTCATACTGAAAACATAAGTCATCACTTGAATTAAGACTGACTTAGATACACACAAGATGAGGCAATACTTGCAAAAAGTAGAACACTTTGTTAGCTACCTATACACTTAAGTTTTTCAGCATTTGCTTTCTTGACAGTAAGTGTTCTTTCTTCCTTCAAGCCATGTCAAAGAAAAAGAAAATAAAGGCACAGCCTACCCTAAATCACAATCATCAAAAATACTTGGTCCTAGGGGATTAGCTAACAAAATGGTGTCTATCAAGTAGTCCTCAAAATCCACTCTACAAATTTAGTGACACAAATCATAATGGCATTTGAAGCCTTACTGTCAGATCTTAAAGAAAAAGAAAAATAAAAATACTCAACCTGTCCTCATTAAATAAACTCACACTAACTACATCCAATTACAACTACTGCTAAATACAAAAGAAAAAGCACTGCGTATTAGCTATCAATGTCAACTTCCATGATTGTGTCATTACGGGATCACTTTTTTTTGTTTTTTACATTGATGCATATTCTTCTTGCTGTCAATTCACATTTACCATCCTCCTTCAAGCTCCTATTCAAAAAGATCACTTTCAGGAAATCTTGCGTTACTAGCATAATTAGATTTCACTCTCCTACTAAATGCCTGTGGCACTAAGTGTTGAAAGATTAAGTTGTTCTTTGTGACATGCTGCTTTGGGAAAATGTTCTTTATCTTCATGTATGTGCATGAATTCTTCTCAACTAGATTATTCTGAGGAATTCTTTTACAATTCAGGGCTTCTCAAATGTTTCTACCAAAGTACTCCTTTTGTCAGAGGATCTACTAGAGAATCAAAATTTACTTGAAGTCTTCTGTTTTACCTTTAAAAGTCATTCAAAATGTAAGATTCAATACCACAGTACATTTGTTTTAACATAAAAATAAAAATGTGTTAATGTTGGTGAAGATCTGGAGAAACTGAAACACTTGTACACTACTGGAAGTTTGTAAAATGTTGTGACTGCTATGGAAAACTGTACAGAGGTTCCTTCAAAAAATATAAAATAGAACTACCACATGATCGGGACACTACATAATGATCAAGGAATCAATCCAAGAAGAAGATATAACAATTGTAAATATTTATGCACCCAACATAGGAGCACCTCAATAAGGCAAATGCTAACAGCCATAGAAGAGGAAATCAACAGTAACACAATAATACTGGGAGACTTTAACACTCCACTTACACCAATGGACAGATCATCCAGACAGAAAATTAATAATGAAACACAAGCCTTAAATGACATATTAGACCAGATAGACTTAATTGATATTTATAGGAAATTGCACCAGAAAGTAGCTGAATACACTTTCTTCTCAAGTGCACATGGAACATTCTCCAGGATAGATTACACCTTGAGTCACAAATCAAGTAAATTTAAGAAAATTGAAATCATATCAAGCATATTTTCCTACCACAACTCTATGAGATTAGAAATCAATTACAGAAAAAACACTGTAAAAAACACAAACACATGGAGGCTAAACAATATGCTACTAAATAACCAAGAGATCACTGAAGAAATCAAAGAGGAAATCAACAAATACCTAGAAACAAATGACAATGAAAACAGGACAACCCAAAACCTATGGGATGCAGCAAAAGCAGGTCTAAGAGGGAAGTTTACAGCAATACAAGCTTGCCTCAAGAAACAAGAAAAATCTCAAATAAACAACCTAACCTTACACCTAAAGGAACTAGAGAAAGAAGCACAAACAAAACCCAAAGTTAGTAGAAGGAAAGAAGTCATAAAGATCAGATCAGAAATAAATGAAATAGAAATGAAAAAAACAATAGCAAAGGTCAATAAAACTAAAAGTTGGTTCTCTGAGAAGATAAAATCGATAAACCTTTAGCCAGACTCATCAAGAAAAAAAGGGAGAAGACTCAAATCAACAGAATTAGAAATGAAAAAGAAGTTACAACTGATACCACAGAAATACAAAGGATCATAAGAGACTACTACAAACAACTATATGCCAATAAAATTGGACAATCTGGAAGGTATAACCTTCCAAGACTGAACCAGGAAGAAACAGAAAATATGAACAGACCAATCACAAGTAATGAAATTGAAACTGATTAAAAATCTTTCACCAAACAAAAGTCAAGGACCAGATGGCTTCACAGTTGAATTCTATCAAACGTTTAGAGAAGAGCTAACACCCATCCTTCTCAAACTCTTCCCAAAAATTACAGAGGGAGGAATGCTCCCAAACTCATTCTGTGAGGCCACCATAACCCTGATACCGAAACCAGACAAAGGTATCACAAAAAAAGAAAATTACAGGCCAACACTGATGAACATAGACACTAAAACCCTCAACAAAATACTAGCAAACCAAATCAAACAACGCTTTAAAAAGATCATACACCATGATCAAGTGGGATTTAACCCAGGGATGCAAGGATTCTTCAATATATACAAATCAATCAACGTGATACACCATATTAACAAATTGAAGAATAAAAACTATATGATCACCTCAATTGATGCAGAAAAAGCTTTCAACAAAATTCAACACCCATTTATGATAAAAACTCTCCAGAAAGTGGGCATAAAGAGAACCCACCTTGGGCTTCCCTGGTGGTGCGGTGGTTGAGAGTCCACCTGCCGATGCAGGGGACACGGGTTCGTGCCCTGGTCCGGGAAGATCCCACATGCCGCAGAGCGGCTGGGCCTGTGAGCCATGGCCGCTGAGCCTGCGCTCCGCAACGGGAGAGGCCACAACAGTGAGAGGCCCGCATACCAAAAAAAAAAAAAAAAAAAAAAGAGAACCCACCTCAACATAATAAAGGCCATATATGACAAACCCACAGCAAACATTATTCTCAGTGGTGAAAAACTGAAAGCATTTCCTCTGAAATCAGGAACAAGACAAGTGTGCCCATTCTCACCTCTATTATTTAACACAGTTTTGGAAGTCCTAGCTATGATAATCAGAGAAGAAAAAGACATAAAAGGAATCCAAATTGGCAAAGAAGAAGTAAGACTGTCACTGTTTGCAGATGACATACTATACATAGAAAATCCTCAAGATGCCGCCAGAAAACTACTCGAGCTAATCAATGAATTTAGTAAAGTCACAGGATACAAAATTAATACACAGAAATCTCTTGCATTCCTATACACTAACAGCAAAAGATCAGAAAGAGAAATTAAGGACACAATCCCATTTACCACTTCAAAGAAAAGAATAGAATACAGGAGGCAAAAGACCTGTACACAGAAAACTAGAAGATACCGGTGAAAGAAATCAAAGATGACACAAACAGATGGAGAGATATACCATGCTCTTGGACTGGAAGAATCAATACTGTGAAAATGACTATTATACTACCCAAAGCAATCTACAGATTCAATGCAATCCCTATCAAATTACCAATGGTGTTTTTCACAGAACTAGAAAAAAAATTTTACAATCTGTATGGAAACACAAAGACCCCAAATAGCCAAAGCAATCTTGAGAAAGAAAAACAGCTGGAGGAATCAGGCTCCCTGACTTCAGACTATACTACAAAGCTACAGTAATCCAGACAGTATGGTACTGGCACAAAAACAGAAATATACATCAGTGGAACAGGATAGAAAACCCAGAGATAAACCCATAGATTATGGTCACCTAATCTATGACAAAGGAGGCCAGAATATACAATGGAGCAAAGATAGGCTCTTCAATAAGCGCTGCTGGGAAAACTATACAGCTACATGTAAAAGAATGAAATTAGAACACTCCCTAACACCATACACAAAAATAAACTCAAAATGGATTAAAGACCTAAATGTAAGGCCAGAAACTATAAAACTCTTAGAGGAAAACACAGGCAGAACATTCTCTGACATAAATCACAGCAAGATCTTTTTTTCACCCACCTCTTAGAGTAATGAAAATAAAAACAGAGATAAACAAATGGGACCTAAGGAAACTTAAAAGCTTTTGCACAGCAAAGGAAACCATGAACAAGACGAAAAGACAACCCTCAGAATGGTAGAAAATATTTGCAAATGAAGCAAACGACAAAGGATTCATCTCCAAAATATACAAACAGCTCATGCAGCTCAATAACAAAACAACAAAAAACCCAATCAAAAAATGGGTGGAAGACCTAAACAGACATTTCTCCAAAGAAGACATACAGATGACCAACAAACACATGAAAAGCTGCTCAGCATCACTAATTATTAAAGAAATGCAAATCAAAACCACAATGAAGTATTACCTCACACCAGTCAGAATGTCCATCCATCAAAAAAATTTAAAAACAATAAATACTGGAGAGGGTGTGGAGAAAAGGGAACCTTCATGCATTGTTGGTAGGAAAGTAAATTGATACAGCCACTATGGAGAACAGTATGGAGGGTCCTTAAAAAAATAAAAATAGAACTACCATATGACCCAGCAATCCCAACTACTGGGCATATACCCAGAGAAAACCATAATTCAAAAAGACACATGGGGGCTTCCCTGGTGGCGCAGTGGTTGAGAGCCCGCCTGCCGATGCAGGGGACACGGGTTCGTTCCCCGGTCTGGGAAGATCCCACATGCCGCGGAGCAGCTGGGCCCATGAGCCATGGCCGCTGAGCCTGCGCGTCCGGAGCCTGTGCTCCGTGACGGGAGAGGCCACAACAGTGAGAGGCCTGCGTACTGCAAAAAAAAAAAAAAAAAAAAGACACATGGGGCTTCCCTGGTGGCACAGTGGTTGAGAGTCCGCCTGCCGATGCAGGGGAAGCGGGTTCGTGCCCCGGTCTGGGAAGATCCCACATGCCACGGAGCGGCTGGGCCCGTGAGCCATGGCCACTGGGCCTGCAAGTCTGGAGCCTGTGCTCCACAGCGGGAGAGGCCACAACGGTGAGAGGCCCACGTACCACAAAAAAAAAAAAAAAAAGACAGATGCACCCCAATGTTCATTGCAGCACTATTTACAATAGTCAGGACATGGAAGCAACCTAAATGTCCATCAAAAGAGGAACAGATAAAGAAGATGTGGTATATATATACAATGGAATATTACTCAGCCATAAAAAGGAACAAAATTGGGTCATTTGTAGAGACATGGCTGAACCTAGAGACTGTCATATAGAACGAATTCAGTCAGAAAGAGAAAAACAAATATCATATATTAATGCATATACATGGGATCTAGAAAAAATTGGTATAGACGATCTTATTTACAAAGCAGAAAGAGAGACACAGACATAGAGAACATAGAAAACATATGGATACCAAGGGGGAGTAGGATGAACTGGAAGATTGGGATTGACATACATAGACTATTGATACTATGTATAAAATATACACCCAATGAGAACCTGTTGTATAGCACAGGGAACTCTACTCAGTGCTCTGTGGTGACCTAAATAAGAAAGAAATCCAAAAAACAGGGGATATATGTATACGTATCGCTGATTCGCTTTGCTGTACAGTATAAACTAATACAATATTGTAAAGCAACTATACTCCAGTTAAAAAAAAAAACTATCACATGATCCAGCAGTTCCACTTCTGGGTATATACCCAGAAGAATTGAAAGCAGAGTCTAAAAGAAATATTTGCACACCTATGTTCACAGCAGCACTATTCACAATAGCCAAGAAGAAGCAACCCTGGTGTCTATTGACAGAAAAGTAGATACATGAATTGTGATGCATACATACAATGGAACATTATTCAGCCTTAAGAAAGGAAGGAAATTCTGTCACATGATAAACATGGATGAACCTGGAAAACATTATGCTAAATGAAATAAGCCTGTTGCAAAAAGACAAATACTGTGTGATTCCACATATATGAGGTATCTAAAATAGTCCAATTCATAGAAACAAAAAGTAGAATGGTGGTTACCAGGGGCTGGAAGAAAGGGGGAAAGGTGAGTTGTTATTTAATGGGTATAAAGTTGTAGATTTGCAAGATTAAAAAGTTCTGGAGATCTGTTTCACAGCCATATGAATATATTTATCACTACTGAGCTATATACACTTAAAGATGATTAAGGTGGTAAATTTTACATTATGTGTTCTTCACCACAATTTTAAAAATTTTTTATCACTTTATTTGTCCCAAATCTTCAAGTAAAATTGATGTTACCATATTTGCTCAATATACACAGGCACCTACTGAATAAAGCAGCCTCAGCTGCCATGCAGCTCTGAAAGTGGCTCACAGAACAAAACCTACTTCTCTCAGATCCCCTCCTCAATTCACCAGATATCAAGCAAGCACTGAGACTGTGGTAACTGAAAGAGAATATAAAGATTAAGTAGGCCATGATCCCTGCCCCTGAGCAGATCAGAGAAACCAGTTGCACCGAGCTCAGTACTGGGAACCTATTATCCGTGCAACGAATCAACCAGTTCTACAGTTCTCCTCAATTAGCTGCTAAATTACAGGAGAAAAGTGGGATTTCTCAGGACTGAAGTTTCTCTGGGCAAAGTTCCCCTATAGTATAGCACAAAGAACAATACCCACATGTGGGACAGAAGTCAGTATAATTTTAAAACATTCAACTAACCAAAAGTTCTTTTGTTGAAAGAAAAACTTGAAGTAAAAATGATAGAAATGCCCTTCCACTAAAGCAGATATGTATAAAGAATACTTAAGGCACTTAATAGCCTAGGAGAGCAGGGACGGACTCTCCATAGCAACAAGAGCAAACAAACGCTGTCCAACAGAACAAAAATATGCAACCCAATAAAATAAAAAATTTATGGCTGTGATAACTATAAAGAAATGTGTTAGTACAAATTCCAACATTTTATCCATCAGACCAGTTGAATTCAGTACTGGGCAATGTCTCATTATGACAGCACCCGGAGTTTTCCCGTGAACAGTAATAATCCATGTTACTTTCTGGTGGGTCTTTTTTTGTAAGGCAGTATCAATTTTGTCATAAATCTTAGTATTTCATCTCTGGGTACAACCACAAGAGACACTTAGTCTCTAAGACCAAGCTTCCTTTCCTTAATAATGGTATACAGGCAGGTTGCATTACCACAGAAACAGCTTTACTTCCAATGGAATCTGATAACATGAGCATTAAGGGAAAAGCAGCTTTGCTCCATCCTCAGGGTCTCATCTTAGGCCTTCATCATTTCTGGATTATTGCAAAAGCCTCCTACTTGCTCTCCCTTCCTCCAGTCTTGCATGCCTCAAACCCATCCTAGTTTACACTCAGAGTTAATCTTTCTAAATCCAAAACTTATCATGGCACTCCCCTGCTTAAGACCGTCCATGGTTTGCAAAGCCTTCAGGATCTCTGACATGGCATAGGAGAGGCTCTTGATGATTTAGTCCCTGTGTGACACATTAAAAAAAACCAAACTTTATTTTTTAAAAATTTCCAATTTACAGAAATATTGCAAGAACAGTTAAAAGAACTTATTCTTGCGGAATCTAAAATATGACACAAATGAACTTATCTACGAAACAGACTCAGACATAGAGAACAGACTTGTGGTTGCCAAGGGGGAAGGAGGTGGGGGAGGGAAGGACTGGGAGTCTGGGGTTAGCAGATGCAAACTATTATAAATAGAATGAATCAACAAGGTCCTACTGTATAGCACAGGGAACTATGTTCAGTATCCTGTGATAAACCATAACGGAAAAGAATATATATATTTATGTATAACTGAATCATTTTGCTGTACAGTAGAAATTAGTACAACATTGTAAATCAACTATACTGATTCTTTCATCCAAATTCACCACTCATGAACCCTAGGACACAACCTCAGTGAGAGCAGGAACTGCATATTTTATTCATAGCGTCATAGCGTCTGGCACAGTGAAGGAGAAACTGATGAGGGGCCCAACTTCTAGTTTAAAAGAGTGGACCGAACACAAACGTTACTCTACTCACTCCTGAACTCTCATTTAAATAACTCTTAAAGTCATTTTCTAAAGAAGCATAAATCCACAAGGACAAAGAGATGATGGCAGCCAAATGGAGGAAGACAACTGACCCAGCAGCCCGAGTCATGTGAATCTCAGAAGGGCAGCCCAGAAGAAAGGCTTAGGAATGGAGACACGGGTGTCTCTGATGCATGGGTGCAGGGAGGGCTGCAAAGGGAAAGGCAGGTTGAAAAAAATCTTAGAAAGAGCCATCAGGCTCCCCAGAGCTCCCGCCCAACCCTACACAAGCATGTAACCAACTCTCCCTCCAAGGCCAGCCGGGAAACTTCTCTAGAGAAATTGTTCAGCTGATGGACAGCGAGCAACTACTCTGTGCCAGGCTCAGTCCTACATACCCAGAGATCTCCATGGGAACACAGCCAAGGCCTGCCCCCATGGAGCTTCCACTCTAGTGGGGAGAAACGAGCAAGTGGACCTGCCGTAACTGCTCTGGAGCAAGGTACAGCAGCAGGGCAAGGGACGGGGGTGTGCTGCTCTTGCTAAAGAGCAGGAACCTGACAGAAAGGAGAAGTGAGCCACGCAGATACCCAGGGAAGGGTCACCCCAGACAGACACAGCAGGCTGGCTGCACAGACCTCGATGCGGGAGCATGCTCAGCGGGCGAACCACGCGGAAGCTGATGTGGTGGGGTAGGTGATGGGGTCGGGGCCAGATCACAGAAGGACCCGCTGGAGCAATGATTCCCTTAACCTGGCCGCACTTTGGAAGCACCTGGAGAACTTTAAAAAAATGTGAGTGAGTCCCACCCCAGAGTTTCTGATCTGAATTTTGATAGGTATGAGGTGTGGCTGGTTATCAGTAGTTTCAAAATCTCCGTGGGTGGTTCGAAAGCGCAGATGAGATTAGAACCACGGAATCAGAGGAGCTCTGGGCTCAAGGATGCCAGGCGTAGCTGTGGGAGGAAGTGGGGGGCTCCACTAAAAACGGGGAGACTAAGTAAAAGGTGACAAACTCCCAGCCCTTCCCGCCTCCTTTCCCATCTAACTCCAAGAAACCACTGACAGAAAACCCCGGCAGCCAGACTCCTACACGTCTGTTGGAGACTGACATGGGCAAATAGCCAGATTGAATGCTTCCAGCTGTGAGGTAGGGAAAGCCAAACAGCTGGGGTGCTCCTTGTGCTTTAATTTCTTAAAAACTGAGAGGTATACATACCCCAACGAGCAGAACAGGAAAAGCAAAAAACCATCATAAGAGACTGAGACAAAAAGATGAAGAAAATAGAAATATATGTAATATGTAGATGTATTGGGGGACTATGTAATTAAATAAGTGTTTTAACCATGAAGTATAATCACTTAGACTCCCTTGGACACAATCATTTGGAACAAAAATGATAGCTAGGCTGTATCTGTGATGGATGGGAAAAACTGTGAAAATAAGTTTCAACTATTTCTAAGGTAGAAAATATATGAATAATTCCAACAGTTTTAAAGGTTTTTCCTTTCCAAGAATGACATAAAAATTTTTTAAACTATATGTGATTACATGTTCAAATATATATACAATGAGATAAACATGAGACCACATGCTATTTCTAAAAATATCTAATACACTTATGAGAATATCAAATAATGTCTCTTAATTGCCTATGTCAGCTGTATCAGTTGCTATACTAACTGATGTAAAGAATCAAGCACCTTGGGCTTCCCTGGTGGCACAGTGGTTAAGAATCCACCTGCCAATGCAGGGGACACAGGTTCGAGCCCTGGTCCAGGAAGATCCCACATGCCGCGGAGCAACTAAGCCCGTGTGCCACAACTACTGAGCCTGCGCTCTAGAGCCCGTGAGCCATTACTGAAGCCCACGCACCTATAGCCTGTGCTCCACTGCAAGAGAAGCCGTCACAATGAGAAGCCCGCACACTGCAATGAAGAGTAGCCCCCACTCGCCACAACTAGAGAAAGCCCACACGCAGCAACGAAGACCCAATGCAGCCAAAAATAAAATTAAATTTATATTTTAAAAAATCAAGCACCACTGATTTATTTTGTATTGATATATTTTAAAAGTAAATTTTAAATACATAAATGTCTAAGGAACATCAATATTTTAAAGATGCCATTAAGGCAGAAGGCATAACAATAAAGAAAGTAATAATACTTTATTTTTTTTAGTAACAATACTTTTAAGGAATACTTTTAGTATCTTTTAATAAATATCTAAAAATATTATACTAAAAAGGTAAGGAAGAAAGCCATCTCTGTATTCACGGATACTATGGCAGGAGTTTGAGACCCCAAGAATGCATCTAAAATAAAGTCTTGTTTTTGAAGGTTGTTTAAGTATGACAACTCAATTCATTTCAACAAACATTTATAGATGTCCTACTATATGCCAAGTAACCCTCCAGGTGCTGGCACCTCAAAAATGAAAGGCACTGCGCATCTGCCCTGAAGGAACTTAAAAGTCATGAGGGAGACAGAGCCCAAACATTACAAGTTGTCATTACAGGTCATTACCACGGTTGTGAGAACACAGGTCCAAGGGACAGAGATAACATAGAGAAAGGATTGACTGATTGTAATGGGCCATCTGGGAAAGACCCAGGAAGGAAATGAGGATGAGTGAGGGTCTAAGAAAAAGGGAAACGTTGGTTAGGGCGTAATCAGATAAAACAACCGGTAAAAGGGTAGAGAGACTGGTATGTTCAGGAAACTGTAAGTACCTGCTATCGTTAAAAGAAGGGTGAACTTGAGAGAGGAGACAGGAACTTGGCCAAGGCCAGATCTTGGAAAGTCTCGTGTGGTGCTCCTGTCTACACCTCCAGCACCAAAACCTTTACGAAGGCCTGCCTGGGGGAGGGAGGCCAACACTGTTTAGCCTCCTGGGATCTGCGTGCTTCACAGTATTCCTGAGACAATTTCTTAACCATTAATACCTTGACCATGTCAACGTAATACTTACAGCCATTATTCCCTGAACCAAAAATTAAACAAGCCTTCAAATCCCTTCATTCATTTCCCTTTTCCTCCTTGTAGCATCTCTCATCTCGTTATCCTTGAGCCCGTATGCTCTTCCATTCTCATCAAACCTGTCTCCTTGAAGGCAGGAGACATTTTGCCCAAATGACTCCACATACACGAGAAACAAATTTCCTTCCCAGTCTATGGGAATAGACACAAACTCTCAAATTGAAGCTCTGCATTCACGTCCTTTAGCACATTTTCCCTACAACCTCGTAATTCTATAACCTCTATGCTCAGTTTCTAACTCACTCCCTTTCTGAATTCACCTAGCATATACTAAACATAACACTGGACCCTTGTCAAGAATTATGCTACTGATTTTATATCTACCGTATTTCCAGTTTGCCTGAGAGTAACATTGCTCTTTAGGGTTCCAGGAGAATAAAGAGTGTAGGTACAAACAAAACAAAATGGCCTATGGCATGAATTGTTTATATTATACATCCTCTCCTACTTCCTCTGACTCTGAGCTAAAGATTATCACTCCTTTTTCTTTCATTTCAATGTCCCCCTTTACAGCTTCTTCTTCTCAGCCCACTTATAAGCTCAAGTTTCCTACACTTGAAGATGTTTTAAATATTCTACAATCCATGCACACCCTTCCCTTGGCCTTGTCTCTTCCTTAACCTTTGCCTCTTCTCCAACAAACGTCTTAACATGAGCTACACCTACTTTCCCTCCGTTTTCTTCCCACTCATCCTTCAGACCCCAACACCCTGGCTTCTGTACTCACTGCCCCATTGAACTGCCCTCGCCAAGGTGACTGCCAAGCCACAACTACTGGCACTTTAAAATCCTCATCCTGGGACTTCCCTGGTGGTCAAGCAGTTAAGGCTCCATGCTCCCAATGCAGGGGTCCTGGGTTCAATCCCTGGTCAGGGAACTAGATCCCACATGCCGCAACTAAAGATCCTGCATGCCACAACTAAAAAAAAAAAAAAAAAAAAAATCCCACTTGCCACAACAAAGATACCACATGCAGCAGCTAAGACCTGGCACAGTTAAATAAATTAATTAAATTAATAAATATTTTTTTTTAAATCCTCATCCTGCTTTACAGCTCTATGGCATTTAACATCTTTGATCACTTCCTTTGCCTTCTTCTTTTCCACCAGAAACTCTTTCTTATCTCTAGCCCTCTCTCAAGTCCAAACCCCTCTTCTGTACATCACTCAAATGTTGACATTCCCCAGGAGTACCTCTCGGTACAGGTTTCCAAGGAGAATACTCCCTTCCTCTTTTGTGTTCATACCCTTTCTATGTACCTCTGTCAGGTGCTCGTCACATATTTGCATATCCATCCACTCCACTAGCTTGAAAGCTCCTCAAAGGCAGGAACCAAGTCTTGTTCCCCTTTGTACCCCTATCAACCTCCCCAGGGTCCTAGCACAGTACCCAAACACACGGTGTTGTATAACAGATGTTTCTGGAATGCACATCAAATCAGTAATCAAAAGTTAATACAGATTATTTGTATTTTTTAAATATATACACATGTAATATTAAGATTATTCTTAATATTCTATTCTATTCTTAATATTCTTATATTTACAGTTCCTACAAATGACATTTATTTTAAATATTTAACCAAATAATAAAAGTTCGAGTATTTATAGTTTATCATTTTAGTTACCTCTACAGCATCTAGTTCATCCAGTCTCAAAGACTACAAAAAGTTACAAGGTACCTTCAGCCAAGATGAGCCAGCGTGGCCTCAAAAGCTAATTCACTTCATGCCAAATGGCAAGTATCTCTAGTGTCCATTATAGGACAAGGGAGAAGGGGCGGCAGGTGCCATGCTGGGCCATGAAGGTAGCAAGAAGAAGCCCCTAAAGCAACCCAAGAAAGAGGCCAAGGAGATGGACGAGGAAGATAAGGCATTCAAACAAACAGAAGAAGCAGAAGAAACTTGAGGAGCTAAAAGCAAAGGCCGGGACTTCCCTGGCGGTCCAGCGGTTAGGACTCAGCGCTTTCACTGCCGTGGCCCAGGTTCGATCCCTGATCGGGGAACTAAGATCCCACAAGCTGCACGGCACAGCCTAAAATAAAATAAAACCAAAGGCCATGGTGGAAAAGCTCCCTGGCCACAGGTAGAATACAAATCTGGCAAAAAGTAAGCTGTTCCTTGTGCCTGAGGCAATGATGATCCTTAAATCCACTCCTGTTTAAACATCTGGATTCGCGGCTGTAACATCTGTTGTCACCTATAGCTAGAATGGAATATTGTCTTGGACCCTATTGTACATTTAAGAAAACACTTTTGTAAAAAACAAACAACAACAACAACAAAAAAACCTACGAGAAATCTTATTATTTGTCCACTCCCAACTATAAGGGAGAAGATACTTACGTACTCAATTACGGTCACCCTAGAATAAGCCAAGCAAGCCAATAAGGCAGAAGAAAATGGAGGTGAGGGCTACTTCCCAAGTTCAAGGACCATGTCCACTACTAAAGTATCACACACACAATGAATATAAAAAAATTTTAAGAGGAAGTTATTTGGGATAGACCATGGTAGCACAGGAGGAAAAGTTTGATAGACTTCAAATTTAAATTGCATCTTAACTGAGAAGGATGCTTCTATCCTTCAGGGAAATCACTCTCACCTCTATCTATAAGGTCACATAAAACCACTGCCAAACATTAATTTCCTAAATACCTACCACACACAATTCACTCTTCTCCATTCAAGTAAACACAGCTCTAGAGCTCAAAAATCCATTCAATTACAATAGCAAGATGTGTAGATCACCCAGGGTTTATGTGGCCATAGTAACAAACGATCTATTTTAGAACCAAATTCTCTTCATCTGGCCTAGTTTGAATCAGAGTCGGTACCAAGGTGGCTATATAGATAACAGCAGCGCACAAGCAGGATTGGGGTGGGAGCGGGGGTGATTATCTTCAATTAGAAAAATGCCAGTTGTTTTCCACATCAAAAAAGAATAAAATCCATTCTAATTTTCAAGGGTACAGGTGGAGGAAGTTGGAAGAAGCAAAGCACTGAGAAGACAGCAAAACACCTTGCAACCTATTCCCTGAGCTATTAAAAGATGACTCCTAAATTTATCCTAGTTTGTCTTTCAATACAGAGGCTCACCCATAATTGGTAGCACCTGTAGTATTTGTTGGTTAGAGGGAAGTGTGAAATTAAGTCTCATTTACTGCAATTTCAGTATTTCTCCTCTTTCTGAGTCAGTCATCAACACGCTCAAGGGCAAAAATTACGATAAATCTCTAAGATATGAAATTGCATAAATAATGAAACAGAATTAACTCTCTTTTAAAATGGCTCCCAAACAGCATAAACAGAAAAATAGAGATTAATCATGCATTAGGTTTTTGTATAACAACTCAACTCAAATTTGTCTAATTTTCTCAGATAGTTGAACTGGATATGGGATGAAACTGTCTAACTGAGGAAAACAATATAGACAAAAATGTCAATCAACCAAAAACTACATTTGAGTAGCTAATATGGCACTACAGGAAGACAGCCACATACACACAAGAATACCAAGTCTGACATGACCTTTGTCCACAGGATCTAAAAAAAGGAAATAAACAAAACATTTCAAGGACACACACAGATTTCCAGGTATCCCAGTATTAGTAAACAAGATTTTTCTATCTACTTCTAGTCTCACAAGCTCAACTCTTCTTAATTGAGATGAATAACACCTGAGTTATCAGTGTCAACATTTCTTAATCATCAGATCCTCTACCTAGACAAGTCCCTGAAAGGACCACTGACAAGTATCAGATGGTTATCTTTCTACAACTTTGCACTGAAAAGGGTACAAAACATCTTGGTTAGTGACTACCTGTCCAAGAATTCAATAGAAAATGATATGCTTACCTTTCAGATACCATAGAGGATACTAATCATGTAACATCACTGCCCTTTTTTTTTCTTTTTTAAATAGCACATACATCCTTGCCTATCAGAAAACCCTATAGGATCTACACTCATCAGCATTCAAAGTATTCTCTTAAGGTTTATTTTTTTGCTAAAGCTTTTGCCTTAGTGACTCAAAGAGACTACTGAAATATACTTGGGCAAAGGATTAAATTTTTTTTTAATCTAGATAGCAACCAAATTGTGAGAAAGAAGGAAGATGTAAATTAAGTTAACTTTTTGGGTTGAGCATATAATTACATTCTTTGTTCAGAATGTATGCAGACAAGAATCTCACTAAATATTTGGTGCCCTATTTGCCCCTAATACTTATAAAATCTGAAGGCATAATCCACAATGTACAATGCTTAAACCATGGAGACTGCAGAGAATAACATCCTAGACCAGAAGGTATCTCAAGCAGCTATCTCATCTCACCTTCTGCCCTCCAATACTAAACTAGTCATGAAAAAGTGACAATAACCTCATTTTAAAGAGCATCATGAAAACAAAACAAAACAAAACAAAACTGGGCTTCCCTGGTGGCGCAGTGGTTGAGAGTCTGCCTGCCGATACAGGGGACATGGGTTCGTGCCCCGGTCCGGGAAGATCCCACATGCCGCGGAGCGGCTGGGCCCGTGAGCCATGGCCGCTGAGCCTGCGCGTCCGGAGCCTGTGCTCCGCAACGGGAGAGGCCACAACAGTGAGAGGCCCGCATACGGGGGGGGGGGGGAGAAAAAAAAAAAAGAGCATCATGAATTTTAGAATTCTGAGAATAAAGTGAGCAATGGAGTATAAGTAATAAACGAAGGATAAGAAATGTGAGGGTAAGAGAGGGAATGAGAATTAAAAATAAAAGCACCATTCTGTTAAATTCCACATTTTTAAAATCAAGCAGTAGTAGCTCATCTCTCTCCCATAATCAGTAAATTATGTCACCTATTCCCTGGCAACCAGAGAGAGACAGAGGGGTGACTACTAGCCTAAACATTCAGTGATGTAACGTAACTCACTGTAAGAGAAGCTAAGAGTGTTAATAAGCAACTAAAACAGTAAGAAATGCATTTCGTTTACTCAGCATCTTCAGAGTATCCTCTATAAATTAAAGATAGCTGAGAAAAACCTATCCTTGAATTATCATTTGAGTGTGCTCAATTTAATTTAAAACTCTACCCTAAAGCTTTCTTAAATAAAAAATTGGGGGCATAATGCAACCTTCTGTGGTGACCCTGATCAGTCATTATAAAGTGACACTCTTAGGATACTGGTACCTGCCGGCCTGTTTGCCTTCACTGTAATGAACGTTTTGAGCTATGGCTTTCGATGTCTGGCTTCCCCTCCTTCTCCCCGACACGAGTTTGCTGCTGTCACTCCTGGCTATTGCCAGCACGCCTGCCCCCATTTTCCCTGCCCTGCTCCAACTTGCTGACCCTACTTTTCAGCCTCCGTGTCTCTGCTCCTGCTGTCCCCTCAACCCCAAGGCCCTTCTCCAACGTGGTCTCTCACCAAACTTTCTGACGTCTGTCCATCTGAAAGCTGAAAAATATGGATTTCAGTTCAATTTTCATTTTCATTTCTCTTATCATGAGTGGGTTGAGCATCTTTTCACATGTTTAAGAGCCATTTGCATTTCATTTCCTGTGAACAGTCTGCTGATAGCCTTTGCCCATTTTTAATAAGGTTGTTAAAACTCGTTATATACATTCTGGAAATAAGTCCTCTGTAACATGAGTTATGATCCTCCAACTGCCACCACCAGGCACATCATCACATGTATTTTGGCTCTGCTTATGGTCTCCGCCATGCAGAAATTCTTAATTTTTACGATTAAATTTAAGTCTTTTACGGTTTCTGGATTTTGTGTGATATTTAGAAAGACCTTCCCCATTCTGACATTAGAAAAGAATCTGTCAGTGATTTGTTCTCTAATACTTTTGTGGGTTTTTTTTTTTTTTTTTTTTTTTTTTTAACACTTAAAACTTTGACCGGGACTTCCCTGGTGGCACAGTGGTTAAGAATCCGCCTGCCAATGCAGGGGACACGGGTTCGAGCCCTGGTCCGGGAAGATCCCACATGCCGCGGAGCAACTAAGCCCGTGTGCCACAACTACTGAGCCTGCGCTCTAGAGCCCACGCGCCCCAGCTACTGAGCCCGTGAGCCTAGAGCCCGTGTTCCATAATAGAAGCCACTGCGATGAGAAGCCCGTGCACGCAACAAAAGAGTAGCCCCAGCTCGCCACAACTAGAGAAAGGCCGTGTGCAGCAACTAAGACCCAACACAGCCAAAAATAAATAAATAAATTTAGTAAAACAAACAAAAAAAAATTTGACCCACGTAGACTTTATTCGCTTATACAGTCTGAGGTTTGCATCCCACTTTTTTCCCAGATGGTGACTCCACTTGGACCAACATCGATTGACAAATCTGTCTTTTTCCCAGTGATATGAAATTTGGGGTGTTTGGGGTATTTGTTTATGTCATGATTCTTTGATGCTTACGATTTCTAGGATAATGGCATTCAGGTAAGCTAGAATTAAGAGCAATTTAGACTTTAAAGCATTGCCTTATACCTTCTTAAAGAATTTACCTGTGAGCTCCTTGGGACAGACATCTTGACCCATGTACCTTTCTGTGACTAGCACACAGTAACTGCTTATTAAAGGTCCTTTGAATGAATAGTGAGATCCACATTTTTTAAGACCCAGTATAGATATAGATTCTCTTAGGACTTGGAGGAGAGTTGCATCACTGTTGTTTAATTATGTGTATGTCCCAAAGGGTAGTTTTGCCAAACTTCCCTGTCCACTCTAGCCCTTTCTCCTTTGACAGAAGTCCTTCAGTCTAGTCAAAATCTAGTATCCTCACTAGAGTCAATTAACATTTTTTAACTTATTTATTTTATTTATTTTTGGCTGTGTTGGGTCTTTGTTGCTATGTGTGGGCCTTCTTTAGTTGCGGCGAGAGGGGGCTACTCTTTGTTGCAGTGCGCGGGCTTCTCATTGCGGTGGCTTCTCTTGTTACAGAGCACAAGCTCTAGGTGCGCAGACTTCAGTAGTTGTGGCCCACGAGCTCTAGAGCATAGGCTCAGTAGTTGTGGCACATGAGCTTAGTTGCTCCGCGGCATGTGGGATCTTCCCGGACCAGGGCTCGAACCCATGTTCCCTGCATTGGCAGGCAGATTCTTAGACCCTGGACCAGGAGGGAAGCCCTTAGAGTCAATTAACATTTAATCACAATTCAACCAGTTACATTACAACCACTACGGAAAACAACTTGACAGTTTCTTAGAAAACTGAACATATATCTACCCTCTGATCCAGCATACTCCTAGGTATTTACCTGAGAAAAATGAAAACATGTGACCACAAAAAGACTTGTATGTAAATGTTCATAGAAATTTTATTCATAATAGCCCACAATTGAAACTAAAACAAATGTCTGAACAGAATCAATCAACAATTGTGCTATATTCATATGACAGGACACTAGTTAGCAAACAAAAAGGAATAAACTACATGCAGCAACATAGGGGAATCTCAAATCATTACACTGTATGAAAAGAAGCCAAACATAAAGAGTATATACTGTGTAATTACATTTGTATCATGATGATAGCAATCAAACCATGGTTCCCTGGGGAGCAGGGGGGGGGGGGCGAGGAAACGGCCTTTCTGGAGTGATGGTAATGTATTCTATCAGCGATTTTCAATATGCTGGCTCTGAACCAGCAGCACCTGGGGACTGGTGGAAATGTAAGTTCAAGTTCCCACCCCAGACCTACTGAATCTGAAATTCTGGGGGTGGGTACAGCAATCTATGCTTTAACAAGCCATCCAGGTGTTTCTAATGCTCCCTGAAGGTTGAGAGCCACTCTTCTATATCTTGTTTGTGAGGGTGATTACACAGGTGTATACAATTGTCAAAGCTCATCTATATGTTCGCTTAGGATACGAGCATTTTGTAAGCAAGTGACAGCTCGATTTTTAGAATTTGGATATATTTCTTTAAATATTATCTTTAACCCAAATCTATCTCCTCCTCCTCTGTTCTCTGCATCTTGATACATGGCAAAAGAATCCATCTGGAAGCTTGAATGAGAAACCTCCCTTTTCCACTGCTTCCCCTCCTTTGCGCTATGCACCTCTGAAATGCCCCTCCCTCTTCAATTCTTACCCTCCATTTCTAGTATTTCTAATCCCACACCCTAGTTCAACAGACACTCTCTTTTTTTTTTAACCTGGTCTAGCAGAACAGCCTACCTCTGTCCTTGTCTGATTCAGGCTCTAAATTGCCAGAACTATTTCTCTATGTCACTTCAGTGTTTTCCTGCTGCTTTTCTAAAGACCATGGCTCCAATCTATCTAAAGCACAAAGTCTACACCAAAAACCTTTGACAACCTGGTCACAGCCCAACATATCCAGTCTCACCCCGAGCCATTGGCCCCCTTGGATCTTACACTGCACCAACATTGGCAGTCAAGATTCTCCTAATATGCCAACCATGTTCTTGCCTCCAAATCCTTCATTCAAGGTGCTTCTCATCTCTAAAATGCCATCTCTCCCACTTCCCTGCCTGGTGGAATCCTAGCTGCCCATTAAAATCCAGCTAAAATATCACTACTTTCAAAGTTCCCTATCATCATACCCCAGGCAGAATTAATTGCTTCCTTTTCTGTGCTTAGATTTTCCTACTTCAGAAAATGTGTATCTATCTATGCCTCACTCTTTTTTACATGCACATTTCAGTCTTCAAGTCAGTAGGTCTAGGTAATCTCTATCACTCCACCACTTAACGACCTTTCAATGGATCTCCATTACCTACTAGACAAATTGTAAATTCCTTAGCAGAAAGTCCAGTACAAGTCTATCTTCAGGCCCCTTAATATCTCTCTGACCCACGTCTCACACTGTTAGCGAAGTGACAGCCCTCAAAGCACCATGCTCTCCTGAGTTTCCAGATGTTTCCCTGGGCTTCTGCCTCTGCCACGAACATCCTCCCTCCCCCTCATCACTTCCTCTTTCCAGATCTCCTCCTCTCATGCTCTCTAGTGAGAGGAGAGTGCTAGGAGTCAAACTACAACAAACCAGTAACAGGTCATCAGGTCTAAGAACTAGGAATAGGCAACAAGGAAGATCAGAAGCCAAGGAAACTTGAGTCAAGGCAAGAAGGAAGAAGAGGCTGAGCTGACCTCTCCCAGCAAATGCTAGAGACATGCGTAAAGCCTGGTGTCCACCTTCGAGAAGCTCTTTTAGTGCAGATTGAACAGACATATAAACAAATGTCTGCAATGCAGTGTATGACAAACGAATGCTGTTATACGAAAAAGGACACACATCAAATATAGAGAGACACATAGTTAGATAAATAAAAGGCATGTCACTGTGAGATTTAACCAAAGATCAAGGAGATCACTAAGCACAAACACTGTTGAACTCCAACACCATCACTGCTGTAATGTATTAACTAGTAAATCCCTGTTGAATTATTTGCCCTCAGGCAAGTCATTTAACCCTTCAGAGCCTCAATTTCCTCATTGTAAGATAAGAGAACTTGATCAGATATGGAGGTTTCTTTGAGCAGTAAAATATTCACAAACAAAAGCAGAATCCTAGACACTGAATATATGGACTTTGTCAACATGAGGGGAGAGGAGAATGACTTTTGGGTATGCAACTAGATAAGAAAATAAAACCAATGGATGGAATTTTATATTCACGTCGGTGACTATGACATTGAATTTTAAAATCCTGAAAACTGCAGCTTATAATGCATCTGCTGACACAACCTCAACCATACCAGCAAATGCACTCCCATAATCAGGTTGTTATGGCAACTAGAATACTTCGGTTAAAAAGAGGAAGAGAGTATATGTGTATGTGGCTCAGATCGTTGCCACTCCTATTATTTTAAATGTTTTATACATCTCAAACCAATTATCCACTTAGCACACAACAAGCCTCTTGTTAATGTTTCACGATAAACAAGAAGAATAAAATGAGCTTCTTAAAACTGATTCTTCCGGAGGGGTTAAAGAGCACGGAGCCAATGTCTACCCCCGACACACCTCCTCTAGAAAACCTCCCTAATCTCTCCAGGTAACACTGTTTCCTCTTGCGTGTAAGCCCCATGTTATTGACTATTCTACAGCCACTTTAGTAACTGTCACACTAAGGACAACATTGTTCGTTTGTATGCTTGTCTCCCTCACTCCATGTCAGCTGCCTGGGAACAGTTTATCCTTAGTCACCCTTGCACAATGATCCAGATATTTTAAGCGCTAAA
Organism: Kogia breviceps; assembly: GCF_026419965.1. Classification (NCBI taxonomy): domain Eukaryota; kingdom Metazoa; phylum Chordata; class Mammalia; order Artiodactyla; family Physeteridae; genus Kogia; species Kogia breviceps. Next base: position 77,449,510 of record NC_081312.1, on the reverse strand, counting down.
CTGTTCAACTGAGGACTGAGGTATCAATCCTATCAAATAATAAATATGAAATCTCTACAGAACAACATATTTTACTTTATCAAACATAGTTCTTATAAAACATATTTCATTTCTCTTATTATTCATGAGAATTTCTCCTACGAGAGAAAATTGAGAAGTAAATGGTATGTCTCATGGAAAGAATTATAGGCCGGGATTCTGATTCTTGAGGTTCTACTGTTCTAATATATCTACTGTTAACCAACTGCAAGATCTGCATCCTTGGGTAAATGCCAACCTCTCAGATGCTGAGCATTCTTATCTAGAAAATGAGGTGTCTGGACCATCTGAGGAGAGCCCTTTCTGCCTATGAGCCAGTGCGACCAAGAAACAAAAAAAACGTTAAAGAAATCTGGACATGTCAAAAACCATTCACAGACGAATTTTTTTTTTTAATTATTCTCAACCAGGTAGGGGTGGGAATGGAAATATGCGTGGGCACATTTTCTCCTAGAGTGACTTTTTCAAACCATACCCCATACAGAGAGATTAATTTATCCACACCTTTCCTACCTCCCTGGAATACCCGCATGGAGAGAATTTATGATGAGTATGTGTTACATGTAAATAATGGAGACAAGAGAAAACAAAGTGAAGCTGAAACCATCATTTAAAACAGAGAAAAAGGCCTATTACAAAGATTACATATAAGAGTATGTTGACCCCTGCCTATAAAGATTGTATTCTTTCACATGCCCCAAGTAACTAAGAAGGTAAGCCTTACCAGATCCACAGCCCAGCTTGTTCAGTATTTTCTCTAGGGACCTTCCCCCTCCCAAAGCTCCTCCTCAGGGAGCTTCCCCAGTTTCAGCAAATGGCATCTCCATCCACAGTTACTCAAGCCAGACTATTGAGTCATTCCTCAACATTCACATCTCCATCACTCCCCAATTCATCAGCAACTTCTATCTTTCATATTTGCAAAATATTCCTTTAATCTGTCCACTTCTTTCCTTTTCCACTGTTATTACCTTAGTCTAAGGAACTGTTATGGACTGTCTGTGTGGCCCCCAAATCCATATGTTGAACCCCTAATCCCCAATGTGATGATACGAGGAGGTGGGGTCTTTGGGGGGTCATTATGTTCAGATGAGGTCACAAGAGTAGAGCTCCCATGATGGGATTAGCGCCCTCATAAGAAGACGAAGGGACAACAGAGCTTCCCTTCTTGGCTATGTGAGGATACCGAAAGAAGGGAGCCATCTGCGAGGCAGGAAGAAGGCCCTCACCAGAACCTGACCATGCTGGCGCTCTGAACTTGGACTTTCCAGCCTCTGGGACAGCGAGAAACAAATGCCAGTTGATTAAGACACCAGTCTATGCACGGAAACAACCAAAATGTCCACTGAATGGATCTGAATGGATCAAGAAGATGTGATTGCATATATACAATGGAATACTACTCAGCCATAAAAGAGAATGAAATAATGCCACTTGCAGCAACATGGATGGATTTATCATACTAAGTGAAGTCAGACAGAGAAAGACAAATACCATATGCTATCACTTATATGTGGAATGTAAAATATGGCACAAATGAACCTATCTACAAAACAGAAACAAACTCACAGACATAGAGAACAGACTTGTGGTTGCCAAGAGGGACAGAGGGTGGGGGAGGGGTGGATCAAAAGTTTGGGATTAGCAGATGCAAACTACAATATATAGAATGGATAAGCAGCAAGGTCCTACTGTATAGCACAGGGAACTATATTCAATATCCTGTGATACACCATAATGGAAAAGAACTTTTAAAACAATGTATAACTGAATCACTTTGCTATACAGCAGAAATCAACACAACATTGTGAATCAACTATACTTCAATTTTAAAAAATACATACTAGTGAATTACAGAAGATTTATTAAACTTGGATTAAGCATTTCTAATAAATTCTTTACTTAATTTTTAAAAAGACACCAGTCTACGGTATTTTGTTACAGCAGCCTAAGCTAAGATAGGAACCATCATATTTTGCCTAGATCATCACAATTATCTCTTTACTAGTCTACCAATCTCTTAATTTCTTACAATGCCACGCAGGACTCAGATCTTTTAAAAACATGGCAAGGGGACTTCCCTGGTGGCACAGGAGTCTGTGGACTCCTGTGGATAGGAGTCTGCACTCCCAATGCAGGGGGCCCGGGTCCAATCCCTGGTCAGGGAATTAGATCCCACATGCATCCCGCAACTAAAAGTTCGCAGGCCGCAAGTAAGGAGCTAGTGAGCTGCAACTAAGGAGCCCACCTGTCTCAACTAAGTAGCCAGTGAGCCACAACCAAGGAACCTGCCTGCCACAACTAAGACCTGGTGCAACCAAATAAATAAAGAAGAATAAAATAAAAACATGGCAAATCATGGAATGACTGAAACCTTCCTATAACTCCCCCCTTACCTTACGGCCTCTCATTACACAGTTGTCATCGATGTTATTTTTACTTACTCATGCCCACACTAAAATGCATCTACCACTTCCCACTCATAGAGCTCTAGTCTAGAATTTATCCCTAACAGATTTATATACTACTACCTAATCTTGGGGCTTTCCTCCTATCCTCTGTCTTTCAAATAATCTATAAAAATGTTAAATGAAAACTGTCTCAACTCCTAGATGATCCCCAAAGCTCCTCCGTTCCAAGAACTGACGTCTATTCCTACAGTTCTCTTGCTGGCTCAGACAACTGGGCTATCCACCTAAAGGTCCCCAAGGTTACTTAAGTGTTTAGCTATTTACTAAGCTTTTTAAAATAGATTTTAAGGTTTGTCAAAATATATTTTTAAATCTAAAATATAACCCCCGTTTCTATTCATTCATATAGTTATTTATTTCTGAAACCAAGCTACTTTTGCTCAATAATTGCTCACCTAAGTATTCAAGGAGTCTACATTTATTTTTTTTTTTTTTTTTTTTTTTTTTTTTTTTTTTTTTTTCTGGTATACAGGCCTCTCACTGTTGTGGCCCCTCCCGTTGCGGAGCACAGGCTCCGGACGCGCAGGCCCAGCGGCCATGGCTCACGGGCCCAGCCGCTCCGCGGCATGTGGGATCTTCCCGGACCGGGGCACGAACCCGTGTCCCCTGCATCGGCAGGCGGATTCTCAACCACTGCGCCACCAGGGAAGCCCGAGTCTACATTTTAAAAAAATAGATCTACCTGGCTTCCCTGGTGGCACAGTGGTTAAGAAATCCGCATGCCAATGCAGGGGACACGGGTTCGAGCCCTGGTCCGGGAAGATCCCACGAGCCGCGGAGCAACTAAGCCCGTGCGCCACAACTACTGAGCCCACATACCACAACTACTGAAGCCCGCGTGCCTAGAGCCCAGGTTCTGCAACAAGAGAAGCCACCACAATGAGAAGCCCGCACACCGCAACAAAGAGTAGCCCCCGCTTGCTGCAACTAAAGAAAGCCTGAGTGCAGCAACGAAGACCCAATGCAGCCAAAAATAAATAAATGAATAAAAATAAAGTGGCTGCACAATTCTATATTGAAAAAAACCAAACAGATCTACCAAAACAAACTTATGGTTATCAAGAGGGAAAGGTGGGGGGAGGAATAATTTGAGAGATTGGGACTGACATATACACACTACTGTATATGAAATAGGTGACTAATAAGAACCTACTGTATAGCACAGGGAACTCTACTCAATACTCCGTAATGACCTATATGGGAAAAGAATCTAGAAAAAGAGTGGATATATGTATAACTGATTCACTTTGCTGTACAGCAGAAAGTAACACAACATTGTAAATCAACTATACTCCAATAAAAATTCATTTTAAATAAATAAATATCTACCCTCCAGAAAGTTACTAATCTATAATTTTCAGAGTTCTCTCTGGAACTTTTATTACAGATAGAAGACTAACAAATTGTTAGGTTTTTCTATACCATCATTGTTTATGTAGAAATGTCTAGTGCTTTCCCAATTTCACCCTTAACTTCTTTTAAAACACACAATTGCCATTTACTTCAAAATATTTATCCACACAAAAACTCCAATGAAATAGTGTAATCATTAAGCTGACAATGACCAAATCAAAATTTTGGCCTTCCTACTCTGGAATGGATAGCACTAAAGATAACAATTCCAGTTAAACGGCCCGTCTGAAAAAGAACATTAAAACTTACTGTGTAAAATGGGTGGTTAGAATAAATTATCTCTGAAGTTCTTCCAGCACTAAAATTAAACTAAATTCCGTAATCGTAACTGCTGACATTTACTGAGCATTTGCCATCTATGTGGGGCACTGTGCTGGGTACTCTTCATGGATCACTCAGAATAAGTCTATAAGCATGTTACTAGGAGACCACTCCTAACACAGAGAAATGCAAACGGGACACAGACGCTTTCTTTTTTTTTTTTTTTTTTTTTTGTGGTACACGGGCCTCTCACTGTTGTAGCCTCTCCCTTTGCGGAGCGCAGGCTCCGGATGCACAGGCTCAGCGGCCATGGCTCACGGGCCCAGCCGCTCCACAGCATGTGGGATCTTCCCAGACCGGGGCACGAACCCGTGTCCCCTGCATCGGCAGGCGGATTCTCAACCACTGCGCCACCAGGGAAGCCCCAGACGCTTTCTTAAAAAATGTCTCTAGTATAAAGCAAAATGGAAATGGAAGATCCCAAATTGTGGGGATTACCTTGTTCCCTGGGATTGGAGAGGCTGACTCTTGTATGAAGTGATTCCCTAAAGACTAGAGGCCTAGAGCCACGGAGAAGGGCATCAAAGACAAAAAACCAGAGCCTATCCAAATAATCCAGTTTGCTCCAGAGAATGTCTCCTTGCCAGACTGATGAAGATGCAGTATCAGAGCTCATTGAGAAAGCAGAAGTGATCTCACAACAGATGAAGAGCTACAGAGAAGTTCAAGAGTATTAGAAGAGCTCTAATAAACCTGGAAATCTGAAGGGCCGCAGTAACCGGGATCTAAAAGTATATGATGTGGCCATAGCTAACTAACATTCGGTCTTCGGACCACGTGTTCACTTTAGTGTCCCCACGAGGCTGCAGGGTTCTCAAGGTGCTCACCTTTTTTTTTTTTTTTTTTTTTTAAATCTACCCCCAGAACATAGCCTAGTCTAGGACCTGGAACGTTAGAAGCACTTAATAAATATTTAATGAGAAATATTAGTAAACAATGTCCCCAGGAACATATCTATCCCACTCACTGGGGTGTGCCTGTAAAATCAGCCTTCTAAATTGTGGTCTGGAGACCTCTAGGGGTTGTCTGCAGGTCACTAGGAGAAGTCAAAATCTGAAGGAGGACAGATTGGATAGAAAGGACCAAACACCAGGACACAGGTTAAAGCCCAAGATAAGAGAAACAAGTAAGTGCTATGGTAGAGTAATGAACTAAAGAAATTTAAAAGTGAAACATAAAACAAATCCAAACGGGCTTCCCTGGTGGCGCAGTGGTTGAGAGTCTGCCTGCCGATGCGGGCGACACGGGTTCGTGCCCCGGTCCGGGAAGATCCCACGTGCCGCGGAGCGGCTGGGCCCGTGAGCCATGGCCGCTGAGCCTGCACGTCCGGAGCCGGTGCCCCGCAACAGGAGAGGCCACAGCAGTGAGAGGCCCGCGTATAGCAAAAAAAAAAAAAAAAATCCAAAGAAGATAACATTGCAATCAGTTTATCTGAATGTGTCACATATGAAGACTTGTTTCCTATCAATTTTATTATAAAGTACAAGTCTAGTTCATATCCCCTCATAGCACCACACTCAGTTTAAAAATTTTTAATTAAACGTGAGTGGTATTCTAAAACATACTACTACTTGAGAGCCTATAAAAGAATAAAATGAATAATTTTAGAAGGAAAAAAATCACCCCTTTATAAATGTTAAGCAGGGAAGCTAGAAAGGCAACATTCATTCTATATTAAATTCACTGGCCTTTTCTCAAGGACAGTCAATTCTTAGGGTCATCTGCCAGTCATCTGGGATCTCAGAGAAACTGCAGACCTCATTTTGGTAAAGTGTTGATTATGCTGGAGAAACACCACTGTCAAAATTATACTGGGAGTCTCACATGTAAAGGAAAAGGTTCCATTATCTTTTTCCTTAGTAGGGCATCCTACTGGATTCATACCACAGTTCAACATCTTTAACTAGTTGGGTCAAATTGAGCAAGTTACTTAGCCCCTCTGTATCTCAATTTCCTCCTTTATGAAATATGATTGATAACAGTCTCTGCCCCAAAGCTACAAAAAGTAGATTATTACACACTCAGAGAATCTAGAGTTGTGTCGTGTACCTAGGAAGGAATCCAATATTTGTTAATTATTACAATTAATGGGCTAAAGTGATCTAGAATGACCCATGAAAGCCAACAAAGATTTGATGTCTTTAAGAAGAGCAACCAAAAAAAGCATATTTTAGAAAGAATTTGCATGATTCTACAACTCTTAAAATGTAACTTTTTTCTTTCTTTATTAACTGAAAAATAATGACACTCGATTGAGATTATGCATATTTAAAATGCCCTAAAAATAAGTAGTGGCAACAGAAGCAGTCCTGAAACACAAATCCTACTCATCTAAGAACTGGAGAACACAAAGAAGGGGCTATTTTTTAACTCTTCCTTTATAAAAGCAGTTACGATTTTGCAAAGACTCGGAAACAGCTGTGAGCATACTTCTTGATATGGACAAAACATTCTTGCAAGAAAGAACTTTGTGGGGAAAAGTCGTTTATCTTATTATACATGAAGCTCTTTAAAAGTCTATAAAGACTATGAAACTTCTGAAGTTCTTTGGTCAGTTTCACAGTGGAAATGGGCGAGTTCAGATTAACTTAAATTTAGAGAATAAAGGGAGTTGCAAAATGGATGATGGGAGTTGAAACATCTGAACAAAAGAAAATTGTGCTTTATCACATGCATCAAAGAGAACATAAAATCCATCTCCCTGAGACTTTCCCTCCTCTTCCTATGGAGGTGGAGGTGAGGAGAACAAGCCATTCACCCAACTAGCCGCTCAACCCATTAGATCTCTGAACAATATTATTCACAGCGACAACGCCTTGCTTCAAAGCAGAAAGTCCATCCTACAGAAAGGAGAAGCATTTTGGCTCATCTTTTTCTATTCCATTTACGTGTACAAAATGGTCACAGTCACTAACTATTTACCAGGCTTTCACATATGTAGATAATAAACACATATAAACCTCGTTAGGCATAATTAGACAGCATAAAGAAGTGTTACACAAACAATCATGCCATAACATGACATGGGACAGGAGATACAGCCAGGGGTGTACCATCCATGGACAACACGGGACAGCAGAATTCTACAGCCTCCAGAGAAATGGGAGCATGGTCCTCATCACGGGTTCTGAACCTGGGTATAATTTCCATCCATGCCCTTTTAGTGACCCCCCGCCATATTTCATCTTCCCCATTCTCATCTATCTAGCCAACCTGGCAGATGGAGAGGGAGAAAGAGAATCGGGTTGAGAATGAAGAATGAATTTCAACAGGGGAGAAGGAAGCACACAAGTTATTCAAAGACCTCATGTTACTGCACTCCTGAGAAAGTTAAGTAGGCAGCCAATGCCCTGCTTTTTCAGAAAGGACCTGGGAGTTCAAATATCACAGGAAAATAAAAATTCATAGGAAATAAACTGCTATTATTGGAAATAATTTCACAGTTTATAAAATTATACAGTATGGATATTATGTAATTATATAGTATTACAGTCATTGGTCCTCATGAACACAATGACCCCATCTGATTCTTATGTCTCTCTTTTTAGATCTTCATGGAACTCTTAGGTCACATTCAAATGTTGAAAGTGGCTTAATAGTCAATGGCTTTAAACTTGGAGTGTTTATTATCGCAATGTCCTGCTGTGTTTGGTAAGGTAAACAAGATGGTCTTTTTCGGCAATAAAGCAGAACTGATTGGACAGAATTTGCCCAGCCCAAATGGTAGGCTCAACAGCTTGGGCAGAATCCTGAATTATCAATACATACTCCAGAACAAGTCAAAACCAAAACTTATAGAAAGCAATGAACCTAACAAATGGCCAATCATTACTGTATAAAATTACATTCCTTTTTTGGTATCATGCATAATGTTAAGTGGAAAAGTATTCAAGAAAATATTCTAGAGTTATGTTCTCTGTAGATATTCATATAATGAATGTGTGTAGAATACCACAATAAAATTAAATTTTACCTCTTCCTATGTGATCATCTTAGTCAGAGTTTAAAATTCTAATGCCTAGCAACTAAACATAATGTGTGGACTTTGTCTAGATCCTAATTCAAAAAAAAAAAACCTATGTAAAGAGACAGTTTAGGACACATGAGAAATTTTAAACAGTCTGGATATTATATGACCCCAAATGATTATTACAATTAACCCCTTTGTTAATTATTAATTATAATTATTGTTATTGTTAAGTCTGATAATGGCACAGTAGTCATGTGAGAAAGTGTTAATGCTTTAAACGGATACATACTAAAGCATGCAGGGGTGAAATGAGATTTGCTTTAAAATATTTCAGCTATGGAAAAAACAGAGCTAAATGAAGCTAATATGGCAAAAATCTTGGTAATTATTGAATCTGGGTAATAGGTTTATGGAAGTTCATATATTATTTTTTGTAGTTTTGTATAAATTTGAAAGTTCTCATAATATTTTTTTAAAAAACATTTAAAAGCTTTCTATTGCCCAGAAACCCTCCTTAAAGGACTCTATGAACGGGTAGGGGAAAAAATCATCTTGTGATATTTCAAAAATGAAGTAAAAAATTATGAAATTGACATTTTTAGATGTATTCATTTATACAACTGCTCAAAATTCCCTCTAATTTAAGAACTTCTTAAAAGGAAGACCCTGCTAAATTTTTATGTCAAGTGATGCTTTATTCCAAAGCAACAAAATGCATGTGCCTAAAACATATATAAAAACATAAAAATATATTTTCTAAAAAGCAGCCTTTTCTCTGCTTACCCTCAGATTTATGTCAGAACACAGCTTACAATTTTTTTTTTACACATCTTTCACAAAAAAGTAGCCTTTCCCCTGCTACGAATTTTTTAAACTCACAATATACTTTTCTATCTCAAAGACTTTTTAAAACTTATTTTCCTTCTTTAGGGAAAGCTATATCATGAGAAAACAGCTCAGCAAAATCCCTGCAAATAATGCAGAGGTAAAATACAGATTACTTTCTTCCAGCCAAAAGGACTAACAGGGAAAAATGAACATTTTCAAAAGCATTTTGGAACCTTACTCCAGCTACCTCTGTGCTCAGCTCTTTATTTCCTCCCAAAATACGTCACTTAACTGCCTGTCAAAACAACTCTTGCCCCCTCTACCTGATCACATTCCAAAGCTGCAGCTTTTCCTGGATTCACTTCTCAATGACAAGCTGCTCCGAGAGCACCTATTAAACCGAACGTGATCATCTGCTCCTTCCTTTTTTCCTTTCAGGGCATACCGCTGTCCATCAGGAGAAGTAATTAATGGGTTTATTATGTGTGAAAGCGTCATCCCATCAGTTTGCTGCCTGGTTTGAATAGCTCATATCAGCTCTTCATTCATGCTAAGGGTGCTCACTGTCCGGAGATTACGATAAAGCCGTGCCTCCTTTTGGATTTTTCGCTCACTATTCACAGAACAGTGGAACAGAACTACGTGTTCCGGAAACACAAGGACAGAAGAAATCCCTTCAACCTCTACAGGAGGGAAGCTCATGGACTGAAAAGTTGGTAAAGGGAAAAACAAGGAAAGCAAGAGAATGCAAGAGGACATCCACGCTTCTAGTCCAGACAATTTTTTAAGGCAACTTGATTCAGGAGCATGTGTAATTCTGAAATATGGACAGAACTTTTGCATAAGGTAAAACGTCTATAGAAAGACCCAGGATTTCTCAATTGCTGAAACAGTCAATGAATTTTTAATAAGTTCTGAACACTCAAGTTGTCTGCGGTCAGATCGACGGCTGTCATCAGATAGAGAAAGGCAAAATTCACCCTTCTAGTTCTATAGTCTTATCCAAAAGGAAGCTTCATCTATTATTGCATGCTGTCCTAACTAATGCTCCAAGATTACCAGGAATACAGGTAGAGACTGCAGGAAAGAAAAACACAGTGGTAAAAGAGAACACGAAAGGAAGTAGAGACAGCATTTCAGGTATCGAAGCTTACTATTTCCAGCCGGAGTTCAAATGACTGAGCTTCAAACAAACCACTGCCAGGTAAGATTTAATTTTATAACATTAATTTATGTCTCGACCACTGAAACTAAACCTGCTGATGCTGTGAATGAGCTAGTACATTTGAATTTCATGTGATCCTCCCTTGAGCTCTGTGCAGATTTAAGCCTGGTAAGGTAAACACTTGTTTTTACTTATGCTCATAAACTAATCATCCATAACTAGATAAGAAAACATTCCAAAAATTCCATTCAGTTTTCAATAGATTTGTCCCATCTTTGTCTTCATCTTAAAACTCCCAGTTTTATTTTATTTAATAGCTTGGGGAAAAAATGCACAAAGAGAGCCCTGAATGGGGCAAAAGAGCCATTCAGATGCTATTTACCAAACACATTCAAATGTAATTTGTTTCCCAGGGCACTTGGTAAAACAAAGAAAAATTATTGTTTTTAATATTATTTCTATTGATGCAAAAGAACAAAACTCAATGACTGGTTTTTATCATTAGCCAAACAAACAAACAAACAAACCCTGTGATGTCATTCTCATTCACACTCAAGAAAAACAATCTCTAGTAAACTAAGGTATAGCAAGCACTTCAATAGAATGGAAATACCCTAAGGTTCTGGGCATATTTTCATAACATTTATAAATGAGGACATTTTTCGGATTTAACAACAGAACAACAAAAAAATGGTGTCTTAATGCCTCAAAAGCTTTAACTCAGATCAAATGGCCCAAACCATAAAATGCAAAGAACTACTGAAACCATCAAAGAATTTTAAAGGGTACAGTGGCTTTTAGAAATTTCCTAGAAATCACTGCTTAAGGAGACTTTTAGAGAGACTATCTTATGTTTAAAAAAAAGAAAAGGATTTGTCAGAATCTGAATTCCCTACATAGATTTTTAGCAAAAATTCAACCATATTAGTTAACTTCAATAGGAAAAGTTCAAAGCTTAATCTTTTCATAAAGAAGCCCTACAAATAATATGCTTCTATTATCTTAGAAGACAGGAGATAAGTGAAACAATAAAAGCAAATCACACCTAACTGTAGAGATCTTCTGATAATATAAGGAAATTTATCTAAAGTAATTATTCAATACTTGCCTAATAAATCAAATTTGAAATTCTTCCATTTCACTGAATTCTCTCCTTTCAAAAATTAATTAAAGAGTAAATTACATGATACCATCACTCTTTTCAAGACAGTCTATAAATAACCTTAAATGTCAGAAATCTTTTGCATCAGAATTCATTACAGAAATTCACCCATCATTTTCCAGTAAAGGAAAGCAGTAATTCAAATACAAGCAGTAATACTGTAGTGTATCAATTTGTTGCAGAGAAAAATGTTTATTTAAAAATTTGAAAATACTTTGTATACCAGCCCTAACTAAAAGTATTCTTTAACTATACTGACATGTACCTGAACCCTTAAGAATTCATCTTTTTCCTCATTATATTTTGTAAACTGACATGCTTTGAAAATATGCATATATTTTTTAAGTTAAAAAACTATTTCAACTCAAAGAATTGTTTAACTTAGGCAAAAATAAGAGATTAACAATATTATACTCAAACAATTTGCTTCCAATAAATAGAATTGAAGGGGGTATAAAATTACATTCCTCAAGTCTTCTGGATTTTATTTACTCATTGTAATGTACAAAGAGACCCATGTCCCACCAGTTTAGGGACTTTGCTTCTATGATTTATCTTCTAAAGACAATGGATGAGCAAACCCACCTCCCCTTTAGCCCTGGTTAGCATCAGTCCCAGTGAATGTTTTTTTCTTTCCTATCTAAATCAAGCTATTTCTCTATTATAACCCATTCTGAATAATGATTATTGAGATTTAACTAACAGCTTTCAAAAAAAAAACTCTATAGCAATGTATTCCAAATTAGCCCAATCTACAGTTTCTTCTTCATTTTAAGTGAAAAAGTAAAGAAAAAAACATTAGCTAATTTTTAACACATCATTTATCAATGATTCAAGTTGAAAACTGCTTCAACTTTAGCATCTCATGGGTACAACTGGATAAGGAATTTTAGGCTAGAAGATTTGGTTTGATACCTGAAGACTTGATTTATTTATGAGAGTTTTTGTGTTGTGTGTTGATAGATTTAACAATTAAAGAGATTTTGAACATCTTGGGAAGTATTCAATGACTGTCTAATTGTATCTGTAATTTAGAATGCTTTCCATGCACACATGATATAGAAAGTATTATAAAAGTAATATAATTTTGTATTAATGGATTCTTTCATAGAAATGGAGCAAATATTTTGGCTACCAAATCCTTGCAATGATATTTAGTACTGTATTTTTAGCTTCTGCTCTTTTTAAATCATCCAAAAGCTGTACTTTTTATTTAAACCATGAGAATATAAAAGTAGGTGTATAGGTCAAAATAAAGTACATCCATTTTGTGTCTTTGCTGACTCTTTTCAGATTGATATGTCATCTTTGTCTGAAATAGCAAGCCACATAATTTTGCATAGAAAATAAGAAACATACCTATAAGTTATTTTTAAGTGTTAACATTTAAAGGGACCAGCACTACATAATATTTTTAATTCCATAAATATTTACTGATATCTGCATTATTATAACTCTCAAATTTTTCCTTAGAATTTTGAAAGAATTTCCTTCATTCCAGTATCATGGAAAAGTTTTTCAAGCTTAATTCAACAGGGTATTTCAACTAGCTGGTAGCTTTGATCTTTATTATGGTTAATTTTTCTTCATGAAGTGACCAAATTTGAATAAGGCTGATAGTTCATCATGGAGATTCATCTCTCCAGCTTCTTCCTGCTGAGAGAGAATCATCTTTGGTTTGTGACACCACAGTCTGAGCTGGGGAAGTGTCTGTGATAGCAAACCGATGATCATATCCTTTCAGTGTGAATGAGCTGCAAGAGATGTGAGCGCTATCATTTCAAGTCCTGTCACAGAGATACTACTGAGATGCATGACAGGAGCCAAGTTAGGGAAGGATGCTTGCATTGCATTTGTCACTTTTACAGCATCAGCCATTAAAGATAAAAGTACCATTTCACAGTTTACTTCATTATTAATTTAAAAGAGGGAGTAAACGTCATGTTAATAAAACTCACAGATAATGATAAAATGGGAGGGAGGAAAGTACCAGCGAGCAGCCAGACAATAAAGGAAGAGGGACACGGAGAGTGAGGGACGGGTGCACAACTCCACCCTGGTTCAAACAAACACTGACACTGCTCAGGAAACTGAGAAAATTATCAATACACTCAAAACGGGAAAGAATCTCTGAATGAGAAAGAGACCCCTAAATATGGGTTATAAAGTGATCCCACGACATAATTAGTGTGAGGCACATACACAGTACTGTAACATGGGGTGGGGGGTGAGGAGAAAGCTGGTGAACATCCTTGTAAGAAAACATGAATTCATAAAAGAGGAATCTCTTTAATAAGCAAACCTAGTGTGTTCTATAAAAGTCTTCAACAAAAATTTGCAAAATCTAATAGAAATAATTTGGAAGTTAGAGTTCAACAAAGGAGACAAAATGAGACCCCTCTTACAAACACATAAGCATACATAGACCATCTCTCCTCTTTTTATCTTTTATGCTGCTCTCGCTGCAAAGGACAGAGCAGAACCACCAATCCTTCCACAGTGAACACTTGCAGTTTATCCTTTGATTAGTTGCAGTAGCCCCAATTCAACATCAGTCATTTGTGTCTTAGTCTCCTGAACTCAGAGTCTGTGTGACGATTACGTTACTCACAAAAAAATAACAACTCCATGAATTACTGGAAGCCGACCTGAGGACTTGTCATCTATAGTTACTCAGTTTGCTTGAAACAATGCTGTGTTAGAGAATTCCTAAAGCATTCTTCCAGTCCCACACACTGGTTAATTACTACCACTTTATTATTCAACAGCTGTTTGCAGATCCTGTCATTCTCCACTTTTCATATGGTATTGAAGGTATTAGTGAAATAGCTCAATAATCCAGACCAAATTTTATAGACCACTTTTACAGACTCATAGTGCGATATCACATGTTGTCATCACCAGAACACATGGGTTTCCAATTTACTGATTCTCATTGTAGGAATGTAGCATTGAATAATGTTCTTCAAGTAGCAAGTCAAAGACAGCTTCCAGTTCAGTTATCCCAATAAAAATCTTTAGCTGTTTATAGAATTTTCTTGGTGCAATCAACTAAATATGCTGGTTGATGCACAATCTAAATCTATCGGGCTTAGTACTTAACATGTTACCACTCTAATATTTAATCCTTCATTGATTGCGTGTTTTCCTTCATGTGTGTTACAAGGACACAGTCCTCTGCATGCAGTGATTTTTGGGTAGTTTGTGGTAACACCTACAGAAGAGTTTTCATGCCTAGAAACTTCCATAGCGTTTTGGTAACACCTCTTTCATAACATCTTGTAGATTGCACTGAACACCTATTTATATACTTATCTTGCCTATTAAACTCTGCACCCTCCTGGGTGAGGGCCTCATCTCATTAATGTGTCTATTCCCAAGATAAGCACAGGACTAGTTAATCAATAGTTAAGTCAATGTACAAATGTATCCTAATACATTCTCAAGTACAATCTCAAACAGGCAGAAGAAGAGTGATCCTGAAATATACCTTAGCTTCAACTCACTAGTAAGGAGCAACTAAGACAAATACAGAAGTGTCTCAATGTGAGGAATTTTTTGGAGCAGTCATACAGAAATAATGGCTACAAAGAGATCAGATCTTAAGTATATTATGTGATATTATAAGGTATGCAAACACAGGATAGCAAATTTCTCCCTTACACTTTTGCTGTATTTGACATATGAAAATCACACTTGCCATACAATACTGTGGTCTAGAACTTCATCAACAGTCCAAAGGGACCAAAATTGATCTTGCTATTAAAAGGTGATTACAGGAGAACTGGGATAAGCATTTTGCAAAAGAAATTGAAGCAATACTACAATCAGCTTTCAACTCAAAGATGAGAATGGGGAAGTGGCATACTTATAGTCTTACATTTATTCTATGCTCTCTCTGTGTGAGGAATGAAACTATGTGGGTACCTAAGTTTAGTCTCCTTTCTGAGTTTGAGAGCCACATTATCAGATTTATCTGTTAAATCTGTGCCAACAATGGTGATCTCTTTCAAAGTAGGGACAAAGGCTAGAGTCTATGCTGTACCTGACCCTCTCTGATAGAAAGTAAGGTAAGAAGAGTGTGGAAGCAGGCCAGTATCACTCGAATTCATCAGCATACGTGTTGGGGTGGAGTCAGCTACAATCTCTAGAGATGCTCAGGGTATGTGGACGCATGCATTCATTAGTCTTCATAAAAATCTGTGGTTTGATGTTGGTGGGCACAGCTTAAGCGTTTTTGGTTTTTTTTTTTTTTTTTTTTACCTATATACCATTATTTTTTTTTTTTTTTAGCAGTGTTGCATTCTTTCAAACAAGATCTCAGATAGACCATCAAGATAAAGCATATAAAAGCAGACCTCCCCTGGTTGGGCTGAGATAGAAAGCCTGGAACCATGCTAGCTAGAAGGTCCCCTTGGCACCCCATCTCTCCTTGCTCTCCCCTCCCCATACTTCTTGGAAAGGCTCCTGAGGTATATTCGTTGTAACTGTTCTGCCATCTAGAGGATCCACAAAAGCATTCCTCTCTATTTTAATACACACATTTAAAACCGTATAGACACTGATGAATACTCTTATCTAAAATTCCTGGAATGAGTCATGTCAAGTCCTAGCTCTTGCTAGCCCAAGTGGGCACACGTTGCAAAACAGTGCTGGCTAGACATGCAGACTGCTACTCATTTATTCTGTTGTCTCAACAGTGATCAAGCAACCAAGACCAAGGAGTCAAATAAATTACAAGTTGATAAACATGGACTAAACATCTGTAATTTGGGTTAGGATATCGCAGAAGTAACTAAAATTAACAAAATCACAGAAAATTATATCATTTGCAATCAAGAAGTAAGGCATGGAAATCAGAGTGAGAATATGTCATAGAAGGAGTCAAAATGCAGTGTGAGAAATCAACAGAATTTAACTGTTGGAAATCCAAGAAGCTTCCTCTAGAATATTCTCTCACTGATAACACTGAGCCAACCATTGCAGTTACTGTCAGTTTATTCCATGTTTCTGGGCTCTGTAATTTACTTTGAGAATGAGATAGGGCTCAAGTATTTAAACTACAAACCATACACAACTAAATTTTATATCTAGCAGGATATAGTGGATAAAAGCAACCTTTGTTTTTTTTCCAAGAGGAAATAACATTTTCCATCCCCAAAAAAACATATTTCAATCACAGGGACACACTGGTTATGTAATAATTTATTCATTTCCATTCACTGATCACCTCCAGCACTATTTCCTATTTACTAAGGAATTCTCACAACTATTATTCCAAAATCTCAAATGATTCCTATCTTGAAGCCAATCTCTCAAGTGAGCAACGTCTTTTTCCCCCTAAAATGGTTTAAAATACTTTGAAATATATCTTGATATTCTATTTACTTTTAATATTTTACTTTGAATTACTTCAAACAGACAGCCAGTACCCATGTAATTACCACCCAGCTTTAGCAAGTATCAATTTTTGCCATCTTTGCATCAGATTTTATGTCCCCTCCATAAATAGATCTTTGAAGAAAAGCTCCAATAGGCAATACAACTGTTTTCTCTAAGATAAGCATATTAGGAGCTAGTTATAATTCTACATCTATATTAAGGTTTTTAAGTATCAGAAGGATACTTAATTATTCTTTATAGAACTATCTTCATTACAAATATCTTAAATAAATGTAAATACCAAGGCAGAGATAAAGACTTTTTAAAAATTTATTGTACCCTTCCTGTCTCAGATGCCCAGCTGAACTTTTGAAATAAATGTCCTTCATAACAGAATCATAGGCTAGTTTCTTTCACCTGCCCACTGTGTCAGCTTCCTGTGGTGTAGTAACATCCTGGGTAGAAGTAAAATAATCAATACTACAGGGCCCCTTGGGAAGGAAACCAACCCTCAACAGTGATTTCTTAGTAGAAAAGAAATACCTCAACTTGTGGTCACAAAGGCATGAACTAGGTATGGTAAGGTTAATACTGTGTTTTTTAAAAATGCATTTTTGGCTAAAGTCAGTACCAAAGAGCTAGGAAGACTGAAAATGTGCATCTCCTTGCTAGAAGGACAGTCGGAAAATCCAGCCACTCCCCTTTTTAGAAACAAAAACCAGAATAACCGCCTTTAAAGGGAATGTAAGGCTGGACTTCTTACAGGGAGACAAGGAAGTCTTCCTTCAGGATAACAATTGGGAGTGAGCTCCAATACTCTCACCCCTTAAAAGATACTGTTTCTCAAGGGGAAAGGTGGAGGGTGGGATAAATTAGGAGTTTGGGATTAACATATACATACAGTACTATATATAAAATAGATAAGCAACAAGGACCTACTGTATAACACAGGGAACTCTACTCAATATTCTATAATAACCTATATGGGAAAAAGAATCTGAAAAAGAATGGATATATGTATATGTATAACTGATTCACTTTGCTGTATACCTGAAACTAACACAACATTGTAAATCAACTATACTCCAATATAAAATAAAGATTAAATTTTTTTTAAAAAAGGATATTGTTTCTGGTATACTGTTACCATAGAAAGATCATCTGATTTAACATGTCAACAAATGCTGAAAATAAGACAGATTCAGACAAACCCTCCCCTCCTCACCACCTCCTGCTACTCTCCCCTTGCCTTTATCCACCACACATCAAATACTGCACATCACAATAAGTTCCAATTTTACACATTCACTTTCTCTCTCGTTACGAGGCTCTGACAGCATACTTAAGAGTCAGGCTGTTGTATCCCAGCCCAGTGGCTTCACTGAGCACAATTCATACGTTCTCTCTCCTCAAGGACACTCTGAAAGAAAGGATGGCCCATGCATATTTTCCTTTTCGTTACATCCCTACAACTCTGTGCAATTTTGAACCCTGAAACTCTATTTCTACGAATGGAGAATCACAGGTGCTCTATTACTCTATGTTTCCAATAATAAGATCTTCAGGTAAGTGAGTCCTATCTGTTAAAGCAGGCAGGCTTCAATCAGAAAGATTGGTTCAAAATTCACTGTTTCTATTTAAAACTACAAATGAACTGGTCCAGAAATACTGAGGGATCAGAGTAGATGATGAGAGAAGAAAATCTCTCTGTAGGCAGAGATCCAATATAGACTGGCCATTCTGACCAAAGTGGCACTTATGTATTATTATTTCCCAGACAGCCTCTGAACATGTTGGGGAACTAGGCTGTGGTAAATCCATTGTAAACAGAAGTCTCTACGAGATTTAAAAAAAAAAAAAAAAAGGAAAAGAAGTACATTTTAAAAACTGGGAAAAGTACCAAATGAAAAGTAAGTTGTACAAATTGGTCCTTAAAGGGTCTGAGAAAAACAGAAATCAGCCTCTGTTTTTTCCTTTCCCATGGTTCCTACACCCAAGAAACATTAGAAGGATATAAATCACACACATGGAAACTAATCAGTAATATTTGCTTCCATACTGAAGTCCCAGGTCTAACGAAAGCAAACATGGAAAATGGACAGAGGAAAAAGATATATACCCATGTCAGGCAAGAGTCGAGAGTAAGGGTAGCAAAACAAGACAGCCAAAAATCAGACAATAGATGGAACTTTGGGCTTGTACGGTACTCCAGGTTTCTTCTTCATCCTATATGAATATATTTGGGAAAGTTTATATACTTGAGAATATTCACAATTTTTAACTCTGAAAAAAATGATCTCTGTTTTCTCTTTGCACACCAATCTGATTATTGTTTACCCCAAAGACACGACCCCCAAGGAATCAACTCAAATTCCTTTCCAAATAAAAACTGGAATTCAATGGGATGTCTACTGCTATGATTTGGAAACCACTCTATCGTATGAGCTTTCAGAAAAGATACTTATCTGAGCAACTCATCTCCAACAAATACCTATATGGCCTTAGGTTAAACCCCAACTTATGAGTCTCAGTTTCCCAATTTGAAAAGTGAAAGATTTGGACCAAACGATATCTAAGATTGTTTCAGGGTATACATTCTACGATGCCCCTTGAAGAATGAGGAAAAATACATCAAAAGTTCAAAACAGGGCTTCCCTGGTGGCGCAGTGGTTGAGAATCCGCCTGCCGATGCAGGAGACACGGGTTCGTGCCCTGGTCCGGGAAGATCCCACATGCCGCGGAGCAACTAAGCCCGTGAGCCATGGCCGCTAGGCCTGCGCGTCCGGAGCCTGTGCTCCGCAACGGGAGAGGCCACAACAGTGAGAGGCCCGCATACCGCAAAAAAAAAAAAAAAAAAAAAAAAGTTCAAAACAAACTAACTTCACTCAACTAAGAGTAGTTGGTTTGGGGAATTCCCTGGCGGTCCAGTGGTTAGGACTCAGTGCTTTCACTGCTGGGGCCTGGGTTCAATCCCTGGTCAGGGAACTAAGATCCTGCAAGCCATGCAGCATGGCCAAAAAAAATTTTTAATAAAAAATTAAAATAAATTTAAAAAATAAAAAATTCATTTTAAAAAAGAGTTGTTAGTTTGTCGCCCTTGGGGATCTTAAAGGGTACATGTAAAAAAGCAATAGGGACTTGAAGTGGTCAGGAAAAAAGCGACTTATGCGTGGCTGTATATGTTTATGTCAGCTGCTGATTACTGGAATAGCAGAAGCAACCCAAGAGATTTAAGACTGGTTATTAGAAGAAACCATTCAGGTGAGTCCTTACTTGTTTTTAGCTATGAATTCATTATGTAATGATAGTTCTTAATTCTCTATTCTCTGGGTTTCAAAAGAAGAAACAACTCACTTTTTCACTATGATTTTGAGTGTTAAAGGAAAAAAAAAGCATAAGAATAACAGGGGCAAAGACTTAAGATATTCTGGTTGAATAAGTACTATCTTTTTTTTTAATGATCCCACAGTAAACTAGTACAGCTCATAGCAACCAGGCACAGTAGAGATGAGGCACAAGAAAATCAAACACACAGAGCTGAAGACACATTGTTTTAAAGTTACATCAGGAACAGCAAATTCTTCTTTAGGAATTATACTGTATAGCTGACACATGCACACTCCTACACAGACCAGATTTAATAATATCTTTTTGTTTGCAGCTTACCTTTTAAGTACCAGTGCACCGGGAATGTCTTAACTTGACAAGACCTCACCCAGCAGCCTGCTCGAAAATGATTTCACTCTACCTGTTGCTTTACTTATATAAGGGTGTCCTGGTATAGTCCCTCACATGAACACTCCAATGGACTGCCCCTCAAGCAACTGCCCCTCTGATTTCTCCAACTGTGGCCTGATGGTCATATATGATATGAGCACGACGTACGAATATCAAACATACACAAATGGGCTTCCTAGGCGAGGTACCCTGAGAGCAAAGCATAAATGAGTACCTAAAAGCCTTGAGCATTACAATAGGTGGTCAAGTACCTAAATGGGAAAGAAAAGGGAACATCACAGAGAAAAAAAAAAAAGGAGCTGAGGTCTAATGATAAAACTGTTCCCACAACTTGGCCCATTTATCATTAGCTATACACAGAGCCCCAAATTACTTCCTGCTATGAACAGAGGTATAGGCAACTCCCTTAGCTGTTCCCAAATTCCATTTACACCGTAAGCAAATTAAAGCATCAAGAACAGTATGAAAACTACTAATGTGCAAAACCATTCTGACTTCAAAATATAAGGGAGGGACTTCCCTGGTGGTCCAGTGGTTAAGATCCCTGAGGCTTTTAAAGTATACTCATTCTGGAGCATTTAAAGAGGCATTTAGGGACTTCCCTGGCGATGAAGACACTGCACTTCCAATACAGGGGATGAGGGTTCGATCCCTGGTTGGGGAACTAAGATCCCACATGCTGCAGGGCAACTAAGCCCATGAGCTGCAACTACTGAGCCTGCGTGCTCTAGAGCCTGCACACCACAACTACTAAGCCCACATGCCGCAACTACTGAGCCCGCGCGCCCCAACTAGAGAGAAGCCTGTGCGCCACAATGAAGAGCCCGCACACCGCAACAAAGACCCAACGCAGCCAAATAAATAAATAATATAAGGGAAATGATACAGTTCTCATATAGGTAACTCTAGCCTACCCTAAAAATGACATCACGACATCCTCCAATCAAAATTCATAAAAGACTAACCTGGGATTCAGAAACGCTTTGCAAATAAGGACTCTCTCACTTTAAAATGGGGATCATCAAGTTGTAAAAATGCCCAACAGCCTACTGAGGTTACAGTGAGTTTATGTGTAAATATTACAATCAACTTTTTCCAAGACTCCTCCAAGCCCTGGCAACAATCCCTTTGGATTTTCTCTCAAAATTATAAGAAGACATCCAAATAAAAAATCCAAGAGGGTAATTGTGAAAAATATTAACAATAGTGATGCCTTGTCAATTTTCCTAATATGAAGCAGATGAATTTCATTTACACATACACTGCATAAATAGGTTAACACATATTTATCCTCTTGCTCGAGTTGCTAATTATCAGCAGTCAAGAGAAACTCATTTCCGTGTTACAGCTCCTGAGTACCTCTGTCATAAGTCAGATAGTTGAAGTAAATCCCTGTTTTTCCATACTTTTCAGTATAAATGAAACAGTAGCAGGTAATAAGAGTAATGTTTCCATTCTCATGAGCAGATCAAAAGGCAACAAACTATACAACAAAGATAACTTTTTTTAAGTAGCTAAAAGTTTTGTTTGTTTGTTTTTACTACAAGGGAGGCAGGGGGTGGGACATAACTATTCCCAGACCATGAAATGACTCATTTTCTATAGAATATACCAAAAGGGACTACTGCCACACAGCCAACTGCATGCATAGTCAGAAGGTAAGAGTTCAGTAAAGAATAGTGATGGGTTTTGGAATCAGGCTGATAGAAAATTACACTGCAGTTTCACCATGTACCAGTGATGTGACATTAGGCAAATTATCTAACTTCCTTGAGCTTAATTTGCCTCATTTGTAAAGTGGTCCAATACCGGCCTTGCAGGTTATCTTGAAGTTAAATAGAATGTTGTACATAAAGTACCAACTACCTGGCCAAGTGCTCTACAAATAAGAACTATTTTAACACATTTTGTTTGAAATTTGAATTTGTTTATGTCTATACCTCATCTACCCCCTCCACCCCAAATTAAGGCAGATATTGTTATTCAACCTAAATTAATATGAAATCGCCCCAATACATATCACAACAATGTTGCCTGCTCCATTGCAGATTCCTGCAAGAATACCCCCTCCTCTCATCTAAACCCTACTCTGATGACCCCAAGAATTAGAAATGCTGTGCTTTGCAAAATAAAAATGAAAAAAAAAAAAGAAAGTATTCCTGACAATAGCTCATCACTAAAATCTGTTCTGGAGCAATAACACATGGTTAAGAGACCAAATTTCAGTCCAATGGTCAAATTCAATTTGATTTGATCACTGCCAAATCGTGATATATTTTTTTAAGATGTTACAAATTTTTTTTTAAATGCTGTAAGTCCTTACCCATATCTAGCACTGTAGCACTGTACCAAATACTATTTCAGATTCTCTCTTACTCAACTCAAATATCTAAGCAAGAATGCATTCAGATTATGGGGCTGCTGAGAATAGCAGTAAGGATAAATGGTTATGTCATACATCAAAATGTCAGGATGTTTTTCCCCTTATCAATCTAAAGACACATTAAACATTCTCTCTCTGGACCAGCCCCTGTTTGGACAGCACCCGGGGAAACAAAGGCTACCCTAGAATTACCCCAACTTCCATGGAAGATTAGCCACATAGGTGGTACGTGCTGGGATGACTGCTGGATGACTGCTCACTGAAGCATGCCTCCCTCTCATCTATCAACTGCTAGAGTAACTTCTGGAAGACTGCACCTCCTGATTGCATGGGACATCAAGACAGTCTCTTGCACAAGAAGCACAACATTAAAAAAAAGTTTCTTTTTTAATTGACGTGCAGTTGATTTACAATGTTGTGTTAGTTTCAGGAGTACAGCAGTGATTCAGTTATACATATATATCTATCTATTCTTTAAATGAAGTTTTTCTGATCAATGGACTTTAGACATGTATACAAGTCATTTGGAATGAAGCTATTCATATATATATATACACACACACACACAAACACACATATACACACATGCATAAATACACATACATACAAACACATATATACACACATACGTACCTTCTTAATTGGTAGCCAACACATCCTCAGAGATAAATAAGCATTTTGTAACTGATTAATGAAGAAATTAAAATCAATTATTGATGTTTTACCTTGTTTAACAAATGTATCCTCATTCACCTGATTCAATTAATATAAATGCTTTGTCCCAGGCAACTCTTGGCCTCATTCTGAGAGAAGTGGTTCCCCTGAGCCTTTAAGGAGAAATAGGACATTTGCATAACCCAAAAATTTCCCCCAAGATAGTTATTATTTACTGTCACTATTTTAGCATATGCCCACCAATTCCTTGACACTCCTCCCCCGCATAGGTGAAGCTTAATTCCCATCCCCTTGAATGTGAGGAGGACTTACTGAACAGGGGAGGAAGTAACTTGACAGTGGAGAAAACTGACAGATACCCTCTTCATCAAGGGATCAAAGTCAACACAATCAGTAATGTCACATTGATAGCATGTGTGCTAACAAGAAAGGCACACCATCTCTGTGGTATTCCCCCCAAAAAATCCATAACCTCAGTTCAATCACCAGAAAATATCAGAAAAACCCAAACTGAGGGATCCTATGAAATACCTAACCACTATTCTTCAAAAGTGTCCATAAAAGACTGAAAAACTGTTACAAATTAGAGGAGACTAAGGAGATAAATAAATGCAATGTGGTATCCTGAGTTAGAACAAAGAAAGCACATCAGTGGGGAGAAAATGGGGAAATTCAAATAAAGTCAGTAGTATACCAACATTAATTTCTTAGTTTTGATAAAGGTACCATGTTTATTTAAGATGTTATTTAACATTAGGGGAAGCTAGGTGAAGGGTATAAGGGAACTATTGTTGCAACTCTTCTGAAAAATCTAAGTAGTATTACAAAATTAAAAAGTCAAAAAACAAATAATTGGGCCTTAATATTACTTAGTATTAAATGAATTCACATGCAAGATATCCTGCAACTTGACCACCTTCCTCATTTGTTGGAATAGATTTATGCTAGGCGTCAAAGTGAGTTGCTTTTCATTGAAGACTACCTTCCCAGGACTACAGTTCTTAAAAAGGAGACAAACCGTAGTAGCAAATACATGGACCACTGATGCAGTAAATCACAACCAGCAGCTACAAATAAGTTTATTCATCCATTCTGCAAGCTTATGGTCATGAACCATGTGCTGTGTACTGTGCCAAATACTGTGGATAAAAAGATCTACCCTCAGTAGACAGACAATCCAGTATGATCAGGTCAAGAGCAATGCAGTCAGAAAAGCCTCTCTGACCTTCCCAGGATGAACAACCAATCCCTTGGTTGTTCCACAGCTCTGTGCTGCCCACACTGAACTGTAATTGATGGTTTTCTCACTTGTATTTTCCCACAATTGATACCTGCCAAGTACTATTCAGGGTCTGAGATTTTATCCTATTTGTAAGATAATAAGTTAGCCTATTATTGTTCCATGGATGCTGGCAGAAGACATGAGACTCCTGGATCAGAGACCAAGGACATGATTACTCATGGCCAAAGTTTCATGTTCATTTGCATTGGTTTCTCAGGCCCCCTCTGCCTCAGAGCAGTAATTCAAAGAGCCCATCATGGAATCCTCTACATGCTATTGGTCATGTTACAGGAAAGGAACACTAAGCTTAGGAGACTCACTGCTCTTACAGTAAGTGGAAGCAAGCCTGACCTTTGCCTGGGGGAGATGTTACCTCATCCATCACGGTTGCTTGTTGACTCACACAGAGAGTGGTCAGGGTCCCACATTCTTGGCTTGTCCAGAAGGAACATGCAGGAATGCTCAGGACCCCTGTTGCCTCTCCCAACAATCATCTTTTTTTAAAAATTAAGTTTTATTGGAATATAGTTGCTTTACAATGTTGTGTTAGTGTCTGATGTACAGCAAAGTGAATCAGTTACACATATATCCTCTCTTTTTTAGATTTCCTTCCCATTTAGGTCACCACAGAGCACTGAGTAGAGTTCCCTGTGCTATACAGTCAGTTCTCATTAGTTGTCTATTTTATATAGTAGTGTATATATGTCAATCCCAATCTCCCAATTCATGCCACCCCCCTTCCCCCCTTGGTGTCCATAAGTTTGTTCTCTATATCTGTGTCTGTTTCTGCTTTGCAGATAAGTTCATCTGTACCATTTTTCTAGATTCCACATATGAGCAATACTGTCCAATATTTGTTTTTCTCTTTCTGACTTACTTCACTCTGTATGACAGTCTCTAGGTCTGTCATTTCTGCAAATGGTACTATTTCGTTCCTTTTTATGGCTGAGTAATATTCCATTTCATATATGTACCACATCTTTATCCATTCCTCTGCTGATGGACATTTAGGTTGCTTCCATGTCTTGGCTATTGTAAATAGTGCTACAATGAACACTGGGGAGCATGTATCTTTTTGAATTATGGTTTTCTCCAGGTATATGCCCAGGAGTGGGATTGCTGGGTCATATGGTAGTTCTATTTTTAGTTTTTTGAGGAACCTTCATACTGTTCTCCATAGTGGCTGTATCAATTTACATTCCCACCAACAGTATAGGAGGTTCCAACAATCATCTTAATCACAGGGAATATTTTAGACATTTCTGCACACTTAACACCTGGCATGACATGGGACACAGTGTAGACACTTGTTAAGTGTTTGCTAAATGAATGACTACAAGTTAGAAATCCTGAGTTTGAAGCCAAAGACAGCTGCTCAATATCAAGACCATGGACACAGTCACTTAATCTCCTTAAGCTTCATTCTCTTAATTTCTAGAAAATGTTCAAAAATAGAAACTCAAGAAAGGAAATGAAAAGATAATGAAAAAATTACCTCCAAGGATTCTTCTATCTCTGAAACTGAAAGTTTCTATAATTTTCTAAACGGGAGATGCCAGAAAGCCTGGGTGCCTGATTGTCTCTCTGACAGATGTGATTCCCGTTGCATTCCCACCATGGAGGTAGAAATTCGTGACAACAAACTTAGCATTCTACTAATTTTGGTTATCCAAAGTTATTCATGGTAACCTCAAATTTCACTATAAAATTTCATAAAGACTAAACTCTATAAAAACAAGGCAGAGGGGCTTCCCTGGTGGCGCAGTGGTTGGGAATCCGCCTGCCGATGCAGGGGAAACGGGTTCGTGCCCGGTCCGGGAAGATCCCACATGCCGCGGAGTGGCTGGGCTCGTGAGCCACGGCCGCTGAGCCTGCGTGTCCGGAGCCTGTGCTCCGCAATGGGAGAGGCCACAACAGTGAGAGGCCCACGTACAGCAAAAAAAAAAAAAAAAAAAAGGCAGAAAACTCTACTGTCACAGAATTCTCAAGGTAAATATTAAAACCACATAAATTATCTACTTAGCTAGTAAATGATAGATGAAGAAAACAAACTTTCTCAAACTTCATGATTTCAAGAGACTAGCAGTGTCATTAACACTGAAACATCTCCCTCTATGTACAATACACAGGATGCAATATTTAAGCGATAATAGATAATGACCACGTGACTATATTAAGTCCCTTCTACAAGTGTCAGCGAAACATGTTAAGATACAGATTTAATTTCCAAGAGGAATTCCCACCACAGATCATGAAAAGCTATGTGGGGAATGTACACCACACTCAGTCACGAAATTAAGCAGTATATATTGATATTTCTTTCATTAGCATCAGTTCCATTCTTAGGTGAACTGAAAATGCTGAGACAGATGCAGTATTCTCGTAACAAATCATGCGAAGGTATTCCTTCCACTCCCTTCAAGTATGACGGTACACTAAGAATATATAATGCAGTATCCTGTATGGGTTTTAATTTTTTGAGTTATGTTTGGGTTGGTGGCCTGTAAGGTCCAAGAAGAAACACTTCCTGGAAGACGAGGTGAAATTCATCAGGAAGGACAACCACCTGAGCAACCTCGAGGCAGGGCTGGGAGAGGCCCCTTTGAAACGCTCAGCCCTAAGCAAGACTAGAAGCCTCCAGGGGCGGCACCTTCTAAGGCCCTGATGCAGCTCCCTGGCCTCTGGACTTCTGCCTCCAGCCCCATGGCAGCTTCTTAAGCAATCACAAACCCTGTCCCAAGATGCAGACCAAGTGTCAACAATAAAGCTTCCTTTTGCAGAGACAGATATACAGGAGAACATGTATCTTAGAAAATGATGTACATGTAGACTTTACTGGATAGTGTCAAATGGGAAAGATGCCAACTCTGAAGCCAGGCATACTTAAGTTTGAATCCTTATTCTGCTGCATATTAGATGTGTGAGTGTTGCATATATTATTTAACATTGTTTTTAAGGCTTAATTTCAACACATGTAGAGATAATGAAATCTACCCTGTAGTTACCGTTCTGAATCAATGATATAGAAAAAAGCCTACATCCTGCACCTGGTAGGTATTCAGGAAATGGCAGTACTTATTGCCATCAGCATGTTAGCTTAAGGTCATTTGCTGTCACAGGGTCACTAACGGCCACAGGGATCCATTTACACACACGCTCCTTATTTATTTGAAGCCTAACCCTTCTGAGGACACTGGAAGTGTTAACTTAATGCACTTGAGTAAAATGCTATAGAATCATTGCAAAATTTAAAGAAGCCAGGAGAACAGAATTATAGGATTTTAAAAAATGTTCCCTGGAAGTTCCCTTGTGGCCTAGTGGTTAGGATTCGGCGCTTTCACTGCTGTGGCCCAGTTCAATCCCTGGTAGGGGAACTGAGATCCTGCAAGCCGTGAGGCACAGCCAAATAAATAAATAATAAAATTAAATTCCTTGATAAATCACCTTGCCTGTCCCTGTGCCGCAAGAATGACAATTGCTGGATCCATTCCAGTCAAATGAGACCATATCTATTCTGAAAGGTTTCCAATTAGGATGATTCTCCAACTCTCCAAATGTACATGAATATCCAATCTATTTGCCTTACATTTTAGTTGAGCCCATTTGGTTTTTTCCATTGTCTTTAGGGCCTGGAACACATATGACATAATTATTAAATCACTTCTCAGACTTCTTTTCCTTAGCATCATAAACCTTTCATCACAGATCCAATTTTTCCCATTTTTAATCATCTTTCAAGTTCCCTGTGTCACCTCTGTAGTTGTAGAGGTTGAAAGAGGTCAACAAATCCCATAAGAGAGAAACGAGCTAATGGCCATTGTGTTTTATATTCTAATTATATGTGTCAGTATTATGCTGTTATTTTAATGATGGCCCCATGTTAATGACATGATTTTAAATACAACTAGATTTTCTCAATCGTCACACTTACACTGTATATCTACCCCAACAGTTTGCTTGTCTTTGCCTATAAAATAATTCTTAACTTTTTACAGCACTTTATCATTTATTTAATAGTTCTACATAATCCCTACAACCATCCTGGATTAAAGCAAGGCAGGTATTATTTTCTACAGTTTAAAAAAATAAAAAAGGAAGTTCCTAGAGCTTTACTCCCTCAAGGGCATGTAGTTAGTAAGTGACAACCAGAACCAAGACAGTTCAGCTGACATCCATCAATCCAACGCGCCTCCCATTCTACAACCAAAATACACATGCAACACTTTGGGTACACTTACTGAAATAGATGACTTCCTTATCACAATCCTATGGTTATGTCTGCCCTTTTCATAGCCTTTAAATTCATGTTCCATGCTTTTTATATGAGAAGAGGTTCTACCCGGACCTTCATTAAAGGTTTTACCAAAATAACTCTTTTATTCTCTCTTTCTAGAGCAAGTAAAGAGAACTTATCAACTTCCACTTAAATATGACATTGATCATGAGCATTTATTTGCTCTGCTTCCCAAAACCCTCTTTTAAATGAGGGTAATTTTTTAAAGGGAAGTATGAGTCCACAAGAATAAAGAGACTGAGAGGGTAGATAGCAGAGTTGAGAGGAATATGCTAGATGCTGTTAGAATGTAACATGCAGATTTGATGATGTAGCCAGTTAGACATTTATCGACCAGAACAGTATCCGGAATACAAGTCAAATCCAAAAAGATTCAATAATGTTCTCTCAGTAAAATTTCTAGTAAGAATAATCTAAATTATCTAATAGTCTAAATAAACATTCAGTTCATAAAATGAACTTGAGACATTTCAGTCACTGTGGCTCAGCTCTGAAGGACCGGGCTCAGGAAGATGGCAACAACAGCCAAAAATGGTGGCGGTGAAAAAATGGCTGCTCTGGGACCAAAATCAGTCATTGAACCAAGGGTTATTTGACTATAATTTGCCATAAGACAAATTTTTTAAGGAACAGATCAAACTGGATGAAAGCTGGGTACCTCTGGAGATAATATAATTCAACAGGTTAAAATCCCTCAGACTTTAATAGAAGTAGTAAGAAAATCAAAGTCAAAACCCATGAAAATAAAGATAAAGCTAAAATCAGAAGCTCTCCATGCAAAACTCTCTCTGATGAGTATAAAATGTCTGATGACTGATGATCATAGAAAATGATGTAAAAACAGATCCATTTATATAAAAGGCTTCTCAACTGGTACAACCCTTGGTGACAAAAGAAAGATTAGAAGATAAAGGTCAAGCACAAAATATTCAAATGAGAAACAGAGACCCCTGACCAAAAGCATAAAGACAGACTCTAACACTTTTCGAGAAAGATTAATTTGCAAAAATATAAGAGAGAGAGAGAAGGCAAAATGAAGTATAAGCTAAATTGAGAGCTAAACAAGAAGAAAAACAGCAGTGCTATAAATGCTGAAATGAAATCTCTAGAAGAAAAGATTAGATGTTTGCTGAGTTTTTTGGATGACTTAGATGATCCTACCTGTAGAGAAGATTTACACTTCCTTTCCTCAAACTGTGGGGAAATAAAGTGGATAGACTTTATCAAAGGTGCAAAAGAGAGAAATAATTCTATTTCATGAGAAAGCTAAAGAAGCACTAGATATAGCCGAAGAAGCCAATAATGGTAACCTCCAATTAAAGAACAAAGAAGAGAGGTGGGGAGTACCAGGAGAGATAAAACACAGCCCTGAAAAAAATCGTGGTGTATCAACCAGAATCCCTCAACAAATGGAAATCAAAAGGTCACAGATTTAAAAGAAAAGGAAAATGAATAGGAATTAAAGCTGCCGAGGCTGGGTCTGTTTAAGGAAAACTACAGTTTCAGAGCAAGAGAATGAAAATTGACAATAATGATAAACATGATAAAAATGAAGCAGCTGTACCAGTAAAAGTAGACAAAGAGTCTTCATCAAAACAACAGAAAACACAATAGTGCAGGAGACCAGTAGGGTAGCAAACAATTTCTAGGTATTCAGCTGCTTCTATCTTTGGAGGTTTGAAAAAAAGAAAATCAAATTAGACCCACTTCAATGTCCAGCTGTAAGAAAGGAAAGATGTGTGTGTGTCTGTGTGTGTCTGTGTGTGTCTGTGTGTGTGTGTTTTAACCTGTGTGTGTGGCTTAACCTGTCTTTTTGTCGTTGTTGTTCAAATAAAGATTTTTTAATGTATAGTTCTGCTTGTGTTATTTCAAATGATTCCAATATCAAAGGGAATGTTTTTCCACTAAATTGCCTTTGTAATATAAGAATATGTTAGCAAAAACTAATAAAATACATATCAAATAAAAAGAAAAAAAAAGAACTGAATCAAGGAGGGCAAATACAACTCAACTGTCCCACTGCTTTGTGGGAAAAAAGTTTCAAAGTTTAATGAAAAAAATACAGGCTGCTGGAGTGACAGCCTTCTTTTCCCTTTTGGTCTAATTGCTGGCAAAAGGATGCAGAGGCAAGAAAATTTATTATTAAAATTAAAATCTCCCCCCAAAATCAACTTTTCTTAATATTACAGTAAGGAAGATATATAGTAGCTTTTTTTTTTGAAGGTCTAATTGGCTTTATTCAATGATTCATGAATCAGGCAGCATCCCATCTATAGGATAGATGGGCTTTTCCTATAACAGCTTTAAATGAAAATATGCCTAGAGAACTATGCTGACCAAACTGTAGTCTAATCATTTTTATTTGTTCTACTTAAAATAAACAGCTTATAGATTTGCACATAAAAGATTGTTTTCCTCATGTTTATCTTCAACGTTGCTCCAGTGCATCCTGCTCACACTGTAAACATTTGTCTAACTCTGGTTATCTGTGACATCTGAAAAGAAAAAAATAAAGCATATGGCATGGTTTCAATAACTCACCATTTGAAAAAAAGTAGGAGGCAGAAAAAACGCTTAAAGATCTAAGTTTTTATGCCTGAATGTGAGAGTATGGTACCATTTTCTAAGGTTTTGAAACATAACCTAGAACTGCAAGAATACTGTTCAAAAAGAAAAGCTGACGGCATGATTAGCTATAAGCTGAAGGCTTCCAGAAAGAGTACTAAACAGATGTCTCAAGACTCCCAATCCCACCAGAAAAAGGACTTCAAGCAAACTAGTCCCCTTCCCATATCCTCCATTTATAAATATGAGATGCCACTGCCCCTGGCCAGAAACTCAAACAAAGCAGAAAGCACCTGCATGTTGAAGACACAGGTTGAAGGTGCTGAAAAGGGCTGCTTCTCCCAAAATGTTTCCCATGGTCTATGGTAGTAACTGAAATTCTACCATGAGAAGTCCATTTTTAGACATTTTTTTCCCTTGTATAGAGAGATACATAAAGAATAGGTAATAGGGGCTTCCCTGGTGGCGCAGTGGTTGAGAATCCGCCTGCCGATGCAGGGGACACGGGTTCGTGCCCCGGTCCGGGAAGATCCCACATGCCGCGGAGCGGCTGGGCCCTTGAGCCATGGCCGCTGAGCCTGCGCGTCCGGACCCTGTGCTCCGCAACAGGAGAGGCCACAACAGTGAGAGGCGCGCGCGCACACACACACACACACACACACACACACACACACACACACAAAGAATAGGTAATAGATATAGACAACTTAAAGGATTATTAAACAAACACAAGGAACCATTATCCAGATCAAGAAATAGAATACCACCGACGCCACAGAAGCCTCCCTACCACCCCCAACGCACACCTACTATGCGCCCTCCCCCATCATTTCCCCTCACCTCTCCACTGGAGGTGACTGCAGCCCTATTTTTGTAATAATCATGTCCTTGATTTTCATTTTACCATTTAAACATGCATCCCTAAATAACACAGTTTACTTTTTGTTGTGTTTGAACTTTCTATGGATAGAAGCATACTGAGGTATTTTGGAGGTATTCACATAAGGTTTCAGAGATTCATCCACTTACAATATTTATGTACTCATCCCACTGTTAATGGGCATTTGAGTTGCTTCCATTTGTGGCTCTTCTGAACAAATACAGCTATGCACATTCATGCATATGTCTCCTGATACACACGTGCTAGAATTTCTCTAGAGTATCTTCCAAGGTCGGAAGTACTGAAGCGTCAACTTTACTGGAAAATGACAAACTGTCTTCCAAAGTTAATATACCAACATACATATACACCAACTGTGTGCACAATAGAAATTCACTGTTTGAATTCATTCATGGTCTTCAAAAATTCACCACTGTAATGGAAATCCTACTAGGAGAAGAACACCCCATTAAGCTAGATATACTCTTAGCAAAAGGTCTGCCTTCAAAATGGCAGTTGAGAATTGGACCAGAGGTGTATGCAAAGCACAGCTAATTCTGGAATAGGAAATAATGTCTAAAGAACAGTCCAAAGCATAGAGCCCCTGACTGAGAAACCAAGTCTGGATGACACATTGCAATGGCAAAGGTGATCCTTCATGACACGTGGCGGACACCGAGATGGGGGAGAAAAGCAGATTAATAACTATAGGGAACAAAGCGCTGGAAAGGGGAAAAGACTGTTTTATGATTTAAGGCCACCAACTTTTAAATGTTTAGTAACTCAGACCACCACCACTGATTATTCAAGAAATAGACTCAATAAGTCAGTTATATTATACCCAAGGATAACTTTTAATTTCTCAGGAAAACAAAGTTATATATAAATTCTGTTGGCAACCATTGCTATTATGTCTAACATTCAAGGAAAAAAAGAAATTGGACTTTATTTTACTGAACACAGTTAACTAAGCTTCTATCAACAAAAAATTTCAGATAAATACTAAATCTAGGTTACCTTGGTTACACATTAAGCAGAACTAATATCAGTGGTAAATTTGGGATAAGATGCTGACATCATCAGATCAAACACTGTTACTTCCTATTATTCCTGAATTTCCTGAGAGAAATAGCGTTGGCTAAGATTAGACAGAAACATGACAGAATAGGATTTAAATCCAGATCTGTTTTACTTAGAGGCCTGTGACCTTCTATGAAGCCACACTGACAAAAGAAACACTACAACATCATATGCTGAACTTCAATGTCCAATACTAAAAATCTAAATTTTCAGTCTTGATAAGTTATTTCTAATTTTGGTTAGGAAAGAGATTATACACTAAAAGAAAAGTAGAAGAGAGAATCAAAAGTTATATACTCTTTGGGGTTTCCCTGGTGGCACAGTGGTTGAGAGTCTGCCTGCGGCTGCAGCGGACATGGGTTCGTGCCCTGGTCCGGGAAGATCCCACATGCCGCGGAGCGGCTGGGCCCGTGAGCCATGGCCGCTGGGCCTGCTTGTCCGGAGCCTGTGCTCCGCAATGGGAGAAGCCACAACAGTGAGACGCCCGCATACAGCAAAAAAAAAAAAAAAAAAAGTTATATATTCTTTAGAAGACTGAAATGCAAGGTGGAATAATTATGCCACCTCACTCCACTAATCTAAAAATGGTCGTAAAAGTTTCAGTTATACAAGATAGGTAAGCCGTAGAGATCTACTACACAGCAGAGTACCTGTAGCTAACAATACTGTATTGTATACCTAAAATTTGCTAAGAGGGTAGATCTTAAGTGTTCTTACCACCAAAAATAATAAGATAAAGCGGATGGGAGGAAATTTGGGGGGTTGAGAGACATTCTATGGTCACGACTATTTCACAGGTACAAACTTAATCCCCGAACTCATCAAGTTGTATATGTTAAATATGAACAGCTTTTTATATGTTAACAATACCTCAATAAGGTTTTTTTTTTAAAGGTTGTGAAAGAATGTAGCAACTGATAAAATTTAACACGCTTCAGAAAACAAAGCAAATACAAGAGAACATATCTTTGTGATCTGGAGGGAAAGATGAATTTCCCAAACAAGGCACAAAACAACACAAACTGTAAGACAGAAAGTTGATAAATTCAACTACATTAAAATATAAAACCATGCACCAAAAGATACCATTACAAAAGTAAGAGAAAACCCCATAATAGAAGATATCTGTAAAAATAATTAAAAGATAAGTATCAAGAATATGTTAAAAATATATGTCAATAAGAAACAAACAAGCCAAATGGTCAAAGAATGTGTGCAGGCAGTTCATAGAAGCAAGCTAGCACAGCAAAACAAGATGCTCAGCCTCAACAGTTAGCTAAGGAACTGCAACAACCCAGCCCTCCACGCCAGCTCAGACACTCACGATTTTATACCAGAGTACATCATTATCATCATTTACAACCTCTGCCCCACTAAACCCAAACTTGAAATGCTCCACTCTATGGCCACCACTACCCCCCTTTCCAACTCATACCCCTTCAAGGAGGTCAACAATCCTTCTGCACAGAGAAATCAACAGTCCACTGACCCCACTATCTTTCCTCTGCTCCTCACCTCTCTCATGCCTGCACGTCTCCCTTTACCCAGCTTGAACATGCAACTGGCAATCATTCTAATCACCCCTTTCCTGTTTCTCACTTCATTGCATTTGCTTGGCTGAACAACAATATAATCATGATTAAATCCTACTCTCCATCCCTCCATACCTGCACCCATACAGCAGAATGTGAATGGGGAAAAAAAAAAACCTTTTCTCACCTTAAATTCATGACCATCAGCCTCCTGTGGGCATCCATTAGCACCCAGCAACCATACCACATTTTCCTATTTCATTCAATTTCCCACTCTCTAGGCAGCTGTTTCTTTTTTTTTTTTTTTTTTTTTTTTTTTTTTTTTTTGTGATACGCGGGTCTCTCACTGTTGTGGCCTCTCCCGTTGCGGGGCACAGGCTCCGGACGCGCAGGCTCAGCGGCCATGGCCCACGGGCCCAGCCGCTCCGCGGCATGTGGGATCTTCCCGGACCGGGGCACAAACCCGTGTCCCCTGCATCGGTAGGCGGATTCTCAACCACTGCGCCACCAGGGAAGCCCAGCTGTTTCTTTTATTTTAGTATTTTTTAATTATTGAAATGTAGTTGATTTACAATATTATCTTAGTTTCAGGTATGCAGCAAAGTGGTTCAGTTATATATTTTTTCAGACTATTTTTCATTATAGGTTATTGTAAGATACTGAATCTAGTTCCCTGTGCTATACAGTAAATCCTTTTGGCTTATCTATCTTATGTACAGAAGTCTGTACTTGTTAATCCCATACTCCCTATTTATCCCCCCTCCCTTCCCCTTTGGCAACCATGAGTTTGTTTTCTATCGATAACTATTTCTTAACTTCTACTCTCACCTCACATTTCTAACACCTCCTCCCTGACTCTCACTGACAGCTTTCTCATTTCACTAAGAAAACAGAAGCAATCAGAAGAGAACTTCCTCAAGCCCCCATCACATCTACCCACCTACCTATACCTATGCCCAAATATTCTGGGTTTCCTCCAATTACAGTTGAAAAACTGCCCCAGCCCCTGGTAGTGGGCAATCGCTCCATCTGTGCAAATGATTCCATCACCTCATGTGGACCAAAGAACACAGATACAGCAATTCTCACCTCTTATCGCATTATTTTTGACCTCTTTTCTGGATCTTTCTATCAACAGATAAACATGCAATTACTTCTCCCATGTTTAAAAAATATGTTTGACCCGCTTCCTCCACCAGCCCATTCTTCTTCCCTTTATAAACAAAATTCCTCAATATTAATAGTTGTTTATACTTTGTCTCAAATGTCTCTCCTTCCATATTCTTTTTGAATCCAAGAAAGAATTTATCCCACCACTCCAACAAAACTGCTGTAGCTAAGATCACCAGTAACCTTATGTTGTTAAATTCAACTGTCAATTCTTGGTTGTCATCAGCTGTGTTTGACACAAATCCCTCTCTCTTCCTGGAAACACTCCTTCATTCCTTCTTCATTCTCCTTTGCTGGTTTTTTTCTCATTTCCCTAACCTCTAGACACTGTGGTACCCAGGGCTCAGTAGTTTTCTACTCAATAACTCCCTTGGTCATCTCATGCATTCTCATGACTTTAAATACCATCTGGCATCACCCAAATGCATATCTCCTGTCCAAACTCGGGTCCTGAACCCCAGATACATTTATCCAACAACCTACTTGATATTTCCAATATTTCCTGTTGGGTGTTGTGCTGGGTCTCTTGCAGTTACCACTCCAGATTCACTCTCCACCCATCCCCTCTCTGTTCTGTCCTAGAGGTTGATCTATATGGATCACAGCTTCAGACTTCCCTTGTCTTCTGACTTCCAGTAGGTTAGGCTTATGGGGAGCCTTGGCAGGAGAATGGAGGAAAAAAGGAGTCTAAGACCAGAGCACTTATTCCCCTGTCCCTCTCCCTGTAGAGTCACCTTTGCTGGCTACATCTTTAGACCAAAGGTGATTCATCCTCTCAAGGCAAACTTCTCACATGAAGCTATCTTTGTGCTTTCCCTACATGCTACCTGTAACTTTGTAAATGACTCCTTCATTAAAACTCCTTTATAATTATATCGAGTGTACCATCTATTTTCTACAGGATTTTGACTAATACAGATGTCTAACTGGCATCTCAATTTTAACACGTGCAAACTGAGCACCTCCTATAGTTTGATCCATTTCACTTAATGTCAAACCCCTTCTTCTAGCTCTGCAGGCCACAATCTTGGCATCATCCTTGTGCATCTTTTAATCTCATACCCCACATTTGCAAGTCTGATCTTATACCCTACATTTGCAGTTCTTTCAAAATAGAGCCGAAACTCAACCATATTTCACCACCTCCACCGCTACCACCCCTAGCCCCAGCCACCATCAGTGCTTGTCTGCATTGCAGTCAGTCCTTCATATCTGCAGGTTCCACATCAGCGGATTCAACCACAGATAGAAATCTACAGATACAGAACCCACGGAAACAGAGGGCTAGCTGTACTACACCATTTTATGCAAGGGACTTAAGCATCCACAGAGGTTGTTATCCACTGGGGGCCCTGGAACCAAACCCCCATGGATACTGAGGAACAACTGTATTTCAATAGCCTCACTGATCTACCTGCTCCATCCCTCACCAGTCTTCAGGTTATTCCAACTCATCAGCCAGAGTGATCCTGCTAAAACAAGAGTTAGCTATATCACTCTTCTCTTCAAAACACTCCAGTGGCTGCACATGTCACTCTGAGTAATAGCCAACATCTTTATAATGGTCTACAAGCCTCCAGGTGATCTGGCCACGTGACCCATCTCTGACCTCACCACCTACCTGCTCACTTTGCTCCAGTCACGCTGTCCTCTCTGCTATTTCCTTTACTCCTATCTCAAAGCCTATGAACTTTCTCCTGCCTCTGCCCGGAACATTCTTCCCACAGATATCCTCAACGCCTGCTCCCTCACCTTCCTCTGGTCTTTTATTCAAATGTCTTTCTCTGGCCACCTTTCTAAAATTGTAACGGCCCCTCCTCACTTCATTGCTACCCTAAGCAATTATAGCCATTTGACATCTTATATAGTGTCCTTTTCTTTATTCTGTGTCTCCACCCTCTAGAATGTCAACTCCACGAGGCAGGTGTTTGTGTCTGTTCTGTTTCACTTCTGAATGCTCAGCCTCTGAAACGGTACCTGGAAATGGTGGGTGCTCCAATAATCGAAGGAACCTCAACGAGATACCACTCAATCAATTGGCCGCAATAAAAAAAAATTTTTTTAAGTCTAACAGTGCTACGTATTGGCAAAGACGGTGGATGTTAGGAAGTTCAGCTCATCTCCTCGTTGGAGAGCATTTTGGCAGTATCTAGGAAAGTTTACGAAGTGCACGTCTATGATGTTTTTTCTGGGCTGTATATTTATTTATACAAACAAGGATGGTATACTAAAAAAATCAATCATTCCAAGGAGTATGATCAGTGATATTTTTTCTGGGTTGTATATTTATTTATACAAATAAGGACAGTATACTAAAAATCACTATCATTCCAAGGAATATGGTCAGCCTATCTAGAGGACAGTCTTAATATTTTATGATCACAGAATGAACTCCACTTCTCAAAAGTAATCCAATATAGCCTACTCCACCATAGAGGAAGAAAGCATGGCAGCTCTTCTCAGGCTTATGCTGTAGTGAAAAGAAAATGATAGATCAGCAGCAGAGTGGGAAAGAAATGTAAGCACATATCAAGATGCGACAGTTGTGATCTCCCAAGAAACTAATCACTGATAAACAAACCACTTAAGAAATCAGTAAGCAAAGACAGACTACAAGAAAAATATACATGTAAGACCCAAACCATGCCAGGCTTTAAGTTATAAATAAAACGCTACAATAAATAACCAAAATCATAAGCCAATGTACATAACTGTTGGATTAGACTAGCATTCCGAATTGCTTTCAAACATTTATGCAGTCTCTTTTATTGCCAGATACAGTCCTAGTAACTTGACTACACAATCGATTCAGTTAAATCCACTGGTAGGTAGTCCACATGTTAATTTTATGCACTACTTCAATTTGCCCCCTAAATCTTTTAGTGGAACAGCTGGTAAAAATTGAAACTGACGAGCCCACATTTTACCCTTCTCCTATCTTGAAAAAAAGTGCTTATAAATCCCTAACTGGCAAAAATGCAGGTAATAAGAGGGAAACACTCATCTCAGTGGCAAAAAGATGAGCTACCAGTCCCTGAACAATGAGTTGGATGCTATCATCCAAACAAGGGGGTTACGCTACATAGCATAAACATAACGACCCTAGGCTGAATCTGCTCTCCTACTCATATCTAATACTCTCTCCACTTACCTCTTCGTTTCCTACTCAAAGGGTTTATTCTATTAACTTGGAAGACAATTCATCACTTTATGATACTTAGTTTGGTGCAGGCATTCAAAAATACAGGCAGATGAGGAAAAATAAAGGTACAACTCAACAGCAACATAAAAGCTGGGGAAAAGAAGAAATTCAAAGCCAACTATCTGAAAATGTTACTTTCACTTTATTTCTCTCTTTCTCATAGCTTCATCCTTTAAATTATTTTTAACCTGGCAACTTTTTTGAGGTAATTGTAAATTCAGATAGTTATAAGAAATAATACAGCAAGATCTCCTACACGGTTGGCCCCAATGATAACATTTTGCACAACTATTGTATAATATCCCAACCAGGAATTGACATTTGACATAGACAGAATCCACTAATCTTATTCAGATTACCCTTGTTTTATTTGCACTCACTTTTATGTGTGTGTATATATGAGTTTGTGTGTCCACCACCACAATCAAGATATTGATCGGTACCAGCACTGCAAGGATCCTTCGTGTTGCCCTTTTATAAGCACATCCACCTCCCACCCACTCCCCATCCATAACTCCTGAAAATCAAAAGTCTATCCACCATTTATCCTTTGAATTCTTGTGCCACACGCTGGTAGGGAATAGCCTTCTATACAACCAGCTCTGGTCCATTTCCTGTTACTATTCTCAGGCTTCACACTGCTGTGCATTGCTCAACAGAGTCAATCTTAAACAGCTGGTCAAAGAAGGGATGAGTGTCTCACCTTGCTGACAGAGAAGACTGTCCAAAACCAACAAAGTATCAGTGTTCAGACACATATGGCTCCAATATGTGCCTACCCACTAATATGTACGTTCTTGGGTATAAAAGGAAAAAAGAACATATATTCTAGAAACTTTGTAAAGCTTTGTATAAACTTCAGTACTAATTCCTCTGAAATCAAAGAAAACACTTCTGTTTCTCAGCCTACCCAATTTAGAGGGGCATAGTTTACCATTTTTCATTCCTATAAAGCCTTTTATCCATTTCAACCAGGACTAAAGTCTTTCTACATCAGTACATGGAAACCCAGATTTCCATTTAAAGAAATGTCACTTTTTCCTTGCCAACCATTAGACACACTGTCCTTTACCTGGATTTAAAATCCAAAAAACAAACAATGAATTTCTAGTTATTAAAATGCTATTTAAAAAGGAACATAAATGCCTATGCAACTTTCATAGCACTAAGCAGTACGCATGCAACAGGAATTCATACCTGCAGAGCTGAGGAGAACACTGAAATCTGTCCCCCTCTGTGATTCTCCACTTTCATTATCGACCTCTTTTTCAGTATCTTGATATCGATCCCAGTTAGAAACTATCTTCCTTTTAGAATAATTTCCCTGTTCTTCATTCTCTTCTCCATGGGTCTCTGCATCACTGTCATCTTCGACCTGCAATCATTAGAGACAAATCGATAAGCAGGAAGTAGAAATCTAAACTTTAGTAGCCTTAGCAGTAAAAATTTTTAAAAACAAATCAAAACAAAAAAATAGTACATAGGTATCACGATAAAGAGCACATCTTATAAACCAAGCTCTATGCAAGTATTAAATAATATTTCAAGGGAACCCCATTATATCAGAGTGTACTTTCAGTGTAAACTCTTCATTTAGCTGTGAAAAGGAAATCTGATGAGATCCTACCTAAAATCTGTGTAACTGAAAGACTAAAGTCCACCCCCAGTGTAATCCTATTTCAAGAGTTGTTTCTTCTTACTGAAATAGTTAAGGCTATAAGAGTATTAAATTCAAAAGACTTTAGGATGGAAATTAGTTCTTCCAATTTACAGATTTTACAAACACATTCCGTAAGTATATTTTATAAGCTTTAAATGGGAACCTACTCAGATGCATTCTAGAGAACAGTTTCTAGACTTGGGCATTAAAATGTTAAGAGAGCATGCAGAAAAATGCAGAATGTGAGAAACTACAAAAGATAAAGGGTCTAGTTTCTTCAACATATAAATTGCAATGAAAAAAAATGATGGGGGAGGAGGGAGAAACCTATAGATTAAAAGAGCTTAATAAGAAACTAACACACCACTGTAAAGCAATTATACTCCAATAAAGATGTTTAAAAAAAAAAAAAGCTTAATGGACATGTAACCACTGTAATGTTGGGAAATTATTTGTACTCTGATTCAACACTATAACTAGAAAAAATCACTTATAAGACTATTGAAGAAATGTGAACAAGATATTTTCTTATATTAAGGAAATATTGTTATTTTATTTACTTATTGTTTGGTGTGATACCTTTTTTTAAATGTTTTATCTTTTAGAAATAAATATTGAACTATTTATGGATGCAAAGATATGACATGTGGGTTTGCTTCAAAATAATAGGTGGAGAGGAATGGTGGGTAGAGATGAAATAAACTGGGCATAATTGATCATTTCTGAAGCTGGATGATGAGTACATGGAAATTCATTATATTATTCTATCTATTTTAATATGTGTTTGAAATTTTCCATAATAAAAGATTAAATTTTTAAAAAGTTGTATATAGAATCTAAAGATACAATTCAAAGGAGTATCCCAAAGATTATAAAATCCTTACCAAGAAAAGAATTTCTGAAATATATTAAAATAATCCATCTGTACAGAATGAGTTAGACTTCTTTAAAGTAATTTTTTTATTAACACAGAAACAGGCATGTACATTGCAGAAAATTAGGAGGGAAAGACAAGTAAAAATATTAAAACCCCACATTCCCATCACCTGGGAGTACCACTACTAACACCTTAGTGTATATACTTCCAGATCTTTTACTATGTAAATATTTATATATACTTTTTTTTGGTCACCAGAGTTATTCTCCACTTCTGCATTTCAGTAAATTTCATTTCATATAACATCCAGACTATTTCCAAATTTCCCTAACTAACCAAAAAACTTTCCTTTACAGTTGGTTTGTCTAAGCCAGTATCCAATTCAAGATCATGCACTGTATCTCAGTGCTTGTCCCTTAAGTCTCTTTGAATCTAGTACAACCTCTATTTTTATGACATTGATTTACTGAAGGGACCAGTACAGGTAGAATGCATAGAAGACCCATCTTCTGTCTGGTTGCTTCCTTGTGGTATTAGTATATTAGTTTACAGGAAATAGTGGATAAAAAAATTTTTTTAATCTAAACACCCAAAAGAGTCAGGTATTTTTTGGCTAAAATACATCATAGATGGTGCTCTGAACCTTAAGTTACATCACATCAAATGACAGATGATAAATGGCTAAGCCAACATAAGTAAAGCTAAGATTAACCAATGAATTTGGATGATGAAGCCTGATCCACCCAATGTATGGATATGTTTTCCCTGTTACATCTGGGAAATTGTCTGTGTAGTGTTATTTTGGTCCCCTACAAATTTCTAGTTCCCCGTCAACCATTCACGTAACAAATTTAACAGTAGTCACAGTTCTCACCTGAATCAAATTTCATACGTTTTCATGAAACAATGGAGTAACTGACCTTTCAAGATCACTTTCAGCACTCAAATATCATCATAAACCTCCTTGACAGCACACAAAAAAATGGCAATCCACATTATATTCTAGAAATTGCAGAGATTGCCTGAAACCTAGAGGTTTCCTACCATTCCTGCAAGTTTCTCAGAACCATAAGATGCTGGCAGATTAAAGGTATGTGACTGAATGAGTTCTGCTATATAAATAACAAATACCAGGAACATTCTAAAGAAAATAGCTTTCCAACTGATGAGAATTTGGGGAATAGAACTACAGCTGAAAAATATTTGCAGGGTTTAATTTCAGAAAATCCAATATTCTTTTGCTGACCCACTGGGTAAACAGAGTTCAGAGAGTCTTCTCCAGTTAGTAAAAAACTTTGAACACAGATATAGCCATGGCAAAAATGTAACCCTGAGCAAAATAACTAGCTCGATGTGAAAGGATTATGATCTGAAACACCCTAGTATTAACACAGAAATAACCACTGAAATGGAAGACTGGAGACCTAGATAGAATTAATGACCCTGCCATCACCTCATTTAATATTTACAGAGTGTTTATAATAGGCTGAGCCTCACACAGCTGAATGACTCACTAATCCCCAACTTAGAAGAATCACTGAACAAGAATCTCATTTCCTCCACCCAACAGTGGAGACAAGAAAAGTCGTCATTAGCCTCCATCACAAAAGGGCAGTAGAAGTAATAAAGTTTAGAATACATTTGATGTAACTTAGAGAAAGGCGTATCTTAAAAACTCCTAGAGATTTTATGTTTGGTTCATCTGGCAAAAAGCTGGGACAAAAAATAAAATATGCATAGTCCCATGATGGAGAGA
This sequence comes from Kogia breviceps, assembly GCF_026419965.1. Lineage (NCBI taxonomy): Eukaryota > Metazoa > Chordata > Mammalia > Artiodactyla > Physeteridae > Kogia > Kogia breviceps. The sequence goes on along the minus strand of NC_081312.1, from coordinate 77,405,665 downwards.
AAGAACAGAACAAATAAGAAAATACTGATGAAAGCAATGTGAAAACTAAATAGAAAGGCATCATTATTATGTTAACCTCATCATTATGAAATTAGTCTGGTGTATACTGTGAACTATAAGATACTGATGAAAGAAATCCACAGTACAAATAAATGGAAAGCTAGTTCATGTTTACAGATTAGAAGAATTAATAGTTAAAATGTCCATACTACCCAAAGCAATCTATACAGATTCAGTGCAATCCCTATCAAAATTCCAATGGCATTTTTCACAGAAATAGGACAAACAATCCTAAAATTCGTATGGGAACACAAAAGACCCCAAATAACCAAAGCAATCTTGAAAAAGAACAAAGCTAGAGGCATAACACTTCCTGATTTCAAACTATATTACAAAGCTATACCAATTAAAACAGTATGGTATTGGCATAAAAACAGACACAGCTCAATGGAACAGAATAGAGAGCCCAGAAATAATCCCATGCATATATGGTCAATTAATTTATGACAAAGGAGCTAAGAATATACAATGGGGGAAAAAACCAATCTCTTCTTTAAATGGTGATGGGAAAACTGGAGAGCCACATTCAAAAGAATGAAATTGGGCCCCTATTTTACCCCATACACAAAAACTAACTCAAAATGGATTAAAGACTTGAATGTAACATCTGAAACCATAAAACTGCTGGAAGAAACACATGTGGTAAATTCCTTGACATAGGTCTTGGGAATGTGGTTTTGGATTTGACAACAAAAGCAAAAATAAACAAATGGGACTACATCAAACTAAAAAGCTTCTGCGCAGTAAGGGAAACTACCAACAAAATGAAAAGGCAACCTACAGAATGGGAAAAATATTTGCAAATCATATCTGATACAGCCTCTCTTCCAATAACTGATTTTAAAAGCAACTGTACAAAACAATATGTGCACAATTATATTTCTATACGTTACAGACCCAACAATACATTTGCCAATAACAGCAAAAGGGAGGTGAATGGGAGCAAAACTGTATTAGTCTAAGGAAGTAACTCTATATGGGGAATACACAAAAACAAATGAAAAAGACTAGAAATAGGAAATAAGAAGGCTCTTGTAACAAAAGCCATAAATATATGCTTACTCTTCTTTCTTCTCTCATATTCTTTAAAAGATATAAAATTATATAAGGTAATAATTATAACAATGTGTTACTGGTTTTGTAACATATGGATGTAACATGTATAACAACAATGCCACAAGAAGGGAAAATGGGGACTAGAGTGTATTGGAGTAATGTTTCTATATCTCATTGGAATTAACTTATCTGATGCAGATTCTAATAAATTAAAAGGTATGTGGTAAGCCCTAGAGCAACCATTAAGGAAATAACTACAAAAAAGTGAAAAATATCATTAAAGGAATTAAAATGTTACATTAGAAGTATTCACTTGGTGCAAAAGAAAGCAGTAAAGGAGGAACAGAGGAATGATATACATGAGACATGTGGAAAACAGAAAGTAAAATGCAGATACAAATATCCAAATGTATCAATAATAACATTAAATATGAATAGATTAGGGCTTCCATAGTGGCTCAGTGGTTGATAGTCCGCCTGCCGATGCAGGGGACATGGGTTCGTGCCCTGGTCCAGGAGGATCCCACGTGCCGCGGAGCGGCTGGGCCCGTGAGCCATGGCCGCTGAGCCTGCGCGTCCGGAGCCTGTGCTCCGCAATGGGAGAGGCCACAACAGTGAGAGGCCCGCGTACCGCTAAATAAATAAATAAATAAATAAATAAATAAATAAATAAATAAATAAATAAATAAATAAATAAATAAGAATAGATTAAACAAAACAATTCAATCAAAAAGGCAGAGACTAGCAGAACAGATTTTTTAAAATCCAACTATATGCTGTCTACACTAGACATGTTAAGATTCAAAGATAAAAATATCATTAAAATGAAGTAAGAGGATGGAAAAAGATATTCTATGCAAAACAGCTCGCCAAAGAGAGCTAGAGTGGCTATACAAATATCAGACAAAATAGACTTCAAGGCAAAACTGTCATAAGAGACAAAAAAGGACATTATACAAGGATAAAAGGGTCAATCTATCAGAAAGATAACAACTGTAAACATTTAAACATATGCTCCTAAAGACAGAACCCCATAATATATGAAGCAAAAACTGACAGAATTGAAGGGAAAAATAGTTCAACAATATTTGGAAACTTCAACACCTCATTTTCAATAATGGCTAGAACTAGACAAAAGGTACCAATACACACAGCAGAATAAAAAGATTTACTCACTGAAGCTGTAGTCCTGTTTAACTTACAACAATAATTTACATTAACTTGCAATCAGCTTAATTTAACTGGCCAGCCTATGAACATTATGTTTGGGCAACATTTTTTAAATATCCTCTTACCTTTTCTTTCAAAAAAGCAACAGTCTTTAAAGATTATGTTTATCATTAAGAGCTTGTAGATAAGCCAGTAAAATCTGGGAAGTTACTAATACATAACAGCTAGACAACAGATCCTATTTAAAGCCTTTTATACTCAGGAACCTAGCTTTTGAAGGTCCCTGTTCTACTTTCTTCTGGAGTAAATGGGTGTAGAAAAAGCTTTCCTGCTTTGAACCTAATAAGGAGGTTGAAAATAGTCAATCACACATTTTTCAACAAACTTGTATGTTTCTCACAAAATGTAATTATACCACAGAAGGGAACAGGTGGGATAGAAAAATATGAAAAAGAACACTTCTAAGGAAACCCTCCTACAGAAAGTAACTGGAAACTGATTTCAGTAATTAAGTAATAACGTCAAATATATCCAACCAAAAATGTTACACGGTGTATAATTTGAAAGTTATATTAATTCATCCTACTATAAAATTTTTAAATGTTATCAAGCTTTAAAATATATCATTAGTTAATAATCTAGTTGCCAGCTTTTATATTTTTAACCCTATTAAGGTTAATCTCACATAATCATTTGGACCATAAGCAGCAACTGATACGTCACTATTTTTTATTGACGTATAGCTGATTTACAATGTTGTGTTAGTTTCAGATGTACAGCAAAGTGTTTCAGTTATACCTACATATTTATCTATGTTTTTCAGATTCTTTTCCCTGATATGTTATTACAAAATACTGAGTATAGTTCCCCTGTGCTATAGAGTAGGTCCTTGTTGGGCATCGCTATTTTTTAAAATTATGCTTTTAATAAAAAATAATTCACACGCCATCATGGTTAAAGAGTTCAATGACAGCTTTCGGTATTAGAAAAGTGTGCTAGCAAAAATAATTTTTATATATCATTTCAAGAAGCTAAATTTTAATAACTGATTGAATAAAAAATATAGTATACACCTAGTATACAGGTATACTAAGAAGGACATTTCCATTTGTCATTGTGTATTAAATAAAATATACATTACAGCATGATCATACTGGAAAAAATTAGTAAATGCCAATACATGGCATATATATATATATAAATTATCTACTGAGCCCAGAACAACATATAGTATTTGAGCTCCAAAATACTGTGGCCATTAAGAATGGGAAAAAAAGTGATCCAGACTGTATTCAAATTCAACTGTTTCTCTAGCAAGAGAATTATATACAGCCTCTTTTCTTGTCCCTCCTTGTGATCAGTATATGGGAAAGAAGAGAGGGTGGAGGCATCTGAGAACAGAGAAAATGGTAACCCAACCCTCAAAGCAGCTGTTCAGTGACACTTCTCCACAGGCCTCCTCACTCACCCCAGTCCTTATATCTTTCTTCCTCACCTGTGTTATTGTTGCAGAGCATTGCCTAAAAATAGGAGGCATAGAAAGCCAATTACCATTTGCTGGCAGCCCACCTAAGACCTTGAAAGTTTATTGCTTCCATGATTTAAGGGCAGTCTGGGAAATTAGACTGCAGTAACTTTCATTGGGCCAACTGGTGATTTTATTTTATTTTTTTTTCAAATTTTAAAATAATAGCTTTATTGATGTATAATTCACATACCATGCAATTCACCCACTTAGAGTATGTAATTCAATAGTCTTTAGTATATTCACAACATTGTGTAACAATCACCACAATCAATTTTAGGACATTTTCATCACCCCAGTGAGCCTGTACCCATTAACAGTCACTCTCCATTTTCTGGAAAGCCCTAGAAAACCACTAATATACTTTCTGTCACTATAGATGTACTTATTCTGGACATTTCCTATAAATGAAATCACATTTATGACTGAATTCTTTCACTTAGCATAACGTTCTCAAGGCTCGTCCATGCTGTAGCGTGTGTCAGTACTTCATTCCTTTTATTGTTGAGTAATGTTCCATTGTATGTGTATATACCACATTTTATTTATCCATTCGTCCCAGCTGGTGATTTTAAACTCTACTCTGTGTATGTCCTTTTATGGAGTCCTTATGGAAAGGAGGGTGGCAGTGGCAATAGAATGAATCAGTTTCACTTGATCTGCTTTACAACTTGAGCTCCATGTAAGAATTCAGGCTTAAAAAGGTTTAAAAACTACCCAATTGGGCTTCCCTGGTGGCGCAGTGGTTGAGAATCCGCCTGCCAATGCAGGGGACACGGGTTCGTGCCCCGGTCCAGGAAGATCCCACATGCCGCGGAGCGGCTGGGCCCGTGAGCTGTGGCCACTGAGCCTGTGCGTCCGGAGCCTATGCTCCGCAACGGGAGAGGCCACAGCAGTGAGAGGCCCGCGTACCACAAAAAAAAAAAAAAAAAACTACCCAATTAATCCACCTTGTAAGTCCCAACTCCCAGGTAAAATTCTACGAATTCATATCAGCAATTTTTCCAGTAGAGAAGGCACTAAATGCAACTATAAGGAAGACAATTTGCTTCTTGCTGTGGTTATGCTCTAAGTCACACAAATTAACTAGAAAAGCAACTAAGAGGCCTGCAAGTAAGAACCTTGCTTTCTGAAAACATTCGACTAAAAGGTTTTACATACACAAAAAGAATCAACCTTCATATAAAGAGTGCATGGGTAGAGCTCAGTGTACAAAACATATTCCCCTCCACCACAGCCATTGACAGTTTACTCTTCCTAAGAAGGCAAATGGTACTTCAGGTGCACCTGCCTCTGTCCCATCTTCCCAGGGATTACATTGCATGGGCTTAACACTGGAAATCAGATTTTCTTTTTCTTAGATCGAAGTAGAGTGATGTACAATATTATAAAATTTAAGGTGCACACATAGTGATTCACAATTTTTAAAGGCTATATCCATTTATAGTTATTATAAAATATTGACTATATTCCCTGCGCTGTATAACATATCCTTGTTTGTAGCTTATTTATTTTATACACAGTGGTTTGTACCTCTTAAACCCCTACCTCTATCTTGCCCCTCTCCTCTTCCCCCTCCCCACTAGTTTGTTCTCTATAGGCCAGATTTTCTTTCAACTCTGTCTCAGTTAAGTTTTCACCTCACTTCTCCACCAGCACAGGGTTGCTTTCCTTAGTTACTGAAGTTTTAATGTCATCACCTTCCACTTTCAAGAAAAATCACAGACCACTAAATAGCTGTTGTTTATCTGGCCAACTTTAAGACACTCCCCAAGCCCTCAAATCACCAGAGAGAACTTAATTAAGTTAGTAAAGAATTATCAAGCTAAAGGGAACCTGGGTAGCCCTGGTCCACCCTCTGCCCTCAAGCGAGATCATGTAGAAATCACATTGGGCCAGTCTACCTGGGTCTATGATTATGTTCTCTACCTAAATTAATCATATTTTTTCCTTCATAATGACAAAGTTCTGATTCCTTAATCATTATCACTGACTGTCCTACATCTCTTAAATTCCCCATGACCATTTTTAGTGGTTATAATCAAAATGGACTTGGTAGATGTGGCTTGACCAGTGTCACCCTCTCCCCACCAGAAATTTTGAAAATAAAAATTAAAATAGTCATCTTCATAGTTCCATATGAAGACCCATTTTTTCTTTAAATACAAGCTTAAGTGGCACTTTTCTTTCCCTCTGTCTATCTTACAATATATCTGAAGGGGACTGCTTTTGCTCCTTGCACTGCTTGTTTGCGAGTGTTCCTTCAACGGCATTTCTTGAGTAGTTGCTGAGTGCCAAGCACCAGCTCAGGCACTGGGAATATAAAAAACAAAACAAGGTCCCTAGCCTTAAGAACCGCTGTCCTGTGGGGAAATCAGAGAAGCAAACATACACTTAAAGCAGTGTGATATGTGCTCTGAAAAAAACATAAGACACTATGGGAGCAAGAGAGCATCAGAAATGGAGGAAGGAGAGGGATGGGGGAGGTTTGCAGGACCAGTCTTGCACTTCAGGGGAGGCAAGAAGGTTGAGGGAATAGTATACCTCAGCTCCTAGCTGTGAACACATGGCCTGAGATTAGTCTAGTGAAGGAAACAGCTGCTATCTCCTGCTGGAAGGCGGTCCCCAAGTTCAAGGAGAATTAGCAAAGAACATGCTTCTAACTAAGGGATGAGAGCTGTTCAAAGCACAGCCCAGGGAGGTCAACCGTGGGAAAGGGTAAAAAAGAAAAACATGTTTGAGGATTCTAGGAAGATGGTAGCAGTAGTAGCAGTTTTTTAGTCTTCCCAAATCCCCCCATAAAGTCCACACAGAACCACGAGGACAGAAAAATACACGGAAAACATCCACAAAAACCTAGGTGGCAAGGTACAGCCACAGAGTGACAGAGGCGAACAGGTAGAAACCGGCAGTCACAAGCCCCACATGTACCAGCACCTGTGAGAGGAAGCAAAAGAGCAATGGAGCACCTAGGAGACCTGAGCATCCCAAGATAAACAACAGGTGCTCACCAGAAGAGGTCTGCGGAGAACAGCGGCTAAGAATCTTGGGTCGTTTGTATTCCAGTAATGGGTGTGTACAAGGCGATCACAGGAAAGCCTGAAGGGGCTGAGTAAGCCAGGGCCTTATGAACTCTCAAAAGTAACAGGGCAAAGCTCCAGAGGGAGGGAGGGAGGGAAAAGAAGGTCCACGTTTGGGGGTAGGGGTAGTGAGGAGGCAGGATATACCAGATGTGAGATGTCCATATTTTTACACTTCAAAATAACAGAAGACGGGGCTCCAGAGCCATGAAATCTGAAAAGCCAACCTTAAGTGTGCCTCCCTTTTAAAAGTCCCAGAAACTGCTTTCACATGAAAATCAGGAACAACCGAGGATCATGATCAAATGTCATACAGAGTTGTTACTGTAAGGACAAAGATACTAAGGATAAGCGCATTTTTACAATAAATCCCACACAGCATCCAGAAGTGTTTTATCATAAAACAATTTCACTGTTTTAAGTATGTAACTAGAAATTCTACCCTCAGTCTTTTGGCGCAAAGGATAAAAAAGAGCAGCTGTCCAGTCTCGGCGTTTCTCAGAGATGTCAATACATGAAAAGAAAAAAACAAAAATACGTGAAAAGAAAAAAACAAAAATACATGAAAAAAAAGAAAAAAACAAAACACGAAAAGAAAAAAACAACAAAAAAAGAAAAAAACAAGTGAGGCAGACAGAATCTGAGAACAGAGAAAAAAGGTAAAACAACCCATGAAGCGGTTGTTCAATGACTCGGCTCCTGGGGCCCTTCATGCCATCCCTTTCCTTCTCCAGCTTCTAATCTCTTTCTCACCAGCGTTATTTTGGTTCAGAGTCTGATAAAAATCAGGTATGAATAACTGATTACCATTTGTTAGCAGAATCAAGAACCTGGGGCCATACAGCTCATCTCCATTCCTAGCTCCTCAGAGGCTCTGCACCTTTCCTTCAAACGGTACGCCCCGAATCTGAACAGGAACCAGTATGTGGACACAAAACGGGGCAAAATTTTCTACTTCCTAGGTTCCTGATCAGAATGAAGTCCACAGCACTATCAGATCAGCACAACAGATTGTTCCAAAATTACCTAATAAACATTATATTAAAGATAGCTTCTGGGCTTCCCTGGTGGCGCAGTGATTGAGAGTCCGCCTGCTGATGCAGGGGATGCGGGTTCGTGCCCCATTCCGGGAAGATCCCACACGCCGCGGAGCGGCTGGGCCCGTGAGCCATGGCCGCTGAGCCTGCGCGTCCGGAGCACAGGCTCCGCAACGGGAGAGGCCACAACAGTGAGAGGCCCGCGTACCGCAAAACAAACAAACAAACAGACAAAAAAGATAGCTTCTGAGATGGACTCTGATGGGTATCTGTCTCACACGGTCACTTACTTCCTTGTTACTTCCTTCTTTGCATGGGGCAGTCTCTTCGTTCACAAGCTTCCCCCTTTCTTTCATGTTACACTTTAGTCAAAAGTTATCTCAAGCACTATTTATCTCCAGAGCTGCAGAATGAACCTGAATCTTTTCTAAAATATTTCTACCCGTTTTTGGTCCAGCTAACAAACTTTTCTGCATCAAATTTGTGAACCCACTGTGAGCTAAACCCAAGTGTCTCTGGGTGCTTTTGCGCTACAGTGTCCGGGAGAATGAAGAAACAGTTTAAATACTTAGTGAATACCCTCCCCTCTGGTGAGCACAGGTATTGAGACAAAAGCAAGGTTTTTTTCTTCTTTACGTTCAGAGTTCTGAACCACTGTCTTGTAAATAATCTCTTGGGCTTATCAAAATATTGTGTATGATTTGCCAAGTGTCTCTTCACCAACTACGCACACACCCACCCATCCCAAATTCACCCACAGTCCACCTGTTAACAATTCATCACAGAGCCTAGAATGGAGTGTTACACTCTCCCTATGAAATGAGACAAAGTAACTGCCTCCACCAGCCTTTTAAACAGCATGGAGATCTCATCCTTGTTTCAGTAATGTTAAGCAGCTTCCTCAAAGAAGTTAGCTATTTTGAAACATTTATCACTTAATTTTTCATACAATGTCCCTGTTACCACGTAGCTATTAATTCTAATAAGATGCCAATTACCAAGGTAAGTGATTTCAGTAAGCCTTATTCAGAGATTCTGAAAGGATTGAAAACTGTTACCTGGCAACCATTTATTCCAGCAGCACTTAGAAGAATCACAAAGTCATATACAGTTCTTTTGTATGCTGCTGTACTTTATCCTATGCACACAACAGAGTCAATAAATTTTTTTTAATGAAGTCATCTACTCTTTTCCATGCCTCAAAACACGTTTTGCTACTAGATAATGTCATTTTCAACCTTTAGAACAGAATTTCTTACCGATACCTTTACAAACTTGTTCCACAATAATCACCCCAAGGAGACAAATTGAAAATTTGGTTGAAATAACAGTATTTCTCTTAAAGCATCTTTGTAGGTCATCTGGTTTAGGCCCCGAGGCTTTGGAGATGAGATGAGATGAGGTTCAGAAAAGAAATTGCCCAGGTCTTACTGGCAGAGGCAGAATGACAATCTACCTGAGATGCAATTTAGTGCTTCTGCAAATATGTCTCTTCACTGAGCAAATTCTTAGTAAAACAAATCATTCTCATGTTTTTAGCCTTTTCGTTTCTAAAGCTTTTATGAAAGTCCTGCTCAAAATGCCTAACTACAAACAGAGAAAAATAATGAGACTGTTTAACGGGCAGAAAAGATGTAACCAGCCAGAGACTGATAATTCAAGAATCATCTTCTGATGTGTGTTTGAAACTACCTTCCCTACGTCAATGACATGAAGAAAAATATGCAATTAAACAAGGGAGCTGATGAGCTTTTGGGAAAACTGTTGAAACTAAAATAGAAGATGATGTCAATGGGTGACAAACTGATAAAATGTGAAAAAAGGAAACTATAAGCAAATAGGTGTGATTTACATCTTATACAATCTATTTTTATTAATTAAAGGATGAATGCTGCCATCTGGTAGAACACGCTTCTCACACTGCCTCACAACTCAGTCAAGTGGACTGCAATTTTCACTGCACTTTCCTTAGTGACTGATCTAAGTTACAGCTGTGCAGCTAGAGACTTGTGGGCCTTCACACGAGCTCTGCCCATCACCTCATTTAGATCCCTTGGCTGAATCACAGTCTTGCTCTCCTTGTGGCAAAAACCTATAAGCTTAACCTATAAATTTAACCTATAGGTCAAATTTCTGAAGACAAAAGATACAATCTCTACCCCTTTTAGCTGTTCTCTCTTTAAAGACAAGGGCTAAACCCAGGCCCTACCCAGTGAAAGCTGTTGAATTTGCCATTTCACATCAAAGAACAAACGGACCTAAGAGAATTCTCTTCCTGTTAAGTCCCTACCTTACGTGATGTGGGGCAGCCTATGCACACACTGACCGAATGAGGAGGAATGAATCACTCTACCAATCATTGGAAGAGTGTTTCTTTGTGCATGTATTTTATACACGTAATTTTTTTTTTTTTTTTTTTTTTTTTTTTTGCGATACGCGGGCCTCTCACTGTTGTGGCCTCTCCCGTTGCGGAGCACAGGCTCCGGACGCGCAGGCTCAGCGGCCACGGCTCACGGGCCCAGCCGCTCCGCGGCATGTGGGATCTTCCCGGACTGGGGCACGAACCCGTGTCCCCTGCATCGGCAGGCGGACTCTCAACCACTGAGCCACCAGGGAAGCCCCTGACACGTAATTTAATGTATGCTTCCACGGTCTCTCGCTTTCTACCATTTGAAGCGCCTCTTTTGAATTTATCCCCCTCTTCAGTTCTTCCCTGATGAATAGAATCTGTACAAAATGCATAACATTTCTCTTTTGTGGGCTGGCTGATTTTTTTTTTTTTTTTTACACTAAAATCTTTTCTATATCTTCAAGAGCACTTACACATGATAACATTAGCCTGAAGAGAAAAGGACTCGGAGCACTCTTGTCAGTCGACTCCCTTAGCGTCCATAGAAATCGGATGACAACTTCTACAAACATCGTATTTAGAGATTTCAAGGGCAAATATTTTGTAGATGGCATAAGATGACATTGTTTGCAATGAAGACAAACGCCTGCGTTAAACGCGAGACCTACGTTTGCCCCATAATGCGTGACATTTGCAAGGAGCTCGAGCCGGCATGCTCTTCTTTTCGGGCTGAACTGCCTTCTCTGTCCCTCTGCCATCAACAGAATGACATCATGGCTACATGTCAGCACAAACTCTTTCCTTCCCATCTGTACCACTTTAACCAAAATTGAGAAATGAGAAAAAGAAAATGCACTTTCCGGAGGCAGAGAGGTTCGCAAGACAATTTCCCCTGTGAAAGGACAGAATACTATAATCAGCATTTCCCTTCTGCAGCTCTTTTCAAGTGTGACCTTTAGGAAGCTCTTCCAACATTAGGGAGGAAAAAACTTTAATTAAAAGAAAGGGCAGCAGAGACACATAAGGAAGGGAGGGAGCTTTTCACCTTGCATTAGAGAAAGGTGGCTTTTCTCAAAGCCCTCAATCCACAAGAACAAAACGCAAATCTCAGGACCAGGATTATCGAGTGCACACAAGCCAAGGGCCTTGAAGCTGGGCCATGGAACAGCGAGCCTGAATAATCGCATGTCAGTAAAATTCCCTTGGAGTTAGCAATACTGACATGATGTGTGCCTCATCTTTTGTGTAAGCGTGAGACTATCTCCGCTTCATAGAAATGTAAAGCAACACTTAATTCCACCTTCTCTAGATCCCCACCAGCAGTGTCCAAATTCTCTTTTGTGGAGGAAGCACAAATTAAACTCGTAGTATTGCTTTCCTCTAACAAGGCAGGCTGAGAGTTTAAAATCGTAATCGAAACTCTCAAGAGGAATAAATATGAAAAAGCTACTACCGGGCTTCCCTGGTGGTGCAGTGGTTTAGAGTCATTAGAACTATTCACTTGGTGCAAAAGAAAGCAGTAAAGGAGGAACAGAGGAATGATATACATGAGACATGTGGAAAACAAAAAGTAAAATGCAGATACAAATATCCAAATGTATCAATAATAACATTAAATATGAATAGATTAGGGCTTCCCTAGTGGTGCAGTGGTTGAGAGTACGCCTGCCGATGCAGGGGACACGGGTTCGTGCCCCGGTCCGGGAAGATCCCACATGCCACGGAGCGGCTGGGCCCGTGAGCCATGGCCGCTGGGCCTGCACGTCCGGAGCCTGTGCTCCGCAATGGGAGAGGCCACAACAGTGAGAGGCCCACGTACCGCAAAAAAAAAAAAAAAAAAAAAAAAGCTACTACCTATTAGAACATGAGCTCTAGGCTTGGCAGAAGGAAAATGCTGTATCTTTCCATAATATGCTCAGCACAAAAAGGCTCACCTGCCCCCAAATAGTGTCCCCACTGGGATGTCTAAAAAGGCAACACACTGACTAGATTAAAGAAACTTGAAATTCAAAGCCTTTACCTGAGAGTAACACACTGTCATTATCACAATTTTGACAAGAGGAGAAGAAAAGAAAATGTCTGGAGTGTGACTTATCATTAAGATAGCACCAGGAGAGATCAGCTCCGTGCTTTGTGACGACCAAGAGGGGTGGGAGGGAGACACAAGAGGGAAGAGATATGGGAACATATGTATATGTATAACTGATCCACTTTGTTGTAAAGCAGAAACTAACACACCATTGTAAAGCAATTATACTCCAAGAAAGATGTTAAAAAAAAAAAATAGTTCTGAACAGGCTACCTCAGAGACAACCCTAGAGGACTTAAGGAACAGGAAGAAGGCCCTGAGTCTGTCCCAAAGAAAATGTCACAATCACCAGCAAGATAAACCTTGCTTCCTTCTGTACACAATCCCAAGACCAGCCTTCAGCCATTATTCACAGCAATTCAGTGCACCAAATGTTAAAAAGAAAAAGGGAAATTCCTCTCATTATTTCTAATGGTCCTGAAGCCACTCAAAAAGAAGTAAGATCCAGAGTGGTAGATTTCCTTAGCTGAGGCACACAGTTCACTTAAAAAGACATCACAGGTTTACAAGTCTACTAAACAGACACGCTCTTCTCTCACCACTGAAGAGGGCTGAACTTACCTCAAAGCCAAAGTATATCATGTGAAAAATAATAGCCCTCTCAGTCTGGAATACTTACCTTTTTAGGATCTGCTAAAAATTGCAACTAGATAGTCCCCAATAATTATTTTCTTTTATCAATTTCCATGTAGTAAAATACAAAGTACTATGAGCTTAGACAAATGGAATCAATATAACCACCACCATGATCAAGATACAGAACCACCCCATCATCCCAAAGTTTCCCTTCATACCACCCTCCAAGCTTCTTTCACTTAACCTAGTGCATTAGTAGCAGATCCATCCATATTGTTTTGAGTAACAGTGGTTCATTCCTTTTTACTGCCAAGTTGTAGACCACTGCATGGATAGTTTGTGTCTCCATTCACCACTTAAAGAATCTTTGGGTTGCTTCTGGCTTTTGACAATTATGGAAAAAAATGCTGCTATAAACATTCATGTACAGAAAGTGTTCATTTCCTTGGGGTAAGTAAATACATACCTAAGAGTGGGACTGCAGGGTCATGTGAAAAGCGTACGTTTAATTTAAAGTGCTAGGATTTTGGTACTGCCAGGGTTTTTTTTAAGCCATTCTAATAGACATAAAGTGGTTTCTCATTGTGGTTTTACTTTGGATTTCCCTAATAACAAATGACGTTGACCACCTTGTGCTATTTGCCAACAATATATCTTCTTGGGTAAACCATCTGTTAAAAAATGGGGAAAAGATTTTAACAAATTGTTTACTTTCATACTGAGTTTTGAGAGCTCTATGTATTTTCTGGATACCGGTCCTTTGTTGGATATGTGATTTGAAAATATTTTCTCCCAAGTCTGTGGCTTGTCGTTTTTTAATAGAATTTATTCTTTATAGCAATTTTAGGTTCACAGCAAAATTGCATGGAAGGTACAGCAATTTCCCATATATTCCTGTGTCGCTTATTTTTTTTTCCCCTCAACAGTGTCCTTCCCAAAGCATAAATTTTTAATTTTCAGGAAGTCCAACTTAGCAATTGTTTTCTTTGCGGATTATCCTTTTGGTGTTATACCTAAGAAATGTTTGCCTAACCCAAGGTCACAAACATTTCCTCCTATGGTTTCTTCTAAAAGAAGAATAGCTATCCTTCCATTCGTGTCAAGATACTTTAACTCATGGAGGGAGCAGACTTAATAATAACTGCTGTAAAGCCTCTGGCTCAGAATTCCATTATCTGGGCTATCTTGGGGTTGGCATTTATTGTCTTTTCCCTCGAGAACTGGTCACATTTTGCTGGTATATTGTGAAATTTTAGATGTAGAATAACATTGTGAATATGAAGTTTAGACTCTGGATCCCATTAAAAATCCTCTGGAGAATGTTATGGTTTTGTTTGTTCCATTTTATCAGGCAACCAATCTGGTTAGATCCAGACAGTTAAGTTCTGTCTCATCTCCTGTGGGTGACAGTTCCAATGTCACATCAGTTCTCAAGGCTTTTGCTACTTCCAGTCTGTCTTCCCGATGTGCAGCTCAGGGTGAGCCCCTGCCTTTGGACATTTCACACACAGAGAGGATCCCTTTCCAGCCCTTTCCTCTCTAGGATTCTCCAAATCCTCTGGCCCAAAGGTCGGGTTTCTCTTAGAGTTCTAGCTGCCCACATTGCCCCTCAGAGGGCAAAGCAGAAACGGGAAAAAAAAAAAAAAACGGGCATTTTCCCATACTTTTTGGACTGCAGGAACCCATTTTCCTGGTCCTCTGGCCAGAAAAACAGATTTCTACACGTTTTAGCTGCTGCCACCACCAGCCAGCCTGACTCTCCAAAGGGTCTGGTGCTCCCCGACCCCGGCACCCCTCCCATGATTCAAAAGAAGGAGGGGACCCCCCTCCACCCCATACTCTCCAACTTGCATTTTCCTAGTCTTCTGGTCAGAAAGATGGACTTTCTCTTGGCTTTTAGCTACCTCCGTGCCATCGCTGCAGCTCTGCTGAGAGCGTGCCTTTGGTTCAAGGCCAGAGAGAAAAGGAAAACGATGAGAAACTTGCCTCCCTGGTCCCCATACAGGTCGCTTACCCGGGTTTTCACTCTCTTCACCATCTGCTTTTCTGAGTCCTTGGGCAGTATGTCCATGGTGTTGAGCTACACTCAGCAGAAGAAACAGGTCGTAGTGGGCCAACTCCACCTTGGTCATGTCTGCCCAGTAACTCTACCGTGGTTTGCTGAGGCAGCATCTCTCTCAACCTCTTGGATTATGAGAGCTTCCACACACCTGAGCTGAGGGCCAACCCATTTCTCACCTTCCATTTGATGGTATCGCCATTTTATTGACTCTTATAAAACCGTGATATTCATGCACATTTCTTATTCTCCTCTTACGTGTCACAATTTATCTAATACCCTCAAAAAAAAAAAAAAAAAAAAAGAAAGAGAGAAAACCAAAACTTCCTGACTTCTGGAACACTCTCCTCTTCTAGTCCCGGCTCTGTAAGCCTCACCTCTTACCTTCCCTGCCACTCAGGCTGGGTTTAAGAGGCCAGTTGGTTGGGTAACTATTCATTGTAAACAGCTGTTCATCAGGTATGTTGCTGGAGACTAAGGAAAAGTAATCTACACACATTCCGGCTGTTAAGGGCATTGAAAGACAGAAAGCACCTGTTGGAAATTGACAGACGCTTATTTCTTTGGCAGAGGCATTTAAACTCCTTCTGGCTCTTTTCAGGATGGCAAAATAGAGGACTGTATGCAGACAGGAGCCCAGAGAGTGGATTTGGTTTCAGAGTTACTACAGCTACACCCAGCCTCCCTTCACTACTTTTAGTTGTGATAGGAAAAGCATAAAGCTGCTAACAAAAAATAAATGTGAATATTTCCAAAATATTCTAATGCCATGCTTAAACACAAAATCCACTATTTGGTCACATAACAAATATCTATTGAGAGCCTATACTATGCCAGGCACTGTTTGATGTGCATGGAACATTCCCTGCCCTCCTGGAGCTGACACTCTACTGTAGGAGTCAAACAACCGACAAATAAATAGATAGACAATGTTTGAATAAATATATGCATAAAACACTGTGCTTTCAGGTAGTGACAAATAAAACCCTACAAATATAAAGCAGGGTAATGGTTTGGAGAATGATGAGGGCACTATTTTATATAGAATCATCAGTGAAACATCTTCAGAGAGAATATTTAAGCAGAGAACCAGATAAATGAGGGAGTAGGCCATGCTGGGATCTGGGGAAGAAAGGCAGAACATCCTAGGCCCTCAGAAGAGAACAATCCTGCCACATTCAAAAATCAGAAGTAAAGCCAGTATCCTGGCTACACTGCATTGAACTTGGAGGAAAGAGTAAAGGAATGAGGTCTAAGAGGCTCACAGGAGTCAGATTATGAAGAGCATTATAGGGCAAGGTAAGGAATTCAGATTTTATTCTAAATGAGATGGGAAGGCAGATCCATAAAGACATAAAAAGTGCAAGGTTTAATCTGACCCTCTCTCGGTCCTAACCAGAAAAATTACTTTCAAACTCAGAGCTAAATCTAACATTCAAATACACTTCATGGTCAGTCTTCACAGATCAAGAAGCCAATACAAAGTCAAATCACAAAGTTCAAGATGAATAAAGCATAATTAACTCACCCCCCCAAAACACATTATTTATATTTCATAAGTAATATTCCCAAATGCCAAATTATTCCTTTTCTACTAAAAAACAAAATTTACATCATGGCTTTTAGTTAATAACAATATATCAATATTGGTTCGTTAATTGTAACAAATGTCCCATGCTAATGTGAGATGTTAATAACGGGGAAAAACTGGGTTATGGGATCTATGGGAACTCTCTATACTAGTTTCTCAATTTCTCTGTAAATCTAAACTCTTCTAAAAACTCTATAAAGTCTTTTTTAAAACTATATATATATAGTTATATATAGTTATCTAGAGGTAATACATAGTTACAGAGATATATAAAATCTCTATATATTGATATATATATAAAATCTCAGAGCAGGATAAATGCTCTGAAACCACATACCAACAAAAGCAATTACCTTATCCTACTGCTATGAGTTATCTCGGTTGATACAACAATGAAACTGAAAATTAGCTTCAAATCAACTAAGCAATTAAGATTGCAGATCTTTCACCTTTTTTGAACAAGCACTATCCATACTCTACCTACCTCTTAAGTACATGGACATGTTTAGAAAATGTTAGGCGTGCTTACCTCTTTAAATAAGTTCACGACAGCAATAGCAAATAATTACTATTATAGGGGAAATGGAGCCGGTAATAAGAATAAAGCAAACATTGGGCAGATTTTTAAGTCGAACAAAAGGGCAAATGTTATATCCCAGAGCCTAAAATACTCCAGAAGTCTGAAACAATGGCCCAGATGTAGGCTCAGTACAGGTGTGACAGACCTTATTTAGCTCAAACACTTGGGGGATGCGGGGGTTGTGTGAATATTTTAGAGGGGAAAAAACAAATATGTTTATTATCGACCGCAGAACAGACGAGGTTTGTTTCTCAAACGAGGACATAGGTTTAAACAGTTGAGAAATACAGACCATGACTCTTCCAAGACAGGCTGAAACACAAGAACGCCAATAATTTTCCAAGCAAAGTTTTCTTATACTTTATTAAATATATCATTTCTGCCTGTGATAGGCAGAATAATGGTTCCCCAAAGATGCCCACGTCCGAATCCCCTGAATCTGTGAATATGTTAGGGTACACTGCAAAAGGGAATTAAGGTTGCTAATTAGCTGACTTTAAAGCAGGGAGACTGCCCTGGATTATACAGATGGGCCCAATGTAATCACAAGAATCCTTACAAGTAGAAGAGGGAGGCAGAAAAAAGGAGAGAAAGGAAAAGAGATGTGACCGCAGAAGTAAAGTGAGACAGACCCTATGTTGCTACCTTCAAAAACAGAGGAAGAAGCCAAGAGCCAACGAACGTTGGCAGCCTCTAGAAACTGGAAACATTCTCCCTGGAGCCTCCAGAAAGGAATGCAGCCCTGCAGACACACTGATTTTAGCCCAGTGAAACCCATGTTGGGATTCCAGAACCATAAGATAATCATTTGGTATTGTCTTAAACCACTAAGTTTTTGGCAAGTTGTTACAGCAACAATAAAAAACAAATACGCTTGCTTCTTCTAAAAAGAACTCTCCCGCTTGGAGGAGAGAGCCCTTTTTAACCCAGTATCAGAGGGCGGAGAGAGCCCTTTTTAACCCAGTATCAGGGGGCGTCTTTACCACAGACGAGTAAAAGGGGGGGGAAATGTGTCATTTGCATGTGAAGTAAACAATCACTACCACAGACGAGTGAAAGGGGGAAAAAATATGTCATTCGCATGTGAAGTAAACAATCCCAAATAAGAGAATCCAAAGATCAGTAACTAAAAGAATTGATATATGTAAGCTACAACAAAAAGCAGACTGGGCTATTCATTTCAGTAACAGTCAAGTGGCCTTAGTTTGCATTAAATTTCCCATCAGTTTCTTAATCTATTTCATCTGAAGTCTTCACATTACCCACTATAAGAGATACCTATTTATTTATGGTTAGAAAGTTAGCCATCTATATTAGCCATACAGACTGCCCAAACAAATTACCACAGACTGTGTGGCTTAAACAACAGAGATTTATTTCTCACAGTTCTGAAGGCTAGAAAGTCCAAGATCAAGGTGCCAGCAGACGATGTCTAGTGAGGACCAGATATCTAACTTGTAGACGGCTGCCTTCTCACTGTATCCTCTCACATGCCAAGGAGGGAGGGCTCTGGTATCTCTGCCTTTCCTGACAAGAGCACCAGCTCTATCAGATTAAGGCCCCGCCCTTATGACCTCATTTGACATTTATCACCTCCTTACAAGCCCTATCTCCAAATACAGTCACCTGGGAATTAAGGCCTCAATATATGAATTTGGGGGGGAAACAGAAACATTCACTTCATAACATCATCAGTAATCATTATTTAGGTCAGAAAACAAAAAAGGAAGATATTTTGCCCAGAGATTATTCATTAGGGAAAAACTATTAAGTTGTTTAAATTACCATAAACAAAAAGGAAAAAACTGGGAGTATAAAGCACTTCCAAATAGCATATTAATATACAACTTACATGAGTATGTTAATGAATATATATGTGTAGATACAGAGAGGGGCACATGCCAGTTGTAGGTGTTGATAGAACATAAACGGTCAGCTCCTGCACTAAAAAAGAAAGGTGCCCCTTTAATTTGTTCTTTTAAAATAAATGTGTATTTAAAGATATACCAGCCTTGGTAGTGGAGAAGTACAATGCTGT
Source organism: Kogia breviceps (assembly GCF_026419965.1). Classification (NCBI taxonomy): domain Eukaryota; kingdom Metazoa; phylum Chordata; class Mammalia; order Artiodactyla; family Physeteridae; genus Kogia; species Kogia breviceps. Next base: position 77,386,454 of record NC_081312.1, on the reverse strand, counting down.
GGCACCAAAAGTCACTATATATATAAACTGCAAATATCAACTCAGTTTCTACAATCCAGAAAATGAAGGAAGTAGCATAAACAAAAGTCCATATATCAGAAGAGACTCAACGCAAAATAAAAGAACTCCCTAAGTTTGCTGTTTATTCCACAAAATTTATTCTGTAAGTTCTACCTTAACTCTAAGCCATTAATGCTGAAAAATCAATGAAACTATATTGAAATTTCACAAATATGAAAATACATACCAGATCTGGAGTTTATACTGCAAAAGTCCATTTCAGGCAACATTTTCACCTAGAAATACCTACGTTAAGGATAAAATATTAAGCAGCCTATTAAGCTTACACATTTGCTAATTATCCTTGCCTGAATTACCCTTGGCCATGACATACACACCAACAATCAGAGATAAAGCCCATACACTCAAGAGTTAAGAAACCCCCTCATTAAAGAAGATTTTGTCCTACAACTTGTCTCTGAGTCCCACCCTTTTTTCCTCTATGGGTAAGATGGGTATGATTCTAACAAAACAAGGGGAGGAGGAATACAAAAGAGAATCATGAGTGTACATCATTTCTCAGATTTCCAGTCTGGTTTGAAATAATATCAACAATCTGGGTAATAGTCAAAATTGAGGAGTAAAGATTTATAATCACAGTGAAGAATTTGTTGCTGTTGCTGTTGTTTTAATCTACTCAGCTAAGGTTTGAACCCACTCGGGTATGCACGCGTTCCATGGTTGTTCAGTGACTAAGTATGAAATGAATGTTACTCCCATTTGGAAAAATGTTTGACTGCTTACTCCACCTGCTGTTCAAGGCTAAAACTGTACTTTGGCTGCTGGTTTCACGTCAGCTGCGAGCAGACACACGTTCTGTGCAGCAGATGATGCCTGGGAATGGCCTGGAATTTTCTTTTCACTCCTGTTTTGGAGCCAGACAAGGGCACTGGAGTTCATATATCTAGTTCAACCTGCATTTGACAGATGGCTCAACTGTCCTTTATTTGATTAGGCTGAAGAGCACTTACACATCTGCTTCTCTCTCTACTATTCACTTCTTATTTAAAAAAATAAAAAAAAATCCTTTAACTTTTGTAAAGAGAAATGAAGCATCACCATTTCACAGTCACTTTTAAGCAGTTTGCACTTCCAGAATGTGGACTTACAGAGCAAATCTGACTCTAACACGATTTTTTTTAAGCTACAGGATGATTTAATTGATTATAAACTATAATGATGACATTATAAAACTGAGTGGTCTCTTAAAGGCTTTTCACACTTAAATGTTTTATAAGTGAGAGAGAATGAGAATGAATAAATACTTGTTTGCTATAGAGGTCCCAATTCTAGAAAAAGAAACTGAGAAGGGAAGGTAAGTGTGATGGTAAAAGTTTCCCAGTCTTTTTAATATCACAGCAGCCCATTTAGAACCCCTTATGTTTAAGGAACTAGAAACTGAGGGATGGCTTCTTACAGCCTAGGGAGTAAAGTGTGATGAAGCCACACATGTAGACCTAGGATAGTGGGCGGAAACCTCCATTTCTGTGTCATTTGGTAAAAATCTTAAATTCCCATCTCCACATTTTACTACCCCCACATTTGCTATCTCTAAGAGCAATGAGATACATATTGAATAAACTAAAAAAAACCTTAAGTCAACAGATCTAAGGGATAAACTACAATTCAATATAGCCTAACCATTTGCTATATTAGAAAAAAAATATATATATATGCTTGATAGGAAAGCATGAAAAGTACATAACCCCCCTTCTATGAGGGTGAAAAGAAAACAATTCACAATTCATTGCTTTGTTCGTTCATAAACAAAAAACTTGTCTCATCCTAGAAGTTAGAAACCTCAGGTATTCATTCCACCACCAACTACCTCACTATATCCTTTAAAAGGCCTAAATCCACCCAACTACTAATTTCTTCATCTATAAAACTACACTTAGGGCTTCCCTGGTGGCACAGTGGTTGAGAATCCGCCTGTCAATGCAGGGGACATGGGTTCGATCCCTGGTCAGGGAAGATCCCACATGCTGCAGAGCAACTAAGCCCGTGAACCACAACTACTGAGCCTGAGCTCCAGACCCCGTGTGCTGCAACTACTGAGCCTGCATGCTGCAACTACTGAAGCCTGCACACCTAGAGCCTGTGCTCTGCAACAAGAGAAGCCACCACAATGAGAAGCCCACACACTGTAACGAAGAGTAGCCCCTGCTCGCCACTAGAGAAAGCCTGCATGCAGCAACGAAGACTCAGTGTAGCCAAAAATAAAATAAATTAATTTTTTTTAAAAAAAACTACACTGAACACTGCCAGCCTCCTTCGCAGGAAGGTTCTGATCAGTTAAATGTAAGGATGGCTTTCAGGGCCTATGAAGAAGCAGTTCTAGGTAATTTAACTTAATGTTTAATTCATGCATGTTCATGGCAACAAAATGAAAATTCAATAGTACAGAAAGATATAAAGGAAAATCTTCCTTTTCTCCTATTCTTATTCCACAAAGGTAACCACTACATATGTTTCTTATACAGCCTTCCATTGTATGCCTATGTATGAATATCTTCTTTTTATACAAATGTAATACCATACTTCGTTTTCTGAAGTAACTTTTTCCCTTGATATTAGACATTTTCCATATCTACCCCATTCTTTTTTTTTTTTTTTTTTTTTTTTTTTTTGTGGTATGCGGGCCTCTCACTGCTGTGGCCTCTCCCGTTGCGGAGCACAGGCTCCGGACGCGCAGGCCTAGCGGCCATGGCTCACGGGCTTAGTTGCTCCGCGGCATGTGGGATCTTCCCGGACCAGGGCACGAACCCGTGACCCCTGCATCGGCAGGCGGATTCTCAACCACTGCACCACCAGGGAAGCCCTACCCCATTCTTTAATAGCTACATGGTATCCCTGTGCATAGACATACCATGATTTACTTAACCAGTCCTTCTTAACAGACATTTAGGAAGTTGTTTCTAGATTTTCCTTATTTTAAAGTGTTGCAAAGAACAATCATCTACTTACATTTGCTAACTATTCAGACATATTTGTAAGATAAATTGCTAACATGGAATTGCTGGGTTACGGACTAAAACCTTATGTCAAATGGTTTCATTAATGAATTGTATCAACTCCCACCAAGAGAAGAGTATCTAAGTGTTGAATATGATCAACACTTTTTTTTAAAATATAAAACATAGTTTTAAAGGTTCTTTCTGTATATGCTTTCATGAGGAAGTATATCTGCAAGGAAATTAACATAGTTTTTTTTTTTTTTTTTTGGCTGCGTTGTCTTCGTTGCTGCGCACAGGCTTTCTCTAGGTGCGGTGAGCAGGGGCTACTCTTCGTTGCGGTGCGTGGGCTTCTCATTGCGGTGGCTTCTCTTGTTGTGGAGCACAGGCTCTAGGTGAGCGGGCTTCAGTAGTTGTGGCATGTGGGCTCAGTAGTTGTGGCTCACAGGCTCTAGAGCGCAGGCTCAGTAGTTGTGGCGGACGGGGTTAGTTGCTCCACAGCATGTGGGATCTTACTGGACCAGGGATCGAACCCATGTCCCCTGCAATGGCAGGCAAATTCTTAACCACTGCACCACCAGGGAAGTTCCTAACGTAGAATTTTTCAATATTTGTAAGCAACCTAATTTATGTTCTCACCATCTTTTTGAAGCAAATAAAGAACCTACAATTTCTACTTGGCAAAAGAAACAAAAGTAACAATAATAATAAAATTAGGGCACAAGAAATGCTCTGTCCTAGGTTAGTCCTGACCTAATTTTACAGCATAGAGAAACACTACTGCAGAAACTAGGCATAGAGGGAACTTTCCTCAACATAATAAAGGCCATATATGACAAACCCACAGCCAACATCGTCCTCAATGGTGAAAAACTGAAACCATTTCCACTCTTATTCAATATAGTTTTGGAAGTTCTAGCCACAGCAATCAGAGAAAATAAAGAAATAAAAGGAATCCAAATAGGAAAAGAAGAAGTAAAGCTGTCACTGTTTGCAGATGACATGATACTATACATAGAGAATACTAAGGATGCTACCAGAAAACTACTAGAACTAATCAATGAATTTGGTAAAGTAGCAGGATACAAAATTAATGCACAGAAATCTTTGGCATTCTTATACAATAATGATGAAAAATCTGAGAGGGAAATTAAGAAAACACTCCCATTTACCACTGAAACAAAAAGAATAAAATATCTAGGAATAAACCTACCTAAGGAGACAAAAGACCTGTATGAGGAAAATTATAAGACACTGATGAAAGAAATTAAAGATGATACAAATAGATGGAGAGATTACCAAGTTCTTGGATTGGAAGAATCAACATGGTGAAAATGACTCTACTACCCAAAGCAATCTACAGATTCAATGCAATCCCTATCAAACTACCACTGGCATTTTTCACAAAACTAGAACCAAAAAATTTCACAATTTGTATGGAAACACAAAAGACCCCGAATAGCCAAAGCAATCTTGAGAACGAAAAATGGAGCTGGAGGAATCAGGCTCCCTGACTTCAGACTATACTACAAGGCTACAGTCATCAAGACAGTATGGTACTGGCACAAAAACAGAAATATAGATCAATGGAACAGGATAGAAAGCCCAGAGATAAACCCACACACATATGGTCACCTTATCTTTGATAAAGGAGGGAAGGATACACAGTGGAGAAAAGACAGCCTCTTCAATAAGTGGTGCTGGGAAAACTGGACAGGTACATGTAAAAGTATGAAATTAGAACACTCCCTAACACCACACACAAAAACAAACTCAAAATGGGTTAAAGGCCTAAATGTAAGGTCAGACACTATCAAACTCTTAGAGGAAAACATAGGCAGAACACTCTGACATAAATCACAGCAAGATCCTTTTTGACCCATCTCCTAGAGAAATGGAAATAAAAACAAAAATAAACAAATGGTACATAATGAAACTTAAAAGCTTTTGCACAGCAAAGGATACCATAAACAAGACCAAAAGACAACCCTCAGAATGGGAGAAAATAGTTGCAAATGAAGCAACTGACATAGGATTAATCTCCAAAATTTATAAGCAACTCATGCAGCTCAATAACAAAAAAACAAACAACCCAATCCAAAAATGGGCAGAAGACCTAAATAGACATTTCTCCAAAGAAGATATACAGATTGCCAACAAACACATGAAAGAATGCTCAACATCATTAATTAGAGAAATGCAAATCAAAACTACAATGAGATATCATCTCACACCAGTCAGAATGGCCATCAACAAAAAATCTAGAAACAATAAATGCTGGAGAGGGTGTGGGGAAAAAGGAACCCTCTTGCACTGCTGGTGGGAATGTAAATTGATACAGCCACTATGGAGAACAGTATGGAGTTTCCTTAAAAAACTAAAAATAGAACTACCATACGACCCATCAATCCCACTACTGGGCATATACCCTGAGAAAACCATAATTCAAAAAGAGTCATGTATCAAAATGTTCACTGCAGCTCTATTTACAATAGCCAGGACATGGAAGCAACCTAAGAGTCCATCAACAGATGAATTGATAAAGAAGATGTGGCACATATATACAATGGAATATTACTCAGCCATAAAAAGAAACCAAACTGAATTATTTGTAGTGAGGTGGATGGACCTGGAGTCTGTCATACAGAGTGAAGCAAGTCAGAAGGAGAAAAACAAATATTGTATGCTAACACATATATATGGAATCTAAGAAAAAAAAATGTCATGAAGAGCCTAGGGGTAGGACGGGAATAAAACACAGACCTACTAGAGCATGGCCTTGAGGATATGGGGAGGGGGAAGGGTAAGCTGTGACGAAGTGAGAGAGTGACATGGACATATATACACTACCAAACGTAAAACAGATAGCTAGTGGGAAGCAGCTGCATAGCACAGGGAGATCAGCTCCGTGCTTTGTGAGCACCTAGAGGGGTGGGAGGGAGAGAGACGCAAGGAGGGAGACGCAAGAGGGAAGAGATATGGGAACATATGTATATGTATAACTGACTCACTTTGTTGTAAAGCAGAAACTAACACACCATTGTAAAGCAGTTATACTCCAAGAAAGATGTTAAAAAAAAAGAAAAACTACTAAAAAGCTAGTTACTTTCATTATTCCCTGCTAGGTATAAAAAAATTTTTTTTCTCCAATCCCATTATTCTATACATAGAACTAACACAGCACATTTTTATAAATAAATTCTAGTTTAAATTTAACAAACATGTACTCTTGTCAATTCATTAGTAACAGATTAGGAAATAGTTAAGAAAAAAACAGAAAAATAAACACTAAAATTTCTAATGGACTCTAACATTTCAAATATAATTTAAAATATACAGAGCCATATAAATCAGACAGCTGTAAAAAAAAAAAAAAAAAAAAAAAAAAAAAAAAAAAAAAAAACTTTTCTATTTAGTAACTGACCAAAAAAATGGCAAAGATAAAAGTGGCAAGGACTCCAAAGTATAGACGAAATAAGAATCAAGTTTGAATAATACATACAACAAATGAGTTTAAAACATAAATAGAAAACAAAATAGTGAAAAGGGGCACTATACATATAAGACCTCTGGATACTATAATTTCCGTTTTATTCTCACAGTCTAAAAAATCTGTGGTTTGCATTACATGGGAAAGTTTTAGAACAAGGAAAATATAAAATCCAATGTGATTTAAAGCTCTAGTGTAGATCTGGCCCTTGGGAGAGCAATAACTTTTTAGTTACTGAGCTCTCAACCACCCAAGGAAGGGTACTTCAAATAGCGTAACAAAGGCAAATGAAACATAAAGGGTTCCCCTGACCTGAACTCCCAAAATGGCACTGTCTAAAAACACACACTCTCGGGCTTCCCTGGTGGCACAGTGGTTGAGAGTCCGCCTGCCGATGCAGGGGACACGGGTTCGTGCCCCGGTCCGGGATGATCCCACATGCCGTGGAGCGGCTGGGCCCGTGAGCCATGGCCGCTGAGCCTGTGCCTCCGGAGCCTGTGCTCCGCAGGGCCGCAACAGTGAGAGGCCCGCGTACCGCGAAAAAAAAAAAAAAAAAAAAAAGAAAAACACACACTCTCTAGCTTGCTCCATTTACCTTCTAAGTTACCTTCTATTGATAAATCCTATCACTCATCTGAACACCACAGTGCTATATCATGTACAGGCCATCAAGTAGCTTACAATTAATGAAGGAAACATACAAGTAAATAACTGACTACAATAAAATGAAGACTGAAAATAAGTGCTCTATTTACAAAGTACCACATTGCTAACTGAGGAAAACTGGAAGCTTCACTAAAGGTGGCATTCGAACTAGCATGTGAAGATGAATAAGATTTTGAAAACCAGAGAGTGTGAGAAATGTAATCTATCTGTCAAAGTTTGGGTTGCAAACTATAGAAATCAATTCTGGCAAACATGGGCAGCAAATGAATTTACTAAAAGAATTTCGAGTAGCTTATAAAATAGATGAGAAGTCTAGAGGCTGAGGAAAAAACACCCAAAAAACCCAAGCAGGAAACAAGCAACTGAGAACTCAGTGACCTAACAGAAATAGTGAGGATGCCATGATAATTGCTATAGCGAAAAATCTCTAATTATCCTACATCTATACGTCATTGCCTCAAGATTCAAAGCCTAATAAAGGACATTATTGGGTCAACTGGAAAAATCTCAATAAAGTTAGATGATAGTATTGTATCAATTTAGTTTCCTGATTTTAATCATTGTTCTATAGTTACGTACGAGATTTCCTTGCTTTTAGAAAATACAGGGCTTCCCTGGTGGCGCAGTGGTTAAGAATCCTCCTGCCGGGGATTTCCCTGGTGGCACAGTGGTTGAGAGTCCGACGCAGGTTCGTGCCCCGGTCCGGGAGGATCCCACATGCCGCGGAGCAGCTGGGCCCGTGAGCCATGGCCGCTGAGCCTGCGCGTCCGGAGCCTGTGCTCCGCAACGGGAGAGGCCACAACAGTGAGAGGCCCGCGTACCGCAAAAAAAAAAAAAAAATCCTCCTGCCAATTCAGGGGACATGGGTTCGATCCCTGTTCCGGGAAGATCCCACATGCCGCGGGGCAACTAAGCCTGTGCGCCACAACAACTGAGCCTGCTCTCTAGAGCCCACGAGCCACAACAACAACTGAAGCCCTCATGTCTAGAGCCTGAGCTCAGCAACAAGATAAGCCACCGCAATGAGAAGCCCGCGCACCACAACCAAGAGTAGCCCCCGCTCGCCGCAACTAGAGAAAGCCTGCGAGCAGCAACAAAAACCCCACGCAGCCAAAAGTAAATAAATTAAATTTTTTTAAAAAAGAAAATACATACTGCAGTGTTTAGGGGTAAAAGGACATCATGTGTACCATTTACTCTTAAAGATTCAAAATAAAATCTTTAAGAAAAAACAAAATAGTCAGTGCTTTGTGTCCACCTAGAGGGGTGAAATAGAGAGGGTGGGAGGGAGATGCAAGAGGGAGGAGATATGGGGATGTATGTATATGTATAGCTGATTCACTGTTATACAGCAGAAACTAACACACCACTGTAAAGCAATTATACTCCAGGAAAGATGTTAAAAAAAAACAATAGTGTGTGTGTGTGTGTGTGTGTGTGTGTGTGTGTGTGGAGAGAAATAGGAGAGGGACAGGAACATAACCTGTCCAAACTAAAGTGATCGTCTTTCCACACAAAGTCCTTTGTACAGTGCAAGACACCACACAGTCCCTTCACCCAGAGATAATCCCTATTATTTGTATATGCATTATCTTGCCTGCCCATCTTGGCTTATTTTCTAATCAAAGTTTATTTGTAGAATCCTCTTTTCAAATGCAATGTATTTATGTTGCTAATAATATACAACTATAAAAAATTTGAATAAAGGGAAAGAAAGTTCTAGTCCCTATATTTTCCCCACTCCAAACACAGATTAATAGCTTGATACATATTCACACCCTTTCAGGATTTTAAATGAATGTACATATCTTATAATTTTCAAACAAATACATATTATCTTTTTTCCTTAAAGTCTTATCATGACGTCTTTCCAGTTTTATATCGAAAGACCATACAGTAAAATGTTGACAGTGGTTATTTCTGGGTAATGATATTACACGTAATTTTTATTTTCTTCTTGGTATTTTTGTTATTTAACAGAATAGGTAGAACTTCTGATCTTAGGAGATACCTGTATCTCTGATACAAAAGGGAAGGAAAAGAAACAGATTAATTTTGACAACATAGGGAGGAATATTGGAAGAAGTCAAATTTGAAAAGTTTAGAATTGAAGAAATCACACGATAGAGACCATGGTGTGGTGTCTATCAATCACATAAAAGTGAGTGTCACCCAGGATGTACTAAAAAATATAAACTATAAATCAGATACCAAAATCTTCAGAGGAATCAATAATGAAAATAATCTCATAAAATGGTAAAATATCATATTTGACTAAATAATTAAAAATCATTCATTTTTGCCTACTTACCATACTCTGACTATATGTGATCAATCCCATGTTGACAGTTTCAGGGAAAAAAAAAAAAGTCTCTCAAATTAAACATTGAAAAGTCCCCCAGGGTATTTTTTAGTCTTAAGGGAATTCTTCCTATGTTTTGGCTCAGTCAAAAACTCTTGTTCCAGAGACCAGAACTCCGTCCTACACATACAGCGTTAAGGGGAGACATGTTTTGTCACAAAAAGCAAAAGAAGTTTCCAACAATTAGAAAGAGTAGCAACGGCTGGTTCAAAGAACAGTAGGATAGAAGCACTTCCAGAATGGCAGAGTAAGGACTTCTAAATATCCACTCTGCCACAAAAGCAACAAGAACACTGACAAAAAATTGTTAAAACCAACACTTTCAGAACTATGGAAATTAACCAAAACTTTGCAACAACCCAAGGAGTGTTTATTCAAGAAAAACAGCTAAATTTCTGTAAGAACAGCAACTTGCTTATTCCAATCCCACTCTACCCAGCTCTACAATAGGCCTGAAAACCAAAAGCCTCACTACAATGGTGACTGTGAAAACCAGCAGCCTTGCAGCCACTGGAGAGGGTAGAAGAGCTTGCCAAAGTCCCATCCCCAGAGAGTTGTCACTAGTTGACTTTTCTGGAAGCTCTGTGAAAAGCTCCATTCTCAGATCTTGCTCTTTTTTTAAAAATAAATGTATCTATTTATTTATTTATTTATTTTTGGCTGCGTTGGGTCTTCATTGCTGCATGCGGGCTTTCTCTAGTTGCAGTGAGCAGGGGCTTCTCTTGTTGCAGAGCAAGGGCTCTAGGCATATGGGCTCAGTAGTTGTGGTTCGCAGGCTCAGTAGTTGTGGCACACATGCTTAGTTGCTCCACAGCATGCAGGATCTTCCCAGACCAGGGCTCAAACCCATGTCCCCTGCATTTTTTTTATTTTTTATTTTTTTTTTGCGGTACGCGGGCCTCTCACTGTGGTGGCCTCTCCCGTTGCGGAGCACAGGCTCTGGACGGGCAGGCTCAACGGCCATGTCTCACGGGCCCAGCCGCTCCGCAGCATGTGGGATCTTCCCAGACCTGGGCACGAACCCATGTGCCCTGCATTGGCAGGTGGATTCTTAACCACTACATCACCAGGGAAGCCCTCAGATCTTGTTTTTATTTGAGCAGACTTAGAACGCACCCTGGGTATACAGTCATATAACCAGGAAGTTTGTAAAAAAGAAATCAGCAGCAAAAGTTTAAAATCACAGCCACTTGAGGGAGTGATAACAGGTGGGCTCAAAAGAGGCTGAAACTTATAAGGTAAAACTGGAGAATGAGATGCCCAAGAGGGCAATGTAAAGCTTTGACATATTCCTGAGAATCTAGGAGGCCATGCACATGTGCAAAGCTGTGGGCATGCCCAGGAAAGCTCTGAGAAGGCCCTAATCTTTTCCCTCAGGCCGACCTTGAGGCTCTACACAAGCAGAAGTGAACGTTAAGGCAGAGCTGTAAATTTCCTGATAGAGTGTTGAAAACATACCCCAAAACACAGGCACAGAGCCTCTCAGTAAAGGCTGGGAGACTTACTGCTTCAAAGCTTTTAAGGAAATTCTAAATGAAAAAAGATAATACCTTATTCAATAAGTAATACAAATTCTAAATATTCTATACATCTGTAAGTTCTTGTGTGTGACTAAATGTAGTTTTGCATTTGACCTGCATACTCTAAGAAGATTAAGACTCTGCATGAGGGAGGACAGCAGCATGACTGTAGATAAAAGAACCACCTTTGACTGTGTTCATCTAATTTCAATCTTTACAACTTTGTAAGGTAGATACTCTTAGTCACCCTTTACAGGTAAGGGAACTGAGTTTCAGAAAGCATATGCAACTTTCCTGAGGTTTTACAACTAGTAAGTAGGGGTTTGGAAGGTAGGTTTCTAACCAGTCGGCTACACTGCAAAACACACATCACTGACTGCCATGTGATATAGCCCCTGAAAGAAAAATGAAAAAACAGAAAACAAAAAACATGGGCAGGGGCTAGGGGGAGGAGAGAAAGGAAGGAAGAGAGACAGGCAAAAAGCAGAACTTAGGTAGGTTTTGAGAAGTTATACCCTAACTATTCATTTGTCTATAAAGTCCTGTTATCTACCACCTTGAAACAATAATTCCTATTTGTCCATAATTCTTCAACTCTAATACTTACATTTTCAGAGACCCCATCCCACATGGGATCACCGTGATGCCCCCACCAGCATGGACACCCATCCTCAGGCTTCAACAGCACTTTCCCCTCTCCTCCCTGCCCCCCACGAAGCCACTCAGGAAACAGATGAGGTGCAAACCTGAAGCTCCCCTCCCTGCCAATTCTGTCTAAAAACCCTCCATTTTAAGTCTACTTCCACACTGTAAAAATGAAAAATCAACTTATCTGCTTAATTTTCCCCTCTAATATACGTAAAATAATTGCTCTTAAAATAACATTTTCTATTAACCTCTTAATTCAATGATTCTCTTGACTGTGAAAAAAAAGAAAAATACTTTTTAAAACTTAATAGGTAAACAAGGACCTACTGTATAGCACAGGGAACTCCACTCAGTATTCTGTAACAGTCTATATGGGGAAAGAATCTGAAAAAGGATATATGTATATGTATAACTGATCATTTTTGCTGTACACCTGAAACTAAGACAACATTGTAAATCAAATATACTCCAATATAAAATAAAAATTAAGAAAAACTTAATAGGAATTGTTCTACAAAGTCATAATACTACTGACATAAAAAAAAAAGCAGCAAACCAAAATACAACCTGGGAGTGGGGTGAAGGCCAGTAAGGGAAAATAGGAAGCCAAGCTTTGCCTTTAGAAAAATACTCATTTCTTAATCAGGCTTTGCTCCCAGAGAACTCACAAGTTCTTCAGAAGGACCTGAAGTTTGTGTATCTGCAACAGGGATTAAGCCTTCTTCAGTAGTATAAAATAAGACTAGGCTTTAGTTAGTCCAAGAATTAAACAAAGACATGTTATTTTTATCATCAGCATTGTAGTAAAAGAAAAATAATGAGAGCAAAATATCCTAGTCCTCAATACCATGAATCCAGCTACTGGGATGTGAACTTTAGATTCATAATAGAACCACAGATCCAAATCCATGATTTAAATGAAATTCACACTGCATTAGACTTTGAGAGAGAAGGCTAAGTATTTTACATTTTCCCAAAATGCAGCTGTTAATGGTCCTTTCAAGCCAGAGACTACAGACATCTAAATTTGGTGACTAATTATTTCACAAAATACACATCCATTGACAAAATCTCCCTGCGCTAGTAACTTCCCACAGCTAAATACAGAAATGGAGGGATCACAGCACTGATAATCCAAGAATATATATGAATTTTGGGCAACAGTCCTGTCATCCCAATACTTTGCTTAGGTTAATATTAAAATGTGTTTGCTACCCCTCAATATAAGTTTGACTTGGTACTAAAGAAATATGGATCAGACGTATTTGTATCAGTCCTTAATAGCAAGAAGAAAAAAGGCGAATTAAATATGTACAATGGGGAATTCATTCTATCAGTCTCTTACAAAATTTTTAATTGTCATGCTATTTGTACATACTAATGATGTGTCATGGATGGTAGAAATGGCATCCTTGGGAGTACTGTTATTTACAGAAATTGTCTCTTAAGTAATTTAAGGCTGACAGACATCAGGTTAGTCAAATTGTAAAAACAGCATCTTAGCAACATCAGGATAAAACTAAGCATATCAATTTGTATTTCTCAACACCCTTTGACAAAATCCACTCAAAAGTCTGATATTATCTATAACAATTAGCAATGCACTGCCCCATGAAAACGCTGTAGAAAATATTCAGACCAACAAAGCTGTTGATTATTTCCATCCAGAAGGAAAAAGAAAAAGTATTAAAGAATTTATTCTTAGTACCTCAACACACACGCACAAACAGCTCTAAAAAAAAAATAAAAAGAAATTTTAAAGAGAATGAATGTAGTGCCCTAATAAGGTAATCGGGAGCTTCTATAAAATAGAAATAATTGTGTCAGTATGGTCTTTATTTCTCCCTTTGGTATTTCAAAGTGCATCAGGAAATAGCGACATCTGAAGAGAAAACACCTTTACAACCACTTAAATTAATTTCTTAAAAAAGGCTTGTCAGTCAGGCTGTGGTGTGGCTAAGACCAAACGACTTCTTACACAGCGTCTCTAGAGGTCACTTGCTCAGTCCTGTGAAACGTTATCACTACTTTTTCTGAAGAAAAAAGGAAAAAGCAGAAATGGCTTACTACGTAATTCCCCAGGAAATGTAGCCGTGTTGAATTATGAGCTTGCCATTTTCCATCCTAGCAGTAGTTTAAATCACAGACAGTAACACTACTAAGAATGACAAAAAAAATTGGAAAGTTGGAAACCATACTCTGCACATAGTGTGAAACCGCCCCCCCCCAAAAAAAAACCAGAAAAACAAAAACACTCCAACCTTCCGGGTGAATACATGCAATAAACTATCTTACTAAGGAAAGAAAAAAAAAAAAAGTAAGTAATGTGTTTTTTGGTTTTTTTGTTTTTCAATTTAACAGTGAACAAGACAAGCTCCTGTCCTCTAGGACAAAGCAGAAAGTCAAGGGCTAAGGCAGCTCAAATACGGGGCACCGAAATCAGTGAGAGATAGGGTTCAGGTCACGAGGAGATGAGGGGAAATCATCCCTAAGAAGGAGACCCTGAACAGGGCCTTCTAACAGTCGTGCAATTAGCAGAGCCTTCACGTATTGATTTCCTCTTTTCCCTGGTACTACCCTTTTTCACAAGGCTCTACACAGGCTCCTGATAGGAAGGAGAGCTTGTACGTAATGTGATCTCAGCAGGCCTCTGATGGAGTATGCATAGGCCTCGGGGTGCGGGGGGGGGGCGTCATATAGATTTTCCTAACGGTTTTTGAACAAGCACATTTTTAAAAGAATCAAGTTCCAGTTCCAGATATTCAATGTCCATACTCTTTCCTAAGAGCAGTCTGTCTTAGAAATACAGGACACTTAGCACTTGAGGACAAGGCAACCCCTTCTCGGCCATTCTCAGTCTGACTGTGGTGCATTCCCTGAAGCCCAAGCAAAGGGGAATTTGAAATATAGGTGTAGATATTGAGAAAGTATTGAGACCTTTCCCAAATCAGTAGTTTCCAATTCCTCATTTACAACAAAATTGAAGGAGGACCTAATCTAGTTGTCAGCTGACAGATCATTCAAATGTTTTACAGTAATGATTTCAGCATATAATCAGAAAGGTATTCAAAGAATTGAGTGACACTTATATGACAAAACTCCAACCAGTCCCATCTACCAATTTATGAGAACTATGTTTCTCAGTACTGACCATGTATAAAAAGAAAAATTAGTAAGAAAATTGACAGTGAATCCTGTCTCATTCAGGCAGTAAGTAATATTCATTCATGGATACCCAACTAAACTCATTAGGGAAAAAGATCATTTATAATAAAATTTTACATGTTTAACAACTGCTAATTAAAATAGATTGTATATAAATCAATGTGATTTTAATTTAATCTAAAAGAAAAATTTATACCCAAACCTTAAGGTTACAGAACATTTTTTTAAATTACAAGTTGTTACAAGGAAGCAGAAAGGGTAATCACCAAAAGACTTTCAAGTTCAAAAATATATTACACTGGGTCAAGCTCTAAGGGAGATGTGAAATTAAAAAACAAGTTAAAAAGAACAAGGAATAACGTAAGTCTTCTCACTGCTAATATTAATGTGATTCTTAAATGGATGGTGGTGTACAAACTTCCAGTTATAAGATAAATAAGTACTAGGGATGTAATGTAAACATGAGCAATATAATTAACACAGCTGTATGTTATATATGAAAGTTAGAGTAAATCCTAAGAGTTCCCATCATAAGAAAATTTTTTCTATTTTTTTCTAATTTTTTCTATTTTTTTTAAAATTTTGCATCTATGAGATGACAGTTGCTCACTAAACTTATTGTGATAATCATTTCATGATGTATGTACACCAAATCATTATGCTGTACACCTTAAACTCATATAGTGCTATACATCATTTATAACTCAAACTGGAAGAAAAAAATAACATCGAGGGACTTCCCTGGTGGCAGTGGCCAGACAATATGGAACAGGAAACAGGAAATTTTATATTCTGAAGCAATCGGAACCACTGATTTAAATGTTCATTATAAACGTTAAAGTACAACTTCATGTATAATTTATCAAAAAATTTTTAGGCAGACTATAAGCAGGAAGTTTCGAGGATCAGTTACCTGTGTTGATAGTGAAAATATGTTAAGTGAAACAATGGTCAGTGAGAAAAGCAGACCTCAAACAGTATACGTTAGCAAGGATAAGGATGCCAAAGTAGTTACAGGGTTGGCGCGGCAGTCCGCAGCTGCAGGAGAGAGGGCCAATTCTGTGGATTACCAAAAGCTAATCTCAAAGCAATTTTCTTTTGGGTCACTTAAGCACCTTCAGTTTCTAACCAAATTTGTTTCAGGCTTTCTGAAAATAGGAGCAATGCAGTTTAGAGGCTGTCATTTGAGTTTGAGCTTTAATAGGCTCTCAATCTCTAGTTGGCCTACATGATGCAGGTGACTCCTTTCAGGGACAACGAAAGAGCAGGTGCCTTTGACTGTCAGCAACTTTGATTTGCCATTGTTTCTTCTTCCCGGTTCACACTAAGCTTGAACATCAGAGATTTCCCTTTTACTAAGTAAAGTAGTAGCAATGAAAATGTCAAAGGCATCTCGTATTAATGACTACTCAGGCAAAGGCTTTACATTATTGTATGCAAAGCAAAAGTTTCCTCAAAAAAATAAAAACCTCCAAGTCTACTCTCCTTAATGCAGCCATAAACAACTATCTTATCTTTTAATGAACATAAGTAAGAGGGCTTCCCTTCCCTGGTGGCGCAGTGGCCAAGAATCCGCCTGCCAATGCAGGGGACACGGGTGTTCGAGCCCTGGTCCGGGAAGATCCCACATGCCTCAGAGCAACTAAGCCCATGCGCCACAACCACTGAGCCTGCACTCTAGAGCTCGTGTGCCACCACAACTACTGAGCCCGTGTGCCACAACTAGTGAAGCCCGCACGCCTAGAGCCAGTGCTCTGCAACAAGAGAGGCCACCGCAATGAGAAGCCCGCACACTGCAACGAAGAGTAGCCCCCACTCGCCGCAACCAGAGAAAGCCTGCAACAAAGACCCAACACAGCCAAAAATTTAAAATAAATTTATTTTTTTTTAAATGAATAAGAGGGCTTCCCCGGTGGCGCAGTGGTTGAGAGTCCGCCTGCCGATGCAGGGGACGCAGGTTCGTGCCCTGGTCCGGGAAGATCCCACATGCCGCGAAGCGGCTGGGCCCATGAGCCATGGCCGCTGAGCCTGCGCGTCCGGAGCCTGTGCTCCGCAAAGGGAGAGGCCACAGCAGTGAGAGGCCCGCATACCGAAAAAAAAAAAAAAAAAAAAGAATAAGAGCAGCTGACACATTAACATGGAGCAAGAAAGCAAAGATCTAACACCCACAATAATTGAATATGGTATCTGTATTACCTTAAAACCTTATAATCATATCAAAACATCAGGAAAACAGGTATGTGAAAAGGACCACTCAAGTCCTCCATACATCCGCTCTTCAAATCTCAGAATCACTCCAGATGCAGTTTGGGGTAGTAGTTAAAAGATTCAGCTGTGGAGCCGAAATGCCTGGGTTGAATTCTGACTTCTTAATTTGGTGGTTGAGTGATATTGGGTAAATCACCTAAGCTCTCCTAACTGTGAGTAATCTAACTGTGTCTCAGTTTTCTCATCTCATACTAAGTGCTCAATAAATGTAAGTTACTATTAATATTACAGGGAAGAAAAAAATTTCCAAGGACTGTCAATAGGCCTTGACTTCCTCTCTGTTAACAGTTCATCAAAAATATTAATGTAATACTAAGCAAATCCTAGTATTGGGGGGTTTAAGTTAATGATTGCATTAAGTACAATATTACACCTAGTGGGTATTCAATGAAGATAATTAGCCTTATGACATGCTTACCCAAACTCCATAGGCTTGGGGTTCATACCATCTATAGAGGAAATGATTTAAGAGCAAGAGACTAGCAGATGCAATGTACTCAACTAAGTTACCTTGGAGTATTACATATCAAGAAGTTGTTTTGTTTAGTTTTATTTTGTCCTGTTTTCCACTTATAAGCCATGTATCCGTAGTAGTCTACAACAGTAGCAAGGGGGAATAGGCAGTATTCACTTCTGGAGTTAGGTACCTGGTCCTTACACAGCTAAAACTCTACTGTGAACTTTTTTTCTTTCTAATCATTTCAATTAATCTCCATTTGGGGCACAAATGCACCACAGGATATGAGAGCAAGGAGGCCTCGGGCACCTTAATCAACCTTGTCCCATTTAGTCTTTAGGCACCAAGAATGGTATTCTTAGCAAGCCTAAACAGGAAGAGCACTTCAGAATCTGAGACGTGGAAGTGACCTTACAGGCCACCAACCCAAACGAAAATGAAGGAATAATCTTTCCAACCTCTCTTCATCCACCTCTGCCTGAAAATATGATGGTGGTGGTAATAGTGGCTGCAGCTATGCCTCAGGCACTGTGTGAAGCACCTACATTCACTGACACACTGAATCATTAGTATGAAGTGAGAAAATGCTAAAAGAAAACACAAGATGGAATTTTCCAAACCATTCTAAAAAAGGATAAAAGCCTAAAGTTTTAATACAATGGTTACAATATTAGCATAAATAAAAAAATACATTATTCTTCTCTAAATGATACACCATCAGTTCATTCAATTTAGTTCAACAGAGACCAACCAAATACCAAAGGTACCAGTACGACAATTACTGTTAAAACATGATCCCTGCAACCAGGGAGTGTCCCCTTTAATCTCAGTAAAGCAGTGATTGGTTCACAAAAATATAAGAGATAAAACACAGTCAAGTCAAGGGCAGCTGGGTATAAATCCCAGCTCTGCCACTGGCTACAACAGCTTAAGCAAGTCAGTTAACCTATAAAAATGAAGATTTTATACATATAAAGTATACATATAACAAATTTGTTATCAAGTTGTTTAAACAACTTCCAAGTTGCTAAAAAAATTAAGTTGTAATAAAGTTATATAGGTAAATAATGTTATAAAAACAAGATGTGATACATAATGTGCATTAGACTGGTCAGTTTCCTTCATTTCTTGGTGAGCTGACTCTAAGAATTTCTTCATACCTCTCTCAAATTTTACTTATTACCTGCCTTAATGCTAACAAGGTTAAATACGGCACACTTAAGTTTCGTATTTTTTTCCAACTCTATTTCTGTACACAACTCCTATCTTTAGGGACATCCTACCTACTATGCCCTTAAGATATGACAAATATCAATACTTCAGTAATAAAAAATTTAACTCAACCCAAAACTATAATTTTTTAATCTATGCACATGGGAATTCAAAATATAAAGACAGTTTTGTACTACAAATGTTAAAATAACAGAACAGCTCATAAAAACAGTTTTAGCTAGGGTATCAGCAGAGTAAAAGTTTGCCCCCAAACCATTCCCTGCTCCAAGCTGTAAGACACTTCCAATTATGAATGTGTGAATATGGCCGATTATATTGCTAGTAAAATTGAGACCTGACTGCTGAAACATTGACAGATTGAAAATTCAAATAGACGAAGGCCACCGACCCCTGATTCCTACACATGTACAACGAAAGACAACTATGCTATTTAAAAAAGAGAGAGAACTATGCATCCGATCCCGCCCCCAAATACTACAGAGTCCAGCTCGTTGGGGTCATTCTTTCACTGAGTAAACATTTATTATATGCCTACTGTGTGCCACGCATTGCACAGGCAGTGAACAAAACTGACCCCCAAATCCCTTCCTTCTTAATAATAGGAATGTCTCCCTGTGAGGTTAGGCGCTGGGAGACCAATCCCTGGTTGTCCCCACCCCAAAAGGGTTAATCACACTGACACCCGCACCCGAACCCAACCGGCCCCCCAGACTTGCGGACACATAGCCGCGGCCGCTGGGTTCTTTAATAATTGGGCCAAGACCTCTTGGGCAGGCTGAGGAAGCCCATGGCCTTGACCCTCCAGAGCAGCCCAGCTGAGAGAGAGCAAGGGACGCACACCCACCCCCCACGCCACGTACCCACCACCCACGCCACGTGCACACCCCGGCGCACGCCCCCGCCACCCTCCGCCCGTCCTGCGCAGGCGCTGTTGCTGTCTGGCTCGCAAGTGCCCTGCACGCCGCTCGCGGTGTGACTTTGGGCCCGGACCCCCAGTGGGTCCGGACCCCCGCCAGCCCCGGTCCCACGAGGCCGCGACCCCGACCAGGACCCCACCGGCCGTCGCCTCTTACCGGCGCACTGGGCCCGGCGCCCCAGCCTCCTGGCTCTCGGCGGCCGCCTCGCGGACCTCCTCCTCCTCGGCCTCCGCGGCTGCCTCGGAAGCCCCTGCCGCGGCCCCGGCGGCCGCCTCCATCCCCGCCGCCGCCTCTCGCCACCGCCGCCGGGGCTCCCGCCCGGTCGCGGTCGCGATCCCCGCTAGGCCGGCCGCGGCCGGGTCGGCGTCCTCGGCCGCCCCGAGCTCCTCGCTCCGCCTGCATCTGGCCACCGCCGGCGGTGCTGAGCGCGCGGGAGCTGGGCCGCCACGGAGACGCCCTTGCCCCACCGGAAACGGGCCGCACGGAGGAGCCGCGAGCGACGGGCCCCCGGTGACAGCAAGCGCGGGGTGCGGGGCCGGGTTGGAAGCTGGCCGCGGCGGGGGCGGGGCGGCCCCGGGGCTTGGCAGGTGGGGCCGGAACCTGGCCTCCGGCAGGGCCGGAGATTCAGAGGAAAGGCCTGACCAGGAGAAGCTGCAAGTGGGAGACAGGGGTGTTTCTGGGAGAAGGGTTGTAGTACGTAAAAGGATGGGTTATAAAATAAAGTTTATATAATATGAACTCGTTTTTTAATTTAAAAAAGACATACTGATACGGTGTGTTTGCCTAAGAAAAGGTCTTAAAAAGTATATACCAAAACATTAGTGTTACCGAGTCCAAGCTCCTGCTGCAGGACAGGCCAGTGAATCCGAGAGATGACTTGTTGGGGCAAGGAGTAACGGCTTATTTGGAGAGACAGCAAACCGAGAAGATGGTGGACTCCTGCCCCCAAGGAACCAGCTGCCTGCGTTGGAATTCAGGCTTCTTTTATACTAAAACGGGAGAGAGCAAAGTCAAACATGTCCTGGTTCTGGTCAGCTTCCTCTTCCTCCCTGCAGCCAGTCACAGGTGGGCCTGGTCAGGATGTTTCTTGTAAGCTAAAAAAGAGGCATTTTAGCTTAATGCTCACAACCTGGGAGGCAGGTTCCCAGAGATGGGCCATTATGTATAATTGAAGCTTACAGGCAACAGCCCTTTAGTGACTAACTTGTAATAGAATACAAAGGTTCTTCCCTATTACATTCGTGGCTAACTGTGGGGTGAGACTTCCAGTGAGTTTATTTTTCCATTTTTTTTCCTATTTAGTCTTCTGATCTTCAAGAATGAATAGGTGTAATTATTAAAGTTCCTTCATACCTCTGGGTTCAGGAGGAGGTATGAAGGAAGGGGGGGGTGGTCCTCAGGTGAGAAGTGTGGCCTGCAACAAGCCACTGGGAGTAGAGAGAACAGTGCAGCCTGTCATGGACAGAAGGGGCTCCCAGGACGTCAAAAGAATTTTTATAGAAATGGCTGCTTTAGCTCACACTTAGCACATGAGCATTTAATTCTCCTGTCAGCCCTGTGAGGTAGGTACTACTGTCATCCTTATTTTACAGATAAGGAAATAGCCCTAGAGAAGTTAAACCACTTGTCTGATGTGACACAGCTACAGTAGTGGTGGAAATGACATTCTAACTCAGGCAAGCTCAGTCTATTCATGTTTGTGTGTCAGTGTCCCTTACTTAGTAGACAGTTTGGGGGACTCACCCATATTTTATGATTTAATATTTTGTTCCTTTTTATTGCTAAGCAGTAGTTCATTTTATGGATCCAGTCTATTTTAACCAAGGGGGGAAAGGGCAGTTTGTTATATGGACACATGGGAGCCATTTTTAACTTTGTATTACCAGGACTTCCCTGGTGGTGCAGTGGTTAAGAATCCGCCTGCCAATGCAGGAGACACAGGTTTGATCCCTGGTCCGGGAAGATCCCACATGCCGTGGAGCAACTAAGCCCGTGTGACACAACTACTACTGAGCCTGCGCTCTAGAGCCCACGAGCCACAACTACTGAAGCCTGCACACCCTAGAGCCCGTGCTCCACAACAGGAGAAGCCGCAGCAATGAGAAGCCCACACTCGCCACAACTAGAGAAAGCCCATACGCTGCAACGAAGACCCAATGCAGCCAAAAATAATAAATAAAATTATTTTTTTTAAAAAACTTTGTATTACAGAAACCACATGAAAATAATACAGAAAAGGGTTAAAACATCCATCATCCAATCAGTGTGGTGAAACAGGTGTTTTTTTTCCCAATCCTTTCTGTCCCTTTCTTACATTCATACATAGTTAACACTGTTCATTGCTTTTAATTATCTACTCTGTGTTAGGCACAGTGCTTGGTCTTGAAGATTTAGAAAAAAAGAAAAGAAAAAAAAAAGCCACAGTCCTTGCTCTCAAGTATCAATAGCTCACTTCCCAGAAGGAAGATAATAACTGTAAGCAGGTGATTGCACTATTGTGCTGAGTGCAGTGAGAGATTCAAGGTGAAGTCTGGAAGGAAGAAAAACTGCCTAAATGAGTCTCCCAGGGCTTCATGAGAAACAGACCCAGGAGCCAAGTCCTGATGGTTGATCAGGAGTTTGCCTGGTTGATAAGTGGGACTAGAGAACTGCTGAAGGGTTGTAAACTGCAATCTTGAACAAAGTAATGCAGAGCACAGTTCTAAGTACTTCCCATATAGCACTTCCTTTAGACCTCACAGCAGCCTTATGACGTACTACTAGTGTCATCCCTGTTTCACAGATGAGGGAGCTAAGACAGAGACATAAAGTAACTTCCAAATCACACAGCTAGTGAGTAATGGAATGATTGGAACCCAGGGCAGTCTGGCTTCAGATTCTATGCTGTTAACCACTGTACTCAGCAAACCATTCTGTAGAGGAGAAACAGAATTCCAGGCAGCCATCAGGAAACTACTGGAAGAGTCCAAGCTGCAAATAATTAGGGCCTAAATTAACAAGTTGAGAGCTAAGAAGGAAGATAATGGGACAGATAGGAGATGGGAGAACTGATAGGACTTCGTGTCCAATTCTAAGTGGGGAGGTCAGGGTGAGAAGTTAGGGGTGATGCCCAGGTTTCTTGCTTGAGTGACCAGGTAGCCAATGATGCTATTAGTCAAGAGAGGAAAGACAGGGTTGGGAGAGGAGATGTGTCAGGATAATAGTATTTTTTTAACACTGTATTCTATTATTTATTTTTCTCTATTCATTGTCTTAATAGTTAACATTTTTGTCAATAGACACTTCTCACACAGTACATCAATTTTTCTTTCTTTTCCCTCTCTACTCTTCTCCAGCCTTTCCCATTTTTTATTCCTCCACATCCTATTTTTCTCTTTTTTTTACCTTATCTTTTTTTGTGAAATTAACACTGTCAATGGCACTCAGAATCAAGTTATTCATCCCCATGCTCAAATTCATAATCCCACCCCTAGAGAACCAGTAAACAAGCAGATGGGAGTAGTAACAAGAATGTTATCCTTTTCTCTGCACCCCATAAAGGAACCAACAGGAGAACCCCTTGGACAACTTGGGCCCCCATCCCCTACGTGGCCAGGAACTGTAATGGTTTGGTACATTATCTCTTCCTAATTCTATGTGCAGTGGCATAAAGTTGGTTGCTTGAAACGGGTTACAGTGGGAATTTTTACACCACTGAAATTGGCAAAATTCTGCAAATCAGAACTTTGTTTCCACCCCCATCAGTGGGGGTGGAAACAGGTTGTTAAATATTTATCAACACACCACAGATTCAGGCTGTCACCAAGATGAAGATCCACATATTAATCTCACACCAGACAGCACAAATCAGGGCTTCTCAACTCTGGCACATTTAGGACTTGGTAATTTTTTGTGGTGGTGGTGGCTTGTCCTAAGCATTGTAGAATTTAACAGCATCCCCAGCCTCCAGCCACTAGGTGCTACCCACTGGCGACCTCCCTCCCCCCAGTTATGACAACCAAAAATGTCTCCAGACATTTATCCCAAGGGGCGAAATCACCCTGCATGAGAACCACTAGCAAAAATGGATTTAACTGTATAACTATCCCTCAAGAAGCCTCCAAAATTATGACATTGAAAAGATCATTGGGGGTGGGGGTGAGCAGGAATTCCCTGGCAGTCCAGTGATTAGGGGTCCACACTTTCACTGCCGAGGGCATGAGTTCAATCCCTGGTCGGGGAAATAAGATCAGTGGAATTCAGATTAAGCCAACTTCCTTCGAGCACAGAGAGACTTGTTTGTGGGTAGTAAAAGGTAACACTTATTTAACATTTACTTTGTGCCTGGCACAATTCCAAGCACTTTACACACGCTAACTCATTTAATCTTCATTAATATTTCTATGAAGTAAATACTATTATTCCCATTTTACAGATAAGAAAACTGAGTCACAGAGGAGTTCAGTCATTTGCTCAAGCTAATGAGTGACAAAACTGAGATTCATACCCAGTCAGTCTGGTTTCAGAATCTGTGCCCTTATGTCTATGCTGCGGATGCCATCAGAAGTCCAGGGACTACATTACTCTGCCGTCCCCATCTATGAGTTCAAGGTTTTTTCAATTCAACCAGGAGTGTTTAGGATATGGAGAATTTGAAGGTCTCCTGCTAACACTTCCTAATTGGAGGACATCACTGACAGAAATTCTTTTAACCAGTATGTTGAGAATGCTTTCCTCATTTGATTCTGATCCACATGGGAAAAGTGTCATCAAGGATGAAAATGGCACAGAAGTACCTACTGCATTGCAAAAAAAACCCCACAAAAAACAACAGAGAGCTTTTAGTTTTATAAATAACAAAGGGAAGGAGGATTTTCTGCAACTGCTTTGACATGATAGTCCTGATTTTAAATATATGCCACTGCATGAATAAAAAATTCAGTTTCCCCTTAGGTAGTATTCATGAGATATCTAAAATAAAGTCCTGAATTACATAGGTAACTCCTAAGAAAATAAACCGCACTTGTTGCATATTTTAAAATATATATGACCTAATTTTTTATTTTTTTTTGCAGTACGCGGGCCTCTCACTGTCGTGGCCTCTCCCGTTGTGGAGCACAGGCTCCAGACGCGCAGGCTCAGCGGCCATGGGGCATGAACCCATGTCCCCTGCATTGGCAGGCGGACTCTCAACCACTGCGCCACCAGGGAAGCCCTGACCTAATTTTTTAAAATGAAGCCAATTCCTTAAGGTAATAGTTCTCAAAATGTAGACCAGCAGCATAGCATCACCTGGGAACTTATTAGAAATGCAAATTCTCAGGCCTCACCCCAGAATCAGAAACTCTGGGGATGAGGCCCAGCAATCAGGAGTTTCACAAACCCATCAGGTGATCGTGATGCGTGCCCAAGTTTGAGAATCACCATCTCAAGGTAGTATTGGTCATTTAAACACCACAAGAATACCTCCTAGAAAAACCATATGATCATCTCAATAGATGCAGAGAAAGCTTTTGACAAAATTCAACACCCATTTATGATAAAAACCCTGCAGAAAGTAGGCATAGAGGGAACTTTCCTCAATATAATAAAGGCCATATATGACAAACCCACAGCCAGCATTGTTCTCAATGGTGAAAAACTGAAACCATTTCCACTAAGATTAGGAACAAGACAAGGTTGCCCACTCTCACCACTCTTATTCAACCTTGTTTTGGAAGTTCTAGCCACAGCAATCAGAGAAAATAAAGAAATAAAAGGAATCCAAATAGGAAAAGAAGAAGTAAAGCTGTCACTGTTTGCAGATGACATGATACTATACATAGAGAATCCTAAGGATGCTACCAGAAAACTACTAGAACTAATCAATGAATTTGGTAAAGTAGCAGGATACAAAATTAATGCACAGAAATCTCTGGCATTCTTATACACTAATGATGAAAAATCTGAGAGGGAAATTAAGAAAACACTCCCATTTACCATTGCAACAAAAAGAATAAAATATCTAGGAATAAACCTAACTAAGGAGACAAAAGACTTGTATGCTGAAAACTATAAGACACTGATGAAAGAAATTAAAGATGATAAAAATAGGTGGAGAAATATACCATGTTCCTGGATTGGAAGAATCAACATTGTGAAAATGACTCTATTACTGAAAGCAATCTACAGATTCAATGCAATCCCTATCAAATTACCACTGGCATTTTTTACAGAACTAGAACAAAGAATTTCACAATTTGTATGGAAACACAAAAGACCCCGAATAGCCAAAGCAATCTTGAGAACGAAAAATGGAGCTGGAGGAATCAGGCTCCCTGACTTCAGACTATACTCCAAGGCCACAGTAATCAAGACAGTATGGTACTGGCACAAAAACAGAAATATAGATCAATGGAACAGGATAGAAAGCCCAGAGATAAACCCACACACATATGGTCACCTTATCTTTGATAAAGGAGGGAAGGATACACAGTGGAGAAAAGACAGTCTCTTCAATAAGTGGTGCTGGGAAAACTGGACAGCTACCTGTAGAAGTATGAAATTAGAATACTCCCTAACACCACACACAAAAATAAACTCAAAATGGGTTAAAGACCTAAATGTAAGGCCAGACACTATCAAACTCTTAGAGGAAAACATAGGCAGAACACTCTATGACATAAATCACAGCAAGATCCTTTTTGACCCATCTCCTAGAGAAATGGAAATAAAAACAAAAATAAACAAATGGTACATAATGAAACTTAAAAGCTTTTGCACAGCCAAGGATACCATAAACAAGACCAAAAGACAACCCTCAGAATGGGAGAAAATAGTTGCAAATGAAGCAACTGACATAGGATTAATCTCCAAAATTTATAAGCAACTCATGCAGCTCAATAACAAAAATCAAACAACCCAATCCAAAAATGGGCAGAAGACCTAAATAGACATTTCTCCAAAGAAGATATACAGATTACCAACAAACACATGAAAGAATGCTCAACATCATTAATCATTAGAGAAATGCAAATCAAAACTACAATGAGATTTCATCTCACACCGGTCAGAATGGCCATCAACAAAAAATCTAGAAACAATAAATGCTGGAGAGGGTGTGGGGAAAAAGGAACACTCTTGCACTGCTGGTGGGAATGTAAATTGATACAGCCACTATGGAGAACAGTATGGAGGTTCCTTAAAAAACTACAAATAGAACTACCATATGACCCATCAATCCCACTACTGGGCATATACCCTGAGAAAACCATAATTCAAAAAGAGTCATGTATCAAAATGTTCACTGCAGCTCTATTTACATTAGCCAGGACATGGAAGCAACCTAAGAGTCTATCAACAGATGAATGGATAAAGAAGATGTGGCACATATATACAATGGAATATTACTCAGTAATAAAAAGAAACCAAACTGAATTATTTGTAGTGAGGTGGATGGACCTGGAGTCTGTCATACAGAGTGAAGCAAGTCAGAAGGAGAAAAACAAATATCGTATGCTAACACATATATGGAATCTAAGAAAAAAAAATGTCATGAAGAGCCTAGGGGTAGGACGGGAATAAAACACAGACCTACTAGAGCATGGACTTGAGAATATGGGGAGGGGGAAGGGTAAGCTGTGACGATGTGAGAGAGTGGCAGGGACATATACACACTACCAAATGTAAATTAGATAGCTAGTGGGAAGCTGCCTCATAGCACAGGGAGTTCACCTCTGTGCTTTGTGACCACCTAGAGGGATGGGATAGGGAGTGTGGGAGGGAGGGTGACACAAGAGGGAAGAGTTATGGGAACATATGTATATGTATAACTGATTCACTTTGTTGTAAAGGAGAAACTAACACACTATTGTAAAACAGTTATACTCAAATAAAGATGTTTAAAAAAAAAAGAATACCTCCTAATTCCTAGTCCAAGATTTTATAAACTCTCACTGTTTGATGAAAGTAGATGTTATTTTTCTTCTTTTTTTCAATTTATTTTTTTATTGAAGTACAGTTGATTTACCATGTTGTGCCCATCTCTGCTCTACAGAAAAGGGACTCAGTTATGCACATATAGACATTCTTTTTTATATTCTTTTCCATTATGGTTTATCCCAGAATACTGAATAGAGTTCCCTGTGCTATAGAGTAGGACCTTGTTGTTTATCCATTCTAAATGTAATAGTTTGCATCTACCAACCCCAAACTCCCAGTCCAACTCTCTCCCTCCCCCCCTCTCCCTTGGCAACCACAAGTCTGTTCTCTGTGTCTACGAGTCTGTTTCTGTTTTGTAGATAGGTTCGCTTGTGCCATATTTTAGATGCCACATATAAGTGATATCATGTGGTATTTGTCAGAAAGTAGCTGTTATGATAGGATTTTTTTTAAAAGGCACTGTGCCCTTGCAAATATAATTCTTAGGGGGAAAAAAGCATCTTCCTGATTCTTCTCTTTATAGGCAGGCAGATTTTCTACTGTTTAGTTGATTTCTGATGCTTAGTCTATGAACAATGCAAATTGGAAAACACTGATAGGTCTCTTATGTCTGTTTATTTACTTTGTGTTTTGAACAGCAGCATCCACCATTGCGGGGTGCTCTCTGGCTGAAGGGGAAGGGAGTCTGACAGGAGTCATTCTTTGAGGCCAGGTTCCCCAGCCTGTAACCTGGGGAAGATGAGGGCAAGTGAAGCGCCTGTCAGCTCACAATGGTGCTTTGGCTTCCAGAGCTGGTGTCAGGGGTAGAGAACTTCTGAAAATGAACAGAACAAACTCCAAACATACAGAATTCATGACGTGATCCCTTCTCCTCTCTCCCTCCATCCTCACTCCCACTCTGCTTTCTGTTTCACAGAGAAATGGGAGCAATCAGAAAAGACTCTCCACCACTGCCATTACTACAACTCCCAGCCTACCTGTGCCTGCACACATATACCTTTCCTCCTCTCCTGTTCCTGAGAGGGGCCTCTGCTCCAGTGCGAGGTCAGTGCCTTTAGTACGGCACTGGGTCCTATCCTTGCTCACCTATCAGAGGACATCTCTTTAGCAACGACCCCTCCTCTCTCCTACACATCAGTTCTTCTCTTCTAATGACTGGATCGCTCCCATCAGGCTACAAACATGCTATAATTTACACCTTTCTTAGAAACAAAAACACTCGGTCCCACATTCTAATCCAGCTTCTGCCCCATTTCTCTACTCCTTTCTACAGCAAAGATCTTCAGAAGAGTCATCTATGGCACTGTCTCATTTCTCCTCCCATTCAGCCTTGAATTCACCCCACAGGGCTCTCATGCCCACTACTTTACCAACGTGCCTTACGTTCTCCATGTAACTACATCCGTTAGTCAGGTCTCAGTCTTAATCTTTCTTGTTTTATCAGCTTCATTTGATACAGTTGATTGATCACTCCCCCCTCCTAGAAACATTCCCTTGTTGCTTGCAGAATGACACACTATCCTTGGGATTCAAAGATGAATACATGATCCACGCCAACAAGTCTGTTAGGAAGACTTGGACAACACCGTCAAGAGCTTCTGGACTTCCAGAGTCTCACATAAATCCGTTTGTGGCGGTACCGGCCAGACTTTTTCATGTCCAGGCACACATAAAAAGATGATAACACCTGCCCCGTACTTCGGGATAAGGAGACAAGACCGACCCCAACAGAAGACAAGCCACCTAGGCAACTCCAAGGCCTGAGGGTCACAATACGTGCTTTGAATGGCTCCAATTTATGCCTTCATGTAAAGCAACCCACCTCTGTTTTCTTGGGCTACAATGAAAATACAGTCATTTGATGGCCTTGGTCATAGACTTCTCTGTAGCATAAATGTGGTGCAAAGGCTCAGTAGTTCTTATATACTCTTTTTCTCAGAATTGTAGAAGTTTAACTCCTTCAGTTCAAGGCCTGTTGTATATCCCTCTTACATGCCCCGCAGCACCTAGCACAGTGGTGAACACAGAACATATTTTCAAAAATATGTCAGATTAAAATTCTGTGCCAGATACTATTGCCTCAGCAACATCGTCTTTTTTTTTTCTTTTATGTGAAAGCAGGTTTATTTAGAGAGATACACATCCCACAGGCAGAATGCAGTCTGTCTCAGGAGGCGAGAGTGGCCGAGAAGTCCTTTCTTAATCACCATACGTTTTGGCACGACAGCATTCCGCTCTATCAATCAAAGGTTAGATAGACCTTACTTGAAAGTAGAAACCAAAAAAGACAAGTCCAGAACCTCCGTTACTCACACATTGTGTCATTGGAAGTTCTTCCTGATATCTAACCTGATGGTACCATGTGTCTAAGCTTACTTTCTATGATTTAGCCTTGAAAAGGAAGGAGAGGAGAAGCGGCACATGAATAGTCTGCATAACAACACAAGCTGGTGATGATGGTGTCCTGATATCACTGGATTGTAGATGCTGTTAAAGTTTTCCACTGTGGTTGCTATGGAAACAGTGAAGAGTGGTTTGGGCATAAAGCTTCTCAGAGAAAAGGTGTTTCAGAAAAGCAAAGCCCCAGAAGTCATCAAGGCCACTCCACAAGGAAAGGAATTCATTTTGTACACAGTGTTACCTTTTTCGGTTTTTATGTTGTTTTGCTCCATTTGTAATTTATTGACAACAAAAAAGCAAGAAGCAATCTACCAAGGTTGGGAACAAGGACACTTTTATTACTCTGAGATTCTTGTTTTCTGTTCAGTAGTGGAAAATAAAACAGGGATGATTATCTGTTCTCTGCTGATGCAGGCACCCTAGAAATAAACATATTCTCCACACTATGGTGAAAAATGGAAACTTTTAAAGTTTGAGTACCCAAATAAGAACTCAGAAGAATTCTCACTCCTCCCCATAACCACTTCTATTTCATTTGCCTCCATAACACACACAAAAACATTGAGTTTCCCCTCCATAAATATAATCTTTCAGTCAAAAACATTTTAATGATTCAAAAAGTTTATTATGGAACACTAAGATGCCTGAAACTCAGTTTTCACCCTCAACTATCATCCAGCTATCAGAACAAAAAGAAATCAATCCTCAGTCATGGAACCTACCTCATGTCCCAGATGCCTTTGTCTGTGGAAAGTCTGTCCATTCCCAGCAGTTTAGGAATCAGGAAAATCACTCTCAAAAATGAAGCAGGGGAAAAAAAGGAAAGAATGGAGGGAAGCAAAGCTGGAAAGGAAATATGTATTAATTTCAAATAAGAAGAACTCAACTGTCCTTGTGATTAAGAAATTTTTTTTTTTTTTTTTTTTTTTGGCCACGTGGCATGTGGGATGTTAGTTTCCTCGATCAGGGATCAGACCCTCACCCCCTGCATTGGAAGTACGGAGTCT
The DNA here is from genome assembly GCF_026419965.1 of Kogia breviceps. Taxonomy (NCBI): domain Eukaryota; kingdom Metazoa; phylum Chordata; class Mammalia; order Artiodactyla; family Physeteridae; genus Kogia; species Kogia breviceps. The sequence continues at coordinate 77,355,408 of NC_081312.1, read as the reverse complement.
TAACCACTGGACCACCAGGGAAGTCCCTCAACTGTCCTTGGAAGATGGAGGGGGAATCTGAATTGTTACTGGACATTTCATTTGGAAAATTCCATTTTCAACAGCACATTGTAAGCTATGGTTCCCCTTTTCTAAGAAGTTCAGAAATTACCCTCAGCCTTGCTTTTTAAAGTATGGCTCATGGATCAGCAGCACTGAGAGGTTTTGAGAAATGTGGAATTGCAAGCCCTGCCCTTCTGCAATTTAACAAGATCCTCCAGGTAATTCATGAGCATTTTGAGAAGCACCGATCCTGGTCATCCTTCAGTTCTAACCTGCTCTGAGGTGATGCCAACACTGACCCTCTACTATAGGAAAAGCCTGAACTCATTTTAAAGGATAAATCACCAATGCCAATCTCTTAATTTTATATGTGAGGAAACTGAGGCCCAGAGATTTGTCTCAAACCACAAATTTTAGCTGAAATGAGAACTCAGATCTCCACACTCCTAGTTCAGTATGTTTCCCACTAAACTGCATTTGCCAAGCGTGATCAGTCTTGTGGGATTCCACAAGATACTAACAGATGTTCCACTGAAAAAGGTTAGATATGCTAAGCCACATGTGGGTTAAAACAAATTCAATAGTGTCCTTGACCTCAGGACTTCTCGGCCTTCACTGGGCTCAGGTGTGCTCCAAGTCTCTGAGAGCAAGCACTTACCCAGATAATCTTGTTTAATCTTTAAAACAATCCTATGAGGTAAGGACTCTTAGTATCCCTACTTTAAAGTTTAAAAATCTGAGACTTAAAAGAGGTTAAGTAGCATGTCCAAAGTCATACAGTAAGTAATGGAACTAGGTTTTGAACCTGAAGCTGCCCAATGCCAGATTCAGTTATGTGATTATGACATGATGTTGCCACTATAAATGATCTTCTTTTCTATTTATCAGAGTGTATTCCATTTATCAGAAAGAGACAGAGACAGAGAGATAGAGACAGAGGGAGAGCTTTTTGAGAAATTTTTAAGGACTGTGAGGGCTAACAAGTCTGCAAAGTGCAGTGCAGGCCAGCAGGCTGGAAATCCCAGCAGGAGTTAATGCTGTAGTCTTGAGTCTGAAGGCAATCTGGAGGCAGATTCCTTCTTCTGGGGACCTCAGTCCTTCCCCTTAAGGATTTCAACCGATTGGATGAGTCCCACCCATGTTATGGAGGATAATCTGCTTTACCCAAAGTCTACTGATTCAAATGTTAGTCACATCTACAAAATGCCTTCACAGCAACACCTAGACTCAGGTGTTAGACCAACAGGTGGGTACTGTAGCCTGGCCAAGTTGACACTTAAAATTAACCATCACACTATGTAATAAAATTTTTAAAAAGTAAGTATCCTAGATTGCATAGTCCAATTTCCTTATCTTTCAAATGAGAAAACGGATCAGAAAGGATAAGCCCCAAGTGATACACGTGTGTTCACAGGAGAACGTGCACGCCCACATTCACAGAACTTTTCATAAGAACCTTTCATAAGTTGCTCACTACCTTCTAATACAATTAAGTAGAAAAATTAAATCCCTCCAAAACACCATTTATTTTTATTTTGAAGACTTGATTAGAAAAATTCAGCAAACAGTCCATTTTATTACTTCTCTCCAAGCTAATGCTCCCACACGCTGGATGCGGGGACTACTTTCAGAGCAGATGGGGAGTCTGGAAATAGCTGACACTTTTCTCCCCCAAAGCGGAATTACTCTCAAGTTCCTGTCCCTCCTACCCACCCCCTCAACCTCTCCAGTCTCACCTGTCACTTCTCAGGCTTCCTCCAACTTGATGCCTCCTTTTGCCTCTGGGCTTGCAAACAAGCTCTCCCGTCTGCAGCACTCCTTCCTCAACCCCCTACCCCTCCACACACAACCCCCTTTTGCCTGGCTAAAGCCCAGTCATGCTTACGTCTCAGCTGAAACATCTTTTCCTCAGGTAATGCCCCTGCCCCTACCAGACTGGGTTAGATGTCCTTCCCATGCGCCCCTATGGCACACAGTACCAACCCCTGCTATTTACTGTTTATTTATCTATATCCTCACTAATGGTATCCCCAGCATGATATCCCCAGTGTTAGAGTGTATCACATAAAAGACATTCAATAAATATTTATTGGGAGAAGGAATAAAAGCAGGAATGAAGGAAAAAGGAAGGAATTTCTGTAGGGCCTATCTCGCACTGCATGACTGAGATCTGACTACTAGAAACAGCCTGTGATGAAATTGGCCCAGGGAACAGCAGGGTGTAGAGCAAATTTGGTCGTTTCAGGTGCTAGGGAGTCTCTGTCAAGTGACCTGGCATCCTGGGGTTTTGTTTTGCCATCATTTGGACATTGATATCACCAGGGAGTTATCGGTGTAAGGTAACAGGAAGCTGAACCAGGGTGGTAGCAGCAGGAATGGAAAGGGACCCATAAAGGGATGTTTCATGGCTAATTTGGACTGCATTCATTGGGATATGAAGGAGAAGGGTGCAAGATCAGGAAGCTGGGAGAATCTGATTTCTGGTACAAGACAATATCATCAATTCAATTCCATACTGAATTGGAGGTATTAGGAAAGCATCTAAAAATACAGCTGAAAATATAAAACAAAGCCAAGAAGATCTATAGTCCTTCACAAATTATTTATATCAATTACTGTTATCAAAGAAGTGTCAAAACTGGCCAGTAGGCAGAACCGGTATTGCCTATATGATGTGCTTTGAGGGTCATCAAAAAGACTCTTCTCCTTCACAATCTATCATCATGTCAAGGTACCTGAAATGTAATTAAAATGGTACTTTTTGTATATCATCACATATAATTTGTATGCACATATCATATCTCTGGAAGGAAAGATAAGTCATGGTAACAGTGGTTACCTCTGGAAAAGGGGGATTAGGAGATTGGAGGTCAGAGGTGGGAGGGAAACCTATCTTTTACCATTTACACTTTTGTACCCACTGAAGCTTTTTACCATGTACATAGATCTTTAATGTAGAAAAGAAAAATTTTTATTTTATTTTTAAAAGTTGGAATTTGTCAATGGGCAGTTGGTTAAATAAATTATAGTACATCCATTAAGTGGGATAATGTAGTCATTAAAATGAAAAAAAGATAGCTTTGATCCAAAAGATGTACTGATCCAAAGATGTCCATGATGATTAGTTAAGTAAAAAACAAAATTTAGAGAGTAAACATTAAAAATCCACCCATTAGAAAAAAATGTGTTTCAATATTTGTTAGCATGTTATATGCATAGGGAAAAGCTGTCAAAATACACCTGTTAGCATTGATTACCCTGGCAAGATGGAATTAGAAGAAACTTTCGCTTTCTAAGTTATATATTTTGACATTGCTTGAACTTTTACAAGGAGCATATTACTTTAAAATCAGAAAAAAAGATAATTTAAAACATTTGTGACAATGCAAATAGCCCAAAAATGGAGGGAGGGTCATCATCTTCAGCAGCTGGGGCAACTTTTAAACCCTCTAGCTGAAAACTAGGTACTCATGAGGAGTGTGTGTATTAAGTCAGGGAGAAGTGCTGTAATACAGCCTTGGCTCACAACAGTGCCTCAATAATGTTTAATAACTGAATTTATAATTAAACTCAACAAAGTTGGACTATAAAGTAGATACAACTTGTCTTTTTCCCAAGTGAATGACAAAATAGGTACTTATCACCAGGAGCTTAAAAAACAGAGGGTCTGACCTCAAGGCCATAGTCTAAGATAACTTGACATCACCTGTTTTTTCCCCTCTTCCCTGCTTTCCAACAATCTGATTCTTTTCTTTTTGTTTGCCCTTGTCATCCTCTCAACCCTTTTTTAAAAATTGCCCATTAGAACCACAAGAGGGCAGCAGCCTCATGTACAAGCAAGGCTCCCAGGCATTGGTAATCATAAAAAGCAAAGGGAGGAGAAGCTTTCTAAAAAGTGTTATTAAACCTTTAGAGATTTCAGCATCTTGCTCTGAATAGGTGTGGGACCACATTTAATGTTCTGTTAGAAATTGTAAACAATGAGTGGAAAAGAAATTCATGCTGGTGAGTGGAGCTAATGTATTTCCCTCTTCCCTCTCTTCCAGAAACTGGCCAGAAGAAGTGAGATAGAAAAGAGAACAGCCTAGATAGAACCTAAGACTTACTCCTAATGTAAACTCTTGCACCAGGATGGAAGGGGAATCTTACCACAATGCTACTACCATCAATGGCACCCCGGTGAATCACCAGCCTTTGGAACGCCACAGGTTGTGGGAGGTCATCACCATCGCAGCTGTGACAGCTGTGGTGAGCCTGATCACCATCGTGGGTAACGTCTTAGTCATGATCTCGTTCAAAGTCAACAGCCAGCTGAAGACAGTTAACAACTATTACCTGCTCAGCTTAGCCTGTGCAGATCTCATCATTGGGATCTTCTCCATGAACCTCTACACTACCTACATCCTCATGGGACACTGGGCCCTCGGGAGTCTGGCTTGTGACCTGTGGCTTGCACTGGACTACGTGGCCAGCAATGCTTCTGTCATGAACCTTCTGGTGATCAGTTTTGACCGATACTTTTCTATCACAAGACCCCTGACGTATCGGGCCAAGCGTACCCCAAAGAGGGCTGGCATCATGATTGGCTTGGCCTGGCTGATCTCCTTCATCCTCTGGGCCCCGGCGATCCTCTGCTGGCAGTACTTGGTTGGGGAGCGGACGGTCCCACCAGATGAGTGCCAGATCCAGTTCCTCTCGGAGCCCACCATCACTTTTGGCACTGCCATCGCTGCATTCTACATCCCTGTTTCCGTGATGACAATCCTCTACTGCCGAATCTACCGGGAAACAGAGAAGCGAACCAAGGACCTGGCCGACCTGCAGGGCTCTGACTGCGTGGCTGAGACTGAGAAGAGAAAGCCAGCTCACGAGGCTCTGCTCACGTCCTGTTTTAGCTGCCCCCAGCCCACACTGGCCCAGAGGGAAAGGAACCAAGCCTCCTGGTCATCCTCCTGCAGGAGCACCTCCGTCACAGGCAAGCCGTCCCGAGCCACTGGCCCGAGCACGGAGTGGGGCAAAGCTGAGCAGCTAACCACCTGTAGCAGCTACCCCTCCTCAGAAGATGAGGACAAGCCCACCACTGACCCTGTCTTTCAAGTGGTCTACAAGAGTCAGGCCAAGGAGAGCCCAGGGGAAGAATTCAGTGCTGAAGAGACCAAGCAGACTTTTGTGAACGCTCAAACTGAAAAAAATGACTATGACACCCAAAAATACTTCCTGTCTCCAGCCACTGCTCGTCGACCCAAGAGTCAGAAGTGCGTGGCCTATAAGTTCCGACTGGTGGTGAAAGCTGATGGGACCCAGGATACCAACAGCGGCTGTCGCAAGGTGAAAATCATGCCCTGCTCCTTCCCGGTGTCCAAGGACCCTTCGACCCCTCCCAACGTCAGCCATCAGATGACCAAACGAAAGAGGATGGTCCTCGTCAAAGAGAGGAAAGCAGCCCAGACCCTGAGTGCAATCCTCCTGGCTTTCATCATCACGTGGACTCCTTACAACATCATGGTCCTGGTTTCCACCTTCTGCGACAAGTGTGTCCCAGTCACCCTTTGGCACTTGGGCTACTGGCTGTGCTACGTCAATAGCACTGTCAACCCCATTTGCTATGCCCTCTGCAACAGAACCTTCAGGAAGACCTTTAAGATGCTGCTTCTCTGCCGATGGAAAAAGAAAAAAGTGGAAGAGAAATTGTACTGGCAGGGGAACAGCAAGCTCCCCTGAAAAGTAACGACCCCCCTCAAAAGAATGACCATGGTCAAGGTCCTCTGAGGATGGGTGAGCTGATTCTGGCTTACTTTCCAAAAAGACCTTTTGAGTCCCTGAGGACATGGAAAGCCTCGAGGTCTGTCGCCAAAAGGAAAGAGTCACAGCTGCCACAGTTGCTGCCATATTGAATGATTCTTATCCATGACCAGGGTCGCCTGATGCTGCTGGAGTGTTTGCCACCAAAGTAAAGAGACAGACTCATGACCCTTCACAGGAGGAGGAGCACTTGGTCACAGTGAACAACAACTGAGGCAGCTCCTGTCCAGCCTTCTGTGGGCAACAGCAGGACCAGTGGAAACCTGTCACAGAGTTTTGTGCAGTGTGTATGTGTCTGTGAAGTTGTCTCATTGAGAACCAGGAGAATGTAAGTCAGTGTCACCTGTTAACAAGAGTGATATTCAACTGGCTTCTAAGATTCTATTTCTTTATAAACTCATCAGTATTTATTATACAGCTATTATGTGTTCTGTACTGTGGTATGTTTTCCTGTCCCTACATCTGAGCAAAGCTCTTGCTCTTCCTTTTCACAACTGATGCCAATTCCTGGTACCCACTGAGGTCAGGCGGGTCCCCACAGAACCACCCTTCCTCTCAGAGTCCTGGGTCTGAACGGACACTGGAACCTGATCACACCCAGTCCTACAGAGAAGCCTCTATTCTGCTAATAAAGGTGATCAGCTCTCCACAGTCAGTTATTGTGTTTTTACCACTGGGGATGTTTTTCCTTTTATGTAAACCAATATTATGTATTGTAGTTTGTGCCCTTTGAACCCATTTATTTATGCTCTGTCCTTAGGAAGACTAATTGTATGACAGCTCTTCACTGGGTAAAGACCTTCTCCAGTCTGTTTAATCATGGTTCTCTTAAATCATTTCCAGAGGTCTTACTTTCTAATCTCTTCACAAGGCAAACCTGAGGCAAAATGTGCAAAACAAATTTGGTTTCACTCCATGCTTCTGAACTTCTTCCAGGCCCCCCCCCCTTTTTTTTTTTTTTTTTTTTTGTGCGGTACGTGAGCCTCTCACTGCTGCGGCCTCTCCCACTGCGGGGCACAGGGTCCAGACGCACAGGCTCAGAGGCCATGGCTCACGGGCCCAGCCGCCCCCGCGGCATGCGGGATCCTCCCAGACCGGGGCACGAACCTATGTCCCCTGCATCAGCAGGCGGACTCCCAACCACTGCGCCACCAGGGAAGCCTTTCCAGGCCCTTTTGCAGGCTCTCATCCAGACCCCCAATTCACACCCAGGCACAAGCAGGTCACTGTGCTGTCTCCAGCCAGAAATGCTATTTAGAGGGACAGCAGGGGAAAGGCTCTTTTAAAAAAAAATAGGTCCTCCAAATCATGGCTCAGAAATGACTTACTGGACTTCCCTGGTGGAGCAGTGGTTAAGAATCCGCCGACCAATGAAGGGGACACGGGTTCGAGTCCTGGTCTGGGAAGATCCCACATGCCGCAGAGCAACTAATCCCATGTGCCACAACTACTGAGCCTGTGCTCTAGAGTCCGCAAGCCACAACTACTGAGCCCGTGTGCCACAACTACTGAGCCCATGTGCCTAGAGCCCGTGCTCTGCAACAAGAGATACCACCATAATGAGAAGCCCGCGCACCACAACAAAGAGTAGCACCAGCCCACTGCAACTGGAGAAAGCCTGTGCGCAGCAACGAAGACCCAACACAGCCATAAATAAATAAATAAATAAATAAATTTATTTTTTTAAAAAAAGAAATGACTTACTTAGTCATTCCTCTCCAAATTCACAAAAATGAGAAGCCAAGAAAAATACAGTTGAGGTCCAGTAATGCTGGCTATGGTCATTAAAAATGACCATGTTTTCTTTAAAAACAAAATGTAGGCCATAATAATATTTAAAAATAAAACTTATCAACATATATTTAAACATCAGGATTATCCAAAAATCAAATTTTAATTGAAATCTCTGTGTATATAAACAAACCAAATCTAAGAGGTTTCTTTGATAATTCTGAAAATAAACCAATGTGCAAGAAATCAAAACAATACAATAACACATAAAATTAATGAACAGTCCACAAAGAAAGCAGCAGTATAGCATACAACAAGGATTTTAAAGATGAAACACTCCTGTCAGACAGAAACATTATTTAACCTGTTAATTACATCTGCAGTTGTATATAAAAATCTCTGGACTTCTTTTCACCTAATGTGGGCCAGTTCTTTTTCAGCCTCATTTGCTAAGGGGATGTAAAAATAGCTGGTTTAGTTGTCCTGGGAATTCGGTGTGTACTTGAGTATAGGAGAGTTTCAAGCTTTCCACTGAAGAGTGAATTGGCCTCTTCTAAAGAGTACCAAGGATGCTTCAGGGAAGTGGAAACCCAGGCCTCTCCAGCCCTGTAGGGACTTGATGTTGAGATAGAACAAATTTGAAGCAATGTAGCTGCTGAGGCTTTATGAAGGGCAGGTTGACACCCACCAAGAATTTGGTAGAGAATATTAACTGGCTCAATTCTCCAAGACAGAGACTCCCAGGTCTACAAGATGCCAACAGGATGTGGCTTCATAAGCTCTGGATAAACAGTTGATTCTTTTAGTTTAAGGCTTTGACAAAAGTGAAAATCCCTCCAAGAGAATAGCACTTTGAGCTCACTCACTGTTCACAGTAGAGAGAGATACAACCTAATTCAAACAAAAGAACACAGAACTGAGGGGATGGGCTGGTGGAGGCACACTTTTCTCACTCCACAACTACCTAGAGCTAAGCCTTTTTTGTCTTTTGTGAAATTAATTGAGAGGCCTATGCCTCCTACATCACAGGCTTTGGGAGGCAACCAGTTATGCAGACTACCTAGGCCCCTTGACAAAGACAAAAAGAATGCCCCAAACTACTAGGGGAAACTAGACTTCTTTAGAATAGGGCCCCTGGTGGGGTTCTCAGAATGAACAGATCCAACTGTAAACTACAGGGACCTGATGGGTGGATGGGTAGGGTGTGGACTGACTTTGGATCTTAGGCCTTCTTATGCCCCATCTCCAAAGCTCTGTTTGTGGTACACTATGTGCAGCTTTGATTAGTTGCCTGTTGGATACTGCTATGTTGCTAATACTGTGGTTTGTTTCTCCTTGCTGTGAATTTGATGGCTTGTCGAGGAATCTGTTTTCAGTACAATTTTTGGTTAAAGCATTTTGTCATTATTCCTGGTCTCTGCTTTGCTCCTTTGGTGAATGTCTTTTGAGGGTGATGCTGATGTTTGGCTCTTTGTCATTGTGAAATCTGTACCTAATCTCTGGAGAGAAAAATCCCATTGTCTACTGTAAATACTGGAATCACAGCAAAGGATGTGGGGACTGAACTGCTTTTCTGTATCATACTAACATTGTTCTAGATATTAAAGAAATTTAACCACATAGTAGTCCAACGCAAAGTGTCTAAATAATAAAATGGTCTGGGGCTTCCCTGGTGGCACAGTGGTTAAGCATCTGCCTGCCAGTGCAGGGGACATGGGTTCGAGCCCTGGTCCAGGAAGATCCCACATGCCATGGAGCAACAAAGCCTGTGCACCACAACTACTGAGCCTGTGCTCTAGAGCCTGCAAGCCACAACTACTAAGCCCATGTGCCACAACTACTGAAGCCCGTGAGCCTAGAGCCTGTGCTCTTGCAACAAGAGAAGCCACCGCAATGAGAAGCCCGCGCACCGCAACCAAGAGTAGCCCCCGCTCACTGCAACTAGAGAAAGGCTCCATGCGGCAACGAGGACCCAATGCAGCCAAAAATGAATAAATTAAATAAATAAATTTGAAAAAAAAAAGAAAGAAAATGGTCTCAGTGAGCTTGACAGATCCATCTATGTTAGAGATTCCACACACATTTGCATCACCTGGCCTTTTAAGGGGGTAGGGGTTGATATACCATGTAGATACATGTCCCTCTTGCCACTTTTGTGATTTTCCCCTTTCCTCTCAGTTACTAAATGACCAAATTAAGATGAAATAATGATGACAAGATTCCTGTGGCTAAAATGATCCCATCACCCTCCAGGACGAGGGAGGTGAGGCAGACCTCAAACCAGGGCACATTAGCCAATACAGACCCTGCAACAAACCAGAACAGCAGCATTTCTTCTCCAGCTGCTCAAAGAGCTGGTGCCCCAGTCATTTCATTACCATTCTAAGTGATACTAATTCCCATCTCCCCCCACTCATATCACCAGTAAAGTTTGAGATTATATAATTCTTTCCAATAAGAGCCCCAGATTGAGAGTGAGAGGAGGAAGGGAAATACATTTTTTAAGCATCCGGAAGAAAAATTATTTAAAACATACAACTTTTTGGGGGAGGGGGGATAATTTTAAACTTAGAAAAAAAGCTGCAATAATAGTACCGAGAACTCTGATATCCTTCACCCACATTCCCCAGTTGTTAACATTTTGCCACATTTGTGCTGTGTGTGTCTGTGTGTACACATTTTTTTTTCTCAACCATTTGGAGTAAGTTGCAGACATCACATCCACTGACCTCTAAATACTCCAGTGGGTATTTCTTAAGAAAAAGGAAATTATCTTACATTGCCACAATGCAAATACAAAATCAGGAAATTCAACATTTCAGTAATATTATTATGTGAAACATAATTATGTAATACAGTCCATACTCAACTTTTACCAGTTGTTCAAACAATCTTCATTATAAGAATTTCTTTTCCAGTTAGGATCTAATCCAGGACCACACACTGTATTTAGTTGTCATGTCTCTTGGACTCTTTTAATTTGGAAGAGGTCTTCAGCTTTCTTTCGTTTTTTATGATATGGTCATTTCTTTAGAGTACATTCAATCCAATTTTTAAAAAAAGAATTTCCGGGGACTTCCCTGGTGCTCCAGTGGTAAAGAATCTGCCTTCCAATGCAGGGGACGCAGGTTCGATCCCTGGTCGGGGAGCTAGGTTCCCACATGCCGTGGGGCAGCTAAGCCCTCGCACCACAACTACTGAGCTCCCGTGCCGCAAACTACAGAGACCACGCGCTCTGGAGCCCACACAACACAACTACAGAGCTCAAGCGCCCTTGAGCATGCACGCCACAAGTAAAGAAGAGGAAAAACCCGCACACCACAACTAGAGAGAAGCCCATGAGCCACAACAAAGATCCCGTGTGCCGCAACTAAGACCCGATACAGCCAAAATAATAAATTAATTAATTAAATAAAGGGTTAGATTAAAAACAAACAAAAAAAGAATTTCCATCAGTTTGCGGTTGTCTGATGTTTCACATCAGATTCAGTTTAATTTGTTTGTTTTAATTTGGGCAGGAATGTCACAAATGTGATACTGTGTCCTCAGTGCATCACATTACCAAGACATGATGTTTGGGCTTCCCTGGTGGTGCAGTGGTTGAGAGTCCGCCTGCTGATGCAGGGGACACAGGTTCATGCCCCAATCCGGGAAGATCCCATATGCCGCGGAACTGCTGGGCCCGTGAGCCATGGCCGCTGCGCCTGCGGGTCTGGAGCCTGTGCTCCGCAATGGGAGAGGCCACAACAGTGAGAGGCCCGCGTACCGTAAAAAAAAAAAAAAGGAAGACATGATGTTTTATCCCAGTACTGGTGATGCTAACATGGTTAAAGTGTACCTCCCATCCACCCCACCACATTTCTCCACTATAAATTTACTATTTTTCCCTCTGCAACTAATAATTTTGAGAAAGAGATTTTAAGCATCTATAAATGTCCTATGGGTCATCCGGTTTTCACTCAATAATTGTAGCATCTCTTTATTATTCTCATCAAGTTATTCCTATGATGATTGCCAAGTGGTTGGCATTCCACTGTAAGGAAGACTTGTTCCCTCTTTATTATCGTTTTATTTACTTATTTATTACTATTATAGACTAACAAACTCACAATAATTGGTTAAAACCCATTACTGTCATTATTTCAATGTTAAAATTGTCACAAATTTAAGCAGTAAGAGCCCCTTCAAGATGATTCCTGTGACCCTTTGACATAGTTCAAACATTTTTTGAGCACTCCCTTACTTTCTGGTACAAGAAGATATTCCAGGCTCATCTTCACTCTCCCCACCCCAACCCAAGAATCAGCCATTTCTTCAAGGAGCCCTGGTTTCATTAGGTAGAGAATGGTACCTGACTCAGTTCTAGAATCAGGATGTATTCATTGCTATTAGGCCCTTTCAGTGGATGGAACTAAGAAATATGTATATGTGTATACTTACTAAAAACAATGAGTTCATATTGACATCTGCAATTCAAATCCTATACAACGGGGCCTTCCCTGGTGGCACAGTGGTTAAGAATCCGCCTGCCAATGCTGGGGACACAGGTTCAAGCCCTGGTCCATGAAGATCCCACATGCCGTGAAGCAACTAAGCCTGTGTGCCACAACTACTGAGCCTGTGCTCTAGAGCTCATGACCCACAACTGCTGAGCCCATGTGCCACAACTACTGAAGCCCGTGCACGTAGAGCCTGTGCTCCGCAACAAGATAAGCCACCACAATGAGAAGCCTGCGTACCACAAGGAAGAGTAACCCCTGCTCGCCACAACTAGAGAAAGACCACGCACAGCAACGAAGACCCAACACAGCCCTAAATAAATAAATTTATTTTTTTAATGTTAAAAAAATCAGTAACCCTTGTTTCATTTTTACTCACAATCATTTTGTTTTTGTTTTTCTTTCCTCTACTTTTCACTGGTGCCACCTTCTCCAAATGCCCCAAATCTTTGTACCCTCTTTCCTTCACCAACTTCTTAGATCCAAGAACCACCATCCAGGCAACCTGATTACTCTTTTGTTTGGTTACTCATTTGTTCAGCAGATAATTATTTATCTCTGTGGGAACCATGTGACTGCAGAGGGGAATAAGACACTGTCCCAGCCTCCAAGAACACAGACTAACAGAAAGAGGGACAGGACAACAATACAAAGAGAATCATTCCAGTGACGGCTGGAGGCCTCCAGCTCTCCTCCTCTCCAAGCACAAACATTTCCCTTCTCTAGGCCTCTTTTTTTCCCTGCTCTTTGGCAGAAGGGGAAACTAGCACCAAAATCTGAACTGCAGAGGGTAGAACCCTTATATGATTGAAAAGAGAAAGTGAGTGAAGAGTAACAAGATGAATGTGGATTATATCCAACATTCCACTTAGAAGCTCTCACAAGCAATCCTCTGGTCTTTTTTATCCAATTTGGTACCCAGGCCTTTCAGAAAGGAGTCTTGCCCTGTCTGGATACAGCCTAACCTTCCTATTCCATAATCCAATCCCTTCTCAAGGTAGAGGTCAGGTAGGAATGCAGAAATTGGAGAAGTTGTCAGTAGTATTCTGCAAGGACACTTTCAAAATCAAATACATACAATCACATACATATTTACATACATAAAACTTGAAGCAGTGAGGATGGAAAAGAGCCTCAAGTTCAAGGTAGCAGCAGTTGGTTCAGAGTGGGAGGGCTGAGAGCCTACCAGGAGCTCAGAGTCCTTTGAGATGCCTTGAAGAAGAGCAGGAACTTCCTTCCCAACCAATCCCCACCAGCCCCAAAGAAGATGAAGGGAAAGAGAAGCTGCTTTATGTCCCAGACATCTTCTGAGCCACATCATTTAAAGACGTGAGGTTGGGCCAGAGAGCAAGTCAGGAGGGAAGGCAAAGCTTGTTTTTCTTCCATTAACATATTATCTCAAAGGTTTTGGGTACCTGAGGTTTCTACTAAAGACTCTTGGCTTTGGGGCAGTGATTTTCATATACCACAGTTAGTTTAGAGACTGGTTATCAGTAATCAGTCATGCCAGGTGACCACAGAACGCCATACACAGGATTTTCCCTTACCGTTTGTCCTGAGAGGAGCGAGGTGCGTCCTCGAGAAGATAAGGCGAATTCAGGCCTGCAAGGCCTCCAGGCGGCCTCTGCCTACCTGTCCAGACCTTCTCCTCTCCCCTCTTCCAGAAGTGGTCCAGCTATATGGTTCTCTCAGTCCCTTCAGGGGCCGACCTCCCTCCCACCCCAGCTCACACTGGGAAGCTCTTCACTGTCATCCCTTCTTCTCAGCCTCCGCCTAGTTTATTCCTATGTAGTCTTTCGTCTTACCTCACAGGTCACTCTCTCAGCAAAGTGGTCCTACATTGGCCCTCTACCTTCTCATCCAGATTCCCATGTTATGAGCATTTATAGCACCCAGGACTTTTCCGTGGAGCACCTATCAAGGTTTTCATTACATGTATTTATGTGTTTGTTTATTCATGTCTATTTCTCCCACTAAACTCTAAGCACTGAAGCCAGAGTTCATGCTATTTTGCTCATCATTGTGTCCCCTCACCTAATAGCCTTTGGCACATTCAAGAGTATAGGTGCTTCACAGTGTGGTCTATACTAAATAGGTAAGTGCATACCTGAGATAGGCGATGGTTGCAAGGCAAGTTTCCTGGGTTTTGTGGGCTTTTTTCTAGCATGGTTAGTATCTTTGTGCTTCCTTGAGAAGTAGAAGCTTAATTCACCACGAGTCTCTGATCTCCATTTTTGTCTAATGATTTGAGTTGGGATCCCTAAAAATGATGAAGCTGTATGTGGCAGCCACCCCAGAACTGTTTTAGTGGAGAAATTAAGATTCTTCCCACCCTTCCTTGAGAACAGGACTGTTGTATTACTAGTGCTTTACAGTCCAGGTAGCTTAGAGTCCAGAGAGGAAAGTCAGAGAAGTAAACAGGTAATCCGATAAAATGAAATTCTATAATGGTGTAAGCACAGGCATGAATGGGGACAAAAAAGAGGCTCTTATCCAAGCCTTGGGGGCATCTGGAAGATTTTTGTCAAAGGTGATTTCTACACTAAGTTCTGAAGAAAATGTAAGAGGTAGACAAGGGAAAGGAATGGGGGTGGGGTAGAGAGTTGAGAGGAAGAAATAATCAAAAAGGTCCAGAGGTGAGCAAACATATAGAACTTAGAGTGGGGAAATGAGGAAAATTCAAGATGTACGTGGGAACAAAGTGGCAAGAAGTGAATCTGGAGGGACCATGGTCAGGGTCCCATATTTTGAAGTCTATGTAGAGTCTACAAAGGGTTTTTAATAAGGGAACGACCCCATCGGATTTGCCTTTTAGAAAAATCTTTAGGTTTACAGTGTCTGAAACTCTAGGCACCAGACACTAGGACTAGAACTGCTTTGCCTTGGAAGTCAGTTCCTCTTGACTACACCACCCCTTCTGAGGAGTGTTTGGAAGGAGAGAGGCAAGTCCCCAGATCATGCCAACAGCCGTAGGCAGAGGGTGGGCAAGTGAATAGACGTATGGCTATGTGTTGATCATAGGTATGTGAATGTTTAGTTTTTTTTATTTAGCTTGTGAGAGAAGCACTGTAGGAAGTAGTTAACAGGACTTGCTCTAGGTTACCAGCAGGTGAGCTTGGGAAAATTTTAACCTGTTTCCTCATCTGAAAAGTAAGAATATTAATAATTATGAACTGTCACTGAGCACTTATATGAATAGGGTTAGTATTAATATTAAGTGGGATAATACATGTAAAGTGTTCTAAACAGTTCTACTTATGAAGTAGATATTTCCCGCATTTTACAGATGAACCTTTGATCCATTTTACTCATGATGAAACTGAGGCTCAGAAAGGTTTCTTTCCCAAAATCATACAATTAGTAAGTGACGGAGCCAGGACATGTATTCACCCAATTTCTCCCTTAACTTAGAAAGTTCCTTCTGACCCATTCATTCAAGATGGATATGGAGGCAACACAGCCAATTTTGCATTGACTGAGGGAAAAAGAGAAGGCTTTCAGCAGGTTGGAGATCATTTTGGTCAGTTCTGGATAAGTGCATAAGTTAGGACACTGGGTTCAAGTGATAGACACCTACTGGAACTAGCTTAAGTAAAACACATAAACACTATACTAGAGGATATACCAGTGCTCCGTGGAATGCAAGGGCAAGAACACAGGGACCTCAGGAAAGGATTTGAACGAAGGTTCAGTTCTCAGATTTCATCTTCCACTTCAGCTTGGAACCTGTTTTCTCCTTTTCTGTAGTGTACATGGTAGAATAAAGAGCCATGAACATCTTGCAAGTTTATATGTTGCAATCTACTCGTTTAGTCCCTGAGTTTTCATTTTAAATTCCCCAGGAACAGCCTTTGGCCTAACCTGGATGAGATGCCCATAAAAGCAGAGCCACACAGCACAAATATGGTTTTGCTGGGACAACATCTTTGCACCCCCTTCTCATGGGAGAATCAGTTACAGGGGTAAGCTGGGTGACAGCTCAACAGATGTACATTAAAGGAAGGAAGGCTCTCATTGTCACAGTTTAGATTTTCCTCTGCCCTTCCCCACTTTCCAATTTTGTTAATATATCTCATTTTCTCCTCCATAAAGTATCAATCTTACCATTCCTCACATTCTGGGAATAAAATAATTTACTTTTGGGGATAGAAAGAAATTTGAGAGACCATCAGGTAGGTGCACATATAAACCTCCTAAGAGGTGACTTTTGCCCAATTTTTTAACAACGTCAAGAAAAGTAAATCTCACGGTCACTGGCACCTCACAATTTTGTTTACTAGGCCAAGAAATTCCTCTTCACAAGAAACTAATTCCTTCTGCTGTATGTAAGTCCATTTCCTTTCTCAGACTTCACAGAGTGGTACACAGCTCATCAGAATTTGCTTTAAAGGGATTATCAAGCCTTTGAAAAATCCCCTCATCATTCTCTTTACCAAACTAAAAATTACAGCCACTTTAATCCTTCTTAAAGTATATCTAGTTAATATAGTCATGAGGTCAGTAGATTCATTTGTATAGAAAGCATGAATATTAATCGTTGGCAGCTTTTCTCTAGACCTGCTCTGTATATCTTATTATAGAGGCTAACACTGAACACAGTACTCTCCAAATCAGGATAAATGATAAGTAAGGGGCTAGGCTGGAGATAGTGGGGGAAGGGATTCAAGAGGCTTTCACTGAATCCCTGCACGAATTGCAGCTGAACCTCCATGGACTTGAAAGTTTGTCCAGCAGCTACTTGCTCCACCAATCTCTGCCATACTCTCTTTGTGGGCCAGATTCCTTAGACTGTTGGTTCTGCTTACCTGTGGTTCAGGATCAACATACCACCTTCTCTGATACAGTACCGCCCAACTGACTGGCTCAAGTCCCACCCTCGGTCCAACCAGCTGTGGATGGGAAGGCAGGTCCATCCAGGCCTGTGAAGAGACAAGTGCAAAATGAAATTTTTCTTTCTTGTGTATAATGCACAAGATACCATGACAGCAATGATTGCAAGGAAGCTTTTCTTACATATCTACTCATGGTCCCTTATGAATCACCTCCTAATACTTTTAGAATGATTCCATTTCTTAACCTTCATGCCAAATTTTCATGATCACTTAATTCTGAAGATTTTCTAATTTTTTTTTACTACAGTTATTTAGAAATATGCTTTAATATATACAAATATATGTGGTAGGAGTGGGATTCCTTCGAGTGGGATTACTTTATATATACATATATACATATTTTCCATATGTATATGGAAAATTGTTTCAAAATTACCTAAGGAGGTACAGATACAAATCTGCAGTCATTACTAGTTCATTAAATTTTAGTGGAATTAAATGCCTTGTCAAAGTTTTCTATTGGAAATGCTGTGCCCAGAAAGTTTTTACGGCTCTACCCATTCCTCCTGTTTACCACTTGACATTATTAATTTACTCCTCCCTCTTCTCAGGTTTGCCCAGGCTGGCTCAATGCTATCAGACTGAAGCAGTTGTGAAAGACTTCAATTCCCTATGCTCCCATGATAAAGCTGTGTTACTGTGGGAAAGGAGATAAGCTAATACATGGTGCTATTTGGGGGAGGGGGGATTTTTATGTAAAATAGTTATTTTAGTATTTCATCATCTTTTTTTCAGGAATATTAAAACTATGTTCATAATTTATAGGCAACATCTGAATTTTGCAAAACCTACCCTCAAGTTCTCCTAAATAATTATGAACACTTGTACCATTTGGATATTCTCATATACTTTTCAAATTAAAAAATAATTGCCTCTGATGACAATAATCACACCTAAAATGCTAAAAGGAGAGCACAACTAGGTCCTGCCTCAACATACTCTTTGAACAACACTAAAGGACTGTATCACTAGCTTCTATTGTGTTCCCTAAGGTTAGTGCTTAGCAGAATTTTTGTTGGGTTAAAATACAAAATGCACATGTAAACCACCCTAAAAGGTGAACTTTTTGTCCAACTTTTAAAGAACTGATTGTAACCATGCAAAAATATGACTATATGTGACCTGGGAGGCAATTCTAAAAAATGAAAATAGTTGTTTTAGTTTTTTCTTTAGGATATTTAATAAAAATATTTTCAATAGATTTTTTTAGTTGAACACTAAAAAAAAACCCCAAACTTTCTGAAAGTTTGAGTAACTACTTAAGTGAAAAAGGTCTTCTTTATCATTGACCTCATCAGGACCTCGAAACTCTTCCAGCTACTGAAAAGTATGCTGAATGGTTGCTTCTTCTCTCTTGTCTGAGGAAACATAAGAAAAAAAATAACAGACTTTACTATTCTGGGCATGTTAGGTAAAATGCCCATTTTTTTCAAAATGTTAACCAGACTCAAGATGAGTCTTGAGGTTTTGACTCCTAAAAAAATGCTTGGAAACTTGGGAGCTATGGATCCATCCCAGGCACTCAGGGCTTCCTGGCAAGAATGGGTCACAAAGATCTGTTTTGTACAAAGTTACTACTCAGGTTTAATTTAGCAGAATTGAAAAAATTTTAACCACAAAGCTTACATTTAAAAGGAGATACATGTAAACTCAATCTAAGAAACACCCTAAGGAAGAGCAAAACACTGTCTCCGAGAGAGGAATAGCAGAGAGAACCCAAGGAAGTTGAAAAAGTTGGCACCAATCATACGGTTCTCAAGGGTAGGAAATAATAGTATTGGGTTAAAATTATACTGGAATTTTGGATCTGAAAAGGAGTTTACAGGTCTAATCCAAATCCCTCAATTTATAGATGGTGAAACTTGAGGCCCATTTATTCATTCAACAAACATTTATTATGTGCCTACATGCTCAATGCTGGAAATACAACAATGAACAAGACATGGTCCAAAGAGGGAATGTAACTTGCCCAAATTCACAAAGCAAGTTAGCAACTAAACAGGGTCTTTGCACTCAACTCCAAATTGTCTAATAATATACAATCTTTTCTGCACCTGAAAATACACTAAGCATTTGATGAAGGAGCTGTGCAAAGATAAGATTTTCATATACAATTGATGTAATAACATTCTGTAATAAGGTATGTTTATATTACATTCAGTGTTAAAATCTACGTAAAATAACAAGTTTTTTAATTAGCAAATGAAATGGTAATTTCCTTGGAAGTGCTTTCTAATTTCTAGCTTATTAGGTATTCCATGTGTGAATTTTGACAACCCAAATTTTGAAATTTTTGAATATGATTTCTGGTTGTACAACTATGACTCTTACTATATTCTGGCTCCTTTGAATTCCAACTTTCATGCAATCTGTGTTCTAACATTTTAGTTATTTTCAGTAAATAACTATTTTAAAAGATTCTAACCATTAACCAGTTTACCCACCTTATACATTCATAGCTTAACCAGAGTGGTAACTTTAGTGTATATAATATAATGAGAGATACAGCTTTTAAAATGTCCTGCATCAGAACTTTTTTTTTTCTTTTTTGGCAGTGCCACGCAGCATGCAGGATTGTAGACTGTAGTTCCCCCACCAGGGATCGAACCTGTGCCCCCTGAAGTGGAAGCTCATAGTCCTAACCACTGGACCGCAAGTGAATTCCCTTTTTAAAAAAAATATTTATTTATTTATTTTTGGCTGCATTCAGTCTTCGTTGCTGTGGGAGGGCTTTCTCTAGTTGTGGCAAGAGGGGGCTACTCTTTGTTGCGGTGTGCAGTTTTCTCATTGCGGAGGCTTCTCTTGTTGCAGAGCATGGGCTCTAGGCGCACAGGCTTCAGTAGTTGTGGCGTGTGGGCTCTAGAGCACAGGTTCAGTAGTTGTGGCACATGGGCTTAGCAGCTCCGTGGCATGTGGGATCTTCGCGGACCAGGGATCGAACCGGTGTCCCCTGCGTTGGCAGGCAGATTCTTAACCACTGTGCCACCAGGGAAGTCCCAAATTCCCTTTCTTTGATTTTTTTTTTTTGAACTCTTTTCTTTAAAAGAAAACTCATGTACCTCATTTCAAAATGAAAAATGGCACCTATAATAGGATAATAAAAGGGAAAATAAGAGTTTGGAACCAATCTTTTGTTGTGTTTTTTTTTGCTGATTTAATAACCCTAAGAAAGCAACAGGGGAGTTCTCTAACATAGGAGAGGATAGGAGCCCTGTTAGAAGCAATACTGCAGCCTCAGAGTTCTTTAATTTTAAAACAATCCAGGGCTTCCCTGGTTCAAGCCCTGGTCCGGGAAGATCCCACATGCTGCAGAGCAACTAAGCCCGTACGTCACAACTACTGAGCTTGCGCTCTAGAGCCCGCGAGCCACAACTACTGAAGCCTGCACGCCTAGAGCCCGTGCTCCGCAACAAGCCACCGCAATGAGAAGCCCGCGCACCGCAACAAAGAGTAGCCCCCGCTCACGGCAACTAGAGAAAGCCTGTGTGCAGCAACGAAGACACAACGCAGCCAATCAATCAATCAGTATTTAAAAGATTGCTAAAAAAAACACCCCAAAATCCAAAAGAAAAGGTGTTGTAACTTACTGAAATAAAAAGGTTTTGAGCCACTCCTGATATTTGAGATATCCTGATTGGATATTCCAACACCTCTGAGAATCAATAGTGGGGAAGATGAGGGGATTTATAAGCTACCTCTGCTATACTACCAACATTACAATATGGAGCTCTAAGGTTGATTTTCCATCCTCAGACTCTACAAGGCTCTCCTACTGCTGCACTTCTTTCCCCTGGCCATTCATTCACTCCCTGTTATTATTTGTGCTTCCTCCCTACATAATAAGCTCTACAGAGGACAGGCACTGGATACTATCCATCTCTGTATCTTACCTTGAATCACAGCATATAGCTGATATTCAATAATTGTAAAACGAAACCATACATGGTAACCAGAATTTAAAAATTGGTAACACCTATACTAATTCATATATCCACACTCTGAAACTAACTGTAGTAATAAAAATTAAAACTACATCAGGAACATGTGGTTCTACTTCAAATATCAGGGAATGTTAAATGGCAGGGCAGGACTAAGAATTTTGAAAGGTCTAGTTACACAAAAACCAACGGTGCATGCTGCTCTAAAAATATCAGCCACTTCTTTTTAAACAGGAAAAATCAATTTCAAGCCTCAGATAATGAAAGATAGAAGAAAATTGTCAGAAATAAAGGAAACATTAAGTGAAAAAAAATGACAAGATAATTTTATCTCTGGATTAAGACTTATTTTAATATACATAATGTATAGTACTTCATATAATTTATTAATGTCATTTTCTATAGGACACTGTAATTAATTCAGTGACATCAATATTGACCTCATACAGACAAAGGATGAAAGCTGGGTTTTCTTGTGTATCAAATACAAAACATGTGCTGAAGAGTTATCACATACAACAGTTATAAGAGATCAACTTTAAGGATGACTCAAGTTTACAGTAGTTGCTTCACACGTTCTCCCTCAAGACTTGGATGTCACCCAGTGTTGCCATGTTTGTGCAAATGCCATCTCTGGCTTGCCTGACTACCTCCTTTTGCCAGCCCCACTTTTGCCTGTTTTACTGCTGCCACTGCTAGATTTGCCAGATGATTTTGAAGAGAAGAGTCTTGTCATGAACTCAGAAACATCAGGCAATTCATGATTGGAATTCAGCATATTCATTGACTGCTCCATCTCCTGTGGGAAGACAAAGCACAATGATATGAAAGGCACACGTCATTTAACAACTAACACTTCCCTTAAGGAAGGAGGAGAGAAATAGAACAGGTAAAAGGTACTGGTTCTGAGCAATGATGTAATGTCATACCCAATAGCATTTCAGAAACCATGTTTCATGCCTCCTTTATATCACTAAGCATTTCAATCCTTAGTAAATGTCCGATAAGTGCTGCCTGGGGTTTGATTCGGCTTATTTTTTTATAAAGGGCATTTTCTCAGATAATGGACATATGTGATCATATTCCTGCCACCTTATTTTGTTTTCTGATCAGAATGCTTTCTTATTGTTTTAACAAGTGTTTTCTTAAACTCATGCTTTTTCTAGATGCATATAACCAGAATATTAATCTTTAACCATGTATCAAGGTATCAGAAAAGTCTGGAAGGTAACTGTAGTATTTCCAAGACTTGATTCCTAAGGGCCTTAGTAGTAAATCTATGAATACTGTATGACTTGGGCGACCTCAGTTACAGCATCTAAAGCAAGCAACACCAATGTTAAAATGTTACAAACAGTCATTGGCAGGACCTAAGGATATGGCACTTTTATTTTGAGGCTCTTGTCCTCTCCCTTACTGAGCCAACAATCTATAAAGTACTGTTCCATTTTTGACAATATTAATGTAATGTCTGCTTCATTTGAATTATATGTGACATTCCAAAAGTGAACTTAAAATTGTATTAGTTCAGACATGAAAAAAAATAGCAAATACTCTATTATTTAAAATTGAATTTTTTTGTTCAATTATTAGCTTGGGCTTTCTCCCCAAATGTAGAATATATACATGAGTTTACAGGGAGAAAGCACCTTTACAAATACGGCCAAGAAAAGAAACATTATGTTAACATGCCCTAGTAATCAAGAATTAAATGTTTATTTTAAATATAACAGGTCTTGAGTCCCCGCAAAAATATATTAACTCTATTTTTGAACCTGTTCAATTCAGAAGCTCTTGAATGAACAACTTTTTACACTGCTTACTATATGCAAAGCATTTTACAAGAAATGAATTTTTTTTTTTTTTTTTTTTTTTTTTTCGGTACGCAGGCCTCTCACTGTTGTGGTCTCTCCTGTTGCGGAGCACAGGCTCCGGACACACAGGCTCAGCGGCCATGGCTCACGGGCCCAGCCGCTCCGTGGCATGTGGGATCTTCCCGGACCGGGGCACGAACCCATGTCCCCTGCATCAGCAGGCGGACTCTCAACCACTGTGCCACCAGGGAAGCCCAAGAAATGAATTGTTAATCCAATGTGTCTTCTAATGTTTCCTTCTATTGATACCACAGAGACTTAACTGCCTTAACAGACATAAGGATATAGGATGTACACTTTCTGACCAACACTGAGGCAAAGATGCCAAAATTTAGCGATAAAACATTTTGAAACATCATAAAGCTTTCTTTTTTCATGAAGCTTTTTCTGCCACTCCAGCTTGGGATAAGTGTCTTACCTTCTACAGAACTTAATCACCTAGTACCTCAGCAAACATTTTTATTTATGTATATCTTATTTTTCCATTTAAACCCACACATGCACACATACACACACACACAATCCTCTGACGGCAAGAAGAGTGCTTTTTAAATCCATCCTACTTCCTACATTTAACTGGACTATGAGCTTGTTGACAACAGGGATGACATATAATCCATTTTTGTATCCCCTGTATCCAGAATCTAAAATTGATTAATAAATGTTTATTCAGTGATGAATAAAGTGTAAATACATATATATTAAATACAATAGAAAAACCTGGAATTCAGGAGATATTTGCTGATGGTTTTGGGGCGGAAGAATAGATAATTTTTTTTTTAATTCTGAAGATTTTATATGGAAGCAAGTATTTAAAAGAGACAAAGTGGTGGCACTAAAAATTTGAAGCATCTTACTTGGCAACTCCTCTCCCCTTTGCCAAACAGTATGATCTTGTGGTAGAGAGTTTGAAAACCACTATTCTATTTTTCTCCCTTGGTCTATCCGAATTTCTTCTGTGTGTCTGAACACATAAACTAAATGTGTACTCTGAAGAGTTTTGTAAAGTAAAGGTAGATTATAAGAAGCTACCATTTTGCGAAATATTTGGATTAGGTATACCAGAATTATTATGCTTTTCAACTATTTAACAAGCGAGGTGCAAAGAGGCAAGTACTAAGCAGAATATTTTAACTATATGAAGAGACCCAGGCTTTTATCAGGCAGAACCAACTGAATTTATCTGGTCTAGTGGAAACAATTAATTAAATGCCAGGAACATAATACTGTATCAACACAACCTGTAGATGTATTTGGTTTGGTAATTAAGATAAAGCTGAACAAACCCAAGCCATTCAGCCACAACGCACAGACCAGGCATCAAAACATGGATCAGTCATCTTACCCGCCTCATGTCAGGATCACTTGTGTTGACCACTTTGGGCAGAAGCACAAATATCAATAATGGAAGAACCATCATCATAACCTGTGAAAGAAAAAAATTCAGAAAATATTTTTCCTACTTAACTGTAGAACAAAATCTGCACTTAACAACCAATGATGGAATTAAATATTGTAAACAGAATAAAACTAGCAGCCACCACTTCAATTCTACTGAACGAGCCCTGGTGACAGCAAGGTGCTCCTCAGTATCTGACTGTTGTAATATAAGAGTCTTACCTATAAGTGTGTGGACTTTATATAGACACCTTGCTTCACATCTGTGCTACCTATCATTTTGCAGAGTTTAGAGTTTTATCTAACACAAATAGTTTGCAAACTGAACTATTCATTCACTTTCTTCAGTCTGCAGTCTGGCATTGAGATTGGTGATCCTGATGGCCAGTTGGATCCACAAGTCTTTCCAGATGACTTGTGGTTCTTGGAGAAAACATCACATCCCCCCTCTAATGTACAATATACCACTAGGCAACTACTATAGCAGACAAGTTTTTAAAAATGACCTAGGAGCTTCTACCACTGCATATGTTCCCATGGAATTTCATAAATGAGAACACGGAAGATATTTCTCAATTAGCTTTGGAGTCTCATCGCTAACTTCACCCATCCACTCTACCCTCCTGCCTCTTTATGCCTAACTGCAGATTCCAGGTCTAATTTATTCCTCTCAAAGGATATACAGCCTGAAACATCCCTATTTGTGTTCTAAATAGCTATCAGCAAGAAATATGATCAACATTTAGATAATTCTAAGGTAATAATTCAACTTTCAAAAATAGCAAAGAAAAAACAGTCAAGCTGTTTCTAAACATGCTATTAGTATTTTATATTAGTGGATACCATAAAATCGTTTCATGAAAATACCAAGTACTTAAATTACTACAGAGTAACTTCTCTGTTCATAACACATTAAAAAAAAAAAAAGACTTTCTAAAAACCTTACTTGTGCCATCAAGAGGGGAAATTTATTAAATGATGGCACATTCATCAATGGACTAACATTCAGGTAGTATGAAGGATGAGATAGCTAGCTCCATGTGTGACTTACCACATACTTTTACTCTATTTGAATTTTAAACATAAGTACTTATCTAATCTCTGCTGCACATTTCAATGTCAAATCTACTGTGCCATTCTCACTACTATCTTTTTCATTATGTATTCCCAAAGCTACTATTTTCATGAAATTCATGAACTGTTCACAGTAATCCTTTGATCCAACAATCTGACTCTAGCTTTCCTTTCACAGGGGTTAGAATTTTTCAACTGCCTGGAAGCAAATAACAGATTAGTAAAGATACTTTATTGTAGCCTGATACATACCATTGGGTTCATCAGAAAGTCTGTCCAGCCCCAAGATTCCCTTTTAATAAAGTAAGAAGGTGGGCCTGAAGATTTCATTTGGAGAGGATAGGGCAGTCTGACCACTTCTGATGTTTTGATGTAATTCACGTATCTCGCTCTGATATAGCAACATGAAAAAAGCATCAGTAATCCTATTAAAAGCATTACTAGTTAAAAGAAATGCTTATAATATATTAGCAATGCCTTATAATTACCTTTAGCTTTTTCCAAAATGCTTTGGCATCTAAACTTTTGATCTTGAAAATTTGATCAAAGTAGCTTTATCTATATGTCTAAAATACTTAGCAAAATGTAGAGGGAGAACATAGATTTGGAATCAAGAGACCTAGTTTCTAGCTATAGCTCTATTATCTAGGCCTGTGGTCTTAAGTTCTTAACTTTTCTGGTTATATCAGAAGTTCTCCTGGAATTCTTCTAGCTCTAAAGCTCTTTGATTCTATTTAATAATAAATTTATTTTGTTATAAATATACAAAAATGCTGGAATTTTTTTGATTGTCTGAAACATGCATTGTTGAGCACACCTAATTGTAAAGGGTATTTTCCAAGAAAAACTTAATGATTTAAGAAAGTCCTGCAACAGTGCCATAGGTAACATTACATTTTTACCAGACATGCCAGTAATTTTAATCACCCATGTTCAGACATATTCCATTTACTTTTTGGAAACTGCCTCCCCTATTTTTTCTATCATTTCCTTCTGGAACTTCTATTAGACACATGTTAGACCTTTTCATTCTTTACTCCACATCTTGTTAAATTCTCACTTTCACAGTGTCCTTTCCTTTATCTGTATTGCTTTCTGGGTAATTTTTCTGATCTGTCTTCCAGCTCATCAAACTTCTGTTCAGTTGCTTAGCACATCCACTGAGTTTTGTATTCCAAAGCATATACTGATTGTAAAAGTTCAATTTTATTTTTTTTTCAAATATCTATGGTTTATTTTGGTATTACGGTAAAAGCATTTATTTGTCATTTTAAATATACTTTAAACAATTTTATAGTCTATATCCAATAAGCCTACTATCTAGAGTTCTCAGAGGCCTAATTCATCTGCTGACTCCATGTACATTGTTTTCTTGGGTATTTTATAAGTTAAGTAGACTTTACTTTTGCATGGGCCTGGACAGAGAGTTATGCATTTGTCTCTGCCAGGAGTGGGGGATTATGACCAGGGGCCATTTTATTAATTGTTCAGATTGGAAGTTTCTGGATCATGCAAGAAGTAATAAATTCATACCCAAATTTCAATGAGGGTGCGACTATCAATTTTGAGGACAGATTTTTCCCTCCAAAAGCCAGGGCCAGGTTGGGAATCTGATCTTTTGGATTTCAGGCCAAGGGTCAAAGGGGGAACCAAGTCTTAGATCTAATTCTGACTCCAAGCATGCCCAAGGCTTGCCTCCCACCTACACACTGCTAATAAAATCTAAGGCTTTTGGTGAGAGAATAACAAAATGCCCAGGTAGGAAAGTAGTTTAGTTTATCCTCTGAGGATTTCCCTTACTTTTGGGGGAGCTATACATTTAAAAGGAAATGTTTATCATGCTTTACCCAGCATTTCTAAAATTCTTCATTCTGACAAAATGTCAGAAATGTAAGTCTCACATATATTTGAAACTAACTTATGCATGCTTACAAAATATTGGTCAAGAATAGTAGTATCTTATATGGATCCCTCTTTGTTCTCTACTCTGTCCTCCCCAATTATTAAAATGATAAGGGCCTTGTTTTTTTTTTGTTTTTTTTTGTTTTTTTTGTTTTTGCGGTACGCGGGCCTCTCACTGTTGTGGCCTCTCCCGTTGCAGAGCACAGGCTCCGGACACGCAGGCTCAGCGGCCATGGCTCACGGGACCAGCCGCTCCGCAGCATGTGGGATCTTCCCGGACCGGGGCACAAACCCGTGTCCCCTGCATCGGCAGGCGGATTCTCAACAACTGCGCCACCAGGGAAGCCCAGGGCCTTGTTTTTTTACCTATGCTTCAGGCATCCAATCATCAGGAATGGGTCTGAGAATATGAATCCAACTGCTGCAACCAGTCCTTAAATACTAAAGCAGGAAGTACTCTTTACCCAAAGTGAAAAAGCAAATAAAACTTTATATTTAGAAAAATATTTCTAATTGCTTAGACTACTTTATTCAAAATTCAAAGAAAAAAGAATAAATAAAAATAAATTTATAGTTTTTAATCGACAAGTATCCCCCTTTAACAACTTTCATTCCCTCCAGTATTCACTTTTGTTTTGTTTTTTTGTTTTTTGGGGGGCCAGGTCACATGGCTTGTGGGATCTTAGTTCCCCAAACAGGGATTGAACCCGGGCCCACAGCAATGAAAGTGCAGAGTCCTAACCACTGTACCCCAGGGAACTCCCAGTATTTTCAGTATTTTTAAAAAACTTTTAAACCTATGTAACATTCATATGGTAAATCTACAAACCACCCCCATCTCCAAGCTTGCAATTCTAAAATACATAAAAAGTCATGATAAGTCCTTTACAGTTTAGACTTTAACATAGTAGAGTCATATATTTTAAAAAACTTTTATGAGTCTAAAAAGACATGAGAAAGTCAATAGCTAATGTGGTTCAGTTACTTTGAAACAATCCATTTATTACATCAAAAATATTTATAAACATATTTGCAAGGTATTACCTTTAATTCATGCTCCACCTTGCTCTCAATAGCCAATAGCAAGAAATACTAGCATTTGGACAAAGTAGAATATTCTAAGACAATTTAATTTCAAAAATAGAGGGGAAAGTAGTTTGTTTCTAAAGAACATGTTTTTAGTAGTATCACAGTATTGGTTTTGTAATAATACCAAGAATTTAAATTACCACAGAATAACCATCTCTGTTCACTACACATCCTAAAAGAGGAAAAAGAAAACTCTATCAACAAGAGCTGACTTCACTGGACTAATATGCAGCTGATATTAAAGGATGACGCAGCTCAATATATGACTCGCTATTTTAATTATAGCATATTTACACATCACACGTTAAAAACTTTCAATGACCAAAAAAAAACAAAGGAAGAGGGAAAGCATTTTAGGAGTAAACACTAACTCAAATATAAATATTACAGTACTAACCGAACATCTCTCTTATTTCAGCTCAATTTGGGGTCTCTACAAATCAATCTAAATATGCTAGGCATATAAGGAAAAGGTCAGTAGTAAAATACGGCTCTCTAACCCCCAAATTATTTTTGCCTTTGCATGACCTCTTCTTTATTACTGCAACATGAAGTAATTCTGTGATAGCTCAAACAAAGAAGAGAAATTACCATTTAAAATTGTTTGGTATTTGTCAATTACACCTCAATAAAGCAAGCAAGCAAGCAAGAAAACTGCTTCCTATACTTCCTGGTCAGATTAGCCTAAAGAGAGCACTATTGGCATGAGACTAATAACAAATAAATAAATTGGGGTTATAAGAGCATAAGGCTGAATCTGAACACTATGGACATATATACAACTGATTCTAACTTCAAATGGGTTTGTGGTATTCCAGGATCAGAGCCTGAATTAGTCCAAAATTCTTTTCACCTCGACTTCAAAGCATGTGTTCATCTACTTAGAACTTCTGAAACTTTTTCCTAGTCTTCCAGCCTCTAATACTGTACTTTTTTTTTATTATGATCCTCACTTTGAAGTAAATTCCATGATGTAATCTACCATTTTCCTAAGAAATACTAAATTCCCATTGCACACTAAATGTTCCAGACAGGAAGAACTATAGAAATTTCTAGATCAACATACTATCAAATAGATACTAAGAGGTATCATCAAAATATCCCAATGACGAGTATTTTCAACTTAGAAAAGTTAAATTATTTCCAACTTTAATAATCACATTTTAATTAAAACTTTCACAATGCTTTTGCTCCTATAGTAAGTAACCTTACCTCTTCTCTATATAATCATATTAGGAGCTTTAAAATAAATATTAAGCCACAGCAGGAGAAGGTTCAACTGTACAATATTATCAATGCTCAGATTTGAACAATATAAGGATGTTTTAAATATTTTAAGGAATACATGTAGTTTAAATAAGAAACTTTCCAACCTTAACTATAAATTCTAAAAGGAATATATATAATGAGGTATTCAGTAGCCTAGCCTTTGATAGAAATTAAATCAGTTGTCCTCACCTCATTTTGCCTTTTGAAGTGATATCTACTCGGACAGGATCAAACCTGTAAGCTGGAGAAATAACTTCCACTACATAAGATCCAGAAGGTATATCATGAACCACAAAACTCCCATCTGTCCTGGAACAATGAAATTATCATATTTAGTCACTTCTGATCAATAGCTTATTCTTTTCTTATGTTTTAAACCATCTGTTAACTCCCAAACCAACACCTCCCAAAATGACAGAGTAATTAGCAAAAAAAAACCCCAAACTGCCAAGAGTTGTCCACATTTCAGCTTCCATAATTAACACTGCATGAGTTCTGAAAATGCCCCAGACCGTTTCACAGAGACATAGAAAGTACTTCTATTCCTTCTGTGGAATAGAGATGACAGGTGACATGAGCACAGGTCCAATTCTAAAGTCATGTCTTCATTCAAGGGAATGAATAATATGTCATTCCTACAAGATTAGGGGTCCAATTTTGCAGATCCCCTCCAACAATTTAATTTAAAATGGCCTTTTTTTCCTAGTTTTAATTTGCATTTTGTTTTCTTTCCTTTGTTTCCTTTTTAGGAAAAGGTAATTAAGTACTGTTTGTTCCACCTGTTACAAATAGTTCCCATCTACCTTCCTTACTTCTTTTCAGGTATGTAGAAGTTTAAAATGTTTATGTAGTTAAAACCACCCACCTTTTCCTACTGCTTTCTTCTAAACTTCGAAAACCACCCCATCAAGAACTGATAATTTCATGTTCACAGACCAGAATTAATTTGGTCTGGTTTTGCTAATGAGAAACTGCCATTCTGAGGAAAAAGAAGTTTCTGTTTCAGGAGAACAAATGGTTCTAAAGGGATTGACTTTATCAGAGAATTGCCAGTCTCACAATAATGTTAAAATAATGCTCCTTAAATCATTAGGCTCTTTCACAGTTAAAGGAATAGTTGACTGTCACATCCACAATGTTTACTAAAATGTAAGAGGAAAAAGTTCCTTACTACTTCAAAGTACACACTAAACTGAAACAGAATTGAAGTGCAAACATCAAGTTAACTTATTCCTGAGCTGGATGTCTTCTATTTGCCCTTCAGATCATTCTCCACCCTTCTCTCTCCACAGCAGGAAGGGAAGAAAATGAGCTTAGTATACTTTCCCCCCCCACAGCTCTCTGCCTGAGAGGCCCCTAACTGGCTTTGTCAAGGGACACAGCTCCTTTCAAGGCAGTTCTTTCCTCTTTTCTAGGTTCCAGTAACCTTTACTTCCCCGCCTCCCTTCAGGCTTAGAGGTGACAATAGCCTTGAGCTTGTAAACTCTAGAGTACTGCATAATCTGGTTGTTTCCCTACACCACGACTACCCTGGTTAATCCTTTCATTAAACTTTCCTTGAATTATTCTAATTATTCAGTTTCTTGATGGGACCCTAACTTAATGAATTTCAAAACATTTTCCTAGGTCCAGAAAAAAGAGAATTGAGTTAATTCCAGCACAACACAAATAATAGCAAAACTAATGGCGTAAAGAAAAAGCAAATATATTTTTCCTCCTAAGGTAAATATTTTGCTTTAAAAGATAACATAGACATAGTATAACGAAATTTTAAAACTTGGCTTTTAAAATGTACTCTACAATACAATGACCTTGTTGGACCCTGATCTGAAAGAACAATCACATAAAACTATTCCTGAGATAAGTGGGAAAACATAAAAATGGACTGGGTATTAGATGGTATTATGGCATTATCATTTATTTTGTCAAATCGATAATGGTACTGTGTGTTTTTAAGTCCTTATCTTTCAGAGATACATAGTAGTGTTTTTACAAGTGAAATTATATTATGTTTAAGATCATCATATTTAAATATTCCAGAAAGAAATTAATGAGGTGCAGGAGATATAAAATCAAACAGTAAATTGTGATGGGTTCCTAAGCTATTCTGTTTATTTTAGTGTATGTCTGTAATTTTCCATAAGAAAAAGTTCAAAAAATTATAGTACATAATCTTACGTATAGTACATAATGCATAGCTCATAATTTCAAAAAGCTGAAAACTACCTAAATGCCCCCAAACAGAGGACTAGATAAATAAATTATGGTTTACATACACAGTGATGAGAGCAAGAAGTGGCATGGGAGTACTCAGTTGAAACTCCCCTGATCTCCATTTAGCCAAGTCCCAAGCCACCTCCAATAAGCATAGTCAAAATTGCATGTTACTTATGCATAACAGGTACAAGACAAATTACCTATCCCTCTTCCAAAAAGCTTGCCACTATAAGCTCTTCATATTAATTCTCAATTAACCTTTCTACATACAAATGAAAGAACATGAAATGGTATCAGAAGCTGCTCACAAAATAGTAAATGAAAAAAAGCAGGTTACAAAGCACTATATATTGTATATTACTATTAAAAACTTAGGTCATATGATTTCAAAGAGATACAATAAAATGTTAAGGCTTGTTATCTCTACTTTGTTTATATTTTCTTCAATAAACATATCACATACATATTATTTTCAAATAAAAATGTTTATTTTTAAAAACTGTATACTGCAGGAGAAAAAAGAGAGGTCAAATGGTTAATTATGGCTAATTTTCTAAAGCTTAATGACAGCTTTATTATTAAAAGTTCATTAATTAGGGTAAAACTTAAAGAATGCCCTAATGCCAGATTTGTAATAATACACAGCACTCTAAAAATGATTGTAAGCTTGTCACTATTTATTAATCTGAGGTTGAAATTCTCATTCAAAGGCACCTGGATACTCTGAATATTTCCAAAACAGATTTAGAATTAAATGTCCACACTTAAATTGTCTGGTTTTCAGATACCACTTGCTGGTATACAAACCTACCAGAGAAACGCTTCCTTTACCAAATGAATTTTCAGTTCAAAGTTTCACTTTCCAAGCAGCAACTGAAAGATTTAAAACATTATACTTGTGCCTAGATATCTGAAAAGCAGGCTGCTGCAGAACTGGACTGCTAATAAATCTACCACGTCTTTTAATATAGGCTCAAATCCTATTTCTACTAACAGCTAGAAAGGACAGAAGGGAGTAAGCAAGCATTGTAGTCTCACATAAATGACAACAGTGATGTCGCAAATCCCTCGATGAATTCAAGTGTAAAAAAGAACAACAATCCCACCTCCAGGCAAAAAAAGTGCTTTGATTAGGGACTTCAGGGCCCATTAATTTTAGAAGCAGCAACATTAGCCTCCCAGTCTGTGTCATCACTAGAAGCCCTGTGGGCTTTGAGAATTTCCACTTGCTTAGTATCTTTCTACACAACATGAAGCTACCAAAAGACTGAAATGAATGCAAAAAGGGCCCAGATTCCAGGGAAACCAAATGAGATGAAAAAAAAAAAAAAAAAAAAAGAATTGAGCAAAAGACAAATAAGGGGTCCATCTGTGCCCAGGGCCCAGGAGTGGTCGTCCCCATCCAGGGCCAAAATGGAGTTGAAGATAACCGACTCCACTGCTCTGGGCCTGGGACGGGCGCCAGCCAACCTCATTTCTGAGGTACGGGACCGGGAAGGGGAAAGCGTCGACTGCCTCGCAAGCTTCACCCTCGGACAGCGACGTCGTCAGGTCTTGACACTTGGCTCCCCTATGGGGAATTCCCTTCCTGCTCCCAACCCAACCGCTTTCGCGCTGCCCTCAGGATGCTCACTTAAGAAAGCCAACGTGCTCTTCTCCGTCTACCAGCACTCGGGCCGCCGAGATCCAGTCCTGGGGCTTCACACCAGGAACAACCGCACGCCCCTCAATCTTGAAGCGATCTCCGATACTGACCCCACTCCCTCCTGAGCCCTCAGAAGTAGCCCCAGACACCTCCGAGCTCTGGGCATCCCTTGAAAGCATCAGCAGAAGGAAGGAAATGAAGCCCCACACAGCGGCCGCCATGACTGCAGCTCTCGGTGGTTAGGCCGGGAGCCCCGGAAGCCCTCCCCGTCTCCCGCCGTTGCCGTCTCCGCAGGCTGATGTCGTCATCCCTGCGCGCCGGGTTCGGGCGCCAGCTGTGGGCTCAAACCCGAGCGCAGGAGTCTTAGCTAATCAACTTGCGAGGCGGAACTGTTGCGGCGAGCTCCGCGCGCTCCGGGTTGGAGTGCGGTGTGAAGAGCGCCACTTAAGGGGGCCGCCCACAAAGTGAACGTGAGGTGTGTGTTGCTGTGGCCGCCGGGGGGGCTGAGGACCTCACGCGAGTGAAAGATGATTAAAACCGAGAGGAACGAGGATCTTAAGTAGCGTTTGCAAATGAGGCCCCGACTTAGGTAGAAACAAGTCCACAAGAGAGCGTTTAAAAAGCTTCTAGATTCCCCAAGACGTATAAAATGAAAAGGCTCCCGCTTGTGTGTTTGAAGGAGATACCATCTCTGCATAGAAAAATAGCTGGAAAAATACGTAAACTGTTTACTAAGGGCTCCGTCTGGTGAAAAGGGAAAGAGTTGGAGGACATTTATCTGCATTTATTTATCTATAATCCACCATTCGTCCAGTTTTGAATGCTTTACCGTGATAACAGATGAGTGGGGGGAACCTGCCAATGTTGATCATGAGGGCTAAGCCAAGATTTCAGAGATCTGCTCCAATGGCTTGCCCAGGGTTTCTGTTGGCCTTAGACATTGCCACTCTTAAGAGTTAGCCTCCCAGAGAGGAGTAACCAAAAATTGAAAAAAGATACAAGAGCCGAGGACTCTGAACCCCTGGCGTGGGGTAGTGACGCAGCCCCCGGGGACCACCCCATACTCTCTTCTGAACTTTGGCATCTGCTGCTTAGGGGTATTTGCCCCGAGTCTTCTGAAGATGGCCATTTCTTCACATTTAATCTTTGGAAGGAGCAGGGATGCTCTAAAAAGATCATGTGCTACAACCCTCCCCATCAACACCAATCGTCAAAACTAGGCTAAATTATAAAGTTAAATTTCACTTTTCTAAAATGATACAAATATACAGAAATAGAAATAGCTTCATTCCAAATTTTTCTCATTTTCTTTCACATACTTTTGGTGACACTGCTTTGCTGGTGTCTAAGGCACATGTTCAGTTTGACTAACAGGTCATCAGCGTTAGTCTTAATACTCCAGGTAGAAGCTGGGAAGTTTACTTTTTCTGTGGGGCAAATGGTGGGAGAGGACCAGCAGCAGCACACAGCAACTGAACCCTCTGTATCCCCATTTCTGCCTTTCTCTTTCTGCCCCTACCTTATAGTCATTCTAATGCAAAAGTATCCACTGATTTGACCCCTCAATTGCCAGGCTTATACCTCCCCAGAGGCATTAGATGGAGGAGAGAAGCCTAAGTAATGTTTTCAGGTGGTGTGAAATTCTGTTATCTCTCGTGTCTTCCAGGTAAACCACAGGAATTGCATAGATATTCAACTCCAAATTATACAGTTATTCCATAAAATAGCCCTTGGACTCGTGCCTTATGAAAGAAACTATAATTATAATGAAATATTTTAGAAAACTTTGGTACTGGACTTGCTCTGTTTGCCCAGTCAAATCCACTTTCTACCCTTCACTCTGCTTTGTGCCCTGGAAGGCTGGACCTTGAAGGATTGCAAAAGCTTGGTTCCTTTGCCCTCTGAGTGCTTCCAGTTGGGTTCAGCCAATAGGAAGTATGAGTAGGACATCCCTTTTAGTTTCCCTTACCAGTGCCCATACTTCCAAGAAAGTTTAATGAAGGGATAATTTACAATCACCATTTAAGTCTCCCATCTATTTTCTCAAAGGTCCTGACTTATGTGGATTTCAGGCAGACCTAGTTATCTTAATTATGGAAAATATTGTTAAAGTGAGAGGAGATCAGTTTATCATTCAGGATTTTGGCTTTCTCTCTCTTCCTTTTTTGCTCCCTGGTTCTTGGCTTCTTCATATCATGGCCACAAGGGGGTGAGCAAGGATAGGGACAGAGACAACACTCAAAAAAAAACCACACAAGGAATTTTTATAAATGTTGGATTATACCAAGAGAGGTTGACTCTGGGTTTTACAGGTAATCTTTCTTTTCTTGTTCAAAGAGTTATGTGTCTGATTTTTTGAAATGTTTTTATATATTATAAATATATATATAAATTATAAATTATTAAATTTTATAAACATATTATAAATATATAAATTATTAAAATATAAAGCTATTTTTTAAAATAAAAGAAGCTAAAACTGCTAAATTATATATATATAATAGAATTTACTTTGAACTCTTAAAATTTGAATCAGCCAAAAAACAGTTGCCATTCTTTTTTTATTTAATTTTTTTTTTTTAAACCCACATTTGTTTATTTATTTATTTTTGGCTGTGTTGGGTCTTCATTTCTGTGCGAGGGCTTCCTCTAGTTGTGGCAAACGGGGCTCACTCTTCATTGCGGTGCGCAGGCCTCTCACTATCACGGCCTCTCTTGTTGCTGGAGCACAGGCTCCAGACACGCAGGCTCGGTAGTTGTGGCTCACGGGCCTAGTTGCTCCGCGGCATGTGGGATCCTCCCAGACCAGGGCTCGAACCTGTGTCCCTCGCACCAGCAGGCAGACTCTCAACCGCTGCGCCACCAGGGAAGCCCCAGTTGCCA
Organism: Kogia breviceps; assembly: GCF_026419965.1. Lineage (NCBI taxonomy): Eukaryota > Metazoa > Chordata > Mammalia > Artiodactyla > Physeteridae > Kogia > Kogia breviceps. Next base: position 77,319,153 of record NC_081312.1, on the reverse strand, counting down.
TTCTTATCTAGAGTTTTGATGATCACTTAAAGTGGCATCTTTGGTGATGATTTTGATCTTTTTTCCCCATCTCAGTATTCTGCTTGTCAGCATCTCTCAGTGTCATGGTGCTTTTCAAACTATTCTTCACACTTTGGCTGTCATAATAGGTTATAAGGTGTGACTACAAAGTAATGGGGATGATACCCTTAGCAGCTTTGCTTATATTTAAGTCAGTGGGTTTATTTTTAAAAATAGAGTAATACTACCTGAATGTTTGGGAAACTTTAGCTGTGCTAATCCCCAAATACCCTGCTACTTACTTTAAGTGATTTTTGCCCTTTGAGTTTTCAAACCTCATTTACTTCAAGTAGATTAGCTAATCTTTTTCACTCAAGTAAACTGGAGCCAATTCTCTTGATATTTAAAAATGCCTATCATCCACTAAGACCCGAGGTTTGGCTTTCTCAAGTTCCCTATGGAGACCTTCTGAAATGGACTTAGATGGAGTTCAAGAGGCATCTAACTTCCCTTAATGTCCTACAAAAGTAAATTACAATGGAAAGATTTCACTTTTCTTGTTTTACCGTAAATTCTCATCCCTTCCACCAAATTCTATGAAAAAATAAGTAAAATAAAGTAGGGAAGTGTGAAGATATGCTAAACAACTTATAAACATGAGGAGAAAACAATCATCTTTGATATTAAGCAAAGGCAAAGAGGCAAAAATTTAAACATCCCATGGATGTTCTAGCAAAAGTGTTTTGTCAATGCTAAAATATACATACTGCTAGTTAGTGTATTTGAACAATAGTGAAAAAGAAGCCAAAGTGATGCTAAACAACTTATAAACATGAGGAGAAAACAATCATATTTGATATTAAGCAAAGGCAAAGAGGCAAAAATTTAAACATCCCATGGATGTTCTAGCAAAAGTGTTTTGTCAATGCTAAAATATACATACTGCTAGTTAGTGTATTTGAACAATAGTGAAAAAGAAGCCAAAGTGTTAGAATAAAGGTGTTATGTAACACTTACTGCCCTTACAGAAAGTGCCCAAAAGCACTTACTGTGCTTTTGGGTTCTTCAGGCCCGGTGGACCCACTTCCCACTGGCTTGTGGCTGCAGTGTAGGAATGTTCAATGCACCACAGGAACCAAGGCTAAGGGATTGGCTCCAAGACCAGTCACAGTACCTGAGAAGTAACGGTAATTGAACTCTAGGCTCAAACAAGTCATCCCAAATTCCTCCTCGTGCCTTCTCTGTGTTGTCTGCCTCACATGCCAGCCCTTACAAAACAGTTAGCCCTCTACTCTTACATCTGTGCATAATAAGCCTGAAAGTTGGATAGTCTTCATGCCTTAATTTGAGTCTAACTGCCTTTTAAAAAATAATTGTGGTAAAATACAAATAATATAAAAGTTACCAACTTAACCATTTTTTTAAAATTAATTAATTTATTTATTTTTGGCTGCATTGGGTCTTCGTTGCGGTACGCGGGCTTCTCATTGCAGTGGCTTCTCTTGTTGCGGAGCATGGGCTCTAGGCACGCAGGCTTCAGTAGTTGTGGCACATGGGCTCAGTAGTTGTGGCTCGCAGGCTCTAAAGCACAGGCTCAGTAGTTGTGGTGCACGGGCTTAGTTGCTCCGCGGCATGTGGGATCTTCCTGGACCAGGGCTCAAACCCATGTCCCCTGCATTGGCAGGTGGATTCTTAACCACTTCACCACTGCGGAAGTCCATCGTAACCATTTTTAAGTGTACAGTTCAGTAGTGTTGTGTATTATTTACATTGTTGTGCAACCAATCTCCAGAACTTTTTGAACATGCAAATCAAACTCTATACCCATCAAATAATTCCCCACTTTCTCCAGGCCCAAGCCTCTGGAACCACCATTTTACCTTCAGTTTCTATGAATTTGACTACTCTAGATAGCTCACGTAAGTGAAATCATACAGTATGTGTATTTTGTGACTGGTTTATTTTACATAGTATAATGTCTTCAAGGTTCATCCTATTGTAGTATGTCATAGTTTTCTTCCTTTTTAAGACTGAATAATATTCCATTGTATTTATATACTACATTTCTTTTTAATCCAACTGTTGATGGACTTTTGGATTGCTTCCACCTTTTGGCTATTGTGAATAGTGGTGTTATGAACATGGTTGTACAAATATGTATTCAAGTCCCTGCTTTCACTTCTTCTGAGTACATACCCAGAAGTAGGATTGCTGGATTATACGGTAATTATACGTTTAATTTTTTGAGTAAGCACAATACTGTTTTTCCTAGCAGCTGCATCATTTTACATTCCCATTAGCAATGCACAAAAGTTCCAGTTTCTCTGCATCCTTCACAACACTTACTTTCTGTTTTGTTGTTGTTGTTTTAATCCTAGTGGATGAAAAGCAGTATCTCACTGTGGTTTTGAGTTGACTAGTGCTATGGTCTGAATGTTAATGTCACCTCAAAATTCATATGTTGAAATCCTAACTCCCAAAGGTGATGGTATTAGGAGGTGGGGCCTTTGGGAGGTGATCTGGCCATGAGGATAGAGCCATCATGAATGGGATTAGTGTACTTATAACAGACACCCCACAGAGATCTCTAACCCTTCCCCTCATGTGAAGACTCAGTGAGAAGATGGCCAATCTATGAACCAGGAAGCAGGACTGCCTCAGAGCAAGACCATGCTGGTGCCTTGATCTTGGACTAACCAATCTCCAGAACTGTGAGAAATAAATTTCTGTTGTTTATAAGCTACCCAGTCTGTGCAACTTTGTTATAGCAGGACTAAGACAACTAGTGATGTTGAGTATCTTTTCAAGTGCTTATTAGCCATCTGCATATCTTCTCTGGAGAAAAGTTTTTTCAAATCCCTTGCCCATTTTTCAAGAGACTTGTTCTTTTGTTGTTGAGTTGTAGGAGTTCTTCATATAACTGGATATTAACTCCTTATCAGATATATGACTTACAAATATTTTCTCCCATTCCATGAGTTGCCTTTTCATTCTGTTGATAGTGTCCTTTGATGTATTACAAAAGATTTTAATTTAGATGTGGTCCAATTTGTTTATTTTTACTTTCGTCTTGGTGTTATCTCTAAGAAACCGTTGCCTAATCCAATGTCATGAAGCTTTTTCCTTGTGTTTTCTTCTAAGAGTTTTATAGTTTTATTACTGTCTTTTTGACCATCTTCCACATTTTTTGGATGATTTCTTTGCTTCTTGTAAAATCTAAACTACTCATTTTTGATGGGTAGAGCTGTTGATTAAGAATTTTTTTTTAACTCAATTGTATTACTTTTGGAGAAGTCCTCCCTATTAGAATGCAGAATATTTCCTAGGTACAGAGTCTTCTAAAACTGACAGTGCTTCTCAATTTTCCCATGCATACATATCACCTGAGGATTTGTAAAATGCACATTCTGATTAGCAAGTCCTGGGTAGGGCCTAAGTTGCTGTCCTATGGACTACACTTTGAGTAGGAAGGTGTGAGGGAGAGCTGTGATCATCAAAGTATGGCCCTCTGTTCTTGGGTTGTCTATGACAATCTTCCAATTCAGATGCTGAAGTACAAGTTCTTTCTTTAATTCTTATCATGTGACAAGCAGCTCCGTAGAATTTCATATAGCATTAATTGCTATATTTTGTGAGTTATTAAGATCCATTAAAATGTGGATCCATGAGCAACATTAGCAGAGTATTAGACTTTACAACAGAGCCTTATCATGAGTTTAGGGGACCCTAGGCACTCTTGCCTTTGTAGACCCCCTTCCTCCATAAAAAAATTTTAAATTCTATTTTATGACTGCATTGGTATAAAGACAGATATAATCCAGGAAGTGTCATTATTGTGGATTCATTATTGTTTTATTTATTTTCTTCTATTTTAAAAGATATTAAGGGCTTCCCTGGTGGCGCAGTGGTTGAGAGTCCGCCTGCCGATGCAGAGGACGCGGGTTCGTGCCCCGGTCCGGGAGGATCCCACATGCCGCGGAGCGGCAGGGCCCGTGAGCCATGGCCGCTGAGCCTGTGCATCCGGAGCCTGTGCTCCGCAACGGGAGAGGCCACAACAGTGAGAGGCCCGCGTACAGGAAAAAAAAAAAAAAAGATATTAAGACCTTTGTGGGCTCTTAAGAGTATCCTGGGCCCTAGGCACTGTGTCTACTGTGTCTAATACATGAGTTGGCCTTGGTTTACCATAGATTCTAAATTAGAATTCCATGAGGAAGACTGGCAGACATACAATACTTGGCAGATTGTTGAGCTCCCACAATTAATGAGCAGAGGCAGAGAGTTGGAATTCCTACGATTTTCAGACGGGATGCTGTCTGAAACACATTAGCAGTGCTGTGCGTTCGTCATAATTTTCAATTGTTGCTCATCCTTTTTGCTTATAATAAATTACTATTAGTATAGTTTATCTGTTAGTGTGGGAATTAACCCTAGAAAGTTTAATGATACAAATCGATATATTTTTGCCTATAATTTTCCAAAAATCAGACTTTAAGATAAGATACATGTTATTATAGTTCAAATGTCGTTCAGTCCCTTTTGGCTAAACAGGTGTATAGTTTCCCACGATATAATTTTCGGTTGTCAGAGCTTGTCCATAAGTTCATATTCTTCTCTTATAAAATAAATACAAGTGACAAAATGGTTTTTCTTGTACTTTGTTTTACATCTGAAGAATCAACTTGAATGTTGAAAATGTCACCAATGATGGTAGGAGTCTAGAGAGAACCAGATGCTAAAAAGGTGGTGGCAAAATATCTTGAATAGGTTGGTTAAAAGTGATGAAAAGAGATCACAATAATTTCAGGAAAGAAGATCCATGATAGAAGCACAAAAGTCTGGACGCATCAGGGGAGATAGAGGAGAATGCTGGCCTCTCACTCTGGCCCCAGGAAAAGGATATTGGAGAAGGGACTGTCTCTTGGACACAGTTAACCTTTACCATAAATTGTAATTGAACTGCAGATTTTCTATGCTAGTATATGCTAATATAGAGTGTTGTTTCCATCTGTGATTAGTGTATTAAAGTTTCTTTCACCCTGGCCAGCCCATCTGAATGGTCATATTAGTAACTAACATTTGTCTTGCTTATCTCCTAAAATTTGGACCTTATATCCAAGAGTACCTACAGCAAGGAAGTCCTAGGAAAATGTCTTTTCCCAACACTGACCTAACTTACTATCTTAGCTTCTACCTGTATTTGACTCTCATTGAGTCCAGACCATTAAAAGTTAACGTTGGTGGCAACTGCACCACTGGTTAGTGACACATTCGCTGTTTTTCTCTTGGGCTCCAGATCAAGTTCTGGTCTGTGGGAAAAGATGGTGAAAAGGAAACATATATCTCAAAGAAGGAATGTTAGAACCAGAAGTTCTTGGTCAGTGAGGACACAAATGTTCTTCTTTTGAGCTTCAAAGGAACAAATAAATCATAGGAACTTGATTTACAGTATATTTCTCATTTAGAAGAGACATGTTAACAACTCCCAGGTTTTTCGAAGGTTCTGAACAACTCACAGAGAAAGTAAACAACGTGTTAAACTTTAAATCTGGCTACTACATCTAATATATCATGCTAATAACATTAACATAAAATGGAACACTTAGAATGCTTTAACAAAATGTAAGATCACATTCCTTTTCCTGTCATATGGGCCTCTATATTTAAATACCCCCAATACAAACTACTATATATAAAATAGATAACCAACAAGGACCTACTGTATAGCACAGAGAACTATACTCATTATTTTGTAATAACCTATATGGGAAAAGAATCTGAAAAATATATATATATGTGTGTATATATATATGTATATATTTAACTGAATCACTTTGCTGTATACCTAAAACTAATACAACATTGTAAATCAACTATACTTCAATAAATAAATACCCATATATAGAATTACTAAAATTTATTTTTTAAAAAACCAATATGAATCAATGAATGTAATGAGTCCTATAATTCTAAGTGTAACTCTACAGAAAATAGTGTGACAGATGATGACCTGACCATGGAACAAACACAGTCTCAGAGAGGCATCCTGTGAACTTACAGAAAATAGCAATCAGGGAGTGACTTTCTTGACCAAAGGTTTTGTTTTGGCTGATTTGGTTTGATTAAGAAGTTCTGATAAGGGGGTTAGAACTAGGACCAATGTAGGAAGCTCTAGAGAAATCGATTTCACTTCATTATAGGGAAAAATTGTCTAAGTCAGACAGAACAGGCTGTTCCCAGGAAGAACCAGCTACCTAGCAGAAATAAGCCACTTAGCCACTTGGTGGAGATGCTATAAAGGAGAATCCAAGTAACATATGGCTGTACACGATGGCTTTAATCTTGGGATTTTGTGATTCTTTATTTGGAGTCTGAACAGTTGTTGTTTTAAACTGCTTGAGATTTTATTAATAGTGGTTACAGGAAATATCTTTCACATACCAAGTGAAAAAGACTCAACACATACAAAACAGAGTGCTAGTTATTATCACTAATAAACAATCAGGAAAAAAGAAAACAGGAAAAAAGAAGAATGAGATGACAATCAGTTCCATTATGATAGGTCATAACATAGACATTGCCAATTAACAATTATTATCTGAATTTAGACAGGATGATGGTTTGGAATTCATGAGTTATAATTTAGCCATTCCCAAACTACTGTGAGGCCCTAAGTAAATTTACAAACTTGAGAATTATCATTCCTAAAAAAATCTTCCCACTGTTCACAAACATCAGTGATTTTCAAACTTCTATGTGTGTCAGAATCACTTGGGAAGCTTATTAAACAACAGATGCCTAGTCCCTACCCACAGAGATTCTGACTCAGTGGGTCTGGGATGGGACCCTGGGTATTTTCATGTTTGCAATCTCCCCAGGTGGTTCTGATGCACCTCAAGTTTGAGAGCTGCTGACCTATCTCAGGAGAAAGCATTTGCATTAAGTAAGTAGTCTAGTAAAGCTCTTAGACAACAAAGTATAATATAAATGCTGAGCTTTATTCTTTTAAGCAGAATGCTTCCTATGCAGCTACTAATTATTAGCAAATTTTCAGAAGCAGAAATTATTATGTCCATATATCAGGATACTAATTTCTCTCCAGCTCCAACTCAACACTTACAACACCATAGGGGTGCTTCCCTGGTGGCGCAGTGGTTAAGAATCCACCTGCCAATGCAGGGGATACGGGTTCGAGCCCTGGTCCGGGAAGATCCCACATGCCGCGAAGCAACTAAGCCCACACACCACAACTACTGAGCCTGCGGTCTAGAGCCCGTGAACCACAACTACTGAGCCCATGTGCCACAACTACTGAAGCCCGCACGCCTAGAGCCCGTGCTCTGCAACAACAGAAGCCACCGCAATGAGAAGCCCGCGCACCACAACGAAGAGTAGCCCCCGCTCGCCACAACTAGAGAAAGCCTGCGCGCAGCAAAGACGACCCAATGCAGCCAAAAATAATAATAAGTTAAAAACAAACAAACACTTTAGGGGTTAAAAATGCACACACAAGCTTTACAGTCAAAGTAGGGACTGGGTATTGGCTGTCAATTACGAACAGTGAGACCTTGGTAGAGTGGCTTCACTTTGCTGAGTCTCAATTTCTTCATGTGGAAAAAACAGGGATTAGAGTACTTGTCTCACAGTGTTGTTACGAAGATTAAAATGAGATAATGGAAGTGAGGTGTTTATCACAGCTACTCAATAAATGGAAGTACTGTTATTATTATGATGACAAATCCTAGATGATTTCAGTGTGACCTTGCTGTGATTAATGCAGGATAAGAAATAGAATCAATTTAATGAGCTTTCTGTGACCATATATTTGTTCCAGGGAAGGGTGAAACATACATGTGTTTCCATTATACACAGTACAATCAAATGTTTTATCTATATTAAAGTAATTTTATCAGATCCCTTCCATTCTTCACTTGTTTATATCAATTAGAAATAAACTCCCCTATAGTAACATAAGGAGATCACTTTACAGAAAGAAATTAATATCCTAAAATGGCCACCTGTGTGATATTCTAGACCACACAGCAGACACAAGCTATGGAAATCCAAGATTTGGAAGACTAATTTTATTTCCCAGACCAAAGTTCTCCCTCAAAACCAGAATGTTTTTTTAAAAATTAAGCATTTAATTTCTTTTTAAAATTGAAGTATAGTTGACTTACAATATTATATTACTTTCAAGTGTACAACATAGTGATTCAATATTTTTATAGATTCAGAATGCTTTTCTAAAACAAAAAATAAACTAATCTTACAGTGGTGAGAGGCTTATGTCCTAATTCTAGACAGAAAACTGATAACAGTAATCAGCAAACAGCATTAATCATTGTTCTTTCAGCTGGAGTACTTTGACCCATAACATTAAAATGAATATGAACAATTTTCAGACAGTCTTCAGCAACTAGATTTCCAATAGAGCAGTTCACTTCCCCTATCCCAGACTTACCCAACTCTGGTTCTCAAAGGTCCCCAATCTTTTTCTAAAAGAACACCTTTTCATTTCCAGACACTATGATTTTGCATGGGTAGGAGTGGGCGTGAGGTGAGGCCAGAAAAGGCCCAGGAGCTAACAGTGAAGTCCCTGAACATAGGTAGATAGTGCTGACAATAAAATTACTGAGCTCCCTGCTCCCATCCCTGTGTGGAAACCAGTCAGAGGAGAAATAGATAGGGTGGGACCAACAACATTCGTGCCTGATCTACTAGTAGAAATACGGATGAGCTGCTGGAGGTCCCCTGGGTTTTATCGTAATTATCAGCACACAGCTATCAAACAATGAAACTGTAAAGGGTACTGTGCTGGGTACCTTATTGAGCAAGCACTTTACATTAATTCTGCAACAAAATATACAGTCTTACAATTAACGATCCATGTGTTAGGCAGCAAATCCCAACGGCAGTAACAGAGGAGGGTTTGCAGATGTGTTCATGACAACATGGCAGGGTCCTGTTACAGGAATTCTATTACTGAATGAATTGTCCCCGATAGGAAAACAGGTGCAAGTTGGCGGCTAGGCGGCTACAGCCAAGAAGAATGGATGACTGATAAGTACAGATACCTGGATCTTATCTGAATATTCTGGTTCAGTAAAAACACCCAGTAGCCCTTTGTTCCTTTGTGTACTCATTTAGTCAACAGATTTTTATTGAACACTTCTTATTTAGGATGCATGGAGCTGGTTGCTGAGGATGCAATGGTGAGTTAAACAGACTGATACTACCTAAGAGCTACTGACAAGAAAGTAAATAAAATGCAGTATTGCCAATCATATCAATATTTATGTACCATGGTAGGAGCAGGGCAGAATACCCTCCGAGCAAACAGAGGATCACCTGACATAAACAAAAATTGGGGGAATTCCCTAGTGGTCCAGTGGTTAGGACTCTGTGCTTTCACTGCTGAGGGCCTGGGTTCAATCCCTGGTCAGGGAACTAAGATCCCCCAAGCCACAAGGCGCAAACAAACAAACAAAAAAATGTGAAGAGTAAGCTAAGAAGCAGAGATTCAAGGAAGGGTTATTTTTAGAGGAGGTGGAGAGGGTGGTTGGAGGGAAAAAAACAGAGAGGGAGGGAGGAGTGTTCTTGGCTGAAGGAACAGCAAGTTTGAAAGCTTGGAATTGAATTTGCAGGGTGTGTCAGATGAACTAGCTGAAGAAAACACTGGCCCCCAGTGGGCGTATGATGTCAAGATGAGATGAGGCTGGAGATGAAAGCAAAGCCAAGAACATGAGGGACATAGTAAGCCAAAGTATTTTATCCTGAGGCAATGGACAACTATGAAGTATTTCAAATCTTGATATTCTTGCATGTTAGAAAGATCCCTCCAGCTATTTGCTCAAAAGATAAGGGAGAAGATTTAGTACTTTCCTTTATCTCCTCCCTCAAAGACAACTTGCCAAATAGGTTCATAAAGTTTTACCTTAGTATTTTCAAATTTAGTAAAACCATGTGAAGGTGCCAGGAAGGTCCAGTGAGGTCAGTTGCAGCGTTGAGTTGAAGTGATTAAATCTGAGCAGATTCTCAGCCAGACTGAAGGGGGTTAGGCATTTTTGTTTCCACTGTAGCTGCTGATGCTTTCACTCCTTACCTTTCTCAAGCCCATCTATCCCAATCAACTGTAAAATATGAAGAACACAGCGGTTTGGTTGACATCAGTAACAAAACTATTCCAATTAGCACATAAAGAATTTCTATCCATAGTAAGTTGATAAAGGTTTCATCTGAACAAATTTTGTATTTGGTATGTACTGCTTGAAATTGCCAATTTGAGTACAGAGACCATGTTTCCCAGATTCCTTCAAACTAAAGTAATCGAACCCTATGGGGCCTTCCCGGGAAAGATGCTTCCATGTCCTCTGCCTGCCTCTTGTTAGTAGAAAAACTTTAGACTCCTAGGCCTTCCCTGAGTTCCAAAGAGCAAATTTAATCAGAGAATTGAGAAAATGCAGAAACAAAGGAAAACAGTCAAATAAGGCAAAATAATATTTAAGCCATTAAACAAAGTCAAGGACCTTTAGTTCCTCCTCAAGGGCTATGGATAATATTCTGAGCCATATCCTTAAGCTAATATTTTGCGAATACTGAAAACCCCACGAGGTGGAAAAAGTTAACTGCATGCTGACCACAAGAACGTAGACCCCAGACCGGTTGGAACTAGAAGGTTGATAATGTTGACTCCCATCTACCTCACCACCAACCAATCAGAAGAATGTCCACAAGCTGGTCACACATCCTGCAACCTTCTCCCTCACCCTGTCTCTAAAAACCTTTCCCTGAAAGCCATCAGGGAGTTTGGGCCTTTGGAGCACAAGCTGCCTGTACTCCTTGCTTGGCCTTGCAATAAAATGCTGCACTTTCCTTCACCACAATCTGGTGTCAGTAAATTGGCTGTACTGCACATGCGTGAGCAGACCCAAGTTTGACTCAGTAACAAAATGATAATTGCTGTCCTTGAAGTGTAAATGATAGATTCCTGGGCTTTTCATGGTGCTCTGTGGTACTCCCGACTTAGGCTACTATCCTTTACTTTTCTGAAAGAGCAGGTCACATGGAAAACCTAAGACAGAGGTTGGCAGAAGGCTGCCTACTGCAACATGAGAATGTTCTAGGCTTAATTTTCATTCTGCCATCTTAGGGAGAGATACACATTAACAACTTATTTCTTATGTTAAAATCTTAGGTAGAAACAAACAAACAAAAACAACAAAGCACAAAATGATTGCAAGCTTCTTTTAGAGAGGCTTCTGGTATCATTCCATTTCTTCTTTGTACTTAGCTCTAATACTCAAATTAAGAAATCCTAATTTGTAGTATTTTCTAATTTTTGTGGTATAAATACTCTCACCATGACCAATGACAATTATTATGTCATGCCACTGAAGGGCAGGTGGAGTTGGGATGTGCACAACTGGCTATTCCAGAAGTTGGTACAAGCTGGTTGCAGCATACCATTGCATGTGATCACAGTTGAGCCATACCAACCAACTCAAGACTCCCACTTATGATCCAGTCATGGTTAGAGTACATATGATCTGTTCCTGCTGTGCCCTGCCCAGATTCCTGACTCCCGAAATTGTGAGCATAATAAAATAGTTTTGTTTTAAGCCACTAAGTGTGTTTTTTTTAAACAGCTTTATTTGAGATCTAATTCACATACTATATAAATTCACCCATTTAAATTGTACAATTCAGTGGCTTTTAACATATTCATAGAGTTGTGTCCATCAGCATAATCAATTTTAGAACATTTTCATTACCACTCCCCCCCAATCCTTCCTCTTTAGCTATCATTTCCCAATCCTTCCCCAAACCCCTTCCCTAGGAAACCAATAATCTATTTTCTGTCTCTATTGATTTGCCTGTTCTGGACATTTCATACAAATGGGATAATACAATGTGGCCTTTTGTGACTGGCTTAATTTACTTAGCATAATATTTTCAAGGTTCATCGATGTTGTAGCAAATATCAGTGTGCCATTTTTTTATTATCAAATAATATTCCATTATATGGATATACCACATTTTATTTATTCATTTATTAGTTGATGAGCATTTGGATTGTTTACACTTTATCTTAGTCCATCCAGGCTGTTATAACTCGTAAATTAGGAGCCTTATTTTCGTTTTGTGACCCTTACTATACAGTGTCCTAGTTAGAGACAGAATGAATGATAAAACGACTTTCCATATTACTCTTTACAGATTTTCTGCTTTATGGCTATTGAATAATGAATATGTTTCACATACACAATGAATGTACAATGAGACAAATTATCTAAATTAAACTGGTAAAAACAAAGTACTTTAGATATAATAGCAACATAATTGTTCCTTTTCTCTGCCTTAATGCACAGGCTTATTAGAGTTATTTTAGCATCAATTTTCTTAAATAGTTTTGCTTATATTTATTAGGGTATTGGTAGATTATAATTTAGCCACAGATTAGACCTGATCTTGCCAATTTTGATGCAAAGGAGGTTTTGATATCTACTAAAACCTCCATAGTTAAGGAAAAATATAAGCAGGAACACCTTTGATTTCTTGCTATATTTAGCACAATAAATTTTAAATGGAAATTTTCTTGCTCCACTCATAACTGAAAAGGCATAGCACCATGCGAAAATGATGTTGTGTAGTGCTGCAGTAGCAGAGAGACATGGTTAAAAGTATACATAACAGGTATGAACACCCAGATATATTTTAGATATTAGAGAGAAATGACTGCTATTAAGAACAACTGAAACAGCAGAAACTGATCAAAACATCTGTAATTAATATGTATCATAAAAATATTAGATACATATTTTGGGAGAATAAAACATTCTTTGAAGAATCACAAAATTCACATATGTCAAGGATGACAGTAATACCTAATTAAATGCCATATTCAAATGTCAAATTTTGCTTAGACTGCCCCACCTCCACTTCTTTTCCCCACCTCTTTTCTCTTACTATTTTAGGAGAGGAAAATAGCTCTATGGTTAAGAGCAAAGACGCTAGAGTGTAGTTGCCTGCTTTGCTACTTATAAGCTGTGTAGTTTTGGGCAAGTCAGTTAAATTCTCTGTACCTCCATTTCCTGATAAGGACAATTATAGAACCTACCATATGGTGGCTGTGAGGACAAAATGAGTTAATATCAATACATGTTAAGTGCTCAGATCACTGCTTGGCACACAGTTAGTATTCAGTAAGCATCAGATATCATGATGTCCAGAAACTTTTTCTTCTGAGGGCCTTCAATTAAAACAAGGGCTTCTAAAAAGGGTGAAATATTTGTGTTCCTTAGCATTATCACTTCTGATCTTCAATAAGACATACATATGCACAATATCAACAAGAAGTCAAATGATTAGAAAAATGTTTATTAAGGTAAAGCTGCAAGGGACTTCTCTGGTGGCACAGTGGTTAAGAATCTGCCTGCTAATGCAGGGGCCACAGGTTCGAGCCCTGGTCCGGGAAGATCCCACATGCCACGGAGCAACTAATCCCTTGCACCACAACTACTGAGCCTGTGCTCTAGAGCCCGCGAGCCACAACTACTGAGCCCGCGTGCCACAGCTACAGAAGCCCGTGCGCCTAGAGCCCATGCTCCTCAAGAAGAGAAGCCACTGCAATGAGAAGCCCACGCACCACAACAAAGAGTAGCCCCCTCTCACCCCAACTAGAGAAAGCCCACACACAGCAACGGAAACACAACACAGTCCCTAAAAGGGCTGAGGGGATCACAAACTGAATCAAGTGACTCAGCAAATCCTGTTAGAAGGCAATGCATTTATTGAGTACTCTTCCAAATAAAGTGTTGTAATATATCTATAAATACAGAAACTTAAAACTTAAAAATAATCAGCTAGCTGTTGTGTATTTATTGAGATCTTTAATATCTTAATATACAAAAAATGGGAAGATCAGGCTACAGTGAAGGAGCTAAGCTTATTAAGGATTAAGGATTTAGCTCATTTTCTGGCACAGCATTCAGAAATTTTTTTTTTAAAGTCTCAGTTGATATAAAACGGTGTGTAAATCTGCCTTTCCAAACCAAATCTGACATAGCTCTATCAAGATACTCTTTCTCTGTGGAGCCAAAGCAGAAGTTGTACAGCATGCTGAGGACTAATTGTCATGGACCGGAGTTAATTATTATTTTGGGTATTGAGCTAAAGTCAGACCCATTTCTCCTAATCCACATAAATGAAAACGACTTCACCTGATAACCTCTCTGAGCCTGTTTTCAAGTGTTTAAAACTCAGGGTCCCCTGATCCTAATCCAGTACTCTTTCCCCTCTGTCACACCACTTGTGACTCTGCATGTGCTAAGAAACAGCTTCCTTCTGAATCCTTAAAAGGAAAAACTCAAATTCCCCAGAACATAAGCAACTTTGGAATGAAAAGTTCACCAATTTCGTTTGAGATAGTTCAGGGAATGTATATATTTCAGGCTAACCACACCCCTACAGAGGGAGTGCTTTTGGCATATGGCTTCATCTTGTGCATTAGGAATGCAATCTGCAGTCAATGCATAACCACTGTACAATGCCAGTTTCACGAGGCAATGGTATTTTAGCTAAAATAGTTATCTCAGGGAGGAGGTGAGTTGTTGGTGTACTTAAAGGCAATGATTTTACCTAATTTATACATCATTTTCTATAAAAGATAATGGCATGACAAACCCAAAGGAGAGCTACAGTTTTGCTTTTACAAACCATTTATAATTAAAATGGGACTATTCTCTGAAGAGCCAAAAGTAGCCATTTAGAAAGAATGTTGATACAACAATTCAGGAAAGAAAAAGTGAAAAAGAGATACTTAGAATTTACCAAGCAGCCATTTACTCAGATGATACAGGACACAAGCACTGAGGGCACATGGAGCCTAGCAATTTACAATCTAAATGAATATGAACAAGGATGTCCATGACATGTGGGAAAAAAAATTAAAAAGCAAAATATCAAAAAGGAAGGTGAAAATAATCTTTATTTTTAGCAAAAATTTGAATTAGTTTAAGGGCGCATTCTCCTCAGCTTCAAAAGGTATTAATGGTTAAATGAGACGATTATTGTTAACTATAGGCACTATGTTGTACAGACCTCTAGAACTTATTAATCTTGTATAACTGTAACTTTACACTCTTTGAACAACTATTCTCTATTTCCCCCCTCCCCCCATGCCCTGGTAACCATCATTATTTTCTTCTTAAGTTTGGTTATTTTAAATACCTCATAGAAGTGGCATCATGTAGTATTTGTCTTTCTGAGAATGAGTTATTTCACCTAGCATGTCTTCAGGTCCAACCATGTTGTTGCAAATGGTAGGATTTTCTTTTTTAAGGCTGAGTAATAATTTTATTGTATGTATACAGCAAATTCATCTGTCAGTGCACATTTGGGTTGTTTCCTTATCTTGGCTATTGTGAATAATGCTGTACTGTGCACTTCAAATTTTTAAAATTAATTAATTAATTAAATTTTGGTTGTGTTGGGTCTTCATTGCTGCACACGGGCTTTCTCTAGTTGTGCCAAGTGGGGGCTACACTTTGTTGCGGTGCACTGGCTTCTCATTGTGGTGGCTTCTCTGGTTGCGGAGCACGGGCTCTAGGCACACTGGCTTCAGTAGTTGCAGCACGCTGGCTCAGTAGTTGTGGCTCATGGGCTCTAGAGCTCAGGTTCAGCAGTTGTGGCGCACGGGCTTAGATGCTCCACAGCATGTGGGATCTTCCCAGAACAGGGCTCGAACCTGTGTCCCCTGCATTAGCAGGCGGATTCTTAACCACTGCGCCACCAGGGAAGTCCTGTGCACTTAAAATTTTGATAAGAGGATAGTCCTCATGGTAAGTTTTCTTGCCACACACACACAAAGGACACAAGGAAATTTTTGGAGGTGATGGATGCATTTTTTTTTAAGATTTTGGGGTTTTGATGTGGATGATTTTTAAAGTCTTTATTGAGTTTGTTACAATATTGCTTCTGTTTTGTTTTTTGTTTTTTTGGCCCCAAGGCATGTGGGATCTTAGTTCCCTGAACAGTGATCAAACCTGCACCCCCTGCATTGGAAGGCGAAGTCTTAACCACTGGACTGCCAGGGAAATCCCATGGATGCTTATTTTTTGTTTGTGGTATGATAAACATCAAATTGTATGCATTAAATATATGCAGTTTTGGTATATCAATTATACCTCAATAAAGATGTAAAATATTAAAGTAAGTTTAAAAATGATCTGGAAATGTAATCAAGAGTTCTTCTGGGTCAAATTCTTGTAAGGAAAACGTCCCAGCATCTACTCATTAAACAAGTCATAATATGCAGGGAATGGTGAAAAAAGCCCAAGACAAAATGTCCTTTAAAGTTGTACCTTAGTCCACTGGATACCAGTACTTCACCTGTACTCAAAGCCAGTACTCAAGACATCAATATGGACAATGAATTAATACATAGGCATATTTTAATTGAAGTATACTTGCTGAATAATATTGTATGTCACAGGTGTACAATACAGCAATTCACAATTTTTAAAGGTTATACTCCTTTAGTTATTATAAAATATTAGCTATATTCTCCATGTTATACAATATATGCTTGTAGCTAATTTATTTTATGGACAATAGTTTGTACCTCTTACTCCCCTACTCCTACTTTACCCTTCCCTCCTTCCCTCTACCCTCTGGTAACGAATAATTTGTTCTCTATATCTGAGTCTGCTTCTTTTTTGTTATATTCACTAGTTGGTTTTATTTTTTAGATTCCACATAAGTGATATCATACAGTATTTGTCTTTCTCTGTATGACTTACATCACTTAGCATAATACCCTCCAAGTTCATCAATGTCGCTGCAAATGGCAAAATTTAGTTCTTTTTTGTAGCTGAGTAGTATTCCATTGTGTGTGTATGTATGTGTGTATATATACATGCCACATCTTCTTTATCCTTTTATCTGTTGATAGACACTTAGGTTACTTCCATATCTTGGCAATTGTAAATAATGCTGCTAGAAACATTGGGTTGCATGAATTGTTTCAAATTAGTGTTTTTGTTTTTTTCAGATATGCAATATTATCCAGGAGTGGAAGTGCTGGGTCATATGGTAGTTCCATTTTTAGTGTTTTGAGAAACCTCCATAGTTTTCCATAGTGGCTGCACTAATTTACATTCGCACCAGAAGTGTGTGAGGGTTTCCTTTTCTCACATCCTCTCCAACATTTGTCATTTGTGTTCTTTTCGATGACAGCCATTCTGACAGGTGTGTGGTGATATCTAATTATGGTCTTGATTTGCATTTGTTATGATCAACAATGCTGAGCATTGTTTCCTGTGCTTGTTGGCCATCTGCATTTCCTCTTTGGAAAGATGTCTATTCAGTTCTGCCCATTTTTTAATTGGATTTTTTTTTTTGATGTTAAGTTGTATGAGTTACTTATATATGTTGGATATTAATCCCTTTATAGGTCACATTATTTGCAAATATTTTCTCCCAGTCAGTAGACTGTCTTTTCATTTTGTCAATGGTTTCCTTTGCTGTGCAAAATATTTTTAAAATTAGGTCCGTTTGTTTATTTTGCTTTTATTTTCTTTGCTTTAGGAGATGGATCCAAAAGGTTTCACTGTGATTTATGTCAAAGAGTGATCTGCCCATGCTTTCCTATAGGAATTTTATACTATCTGGTTTTACATTGCTGTGATTTATGTGAGATTGTTCTGCCTATGTTTTCTCAAGGAGTTTTATAGTATCCATTTTGACTTTATTTTTGTATATGGTGTTAGAGAATGTTTTAATTTCATTCTTTTACATGTAGCTGTCCAGTTTTCCCAGAACTTATTGAAGAGACTGTCTTTTCTCCATTGTATGTTCTTGCTTCCTTTGCTGTAGATTAATTGATCATATAAAGGTGGGTTCACTTCTGGGCTATTCTGTTCCATTGATCTATGTGTCTGCTTCTGTGCCAATACCATACTGTTTTGATTACTGTAGCTTTGTAGTACAGTCTAAAGGCAAGGCATGTGATTCCTCCAGCTCTATTTTTCGTTGTCAAGATTGTTTTGGCTGTTTGGGGTCTTTTGTGTTTCCATACACATCTTTAAATTATTTGTTCTAGTTCTATTAAAAAATGGCATTGGTATTATGATAGGGATTACATTGAATCTGTAGGTTGTCTTGGATAGTATGGTCATTTTTTTAATATAAAAATTTAAAATTTATTTATTTATGGCTGCGTTGGGTCTTCGTTGCTGCACACAGGCTTTCTCTAGTTGTGGTGAGCGGGGACAACTCTTCATTGAGGTATGCAGTCTTCTCATTGCAGTGGCTTCTCTTGTTGTGGAGCACCGGCTCTAGGCGCACAGGCTTCAGTAGTTGTGGCACACAGGCTTAGTTGCTCTGCGACATGTGGGATCTTCCCAGACCAGGGCTTGAACCCGTGTTCCCTGCACTGGCAGGCGGATTCCTAACTGCTTGCATCACCAGGGAAGTCCCAGTATGGTCATTTTAAAATTCAAGAACATGTTACATCTTTCCATTTGTTTGTATTGCCCTCAGTTTCTTTCATCAGTGTCTGATAGTTTTCTGAGTGCAGGTTTTTTCCTCCTTAGGTAGATTTGTTCCTAGGTATTTTATCCTTTTTGATGTGATGGTAAATAGGATTATTTCCTTAATTTCTCTTTCTGGTATCTCATGGTTAGTATACAGAAATGCAACAGATTTCTGTACATTATTTTTGTACCTTGTAACTTTATTGAATTCACTGATTAGATCTAGTGGTTTTCTGGGTGGTGTCTTTAGGATTTTCTATGTATGGTATTGTATCATCTGCAAACAGTTTTACTTCTTCCCTTCCAATTTGGATTCTTTTTATATCTTTTTCTTCTCTGATTGCTGTGGCTAGGACTTCCAAAACTATGTTGAATAAAAGTGAGAGTGGGTATCCTTCTCTTGTTCCTATCTTAGAGAAAATGTTTTCAGCTTTTCATCATTGAGTATGATGTTAGCTGTGGGTCTGTCATATATGGCCTTTATTAAGTTGAGGTATGTTCCCTGTATGCCTATTTTCTGAAGAGGTTTGTTTTTTTAAAATAAAAAATGAATGTTGAATTTTAGCAAAAGCTTTTTCTGCATCTGTTGAGATGTTCATATGGTTTTTATTCTTTTTGTTAATGTGGTGTATCACACTGGTTAATTTGTGGATATTGAAAAATCCTTGCATCTCTGGAATAAATCCCACTCGATCACGGTGTATGATCCTTTTAATATACTGTTGGAGTCAGTTTGCTAGTATTTTGTTGAGGATTTTTGCATCTATGTTCATCAGTGACATTGGTCTGTAATTTTCTTTTCAGTGATATATTTGTCAGGTTTTGGTATCAGGGTGATGCTGGCCTCATAGAATGAATTCAGAAGTGTTCCTTCCTCTGCAACTTTTTGGGATAGTTTCAAAAGGACAGGTGTTAACTCTTCTCTAAATGTTTGGTAGAATTCACCTGTGAAGCCATTTGACCCTGGACTTTTGTTTGATGGAAGTTTTAAAGTTACTGATTCAATTTCAGTACTTGTGATTGGTCTGTTCATATTTTCTATTTCTTCTTGGCTCAGTATTGGGAGATTGTGCCTTTCTAAGAATTTGTCCATTTCTTCTAGGTTGCCCATTTTATTGGCATACAGTTGCTCATAGTAGTCTCTTATGATCCTTTGTATTTCCATTATATCAGTTGTAACTTCATTTCTCATTTTATTCATTTGGGCCCTCTCCCTTTTTTTTTTTTTTGCGGTACGCGGGCCTCTCACTGTTGTGGCCTCTCCCATTGTGGAGCACAGGCTCTGGACGCACAGGCTCAGCAGCCATGGCTCATGGGCCCAGCCGCTCTGCAGCATGTGGGATCTTCCTGGACCAGGGCATGAACCCGTGTTCCCTGCATCAGCAGGCAGACTCTCAACCACTGTGCCACCAGGGAAGCCCTCCCTTTTTTTCTTGATGAGTCTGGCTAAAGGTTTATCAATTTTATCTTTTCAAAGAACCAGATTTTATTTTCATTGATCTTTTCTATTGTTTAGTCTCTTTCATTTATTCCTGATTTTTATGATTTCTTTCCTTCTACTAACTTTGGGTTTTGTTCTTCTTTCTCTAGATGCTTTAGGTGTAAGGTTAGGTGGTTTAAAATTTTTGTTTCCTGAGGTAAGCTTGTACTGCTATAAAATTCCCTCATAGAACTGTTTCTGCTGCATCCCATAGGTTTTGGATTGTCGTGTTTTCATTTTCATTTGTCTCTAGGTTTTTTGATTTCCTCTTTGATTTCTTCAGTGATCCATTGGTTTTTTAGTAGCATATTGTTCAGCCAACACATATTTGTTTTGGGGGGATTTTTTTGCAGTTTTTCGCTGTAGCTGATTTCTAGTTTCACATCATAGTGGTCAGAAAAGATGCTTGATATGATTTCATTTTCTTAAATTTACTGAGGCTTGCTTTGTGGCCTAGAATGTGATCTATCCTAGAGGACATTCCATGTATATTCTGCTGCTTTTGGAAAGGATGCTCTCTATATATCAATTATAACACTAAACATAGTCATCAAGTCACAAAAGAAGAAAAAAGGGGGGAAAAAGACCTACAGAAACAAATCCAAAAGAATTAACAAATGGCGATAAGAACATACATATTGATAATTGCCTTAAATGTAAATGGACTAAATGCTCCAGTTAAAAGACAGAGTGGCTGAATGTATTCAAAAACAAGACCCATATATATGCTGCCTACAAGAGACTCACCTCAAATCAAAAGAAACACACAGACGGAAAGGGGATGGAAAAAGGTATTCCACGCAAATGGAAATTAAAAGAAAGCCAGAGTAGCAATACTTATATCAGACAAAATAGACTTTAGAATAAAGACTGTTACAAGAGACAAAGAAGGACACTACAAAATGAGCAAGGGATCAATCCAAGAAGATATAACAATTTTAAATATATATGCACCCAACATAGAAGCACTTAAATATGTAAGGCAAATATTAACTGACATAAAAGGAGAAATCAATAGTAACACAATAACAGTGGAGGATTCTAACACCCAACTTACATCAATGGACAGATCATCCAGACAGAAAATCAATAAGGAAACACTGGCCTTAAATTATACATTAGACCAAATGTATTTAATTGATATATAGAGAGCATTCATCTGAAAGCAGCAGAATAATACATAAGTATAAATATCATACATCTAACTTAGAAATAAACAGGAATGGCCATGGTATACAAAACTCTTTTAAGCTTAATCATTACTTGAGTTTTGATTATAAAGGTCTGAGTCATCTATTGACACCAGGGCAAACAGCTTCCCTCTTCTGCAGCTAGTCATCTAGTAAAAAGTAACATGCACTACATAAAGAAAAAAACATTAAAATGTTCAATATACTACCTTATGCATTTGAGTATGAAATTGCTTACATGTCGGTCACCATAAAACGTACAGATAATAACTAAATCTTTCAAAGTCTTTCCCAATACTATGGTTTTAGAATCAAGGTACATTTATATAGTATTTTAAAACAACTCTTTGAGGACAGGGACTGTACCTAACCTTTCTGCTTAATATCAACAAGTATATAGCAAGTAACCTGTTGATTATGGATGGCCTCACTACCTCAATCAGCTGACATCTTATTACCCACTGGGTATCTGACAGCTTAAAGCCTCTGTTTAGCATCTGGAAACAATGACATATAGTAAACAGAGAACAAACAGAGAACTTTAGACATAGCCTCAATCATACCTGTTAGCATCCATTGGGACATAAAATCAACTTTTTAATTTTCCAATAAAAGTTTTAGGAAACTTACTTGAAATATGACTTTTAGGGAGCTGTATAATCAGAATGAGTAACAGGAGAAAAAAATTGTCTATTAGTCTTTCTTGAGAAAAAAAATATTCCACAGATTCTACTTTATAAAAATTTAAACACTTGTTAACAACTTAATTGTTGAATGTTGAACCAAATATTTCTTTGGTATTTGTAAACATTTTGTTTATAGTGGTCGTATACATATATTTCTAAACTATCAGTGCTAAAATTTACTTAGGTCACTACTGATAAATATTACTAGTATGTATTTGAGGAAGCTATTCCTTCCATATAGTCAGCTGTTGCTTTTTACTTAAAAGAAGAGTTGGAAAAGAATGATCAAGAGGTAAAAGTAGCAGACATGAAACTCACACATGTGAGTTGACAAATGGGGGTAGGCCAGCTGCTACAAGCAGCTCATGGAAGCTGTGTATATTTTATAAATATCTTTTAATTAAAGTATTTGATTTCAAAGATATAATGCAGTTCCTCAAATATACTAGTCAACAGCTGAATTAACATTTTTAAAAAAAGCACTAAGCTGTGTCATTTAAACACAAATCTTATAACTGAGTCCTCCCATATCAACTTATATTTGCAAGGAATTAATAGGTCCTACTACCTCATAAAAGCAGAAGAAAGTCGTTAGTTTCATTTAGTTCAAATTATAAAAGTGTATAATTTGTCCAAGAAAATCTTAAGTATTCATACTTAAGTATGAAGTATTTCATACTTTCCTAAAACAGCTACTCTCTTGAAGACTACACAAACACATGTTGATTATTATTATAGTTTTCTTTATTTAAATCCAAACTTATATCAATACTTAAATAATAAAATTTACAGAAAATTACTTTAAATAATTTGACCAATCTATAATTTCTAGTTATCATGAAAAACTTTTAAAGCAAACTTTTGCTATTTCATATTTTGAAGATTTGTAGAATGAAGTCATTATACACATTAATCTAACTACATTCTGACTAAGCAGAAATTACTGATTCTTAGACTGAGGCAACAATAACATGGCCCTGAACCAATATTATCAGACATTCTTGAAAACCTAACATGTTAGGTTTGTTTCAATTGCTATCCAGTCACCTTTAAAAATTGTCTTTATTTTAAAAAGCTCATAAATGACAGAAGTTATATTTGAATGTTTAAAAATTATTAGAAGGGTACTAAATAATTTTCTATTGATCTGTTTTGCTGTTAATTGGCTTTAAAAGTGCCAAGTCAAAGAAAACAAAACTATACTAGGTTAAATCACCAATAACTTTTCAAATAATGTGGAGAATAAAATTTTATTGCTGTTCTTTAAAACAAACGTTTAAATGGCTCTTTGTGAAAGCAAGCCAATATAAAGTGTGATCTTAGAGTTGATGAAGACTAAGGAATTTCACCTAGTTAGCAGTGTAAACACACTAAACCATTACTGCAGAATGTTCATTCAGTAAAAGTCATTGATGTGTCCATTTGTAAGAAAACCCCCCTCCCTTTACTCTGCATAAAGATATAATAATCTTTATGGTTGATCACAGCATAGGATAATAGGTTGATCCTAGGAATAGGATAATATTCACATTATATATATGAGTATGTATGTGTATGTATAATTAACTAGCTTTACCTACCTCTGTTCCTATTCACCATTAATTAATTTTTTCTCCATTTCCAGCATTAAGTGATTTTCTTCCTGGAAAGAATGCAATGATTACTTTTTATTTAAGAATACAGAATCTAACGAACAATTATTTAGGCAGAAGAGAAAATTATTCACTTAGAAGCACCTCATTAGATGGACTCTTTGTTGAAAATGTTTTAAGAGAGTCAGGTTATTTGGAATTGATTTGGATAGGGCTGAATCTTAAAAATCAAGTCTTAGTTCTATACTGACTCAACATTTATAGTACTGCTTAATATTATGTCAGTTTCATAAATAAGGACTGAACTACTATTTATTCAGAAAATTAAGTTTGATGGCTAGGGGAAATACACTACAGTAGAAGTTGAAATTTTGTTCCAAAATACTTAGAATCATTTAAACAAACCTATGTTTCTTTTTAAAATGCAGAAAATTATATATTTTTTCTTAAAAGCTCTCTTCCTAAAATAAAATTTTTTAAAAAGTATGTAATGGTCAAACAAAACAATCCTACACTAAAAATTCTTCAAAAGTAATTATCAAATATTTTTTCCCCTCTTCCAATTTCCCCAAAGAAATTAATAGCTTTTAACACATAGCTTTAATAGGCAAAAAAGTTCTTCAGTTACCTTCAAGCTTTTCCAGGATATGGAAAGTAGGAAACAATATACCAAACATCAGTATGTAGAGTATGAATCCATTTGCATTAAAAATATGCATACATATGGAATAAAATCTGGAAGGACAGACACAGTGTTTCCTCTCTAGGTGGATGAGATTATGGGTATTTAATTTTCTTTTGTTTTCTTATTCTATTTTCAAAAATAAGTATGAACTACTATTGTCATTTTAAAAAGGAACTAATAGAAAAAAAACCTCACGATTCTCAGTTATTTTAAGATAAAAGCAGAAGAGAAACACAAAACATCAATTCCAAGAAAATTTATGTATTTTACACATTACATGAAAATATCTTAATTTTGAACTTTATAGATGGTCCTCACTTGCATGGGTCTTGTGTGGAGTGTAAAACCATACCATAGAGAAATAAATGTAACATCTTTTAAGAATCAAACATGGGGCTTCCCTGGTGGTGCAGTGGTTGAGAGTCTGCCTGCCAATGCAGGGGATACGGGTTCGAACCCTGGTCTGGGAGGATTCCACATGCCGTGGAGCAACTGGGCCCGTGAGCCACAACTACTGAGCCTGCGCGTCTGGAGCCCGTGTTCCACAACAAGAGAGGCCGCGACAGTGAGAGGCCCGTGCACCGCAATGAAGAGTGGCCCCCGCTCGCTGCAACTAGAGAAAGCCCTCACATAGAAATGAAGACCCAACACAGGCAAAAATAAATAAATAAATTTTAAAAAAGAATCAAACACATTTTAGCTAAGGTTGTATTTTGTTGCAGCATGAACATTTATAAGCCAATTTCATAAAACAGAGAAGAAAATTGGATATTTTGATTCTATACTCATTTTTAGCTGCTATGCTATCACACAACAGCTTTGTACTACTAAATTACTTCCTCACACAGTGTATGCCCAAAGATGCCACACCCTTGCATTTTTATTCCTAAGAATTAAATGCCTACTACTGGTAGGCTAGGTAAATGCTAGGTACTGGGGATGTGACAGAGAACACAGACCCTGGCCTCATAAAGCTATCAGTCTACCTGGGAAGACAGATAATAAGCAATTACAATACACCACACAGAGTTAAAAACAGGGTTGAGGTGAAAGACTTGTGGCAGAGACCTCTAATAGCTGAAGAGGCTTCAGAGAAGTCTCCGAGAAATACTGTGTTTAAGCTGAGATCTGAAGGCTAACAACATGATAAATGGGTGAACTTTGGGAGAAGAGTGTTCAGGAAAACAACCCTTGCAGAAGAAGTGTAATGTTTTTCAGAAACTGAAACAAGTTCATTCTAGCTGGAGCATCGGGAGGGGAAGGGAGAAAGGTGGCACTGTCGAGATTGTAAACCATACTGTTTAGACTCTCTCCTAAGTGGCGTTAAGGAGTGACACGGTAAAATTTGTGCTCTATAGACTATTCTGGGGGAGTATGCGTGGAGAATAGGTTGTAGGGATGCAGGACGAATGCCAGAGAGGGCAGTCAGGAGGCTGCTGGAATAATGTAGACTAAGTAATGGCAGAAGTGGAGGGATGCAGCAGATGAGAGAAATTTAGGGGGTTGTACCAACAGGATGTGATGAGCGATTTGGAGATGATTCAAAGATGACTCATGGGGTTGTGGCTTGATAATTGTTGATATTAGGAATACTCAATGAGAATGGAAATCCAAGACCCAGACACAACACTTTTATCTCCCTGGGTGGTGGCAGGAGAGGGGGTTGGGGGGCAGGTTCGGTGCAAGGGAGTGGAGGTGGAGAGTGAGGTCAAATCTGGGTACACTTTATTTAGGATGTCTACAAGATAATCCCAGTGGATGTTCCCAGTAGGCAACTGGATATATAGTGTATGTGCTGAGTTGGGTTTAGAGCAAGATATACATTTGAAAATGATAAACATACAATTCAGTTTTCTCAACCTTAAGAAAAAAAATAAAGATCCATGCCTATTTGATCAGTCAAAAAATGACCTCCCTTCTGTTCCCCAAATGAGAACAATTACTGTGTATGATGAAGGATGCCACGGGAATAAACAATGTTTTTTTCAGGGAAATGGTAGAGGGAGAAGAGAAAAGAACCTAAGACAGAACCTTGAAGAATACCTATATCTAGGGGAGAGGCAGGGGGGGCCTTCAAGAGATTGAAAAGTGAACTGGTTTCTCCCCTTCACTGATTTCTTATCATCTATATTCTAAGTAAGGGGAAAGGAATCTGGATGGCAAAGGGGGGGAAGATAAGCATCTTCTAAACCTTTTGTAAGCTTTGGAACCTACCTAAAAGGGAGGTGTTAACTTGCATTTCTCTTGCTGCCGTTGGGCCTAAGCTACAGCTGTACAGTGAGGAACCAGCGGGTTACTGCAGGGCAAATGAGAGGTGATGCAGGTCCTCATTCACTAGTTCAACTAATTCATGCAGAGGTCTAATGAAGTTTTTACATTTCTGTCTCTTTCTCCTCCTCCCCCTCACTTTCTTTTTCAAATGAAAGTAGAAAAGTAAATGGATGCAAATTCTGCTCCTGATTTCTGGGAAGTGAAGTCTAATTCCAATCCAGGCCCCATGTTGCAAGTTTGGTTAATAAATGCAATACAATAATTCTAGAAGCTAGTAATTGTAGCAATTCAGTGTATCCCAGGACTCTCACTCTAGCTGGATCAACTCTTCTGAGCTTTTGCATAAATCCATAGTGTCACAACCGTCTTGGCCACGTCCAGGACCTTTAAAAAAAAAAAAATCCTGGTTTAAATCTGAATGAAAATACAGAATACTGTAAAGCACAGAACTTGAACACAAAGTACATTTGGGGGCAGACTCCTTATCTAGACTCATGGCATCTACCAACAGAAAACTTCTTCGTAGTTCAGAGAATAGTAATTCTGTATATCAAAGAATATATAATAAGCATTGCTATAAAAAATACTGGCAGCTGTGGGGCTGCCCTTTCATAGAACTACTGGTACACAGTAACTATGTCTTTTCATGTTTTATGATGAATTATAGTCTATAAGAGAAAATACTGTGGTATATATTTGTATTTGTACTTAATTTGTACTCAAGTTTGATTTTAGCATTTACTGTTAAGTCAATGATCTGACCCAGAGAAAATTATGATGACTACCATATTCTATATATTAAGCACAGCACTGGAAAATGTACTCAGTATATTGGGTTTATGATATGCAGTATTTATTTTTATTGTTATACTTGGTGCTGTTATTGAATCAATCAAGCTATATTACAAATTAGAACCATACAGTGTTTAAGGATAAACTTTTTATTCTATGTGCCTGTTACAGAATGAAAAAGGAGGGGGAATAGTGTGTCCACAAAGTTCTATGACAATTTCCATAGCTAGAAGAATTAAAAATTAAGGGAGAAAGAATAACATAGGAGTAAATACCTACCAACAAATGTCCAGCAATACTATTTTCATCTGAAAATAATCTAGAAAATAAAAGTCTGTGTTGAAAGATAAGTAGTGCATCCAAATAGATCACTCCAGTTGAGTCAGCTGCTTGTGATTCTATTTTTTTTTCTTTAAATCAACAAAGGCAATTGACATTACCATTTTGTTCTTAAATAGGAAGAAAAATAACTGGGAATGACCTACCAAAATATTCTTTTGTTTTTTCAAACCCCTTGACTAACTTAAGTAACTAAACATTTAGATATAATTTCTATTATCAGCATTTAATAGCTAATAATCATTACTCAAATTAGTTTTCCATTGATAGTAATTATATCAACAACTTGCCAAATATAGAAATGTTCTAAGTTTGAGAAAACTATTTCAAAGTCCAGATATATAGCGTTGAACCCACACAAGGATTTTTAAGGTTAGGACATGACATGTACCAAGTATGTTTAGGGGCATTAGGATTTACTTCCTCAGTAGCCCTTAGAGTTCAGTGCGGATGTTAATGATCCCTCAAAGTAGATATAGATATTTATATCCAAATTCTCACACCTCAGAATTCATGTAAATAATGTATGTCAATTACTTTTGAAATTACTGCCAAAAGATTAGTTTTAAAAACTATCTGACAAGGCTTGCTTCCTACCTTTTAACTTTTATTCTGAACACTCATTATAAAACCATTTACTTTATCTCTAGAAGAAGCAAATTACTTGATTATAACCCTCTACCATCTCAAAAAACTACCTGTCCCTGGACTTGCAAAGTTAGAAAGTCATGAACAGAAAACTGAAGAAGGTAGAAGAGGTAGAAAGGCACAGAGACCTTGGGTAATCCTTCAATTATACTGCTTAGCAACACAGCAACAAAAGAGCGATGACAGACAGCAATTGTCCTAATCTAGGTCAATACAACAGCCAAAATACTTTGTAAACACTTTCTTTGGCTCTTTCTGGAGATCAACACGGTTCTAATTAAACAGCATGAGTAGGGCTTGATAACAACATAAGAGTTCATCAATATTTAGTTATCCAACACCTTTTATCCAAGAATCTTAAAATCACCTAATATTAATCATAACTCAGTAACTGAGAGAGGTAGGTACTAAGGTAAACTGCAAAGGCCAAGAACAGAAATTGGGAGTGTGTGCCACTGAACAATATTTGTGAGCTAAAGACTGCTGCCTTATATGGCTCTGAGTATGTAAAAATGAAGTATTATTTACTCTCCTTTAACAAACCCAAACTGAGCATTAACAGGATAATACCTTTTTTTTAAAAAACTATGTTTCATTTGTATTTGTACCTAATTTTTACTGAAGTTTGATTAAGTTTGATTTTCAGAGGACAATGTTTAGTCATTGATCTTACCCAGAGAAAACTATATTGACACAGAATTTTAGATATTACATTATTTTTAATATTTTTAATATTAAAGTCTATAGTATCCCATATGCCAATTATTTGAGTCATCTTTCCATTTGAGATGAAGGGTTTGTGTTATGCTATACACACCATCTTCCTTGTGACCAAGAGTGAATTTGTGAGATGGATACCTAAGAGAAGGTGCAATCTGTAGCCATGAATAGTTCTGTGTATGTGTGTACAGTTAACAAACACCTAAAAGGATTGAACTCTTGTCCTTAGCCTCATTAGCACCACGCACCAACTGCGTTGACTGGCTGAAACTGTTAGATAAGAGAGTGCAAACTAAAAGGAACAGGAACAAAAGAGGGTTGTATTTCATCATCTTAAGGTTTCACAGAGATGACGCAGGTTTACAATTCAAATTCCCATCTCCTGAAAAATAACTTCTTAAATAACTCAACTCTCAAAACTCAGAAGTGCAGTAATCTGAAATTATTCTAATCTAAAAACTTTAGAGAATAACCAGTTATTACAATTGATGTTCACTGTAAGGAATACATAGCTATACAAAATATAGCTACACAAAAATAGAACTCAGTGAAAAAATAACATTTTTTAAAGCAAGAAAGATGCTTCTTTTGGATTCATATCAGTAGTGGCTAATTGGATAAATGCTAAAGATTTACATTCAAGTGCTTGAAGGATTACTGCACAGAAATTCAATTACTCAAAATCTTTGCTCAGACGCCTCTCAGGCTTATTAAAGATGAGATGATGTATGAACCACCAAGAGTGGCATTTAACCCCAGCCACTTTCAAGATAATGCATACAGCTGTTAAGACATTCCAGAATGTTAAGACATTCACTGATACTAAGAGTGGTATTAAAAAAAAAAAGACCTCATACAGTCTGCTGGCATTTCATACCAACCTTTGGAGGAGGTAGTAAAGTGTTGGAATTTAAAATACAAGGTCAGCACTAATTGTAAACAATTCTAAAGCATTGTATGCAATTCTTTAAACATACGTAGTGAAAAAAATCAGAATTCATATAAAATCAGAATTTAAAAAAGCAAAAAATAGAAATATTTAGTGAATTTACTCAAATGAAGAAAACTTAAATGATACAGAACTGAAAATATTAGAAATCTATATACAATAAAAAGTGAATATAAATTAGCCAACTCCATGGACATTTCCAGTTAAGCATTCATACAAATACATATTCACCTTTTTCTTATGTATGGGAATAACACATACACACATGATATGATGATTCTGGCAAAAAAAAAAATCAGAGATACTAAAAATATTCTCAAGTTTTAAGAATGGTGCAGAATAAGTTTTAACAACAACATTCTACATGAATGGAAACCCCTGATTTAATTCCATGATTTTATCATGCCAGAAGCTTGGTTGGTTTTAATTTTCTTAAACAGATATTGGTATCATACACATTGGCTTATTAATAATTAAGGCATTCTGCATACACAGTATCTCAGTGTGAACAAAAAACTTTTAGTATTGATTATCTGCTATGATGGTTTAAACTTTCAAAGTCTTTTCAACATAAGAAAATAGTAGCTGCACACATTTAAATGTTTTCTTATAAAACACAATCTTAAAAAAGTAATGATGATTGGTCTTTGTAATTCCTAGTAATAAGTCCTGTCTTATTTTTCACATAGTATAAATTATATTCTTATGCAGGATTGCATTAAGACCCAGTAGTTCTTAAACTAAATCCCAAATTGCAGCAAAGGTGAACAATCTTCATAGTGCACTTTCACCTCATTGAAGTTGAAGCTGCTCCTTTTGGATATTTTTCCACTTCAATGTGAAGTAGATCCTTAGCGTTTCATTAGTGGTTTCATTATGTGGCTTTTTAAAGGAAAAAATGGTTTTGATTTCTTCCACAGTTCACAGTTCTCAGTTGAGACTTTTTTTTGGGAAATCATATAGTCCAGGGATGTTTTGAATAACCAAATGCTATTTAGTAGACGAAGTCTCTCAATGCAACTGTAATAAATAAGCATCTACATCCTTAGAGAATAAAACAAAAACATTTCATTAGCCAGTACTGTAAATACAACACATACACACACCCCATTTTCTTCTCCCTTTTGGTCACTAGCTTTGCCTGTTTCCCTTTGTGACCTTTTGAGGGCAAAAGATTTGTCTTACTCAACATTTTATCTGCACTTTTGTAGCACACAGCATGTGCTCAATAAGTGTTTGCAAAGTGCTTAGTGAATGTTTTAGTCTCTGTGATCAAACAACTCTGCTTTTATAGCTAAGCAAGATCATTACATCATTCACAGCAACTCCTTCAGTGCTATATAAACTCTAGACCAGCTTCAGGATAGCCGTTCTCATTTCTACCCTCAAAAAATTGCATTGAGGGTTTAATATTGTAAAAGAGGTTTTATCATAGCTTAAGGAACTTCATAGATCTTTTAATCACTCAATATTGTTTGCAATAATAAATACAGTATCTTGGGCTTCCCTGGTGGCGCAGTGGTTGAGGGTCCGCCTGCCGATGCAGGGGACACGGGTTCGTGCCCCGGTCTGGGAGGATCCCACATGCCGCGGAGCGGCTGGGCTCGTGAGCCGTGGCCAATGAGCCTGTGCGTCCGGAGCCTGTGCTCCGCAACGGGAGAGGCCACAGCAGTGAGAGGCCCGCGTACCGCAAAATAAATAAATAAATAAATAAATACAGTATCTTAAGGTTATGTTCACAATAAAGCTTCTCCCTTTATAAAAAATTACAATTGAAAGCAAATTTCTAAGGAAACAATTTTTCAGTTCTACTACTAAAAAGACAAGGCACTTCCAGAAAAAGGTGATATATCACGGCGTATTCTATTTTCTATCAACTTTTACTTCATTTTCCCTCCTATTATCAAAAGAACAATTAAAATTATAACAATTAAAAATATTCATGAAATTGATTTCCGTTCATAACATTTTCATCATTAAGAATTCTACACAGTAAAATTATACACAGTGGTAACACACTTGCTTGATACATCATTATGCTTCCTCTCATGAAGTTATTTCAAGAAGAATTTTATAAGTCCAAGACATAAATCCTCTTACTGACATCATTATGCTTCCTTTCATGAAGGTATTCTAAGAAGAATTTTATAAATAAGCCTAAGACATAAATATAAATATTGTAGTTTTTTAAACCAAAGAAAGTTTTTATATTTCTGGCTAATACCCATTTATATGATAGCA
Organism: Kogia breviceps; assembly: GCF_026419965.1. Taxonomy (NCBI): domain Eukaryota; kingdom Metazoa; phylum Chordata; class Mammalia; order Artiodactyla; family Physeteridae; genus Kogia; species Kogia breviceps. Next base: position 77,287,027 of record NC_081312.1, on the reverse strand, counting down.
GTATGCTGAATACAAGGGTGGAAATATATATATATATATATTTTTTTATTGTACGCGGGCCTCTCACTGTTGTGGCCTCTCTCGCTATGGAGCACAGGCTCCGGACGCACAGGCCCAGCGGCCATGGCTCACGGGTCTATCCGCTCCGCGGCATGTGGGATCCTCCCGGACCGGGGCACGACCCAGCGTCCCCTGCATCGGCAGGCGGACTCTCAACCACTACGCCACCAGGGAAGCCCTGGAAATATTTATTAACAGTGATTTTTTTCCTGCAGTTATATTTTAACTACCAAAACTATTTTGGAGTTTAAATATTAAAATCCAAAATAACATGTACTTTTTCCTTTGAGACAAGCAAATCAATAAAGAACGATGTCAAATTCATACTGTGATTTGAGCAATTTAACTTTCCCCAAAAAGCATGACATTAGCAAAAGCCAAGTAAAAATACCCCCAAACTGATTATGTTCCTCACCCCTTGCTTCCTGAGTAGCACTGTCTTTTCAGTTGCCTTTTTAACCTGGGTTCTTGACCTTTTTTCAAATATTTTCCTCTAATTGGAGACAGGTCATTAAATACCTACTACCACATTATTTCTGTGGCTGTATCTAAAACACATTCAATGAGTAATTCCTATATTCCTTGCCAGTCATATTCATATCCAGAGGACCTTAAGCATTTATAAATATGAAATTGACTTTAGACGTTATTAGAGTAGTACTGAATTGGACATTTGAAAGAGTTCGTTTATGAATGTATAATACTATTACAGTATGTCTAATTTTTAATTAAGCTTAAATATAGATTACCTTGGCTATATTACCAGTATATCCTGGAACCAAAGTAAGATGGTTTTCCTGTTCCCACAATCCACTTAATTGTTGTTTTAAAATCTGAATATTTCTAGGAGAAAAAAAAGAAGAAAAAATGCAAATATAGTAAGATATGGACTTTGGTAGTAAATACACTTAATGAAAACAGCTTTAAAATTTTCAAGTATTTTTCAGGATACAATTACACCATTTGAAGTCAAGCAACTCTTTAAACTAGTACATGTCAATCATGGAAATTAAAGGTTACTTAGTTGTTAAAGAAAGTAAGAAAACAACAGGCATTTGGAACATTCAGACAATCGAGTATGAAGTGGGAAAGTGGGAAAATTCTGAGAGCCTAGAAAGCAAATTATGGATTTAAAGGAAACTGTTGGGAGATTTTTTTTTTTTTTGTAGCTTCATGATAATCTGGCTTATCTGGTAGAACACCCACACATTTTCACATCAAGGCAATACTCAAATTATGATTATAATACAGTTTTTAGAAGTGTAATCATCCACACTGGACTCTCATGTTAATGTCTGGGAGCCAAAGGACCCCGCAGGATGACTCCATTCCTGTGCCTCAATATTATTCCACTAAAAGCCATCTCTTTTTCTCTCTCTCACTCCCTTCTAATGGATATAAGGGTTAAACCACTGCTGTGCTTTTGCCTCCCAAAATGAAGGGTAGGATTCTGCCAGAACAATATATACAGGGGGTTACTGGGCTCTGGAATTCAACTTTTCACATATGAACAGTATCCCAATTTAATATTTCTCTGAAAATGAAGAGAATAAGTATTATATACTGATAATCATGAAATAAAATTCTCACCTAGCTTAATCAAGCTGCTTTTCCTGCAAAGAAACTTTATTAGTATGAGTTTAAAGGTATACTCACCCATCATTTATAATTTCTGTTTTGGATGATAGTTCTGACCACCACCTTTTTATGACTGCTTGAAGCCAGTTTAAACCAACTATTATATATCTGAAATGACATTTCATTACAAAATTCAAGTGTTTTCATCCAAGAAGCCTTTAGAAAAGATGACACTCTAACCCCCTCAAAAAACACATACACACTTATCTTTCCCTTTTAAAAAATTTATTTCACTACTTTCACAAAACTATATTTTATGTAACATGTTTATAGACAGTTTTATAATTGTTCTTTAGTCATTCCATATTCTTTTCCTAATTGGACTATAAGCTCCTGGAAAACAGAAACCATGTATGTCTCATGGAGCTCAGTTTACCACTATGCACTTATAAGGCACAAAATCAAGGATGTTGAAAGAGAAAAATGAATTGAGATTCAGATTAGCACTTACTCTTCAAATTTGCTTTTAAGTAGTGACTTTACTAGAGGCAACAAGTCTACACAGCAGCCAAGTGAGATGTATTGTTTTTCCTCCTGTAAACTAAAGTAAATAAATACTAAGTTATAAAATTATGAACAGGTCCTAATTTGTCCTTCTTTAAATGTACTTTTTTTCTGAAAAATATTCTTTATACCTATTGGTGAGCACAGGAAGGCAATCCACCACAACTCCAAGGTCTTCTATCCTGTGGGAACAAAATTACTTAGATAGCTGATTTCCTTATTTTCATATTATAACCTTCACACTGCTTTTGAGAAATGTACTCATTCAACAAATAATCTGAGTGTCTATGATGAGTCAGTTGTTAGGGATACAGCAGTGAACAAAGAAATGGGGCTTTTATTTCAATTTGTGTGTGAGTGTGGGAAGAGGTGGAGGGGGCAGGGACAGACAATAAACAAGTGAAATATATAAAGTATGTTGATGGTGGTAAGGGCTATGGAGAAAAATAAAATGGGAAAGAAGTATAGGGAGTGAAGAAATACATATTTTTAAATAGGTAGTCAAGGAAGGCCTCACCAAGGTAACATCTGAGGAGACTTAAATACAGTAAGGAAGGTAATGGTTAAAATTTTCACTCAAAGGGGATTTTTAAAAGGTTGGTTTTCCCATAATGGTATCTCTCAGTTTTATAGATAAGAATCTTAATCAGAGAAGGTAACAGCTTTGTTCAATCTGATAAAACAGATGGTTTTCTGTATTTTGGTTACTCTTAGACTGAAGATAAATGTAATTTAAACCATACTGCTACTACTGAAGCTAAACATAGGAAGTTCAAAATTTTAGCCAGTATAACATAAAATAGAAGAGGCACTTCTACATAATACATTGGAAATTACTTTTACTGAACAAAACCATAAAGGGTCACACTTACCTCACCAAATAAGCTACAAGTTCACTTATACTTCTCTTTCTCCAGAAAGTTAAAGCTACATTCAATCTCAAATTCCTGCTGAACAAAACCTGTGCCATTGTTTCATGGTCCTGAGAAACCTGAAAGGCAGGAATCTAATTTGTTAAAAAGCACATTGAGATATGATATGAAACCATTTTTCTCAATTAAATTATTCTGGTAGACATATTTTAAAATTAGGCAAAGATGATTCCTTTTACTGGCCCACAAAAAGGAATACTGCAGTGAACACAGTAAACAAATGATTTGAATAAATTTAGGACCTGTTTATTTTTTATCAATACTTTTTCTTATTTGCTACCATTTTTCCTTTTAAATCTCAATAGTTCATAGAATAAATTATTTTTATTCACCTACAAACCTAGGATTTAATATATAATGTGTATTAAATAAAAAGGTAAACATATAGGCTAATCATTACCAACTGAATAGAATGAGTAGGGAACCACAGAAATTGAGTTTTGTCACAAGTATTTAAATTCATTCATTTTTTTCTGTATAATTAAGGTAATATATTCCTGTTGTAAAAAGTTCGAGTAGCATAAAACTTTATAAAATAAAAAGTGAATATTCTCTACTTGCCCACAAAAACAACTAACATTCCTCAGGAGTAATCACAGTTAACAGACTGGTAAGTATCTTTCAAACCACTTTCTAAACAAAGACAAATTAGGTACATATAAAATTAAAATATTTGAATATCTACATTTTTGAAAACCTTGTTTTTTCACACACATTATGAAGATTTTTCAATGTCAAAATATAGATCAGTCTCATTTTTAAAAAACAATTACATATTCTCCAGTCTTTATGTACCATAATTTTAGATTGATTCTGGTTTTCCCCATTAAAACTGTGCATCAATAAACATCCTTATGTATATAAATACGTGCACTTGTACAAAACCTTCTGTAGGAATTTTAGAACTGGAACAGCTAGATCCAATTTTTTTCAATAACAGATTAAGATATAATTCACATACCCATTTTGAATGTACAATTCAGTAATTTTTAGTATATACATTCACAGAGTTGTGCAAGCACCACCATAATGAATTTTAGAACCTTTTCGTCACTCCCAAAAGAAACCCTGGACTCCATTCTCCCCTCTCTCCAGCTCCTCACAACGACTTATCTACTTTCTGTCCCTGTGACTTTACCTAATTTGGGCGGTTCACATAAATTGAATCATACAATATGTGGCCTTTTTTTGTGTGTGGCTTCTTTCACATAGCATGATGTGTGAAAGATCAAGATTTATATACAGCGTAGCATATATTGGTGTTTTACTCCTTTTTAATGATCAAATAATATTCTATTGTATGGAATATGACACTTTATTTACCCATAGTCCGTTGATGGACATTTGGATTGTTTCCACTTTTGGCTATTATAAAATGTTATAAGCATCTTTTCATAAATATCTGTGTGGACTTATGTTTTCAATTCTCTGGGTATATACCTAGGAGTGCAACTGTCGGGTGAAAAGGTTATGTATATTTGAACTTTGACAAAATAATATAGCATCACTTTTAAATTTAGGTGTTTAGAGCAGGCACTAGTCAATCAGGAAAAAAACATCTGAAACAACAAAAGAACAATCAATAAACCCATTAGTTAAGTGTGAGGTTAATGCAGGTTTGTGAAAAGTAGTGAAATGGGAGCAAGGTTAAAGGAAGCCCTTGAAAAAATGCCACACTGCGGCACAAATACAAATGTGAAACTGCAGCTTTAAGGCATTTTCACTGAGAATGTTTATTCCCTCAGTTCAACTGAAGAACCAACCTAGGTCCCAATCTAGGCCAGATTTCTGGACTACATAGTCACATGTTCTTTTCCTTCAGGGTATGTAGTTTCTTCGATTTTCTGATCTGTGTCGGCCTCATCACTTCTATAACTACATAAAAGTAGGAGTAGTGTCTGTTTTTCACCCACCAATCCATTTCTCAGAGCCTGCTGAATGTACTGTACAGCAGGGAGCCATCAATAAATATTTGTGAATGACTTAGTATGACAGTGATCCTCTTTAACACTAAGGTTTAGGTACCTGTAGGTATCCTATTCTCCAGGGTTCACAAAATTCACTATTAAATTCTCCTTGCTCCCTCTTTTCTCACAGATACCATACACACTTCCTTCATCTCTCCTAGCATTACTAACTTTCTATTACTCCAGGATCTTTCCTTTTGGCCTCCCTGAGCAGCTTTCGGGATCTTAGTTCCCTGACCAGCGATCGAACCTAGTCCCACGTCAGTAAAAGCGCCAAGTCCTAACCACTGGACCACCAGGGAACTCCCCCGGGATCTTATTTACACAGTAACACTTCCACTGGCAACTGGAATCTTTGCATCATTTTGTTATGGTTTTAGTTAATAACACTTTGTTTTCTACCTTTCTTTTGTATTATTTACTTGTAATTATTATCCTGCATATGATGCTCATTTTCATTCATCTACATACTTATGACCATTTAAATATAAAAATATTCTTTTTTTGCTTGTATGCCACAGAAAATGCTTTTCAAACTGTCATGCCAGATAGAAACAATACTAAGTTTACCAAGTCAGAGTTAAAGAAATTAAGGTAAATTTAAGCAATGTAATGTTATGTATCCATTAATTATATAATATCTTTGTATGGTGACAGATGGTAACTAGACTTATTATGGTGATCATTTTGAAATGTACAGAAATATCAAATCACTACACTGTGCACCAGAAACTAACATAGTGTTGTAGGTCTATTATACATCAAAACAAACAAATAAATAAACTCACAAAAAAAGAGATCAGATTTGTGGTTACCAGAGGCGGGGTGTGGCTGAGGGGAAACTGGAGGAAGACAGTCAAAAGGTACAAACTTCTAGCTATAAGATAAATAAGCACTAGGGATGTAATGTACAACTTGGTAAATGTAATTAACACTGCTGTATTTTATATATAAAAGCTGTTAAGAGAGTAAATCCTAAGAGTTCTTACCACAAGGAAAAAATTTTTTTCCATTTTTAAATTTTTGTATCTATATATGATGGATGTTCACTAAATTTAATGTGGTAATCATTTCATGATGTAGTTAAGTCAAATCATTATGTGTATACCTTAAACTTTTAAAATGCTGTATGTCAACTATATCTCAATAAAACTGGAAGGGAAAAAACTGTATAAGTGTTATTTAATTACATGAAAAAATATTCAAATTTATTAAACACAAAAATCAAATTATCAAACAATATAATATGGAGAAAAAAGACACATCAAAAATTTAATACTGTTATGTACAAATGTTGAAATTACCGATAATTTTTTCCTTTGGATTTATTTTCTATAACATATACAATAAACATGTAATAATTACTATTGTAAACTCATCGTGTTTATGAATTTTAACAAACCATTCTTTCAAATAACCATTAAAAAATGGTTTTCCTGAGATATAATTTACATACCATAAAACTCACACATATTTAAAATATGTAATTCAATGATTTTTTATAAACTTATGGAGTTGTGCAACCATCATCATAGTCCAGTTTTAGAACATTTCTATCACCCAAAACAATTCACGTGAACCTGTTCAAACAACTAACTTTGCCTGAGCCAGAAGGACAGCAAAACTAAGCAGGTTTGCCTTAAAAAACTTGCCAATGGCAATTTTGAGAGCCCAGAAAAATGTGCCTGGATAACTGGCTTTCATGGTCTAATTGTTAGGCAAGATTTCTTCTTTTCCTTTTCTTTAAGTCTCTACTGGCCAACTTTCCATTCTGGATATTTACAGCAGCTTGTTAATCATTTCATTCCAACTCAGATATCACTAACTTGGAAAAATGGAATAAACAACTGATTCAAATTTAGTTAATCTAGAAAATTGTCTCAGGGAGTTACAGTCTCTCAAATAGTCTGAATTCAATCAGCAGTGAACTATTTTGCTAGTAGACTATGGCAAAGGAAAAAGCCAGTATTAAAACAGGAATAAAGTTAAACTTATATAAATGACTTACCTCAGAAAAAAACCCACTATATTTTGATGATGGGCTTTCTGTCTGTGAAGAACCAGAATCACTGGGGCTAACTAGATATGGTCGACTACCCTGCCGCACTTGCTCAGGGAGGCGGCCTGCACAAGCCAGCTCATTCTCTTTATTTGCCATGTCACAGCCCCCGCTATTGGGGGACTGCTTTTTTCTGTAGCAAGGATTTTGAAAAGGATGATGAAGTTTCTTTCTGTGATAGATCACCTTACGTAGTTTATCTGGGCTTTTCACAGCTTGTCCAACTGTTCTGTAAAAAGAATTGATTTTCTTAAATGAAAAAGAATCATATGAAAACCTTTAAAAGTTTTTAAAGAGAAAGATTTAGTAGGCCACATTGTGTGATCACAATCCACTAAAATTAGAAGTAAGAAGAATAATTTTTAAAAATCTTAACTCTTAGATTGAAGAGGAAAATAAAAGGGAAATTACAAACCATCTGGAAAACAACGAAAAGGATGGTACTTTATACCAAAAGGGGAAAAAAAAAAAAGAAGAGGCATAATAACTAGATACTTTTTTTGGTTTTGTTTTCTTTAACTATATACTTTTAAAATGAAATATTACAGGGCATTCAGGAAGTATGAAAATTTCTAGTCACCTAATCTTTTTCTAACAAAGTGACACAATAAGTGAGCAATTGTGAATATTTTAATTTGAATCAGGCAAGTCTGAATATATATTTTAATATAAAATAAAAGAGAACACTTATTTCCATTAAGCTGAAGTACATTTAATTTGTTTGAATAAGATAAAATACTACTGAGCACATCTCATGGTTTAGTATAGTGGTTCTCAAATGTTTTGACCTCCAAATGGTTTGCAATCTTAAAAATTACTGAGATCTCAAAAGATTTTTTTTTTTTATGTGGGCAATATCTACTGATATTTGATGAATCAGAAACTAAAACAGAAAATTTGTTAATTAATTTTAAAGAGGATAAACTCGGGGGAATTCCCTGGTGGTCCAGTGGTTAGGACTCCACACTTCCACTGCTGAGGGCATGGGTTCAATCCCTGGTCGGGGATCTAAGATCCCACATGCCTCACAGCACAGCCAAAAAAAGAAAAAGATAAAGATAAAGTCATTACATACTACATAGAATATTTTTTTAAAAATCCTTTATTCTCCAAAACAAACGAACAAAAAATATAGTGAGAAGAATGGCACTGTTTTGCATTTGTGCAAAATCTCTAATATCTGGTTTAACAGAAGACAGCTGGATCCTCATATCTGCTTCTGCATTCCATATATTGTGATATCAAGTATCATGTAGCCGCTGGAAAACTCTACTGTACACTTGTAAGAGAGTGGAAATGAAGAAGGTAAATAATGTCTTAGTATTGTTATGAAGATAGTTTTGACCCCCCAAAGTCCTCGAAAGGCCTTTGGGACCTCCAGGGTCCATAGATCACACACTTTGAGAACCAGTGGTTTAGTAGAAAGCGCCTTTGGAGTTCAGCAGATCTGAGAGTAAATGTCGTTTCTACCACCTTCTGGATGTACAATCCTAAAGAAATCACAAGTCTTTAGTTTTACTCATCAACTGTTTGGGGTAATGATACCTATCTAATATTGATATGTTTAGCACAGTACCTGGCATAAAGGAGTTGTTCGACAATAAATTAATATTATTATACTAAAAGACAATACTTCCCCCCCCCCATTTTCACTCTTACCCAGCTTTCAATATTTGCTGTTTCCCACAAACTTTAAAGAAGCTCTTACCTAGTTATGTAAGCAGCCAACTGTTTTGGAGATTTCTTAACCTGAAAAATAAAAGTAGATAGTTGCAGCATACTTAAGTTCCTTAACAAAGCTATGTAAACTTTGTGATTAATGTCAACAAGTCTGAAATTGAACTATTAAATTTTTCAGATTAAAGCTTTTACTGTACTGATGCTGTACCCTCAATCATTAGTTACAACAACATTGTATATAGGTATTTTTAACAACGCAACATACCCATCTGGCTAGTTTCCACGCTACTAGTCATATATTATATATACAGAGTTCTAAATAAATGAGTTGAATTTTAATATGATTTTAAGAAATTATATCAGTGCTAATGAGCCCTGCAATGGTGAACAAAAAGCATCTCTGTGATTCCTCTAAAATTAAACTAAAATATTCAAATTATACTATATAAAAACAATATACTGCCAAAAAGTTTTCAGAGCTTTTGGAATACAAATTTCAATTATTTTATTAATTCTACTCAATTTTGGCAGATTGAGCAGAACTGTCACCCTCCCATTGTTTAAACACTTTAACCAGAAGTATCCATAGACTTAGCAGTTTAAATTGTGTCAAACTGAAAGACTGTGTCTCCCCAAAATTCCTCTGTGGAAATCCTAACCCCCAGAGTGACGGTATTAGGAAGTAAGGCTTTCAGGAGGTGATTAGGTCATAAAAGTAAAACCCCATGAATAAGATTAGTGTTTTTATAATAGAGAGCCCGAGAAATCTCTCTCTCCCCTTCTATCATGTGAGGAAGTAGAGAAAAGCTATCTATGAACCAGGAAGTGGGCCCTCACTGGATACCAACTCTGCTAGAGCCTTGATCTTGGACTTCTCAGCCTCCAAAACTGTGAGAAATAAATTTCTGTTGTTTATGAGCCACACAGTCTACGGTATTCTGTTTGTGTAGCAGCCCAAACAGACTGAGATACTGTCTTATCTATTCCTAGAAACCATGGACTTACTACTTACCTCCTTCATGTTCTTATTAGTGAAATTAGAGATCCTTTTTCTAGGAACATCAATGAAATGATCTTCAATATTATTACAAAAGTTGCGTTTTTTAACATTGTGAGTTTCAGATGCCATAATCTCTTAAATACCTAGACAAAAAATAAAAATAATAAATGGAAAATACAAAAAGCAAACAAGCCTGATCCTTTCCTTAACACACATAAAAATACAACAGCTCTGTGCTATGTAAAAGAGGCTTACAAGTAAAGCAAAGGACATGTGGGCATACCTCATTTTACTGCACTTCACAGATATTGTGTTTTTTTGTTTTTTTTTTAACAAATTGAAAGTTTGTGGCAACTCTGCATCAAGTAAGTCTATTGGCACCATTTTTCCAACAGCATTTGTTCACTTCATGTCTGTGTCACATTTTGGTCATTCTCACAATATTTCAAATTTCTCCATTATTATATTTGTTATAATGATTTGTGATCAGAGATCTTTGATGTTACTACTGTAGTTGGTTTTTGTTTGTTTGTTTTTGTTTTTGTGGTACGCGGGCCTCTCACTGTTGTGGCCTCTCCCGTTGCGGAGCGCAGGCTCCGGACGCACAGGCTCAGCGGCCATGGCTCACGGGCCCAGCCGTTCCGCGGCACGTGGGATCCTCCCGGGCCGGGGCACGAACCCGCGTCCCCTGCATCGGCAGGCGGATTCTCAACCACTGTGCCACCAGGGAAGCCCTGTAGTTGTTTTTGAGCACCATGAACCTTGTCCACATAAGATGGTGAACTTAATTGATAAATGTGTGTGTTCTGACTGCTCCACTGACTGGCTACTCCCCACTCACTCCCTCTCCTCGGATCTCGCTATTCCCTAAGACACAACAATATTGAAATTAGGTCAGTGAATAACTCTACCATGGCCTCTAAGTATTTAAGTGAAAGGAACAGTGGCAAGTCTCTCCTTTTAAGTCAAAAGCTAGAAATGATTAAGCGTAGTGAGGAAGGCATGTCAAAAGCAAGAAGGCTGAAAGCTAGGCCTCTTGCACCAGTTAGGCAAGTTGTGAATGCAAAGGAAAAGTTCTTGAAGGAAATTAATAGTGCCATTCCAATGAACACACGAATGGTAAAGTGAAAAAGCCTCACTGCCGACATGGTGAAAGTTTTAGTGATCTGGATAGAAGATCAAACTAGCCACAACATTCCCTTAAGCCAAAACCTATTCCAGAGCAAGGCCCTAACTCTCTTTAATAAAGGTTGAGAGAGGTAAGGAAGCTGCAGAAGAAAAGTTTGAAGCTGACAGAGGTTAACTCATGAGGTTTAAGAAGCCATCTCTGTAACATAAAAGTACAAAGTGAAACAGCATGTGCTGATGTAGAAGCTGTAGCAAGTTATCCAGAAGATCTAGCTAAGATAATGAATGAAGGTGGCTACACTGAACAACAGATTTTCAATGGAGATGAAATGGCCTTCTGTTGGAAGAAGATGCCACCTGGGACTTCCATAGCTAAGAGAGAAGTCAAAGCTTGGCTTCAAAGCTTCAAAGGACAGACAGTCTGACTCTCTTCTTAGGGGTTAATGTGGCTAATAACTTTAAGTTGAAGCCAGTGATCACTTACCATTCCCCAAATCCTAGGGCCCTTAAGAACTATGCTAAATCAACTCTACTTGAACTCTGTAAATGAAACAACAAAGCCTGATGAAAGCATATGTGTTTACAATATGGTTTACTGAAGATTTTAAGCCCACTGTTGAGACCTACTGCTCAGAAAAAAAGATTCCCTGCAAAATATTACTGCTCATTCACAGTGCACCTGGTCACCCAAGAGCTCCAATGAAGATGTACAATGAGATTCATGTTGTTTTTATGCCTGCTAACAGAGCATCCATTCTTCAGCCCATGGATCAAGGAGTAATTTTGACTTTCAAGTCTTATTACTTACGGAATATATTTTGTAAGGCTATAGCAGAGTAAATTGAAAAACTTCTGGAACAGATGCAACATTCTAGATGTTATTACAAACATTTGTGACTCATGGGAAAAGGTCAAAATATCAACTTTAACAGGATTTTGTTAGAGTTGATTCCAACCCTAATGGATGACTTTGAGGGGTTCAAGACTTCAGTGGAGGAAGTAACTACAGATGTGGTAGAAACAGCAAGAGGACTGGAATTAGAAGTGGAGCTGGAAGATGTAACTGAATTGCTGCAATTTCATGATAAAACTTTAACAGATGAGGAGCTGCTTTTTCTGGATAAGCAAAGAAGATGGATTCTTGAGATGGAATCTACTCCTGGTGAAGATGCTATGAAAACTGTTGAAATGACGGGTAAGAATTTATATAGAATATTGCCAAACTCAGTTGATAAAGCAGCGGCAGGGTTTAAGAGGATTGACTCCAATTTTGAAAGAAGTTCTGCAGTGGGTAAAGTGCTATCAAACAGCACTGCATGCTACAGAGAAATCATTTGTGAAAGGAAGACTCAATTGATGCAGCAAACTTCACTGCTGTCTTATTTTAAGAAACTGCCATAGCCACCCCAACTTCAGCAACCACCACCCTGATCAGTCAGCAGCCATCGACACTGAGGCAAGACCTTCCACCAGCAAAAAGATTACGACTTGTTGAAGGCTCAGATGATGGCTAGCAATTTTTAGCAATAAAGTATTTTTAAATTAAGGTATGTACATTTTTTAAACATAATGCTACTGCACACCTAATAAACTACATATACTAAACTACATATAGTATAAACATAACTTTTATGCAATGGGAAACCAAAAAATTTGTGTGACTTGCTTTATTACGGTGGTCTGAAACCAAACCTGCAATATCTCTGAGTGAATGTAGTTCTAAGTTATACATTTTTTAAAAGCCTTAAACATAGAGGAAGCACAAGGCAGAGGATTCCAGTAAAGTTCTTTCTGTTCTCATTCTTAAGTTGCAACCAGTTACAATAATATGGCATGTACTTTTTGCCAACACAACATGTCAATCTCCCCATTTTCCATATCACTAGCCATATATTATTAAAGTTTATGAAATCAAGTCTAATAGTAGTGGTATCTTGAGATTCAAATGCACGGAAGCCTAAATTTTTGGAAGCAAATCACTGGGTCATATACAACCATAAGCAGCCAGGGGAACCAAAATCAGACTATATATATCTGACTTGTTTTATGCCCAACCTTTAAATTTTTCTTTCATTGTGCAGCTAGCTCTCCAAAGCTTTCTTCCATTTTTGAAAAATATAAGCCACATTCTTTGGTTCCTCCAATTATATCACAAAGGGCAGAAAGCAAATGCTGTGACTTCATTTATGTAACAGAGGATATTAGTGACTTTCCCACTTGCACTCAGGTTTCACATAGCAAATTTATTTCAGGTCATGTCCTTAAACCCAAGTTTCTCCCTCATTCTTGTTTTAAACACTTACTGAGCATTCATTATATGCCAGGCCCTGAAGTTAATGTAGATGACAGACAGAGATCCTGTTCTAAAGAATCATTTAGGAAGCTTTTTGAAAATACATCTTTCTGGGCCCTAATTTCAGACTATAACTCAGCAGGTATCAGGAAAAAAGCCCAAAGCAATTATATTTTTTAAAAGCCCCACAGGTATTTATATCATTAAAAAAAATTTTAATTGAAGTACAGTTTATCATGTGGTGGCAATCTCTGCTGTGCAGCAAACTGACTCAGTTACACACATAGAGACATTCTTTATTAATATTCTTTTCCATTATGGTTTATCACAGGATATTGAGTATAGTTCCCTGTGCTACACATTAGGACCTTGTGGTTTATCCATTCTAACTGTAATAGTTTGTATCTACCAACCCCAAACTCCCAGTCTATCCCTCTCCCTCCCCGCCCCTGCCCACAGGCTTTTCTGATACACATTCTTGGTAAAAAAAAAAAAATCTGTCTTAGAGAATTTTCCAAAAATATACACAAACACAGGAAATTCTGCAATCAATTTCAGGGTATTTTACGATTTCTTGCGGCTAATTCAGGGGCAGCCCATCCACTTGTGCGCCCCGGTTATGAAACCTCTAGGATGAGACGTTTAAAAAAGTAAATAAATAATTGCAGTAATACAATAAGCACTCTGACAGAGGGGCACCCATGCAAGTCAGCAAATCTCCACTGAGGAGATTTGCCCTTCTAGGGCAAATAGCACATTGAGAAAATAGCATGTGTAGAACTGAAAGGCATGAAGCAACATGATTTGTTTGGCAATCTGTTAAGTAGATGCATGTGACTAGAGCTTAGGCTGGGGGTGTGCTGCAGCAGAGTGAGAAATGAGGCTGGAGAGATAGGCAGAAGCTAGATCATAAAGGGTCTTGTCCACAAGGTAAGCTCTTTTGTTTGTTTGTTTTGTTTTTGAAAGAAAGGGGGACTTTTAGTTAAAGATAATGGACTGAACACATGCAATTACTTTTACCTTTCCCTGAAACCCTATTACAATGACAGTAAAGATTTTAAAGGCATAAACCCCATAAGGGCAAAGAATAGAAGATGAGGCAATGGCAACAACATTTTGGAAACTGCAAAGCGTAAGTGATAAATGACTTAGCAGATGTGAGAAAGCAAAATCCTAAAGCATCAGTGAGGAAAGGTGAAAAGCAGAATCCCCCAAAGGTTCAGAAATTGGCAATACTGAGGACCTCAAAAAGTGGGATAAAGGTGGGCTTAAGAACAAGTACAATGAATGAATATCCATTTAAGACACAGTTAAGAGTCCTAGATCCCCTTCCCCGTTTCAGTAAAAAACTGTAGTTTTATTGTATGGAAAATCTAAAACAGAGTCCTTGGGATGGGAAACACCAGGCACAAATGTGGGCAGAGGAAAACACACACACACACACACTCCTAAAATTACTAACATCTGTGATGGTCAAAGTCCCCAAAGAACTTCTTATATCTTGATTATGGTAGTAGTTACCTGTCAAAACTCTAATAGTATAAATTTTTATTTTTTTTTCATGTAAACATCTCAATAAACCCAACTTTCAAAAAATCCTCTAGAGGTAAGAACAAATTGTATCCACGAAACACAAATGAGAAAAAACAAGCTGACAAAGACTCTTGGAAATTAAAAATAGGATGTAATAAGATAGCAGAAAAACTCAATAGAAGTTGGAAAAGAAAGTTGAGGTTATCTCCTAGAATTTAGGGTAAAAAGATTTTTTAAAAGAACCTGGGGCTTCCCTGGTGGCGCAGTGGTTGAGAATCCGCCTGCCGATGCAGGGGACACGGGTTCGTGCCTCGGTCCGGGAAGATCCCACATGCCGCGGAGCGGCTGGGCCCGTGAGCCATGGCTGCTGAGCCTGCGCATCCGGAGCCTGTGCCCCGCAATGGGAGAGGCCGCAACAGTGAGAGGCCCGCGTACCACCAAAAAAAAAAAAAAAAAAAAAAAAAAAGAACCTGGATTGGTTTATAGAGACCAACATTCAAATAAACAGAATTTCAGAAAAAGTACAGAAAAAAACAAAGAGGAAAGCAAAGAAATAATTGAAAATTTTTCACGGTTGAAGGACATTAATTCCCAAACTGAAAGGGCACATTGAGGGTCAGCATTGCAGATGAAAATAGACTGACAAGGCACATCGTCACATTCAGAGCACCAGAGAAGCCAGAGAAGGTGAAAACATACAATAAACAAATAAACAACCCCCCCCTAAAATCCAAACAAAGTCACATACAAATGATAAAGGCACAGAACAATGCCTTCAAAATTCTTAGGAAACCTGAAATTTTATATCCAGACTAGTCACCACCTGAGTGCAAGTGTAGGAAAAAAAATCTTCAGAAATTCGAAGTTCCAAAACAAATTCTTCCTGCAGCAATCTGAGAAATAATAAAAATAAGAAATACAAGAAATGGAGAGCCAACAGGAGAAATGAGAAGGGAATTCTCATGATGGTTATGAACAAAGATCCCAGGATGAAAGCTGTGCACCAGGAGTACACAACAACAACTGGAGTGGGTTAACAGACTGAAGGGAGAAGTCCTCACATAAATGAAATTGATTTATAATACCTGGGGCTCATTAGAGAGGAGATGGAAAGAACTGAGGGAGAGTCACAAGGCAGAGGCACATGTTTCAAGTGGCAAAAGAAAAGAATTGTCAGCCCAGAATCTCCTATGTGGAGGAAATATCCTTCAGGAATGAAGGAGAAACCAAGACATTCTCAAATAAAAGGAAATTAAAGAAGGAATCTTAGAACATCAAGGAGACAAAAAGAAAACTATAAGGTAAATTATGTCTGATGTTTGAAGCAAAAATTATAACACTATCTGATGTGGTCCAAAATATATGTAGAAGAATGTTTAAGACAACTATGCTGTAAGTGGGGACGAGCAAAGGGATATAAAGGGAGGTAAAGTTTCCACACTTTACTCAAACTTGTAAAATGATGCCATCAGTAGATTGTGATAAATTATAGATGTGAAACATAATACCTAGAACCATTGCTAGAAGTTACTGCTACTGTTTTATTAAGAAACATAGTAAAAACTACTATAGATAAATTGAGATGTAATGTTTAAAATGTGTTCAAATAACTCATAGGAAGGCAAGAAAAAAGAAAAGAGAGAAAGCAAAAAATGGAGAGAACAGAAACAAAAAATAAAATGGCAGAAACATATCAATAATTACATTATATGTGAATGGTCTAAACATATCAGTTAAAAACCAGAGATTGGCAGAGTACATTAAGAAACATAACCTAACAATATTCTGTCTATAAGAAATTCATTTCAAATATAATGATAAAGGAAAGTAGAACATAGAAGAAAGATCCTAACAAATCTTTAAAAGTTCTCATCACAGGGGAAAAAAGAAAGTAGTAAAAGGAAGAAAAAGATGTATCATGAAAATATTAATTTAAAAGAGCCAGGACTTCCCTGGTCGCACAGTGGTTAAGAATTCTCCTGCCAATGCAGGGGACACGGGTTTGAGCCCTCGTCTGGGAAGATCCCACATGCCGTGGAGCAACTAAGCCCCTGTGCCACAACTAAGCCTGCACTCTAGATCCCATGAGCCACAACTACTGAGCCCTCATGCCACAACTACTGAAGCCTGCACACCTAGGGCCCGTGCTCCACAACAAGAGAAGCTACTGCAATGAGAAGCCTGCGTGCCACAACAAAGAGTAGCCCCCGCTCACCGCAAGTAGAGAAAGCCCATGTGCAGTGACGAAGACCCAACGCAGCCAAAAATAAATACATAAAATTTATTTAGAAATAAAAAATAAAAATAAAAGGGCCAAACCATCAAGAAAACATAGCAATCTTAAATATGTACACGCCAAACAACACAGGTGAAAAATACATGCAGCAAAAACTAACAAGGCTGGAAGTTATAATTTGAAATTGGCAAGAAATAGCAAAACTCTTCTGTTAAAATGCACTATGCTTGCAAGTTTATAAGTCTGAAAAATAAAGAAAAGTAAATGAAAATACCAAGAATATTTAATTTTATGATTTCATATCAAAAGGCACATAGTTGTAATTTGTTATTAAATTAGCATAACTAATTTTTTTGTCACTTTGTTTTGCTACTATGTAAGTTAATCAGCTTATATAATCATAGAATCAGAGACATTTGAAATGGAAAACATAATTAGTAAAATAATTCATTAGTACCTTACATTCCAAGATCTCAAAACTGTTTACCAGTCCTCCTTAACCAGTATAGAATATTCTGGTCACCAACACAGGGGCTCCTAAAGTTAGGCAAATCTGTCTTCCGTTTGGACTCTGAAATAAGTTTATTTTGGCTAAATTACAGGTAAAAACATGGAGCCAGAGGATGGGATCAGCTTTAAAGTCAGCCTAGAAACATAGAAGTGATAAGCTGGAGCAGCAGTTCTCAAACTTCAGCATCGGAATCATTTGTGGACCTTCTTATGATAAAGATTGTTGGGCCCCATCCCCTGAAAGACTGAAGTGGGGCCTGAGACTCTGCATTTCTAACAGGCTCTTGGGTGATGCTCATGCTGCTGGTCTGAAGACCTCACCTGGGAACTACTGAATTAGAGTTCTCTCTGAAAGTTTCTCATTAAATACTGTAGTGCTCATTGTTTTAAAGTTGTCCAGATTTCCATTCATTAAAGCCAGTTCCATCCACAGCATTCTCTTGTTTACTTTATAGACATAATGTACTTACAAAGAAAGGACAGGACCTCACCTACAGTCAACTCTCAACTGTGTGTAGTTGATCAATCTTATAGATCTTCTGGGATAAAAATTTCATTGAGATCTAATTTTATTTCTCCCTCACCTTTCTCCTAGCCTTATTCCTAGACTAGAACATAAATTAATTTTATTTCAGGATAAAATCAACAATGCTGGTCAGATAATCTGTTTGAAGGAATACATATGAATGAAATACTGTTTTGGTTCATCTGAGATGTTGCTGCTTTCCCTTGGTGATCCAGTGGGGAATATTCTTAATCAGTTCTGTCTTTGGGTCCACTATTACTTCTCTGGAGTGGCACCCTCTTTAAATTTCCCTTTTGAAAATAAAGACATTTGGTACATGGAACTAAAGTCTATACACATGGCTAAAGAGTATTCTAAATCCAAATTCATACAATTTCATCATAACTTTTAAAATAATGGGGTAAAAATTATTGTAATGTAGCACTATGGTAGTAACTTAGAGTGGTTCCAAAGATAAGAAAAGCTTCCAAATTCTTTTAAGAAGCCAGTATACCAGTGTTATTAAAATATAATAAAGATTGCACAATAAAACCGTGGACCAATTTTACTGATGAATATCAATGCAAAAGCCCAGATAACATCATACTGTTGGTGAGAATGTAAAAGGATCCAGTCACCTTGGAAAACAGTTTGGCAACTCCTCAGAAGTTTAAAAATAGAGTTACCATATGACCATATACATTCAAAAGAAATAAAACTTGTCACAAAAACTTGTACACAAATGTTCATAGCAGCATTATTCATAAGGGCTAAAACATGGAAACTATCCAAACATCCATCAACTGATTAATGGATAAAATGTGGTAAATAAATAAAATCCATACAATGGAGTATCATCCAGCCATAAAAATGAATTTTTGTCCTGATATATGCTCAATCATAGATGAACCTCAAAACACTATGTTAAGTGAAAGAAAAGAAGCCAGAAATGAAAGATCACATACTGTATGATTCCATTTATATGAAATGTTCAGAATAAGCAAATCCTTAGAGACAGAAAGTCGATTAGTGGTTGTCCAGCACTGCTATAATGGGTATCGGGTTTCTTTTGGGAGGTGATGAAAATGCTCTAGAATTGATTATGATGACTGCACAACTCTGTGAATATACTAAAGGTCATTGAATTATATACTTTAAGTGGGTGAATTGTATGGTATGTGAATTAGAGCTCAATAAAGTTTAATTACTAAAAAAAAAAACTGACATGGCTGAAAGGAGAAATAGACAAATCCACAATAATCTTGGAGACTTCAATATCCCCTCTCAACAACTGATAGAACAAACAGACAGAAATTCAGCAAAGTTATAACATCATCAACCAATAGGATCAAATCAATACTTATAGAACACTCCACCAACAACAGCAGAATAATTATTTTCAAATGCCACTGAACATATACCAAGATAGGCTATATCTTAGACTAGAAAACAAACCACAACAATTTGAAATAATTACAATGATGCTCAGTATTGGTAATTATTAGAGAAATGCAAATCAAAACTACAATGAGGTATCACCTCACACCAGTCAGAATGGCCATCATCAAAAAGTCTACAAATAATAAATGCTGGAGAGGGTGTGGAGAAAAGGGAACCCTCTGATACTGCTGGTAGGAATAGAAATTGGTGCAGACACTATCCAGAACAGTATGGAGGTTCCTAAAACACTAAAAGTAGAGTTATCATATGATCCTGCAATCCCACTCCTGGGCATGTATCTAGAGAAAACTACAATTTGAAAACGTACGTGCATCCCAATGTTCATTGCAGCACTATTTACAATAACCAAGACATTGAAGCAACCTAAATGTTCATCGACAGAGGAATGGATAAAGAAGATGTAGGATATTTATTCAATGGAATATTATTCAGCCGTAAAAAAGAATGAAACAATGCCATTTGCAGCAACATGGATGGACCTAGAGATTATCATACTAAGTGACGTAAGCCAGACAAAGACAAATATCATATGGTATCACTTATATGTGGAATCTACAAAGAAAAAGATACTAATGAACTTATATACAAAAGAGAAATAGACCCATAGACATAAAAGACTTATGGTTACCAAAGGGGAAAGTGGGGGGAGGGATAAATTAGGAGTTTGAGATTAATATATACATATTACTATATATAAAATGGATAACCAACAAGGACCTACTGTACAGCACAGGGAACTATACTCAATATTTTGTAATAACCTGTAAGGGAAAACAATCTGAAAAAAAAAAGATATATATGTATGTATAATGGAAACACTTTGCTGTACACCTGAAACTAACACAATACTGTAAATCAACTATACTTCAATAAAAAATATACATAAATACATCAAACTCCAGGATGCCAAAAAAATTAAAATAAAAAAATAGAATAATCGAAATTATATAGAGCATGTTCTCCAACTACAATGAAATCAAACTAAAAATCAATAAAAGAAAAATAACAGGAAAATCTCCAAATGCCTAGAAACCAAACAGTGCACTTCTAAAACGTTCATGGGTTAAAGAGGAAGTCTCAAGGGAAATCAATAAAATACACTGTGCAAAATGAAAATGGAAATTTGACATATTAAAATTTGTGGGACACAGCTAAAACAGTGCTGAGGGAAATTTTTAGCACTAAAATGCATAAAAAGGAAAAGTCTCAAATCAATAACCTAAGCTTCCACATCAAGAACCTAGAAAAAGAAGAGCAAAATAAACCCAAAGCAAGCGGAGGAAGGAAATAATAAATAGAAATCAATAAAACCGAAAACAGAAAGACAACAGAAAAAATTAACAAGACAAAGAACTAGCTCATTGAAAGGTCAAAAAAATTTTCAAACCTCCAGGGAAACTGACAAAGAAAAAAGAGAAAACACAAATTACCAATATCAGGAATGAAAAGGAGATATCACTATAGATGTTACAGACATTGAAAGGATAAGAAAATATCACAACCAACTCTACAAACATAAATTTGACAAGTTAAAAGAAGTGGGCCAATTCCTCAAGAAACACCACAACTCACTCAATATGAAATAAGCAACTTGAAGAGCCCTGTAATTATTAAGGAAACAATTTATAATTTTAAAACTCCCCAACTGGGCTTCCCTGGTGGCGCAGTGGTTGAGAGTCCACCTGCCGATGCAGTGGACACGGGTTCATGCCCCGGTCCGGGAAGATCCCACGTGCCGCGGAGCAGCTGGGCCTGTGAGCCATGGCCGCTAGGCCTGCGCGTCCAGAGCCTGTGCTCGGCAACGGGAGAGGCCACAACAGTGAAAGGCCCGTGTACTGCAAAAACAAACAAACGAACAAACAAAAAACAAAACTCCCCAGCTAGAAATCTCCAAGCCTGGATGATTTTAATGGAAAATTCAACCAAATGTTTAAGACTGAACACCAATTCTACACAACCTTTTCAAGAAAACAGAAGAGCAAGGAAGACTTCCTGATTCATTTTATGAAGCTAATATATATTTTCCTGATGCAAAAATATGACAAAAAAGCACAAAAAAGGGAAAACTACAAACCAATATCTCTCAAGGCTATAAATAAAAACTCTTAACAAAATATCAGCTAATGCAATTCACAATACAAAAAAGAATTATACACCACAATCAAGGGGCATTTGTCCCAGGGACACGCTTGTTTAATATTTGAAAATCAATCCATGTGACCCATGATATTAACAAGCTAAAGAAGAAAAGTCATATGATCATATCAATTGATGCCATAAAAGTATTTGATAAAACTCAACACCCATTCATGATAAGTACTCTCATTAAAATAATAATAGAGGGAAACTTCCTCAACTTGATAAAGAGCACCTACAAAAAACCTACAGCTAACATCACTCTTAATGGTGAGAAACTCAAAGCTTTCCTGCTAAGATTAGGTACAAGGCAAGTGTGTCCCCTCTCATCACTGCTTTTCAACATCATACTGGAAGTTCTAGCTAATGCAATAAGAAAAAGGAAAGAAAAGATATCTAGATTGGAAAGGCGGAAAAAAAACTTTGTTCACAGATACTATGATCATCTATGTAGAAACTCTGAAAGAACAGAACAAAAAACAAACAAAATACCCCAAAACCTTTTGGAACTAGTAAGTGATCACACCAAGGATGCAGAATACAAGGTTAAAATACAAGTCAAGGGCTTCCTTGGTGGCGCAGTGGTTGAGAGTCTGCCTGCGATGTAGGGGACAAGGGTTCGTGCCCCAGTCCGGGAAGATCTCACATGTGGCAGAGCGGCTGGGCCCATGAGCCATGGCCCCTGAGCCTGCGCGTCCGGAGCCTGTGCTCTGCAACGGGAGAGGCCACAACAGTGAGAGGCCCGTGTACCGCCAAAAAAAAAAAACAAAAAAAAAAAACAAAAAACAAAAAAACTATATCATCGATGAGCAAGTGCAATTTGAAATTAAAAATACATTACCATTTACTTTAGCACGCCCTCCCCCACCAAAAAGTTCTAAATTCAAACTAGGTATCTAGGGAAATTGCAATGGTAGTAAAAACTTTTCTCTCTCAACAGAGTAAAAATGAGCAAGATACACAGTCAAAAAGATGAAGATAAATGTCGAACTGTTTTAAGTCTCTATGAAACTGGAGAGACTAGAAGAAAATACATGAGAGGAACTAGCTAATTCATTTTCTCTATTCTAAGAGATACGAATTAGGCATACATTTAAAAAAATACAGTATGCAAAGAACGGGGCACTGCTTTGAAGAGATTTCTAAAATCCACTTACTAAAAAAGAATTAATTTGTAATCTGATACAAATATATTAATAAAGGTATCTGGATTTATGGGAAAATAAAGTTCTGCTTACAAGTTTTGAACAGTCAATATAGTATTTAAAACAAATAATTGGGTCAATGAAGCAAAATGATGAAAGGAAAACAAAGATGATGTTCTTGCCCTTAAGAAACTTACTCTATTAGAGATACATGACATAATCACATAATAGTTATCTAATTCTACCAGGCTGTATACCTCACATAATATACAGACTAAACTTATAGAAAATTAAGTTCTTTATGAGTTCAAAGAGGGATATAGTGTATTTCTGAAAACCACCATGATTAGGAAAGGCTTGGGAAGAAGCAAGGCTTAAATTGGACTTTTGATTAACAGAATGGATTCAGGTAGGAGGAACTGAGAGCTTAAGGAAAAATACCAAATATCTCAATATTGTACAAGGTTACAAGGTGGGAATAACTTGCTTATTTACCAGTATAGGTATCCAAAGAATAAATTTAAATCCACTATATACAACAGGCATTTACTACAAGGTGCCTCCCTCCATCTTTTTCTTATATGAAGATGCTAAATTAAAGAAAGTATTTTTAGCATCCTGAGTTGGATTCAAGTTACATTTTCCCATAGAAATCCAATTAATAGTACTACTGGATCAGCTCTAAACAGGCTATTAAGGCTTAAGCTTGGAACTTAGAGTAAGCCTTTGTTTCTGTCAAAGATGTAATCTGATTACTAAACAGCCAATAAAAAGTCAACTTTTTGGAATCCAACTCATCAATAAAACTGGAGTTGTCTCTATCACAAACAAACCTTAAGAAATAAAAGTAAGGGGAGAAGAGAGGTCTCAATGTCATTCATATTTTTAAAATAAACAAATATAGTAGAATGATAATTGAAAGCATAATAGTTGTAAGCTGGGAGGAATACTGTTTCATTAAGACTATGACATTTCTAAAAGAGTAGTATCTGGTTTAAGATCCTAAAAATTTTTAAACAAAAAAATTTACTACAGAATAGTAGTTGGAAAACTAATTTTGAAAGCTTAAAATGGGTAGTGTGACAATAACAACAACTTCCAGGAAAATAACAGTTACCATCATTTTATCATAGAACTATGGCTGCTTTATATTGAGTTACCTCATTTAATCATCAGCACAATCTCTGATACAGAAATTACAATCCTCATTTTTTTTAAAAAAATAAAGTTGTGGGAAGCTAAGTAACTTGGTCTAATGTACCAAAGCTGTTTTATGTCTACTGAGGCCTAAATTTGCCTGATCAGCAGATGATGGATTACAAAATTTCTTATCTCAAGGAAGGCTGTGTGTTTGCTGTACTCTGTATCTGAGGAATGCTTTCCCCTCATATATTCTTTTTTTTTTTTTTTTTTTTTGTGATACGCGGGCCTCTCACTGTTGTGGCCTCTCCCGTTGCGAAGCACAGACTCCGGACGCGCAGGCCCAGTGGCCATGGCTCACGGGCCCAGCCGCTCCGCAGCATGTGGGATCTTCCCGGACCGGGGCACAAACCCGTGTCCCCTGCATCGGCAGGCGGATTCTCAACCACTGCACCACCAGGGAAGCCCTCCCCTCATATATTTTTATGGCTTCCTTCCTTAAAACATTTTTAGGTTCTTGCTCCAATATGCCCTCCTCAGAGTGCTTTCTCTGATCTCTCCTCTCAAATAGCACCTACTTTCACTTCTATCTTCTCACCCTATCTTATTTTTCTTCATAATATTTACACTACTAGACATATATTATTTGTCTGTTTATCATTCGTCTTCTCCACTAAAATGTAAGCTCCATGAGGAGTGGGATCTTGCCTGCTATATTCCCTGGGCCTAAAACACTGCCTGACACATAGAAAGTGCTCTATGTGTATATATTGAATGAATTAGTAAAATTTCCATTCTATACTATGTAAAAATGATAATTAAGTGAAACAACTTACACCTTTAGTCTTTAGCCTAACTTTTTCATAGCAGACTACCAGAATCCTTTATCCACAGATTTAATCCTGTTTATTACACACAAACGTGTGTGTATGTATATATGTATTAAGTCTGTAGATTTGAATACTTTTTCCTCTAGAAGATAGCATTTATTTATTGATAGTCTGTCCCCCTTTCATATGGGAAAAATATTCATCTCTTCATAGGCTAAAGCAGTTTTTTTTTGGTTGTGCTGCACAGCTTGTGGTATCTCACTTTCCCCAACCAGGGGCTGAATGCGGACCATGGCACTGAAAACCTAGAATCCTAACCACTAGACCACCAGGGAACTCCCTAAAATAGTTTTTTAAAGAACAAGGTTGCATTTTTTTAAGAGCAAAGGATTTAACATCATTAGAAAGATGCAAGTCAAAACGACAATGAGATATTACTTCACAACCACCAGTATGGCTACAACAAAAATGACAGACAGTGACAAGTGTGGAGAAGGATGTGGAGAAACTGACACCCCCACACGTTACCGTGGGGATGTAAAATGGTACAGCTGAACGGTTTCTTAAAATGTTAAATACAGACTTAACATATGACCCGGCAATTCCACTCCTACGTATTTACTCATGAGAAATGAGAGTTGTCTACACAAAGACGTGTATGCAAATGTTCATACATTATTCAGAAAAGCCAAAAAGCGGAAAGGATTCAAATGTTTATCAACTGGTGGATGAATTAAAAAAATGTAGTATATCTGTCTGGAACATTGCTCAGTAACAAAAAGGTATGAAGTACTAATATATGTTACAATATGCATGAACGTTGGGCTAAGTGAAAGAAGGCAAACACAAAAGACCACATATTATGTGATTCCATTTATATGAAATGCCCATAAAAGTAAAATCTATAGAGACAGAAAGTAGACTAGAGGTTGCCTAGGGCTGGGTTGGGAGTGGGAATAACTACAAATGGGCACAAGGCTCTATGGTGGGCGATGGAGATGTTCTAAAATTAGATTTGGGTTGATAACGGCACAATTCTGTATATACTTATAAACAGTGAATTGTACCTTTAAAAAAGATGAATTTTATGGTATGTAAATTATACTTGAGTAAAGCCTTAAAAAAGGGAAGGAAATTATCAAAGTTCTAATAGTTAAAGTCTCATTACAAAGGATTTTTTACACTACAAATTCCATTTTGCTTTATGTCTTATGCATTTGGTAGTACCTTTCTTGGGCAATAACATCCTTTTCCCCAAGAGCATAAGATAGTGCTATTCAAATAGTTTAAAGCAATTATTGAGGCTTCTAGGTGTTTTCTAAGTGCCATTTGATAATACACACAAAGGGAATAGTCTGCCGTGGGATTAACAGTGGTTGAAGGCAGTGATTACAGAAACTGGAAAGGACAAATCTTTTAATGAAAAAAGAATAAAAGAAAATAAGGCCTTAAGAGAATAAAAGCAAGGGCTAGGAGATATCGAGAAGAGAAAAAAGTACTAACTGATAACTATTCTGAATTTGGATACAGTGCATATTTTCTTAAATCAAGACATTAAAGTGATTGCTTATGGGTATTTTCTTGAGAAGGTAGAAGAATAGTGGCATGTAGAAGGAGTTGGAGGGATGAATTCCCTTTATATAATACTTATCTCCTACTAGAAAGATGAAAAGGGATCTATTCACATAATCTATTATAATGGCTACCAAATCAAAAGATTAAATAGTTCTAAGTGTTACTTAGATAGATACTCCCTATCTACTCAATGAGAAAAGCTCATCATACAGAAATGAAACATGTCTGGACTTTTGTCTCTAGTAAGTTACAGCTCAAGATCAAATTAACTTAAGCTTTCTTTTTACATCAATATACTACAGTACATCAATTATTTGCACTGTATTTAACTCTGCAACTTCACTAGGCAATTTCATTCCTTGCCTTGGAAAGCAAAGCATGATTATACAAAGAATTATAATATTAAATAATTAGTATTCCTGGTATCAGTGACTCTCTTCCAATCACCACCATAGAGTCAACTCTCACTATCACAAAGGGCGTGAACTGTATTCCCTAGGAGTCTTGAGGCTGAAAATTGACCACTATTGCATAGTAATAAAATACATAAGTAAAAAAAGAAGTTTTAGAATTTAAAGCTTCAGACTAATTTTTTCACCCTGAGAGATCAAGTAACTTGCCCAAAGACTCTATAATTAATTGAATCCAATTCATTCCCAACTACAATAAAGTGAACATTTTCAACCCTGAATAGCCAAAAAAGCCAAATAAGATGAGAGTGCTAATTTTTCTGAGGCGATGACAAGAGAGGGACAAATGAACGTAAACTATAAGGGAGCCCTACTTTCCATCCTTCCCTCATCCTATAAGGGTAACTTTTTCTTTTCTAGCACCCATCAGGGAATTTATAGGGCTTAAGGACAAATCATAAGTTTCCCCATGACACAGCTGCCCCACAAAAAATGAAAGGGAAGGATGAACATGGACTTTTTCTTTCAAGAATTTCAGTGCAGGGGAGAAAAACAGAAGGTAAAGATGAGATTTTCTGGGGCAATCTTTAGGGCCTGGGGATACTGATTCTTTCCTCCAAAATTTAGCTACCAGCCTCTCAATAAATGTTTTGCTATCTAGCACTTAAAATGAATAATGGAATTTTGATCAAGTTTAAAAACAGGGTGATAAAAAAAGAAATTGAGAATGCCAAAGCTGACTCAAATGGGATTAGTGTTTACAATGGAATATTAAAAACACTATTTTCAAAGAATGTCTTGTGAAGTGGAAGAAAGTTCAAAAAATAAGTGTATTATAAAAAGCAGGATAGAAAATTGAATGTACAGTATAATTCTGGTGTTTCAAAAGCTGTATGTATATATATAATCAATCCATTCAAAAGAGAGCTATCAAAACATTAACAGAAGTTATTTATTGCTGGTGGAATTATAGGTAGGTTTTTTCCTTCATTTACACATTTCTCTATTTTCTACAATGAACATGAAATATTTTCATAATCTGAATACTATTCTAACTTAATAAAGTCACCATCTTACAAAAAGCAGCTAAATTATACAACTACCTTATAGTAAAAAAGTGAGAAAGGTGTAAATGCCACCACACAGAGGTAACATTTCTAGGGAAGAATTTATTTTAACTTTTCCAAAATTAGGGCAACTCCATCTAACTTTCTCAATTCTCGCCTTCTCACCTCACTTGGGACTTAGCTCCCACACACACTTTTATATCTTCAATGTCTCCCTTTGAACTGATTCCTCTCCTTCTGCTTTCAAACTTGCTCAGGTTTCCCCTCTCAACTTCTATACTCTTTCTCTACTTCTCTTTCCTGCCAAATTTCTACAATGAGTGCTTTTTAGTTTCCATTTTCTCTTTAACCCTTTATAACCTTGTTTTTACTCTGCCCTCTCATCTGAAAAAATTGCATCTTCAAAGTTACTTGGATCTATAAGGGAGCCTTTTGGAGCATTGATGATGCCCACTTAGTTCAGCCAAGATAACTCTACAGACTTTGCTCATTCTTCATCACCATTTAGCTTTTTCATTCCTTCATCTTTCCCACCCTCAATCTTTCTGATCACAGGACACAGCACTATCTTGAATCTCCTTGTTCCCTTTCTCCTTTTTGGTTCCTTTTCCTTCAAAAACTCTCTTCTCTCTACACTAAAATTGGAAAAATATGCTTTCATAGCTTCAGTTATTTCTGTAGACGCAGACTCTCCTCTAACTTCTATGCATCTGACTTCCTGATCTGCCACTGTTAGGTCAAAGTCAACACATCTAGAACAAACCTCTTCAATCTCTTCCAACATCAGGACAACTAGCTGCCCCTCCTAGCTACCAAATTTTAAATTAATGGCATCAAATTTCTCTCAGACTAGAAACCTAGGAGTTATTTTGACTCCCCTCTCCTTCCTTCCAATCAATCACTAAGTCTTCTTGAATCTTTCTTCAAAATATTTCACGGATCCATTTGGACTTTTCCTTTCCCAGTGTCAAAATGCTAGCCCTATCACTTCAAGCCTAATTACTATATGAATTATTTGATTTTCCTGCCTCCAGTCTCTTCCTGGTTCCTATATATCAACCTTTGCAAGCTATGGTATTGATGGCAAAATCCCCAAATCTCTAAAACGTCCCTCCTGTTTACTACAGAATTTCTCAAATTATGTTTAGAGTATCCACATAGATTTTAATCGATGTTTTACTCTGTTCACATAAGTTTAGATATGCTAGATGTTAAACTGCTTCTTGTAAATTAAATACATTTAAAAGGCTCTGAGGGGCTTCCCTGGTGGCACAGTGGTTGAGAATCCGCCTGCGGATGCAGGGGACACGGGTTCGTGCCCTGGTCCGGGAAGATCCCACAAGCAGCGGAGCGGCTGGGCCCGTGAGCCATGGCTGCTGAGCCTGCGCATCCGGAGCCTGTGCTCCGCAAAGGGAGAGGCCACAGCAGTGAGAGGCCCGCGTACCACCAAAAAAACAAACAAACAAACAAAAAGGCTCTGAGAAGCCTGCATAATTTTATTTAACTCTGATTCCCAAACTTAGCCACCATCCTACTTTAAAAATTTTTTTTAAATTTTGACCAGTACATGTAAAATTTGAAAGATGCAGATGTACCAAGGAACAGAGTTTGTGGAATTGATTTACTACATCAAGACTAAACTATCAATAGTTATCTAAATATCGAAGACCTCCATAATCAGGTACCATGCTATCAGAGATTAATAATTTTTTTAAATTATAAAGGAAGTTGAGCAAAATATTCCATACTATTTTTTATATGGGGGAAAGTGAGGTTTTTTTGTTGAGGGAGGGAGGTTCTATTGCAATGGTGTTAATGAAAGAACGGTAATATCATTAAAAATAGCAGCCTTTATCAAAAGCTTACCATATGCTAGCCATAGGCATTGTAGTTATATCATATTATGCCCTTTCTATAGACGAGGAAACTAAGGCACAGAAAGATTACATAATTTGCCTAAAGTCAAAAAGCAAAAAAGCGGTAAGAGTCAGGACTGGAACCCAGGCATTCTGTCACCACCATTACCTCCACTCTTAACCAATACACTATACTGTCTCTCAAGTAATATACGATATTAAGGGTAAATGTGTAGATAGACAATGCAGGTTTTATCACTTTTAATCTCATGATTTTTGGCGAATCATTTATTCTATTCTGAATCAGTTTTCTCAAATGCAAAATGAGGCTGTTGTGAAGATCAAAATAAGATTACATGCAAGTTATTACTGCTGTTATCATTCAAAATATTTATATGAAATATAAATATATACAACTCTGGTATTTGAGAAGGCAAAATTGACAACACTATAGAGCAATGAACTATGACCATATCTTGTCACTCAGTTTACAACAGCCATATAATTTATCATCCAAACTAGGACATATTTGAGAGGAAAAGGAAATATATTAAAAATTACTCTGGGTCAATAGACATAAACCAGGTTTATCCCAAGCAAATAGGGATGCATTGTCACCCCCAACCTGCCCCAGTTAAAATGTTTACTTTCCTAGATTGATATTCTGTATCAACTACTCAGCAATAAAAAGGAACAAATTATTGAAAAACATGATAACACAAATAAGTTTCAAACACATTCTGCTAAATGAGAGAAGCCAGATTCAAAAGGTTACATACTATACCTCATTTTTATGATATTCTAGAAAAGGCAAAATTATAGGGAAACAAAAATATCAGTTTCTTGCCAGAGTCTGGGAGAAGATGTTGACTCTAAAGGAAAAAGGGTACTTTTTGTGATGAAGGACATGTTCTATATCCTGACTGTGGTAGTTACTATACAACTGTGCATATGTCGAAGCCCATGTAAATAATACCTCAATAACCTGACTTTAAAAAACTGGAGTGCAGAGCACATATCATAAATAGCTTTTCACTAGGCTCCCTGGAAACTCAGAACTCACTTGATGGAACTGAGAAATACGGCTCGGGACCCACATCCATTCTTTTTTCTCTAAGAAACTGAGGTCCACACTTCAGGCCTAGAGGTTCCAGAAACCTTCCTCAAGGCATTTGGAATATATATCTGTTTTGGAAGATGATTACTAAAGCCTCCCCTTCTGGCTTTCTCTTTATTCTACTAATCCATGTGGGCTGTCTCCAGCCCTGAGGACACAAGATGCCCTCGGTGCCCTCCCTGAGTGACAATGTGAGGTGAGTACTCTCACTTGGAGGCTAGTGGGAGTCAAAAGCTTACCCTGCAAAGGCCTCAAGGGTCCTCCTGTCTCACTCAGCTCTCTAGAAATCTTTCTGCTCACTATGCAGTAGGAATCACAACTCATTATTTGGGTGAGAAATTAGAGACTCATCCAATCTTGAAAGGCTAGTGTAGCTAAAAGATTAAGTCAAACAGACCCATGTTCAAATTCTCAGCTTTCCTACTTAACCAACTACATGAACATCAGAGCCTCATTTTACTGATCTGTAAAAGTGAACATGTTTTACTCCTGCCTTACTCCAAAAGAATAAGAAAACTTGCAGACATAGGAGCATGTAAACATATAAAGCAAGTATTAATAGACATAAAGGAAGAAATTGACAACAATATAATAATAGTAGGGGACCTTAACACCCTACTTACATCAATGGACAAATCATCCAGACAAAATCAATAAGGCAACAGTAAGCATATGAATATCATCACAATCAAAGTATACTAGTATTTTAGGGTTCATTTTTTTAGATGATTAAAGGAAAGAAAGCATATGTATTTAATTCAGAATGCATTTACTGAGCATCTGCTATGTGTCAAGAGATTAATAAGTGTATGCCTTATTTCTCAAGAAGCTCATAGGCTGGTGGGAGAGAAAGTCAATAAATATAAAACAATAAATGCTATACAAGAGAAACAGTACAGGTTGCCAAAAAAAGCATTAGCAGTACATCTAATTTGAGGGGTAGTGAAATACCCAGAAATATATCTCAGGTAACACTAGATCTGAGTCCTGAAGATAAACAGGAAATTGTGAAAATGAAATTAAGGAAAGCTCCTATTAAGCAGCCATAATAAAAAAAATAAAAACTCTTATGTACTCAAAATCAGAATCTAAAGCTTTCCTTGCTTCCATATTTTCAGTTCTTCTCCAGAAATGGTTGTTCAATCTGAGCATGAATAGAAAGCAAAAAAAGATACAGAAGCTGATGGGGAACTTTATAACGGATAGATCAGGTTGACAACATCCAAATCACTAACCAACTTTAGCAATACGAAGGAGACAACCAGACATTATGTGCCTCGTGATGATGTGATACATACAACAGGAAATACTATACAACACTATTATTAAGTATTCTTGTCAAAAAAATCTAACCTGAACATAATCAAGCCTCAACTACCTGTTACCAACTACCAGTTTAAAGGAAATACGCTAGACAGAGAGGAACCTGCTAAGCACTACCATGAGGAAGTAATTATAAAAAATCCAGAATACAGAAATTCTTTGGGACACAAAACTCAGTTTCCTCAACAAATATTTTGCAAGGAAAAAAAAAAGAAGAGGAGAAACCTACATATTAAAAAAAACTGTATCAACTGAATATAGCATGTGTCCTAGTGAAAAAAAAACCTGTTAAGATGTGTTAGAATCAGGGAAATTTGAATATCAACTGGATATGTGATATTAAGGATAATTTTTGTTTATAACTCTAAAGTATAACTAACATATAATAAAACTGCACACATGTGTATAGATACACATGTGTATGTATACATATACACCCATTAAACCATTAACACAATCAATAGTGACCCTACCCATCATCTCCAAAATTCCTGTGCTCCTTTTTAATTTCTCCTCAACCACTTCATCTGCTTTCTGTCACTATAGACTACTTTGCATTTTCTAGAATTTATATAAATGGAATCATACAGTATATACTCTCTTTTTTTGGAAGGAGATCGTTTCTTTCACTCAACATAATAATTTTGAGAATCATCCATGCTGTTACATGTATCAATAGTCCATGCCTTTTTATTGCAGAGCAATACAGTATTCTATTGTATGGATGTACCACAATTTGTTTATCTATTCACCTGCTGATGGATCCTTGGGTTGTTTCCAGTTTTGGTTATTACTAATAAAACTGCTATGAATAGTCATGTACAAGTTTTAGTATGAACAGATACTTTCATTTGTCTTGGGTAAATACCTAAAGAACGGAATGGCTAGGTCATAGGGAAGGTGTTATGTTTAACTTTTTAAGAAAGTTGCTAACCTTTTAAAAGCTGTACCATTTTACATTCCCAACAGCAGTGTATGAGAGTGAGAAATTATTATTAGTTATTGCTAGTTAAATGGTATTGTGGTTATGTCTTTTTTTTAAAGAGAGTCTTTCAGAGATACATACATCATACAGATGATGTACAAGAGATGATGTACAAGATTTGCAGATAAAGGGAAAATCAATAAAACAAGAAATGTTGGTAACTGTTGAAGCCGGGTAATTGGGATGTTCATGATACCATCCTCTCTATTTTTCTATATGATTAAAAGTTTACATGTTATAAGAACTAGATAAGAGGAACTTCCCTGGTGGTCCAGTGGTTAAGACCCTGTGCTTCCACTGCAGGGAACGTAAGTTCGATCCCTGGCTGGGGAATTAAGATTCCACGTGCTGCGAGGCATGGCCAAAATATAATTTTTAAAACATAAGAAGAAGAAAAAAAAAGAACTAGATAAGATACTAGACTACTTCAGTGAGCAAAGCTTATATGTGGGCTATATATATATATATATATATATATATATATATATATATATGCAATGTTATCAAAGATATAGTTAAAATGCCATATCCTTGTTCTTTGGGCTAGAGGTGGTATTCCCTCTAATGACTGTAGATGCAGTTAGCTTTGTCTCAACAACAGTACTGTGAAAGAGGCAGCGGAGGGGGAAAAGGGATAGAAACAACTGTGCACAGGAAGACTATGTCTTGTCCCTCCCTCCCTCACTCCACATCCTTGGATTTGGGAATAGAAGGAAGTGTGCTGTATAAAAGAAAAAAAATCAGAAATAAACATTGATAAAAATTATCTCTCTCACTTTAGAATATTCCAGCAAACACTGAATGTTTCCACAGAGGTGAACTGCAAAGCTGGGGACCAGCTGAGAAACTTTTTACTTTAAACCCCCTTTATACCAAATTTTGCATTTCATTACAAACGTTACTTAGTTTAAAATAAATTAAAATTAAAAATCACCAGTAATTCAACCACCAAGAATATTCTGGTGCTTATCCTCTCATGCTGTTAGTTTTATATGTTGCATTTTGTCATTAACATATACTTTCCTACATATGAAGAAGTTTTTTTGAAAATGATTTAAATTAATATATAAATATTTTATCACATGGATGCTGTTTGTTTTTATTTCTGCTATTACAGAAAATACTTGATGAATATCTGTACACACAAATATTTGTACCCATTTGATTACTTCCTTTGGATAAGCATATTACTGGGTTGAAAAATATGGTTTTAGAGCTCTTAAAATATATAGTAAGAGCCCTTTCATATAATGTGACTGGGAGTGGTGGTTGGTCATTCGAAATGATTAAAAAGGGACTTCCCTGGTGGTGCAGTGGTTAGGAATCCGCCTGCCAAGGCAAGGGACACGGGTTCGAGCCCTGGTCCAGGAAGATCCCACATGCCGCAGAGCAACTAAGCCCGTGAGCCACAACTACTGAGCCTGCGCTCTAGAGCCCATGAGCCACGACTACTGAGCCCACGTGCCACAACTACTGAAGCCCGCGCAGCTAGAGCCCGTGCTCCATGATAAGAGAAGGCACAGCAATGAGAAGTCCGTGCACCACAACAAACAATAGTCCCCGCTCACTGCAACTAGAGAAAGGCTGTGCGCAGCAGCAAAGACCCAATGCAGCCAAAATTAAATATAAATAAATAAATTTATTTTAAAAATGATTTTAAAAATCACTTAAAATGAGGGTTCATGAAAAAAAGTGACAGATGTACACATATACCTTAAACATTTTAATTTAAAATCTAAAAATAATGCATAAGCATCATCTATAATTTCTACTTCGGATTTCTTTTAAGTGGCTCAAGAACTTAATGATACTCACAAAGCATTATCAGGGCAAAATCCTAAACTGTTCATTTTTCTTCACTTACCTTTAGCTTTCTAACCTACACTGCATTTGATAGGAAGTTTTTGAGTCACCTGCCTTCATCCAGTCTATCCAAAGTATTCCAGTTAGTTTTCATAGAAACAATGTTTTTTAATTCCTATTTTAAATTTTTATATTTTCTACACTGGGTAACTACATAAGCTTGGCAAATGGGGCAGAAATGGACAGCTACCCTCTAGATCCTCTAGATCCAAACTCCTGCCAACAGAGGTAGAGAATGAAGACTATCAGCACTCCTGATAACAGAAGATTCTGTATTATCAATTTTTCCCTTTGAAAATTTGACAGACAATAAACAATACCATGTTTTAGTCTTTTTTTTAAACAGCAACATTTAATTATAATGATGATGTGTCACATTTTTACACATGTATTTAAGAGTATCATATTGTATGTTCATAGGACTTTACAATTTACAATATTCTGACGTTTCCTTCTGCTTACTGGGGAGTTAGAGCAGACACGTGCTATTTACATATCCCTGGGTAGCATGACACCTGCCCTCTTCCTTGTTCTCAGTAAGACTGAGGTTGAATTCCCTACTCTGTCACTATCTAGCTATGGGATCTTGGGTAATAATAACGGCTAACATTTCTTGAGTGCTTAATAAATGTCTGGAACTCTTAAGTCCTTCACACGTGTTTACTCATTTAATTCCAAATCAGTGAAGTAGGTATTATTATTTTCATACCACTTTATCACTTTACCACAGAGAGACTGTAAACTTTTCCAAATGCACCTGGTCTTTATTTGCTGAGCTGACTTTGAATTTTGG
The DNA here is from genome assembly GCF_026419965.1 of Kogia breviceps. Classification (NCBI taxonomy): domain Eukaryota; kingdom Metazoa; phylum Chordata; class Mammalia; order Artiodactyla; family Physeteridae; genus Kogia; species Kogia breviceps. Next base: position 77,251,281 of record NC_081312.1, on the reverse strand, counting down.
CATTTTGATTGTAAAACTGCCAATCATGAATTCTGTACTCTGCTTACCTTCCTTGTAAGTCACTACCTTTTTTTTTAATAGCTTTGTCAGATTTTTGTCATTACTTTCTGCTGATTTTATAAAATTAATTGGGAAGTGTTAACCTCTTTATTGTTTTTTGAATTTTATTTATTTTTTTATACAGCAGGTTCTTATTAGTCATCCATTTTACACACATCAGTGTATACAGGTCAATCTCAATCTCCCAAATCATCACATGACCACACACACACACACACACACCGCTGCTTTCCTCCCTTGGTGTCCATACGTTTGTTCTCTACATCTGTGTCTCAGTTTCTGCCCTGTAAACCAGTTCATCTGTACCATTTTTCTAGGTTCCACAAATATGCGTTAATATACAATATTTGTTTTTCTCTTTCTGACTTACTTCACTCTGTAGGACAGTCTCTAGATCCATCCACGTCTCAACAAATGACCCAATTTTGTTCCTTTTTATGGTTGAGTAATATTCCATCATATATATGTACCACATCTTCTTTTATTCATTTGTCTGTTGTTGGGCATTTAGGTTGCTTCCGTGACCTAGCTATCGTAAATAGTGCTGCAATGAACATTGGGGTGCATGTGTCTTTTTGAATTATGGTTTTCTTTGGGTATATGCCCAGTAGTGGGATTGCTGGATCATATGGTAATTCTATTTGTAGTTCTTTAAGGAACCTCCATACTGTTCTCCATAGTGGCTGTATCAATTTACATTCCCACCAAAAGTGCAAGAGGGTTCCCTTTTCTCCACACCCTCTCCAGCATTTGTTGTTTGTTGATTTTCTGATGATGCCCATTCTAACTGGTGTGAGGTGATACCTCATTGTAGTTTTGATTTGCACTTCTCTAATAATTAGTGATGGTGAGCAGCTTTTCATGTGCTTCTTGGCCATCTGTATGTCTTCTTTGGAGAAATGTCTATTTAGGTCTTCTGCCCATTTTTGGATTGGGTTGTTTGTTTCTTTAATATTGAGTTGCATGAGCTGTTTATATATTTTGGAGATTAATCCTTTGTCCGCTGATTCATTTGCAAATATTTTCTCCCATTCTGAGGGTTGTCTTTTCATCTTGTTTATGGTTTCCTTTGCTGTGTAAAAGCTTTGAAGTTTCATTAGGTCCCATTTGTTTATTTTTGTTTTTATTTCCATTACTCTAGGAGGTGGATCAAAAAAGATCCTGTTGTGATTTATGTCAAAGAGTGTTCTTCCTCTAAGAGTTTTATAGTGTCCGGTCTTACTTTTAGGTCTCTAATCCATTTTGAGTTTATTTTTGTGTATGATGTTAGGGAGTGTTCTAATTTCATTCTTTTACATGTAGCTGTCCAGTTTTTTTTTTCCCAGCACCACTTACTGAAGTGACTGTCTTTTCTCCATTGTATATCCTTGCCTCCTTTGTCATAGATTAGTTGACCATAGGTGCATGGGTTTATCTCTGGGCTTTCTATCTTGTTCCATTGATCGATGTTTCTATTTTTGTGCCAGTACCATATTGTCTTGATTACTGTAGCTTTGTAGTATAGTCTGAAGTCAGGGAGCCTGATTCCTTCAGCTCCTTTTTTCCCCCTCAAGACTGCTTTGGCTATTCGGGGTCTTTTGTGTCTCCATGTAAATTTTAAGATTTTTTTGCTTTAGTTCTGTAAAAAATGCCATTGGTAATTTGATAGGGATTACATTGACTCTGTAGATTGCTGTGGGTAGTATAGTCATTTTCACAATATTGATTCTTCCAGTCCAAGAACATGGTATATCTCTCTATCTGTTGGTGTCATCTTTAATTTCTTTCATAAGTGTCTTACAGTTTTCTGCATACAGGTCTTTTGTCTCCCTAGGTAGGTTTATTCCTAGGTATTTTGTTCTTTTTGTTGCAATCATAAATGCGAGCATTTCCTTAATTTCTCTTTCATATTTTTCATCATTAGTGTATAGGAATGCAAGAGATTTCTGTGCAATAATTTTGTATCCTGCAACTTAACCAAATTCATTGATTAGCTCTAGTAGTTTTCTGGTGGCATCTTTAGGATTCTGTATGTATTTTTAGTTTGCTTTTGAAATATTTAATATTAGTTGTATTTTTCTTATGTGATTAAACTGAAAGGACTAGGCGGTATGTGGTAAGGGGCAAACACAAGTCTTGGAGTCAGACTTCCTGGGTTTCAGTCCTGCTTTAACCATTTACTAGTTATGTGATATTAGGCAAGTTACTTAACCTCCTATTTTCAGAGTAGAGTTTTGAGGATTAAATAAAATAATCCACTTACCACAATGTCTAGCACATGGGTAATCATTGTAAACATTAGCTCTTATTAAGTTACACATAAACATCACTAGTAAAGAAAATTGCCTTTGGTGTGAGAAACATGTTTCATGGTGTCAGCAAATTTTAATACCAGTTCCTAAATTTATTACATGTTTCTGTATATGTGCACGCATAGCACAGGAAAACAAAAAAGACTGAAAGGATAAAAGTTCTTTCTAACGAGTGCTATTATAGCTGAATCCTTTTTTTTCCTATTTATTTTTGTACAGAATTAAGGTTGAACCATTTTCTTTGGCTTATTTTTCTGTATCAATTTTCTACAGTAAAAAAATTCACATTTTAAATAAAAGAATTAAGTTTCTTTTTTAAACATGAGAACAATACAGTAATAAGAAATAAAGTTTCTTAAGCCTTGAAATACATAAATTCCTAAGTTATGTAAAGCAACACAAAACTGTAAATTTCATGACTTGAATCACTTTAGGTAGAAGAATTCTTGGTATTACATACCACTGCATCATAGTAACTAGGAGTTTTCTGCTCCATGCTCCATTCCTGCTTATAACCTTAAACTTCCCAAACTGTCCTACTGTAAAATTCTTACCATCACCACAAGATTTACAGTGGGAGAAACACAAACAATTAAAATACATTATGTTAAGCATAGTTATATGATTTATCTAAGAGCTTACGGGGAAAAATTGCTCTTTGAGTTAAAATATGAAATAGAATGGTTTTAAGCAAAGCTATTTAGAGAGTCATTTTACAGAGTAACAATAGCTTTTAGGCCAGTAGGACTCACCCAGTGACTCTCAATGAGTGTTTAACTAAATTTTAATCAACACGTAAAATGTATTCTCATAACTATTCCAACAAGGGCATTCAACACAAATGGTGCGCTGAACAGACTATGTGACCCAGTGTAGAGCAGATACAACTTATCACATGTAAGAACTAAAAAAACATACTTTAATGTCAAGCCAGTTTTGAAAAAAGATTACATGATTCCCTAACTGTGACGCTGATTTATCTAGCATATTTGGGCGGGTGGGTGGGGTGTGGTTTACAAAGGCAGCAGACACTGTACTGCTCAAAGTGAATAGCATGTTAACTGTGCTTTTCATAAACTATATGAGAAACTAATACACTAGCAGAGTAATGATACATTGTGTTGACTTGTTTCATTTTGTTTGGAGCCTTTTAATCCCTTCTAGATTCTAATCTGATTGAACGTTAACATTTTGAAATAATATGTCAATTAGATGGGGTATGGATTGGGGACAGGGGGAGAGGAGGTAAAAATTATGGAGAAGAAAAAGAGAAGCACAGAACAAATACAGCCGGTGCTTATTCATGCACTGTTCAGGGAAAGAGTGCCCCATCAAGTTACCCAGATTTTCTAGTACATTTCTAGGTTTATTCCTATTGAGGAAATCAATTTACCAAGTTATCGGGGCCCGATATCTTTAAACAGTCAAATGATAAAACTTAAGTACCATCATTCTGATTCCCTGTTCTCTTTTTTTTTTTTTTTTTTTGCGGGCCTCTCACTGTTGCGGCCTCTCCCGCTGCGGAGCACAGGCTCCGGACGGACGCACAGGCTCAGCGGCCATGGCTCATGGGCCTAGCCGCTCCGCGGCATGTGGGATCTTCCCGGACCAGGGCACGAACCCGTGTCCCCTGCATTGGCAGGCGGATTCTCAACCACAGCGCCACCAGGGAAGCCCTGATTCCCTGTTCTTAACTCAAAACCCCTAGTACCTGGAGTAAACCCCAAGGGCTTTTTTATTTGCTGAATGATTCAACACACCACCTTCTCTTAATTCAGTTTCCCATGGAAGGCTGGTTTGAGAGATAATGTCAAATTCAGGAAGGTGGGTCAAGCGTGAAAATACAGATTTCTGGCAATTCAGTGGGTACAACATGATGATACGTCATTTCAGTCAATTAGACCAAACTGAATTCCAACTCTCTTATGACTAAGTCACCCTGAAATAAAAATTACAAAATTGATACTAAGTGGGAATTACAATTCCCACCACCTACTCCTCAGTTTGTTTTCTTTTAATAAATTTATTTATTTATATTTATTTTTGGCTGCATTAGGTCTTCGCTGCTGCGCACAGGCTATCTCTAGCTGCGGCGAGTGAGGGCGTGGTGCACGGGCTTCTCGTTGCAGTGGCTTCTGTTGTTGCGGACCACGGGCTCTGGGAGCGCAGGCTTCAGTAGTTGTGGCTCGTGGGCTCTAGAGCGCAGGCTCAGTAGTTGTGGCGCCCAGGCTTACTTGCTCTGCAGCATGTGAGATCTTCCTGGACCAGGGCTTGAACCCGTGTCTCCTGCACTGGCAGGCAGATTCTTAACCACGGCACCACCAGGCAAGTCCCTACTCCTCAGCTGTAATAATTAAGTCCACTGAGTATTCTAAATTTAGGAACTGAGATTAATAATGGGAAAACAAAGTTAGCTAAATTCTGATAACTAGGTGTTTGTTTATCATCACCTTTATCAATAATTTTGGACATACAGACTTAATTTTTTCAGTGACTTTATGCCTTTTACTAGAAAGTTGACGGGTGCGGGGGAGATAAGGTACAGAACAGTATGCTATTACTTAAGTGAAAAATAAAGTGTACGTGAGTGATTGCTTATATATTCACGGAGTATCTTTGGAAGGATACACAAGAAACTGGGGAGAGAAGTCATTTCTAGAGAGAGGATATGTGTGGCTGGGGGATGGAGTGAAAGGGAGACTTCCCTTTTGGACTTTTTGAATTTTGTATCAAATGCAAATATTATGTTTCATTTTTAACCATTTTTTAAAAACTGAAGTATAGTTATTTTACAATGTTGTGTTAGTTTCAGGTGTACAGCCAAGTGATTCAGTTATATTACATATATATTCTCTTCCATTATAGGTTATTACAAGATACTCAATATAGTTCCCTGTGCTATACAGTAGGTCCTTGCTGTTTACCTGTTTTATACATAGTAGTGTGTATATATATTAGGAGTTAATCCCAAACTTCTAATTATGTTTTAACTAAATTAAAATGTATTATATATTTCTTTTCTTATGACTATATAAACATCCGAATCTTTGGGAAGACTTAGGTTTCTTAAGCCACATAGATAATTATCTTAGCATGTTCTGATGAATATCCCTTACTCTCCCTGTTACTACATTCCATTATTTTTCTGGAAATATTCACAGGGAGGAAAAACCACTCTAATCCTTTCCAATTGTCTTCTTAAACTCAGAAATGTAAATATATATACATATATACATATATATAAAACAACATCATCTTAAGAATCCTTTTTGATCCCTTGTTTAGCTACTAAAGGTATTCCTGATGCTTTCAACATAGACAGACTCTATATATGTGAAAGGATATGCCAATAAGATACAGAACACTCAAAAAAGACAAGCTGATATAAACTAATTTTAACAACCTATCTTCATGATTTGGACTAGGATTACCAGTCTGTTGTAATACATGTTCCTAATTTTGAAATCAGTAGAGTGAAGTATACCCTAAAACCCTAAATATTAGGGTAGATTGTCCTTTGAGAATCAAATAAAGAAATCAACAGCAGATGATGCTATCATCCTTTTATAGCAATGGTTCTTAATGCTTCTTACACTAGAATGCTTGTGAGGATTATCGTACATCCCATTAGTTACAAGGTTTGTTACCACCATTATTATCCTGGGCTGAAATCAGAGCATACTGAAGTTTGAAAACACCCCCTTCCCTTAGGGAACACTCCCTTCTCCATTGCATACTGCTTTAAGGAGATATAATGACTTCCAGGTCTAAGACTTAACTGTAACCAAATTTAACATATTAGCTTCATTAACAAAAAAATCATTTGTCTCAATGTTTCCTCTAAACTCTGGAGTTGTATCTCCAACTTCTTACAAGTCAGTTCCACTTGGATGTCTAAGCGTCATCATTCTTGAACTTAATATACTGAAAATAGAACCCTTAATATCCACCCTCTCAAATCTGCTCCTCCTAACCGTTCCTAACTCAGTAAATAGAACCATCATCTTCCCAGATGCTCAAGTCCAAAACAGAGGATTCATCCTTGATTTCTCTTTTCCTAAACTCCCTATATCCAATACATTGATTATACCTTTATAATATATTCACAAACTAGAATATAGTTTGGGAATATATTACCACCATCCTAGAGCAAACTACCATCATCTCTCCCTTGGACTATAGTATCAGTTTCTCCTAAATGCTCCAGCCATACTGGTCTTCTGTCTTTAAACATGTTGAGCTCATTTCCATTTTGTAGCATTCATTCTGCTTAAAATATTTCTCCCATATACCCTCAGGGCTTCTGCTTCCCAGCTCAAATGTCACCCATCCCAGAAGATTTACCTGACCACTCAATCAAGGATAACCCTACCCTCACCACCAACCATTCTCTATAGCAGTACCTTATTTTTCCCCTCCATAGCACTTATCACTATCTGAAATTAACTTGCTTATTTGCTTATTGTCCATGTACTCCCACTAGACTGTGAACTCCATGAGACCAGGAACCACATTCATTGTATCTAGGATAGTACCTGACATATAGTGGGTACTTAATGAATAGCTGATAAATGAAGAAACATATCTAAAGAAAGATTATGTCAACCATGAAAGATAACGGTCAGACAGGAGAGAAGAGTAACAATATATTCAAAAGTGTCAAAGGGGAGTTGGTTTTTGGACATGAGTCCACCTTCTCTCCAGGCTGCCAGCCTCCTGAATAAAGCAACCTTTCCTCTCTAACTTAAAAAAAAAAAAAAGTCAATGGGTGCCCCAACTGTGGTAAACATTAAAACTGTGCCATGATATTCCAATTCTCCTTTCAGATACATGATATGTTTATACTTGCCCATCATCTTGAAGTTAGGCATGGTCATATGACTTGCTCAGTACTCCTGAGCAAGGACAACACACAGTAGAGCCCCCAGACAACTCACATGTAATATGAATTGAGAAAAAAATAATCCTTTGTTATTTTAAGCCACTGAGATATGGTGGTTATTTGTTACTGCAAAATAACCGAGCCCATGCAGACTGATAAACCATCCAAACAATGTTGTGGGCACAGAATTATACAGTCAGTCTCACTAAGTAGTCAACTAATACCACTAAATATATATACTATACATATACTTAATTTCCAGATATGTGTGCCAACAAGGAGAGAAAAAATTGTTTATGTAGAGTTTTAAGGATTCTTGTTCCTTGATGTTATTTTTCAGTAAATTAATAATTCATCCATGGGCTTCCCTGGTGGCGCAGTGGTTGAGAATCCGCCTGCCGATGCAGGAGACACGGGTTCGTGCCCTGGTCCGGGAAGATCCCACATGCCGCGGAGCAACTAAGCCCGTGAGCCATGGCCGCTGAGCCTGCGCGTCCGGAGCCTGTGCTCCGCAACGGGAGAGGCCACAACAGTGAGAGGCCCGCATACCGCAAAAAAAAAAAAAAAAAAAAAAAATAATAATAATAATAATAATAATTCATCCAAATAATCAATGCCACCCAATACAAGGCTTCTTGAGAAACAGTCTGTCAGCCTGTCCTTATCTGAAAACATACTTTCTAGATAAGAATAATTGTGTTTTTTGTTTCATTATTATTTACAACAACTATTCAATAATTAGAGTCCAGGGAATTCCCTGGTGGTCCAGTGGTTAGGACTCTGGGCTTTCACTGCCAAGGGCCCAGATTCCATCCTTGAGGAACTAAGATCCTGCAAGCTGCATGGCACGGCAAAAAAAAAAAAAAAAAAAAAAAGTTACAGTCCAGATCACTGCAGGGGAAAGACTAGGATAGACTAAAAAGGTAGATTGGCTAAAATGCAGAATCACTGAATGCCGGGTCTGGAATCTTAGACTTCAGGTTGTAGACAAAACAGGCTTACTTAGAAGCTTTGTATATCATATGATTAAAAATATTCCTGAAGATTATTTTATATGGCAGTTGTAGAATTAGGATGACTGGAATAGGAAGGCTAAGAGTACTAGTGTCTAACTGCTGTGCCATGAATCCTCCATAGATGAAAGACCAAATTTTAATCGATATATATGATTTATCTTTGCGATAACACTAAACATACTGTTAATGATAATATTAAGTGGTATAGGGAATAGGCAGAGCATAGATTTTTGAAAATAAGAGTAAAAGACACATTGAAAAATCAGGCTGGCACTAAAGTAAGATCTGGTGATGGACAGAACTGCACTTTGTGAGCATGAAGGGCAGTCAGGGCAGTCATTACTTAATAGTTCTGAAAGGCAGCCAAGTGAATAATGGATGCTTTACAACAACTAGGAGGTATTTTTATATTGTAGGAATGATTGGGTTGTAATCAGGTTGATTTGTATTCTGAGTTCTTTCAAGGTACTCAGAGGATCTGTACAGTACTCCAACAAGCTTGTCTTTCCTCAAAAACAACCCATTCCTTCACTCATTCAACAAATATTAACACATGTTATATACTAATTACCACTCTAGGCACTGGGAAAACAGAAGTAAACAAAACAAAGTTCCCTGCCTTCCTGGAGCTTGTATTCTAGTGCCATTTAAATTCCATGCTAAAATTCCTCCCCCAGTCTTATGATATGGGAGTAGCTTTTACAAATGCCTTTGGCAGAAATCATTTATGACCTATGATTAATTCATGCTGAAATGTAGAAGACTAATAGTCTCCCCATGGTAATTACAAAAGCAAATACTTCACAGATTCACAGACTCTTAAGATTTGGAAAGGACCTTGGAAATAATTTCAAGTTACAGATAAGATTAAGACATCTGCCCAAGAACACTCAGCCACTAATAGGAGAACCAGGCTTAGAACTGTAACTTCCAGAGTTACAGCCTTTCCCATATAACCAGGCTGCCTGTTTTAAGATTACACTAGTTAGAAGAGATGCTAGAACGGGTATTCATGATTCATACATAGGTGGTAGGTTCCTGAGTGACTTGTTCAGGAATTTTAGGCAGTGTGTAAAACTGAAGGAGAGACAGGTGATTATAGAGGAGGCAAACTGAGGGTAACTTTCAGAAGACCCTTTCCTCCCATCTCTACCCTCATCATGTCCCAAGAACAAAGAAATTACAAAACTTCTCCGAAGTTAATGGATACTAGCTATTAGTGAGAAGATACCGGGGGTGGGGGATGAACATGAAGTACTAAAACAGTCAGTAGTAAAAAAACAGTCAAATTACATCCGATCCAATTTGAAAAACATACAGTCCCAGTAAAAGTACCTTTTGTATTAGCTTTAAGGGTTTGTTTGTTTGTTTGCGGTATGCGGGCCTCTCACTGCTGTGGTCTCTCCCGTTGCGGAGCACAGGCTCCGGACGCACAGGCTCAGCGGCCATGGCTCACGGGCCCAGCCACTCCGCGGCACGCGGGATCCTCCCGGACCGGGGCATGAACCCGTGTCCCCTGCATCGGCAGGCGGACTCTCAACCACTGCGCCACCAGGGAAGCCCCTAAGGTTTTTTTTTTTAAATTTACTTTCCTAAATACGTTTTCCACAAAGCACCAAATTAACTGATAGAGATCAACAAGTATAATGATTGATAAAATAGCAATGTAATATAGACTGATGTGATGTAATGACGCATCCCATCAGTGGGCAAGCATTTTTAAAGATAATCCTCCTCCTCTGGAAGCGTTATACTCACTTTAAAGATAATTCCTCCTCCTCTGGAAGCGTTATACTCACCTCTTGCTTATAAACTTTAGTAATCTATACATTTTAAAAACTCGAACTAGTCATTTAATCTTTCAAAGTAAAGATTCATGACCAATAAACTTGATCCTTACTTAGTATCCTAATAGAAAACATATTTCAAAACACCTTTCCAAGAAGGGGAAGACTTGCAAAGAAAGAACTTAAAAATAAGCTTAGTACAAAAAACAAAAAGTTAAAAAAAAAAAAAAAAAGAAAAGGAAGATTATTAATTATAGGAGTTTTAGGGAAAATGTAAGCTGATAGGCATCAAGGATCCTCATTAAAATCTCATTATGTATCTCTGTAAATGGCAGTTTCCATACCTAAGATGAAAAGTATTATGAGAATCCCAATTTATTTCAATAGCTGAACCATTATTTTAGCTTCCTAGATTTAAAACCTTGGAGATACCATACACTTTTACCCCTATTGTTTCCTACAGTTAATCAGTCATCATGTTCTAATATTTCTTCCTTCAAAATGTCTATTTTGAATACAAAGCAAAATTCCCAACTTGAAAAGAACACACACAAAAAACAAAGAAGACTGACCATTAAAAAGAATATTTTTCAAACAATGGGAAATACTCATGATATGCTGAGTCAAAATAACAAAAATAACTAACCCACAAGGAGAAAAATGTATAATCCTAGTTTTATGAAGGAAAATAGCTATCAGCATAAAAAAAGATTTGAAAGGAAACACCACATGAAAGTGTTAACAGTTGTTCTTTCTGCTTGAGGGATTTTATAAGCGGCTTTTCCTCTTTTTACACTTTCTCTACATTTCCTAAATTTCCTACAATGAACATGCATTATTTTCAAACTTGGAAAAAATATTATTTAAATAGTTGTCTCATTTTCACCACTACTTGTTCACTCTCAGGGCTCCTATCCTAACTCCTTATGGCTTCTTTCCCCCAGGACTCCGACAATAGCTGCCTTCTTGAGGTCTCTGAGGCTGCTTCACCCTAACTTTAATATTGCTTGTACTCATGCTCTGGAAATTCATCATTCATATTTATCTATAGCACATGGAAACACAGGCTGGCCATATAAGCAAACAACTTAAAAGAGGATTTCTCAGCCTCATCACCACTGACATTTGGGGTAATTATTTCTCATGGAGGGGCTGACCCATTGCAGGATGTTTAGCAGCATTCCTGGCCTCTATCCACTAGATGCCAATAGCACCCCACCCCCCAAGGCGTGACACTGCCAAATGTCCCCTGAGGTGCAAAACTGCCAGCAGCTGAGAATTACCGATTTAAAAGTTTTTAAATTTCTAAAATCATATCTCTTTTTATATATATGTCAAACCTAAACTTCTTTGACATATGTCTTATATAACATGCCTCAGAGTCTGCCATAATCTTATTTTTCTCAATAGGAACTTTCCAAATAGACCAGACTTCCTGTTCCCTAGAAAAATCATTTTCATTCCCAATTTTAAGTCTTTGAACACACTGTTTCTTCACTAAAATTCCCCATTCACACTTCTATTCAATGCCCTACATCCATACTTCAGTTTGGATTCTTTTCAGAAGCATTACTGATCTACTCAATTCAGTTCATCATACACCCACTGCACTAATAAAGAATACCTCATATATCTTTCTTCTTTTTTTTTTTTTTGGTGGTGGTGGTGGTGATTGTTGTAAATTTTACATCCCAAACTAGACTAACTTCCCTCAGGTTGCTGCCCTGGCACATTTCTTTTGTATAACCAATTGGGCCTAACATTGCTTGATAACTGATGAATGAAATTAAAAATTTAAATGCTCGGCTGTAAATAAGTGTAAACTGATTTCTTAATTGCTTTTGAATCCTATTTCTTGTCATGGAGTTATTAGTTAAGTTAATCATTCCAAGTACAGAGTAACCACTCAGTAAGTTTTCAGAAAGAATCATTAATATATAATGGTATATTTTAAGGAATTACATAGGTTTCAAACTGTTCTCTACACTTTTAGGAAATGACACAAAGGGATTAAAACTATAACCTACAATACAAACATGAACTTTATAAATTCTATTTATCTTAAAATAGCCAATGGATTTTGCTGCTCGATGCACAAAAGTAACGTCCACAAGAGCAGAGAACTCGATTTAGTACTGTATGCATGTACACGAACGCACCTCACACGTATGTTATTTCCCCATTTGAGAGAAGTAAATAAAATGAAACTGGTTTGTAAACTAAAAAGAGCCACATATAAAGGAGGCAGTAGAGCAGCATAGCTAAAAGCATGGAGCCAGCCTGCTTGGGTCCCAATTATACTAGCTGTGTAATCTTGTACAAGTTACTTAACGTCTCTGTGCCTCAGTTTTCTCTTTGTCAAAATGGGGATAATAATAGTATCTGTACCAAAGCAAACCTCTCAAAACAGTGCTTGGCATATAGAAAGCACAAAATAAATATTAACCAATGTTATGATTACAACGCTAGTTATTAGCCAAGTAAAAGCCTCAACGTATAAAGTTCTGATTCAAGTCTGAAGCTGGTTTAAAAAACAACACAACCGGACAAACTACACAAATTTAAGCTATTAGGTGGACTAGTTTCTCATAATCTTTGCCAGTGCTAAACTGGTGATTATTACAGACCTAATTTCTGTTAGTCTTTTTTTTTTTTTAATCTCAAAGAAACTGACATAGAAACCTCTGTTTTCAAGGAATTTTACAAGCCACAAGAAAACAAATCAACTCTTTGTTTTCTCCATATTTAAGCCCATTTAAGACCTTGGTAAAAACCTAGGTACTGTTACAGAACAACTTTTCAGAAAGTACAACGAGGTTTTTAAAGTTGCAATCAGCAATTCTTATGCAGTTATGTTAAGTTTTTGTCCTGCTGAACAAAAGGTTATGTGTCAGGGAAGCAAGGACCCGACAGAAAATAAGGAAATACCACGGCCAGGCCTAGGCGGCTCTCGGGAAAACCTGTCCTCAAACAGAGCGCCTCAGACGCCGGCGTCCTTACCCCCGCCCTGGGATGCACAAGTCGGCTCCACCCGCAGATAAATAAGTGACAGCAGGTTCCGTCCACGCCTCTCCCGGCCCGGACCCCTCGCGCCCACCCGAGCGGGCTCCTGCGCCCGCCGCCCCAACCCTCCTCGCCGGGGCCGGGTAGGGGGCTCCACGGGAGACCGCGTCCCCGCCGCCCCCGACCCCCGACCCCTGCAGTCCCGCGCGGGCCGGACCAAGCAGAGGCCGCCCCGGGGCCTGCAGGTGGGCCCAGGGCGCGGTCAGGCCCGAGGAGAAGCCTGGCCCCCACAGGGAAACCGCCGGCGCGGGGATGGCACAGGCCCGGTCGTCACTTACCGGCGCCTCATGGTACCGCGGCGCCTCCGCCTGGCTCAGGCGCTGACCGACTGCGCCCCGGCAGCCCAGCCTATCCCTTGGGTCCCCGGCCGAGCCCACTCAGGGCCATTCAAACGCGGCCGCACGCGCGGCCCGCCGGGATAGCTCCCCCTAGGGCGTCTCGGAAGCTCCGCCCAACGCTGCCTCCACCCCTCTCAGGTTGCGCAGGGGTGCAGGGAGCGTGAGGAGGAGGTGCGGACACAGTGCCCTCTGGCGGACACAGGTATGTATGGTAGTCCTGCTACGATGGGGCAAGTAATACTGCTCGGGGAACTGAGGGTGGATAAGAGTCAAAGAATGACCCTGCGCTAGTCACAGTCTAGTGGGTGAAACCGTGCTTTAAGTGTTGTACCAGGAGGAACAAACAATCTGCTATAAAAATATGGTGCAGGGAGGGGACTTCCCTGGTGGCGCAGTGGTTAGGAATCCGCCTGCCAAGGCAGGGAACACGGGTTTGACCCCTGGTCCGGGAAGATCCCACATGCCGCGGAGCAACTAAGCCCCGTGCACCACAACTACTGAGCCTGCGCTCTAGAGGCCGTGAGCCACAACTACTGAGCCTGCGTGCCACAACTACTGAAGCCCACTCGCCTAGAGCCCGTGCTCCGTAACAAGAGAAGCCACAACAATGAGAAGCCCGGGCACTGCAACCAGAGAGAGCCCGTGTGCAGCAACGAAGACCCAATGCAGCCAAATAAATAAATAAATTTATTTTTTTTAAATGTGGTGCAGGGAGAGACTTATTCATTCGCTCCTATTTAAGTGCACTAAGGCAAAATATTTAAAAGGGTAGACTGGAGCTCTGCGACCTCGGGGAAGTCATATAAACTCCCGTGAGCTTTGGTTTCCCCATGTGTAAAATGGGGATGTTAATGGTATCTGCCTCATCGTTATGAGGATGACATGAGTTAACACATATAAAATTCTTAGAGGAATGTATCTGGCACATGGTAAGCACTATATAATTGTTAGCTCTTATTTGTTAGTTCCTGATATTTGCCAGACTCTGTTCTGGACTGTTAAGAACACAAGAAATATGCATGATGTGGACCCTGTCCCCAGGAAGCAGGCTCAGTTTCTTTGGAATGGTGAACACTAGAGGATGAGGTTAGGGTTGGATCTGTCCCTGACGTGCTTTTAATTACGGAGGGTAATTCTCTTCATCTTAGTGGAGACAGAGTCTACCCATCTTCACAGGTAAGCTACTGGTCAACATTAACCAAATTGTGACAGGAGCAAGTTTGTCTCTGGTGGGCCTCTCATCCCTTGCAGAAGCCTATCAAGTAGTGCATCTGGTGTAACAGTTGCTCACTGCAAGACTCCACATCCCTGGACTCACTGCTTTAGGCACTCTGTTCAGAACTCCCCAGGGCTACCTAAGCTGGGTTTAACAATATTTTTACGGGTCCATCATGTGCCAGGCTGACATCGTACCAGGAGATAGCCTGGGGAAGCTCACAGTGGCTTGGACAAACAGGGAAAGAGATCATTCCAATACATTGTGGTGAATGCAATGATAAAAGGTATATCCTAGAGGCTGTGGGAGTTCAGAGCAATGTGAGGCCTGGCAGATAAACTAATCAGAGCTAAAATATCATTAGGTGATAATAACAATGTATTTTTCCCCTCTAGTAACAAGGTCCTTACTTACTTAATACAAAAAAATTAAGTAATGGTGAAAATTTCAGGCACTACTTTAGGTTGATGGGAGAAATATTTTTAGGATATGTTTTGCATAAGCAATGCCTTTGCGAGCTTCTCAGATTGTACCAAGCACAAGCAGGCATGTACCGCTGTGCGGGGCCATACCTGTCAACAGAGGGGACTGTTGAGAGAGTCCAGCAGGGTGAGTGAGTGAAGGACGCAGGAGCCCTGGGTTCTAGTGGTGTGCAGCGTAGAACATTCCCAGAGTATGACTTCCACTAAGTGGGTGTGCTGTTTTAAAGAAAATAAAATTCAACACACATGGGTGAAGTCACTTCTCTCCAACTATTTCTTCATCACCATTTGTCACAAACAGGAATTTCTCGATGACCCACTATGCAAAAGGCACTGTGCTGGGCCCTCACCAGAAGAGGGTGAAGAGTGTAAGGCACAGTCCTTACCCTCAAGGAAGGCTGGGTGATGAGGTAAGACAAGAAGGATCTCAGCTCAAACAAGGTCCCAGGTTGTCTGAAGGCCAGAGGAGAACCTTGATGTTCTCATTTCTAGAGCTTCTTAGGGCAAGAGTCTCAGGCAGGTTCATCTTCAGACTCTAGTTCTGGGGTTTACAGATCTCTGGCCCATCGTTCTCATGAGGCTGCCAAATGTCAACATAACAAGTTGAAAATATAGAAATTTGCCTTCATATTGCTATTTTTGAAATATATACCATTTTAGTGATGAAATACAGGTCAGTTTTCTTCATTGATATTTTTCAGTCAATAAAGTTGAATTTTTTTTCCCCTTGGAGCGCAACCAAGTTTTTTGTTTTTGTTGTTAAGGGATTAAAAAAGTGCATTCCATACATATTTTTATTGTCCCCGCACCACCAGCCCTTGTACACAGAAAGGTGGTTCCCTGCCAGCCCTCACAGTGGATAGTCTCCGAGGGAGTGCACCCCTCTAGCCATTCCCTCAGTGCTTCCTTCTGACTGCCTTAAATATTCCTTTCATCTGAGTGAACAGGCAGCTGAATTAGCCTTTCTGCCCTACATTCCCCCTCTCACAGGGGTATGGACATCATTCAGAGACGGTGTGTAGAATAACCCTGACTATAAACACCCATGTGAGAAAAGAAGCTCCTGCAAAGTTGTATGTACGCTTCTGAGTGGAGAGTCAGGGAAGGGATCATGCAGGAAGGCAGCAGTCGGGCCTGACAAGCTGGACAGGATTTTGACAGGCAGGGTGTTCCAGACAGACATGGGAAGTACAAAATAAATTCCAGGACCGCCGTCTATCCCGATTTGAGTGGGGTGGAGAGAGCTCTGGAGAGTAGCAGGGGCAAAGACTGTCACCTGACAGGTTGTGAAGATCCGGAATAATCAAGCAAAGGTGTTTGGGAAGGAAAAAAACTATTAGAAACCATTAAAAGTCTATTACTCACGGACAAGCACTGTTTCCATTTGAATATATGTTTTTTTCAGATATTTTACTATGCAAATGTAACTACATTTAAGAAATGAGATCATATCCTTACAACTTTGTAAACTGCCTTTTTTTTTTAAGGTTTTTTTTTTTTTTTTTGGTGCTAGGTGGGCCTCTCACTGTTGTGGCCTCACCCATTGCGGAGCACAGGCTCCGGACGAGCAGGCTTAGTGGCCATGGCTCACGGGCCCAGCCGCTCCACGGCATGTGGGATCTTCCCGGACCGGGGCACGAACCCGTGTCCCCTGCATCGGCAGGCGGATTCTCAACCACTGCGCCACCAGGGAAGCCCTGTAAACTGCCTTTTTATGATAAATATCATATTACATAGATCAATCCATATAATATTAATTGAAATGCCAATCACTATAAATGCACATAATAATAAAAATGGCAGTTGAAACTTTAAATCACAAAACAACAAGGCATAGGCATTGGGCAGGGAAATGACAGAGTTAAATCAGTACTTTAGGAGGATTAATCTCTCACCAGGATGCAAGATGACTAGCAGGAGGGAGGGAGGTTGAGCCTTAGGTTTGACAATATTGTCCTTCAGGCCGGAGGTTCAGGGAGCCAGAGCATTTACTGTGGTGATGCCATTCTCATCCCCTCAGACTGATGCCAGGCCTGACAGAGGACCAAGCATGAAGACACGTAAAACACAATAGCGCGTCCATTCCATAGCTAACTACATCCACTGCTCAGCCTCAGAGCCCTTGGAAAATTCCAGCTGACTTTGGCAGTCAAAGTGAGAAGTCAATTCCTTTTATTCTGCTCCTCCCTTCCCCACCTTCCTGTGCAGACTGGAAGGAAAGAATGGCAGCAGGGAAAGTTTCAGATAAGGCAGTAGCAGTGGAAAGGAGCAAAGCTCACTCCCCGTTTGCAAGATCCACGTCATTTCAAATACCACCACGGTACAGATGCCTTGGTGGCAGAAGCAGCAGCAGCTTCCTGGGTTTTGTTTGGCAGGTGGAAGGTGGGGGGCTGGGGGGGGACTGTTGAATGGTAGGGGATCCTCCTGTTAAAAACAGTTTGTTTTGGATGCAGCTCTGTGGCATTTCAACAGCTGGAAAGCGGGTGATGGTATTTGTTATAGATTTTCAAATCTGAAGCCAAAGAGACCGTTTCCCTCCTTCCCCAAGTAGATTTCCTGCAATTACATACACTGTCACCTGGAAGATGGTAGGGGTCAGCATGTTAGAGCAGAAAGAACACTAGCTTTGGAGCAAGGCTCATCTCTATCAGAAGCTTAGATCACTGCCTTTGGGCCCTTCTACACCACCTTTACCTTAACTGCAGAGCCAGGATAATCTTCTCTCAGGGGATGTTGGGAAACAGGGTAACCTACGTAAAACACTCTAATAGTATACAGCACACTGACTGTGGCTCTCTCTCTGCAAAATATTCCCCACCCCTAACTTTACCTGTCCAGTGATTTTTCTAAGATAGAGAAGAACACAATTTGGTTGACTGCTGCCTTGGAAAAGCAGTCTTGGAACTAGACCAGTTCCAAGGAGGGGGGCCAATGCCACGGAGACAGACTCGCTGTGGTGCCGACAGCCTGATAATCAGTACAGGGTATCTGAAAGTTATGACCTTTCAAAAAACAAGTCCAGCCATGCAGTTGCTTGGGGGTTTGATACTCCAGGGCCCTCAAAACAAACAGGCATAGCGGAGAGGAGTTCAAGGGCAGGGTGCAGGCAGGAACAACAAGCATCACAAGCAGGATAATGTCCTTGGGAAGGGGGCTTGAAAGAGCAAAGGAGGTCTACAGCCTCAAGAGATTGGAGCTACAGGAAGATC
This sequence comes from Kogia breviceps, assembly GCF_026419965.1. Classification (NCBI taxonomy): domain Eukaryota; kingdom Metazoa; phylum Chordata; class Mammalia; order Artiodactyla; family Physeteridae; genus Kogia; species Kogia breviceps. The sequence goes on along the minus strand of NC_081312.1, from coordinate 77,232,937 downwards.
ACTAAGACTGAAGTCCATTTCTTGGAGCTGGACACACAGTCAAACCACTCTGGCAGTAACAAAATTGAGTCTGACCTTAAACTGGCTATCCAAAATTAGCTGTGTTCTTCAGAACACCCGTTCTGCAAGATGTTGATAGATTGAAAAGAGAGGGGAAAAGGAAGAAGGAAAAAAGGCTTCCTTGGCCAAAGAAGTTGGGTAACTGATGGATAAAACAAATATTTCTTTACTGTAGCATTTCCCAGTCTTTAAAGTATGAACATTAATTGTGAATCTCTAAAAGAAAGGGAATTCCCTGGTGGTACAGTGGTTAGGACTCCGCGCTTTCACTGCCGAGGGCTCGGGTTCAACCCCTGGTGGGGGGAACTAAGATCCCACAAGCTGCATGGCGAGGTAGGTAGGTAAGCAAATAAATAAATAAATAAAAATAGAAAGAGCAGTGCTGCCCAAACTTACCTAAACTCTGAATCCTTTAAAGGCGAGAGCACAAATATTGTACAGAAATAATCTGATCTACAAACGGTAGCAGGACTAGTTCCAGTCCTGGGAAATGGGGTGTGGCTCCAGTTGTAGGCTGGCTGGGGAGGACTGTAGAAGTTGGTGAGGAGCAACATGGTGGTGCCTCATGATTGTGGCCAGGGCTGGATGAAAGCAACAGAAACTGAACATCTGGCAGAGGTATTAGAGTTTTTTTGAAAACTGAAAGATTTAGCCGGACTTTTTCCTTTGCCTTTTACAAAAATAAAAATATGGCCCTTCATGGAAGAGCATGTTATAAAACATATGTTAAATAAGTCAAAATATAAATCAAAAAATCTGGGAGAGTCTAAATCAAAATGTCCATGAAAATTATTATTATCACTTTTCTGCATGGTAGGATTTGTTAATTATCTTTTTTACTTATTTGCATTTTTCATTTTACCTAATAAATGTCTTTCTTTGTGAATTAAAATAATTTTTAAAAATCACTTTACTGGGCTTCCCTGGTGGCACAGTGGTTAAGAATCCACCTGCCAATGCAGGGGCACGGGTTCCAGCCCTGGTCTGGGAAGATCCCACATGCCGCAGAGCAGCTAAGCCCGTGTGCCACAACTAAGCCTGCACTCTACAGCCCATGAGCCACAACTACTGAGCCCATGTGCCACAATTACCGAAGCCCGTGCACCTGAAGCCCGTGCACCTAAAACCCATGCTCTGCAACAAGCCACAGCAATAAGCCTGCGCACCACAACGAAGAGTAGCCACCGCTAGCTGCATCTAGAGAAAAGCCCGCATGCATCAACGAAGACCCAATGCAGCCAAAAATAAATGAAATAAATATTACTAATTTACAGCAATTAGGAAATTAAAATTGTGCAAATGTTTTAAAGTTTAGGATTTGATTTGGCAGCTTTGGCAATATTATTTTAGTATTTGCTATTATTTCCCACTTAAGCTAACCCTGGTTAGCCTAGTTCATTTGAATGATTTCCTCTTTCAGAAGGAAACTTGTATTAGTTTCCTAGGACCATAGTAACCAAGTACCAGAAACTGGGTGGCTTAAAACAACAGAAATACAACCTCTCACAGTTCTAGAGGCTGGAAAACCAAAACCAAGGTGTTGGCAGGGCCATGATCTTTCTGCAGGTTCTAGGCAAGAATGTTTCCTTGCCTCTTCCTAGCTTCTGGTGGCTCTGGCAATCGTCGTCTTGTAGCTGCAGTACTGCAATCTGCCTCCATCGTCACATGGACTTCTACCCCATGTATCTATCTGTGTGCCCTCTCCTCTGATAAGGATATCAGTTATTGGATTTAGAACCCACCCTAATCCAATATGACCTCATCTAAACTAATTACATCTGCAAAGTTCCTATTTCCAATTAAGGTCACATCCTGAGGTTCCAGGTGGATGTGAATTTGGGAGGGACAGTATATAACTCACTATAAGACTAAAAATAGGGCTTCCCTGGTGGCGCAGTAGTTGAGAATCTGCCTGCCAATGGAGGGACATGGGTTCGAGCCCTGGTCTGGGAAGATTCCACATGCCGCGGAGCAACTAGGCCCGTGAGCCACAACTACTGAGCCTGCGCGTCTGGAGCTTGTTCTCCGCAACAAGAGAGGCCGCGACAATGAGAGGCCCGCGCACCGTGATGAAGAGTGGCCCCTGCTTGCTGCAACTAGAGAAAGCCCTCGCACAGAAACGAAGACCCAACGCAGCCAAAAATAAAATAAGTAAATAAATAAAAATTTATTTTAAAAAAAAGACTAAAAATAATTTAGTCCACAAACTCTTAAAAGTGTAAATTAGCACATTTTGGAGGGCCTATTTGAATTTATTAATATTGTAACTGTATAACCTCTGTGGTAAGCAACCTTAATTGTATGACTCTCCTACAGAACTGTGCTGACAAACTACCCAGGGATGTTCATAGTAACATTTTTTTGTAACAGTGACAAATGGGAACAACCTAAATGCCCATCAATTAGGGACTGGTTAACTAAATTATCGTACATCCATGCCATGTATACTCTAGCCTTTAAAAAGAATGAGGTAGATCTGAGTGACAGACATGGAAGACATCCAAGATGGATTAAGTGAAAATACAAGTCAGTGCACAGTGTTTAATATGTTTCCATTTATGTAATAAACTTCTACAAATTAAACAATCCTATATTTATTTTATGTTTTAACGGATGACTATCTTTCTAAAGCACTTCAATAAACACAAAAGGTACTTATTGTTCTCCTTCAATTCTTCTGAATCCCACTTCATCCTTTTATTAGTCCGCTTGGGCTACCATAACAAAATACCACAGACTGGGTGACTTTAAGAACAGAAATTTATTTTTTCACAGTTCTGGAGACTGGGAGGTCCAAGATCAAGGTGCTGGCTGATTCAGCTCCTGGCGAGAGCTCTCTTTCCGGCTGTAGACAGCCACCTTCTCATTGTGTCCTCACCTGGCAGTGACACAGCAAGTTGTCTTGTGTCTCTTCTTATAAGGACACTAATCCCAGTATGAGAGCCCTACCTTCATGACCTCATCTAACCCTAATTACCCCCCAGAGGCCCCATCTCCAAATACATTGGAGGTTAGAGCTTCAACATATGAATTTTGGGAGGACAATCCTCCTTAAAAAAAACTCAGGCTATAAAACAATGCTTTATAACGGAACCAATCGAGGCTTTTTAAAATTAGCACATAAGAAAAAATGCCACAAAGGACCTGGATTAGTCATTCAGATCCTTGGTGTAGAGACAGTTTAGCCCACCTCCAAGATAGCTGAAATTAATCACCAGCATGAATCCAGAGTAACCAAGCTTGAAGAAACATGTTAGGCTATCAGTGATATATCATTATGACTTATGCTACGGTTGTCATTCTTAGCTTTTAATGGGATCTGTGGGAATGGCAATCCTCCCAGCTTCCTAAGCAAGTGCTGGAGGGAAATGCTATAATGGGAATCTGTGAATTGCAGGTAAAATGTAAATTGCACAACAGTCTTCCTGAAATTAGAAAAAGGTAATTGCTCATGAAGAATGGTATTACTAACCAACACCTTTTCCCAGCACCATATTAGTTCATGTCACTGCTGACAGGAACATTTCATGACACTGCAGAGTCATGAACCAGAAATGGAAAAATTTCTAATCTGCATAGAAATGATGCAGAAACCCAACAAGAACTAGCAATGTAGGATCTTACTAAAAAAAAAAAAAAAAAAAATTTTTTTTTTTTCACTAAAGAGGTTTGAAAATGCAAAAACACAAAACAGAGGAAAAAGTTTCCTCTTGTTAAAACCGACACGGAATAAACTGAATCATGAATGGTGCAACAGTAAGGTGTTCCTTCTCAGAAGGCAATAATGATAGCAGAGTTAAATAACACAAATAAATGGAGATTGCAGTAGAAGTCCATTTTATTTAAGCTGCCAAAAGGATTAGGAGCTTTTAGAGCACACTGGGGGAACTGGTTGGACTGCTGAGGATAGCCGAACAGATTTATTATAAGGACATTGTAAAATGGCAGAGACCAAAAACTTAAAACATAGCTGTAAAGCTTTTTTTCCTTTAAAGGGATCCATTCTCGCAAATCTGGTTGTGTGAAATAGAAATTTATTTGTTCAACTTTCAATCCAAATGCAACTGCTCTGAAGAGAATGGCATGAAGTATTAGAAAGAGTCAGCTTCTCAGACTCCTAAAGAGGTTGGGGGGTGGGGTGGCAGGGGCGGGGAAGATATTTACAAAAACAAGTACCAAAACTGCGCAGGTGGCACAAATTGTAAAAGTCAAACAAGGCAACTCATATGACCTGTGGAATCATGGTTTGCCTTCTCAGTTTCTTCAGTTAAAATCATACTTGCTCAAAGCCACAAAGTAAAGGAAGTTTAACATTTATTTTTACAATTTCAGTATTTCTATTATTTTCTAATTCAAGTTTATCCCAGTGGGAGGCATAAAAGGAGGCTCTCAAAAACTGATTGCTTAAATTACTTTGTGTAAATTCAAACCTTGTCATTTTAGAGCAACCAAACACTCTAGGTCAGTGGTTCTCAGTCCTTGCTGCAAAGGAGAATCACCTGGAGAGCCATACAAAAATACTGATGACCTTGCTCTACCCTAAGCAAATGAATTAGAATCTCTGCGGGTGTGGCCAAGGCATCAGTATGTTTTAAGGGCTCCCAAGATGAGTCTCCTTTGAATCTAGGACAGAACCATTCCACTTCTAGGTTTAGAATCATGTCATATTATAATTAATAACATTTATATTTCTCTAAATCCAAAAGTGGTACCTGCATAATGCAGAGAATTACTAAAAGTATGGGAAAGCACAATTTTAAAAAATGATATGAAATCCCATTATTCCTTTATGTATTTATGATTTGTCTTCTTTCTATGAATATACTATATGAAAGAATAATATGCAAAATATGTATTCCAAAAAAATACATTTTAGAACTAGAAGGTACCCTAAGAAGTTATCTGGTACAAGTCCCTTATTTTATAGATGAAGAAATGTAGGCCAAGAGAGGTCCTACCTCTCTTAGGAGTTCATTTGGAGTCAGGATTAAAATATATGTTTCCCTTTACTTTTCTTACAAAACACATTTTTGTGCAAAAACTTGGATCCTCAAAAGTTTAATTCCAATCTGAAACTCCATTTCCATAAAGGATATATTATTTCTAATGATATTCTAACAATCTTAAAAAAATATCAGTCAGGGCTTCCCTGGAGGCGCAGTGGTTGAGAGTCCGCCTGCCGATGCAGGGGACGCGGGTTCGTGCCCCGGCCCGGGAAGATCCCACATGCGGCGGAGCGGCTGGGCCCGTGAGCCATGGCCGCTGAGCCTGTGCTCCGCAACGGAAGAGGCCACAACAGTGAGAGGTCCGCGTACCGCAAAAAAAAAAAAAAAAAAAAAAAAAAAAAAAAAAAAAAAATCAGTCAGATCTTTAAAGAGTGCCTTCTTCTTTCTCTTTAATTCTAGCACGTATATAGCAAGTTGCCCTCTGTGTTCTATGGAACATTGATTCCACTGGACATTAACAGATGTGATAGAAAAAAAAGAAGAGGCGTGCAGAATACAATATCTCAAGCTTATCTGACCTTGGAACCTTTCCTCAGTTCAGTCTCAACATCTTCACGTTCTCTGGAACACGTTTTTAGCAAATAACACTATGAGGATTCCTAGAACAAAGGAATAAAAGACCTGGAGTACCCTTGAGACCAAAGAAACTTTGTTATAGCTTAAAAAATGTTATAGCAAGTAGAGAGTACTTTAAAAGGGAAGAAATATATGATTTGAATGACAGTGACAGCAACATTGGTTATAAAAGGGGAAAAAAAACCAGTAAACAACTTAAAAACCCCAAAATAGGTTTAATTATGATATAGATATACAGTTGAATACAAAACCCAATCACTACGAATAATGTTGGAGATTAATGACATTAAAAAACACATCATGCACTTGTGGCGAGCACTCTATTTAACCTCAGAACAAGCCTCGAAAGCAGGTACATATGGAAAGGTCTGAAACACAAAAAATCTAACTGGCCCAATATCACGCAATTAAGTAACGAAGCCAGAATTCAAACGGAGACCGTCTGAATCTTGAGCCCAAGAGCCTTAACACGCCCACACTGCCTCCTAGGTTTGCTGCGGAGCAGGGATAGAACTATCTACGTCGCAGGGTTACTGTGAGAATTAAATGAAATAATAGACATAAAGTTCCTGGAACACGGTGGACATTCAACGCCCAGAAACCAAATAACTCGCTCAAGGTCACACAATCCGTGGTGCAGCCAGGATTTAACTAGATATTTGAATCTTGTGCTCCCGGGAACGGGTAAGAGATCCAGACGCTTTTCAGGATTTCAACCCCTAATGGAGAGTCAGTATGGACTTCCCTCTGTCCCATAAAACGCACCTCAGAGGTGAGGGAACACCCAGCAGGCCTTCTTCAGAAAGCAGGGAAGGCACAGAAAACGCTTTAGGTAGCTTTACATTCTGGCTTTTTTTCCCCTCCCACCTTCTGTAGTTCCGACCACACCCTTCGGTCAGCCGCCTGACAATTTCCGGGACGAAAGTGACGTCTATACTTACGCGCCGGATGTGGACTTGCAGAGTGAGCCCCAGAAGTCGCGGACGCCGTTGGGCTTGAGGCACGACTGCGCTTTGGTCGGGAGCTCTGCAGTTTTGGGAGGCAGCCGCTGCCATGACGGCCCAGGGGAGCCTGGTGGCCAATCGAGGCCGGCGCTTCAAGTGGGCGATTGAGCTGAGCGGACCTGGAGGAGGCAGCAGGTGAGGTGCCTAGGCAAATTTCGACATCAGAACTCCCACCCCAGCACTACGCCAGAGGAATAGGACCTGAATCCTCAGGCCCAACTCACTGAAAAGGATGGGTGGCCCAGAAACGACTCCTGGGGAGCTAGCGGCTTCTCTGCCATAGAGGTTGCTATGACCAAAGGCTGCTTATTTCATTTCTCCCTACAGGCAAGGGTCTGACGAACCCACGAGAGGGCTGGTCTTATCTGGGTAGATGCATCTGAGGATCTTTATTCCTGTGATTCGACCGGGAAATGTGGAATATGAAGTGTGGAAGGCTGCAACCTTAGTTTCTTGGTTTGGGTCTCTAGGAGCCGAAGTGACCGGGGCGGTGGCCAGGGAGACTCGCTGTACCCAGTTGGTTACTTGGACAAGCAAGTGCCTGATACCAGCGTGCAAGAGACAGACCGGATCCTAGTGGAGAAGGTACAGAGGTATAGATGTCACTATAGTCCTTGGGCCAGTCCTGACCTACACACCCACCCTCTTCTCCCACGCAGCACATGAATGTCTTAACTGTAGATGGCCCTTATCCCGAATATTTGATAGCTAAACTGCTTGAGATCAGTGTTACATAAGTTGACATATCAGATCCAAAAGTGCTCAATAATTGTAAAAATAAAAGACGTTTGAACATAAGATATAAGGAAGTAGGTTGAAAATTAGCTAGTGGTAGCAATGAGTTCCAGTTCAAGTCATCTTTTTCTACTGGAGTTCCCTTATACCACACAACCAACTTGTCAGAACAGTCCGTTGGTTTTACCTTCAAAATAGATACAAAATCTTATTTATTTATTTATTTATTTATAACATCTTTATTGGAGTATAATTGCTTTACAATGATGTGTTAGTTTCTGCTTTATAACAAAGTGAATCAGTTATACATATACATATGTTCCCATATCTCTTTCCTCTTGCATCTCCCTCCCTCCCACCCTCCCTATCCCACCCCTCTAGGTGGTCACAAAGCACCAAGCGGATCTATCATCCTGGTCTAAGCTACTTCATCTCCTACCATTTTCCCCTTTGTTCACTCCTATAGTCAGAACGCCTCCTTGCTGCTCCTTAAATATGCCAGGCAAGCTTCTATTTCAGCTTTTTGTACTTGTTCTTTCCTTTTCCCCCAGATACCTTTATGATTTGCTGTCTCATCTTCTTTCAGTCTCTCAAGTGTTACCTTCTTAGTGAAATCTACCCTCATGGCACTCCCTATCTTTTCTTACTTTATATTTCTCCGTATCATTCATATATAGTTTACTTATTTTATTATCTCTCTTTTCACTCTTGTAAGCTCCATGAGAGCAAGATTTTGTCTCCCAAGTCCCTCGAACAGTGCCTGGCACTTTCCTCTCAGCCTTAATATTGTTCAATATTAAATGAACTTTGATTCATGAAATGCAGTGATTTTCACAACATGAAAATGACAGAGCTGTTTTCAGTGATTTTCTTGATAAGTGTCCTGTCATTTTTCATCTTGGTACATCAAAGCATAATATGAATAATTAATACATGATAGTAAGGTATTCCTAAAATGGCATGATTTTAAAGGCAGATTATTATAAAATACGTATTTTAGAACAATTCTGTTATATGAATGATTTGATATTTAAACTCTCAGATAGGGACTTCCTTGGTGGTCCAGTGGTTAAGACTTCATGCTTCCAATGCAGGGGGCACAGGTTTGGTCCCTGGTCAGGGAACTAAGATCCCACATGCTGCTCGGCAGGGCCAAAAATTTTTTTTAAAAATTCTATAAATAAAGTCTTATATAAATGATCTGTGTAAATGACAGATAAGGGAACTGTTTACACATATGGCCATTTATTCTTTCATGTGAATAAACCCAAATGGACAGGGGTATATTATTCTGTTTATATAGATAGATTTACTTTAAATATTTTGTTTAGGATTTTTTTTTTTTTTTTTTGGCTGCGTTTGGTCTTGGTTGCTGTGCACGGGCTTTCTCTAGTTGCAGCGGGCGGGGGCAACTCTTCATTGTGGCACGCAGGCATCTCATCATGGTGGCTTCTCTTATTGCAGAGCACAGGCTCTAGGCACGCGGGCTTCAGTAGTTGTGGCACGTGGGCTCAGTAGTTGTGGCGCGCAGGCTCAGTAGTTGTGGCGCATGAGCTTAGTTGTTCCGTGGCATGTGGGATCTTCCCGGACCAGGGCTCGAACCCGTGTCCCCTGCATTGGCAGGCAGATTCTTAACGACTGTGCCACCAGGGAAGCCTCTAGGATTTTTGCATTTAGGTTCATGAGTGATACTGGTCTGTAAACTTTTCTCATAATGTCATTGGCAGGTTTTGGTATTTATGAGGCCCCATATTACAGTAATGAGTTCATTTTTTCTTCTCTGAGTTTGTATAAGATTGGCTTTATTTTTTCCTTAAATGTTTAGAATTTGCCAAGGGATACCATTTGGGCTTAATTACAGAGTTTCTTAAAGTTATAAGACTATTTAAATTACCAACTTCTTCTGCTGTTTAGATAAGTTGTTATTTTTTCTAGGAATTTAGCCATTTCCCCAAAATTCATAATATTGATCACTTAATATATGGAAGACCTATAGAGATGTCCCTTTTTTCATTCTTGCTGTTGAATATTTTGTTTTTTATTCATCAGGCTCACCAGTATTTTCTTAATCTTTTCGAAAAAAACCTTTGGCTTTGTTGATTTTAAGAAAATTTCATTAATGTCTGCTCTCATTTTGATTTCCTTCCTTTCCATTTCCTTGGGTTTAATTTATTCTTTTTCTTACTTCTTGAAATAGATGCTTACTTTTATTTAGTCTTCTAATATGTATTTAAGGGTGTAAATTTCTCAAAGCTCTGTGTCCCACAGTTTTAATGTATGGTATTTGTTATCAGTTAACAATATTTCTGTTTTCCACTGAAATTTCTTCTTTGATTAGTGGATCATTTAGAGCACATTTTTTCACTCTAACACAGGGGATTTTCTAGTTATCTTTTTGTTATTGATTCCTAGCTTAATTGCATTATAATCAAAGAATATGCTTTGTATGATTTGAGTTCTTTGAGAGTTATTGACACTTTCTCCATGGCTCAGTAAGTTGTCAGTTTTTGTAAATGTCCCATGTGTGTTTGAAAAAATGTGATTTCTGCAGCTGTTGGGTGCAGTGTTCTATATGTCAATTGGGTTAATAATATCATTCAGATCTCCTATATCTGGATTTGTCTGTTTGTTCTGTTAGTTATTGAGGTATGCTAATCTACCACTATGTGGATTTATCTAGTTCTTCAGTTGTAGCTGGGCCAGTGATAGATGCAGAAGTATAAGAACAAAAGTAGGGAAGTCTTTTCTTTACTGCAAGTCATGGGGAAAAATGGTATTTGGGAAACCCATGGAGAAAAACAGAAATGGTGAAGATGCCTTATCTTTAGAAGAGCAAGCTTCCTGTGGCAAAGTGGGAGAAGGGCAGAGGTGGTGGAATTGAGGAGTCAGCTCACTCAGAAGCACAGGGTCGGGAATTGTTCATTTGACTTTAACACCAGTGATATAACAGAGGACTGAGGATAGTGATCAGAGGTTAAAACTGTGTTTGTTTTAGCGCTGCTGGGACATTGCCTTGGGTCCCCTGAAACAGATTCCCATGAACCTCTTCATCATGTACATGGCAGGCAATACTATCTCCATCTTCCCTACTATGATGGTGTGTATGATGGCTTGGCGACCCATTCAGGCACTTATGGCCATTTCAGCCAGTAAGTATTCTTGAAATAATAATCCTCCCTAAGCCTTAAGAATCAAAGGCCAATTCTTCGGCAGAATCCATTACGGGAAGTCTTTGGCACAGCTAGCTCTTGGCTAGTTGCAGTAGGAGTGTGTGCAGGGTGGTGATGGCAGTGGTGGTGGCATGGAGGAGGAAATGGTGCTTGTGGGATTTTGTTCACCTTTAATGGTTCTATTTGTACTCTTACTATGGGACTGGACTGTCTGTATTATATATATTAATATATGGCATGATTCGTATTGAAAAAAAAAGTGGTTTTGGTTTTTGACACTTTCTGTTACCCCAACAGCTTTCAAGATGCTAGAAAGTTCAAGCCAGAAGTTTCTTCAGGGTTTGGTGTATCTCATTGGGAACCTTATGGGTTTGGCATTGGCTGTTTATAAGTGCCAGTCAATGGGACTCTTGCCTACACATGCATCAGATTGGTTAGCCTTCATTGAGCCCCCTGAGGTAAGGCAAAAGGAAAGTTAAATTTGGTGCAGATGTAATGTACAGTAAATAGTTGATCCATTTGATGGTGGGGGATCACAGTTGCTCTTAGAGCTCATTTCTTAAGAAATAAGATCCATTAGGAGTTTGGAAGTTGTTATATTTTAAAGATAAAGCAAAATAGAGCTTATGATTAAAGTATTAAGTACTTGATTCAGGAAGTTATTTCAGTACTCATTCACCATTAACCTATTCATTTTTTCTTTCTTCAGAGGATGGAGTTCAGTGGAGGAGGACTGCTTTTGTGAACCTGAGAAAGAAGCACATGGTGCCTATGTATTTGGATCTCATTTACAGCCGCCTTCATGCCCAGTGGCTCCTCCTCAGCATACTAACCCTTATCACTCACTGAAAAGGACCAAAAGGTCTCTTTTCTCTATGGTGAAGAGACAAATCCGAGAAAGACAATGTACATATCACTACAAACACAAAAAAACTATACCACAACTCTTGACTGAAAATAAGGTAGAAAACTTTATTTATGTTTCCAGTAGAGAGCAAAACAACAAATAAAACCATAACTGTAAACAAAAGAGTGGTTGTTGATAAATCAAGAGCTACAGCAGCATCTCCTTTTAATAAATTAAATGGTTGAGAACAGTGCTTTAAAAAAAAGTTGCACAAGTTTCCCTTAAATCTATCCTCCTTAATATTTCACTTCTATTTAACACAAGCTGGGACATAAAAATTCTGTTGGAGATACTAGAGAAATGTGAGAAAATGTGAGAAACTAATGCTGAATTCAGATTATACATGATGAAAAGAAAAAATAAACCAGACCAAAAAAGCACATAAAATGCTTACAGTGTAATTGCTACTTTAATATCCACAAAAATGGATTTTTAACATGTTTAGGGAGAATGAAGATTGGCGGGATCTCTGGGGCCACAGGAATCTGAGGCAACGGAAGATAACAAAGTAGTGATCTTCCCCCTGCCAAAAGGAACTTGGCACCTGTCAGACAGATGCTGCAATTCAGACTTAAGCTTTTAAGATAGCTATAAAAGGCAGAGGGCCAGCAGTTGGAAAATGAATATTGTCATAACCTGCCCTGGTAAAGTCATAGCTAAGACTTAAAAGCTGGATCTCTTCAAAAGGCAGGAGGAGGTCTTTGCTTTCTCTTCCTGCTTGAAACACAAAGCCCCTTCCCCTAAGGTGCATTCTCTCATCAAGTTTTCGGTATTGCTTTATTTGCAGTGATTAAGAGAGACGAGACACTTTGCAGACAACATAAGCAACACATAGACATGAAATGCTCTAGACAGAGATGAGTTTAAATCTGGCCTAATAACCACTTCCCCATGTAACAGTGATTGTGTTTTAGGGCCTAAAGTAGGGGCTGTATTAGTAGCCGCTAATTCCATTATCCCTTTAAAGGATTCTTACAGAGCTCCAGCCACAAAAAGCTCTTCTAAAACGAACCTTATTTTCTGCCCATTTGGCCAGAGGTTTTGTGTAAATGTAAAGGAATTCCTGGGCAAGCTGACCTTTAGAGCATGGGTCTTTAATAGCTCGGGTCCTAGGGGACCTGTTCCACTACTGCTGGACTCAACTTAGCATTGGAGTGTTGCAATGAAAGTTGTAAACAATGCTTCTACCCTCTGCAGGACGCAGCAGAAAAAAAAAGACTTAAAAGATCTTGTCTGCTTTGCTATCTGACTGGGATGGGACACTGAGAGAAGAGCAAAGGGAATAAACCAAAATGACTCAGTTTCTTAAGCCATATTGAAGGGTTTTTCTCCTCTGTCCATAAGGGTCAGATGAATAATCTGCAGACTACGGAGCAAGTCAGCTTGCTCCATATCCTACTGGTAATGAAAGAATGGTACTATTTATCATTAATAAAACGAAATTCAAAAGCAGACATGAACACAGGCAAGATAGTTTCTTGGAATACCCTATCTATCCTGTACAATAAATGAAGATTTCACATATATGAAATTACCACTCAGTCACACAGGGCAGTTTCCCTATGCTTTGAAAGGCAGGTGTTTTGTCATCATTAAGTTAGCAAATAAAAAGTTAACCTTGCAGAAGCATTTCCTTGACATATTTAGAGCTTTCTGGAAACAAAACAAATAGAAGACTGTTAACTTGGATAATCTCTTAGTTCAGATCCAAGTTTCTGCAGTCAAAATGAAGAATAAAACTGAAAGGAAAAAAAATGCTCATACATAGTTCTGAACCGCATGCCCTCAAGTCTTCACTATGGCTGGCTTTGGGAATGAGTCCACAGGTTTCCTAATGAAATAAGTTTCTTGAAACAGGCCAATGCCAATTGCATGCCACGTCAGTGAAGTAGGTAAGAAGAGTAGCAGCAGCTCAGTAACTTTGGCACTATGGAAGGAGTATGGCTATAAACTTCAAATTCCACTGCTGGATTCTCCCTTTGAAGGATAATCCAAAGGTTTTAGGAAAGGATTTTAGCCAGTCTTCCTAGTGTGTGTGTTCTTATGATTTTTGATCTGTGCCTATAACCCAGAGGGCATAAAAGGGAGAAGGAAAGGAGAACCTATTGGTCAATATGCATCATCATCTGCATTTCTTAGATAACAGCTTATATATTTTGCCCATGTCTCATAGGTAACCACAGACTGCATTTATGTAAATCTTGATAGCTACCTTTTGGAGTTCGCTTAGTTTGTCCATCTGCAAAGAACCTGAAAGAAATCATTTTTACTCAACCTTTTAAAAAAAAGTTTCCATGGTAACAGTGCCTGTATTACAATCCTAACCACAGGATGGGTTTGAGAAACAGCTGAAATATACAACACAGTATGTGTACTTAAACATATTTTGGGGGAATCTTATTTTGGTGGAAGTAGGGGCTGCAGTTTCATGTTTCCGTTTTTATAATGTAAAATTAGAGTCCTGGAGAGCAGTGGATACACTGACGAAAATTTTCATCTTGGCTTGCCATGGATGTCTCCACAAAGATGTTAGCTCCCCATGTACTTGGCCATGAATTCTTTAGTATGATGAGGCTGTGTCTCTCTGGCTGTTACCCCCATGGTGTCATCATTGAATTGACTGCTGAGATTCATCTTTAATGTTAGATGTGTACTTGTCTTTTGTCTTCAGAATTTCTAGCATCCCTTTTGCCAATTCATTTTATTGGTTTAGCTTGTTGATTCTAACTTTCCTTTATCTGGTACAGGCATGGCTTGTAGGACTTGAGCATTGTTCTGAGGTTGAGGGAATATCTGCTTCTTCTTTAAGGACAGCAGGTCATATGGTAGCAAAGAGAAGATCTATTTGTACTTTTCTGCACAAGTACTTGAGGCTCAGCTCGTTAAGAGTTCAGCATGATGTACACAGAACACAGGTCTCTAGTTGATGGGAGTGGTAGTAAAGAGCTGGCACTTCCATGGAGGATGGAAGCCTTTTTGGAAAGGTGAGGCCCAGCAGGGTCATTCAGGGGTAGATTATGAATAAATGGTGATCACTTCACTGCCACCACCTCGGACAAGAAGGACTCGCTCTAGTCCTTCAGTGAGCACTTCTAGGAACTCCATGTCTTCAGAATTTGTCAAGGAGACAAATAGGAGAAGAGCACAATTTAAAACCTGGCATCATGATAATCTGAGTTATCTGACTACAAAGCTGCAAAATCAACATGCTTGTTTTAATTATTCTATGTTCAAAACTGGAGAAGTCTGAACTCTGGATTCAATCTAACTCTGAAGTAACCTGGGGATCTAGCCTCTTTGCATAAATAATACAAGACTCTCTCCCATTTGTTAGATTTTTATCCTAAATGTTATTTTAAAATGGGGGAAACCCAGAAGTAATGTGTTACTACTACATAGCAAATAAGGCAGAAAGAAGAAAAAGCCACAACGGGGCAGCTTGTAAGATTCCAGGAGAGAATCCCAGTAAAAAATTTCCAAGTGAACCTGCTCAAGTTAGATTTTTTCTGCCAGTTCTTTTTTCTTTTTCTTTTTTTCTTCAAATATAGTTGATTCACTCTGTTTTCTTTTAACCTATTTTCCTTAGTGGTACTGGTGGGAATGGACCAGTCTGTGCCACTGCAGTGCTGAAGGGGTCCCATAAAGACAATCCTGGAATTAGGGTATGAAGAAGAACCTTATCTTTCCCCCTCAGAGGAGATTCCACTTCAACTGCCTCTCCCCTAACTCCATCCAAAAGAGAGAGGCTTTGCAAACTGGGCAGAGCCTGGAAAGGAGAAGGGCTGTGGGTGTTCCATCTCTAGGACTGTCAGAAAGGGTTCCATACCCTGAATGTTAAAAGTCATGTTGCAAATATGTCACCTAAAAAGTCTCTTTAGGGTTCAGAGAGAACCTGTTATACCCAACTCCCCTGAAGGAGAGTAGTATCACTAAGTAAGGATCCTTGCCTGAGGCTTTTAACAGTCTTCCCTCCTCAAGAGAGGAAGTCATAGACAATGACTTTTACAGTTACTTAGTGTCCCATCTAAAACACAGGCTAGGGCTTCCCTGGTGGCGCAGTGGTTGCGAGTCCGCCTGCCGATGCAGGGGACACGGGTTCGTGCCCCGGTCCGGGAAGATCCCACATGCCGCGGAGCGGCTGGGCCCGTGAGCTATGGCCGCTGAGCCTGCGCGTTCGGAGCCTGTGCTCCGCAACGGGAGAGGCTGCAACAGTGAGAGGGCCCGCGTACCGCAAAAATAAATAAATAAATAAAACACAGGCTAAGATTTTTCCCTACTGGAAGTTTTGCTCTCGGAAAGGATACAGTTTTCATCACCCTCAGGGTTTCGGGGTGGCCCTGGCATATTCAACAAAACCAGCTTTGCTTCATGGGACTTGTTAACTATAACCTCATTGAGCTTCACTGCTGTATGCATCCGCCTCACATTGGACTGGTCCCTGGAAGGGGAGCGTGGTGGGGAAGAAACAGGTGGGTTAAGGCAAAGAGAAAACTAGGCATATCGTCAACTTTTAAAAACTTGAGATTTTAGAGGTTTTTTGCTTTAACTATGATTGATGTAATGAACAAATGATTGATTGCCTTATAATATTGATATCATGGTTTTCTCATTCTACATTTGCTTGTTTTATACCAGGAACACAGTATGGACAGGAAGAAAGATGGTTAGCTTGTGTATAGTGTTAATTGGTAGCTGATATGCATAGGCAAACAATAGAAAGATGGCTGGATTTGGGGTGAAATGAAGACTAGATTCTGTCCTGTGTATTCAGGCAGTGCCACATCTGTGGCACTAACTAGGATACTGTGTTAAGTGATAAGCTTGTGAGTAGGAAAACTTACGGACGCATGTTAAGTAGGTCCTGGAATCCTTCCATTGACTTGGCCTTTTGCCCCCGGGACGCCATGTACTTGTCTTTTGTCCAGGTCATGTGCACCTTCTCCTGATAGGTCTCTGTCTCTTCATCCTCATCAGAGCCAATGCTGGTCAATCGTAGCATTGAATTACGATCTTTTACCAGCTGTGCCTGAGGAAGGCCCAACATAGCTATGACTCTATACCCAATTTTCTCTCATGCTTCATCTTTAATTATTTTGAAATATGGTTATAGTGGAATAACCAATAAAGCAATCAGGGAAGAATCTGTCATGCTGAGAACAATACTATCATCCCTTTCAGTGATAGACTTCACAGGGCCAGGATTAGGTCAGTGCAGCAAAATCTCACCTCTCTGTCCCGCTCTGTTTTGGATAGTCGCATGTGCCGGAGCATCTGGGACCTTTGCTCCATCATCAGGGTGCGCTCGTAAGTATAAGCTGAGATGTCACTGTCGTGCTGCCGTAGATATCACAGAGTAGGCAATAAGCACAAAAGAGAAAGAACCATATATTTTCATTTCCACTCACTAAATTACACCAGAGAAAGTATCACAATATCAACCTAGGTTTTAGTTCAGTCATTGAGCTACATAAATATAATAATATTGTGGATTGTAGATCAAATCCAGAGACCTGAGTCTTTTCCACAGTGTAACCATGACATATGTGTTTCCTTGAAACACAAAACGAAAACCCCAGTCTTATTTTTTTAATACTTACAAGTTATTTAAAAAAAAAAGCTATGTGTGATTTTAGCATAAGTATATGAACTGAAACTTAATAAAACTATATTAAGCAGATAAGAATCTGGCAGAAATAGAAGGGCTATGGAACAAACAAACAGGAAAGCAAAAATTAAAAACTACCACTAAATACACATCGCATATGCATTGTACTTATCTAGATCAACAAATGAGAGTTTTGTTGGAACTAAGGAATTAATCCACATTTGCAGCTGAAGAAATTCCCAAACCAGAAGAGGTTCTAGAATGACAGGGTAGTCTCTCTGATCTCAAACTCAGCTTTCTCACCATCTCCACCACTTCCACCTCTGCCTCAATGCGAAGGTGATAGAGGAACGTGGCCAGGTCCTTCTTCATCTGAATACTGTTGTCTTCTAGTTGGGCTACTGTGAAGATCCGTATGCTGCATTTTCGCCACACCTGAGAAAGTACCACATATACATGGAAAATTAAATGCAAGAAGGCAAGAAAGAGTTATTTCTTAAAACAAATGGCACTTTTGCCTAGAACAGTCTTGTACAGTTTCAGGGTATATGTTCCTAGATTCTTACTTGCCATATTAATTAATTAATTATCTATCTATCTATCTATCTATCTATCTATCTATCTATCTATCTTACTTGCTATATTATTGTTAGGGCAAAAGCTTGACCAAGGAACACATAAAATATAGTTTAAAGGAGTTCTTATTTCATAACAAGAAAAAAACTGGCAAAAAGAAAAAGATGGCACATGATACATTAAGAAGGATGCTTTACTCAGATAGCATACTGATGACACTGTGCAGACAATAATACTTAATATTTTAAATTTCAGTCTTACCAAAAGATGTGCATATATATGTATAAGATACACACACACCCTCTTAGGTTTCCAGTGTTTTGGTCTTTTTCTTTTTTTCAATTCACTTATTAATGTTTTTTTTTTTTTTCCAAGGGCTCATATGGAGCTCTATTAATTTGCTGAATTTCCCTTGGAGATAGGTATCGACTACAAAGAAAACTATTTCTTATAAGGTTGAATCTGGAATCATGGAAAGCCAAGAATAATCCCCAAGTCTTCTAAGCCCCAACGCTATAGAATGAAAGGAAGACTCTCTGTCTAGTGAACCAGGACAGAAGTTAAGGGAGAAAGACTTTTTTTAAAAGGTGCCAAAATACCTTGTGCTGTTTCAGTAGGAATGGTAAGAGCATGAGCATCCCCCCATCGTGCACAATCCACCACACATCAATGTTGCCCTCAGAAAACTGCTCCACATTGCTGGGAAAGAAGGAGATGTTTTTAGCCACCAGCAGGGCCAGATGGGCAGCAGTTGTCACTCGAACTGTGCCTAGGGAGAAAACAGAGAATCAGCATAAGCACAGGTGAATCCTTAGGCTTACCTTGCTTCCCACCATGTCAGCCAAGAAAGGATAATGCCCATTGACAGTTCTTTGAGCAAGATGTTCTATTTACACAGTAGGCTATACCAAATCAAGAAACGGAAATCATTAAGAAAAATTTGAATAGCTAACAGAACTAGACTGAGAACTATGATTTACATTACTAGGTGTATTCTGATTACTACATTTCTAAGTGGGGGATACATGAATTGGGGAGATTTTGATGCTGAAGACCAATTCTTCCAATTCCTGTGAGAATGTCAATGTGGGAGATCACACATGGAAATATGGCAATTTCAGAGATAATTCCTAATGTAAGACTTGGCAAGATAAACAACTGATGAACATTATGTAAGGCTGGAGGGGGAGAACAGAATCAGGTTATTACTACTAGTAGTTATTTAGGTGCCCTATGAGACTATGCTTCAGCAAGGACATCGTCTCTACTTTAGGGCTGGGGGGTGGGGTTAGGGTATATCCTCTATTTGAGCCCTCAGGATAGTATGAGAAATGTTTTGTACCAATAAAAGTCTTCCAAGCTCGAGCATCTTCACTCTGGCGCCAGCCATTTGGCCACCCCATCACCACTGTGTTGTGCTTCATGCCCCCAAGGCCACATGACTGGATGAGGTGGGAAATGCCCTCTCTCAGCTTGGCGGCCACCACCAGCTGGGAAAATCCTTTCACCTTCTCTGCCTCCATTAGATGCTTTATGGTCTGAAAGAGAGACAGAGTCTCAACACTGAATTACTTCATCCTGGGTTTTTAAATTTCTTACTCCTTCTCCATATTATATTCCCCTCCCCCTTCCAAACTCTGCATAAGATCGTTATCTTCTACAGAACAATTCAAAAAGTTTAATTTACCCCAATGAAATTTTATTATCCTTTGCCTTTTTCACTTGCTAAGTGCTTACTACGTATGTAGGTAGTTGTCTGCATGTACTGATAGTTCCTCTACCTTTTCCTCTCTTCTGCTTTTCTTTCTAACATACCAAACAAATTGAGAATAGGGATCATCACAAAATGAATATTCAATATTCCTTCTTAATTGCCCAGGGTGAGTGTGAACATAATCTCCTTCCTTCCTTAGTCCCAGTCTTGCCCTGACTCATATGACTAGAAATTCAATATGATGATTCAGTTTCAGTTTAGAATTATTTCAGGTATGTTTTCTTTTATGCTTTTGCTACTTCCACATCCCTTTTGATATTTTAATGGTGATTACTTGTGACACTTGTATTTCTTTTACTATTCTTTTATTTATTCAAGCCAGTTTGGAGATAATATTTCATTTAGTCTTACTTCACTCTCTTGGTGGAAAGGTAGAAAGAATAACGGTATGGAAAATGGATATGATTTTCCCAAAGGCACAGATTAAGTCAGCAGTGTAGCTAGGATAATCGGGGTCTTGATTTCTGATACTGTGGTTTTATTTATTTATTTATTTATTTGCAGTACGCGGGCCTCTCATTTTTATTTATTTTTATGATCGTTCTGGACTAATGTTTCTTCAGCATTTCTAGTTCTAGGGTTTCAAAGCATTCCAAAATGAAACCCAGTAAAATTTTTGAAATGTAACTGAAATTTCTCTGGGGTGAGTTCTATCATTTATAATAAATATTAGAGTGAAATCTACTTTCTTCTCCAGGAAGAACTTTAATATTCCATAAGCTAATCAGAAGTAGCAAAGGAATCTTGGTCATGGAACCATGTAGATTAGCAAAGAGGAAGAAAATGTGCTCATCACTCCTTGTTGTCACAAGATTGAGAGGAACCATCACCATAGTTCAAGGGATGATTTATTTACATGACTTCTCTCAGGGCTGAGTCAATGTCTGGAGTCTATTTGGAAATAGTGCTTAGCCTTGATAATCTTATAGTTTAGAAATGCTATTTAAATGGGAAAAATAAGTTATTATCTTCTGGTTCATCTTAGTATTTGGGAGAATATGACCATTCAAGTCAGCACTATGAAGGACACCTCCTAGATCACTCAGGAAAGGGATTAATTTAGAAATCCAAGGTCTTATGACTCAACAGCACAAAACCATAAGCTAAATGCCACTAGGTCAATAAGCCTTGACTCTTACCTGCTCAGCAGCTAAAGCTTCACCGTAGTTCTCCAGGAAGTTCCCCACGATGACAGAGCCCACAATAGTGAGACCCTTTCCTGCCTTAAGCTGTGAAGCAAAGGTGAGGAGGCGAGGATGCTTGACATGTAGGTCTTCATCTAGTTTCAGCAGTACAAGCAACTGAGGCCTGTAAAGAGGTTGGCGGGGAAGGGAGTGGGATGAGAAAACACTCTGGGTCTGGGGACAGAATGACAAGTCTACCCTTTAATTCAGGAGATCTGTATAAAACACGTACTTTGACGGAAGGAAGAGATTAGAAAAAATGATAAGGTGCGGCTGCACAGTTATTCTGAATTTTCCCATATTACCTCAAATTGATCAGTCTTGAAGGAAGAATGAAAATGGTAGAAGTCTGGATCATATAGCACATGAATAAAAGGAAACAGAGGATCAAGAATTTAGAATCAGTCAAAGCATGTCCATTTCATGAATTCCTTGAGCCACATGATTTCCTCATCCTGTAATCAATGAAGCACACCTTTCTGTGTGGTAACTCTGTGCCAAACACCACTAAGCTCTGTTGTTTTTTTTACCTCCAGTTTTTAGTGTGTGGAGGTCCTTCTTCCAGCCGAAGCAAAGCAAATCGGGCTGCACTGAGGGACAGCCCACGGATACCATCACCCCATTCTTTCTCAGCTCTGGGAGAAAGAGGAGAAAAGAGCAGAGACAGATTTAAACCATAACAAGTACAATCTCAAAAAACAGTTTACTTTTTCTTTATCTAAAGTAACATACACACAAGGTAGAATATTAAAGCTCATATTAATTATTTATATGATGCTCTCTATTAACATAATGAACCCACAGTAAGCAGATCAACACTACCCTTCATCAACACACTGCACTACACACAGTTCAGAATAAAGGCTGGAAGGGTCACTTAGCTTGTCCTGCGATGTAACTATTCAAAAGCAATAATGTAAAATAGCAATTTGGATTAGGAAATTACTACAGATCCAAAGTTTAAATTATTTCAAAAATAACTGCTGAGAAAGCAAAACTCAATGTAATCTTCTAAATCAAAGTGTTATTTATTCCTAATTTTGGGATGTTGTTAGTGAAGTCTTAGTTGTTACAAAGTTATTCAGGACTAATTTATTTTCCATTTCAGACACAATTCCTTGCCTGAAGAGATAAGCAAGAATATTTATATTTGTGTTATACTTTGTTTTTTTTTTAATTTTTATTTTGTACTGGAGTACAGTTGTTAACAATGTTGGGTTAGTTTCAGGTGTACAGCAAAGTGATTCAGTTATACATATACGAGTATTGAGCAGAGTTCCCTGTGCTATACAGTAGGTCCTTGTTGGCTATTTTGTTTTAGTTTTTTTTATTTCTACTGGAGTATAGTTGATTTACAATGTTGTATTAGTTTCTGCTGTACGGCAAAGTATACTTTAATACTATCATTACTATTTCAGTACATCCTTTTGGTTATCTTTTCACTGATCCATTCATACTTTCTCAACAGGTTCCCTTTATGATCAATGGCTTATGTCTATAAGGTGACTAAGAGAATTAGGGGTACAAAATTTAGGTGCAGATGAATGAAGTTTCCTGGATTCCTAATGCAATTTTCACCAGGCTGGCTCTAACCAAACTCATCAGTTTTGATAGTTTTAGCAGCGATCAAGGTTGTATATCCAGACTTACCCTTGGTACTCAATGTACTTGTAGATCATACCAGCTATTACCATAGCTACGATGGCATAATACCAGGAAGAAATAAACATCAGAGCCAGACAGATACTCATTCCCATGAAAGAGAGGGCCCTAGAAAATTAAAAACAAAAAAAAAATTTTTTTAATGTTTTTCTAAGCAGCTGAAAAAGAAACCTGTGCCAAAGGTGCTTCTTAAACTGGTGAGAAATTTTTTTTTCTTTTTTTTTTTTGCCGTACGCGGGCCTCTCACTGCTGTGGCCTCTCCCATTGCGGAACACAGGCGCTGGACGCGCAGGCTCAGCAGCCATGGCTCACGGGCCCAGCTGCTCCGTGGCATGTGGGATCTTCTCGGACCGGGGCACAAACCCGTGTCCCCTGCACCTGCAGGCGGACTCTCAACCACTGCGCCACCAGGGAAGCCCGAGAAATTATTATTTTAAAAAATTCCAATATATTGCAGATAGAACTTCTGTAAAATACAATAAAAAATGAATTACTAGAAAAACTGTTATATGCTTGGATGCTGTGAAAATGTCACATTGCTATAAAGTTTCTAAATGCTTTTTCTCAGTTTTTATAGTTGTCTTATCATGGACTGGCAACAATCAATAGATCTGCACTGAGCCCTGAACCACCCTTAGTGCTGATGTTTCCCATTGCTGGAAGAACATATAAATGAATAGGGATGCTATGAAAGTCATCTGTAGTTATGAGGACAGTTAATACCTACATGGCAAAGCAAAGATGGGGCATGTAGTTAACATTATTAATAACTCTTTGATCTTTTTAAAAAAAGTATTTCACGTGAATATGACTAAAAACTTTATGAACATTAACACAACTGCAGAACCCATTGGAAAAAAATCTCTCATTAGTTTCTTTACTTTACATAAGGAACTTGGAAGAAAAGAATGAAATTCTTGTTTTGATCAAACAGGTAGACAACTATGCTTACTGAAGTTGTTTTCTGTACAGAATGAACTTAGTTGTATGACAAATTTCAAAGAATAGAACAGTTGTTAATCTGGAGAAAATTGGGATCTAATGAATGAAAATATAGAGTGTAAAGAGAAAGAAAAAAAGTAACAAAAGCAAAATAGTAACACAAAAAAAGTTCATAATGAACTTTTAACTAAAGTTAAAGCTAGAAAGAGGATTAGAGGTGTTAAGATCAGTTGAAGGTCTAAATTTGTGCTAGATAAAGGTTACATCACTACCCACCACTGGTAAGTGAAACTAGAAAGGGATCAAGGAAAAAGTCAGCAAAGAGGAATGTAGCAACTGGTACATACAGGGCATATTAAAGAACTTCTAGCTGTGACAGAAAAGAAATGGGATGGTAGCTAAAAATGTGGTGGCTCCTTTAGGACTGAGGAGACGTGAACACAACAGCAGCAGCTGTAGCAACATTTCATTGAGAGCTTTACTGTGTACCTGCACAGTGTACAGGCACTGTGCTCAGCACTTTACATTATCTCAAAACAACCCTATGAGATAGATAATACTATTAGTCCCATTTTACAAATGAATAAAAAGAAATTTTATGTGGTTATGTGCCTTGTTTAAAGTTACAAACTAGGAAATAGTAGAGCTGACACTTGCACTCAGGTCATCTGACTCCATAGCTCATATTCTTTTTTTTTTTTTCAATTTTTTTAAAAAAATTAATCAATTAATTAATTTTGGCTGGGCTGGGTCTTCGTTGCAGCGTGCAGGCTTCTGTAGTTGCGGCACGTGGGCTCTAGAGCGCGCGGGCTCAATAGTTGAGGTGTGTGGGATCTTAGTTCCCCGACCAGGGATCGAACCCAGGCCCCCTTCATTGGGAGAGTGGAGTCTTAACCACTGGACCACCATGGAAGTCCCCTCATGCTCTTAACTACTAAATGAAATCACATTAAGGAAGGGAGTGTGAGAATCAAAACTGATGAAAACTGATGCAAATATGAGGATAAATGGACAGAAATGAAGCCCAGTGCTTAGCTAAGAGAGAAACAGGCAATCAGATATGCAAAGGGTAGGTTGTTTTAACCTGAAGAACACAGCAGCCTGGGAGTATTTATTTCACAGTTTTGATCTTTATTCTCAAGTGGGTATTATAAGTTATTATAAAACCATATATATAAAAAAACCACAGTAGGATGGTGGAAGTTCATGTGAGCACTGGAAGTTGAAAGAGACAGTAGGAAATGGGTGACAAAGAAAAAATTGTATCGAGAACTCAGAATCTTCTAGTTTTCTAGTTCACTGATGGGTTCTCTCCAAATGTGGGGAAGAAGAAAAAAAAGCTGACTTACCAGTGGTAGTAGCGGAACCGAGGTCTCCAATTGGGTGTTCGAAGTAATGTTTGCAAGGCACATGCCAAGTTCACGAAGAGGTAACACATGAGAAAAAACCTGGCAGAATAAAAAAAAGTAAGAGGAATGATTATTACTGTAAAATAATTCTTCAGAGGTTACTTTAGATAACTAGAGAGATTGTCTATATTTAAGCCTTTGTTCTAGGACTAGCCTTTAATTAAGACTAGGGTGTAGAGGAACTTAACCTCCACACAACCTGCTCAACCTCCGAAGTTCTCTCAGTGAAAGACACAACCACTCTTTACCCAGTTCTTCGTGGGACAATCCCGGTTTCCTCTTCACTACTCAACCTTGTTCCAAATTCACTTATCAAGTCCTATGGATTCTACCTATTTACAAATCTCTAAACTTTGCCCCCCTCCTTTCCACCTCTACTTCTATGAGCATAGTTGAGGCTCTCATTTCTTCTTTGTTGGATTAGTGAAATAAGCTTCCAACTGGCACTCCCAGCTCAACTTTGGCCTTCTTCTAACCTCTCTTTTATACTGAATTGATTATTATGAAACAGAAACATGACAATTTTATTCTCAAAGGATTACCCACTACTTTCTGGTAGAAGTTCCAGGTCCTCTGTGATCTGGCTCTACCTACTTCCCCGCTCTGCACCTCACCAACTCGCAACCTCCCACTCTATCAAAGCCAAACCTTCACTTCTCCAGTTGTGCTGCACTATTTCATCTCTCGGTTCCTTCACACACATTCCCTGCCTGAGATCTCTTTCACCCCTTCACTGCTTAGCAAATAACCAGCCCTCCTTCAAGATACAGTGTCACTTCTTCCAGAAAACCTTTCCTGAGTTTCAGTCTTTGGAGCTCATATAGTGCTCAGTGTTCACCTTGACCACAGTACTCATCACACTAGACAGGGAACACTGGTTTCTTTATCTATCTACCATCAATTCTCTGAGGCTGTGTCTCAGCCATCTTATGCTTATTCTCAGCATACTGCCCAGTGCCAGGTAGGTAGTAAGTCATCAATAAGTCAATAAGTTGAATGACTAGTAATAAAAGCTACAATCAGTTGATAATGAATCAGAAATGAAGGCAAAGAACTTTTGAAGTTATACAGGTAGAAAGAAACCATGACAACTTATGAAGTTAGCCTTACATGAAAAGTCTCAGGAATATTTATTATTTAGGTGAAGTTACACCTATACTTGGTTCTCTCTGTTATCACTACTGTTACATGCCTGATGGAAATCAACATGTATTATACATCACATAAGCAAGAGTAAGTGAAAATAGTAACTGGCTCTTACATGGAAAGAATTGGGGCCACAAGATCCAGGGAGGCGATAAGGATTCCCAGCTCTGCAATGACAGCAGTCAGAAGTAAAGCCCAGGTAGGTTCCCCATTGGCTTTGCTGTGACCAAACACCTGTACATAGAAGGGAAATATCAGACACAGGAGTGTGGGGAGGGTTTGAGTCAATGCTTCCTGATTCCTCTATGCTATGGTTTCATAGCTCTGAAAAATAATAGTATTACAACTGTGGTAGCTTTTAAATGCCTTTACCCCACTCAAATGTAAACTCATACTAGAGATTTAGAGGGTCTTGTGCTAAAAACCCACGTCTTCATATTATATGATCCAGTAATTCCTAAGCCTATGAAGATCACACTGTTTCTTGTAAAACCTGAGAAAACAGGAAGAGGGCATAGGACAGGGTCACTCACCCTCAGAAAGGGTATGATGTTATCCTTGGCTATAGCCTGTAGCAGCCTCGGTGCGCCTGTGAGACTCTGAAGTCCAGCCCCACACGTGGAGAAGAAGGAGCCAATAACAATCACCCACGGGGACGGCCAAGATAAGGTACCCACCACGAGATTACCTTTCACAGCATCCCCAAACCTGGGAGAGAAATCAGAGTGAGGAAATTTGACCTGGAAATAACTTTAGACAATAAAACTTGACTGACATTCCCCCAATTTTTTCTATTTATAATTTTTAGAGAATCAAAATTGAGCTAGACA
The DNA here is from genome assembly GCF_026419965.1 of Kogia breviceps. Lineage (NCBI taxonomy): Eukaryota > Metazoa > Chordata > Mammalia > Artiodactyla > Physeteridae > Kogia > Kogia breviceps. Next base: position 77,206,351 of record NC_081312.1, on the reverse strand, counting down.
TGAATAATAATAAATGTAAAGGTAGGTAGATCTGATCAAAAGGCACTAGTAGCCTATATTAAGAAAAATATAACCTGTAGGGCCAGAAAATAAGCTAAGCTTTAATTAAAGCTTTTCCCCTCAAATTATCAAAATATCTACTCTGCAGAAAAACTGTAAAAGTATGGAAAAATACAAAAAAAATCAGGGAGGAAATCCATAATCATAACATAACTGCTAACATTTAGCATACCTTGCATATTTTAGTGTTTACTATGTTTTTAAAAACATAGATGAGACCACACTGCACCTATACTTCTGTATTCTTATTAAACTTACAAGCAATTTCCTGTCATGAAAAACTCATGAATAAACATTTTTACACGTTTCTTTACATTATAATTTACATTATCCATTCCTCTAGCGTTGATTTTCTACTATAGAAAATACTGTGATTGACATCTTTATGCACATATCCACATTCACATATCAAATTTTTTTTCCTTATGGTAGATTCCTAAGAGGGAATAACTGCAACAAAAGGGATCAACATCGTTAAATATTTCAAAGCACTACCAAAGTGCTTTCCAGAAAGGGTATACTGGATTTATTCCCACTGGAAGTAGATGAAGGTTCATGTCTTATGGCACATACCTATTTCACACCAGGTCTGAGTACTAAAATTTTAAGTCACTGCTAACTTGATGGGTAAAAAATGGCATCTCACTGTTTAATTATTTACAGTTTTAATGATGTTTTTACAATGTATCACACAAAAAAAAGAAATGTGCAAAAACTAAATGCATATTTCAATAAATTTTCACAAAGCAAACATCCAGATAAACATCCAGTCAAGAAACAGAACACACTGCCAGCACCCAAAATCCTCTCTTATGCCCACTCACCAGCTCTTTCTCCCTCCCCACTCTCCTAATTTTTAATGCTATATAGTTTTACCTGCTTTTAAACTTTAAATAAATGAAACAGTATATATGTTTTGTGTTTGGTTTCTTTGATTCAACATTGTGAAATTTTTCCTTTTTTTTCTTTAGGTACATAGCTGTGGTTCATTAATTTTCTCTGCTGTATAGTTTTCCATTACATGAACACATAATTTATTCATTCTACTGGTGATGGACATTTGGACTATTTCCAGATTTCGCCTCATAAGAACAATTCCACTGAAAGAATCCTTGTGCACACTTCTTAATGCACACACGTATGCATTTGTGTTGGATATACCTAGCAGTGGAATTGCTGGTTCATCAGGTATGCATATGTTCAACTTTAGGAGATAATGTCCAACAGTTTTCTGAAGTGTTATTCTAATTTACACTTTCTATAATTTTTATATTATAATTTACCAAAGCTCTATAAACCCATTTTCAATCACAATCATATAGAAATAATAAACTGTTACTTATTTATTTATTTATTTATTTATTTATTTATTTATTTATTTATTTATTTATTGGCGGTATGCGGGCCTCTCACTGTTGTGGCCTCTCCCGTTGCGGAGCACAGGCTCCGGACGCGCAGGCCTAGCGGCCATGGCTCACGGGCTTAGTTGCTCCGCAGCATGTGGGATCTTCCCGGACCAGGGCACGAACCCGTGTCTCCTGCATCGGCAGGCGGATTCTCAACCACTGCGCCACCAGGGAAGCCCTACTTATTTATTTTTGTTAACAATATTTATATAGCATCTATTAGAGTTCTTGTCTTCAAAGAATTCAATGTAGTATAGGGGACAGAAATATGAAATCAAGTAGCTGCAATACAGTATTTTAAGTGCAATAATACAATATGTTCAGTAGAGTGGCTGAACAAAGGGAGGAGCAGTTATCTGTTGCGTGAGTCTGGGAAATCTTCACAGGATAAAGGACACTTAGTCTAGTCTTAGAGGATGAATATAAGTCTGCCACGTGGGAATGAATATAAGTCTGCCAGGTGGGAGTAACCTATTCTAAGCAAATAACATTGCACCCACAAATACGTGGCTGGATGGAGAGTTGAAACAACAATATTTAACTCTGTGTTATGGCTGGAGCTTAGGGAATTTTTGAGGGAACGGTGGGAGATGAGATCAGAAAGAGGTAGTGAGGGCAAGATCAAAGTAATGGGCATTAAGGGGCTTTGGCAGGCTCCGAGCAGGAAGGTTCTATGATCAAATTTGTGTTTTAGAAAAATCATTCTGGTGACAGTATAGAAGAAAGATTAGACGGTAGTAAAACTGAAAGGGAGAGTATTACAATAATCTAGGCAAAAGATCCTGAAGGCCTGTACAGAGTGACAGGGATAAAAACAGTGGGAAGAATGAGATCTATTAAGATGAAGGGTGAAATTTAAAGGGCTTACAAACCAACTGGATGAGGGAATTGATGGCAGAAGTCTAGGATGACACCTAGGTTTCTGTTTTGAGAAAGGGATAAATGGTAAGGCTATTAACTCCTCAAGATGGGGAAAAAGAGAAGAGATATAGCAGGTTTTGGAGGAAGTTTTCTAGAAATCTCTTGCAAAACATTTTTTTTTGTATTCACAGATGGAAGGAAAAACACTCAGCAGCCTTCATGAAGGAAATGAAGAAAGTTTCAAGATTTTATTTAGAATGCCAATCAGACACACTTATGTCTCAGAGAGGAGATGCTAGAAACAATGAGTTCTAAATTTTTAAATTTTTATTATTTGCCCTCCTTTTACTGCTAGTTTTCCAACAGCTCTCTTTACTATACAGAAAAGTCCTCATTATTCAGACAAATTCACTGCTTTATGAAGTCCTATATCCACTGCATCTTATAAACAACATACTGGCCCTTATTATACAGCTCCCTTTTGGGAACCTATATACATGTATTTTCTAATTGTTAGTTGTGATATATATCTCAGGTGGGTTTTGAGTTTATAACTATCTTGGGGCTGTATGGGATGATCAGACATAATGGAAGATAGACACACGATTGTTACAAAGAAATCAACTACTCACTTGTCTCTGAGAACAACGCCTTCAATACATGCACCAAAAAGAACAACATTGCTTAAATCTATGATATTGAGAGTCAAGGAAACTGATGTTCACCTTCTAAGATGAACATAAACACTCAGAAAACTTCTTCTATCAGTAAAATGAGTGGCTAAATTCACTTATCTCATAAATTCTTTCTTGAGTTTTAGAGATGAGGTGGGTGGATTATCTGATGTGAAGTGAGGTGGTAAAAAGCAGGTATCTTTATTACCAGGATAAAAATACTGATCACCCTTGTTCTATGGCTGTTACTATGACTAAGACTCAGACTGGCTCCAACAAAAGGATACAGACAAAGGAGGTAGTCAGGATGGCGAGGATAGTGCCAATGGGAATAGACTTTTGAGCATCTTTCAGATCTCCAGATCTGTTTGATCCAGCCATGATACCTTTAGAAAAGGAAAAAAGAACAATTAACTTCTTCAGTTCCTGGACACTTTTGATATTCACATTGCTATCAAAGACTACAGGCAAATCTGGGAATCCTGAGAATATAGTTTTGTCTAAGAAAAATCACTCCCTGGGTCTGACTCTTTGTAAAATAAGCAACAGCCCATCTGCTTACCTGTGACGGAGGGAAAGAAGATCCCCACCAGAAGAGTGAAAGAGGTGGTAATGTCAACAAGGACATACTCATGGTTTAAGCTGCCTAAGACATCAGAAGATTTGGCTGAGGGCTTTTCAATAATCTCTCCCTTTGGTATATAATTACTCCAAAGATTCTCTGCAGTGGGAAAAAAGGGTATATTATATAAGCAGCAGCACTATGGAAAGGACATAATTAGATAATATTCTAGCCAACAAAATTCTAAGTCAGATTCATCATTTATATAGCTTTTAAGGGTATGTTTGCTTCTACATGAGCACAGATATATGCACATATATATCATATAATAAAGCACACATAAATAAAAACCTAATGCCTTTTCTCATCTGGTTCACATGTAATTTGACAAAATACTTTGGTACATACAAATGCAGTTAAGTTTACCAATGCAAATTAGTAAAAGTTAAGCGAACTAAAGCTGAATGCCTTATAAAACCTATTTTAAAAAAAAATTAGGCATCAATGCTATTTTGAACACCTTAGTGTAAACTTGCTTACGTGCAAAGAAATTTGTGGACCAAACAGTTAAAATAGAAGTCACTTATGGAGAATTTCAAAAATTTAGATGAGTTAGGAAAACACACATGTGGATGTGATAACATGAAAATAATTCTAGCTGTCACTGTGGGAAAAACATTGGCAATTTTATAATAACACAGAGAATACTTTATTATCTTAAGTTAAAAAGTCATTTGCTCAGCTCTGCATTCAAGAGCAGTAAATTTTAGCAGACAACACTGCAAGGGAGTCCTGAAAAAGGATAAAATCACTAACAGAAAAGCAGAAAGATGTTGAATTAAGAGCTGTGTGCTGAACTTAAGAAGGGAAGTGGCACTATGGCAGTATTGATGGACAATAGATGAGTCTATGATGGCAAAGTCTGGGGACTTCCCTGGAGGTCCAGTGGTTAAGACTCCGCGCTTCCAACGCAGGGGGTGTGGGTTCGACGCCTGGTTGGGGAACTAAGATCCCACAATCCACGTGGCATGACCAAAAACTAAAAATAAAGGCTCAACAAGATGGCAAAGCCCTCCTCAGAGAAAAATTTTTTAAATGTGTCCCCAAACCTCCCAACTCACCTGTAATGACACCGCTAGCCAATCCAGGGATGCCCTGGATTGAAGAGACATTATTGTGAACAAAGTATTCATCACAGGTGGCATTGAAAAACTGACTTGAATTACAGAAGAAGCCCCATAACTTTGACGGTACTGTCATGTTGTTAATTTCCTTGGTCTTTGAGCAAATATCAATGTGCCTTGATGAAAGGGTGCGGTTGCCCAGCATGCAGACCCTAAAGGAAAACAAACAGGGAGGAGAAAGATGAAGCAAGGGGAAAAAAGTATTTTAAAAAAGAAAACAGGTTAGAAACAGGTTAGTATATAGGTTTGCTCAGGAAAAAAATAAAAAATCTCATCTCTAAGAGTTTTTACTGTCATAGATGGTTAAAGAACTAATAGTGACTAGCTCTGTGAATGGTGTCTTACATTTTCTGCCAGTGTAATCCTTACAGCGATCTCACAAAATATGTATTAGTATTTCTACATTGTGGATGGAGGAACTGAAGTTTAGGGAGAAAAAGGAGTCTGCCCGAGGTCATACAGGTGGTAGGTAGTAGTGGCAGAATTCAAATAGAACTGTCTGAAGACGCTATGCTGAGTCATCTTACAGAATTTTTAGGTTATTAACCAATTGTTAGGTCTTAAAAGAATCTTAGAGTCCATTTGTTCTTCTTCCATACACACATACACATACACATACACACACACACACACACACACACAAATATCCACCCCTTTCTTTTTGGCCTAAGAAAAAGCCTTATGTTCATAACAACTCCCTTGAAAATGTTATGCTAAAGGTCAGAGCTTCTGGCGACTGTTTCAAGGAAGACAGCTTGGCTAGAATTAGGCCATCCGTCTATGGCCTAATAAAAAACTGTTTTTGAACTTAAGCTTAGACCCAGTAGGGGTGAGGGTAGTTAAGGATAATACAGATACAAACTGTTGATTTTATTTTTTTCATTAACCCAGAGATATAAATATGAATAAAAGAATAATACACCTACAGTTAAAAATACCTCTCGGGAGGAAAATAGCAACTTTTCAAATCTGCAAAATGATAGCATACATATGCAATAAGCCATGTACCCATTACTCAGCTTCAACAACTCTCAACATTTCCCAGTACTGTTTCATGCATTCCTCTAGGTTTTTTGGCTTGTTCTGCTGAAACATTTTAATGAAAATACCACACATCATGAACTTTTGCCCACCAAAAAAAGAGGAAAAGCATCAAAGGAGAACTTGAGGCAAAATGGAATTTTCCAAGTTAAGATATAGGCAGAATGTAGCCTTCAGTACTTTTATGACTCAAATGGGTCTTCAGTTGCTTGGCAGCCCCTAGACAAGCACACTGAAAATTTATGATGGAATCTATTACTGACATCATTTAGCCAGCAAAAGAAACACTGAACTGGGAAGCAGGAAATCACAGGGTCCATTTTCTTGCTCTGCCAATTATGAACTTTGGGGCAGGTCATTTAACCTCTATGGACCTGTTTTTTCATCTTCAAAAATCTATTTTTCTGTAATCAGGTTAAATCAACATAAGACTGATGAGTTTGATCCCTGAGTGATCAGGGTGACTCTTCAAAGACAGTCACTGTAATACGGTGACAAACAACACTCAGTGAAGTCTAGTCCCTATGCCACTAGTCAAATGGAAAACACGCATCTGTACAAATCCATTTCTACTTCAAAAAATATACCTTAAGGTACCTGTACTACTTATGGTATGTAATATATATATAGAAAGATATATATGCAAAAGATGTGACATTTATTTCCCTTTATTTTATGACTAGAAAGTCCATTACTGTACTAACAGCAGAACAAAAAATTTAATTATAAACATTTAGGTAGGAATCTAGGTTTCCTTGATCTCTTGATTCTTCATCAATAAAAGGAATCTAACCTTAAATACTTTATAAAGGTTGCTGGCAAAACTATGCTGTTTGAAAAGGCCTTTATGAATAGTTCAAATATGCATAATCATTATCAGGAGGTTTTGAAAAACCCACTATCTATATCCAAATGACGGCCACGGCTGCCAGTTGTATACCTGGGACACAAGGAAGAGGATCAGCACAACACAATTTGCTGGGAGGCTTCCCGCACAGATGCTAACTGGGCTTATCCAAGAGGGAAATCTCATAAACTGTGAAATTCTGACTTGAAATGATCACATCACCAGATACTGTTAATGACTACCAAATAACGATGGCTAGTCAGAGAGACACGTACGGGAAGTGTGGAGGGGCAAATGAAGACTTGATGGCTCCAGCATAGATGGCCAAGATGGACACAATGACACAGGCCAGAAAGAGTGAGGCAAACTTGTTCACATAGCGTACACCGATGAATACCACCAATACCATGAGGACCAAGAAGGCTGTGCCATAGACACGCATGTTATTTAGCATGGCTGCTGACTCCTTGAGTGCATCATCACTATGAAAGATGGCAGCTCGGGGGACAATATACACCTGTTAGGCAAAAGAAGTAGAAAATAAGGTAATTTCAGAATAATCAAATAAAAGGGCTGTTGTAGTTTGAATTTGCTTTCATGAAAGAAAGCAAAACTGAGACAGAAAATGACTAGAGACATAGCCTAATTCATATTTCAATCTAAAATGCCTACAGAAATGGGACATCATGAATTTTTTTTTAAAGTCTACATGCCAGGGCTTCCCTGGTGGTGCAGTGGTTAAGAATCCGCCTGCTAATACAGGGGACATGAGTTCAAGCCCTGGTCTGGGAAGATCCCACATGCTGCAGAGCAACTAAGCCTGTGCACCACAACTACTGAGCCTGCACTCTAGAGCTCAAGAGCCACAACTACTGAGCTCACGTGGCACAACTACTGAAGCCCACGTGCCTAGAGCCCGTACTCCGCAACAAGAGAAGCCACCACAACGAGAAGCCCGTGCACTGCAACAAAGACTCAACACAGCCAAAAATTTAAAAATAAATAAATAAATAAAATAAAGTCTATGTGCCATTCTGAATACATACACTCCCAAATGGAGAAACAAGGAATGTGTTAATAATTTATTTAAAGTGTTATACAAAATAATTGTAATGATTATCTTGAGTCCTACTTCTGCTATCATTACTTTAAATAGTAAGAAATACATCCTAGTGAATAAATAAATGAAAAACATTTTGTTTCATTGGGATAAAAACATCAAAAGAGATAAACTTTCTTTTACTTTTCCCCCACTAGCCCAAGTCTTGCCTCTGAGACTTTAACTTTTTGGTTGAGGTGGCAGGGTGCTGGTGATTGGGTGGAGGGGAAGGAGTAGGCAGGCAAAAGATACCCTCAAGCTTTCTGACTCACATTCACAGTAGGAGGTCAATAACAGGTTAACAGTCAATCACTTGATTGATTCCTGTAGCTGATTTCTCAGAAGCTTTGATATCCAATGGCAAAATAAATCCAAATCTATATATTTTCTTTTTTTTTTTTTTTTTTTTTTTTTTTTTTTTTTTTTGTGGTACGCGGGCCTCTCACTGTTGCGGCCTCTCCTGTTGCGGAGCACAGGCTCCAGACGCGCAGGCTCAGAGGCCATGGCTCACGGGCCCAGCTGCTCCGCGGCATGTGGGATCTTCCCGGACCGGGGCACGAACCCGTGTCCCCTGCATCGGCAGGCGGACTCTCAACCACTGCGCCAGCAGGGAAGCCCTATATCTTTTCTATACTTTAGACCACAATTAAATCATTACTCACCAGAAAAATTTCAATGGCACCAAGGATATACATGGCTGCTGCAAATGTGGTACCAAGATAAAAGCAGAGGCCAACAGCCCCACCAAACTCTGGGCCCAGTGCTCGGGAAATCATAAAGTATGAGCCCCCAGCTAAAAGGCAAAACAGAAGGTGAACAGGATAAAAAAAAGTATGTAAGTAGCAGGAATGTAAACAAGTCGTAAAAAAGGATAAATGTTTCAGGCTGTTTGAAAACCCTGAATATGATAAAAACTAGATTTCCTGGTAGGGAGTAAAAGATGAAACCTACATACTGCACATCTAATGTTCCAAATAAATCAGCACAATTTGTCAGTATTACTTAGAAAAATATCAGAGGATATTTACTACAGGCATGAGATGGCTGAATAAAATCTATATTCTAACTAAAAGAAGCTAAGAATGCAGTAGAAATTATGGATTCTAGCTTAAAACATACAGAGATTTTTAAAAGAAGGTATTCTGAAGTCAGATAGTGTTAGTGCCTGTGGCCACTAACTAAATAGTATTCTGTTCCTTGGAAGTTTGCACCTCTGAATTTATAGCAGAAACATACAGTAATCAATGACAATCCCTGAAATCCAGCCTTAGCTACTGACCTGGCACCACTCCATTAGTGGCAATGGCACTCATGGAGATAGCAGTCAACATTGTCTGTAAAGAAAGAGAAAGGAGAAGACCGTTACTGTATAAAGACGACATTTCTGTACTACTTTCCCATCTGTGGACCTCAGAGCACTTATCGAATATTTAATTCTACCTACTTTTACGGAGGGAGTTGCCTGTCATACCAAATGGTATACAAATGAGATGTGCTTCAACACACTACACTAGTCACACTACTGGTATCTTGAGTACTCTGTTAAAACGTCCCTACCTTGTAATCGGTAGGTTAGGTGCTATTAAGAATCACTGATCTCAGCCTGGTCTCCTAGTTAAAAACTTGGTAAACAGATTGGAAACTGACTAAAGACTGGCTACAATAACAATATTCAGTAAGAAGGGGAACCATTGAAGACTTCTGAAATCATGAGAACTGTATTTTAAAAACATTACCTGAGAGCAGCAGAGTACAGAATGGACTGAAGATAGGAAGTAGATGGAGGCAGAGTGACTTGTTAGTAGGCTATTGTGGTAGTTCAGTGAGAGGTAAGGACTGCAGTGGTAGAAGTGGGAATATAAAGACAGCATTGAACACAAGAGATTTCAGAGGGAGACCTGACTGGCCTTGAAAGCTGATGAGATATGAGGGGCAATCAAGGAGCCAAATACGGCCCTGAAGTTTCAAGACTAAGAAATGGGGAAAAAAAATGGTGGTAACATTAAGTTATCAATGACATGGACTATGTCCGCTTACCCTGCTTTACATGGCACTCAGCTGAGCACAGGGAGTGCATAATGGTGAGAGTAATAAAAGAGGTCCGTAGATGGCTTAATAATAAAATAAAAATTTTATAATAATCAACTTACAATAAAATTGAGAGATGTGGCTGGGATACACAGATAAGAGGAGTTTAAATTAAAGGAAGACCAGAACGTTCTCAGTATAATGGAGAGAAGAACTGGAAAGAACACCCCAATTTCTGGGGAAGGGAGAACAGATGAGACTGCAAAACAAAACGAATACCTCTTACCCCCAAACAACAACCAGCTATGTTTACTGGTACCACACTGGAGTAGCACATCACATTTTCTAACATATTTTCTGTCACAACACTAGTGTTATCGAGTTCAAATGGTTTGTATTCTGGATTTTTTGAAGTCAGGGACTGTATATTCTACTTCCTACAGAAGTGTTTCCTTGTAATTTTGAGTACATCATATTACAGATATAAGCAGTGAATAACTGACACTAAATAACCAAAAATCCTTTAGATTTTATTATCAAAATGATCTCCCCTGTTGAGATCCTGAGTCTTTCCCCAGTACGTATTCTTTCTTTTATGCCCAAATAGGTGAAGCATGATACTCTTGAGCTCTTGCAATGTTCCAGGTGATCTTCAGGGGCCAACTCAGGACTTACACAGCAGCAGCAGATAAGGACAATTGCAAAGGCCTGCAGAACTCCAGCTGTGCCCACCACCCATGTAAGGCGTAGAAACAGGATCACTCCAAAAATATTTTGTAGACATGGAAGGTAAACACCCATGAAAGTACCCATTTGGGGGGTCTGGAAAGAAAGATGTTGACAAAAGAAAAAAAATCAGGTAGTCATCTAGAAGAGATGATTCATCGCTTTACTTTTATATAAAAACTTGTACCCTATCATTTTAATTGCAAAGCAGAGATGATACGTCTAAGCAGTATTTTTAAATAGGCACATATAAAATCTCCATCTTAACAAATGTTTATCACCATACGTTTTATTATTCCTAGAGATATACATTTTAACTTTACATAGCTCTCTACATATTTTTACATAAGCATCTGATCACAAATAAACTTTTAAGTGCATCCCCAACAATTTAAAATTTTCTGTTCTTCAGGCCAATAGCTTTTTCTTTTAAAAAAAAAAGATAATGATTTGATGGAATTCCTTCAGAATTTGGCATAAATCTTTCATAGTAGTTGGTAAACGTAGTTGATAAAATACATCTGAGGGTCGTTTTACTCCTCAACAACCAGAAAGCTTACTTGTAATATTCTTCCATATTTTCATGTTGAGAAAAACATATTTGGTCTTTGAAAAACCCAACAGCTTCACAACAGAAAGATGGCATCGTTAGATGGGTGTGGACACTCTTCTTTTGAAGTGCTATTCCCTATCCCTGGAATGCCTGTCTCCCAGCTACTAATTACACAGCTCACTCCCTCACGTGCCTGGCATACACCAAGCGTTCAATAGTTCTTGAGCACAGAGTGATGCCCTGGACATTTCCTCCTTTCTTGTATACGGGGCTCTTTTTATTTGTCCTTGTTATTCCAAGGCCTCACCTTGGTGGGCTTCTTTTTCCCTTCAGTGATGTTCTCTGCCTCTTCATGTTCCTTTGCTCCTTGCGTCAGGTTAGTGTAATTGGCCAAGCGGCTGAGGAGAGAAGACACCTTTGGTCTGGTGTCCATTTCTTCCTATAGAGCCAGAAATAAGAAAGAAAGAAACATTGAAGAACACTGGGAAAAAGTGTCAAAATGATCCCTCTACCAGAAAACTGCAAAGTAAATAAGAAAAAATTTCACAGGTAAACATTTAAGAAAATTTATCAATGAGACTTTATTCTCCCCTCATATTACAATATGTAATCAGGGCTACACCCATTCTTATAAAATTCTTAAATGAAAAGCTTTATGATTCTTTCTAATAGCTTAACTTTACAGAAAACACAAAACCACACTGGCCCCTACAGACAGCTGTAACCTCATAAAGAACACTGACAACATAATCTTTAACTACAGTACTACTAACAGTCTACTAATATTTATAGCTATTATTTATAGCACCAAGCATGGACAGGTCAATGAAAAACTTTTGTGACTGAACCAAATATTCACCTCAGACCTTTTCTTGAAGGAAGTTAAGAGAAAATATCATTTAAAAAATAGGAACACTGAGGAAAGTGGCACTTGAATCATTGTCCAAAGTAAGACAATGCAGTGCTGGACTAAACCAGGCTCCTTTCAACAATCAGGACACAGATCCCCTCAGAGTCCATGCTACCTTAGTCAGATGAGACATTCAGGTCCTCTTAATCCAGCAGCCTGCTTCCTACCCTTATTTTTGGTTAGTAGTTCTAAGGTAAATGACATTCATCCCAAACACAGAGTTGAAAACTTCTGTACTTAGTAGATTATTACAACACAGAGATTTAAATACTAGTTAAATTAGACAGCAAGGTTCTCTACATGCCTGTGATGTCAACATTCCTCTTTATTTCATAGAAATTTGACTCAATGGCTATTCATTAATTAGCAATAATTAAATTATATAGATTAAATCAACTACAATGACAAGTTATAGTAAGTACTGTATTTTAACAGTTAGTTATTAAATTATCCAACCTGTACTGTTTTAAAACTAAATGGGGTAGAAAACAGCGATCTTGAAATTTCTGATCCTGAAATCTCTGCCCTAGTTTTCTCCCAAATATTACCTCAAAGAGTGCCAAATTTTTATCAAAATATTCATCTCCTTCTTCATAATTGGAATTGTTAAGATAAGCATTTCGAGCTTTCTTATGTCCATCATCTGGAAAAAAAAAGTAAATCAAGTTAGTTTCTCATTGGTACTGAAGAAGCATCAGCACCAAATAACTGCATGTTCCCCCTGTAATAACAGAACCCATTTTCATATTCAGATTTTCATCTGAGAATGGCAGAACTCAATCAGCATTGCTTGGAGAATGTGACTCCCTCTTGAACAGGAGCAAAAGCAAATTTCTAAAAAGTAAACATGGGTCATTCCTTTTCTTAACAATATGAAGACCTCTGGAAACACTATTCGTTTAAGATCCTAGCCTATAGAGACCCTACTCTTTTTTTTTTTTTTTTTTTCTTTTTCTTTTTGCGGTACGCGGGCCTCTCACTGTTGGGGCCTCTCCCATTGTGGAGCACAGGCTCCGGATGCACAGGCTCAGCGGCCATGGCTCAGGGGCCTAGCCGCTCCGCGGCATGTGGGATCTTCCCCGACCGGTGCACAAACCCGCGTCGCCTGCATCGGCAGGCAGACTCTCAACCACCGCGCCACCAGGGAAGCCCGAAAGACCCTACTCTTAATGTCACCCAAATCTAGGATGAAAAAAAAATAGTCACTGAGTACCTGCTCAGTGTACAACACTGTGCTAGACAAGGGCTACTTTCCACACTGTTGCTGTGGATAACGGCAATAAAAGCCCTCTGCCTTCAGGGCTATCTGACCTTTTATAAATGACATTTTTGTACAAACATTTGCCACTTATCTTTTTATGTTAAAAGAGGCACCCCACAAGAATTTGGTGAACCCACTATGAGGAAAAAAAAAAAAAGAATGAGACTGGGTTCCCTAAAACAGTAGTTTCTGCTGTTTGAGTGCTTTCTTAACTTTGGTTCTTTATTGTAAAAGTTACATTGTTGTAATTGTCTGGCAGAAGAGAAAGAGAAAATTTTAAAAATAGGGTAAATTTCATTAAAAACTAAGATTTTAGGGCTTCCCTGGTGGCGCAGTGGTTGAGAATCCGCCTGCCGATGTAGGGGACACGGGTTCGTGCCCCGGTCCGGGAAGATCCCACATGCCGCGGAGCGGCTGGGCCCGTGAGCCATGGCCGCTGAGCCTGCGTGTCCGGAGCCTGTGCTCCACAATGGGAGAGGCCACAACAGTGAGAGGCCCACGTACCACACACACAAAAAAAACTAAGATTTTAGGGACCTCCCTGGTGGTACACCAGTTAAGACTCCACGCTTCCACTGTAGGGGACATGGGCTTGATTCCTGGCTGGAGAACTAAGATCCCGAATGCTGCGTGGTGCAGCCCCCCCAAAAAACAAAAACCCCCAAAGCCTAAGATTCTAAATATTGAAGAAACAGAGGTCAATACAAAAATTAAAGAAATTAAAGTCCTATAACCTTAAATATGTAAGATGAGCTTGGGAAATAGCCAACAAGCTATCAAAATAACTGAGACATGTCAAAGGACAGAAGAGCCAATCTGAAGGGGTTCCCACTGGCTAAAAATGGGATAATGTGAACATTAAAAATATATAATGCAATGAATTGAAATGCAAGTACTTGAAATATCCAAAATGGTATGTAAAAAAAACTAGTCCCCTTTGCAGAGTTGCTATGGAAACAACATCAAAGTCTGAAAAATAAAATAAAAATAAAATAAAATAATTAAATTTTTTAAAAAGTCTGAAAAATAATAAATGTACAGAATTAAGCAATTATCCTGTCTTTCTTGTACCAACTGTATTTCACAGTAACCAGTTAAAGAAATTTTCTTCATTATAGAAACATTCTGGCAAATAAATGCAGATGGAATGATATAATTAGAAAAAAATCACCAATTTTCAACCCCTAATAAAATAATGGTTATGGGCAGTGATATCAATGGTTGCTAAAACCATTAGGTGAAAAGCTGAGGCATAACCCACTAATCAATCTGGAACCCACTGATCAACCTGGAACTCACTGATCAATCTTTTAACATCACCAAAAGTGGGACAACACAATCTTCTAATGTAATACAATGAAAAATACACTGTGTAACTTATGATGTACTCTTACCCAAAGAATGGAAGCTGAATCTAACCAAGCCTCTAAATGTAACTACCAGTTCACAGAAAAAAAAAAGGAGGAACATATTAAACATCACCAGAAAGATGCAGTCATCAAATTCAGAATGTGGAAGATTCCACATGACAAATAATCTGATTTTGTCAACAAATAAATGGCATAAACGAAAACAGGCGAATTCATAAATTAAGAGACTTAAGATGACATACCAAATCAATTGCAAGGTGTGAAACTTGTTAGAATTCTGACTCAAACCAAACATCAGGAAACAGAGGAATATGAATATGGACTGGTTTTTTAAAAAATGGGTAAGTAAAATCATATGACATCTGGAATTTTCTTTAAAATATTCTGGGAAAAAAATTGGTGGGGGCTTGAAAACAGATCTGCAACATTGTTGAAGCTGGGTGGTGGGTTCACAGAGGTTTATTATACTATTCTATTTACTTTTCTGTACCTCTGGAAATTCCCATAATAAAAAGTCATAAAAAGAAATGCAATTATTTTCCTCTCTAATGCTTCTAGAAAATTCTAAAGAGAATGACACAGCTAAAAATTATCACCACTTTTGAGTAATTCATTTATTCAATTAATTTGATAAGTATTAAGTTCTCATATGTTGGGCACCACAACAGTAGACAAGGTAGTTAAAGACTGTACTTTCATTGTGCGTTTACTGAAGTCACAGAAGACAGAAAATAACTTTAAAAAAGGGATAAGTTCCATGAAGAAAATGAACCATGTACTGGGATAGATTATGACTGGGGATGGGAAGGACAGACAACTTTCGGTAAGATCTTTAGGGTGCTGGTAAGCAGGCTCTCCAGAATTAAAAAACATATATACTGATTTATAGTATTTGCCAATTTCTGTGGTGCAAATACTTAACACATGCTAATTTCAAACTACTAATGTGAAGTCACTGAACGTGGTTTTGGGAAGAGATGCACGCAATTGGCTCTCATGAGCTGGTGCGAGCTAGTGGGCTGTAGCATACCCTTGGCACAGGGTGGTCAGGAAAAACCTGCCTTTCAGGCAGAGGGACAGCAATTTTAAAAGATCCTAAAGCAGAAACAATCTTAATGGATTCATAAAACAAAATAGATAACATGGCTGAAATAGAGCTAGGAAAGGACAGAGTGGTTGGAGAGACAGGAAGAAGTCAGATCATGTAGTTAGCAAATGCACGGCTCTTCCGAATCCATTTATTGAGTAGTCCCTCCTTTCGCCACCGCCCTATTCTACATACCACCACCACCATGGGGGCTGGGGCCGGGGAGAGAATGACGTGAGAGTGTGTTAATGTTATTTCCTTTATTGGGGGGGGGCGGGTATAGACATCATTTTTTCTTAACTAAGGGATTAAAAAAGAAACAAAAAGTGGAAAAAACTGCACACAACTTAGGGTGACAGAATAGTTCAAATATATCAATAATACCAATAATTATAATAAAGCAAACAGACAAGATTTACAAGTTAAAACATGAAGACTGACACACTGGATTAAACAACAAAATCCAGGCATATAGTGTTTACAAGAAACATAATATGGGCCTCCCTGGTGGCGCAGTGGTTGAGAGTCCGCCTGCCGATGCAGGGGAAGCGGGTTCGTGCCCGGGTCCGGGAGGATCCCACATGCCGCGGAGCGGCTGGGCCCGTGAGTCATGGCCACTGAGCCTGCGCGTCCGGAGCCTGTGCTCCGCAACGGGAGAGGCCACAACAGTGAGAGGCGCGCGTACAGGAAAAAAAAAAAAAAACAAAAAAAACCACATAATATGCACACACAAAGGCTGAAAGTAAAGGGAAGAGATATATCAGGCAAATACTAACCAAAATAAAGCTGACACAGTTTTATTATTAACAGATAAATTTTTCTTTGAGAAAATCTTTATTAGGGATGAGAGGGTAACCATATAATAGAAGACTTAATTCACCAAGAAAGTATATAAATTTTAAACATACACCTATTGTTTATAGTTATCTCTTTCTGTGTAACAAATTACTCTTAAGTTTAGTGGCTTAAACAACACATAATTATCATCTCAGTTAGTGGGAGCTAGGAATATGCACATGGCTTAGCTGGGCCCTCTGCTTCAGTCTCCTGTCAAGGCTGTGGTCTCATTGGAAGGCCTGGGGAAGATCTTTGTCCAACCTTACTTACATAGTTGGCAGGAATCAGTTTTTTCAGGCTGTTGGTCAAGGGCCTTTCTCAGTTCCTTGCCACATGGGACTTTCCATAGGGCAGCTTATAGCATGGCAGCTGGATTCCCTCAAAGCAAGCCATCAAAGAGCCAAAGAGGGAGTACAAGACAGATGTCACAGTCTTTTTGTAATCTCATTTTGAAAGTGACATCACTTTTGCCATATTCTAATAATTAGAAGGAGTCATAAAGTCCAGCCCTCACTCAAAGGAGAGAGGATTACACAGGGCATGAATACCAGGAAGAAAGGATCAACAGAGTCAGTCTAAAAGGCTGCCTAGCGAGTTCCCTGGCAGTCTAGTGGTTAGGATTTGGCGCTTTCACTGGTGTGGCCTGGGTTCAATCCCTGGTTGGGGAACTGAGATCCTGCAAGCCAAGGAGCAGCCAAAAAAACAAACAAACAAACAAAAAAGTCTGCCTACCACATCTACCCATCCATCCATTCATTCACCCACCAATCCATCCATGCCTCAAAATATTCGAGGCAAAAGGGACAGAATTATACCAAGAAATTAATAAATCTACCATCACACAGGGAGATTTTTAGCATACTTTTCTCAATAATTGATAGATGAAGCAGACAAAATAGCAAAGGTAAAGAAATCTGAATAACACAATGAATAACCCTGGCCTTAATGGAGATAGCATTCTGCATGCAAAATTAGAGACTATACATTTTAATCAAACATATGTGGAAAATTTACATATGGAAAGTTATTATGTACTAGATCTTAAAGACTGAACAAATTTCAAACAGGTATAATATAAGCCATGATCTTGGTGTATAACAACGAGTTAGAATTTAATTACAAAAAGATAAATTTTAAAACGTTGCAAATTTATAAATTAAAAAAACCACACACTGCTTAACAATTCAAGGATCAAAGATTAAAATACTTAAAAATTGAATAACAATGAAAACACTACGTATTGAAACTTGTATGATGCAACAAAAGTAGCACTTCAAAGGAAAGTCATTGCTTTAAAATTTTACATTAGCAAAGTAAAAAATAAAAACTATATGAGCTATGTACCTATTTTAAGAGGCTAGAAAGGAGAACAAATCCTAAGACAATAGAAGGAAAAAGATAATGATAACTATACCAGCTGTCTTTTGGTTAAATGTCGTTTTCTGTCTCTCAACTTTCCATTTCTCCTGGGTCCTTATGCCTTAGGTGGATCTCTTGTAAACAGCAAGTAGCTGTGTTTTAAAATATCTGACAATTTGTCTTTTTAATAGTCAAGTCTATCAACCTTAGCAATTGATATATACAGACTGAACTCTACCATCTTTTTATTTCTCTTTGGTATTCTTTCTCTATGATTTATTCTCATTTGCTCTCTGGATTTTTGGTTTGTTTTCCCTTATTCCATTTCTTGTCTCTCCTGTCTTGGAGTTTCCAGACTCTATTTCTACTCTTTTAGTCAGTTCCAACTCTCTCCTCCTGACTTACATAATATTACTATCTGACATTTCCAGGAGCCTTTTTTCTTTTTAACTACACAAATAAGACACTGAAATTACTTCATACTGACATTGACTTGGGTCAAGGTCCACATTTACCATTTCATTTGTTCAATATTCTTTGTTACATTTCAGAATACTAGTCTTCTGGGATCATTTTCCTTTTACTTGAAGTACACTCTTTAGAATTCCTTTAGAGGAGGGTTTCTCAAACTCAGTGCTGTTGTGGGGGATTGTCCAGTGCATTTTAGGATGTTTAAAGGCATCCTTGGCCTCTAGTCACTAGATGCCAGTAGCATCTCCAATAGTGACAATCAAAAACGTCTCTAAACATTTCCAAACATCCTTTGGGGGATAAAATTGTCCTTAGTTGAAAACCAAGAGTTGAGAGCAAGTTTCAGGGTAAAAAGCATTGTTGGCTTTTAGTTAACTACGATTGTCTGTATTTTCCCCCTTAATCCCAGTGTCTTGCTAAACACAATTCTAGGAGAATAAAATTTTTGCAAATACTTTAAGACATTATTTGTTTTGTTATCTGTTTGTTGAGTATTCTATCATTCTGTTGTTCCTTTGATGATCTGTTTTTTCTCTCTGCTGCTTTCAAGATCTTTTCTTAGGTGTCCTGCAGCTTCATTAAGATACGTCTAGGTGTAGTTTTCTTTGTGTTCACAAACACCCTTCACCTGTTTCTAATCTACTGTTTAACTCCTTATTTATTTATTTATTTATTTATTTATTTATTGGGTCTTCATTGCTGTGCAAGGTCTTTCTCTAGTTGCTGCAGTGGCTTCTCTTGTTGCGAAGCACGGGCTCTAGGAGTGTGGGCTTCAGTACTTGTGGCACGTGGGCTCAGTAGTTGTGGTTCACAGGCTCTAGAGCACAGGCTCAGTAGTTGCGGCGCACGGGCTTAGTTGCTCCGCGGCATGTGGGATCTTCCCGGACCAGGGCTCGAACCCGTGTCTCCTGCATTGGCAGGCGGATTCTTAACCACTGCGCCACTAGGGAAGCCCTTTATTATTTTTTTAATATGTAACCATACTTTTAATAAAATCCCATTGAACACCACCATGCATGACGCATTGTGTTAGAAGGTGAGACTACAACATGAAACAAGATGGTCTCTGCCCTCAAGAATCTTCCAGACGTGGGCAGGCACTAATTACCACAAATGTAGTGTCTTAAAGCAATATCCATCAACTTCCAGTCTCTGGTCTGGCATGTAAAGAGATTAGAAGTCTTCACTCTGTCCTAACCAGTAAAAAGCTGAACAAACTAATCATCAAATCTTCTTAAATCTAGCAGAGAATTGAAGTCACAGGGCAAACCGCTGACCCCAATATTAGAGAGATAGGAAGATACAGAGTCAAAACTTACTGGAGTAGAAACCTCTGTGGGAACCAATGCCAAGGTAGGATACTTTGCTGCCTGCCAGAAAAAAAGCTCTGGTTTTAAAATTCTCATGTGAGGGCTTCCCTGGTAGCGCAGTGGTTAAGAATCCGCCCGCCAATGCAGGGGACACGGGTTCGAGCCCTGGTCCGGGAAGATCCCACATGCCACGGAGCAACTAAGACCGTGCACCACAACTACTGAGCCTGTGCTCTAGAGCCCACGAGCCACAACTACTGAAGCCTGCGCGCCTAGACCCCGTGCTCCGCAATGAGAAGCCACCGCAATGAGAAGCCCGCGCACCACAACAAAGAGTAGCCCGCGCTCTCTGCAACTAGAGAAAGCCCTCGCACAGCAACAAAGACCCAACACAGCCAAAAATAAATAAAAATAAAACAAATTTATAAAAAAAAAAAATCTCATGTGATTTGGTTCAGATCACCCAAATAGTCACCGTTAAAAGGCCAAACTATCTTTTAACATAATCTAAGCATGGGAGTAAAATCCCTTAAAGTAACAGTTATACAGGTTTGGTAGGAAACCTTGGGGCTGTTTTATAATTTCGCCTAGCACAACCTTGATGGCAAGCTGATAAGATACCTTGGTAAAGGGAGGTCTGGTGGCTTCTTTTGACTTCCTTAATAGTAGAGAGTACTGAGTTTGAGGAAAGAGGTTTTAGGATGAAGGAATTTGATTGACAGCATCAATCAGTCAATCAGCATCAATCAGTGGCTCAGCAGTCTGGGAATTAGAGCAGAGGAGGAGGAGTTTGATTTGAGGTTCTTTTGGGTAAGGCGGGCAGAAAAACCACAGGTCAAGGGAGATAACAGGCTTAACTGATGGACCACAGAATGTAGGCCAGAAACCTGGAGTGAGGGAGAAGGGACAGGAGTTAACTTGCAGGGGCTGCAGTGGATGGAGAGATTCCTGTTAAAGCAGAAAGTGGAGAAAGGCTTTAGTAAGAGGTTAAACATTTAGATCAGTGGTTCTTCAAATCTGGTCCCCAAACTGACAGCATCAGCATCATTTGGGAACTTGTTAGAAATGCAAATTCCACAGTCCATTCCAGAATTAGTACAATAAATCAGAAATTCTGAAACTAGGAGTAGGGCATGGGAATCTGTTTTAACAAGCACTCCAGGTCATTTTAATGCACCATAAGCTCAAGAATCATTGATATTACTCTTCCATATTGTAATAGAATATCTTTATCATGAATGGGACTCCAGCAGGAGAAAGAAAATTGCTGGAAGGAGAATTTTCTGCTGCATGCTGAGCTAGAAATGCCAAGGATAAGTGTAAGGCATTGCTTGAATTAAATGGACTTAGGGTTTTCAGGAAGAACAAGTCCTGGGCACCATTCCAGCCAACTGTATTACTGAGATAAACTTTCCAAGGCCACGACTAGGAGCTATTACTGAAGAGAACTGGGAAGGAATCAGCCTGGCCCGCATCGGTTATTCTATAAAGAAGGGAGAATCCAACCCCTAGGAAAAAAGGCAGGAAGTGGGGACAGTGAGTTCCTGGGACCCTGAGTGATGAAAACAGCAAGAGACCCTGGTGGAGAGGGAAGACACTTGCTGATGAGCAAAATCTGGCTCCACTTTGGCTCAGCAAGAACAGATGCCCTCTCCTAGCTGCAGGCACCATCCCAACCTGCTAAGCTGCCTCAGCTGCAGCAGTCAAAGCCAGAAGTTCTCATGTAGGCTGTGCTTAGTCAACAGGATGAGGATATATCTGGGGATGTGGGACGCTGACCCAGTACAGTAATTCCTGTATCCTTATAAGTTTTCTGAATCAATTATTCTGGGAATAATAATAATCATGGGACAATGGCAATAAGTGCTAAGGAAGTTAAAGACATGATTGTTCATTGTTATTATAGGGTAGCACTTCCCCCTAAAAAACTCCACCAAACATGACAGGGATTTATGAACTCAAGACTTCTGTGTGCAGCAAAGACCAACATGCTTTACACTGCTGATTTAAAAAATGAAAAAAACAATGCAGACAAATGTGTATGGTATGCTAGTATTTGTGTTAAAAAAGAGAAAAAACATTTGCTTGTGATACACAAAACGTTTCTGTATGACTTCACAAGAAACTGGTAAAATGGATAGCCATTGGGAAAGGGAACTCAGTACCTGGGGAAGAGAAGAGGAAAGTTTTTCATGATTAAACCTTATATACCTTTTATAATTTATTTTTTTGACCACAACTCGTGGCTTGTAGGATCTCAGTTCCCTGACCAGGGACTGAACCTGGGCCACAGCGGTGAAAGCTCCAAGTCCTAACCACTGGACAGCCAAGGAATTCCCCTTATATACCTTTTAAATTTGGACCACGTAAGTATATTATTATGATTCAAAAATAAATGAGTATTTTTTAAATAAATAAAATAATGAGCTTTTATCCTTAGCAACAGAGGGAAGTCAAGCCTGAACTCTAAGGGCATTAAGTAGCCCCACCATGGAGGGTGGAAGCTGCAGCAGCACCTGTGGGAGCTTCCTCAGAGATTCCCTTAGTCTGGCCACCCTGCCAGAGGCATTTCTAAGGAATCAGGACCCACCGTGATCAGCAGGGAGGAGAACAATGAGAAAAGCTTTCCAGCCTGAAATCAGCCACTGTCCAGAGCTAGCACCTGGCAAGATACAACTCACTCTCCTGTGGTGGTCACATCTTTACGGGAAGGTAGGTGAGAATTCACACCTGTGACACCAAATCTCCTCCTCTCTTGGTATTTCTCTCTCCTATTCCTCTCTGATTCCACAGTCCTCTGATCTTTGGTCACAGTGTTTGATTTGGGGGAAGAGAATGTTGAACAAGTCAAGCTCTTGTCATTCTGAGTCTGAACTCTCATTTGACTTAGACTTATGCTTTCGTTTTTTCTTCTTTTTCTTATGCTTTTCTTTCTTCTTTTTCTTGTGTTTCTCTTTACATTCTGAGGAACTGGAGCTGCTCCCATCTTCATCTGATGTTGAATCCTCCAGTAACTGTTTTAACTGTTGTATCCTTACATCCTTTTCATGTCTTTTATTCTCTTGTATGATGTCATACATGGGATCTTCATGTGCTACTCTGAACTGTTCTAACTTTTGGTTGCCTTTGATTAAAAAAAAGGGCATTCTTTGTCGCCTGTTTGGTGACCATATCATTTACAGCACCAACACTGCATGACTTTGACTTCTTTCCCCAGTGGCATCTAAAGTCCTTTGGTTGGTGCGTGGGCCACAAACTCCCTGGCATGTTCATTGCCTGGGACATCTGGTATACAGTCTTATGGCTTAGTCTCATCTTCCTTGATAAGCCCAGGAGGAGGTTTTTCATAAAAGGACTCCAGGTACTTGAGCTGCTGCAGCTGCTGTGCATTGTGCCACCTCAGCTCCTGCTCTGGAGGCTCCCGCGGCCGCCACGCACCCCTGGCCCTCGAGTCGTCGCACCCAGGCCGGGACGACATTGTGGCCCCGTGCGGGGCAGCGAAGCCTTCATTTTTAAAATATCAGCAACTATTTGTCTTCCTTCGCTTTAAACAGTCTTTCATTTCTGAGTACCATGCTCATCTTCCTGTATCCTTCATTTAGACATTTAATAGTGTTATATCCCAGACTCAACAGCACTTCATCCCTCTCGAGGGTTACAGGAGGAAAGGAGGCCCAGCTTCAGCATACTACTTCCCTGCTGTTCAGAAGCACTATATTGTTGCCATAAAAATCTGACTTTATAACCACCCTGCCCCATCCCACTGCGCGCTGGTCTAAGCCACCTCCTCACAGCTCTGGCTTCCCTTTGCTGCAGCCCTGGAACCTCTATGTTTGGGGCTTCTCTAGTCTCAAGTTTCAGGTGCAACTACCCTAACTTTCAGACACTTTGGTTCTGGAGGTTTCTGGCCCAACTTCCACTTGCTTGCTTGCTTGCTTAATTTTGGGGGGTGTGGGGGGTGGAAGAATGTCCCTGAAGACTTTGCCTGCATTTATGAAACCAATGATGCCCTCCAGATTGTCTCACCCAGGGTCTACTTGTGGTGGTGTTTTGGAATGGGAGGGTCCAATAGAGCTCCTGGTCAATTAGGAAAGGTCATAGTTTTCTAGGCAAGGAACAAAGCTCTCATCAGAAAGGTATGGATCAACCAGGTATGAAATCAGCAGTGGTTATACTGAAGGGCATGGATCAATTCTTGGTCTGAATATCTTGGAAATCATGCTGCTTCCGATGTACAGCCTTCAGAAGTCTGGGTCACTACTATGACCCCCAAGAAATCCCAAGTGGAATGGAAATTCTGGTTTCTGAATAGCAAATAACCTTTACCCTGCAAGAACTAAAAACCAAACCCATATCCTAGGGCTGTTTTAGAATTATCCAGAATCCTAAGATTCCTTTGGAGGATACCTACTGAGACTGGCCTCAGTAATGCTTTGAATTAAACAGCCCACCAGATCACTATTTGTGCTTCTTTTTTCTCATTTTACCAACCATATAATGCTGATATTATTGGGAAACGTACTGGTGTTTCACTGTACAATTCAAATGAAAACTGACAGGAGTGCCATTGGCTCTATTGAAAATTTCAGATTTCCATTTGTTATGGCATACTTTTTTGCAAGCTGAAAAAGGGTATACCAAGTGTCTTGCTCTTTATAAGCATTTTATTGTTGTGGTGCTATTATTTCTATTATGTTGCTTTTTTTCAGTTACCACTTACGCTACAACTTGGGCTTAGCTAAGATAAACCTCAGATTCCTCCCTTAGACTCCTGAGCTTGTCTAATGGCCTCTGTTG
The DNA here is from genome assembly GCF_026419965.1 of Kogia breviceps. Classification (NCBI taxonomy): domain Eukaryota; kingdom Metazoa; phylum Chordata; class Mammalia; order Artiodactyla; family Physeteridae; genus Kogia; species Kogia breviceps. Next base: position 77,181,908 of record NC_081312.1, on the reverse strand, counting down.
GTCTGAGCTAGGCAGAACAAGAGCAGTAAGTGTACTTAATCTCCCTTGGCACAGGTTTGGGTCTGAACTATGTGACTAAGTGAACATGAAAGGTTGTCTCAAATGTTATAAATTATGTTTTTGATTTTTTTATGTTTTTGAATCAAAAGCCAAATAAGAGGGCTACCCTGGTGGTGCAGTGGTTAAGAATCCACCCGCCAATGCAGGGGACACAGGTTCAAGCCCTGGTCCAGGAAGATCCCACGTGCCACAGAGCAGCTAAGGCCGTGCGCCACAACTGCTGAGCCCACGTGCCACAACTACTGAAGCCCACATGCCTAGAGCCCGTGCTCTGCAACAATAGAAGCCACCGCAATGAGAAGCCCGCGCACCGCAACAAAGAGTAGCCCCCGCTCGCCGCAACTAGAGAAAGCCCGCATGCAGCAATGAAGACTCAATGCAGCCAAAAATAAATAAATAAATATATATTTTTTAAAAAGCCAAATAAGAGGCACATGTTACAACTGGTTGCTGTATCTCTCAATTAAGTCTACTGCTTTCTCTTTTTCTCTTCAATTTATTTGTTGAAGAACCTATGTCATGTGTTCAGTAAAGTTTCTGATGGCCTCCATTTTAATGAGCTCCATGTGATGTTGTTTAACATGTTGCTCTGTTTTCTTCTATTTCCTATAAATTGGTAATTGGGTCTAGAGGCTTAACCACATTCAGTATTTTTATGGGGGAGGGAGGAAAACACCTTCAAAGTGGTATTTTGATCTTCCATCAGGAGGTACATGACATCAGGTTGTCTTTCTTTTTGAGATACTAGCAACTGTTGATGATTAATGCCTAGATTCATTAATTTATGAGGAGTTATAAAATGGTGATATTCTGTTATTCTTCCTTAATTTATTAGCTGAAATATTTTTATAAAGAGACATTCCCTCTAATTTACTATTTGGTTACCCATTGGTATAGTTAAAAACAAGATAAATACTTCATTCTTTCCTTTTAGACCAATTCTCAGAATAATAAATTGGTTCACTAGAATACTCCAATGGTGACCAGTTTTTTATGAACTCATGAATTTAAATACTGGATATCTTTCAAATCAAATCCTTTTTCTGCATCTATTAAGATAATTATGTGATGTTTTTCCTTCAATATGTTAATATACTAAATTATATAAATTGATTTTTAATGATAAACCAACCATGTATTTTTAGCAGAAACCCAACTGGTCACAGGAGTAATTTTTAAAAATACAGTTGACCCCTGAATAATGCTGGGGGTTAATCGAAGTATAACTTATAGTTGACCCTCCGTATCTGAGGTTCCTCCTCTACATCCACAGGTTCAACCAACCAGGGACTGTGTAGTACTGTAGGATTTACTATTGAAAAAAAGACAAGTATAAGAGGACCAGTGAAGTTCAAACCCACATTGTAAGGGTCAACTGTATATTGCTTGATTCAAATTGCAAATATTTCATTTGTATCTGTGTTCATAAGTAAAATTTGCCTATACTGTTCTCATACTGTCATTGTTAAGTTTTGGTATCAAGGTTATGCAAGTCTCAAACTGAGTTGGGGAGTGTTTACTTGTTTTTCTGTTCCTTGAGAGAAACTGTAGAAGAGTGAAATGATTTTTCCTTGAATGTTTGGTAAAAATTGTAAAAATGCCAGGGTCCACTGTTCATTTGCTTGCTTGCTTTCTAAAATGTTTTAAATTGAAAATTATACACACATACAAGTTCATAAATCATAAGCCTACAGCTTAATTCTTTATCATGACTTCACCATGAAGAGTTTCACCCTTCTATACCTCTCCTCAGCCTGACCCTGAGTTTTGCAAGAGATCTGATGAGTCAGTGGGAACAGTAGATACATTAAAATAACTTCACCCTGCTGACAGGAAAAGCAAAGCATTTAGAAGGTTTAAAAGATCCTATTATAAACTCCCTTCAGCAGGCAAGGCAACTTGCCTTTTCAACTACTGGGCCAAATTATCCTAAATGAGGTTTTAAAGAATCTGGTAAGATTTTAATTCAAGCTACCGAAGCTTTTTCTGAGGAACTATAAGATGATTAGAAAATATAACAAAAATTATCTTTCACTCTTTTACAAACCCCATTTTTTTTTCAAACTCCATATTAAAAAAAATAAACCAGTAAGGGGAATTCCCTGGAGGTCCAGTGGTTAGGACTCCTCACATTCATTGCAGAGGGCACAGCTTCAACCCCTGGTGGAGGAACTAAGATCCCGCAAGCAGCGTGGCGTGGCCAAAAATAAATAAATTAATTAAAAAATAAAATAAAAATAAACCAGTAAGGATTTTGAGGCTGTAGTTAAATGTACTTAGGATGGGAGACAGAGGATGACAGTTATTAACAGCATGAGGAAAAAAAGAGAATATAATTTGACTTAATGAACCTAGGAGACAGACAGGGTAGCAGGATGAACTTACCTAAACTGGATAAATCCCCAGGTTTATTTAAAATTGAATGCAATTGTAGGTTGCCAAGTGAGATTAACGTCTGGAATAGTCTCTTTGTAAATACTAGGGTTTTTAGCTAATACTGGCTGAGAGAATTCTTCACGATCACATACTATTTCTTTTTGCCTACAATTAGTTAATCTACTATCTTTTACTACAAGTGCTTAATTGGAAACAAAACCCAGATTAGTAACACTGGAACAGTACCAACTCCCCTGACTGTCCATTTCATTGACTAAGTCCTTCCCTCCCTCCATTACACACGTGTTCCTTCTCAGATGATGAACCACTCTCCAAACATCTCTACCTATCAGGCATGTATCAGAGACAGAAGCAATTTAACAGTTCAGGGGGAAATCTACCAAAATCTTTTGATGAAATCTTAACCATTCCTTGTCCAAATATGAAATTTTTATACAGAGAAGATGAATTTTGAACAGTTTAAATAAACTACCCAATATAAAAAAGAGGGCTTCCCTGGTGGCGCAGTGGTTGAGAGTCCGCCTGCCGATGCAGGGGACACGGGTTCGTGCCCCGGTCCGGGAAGATCCCACATGCCGCGGAGCGGCTGGGCCCGTGAGCCATGGCCGCTGAGCCTGCGCGTCCGGAGCCTGTGCTCCGCAACAGGAGAGGCCACAACAGTAAGAGGCCCGCGCACCACACACACACACACACACACAAAATATATATATATATATATATATTATATATATATAATTATATATTATATATTATATTAATATATATTATATATATATAATATATATATATATAAAGAGAATAGTGACAGCCTCAATACCACAAAGCTAAGACCCTGGTGATCACAATTCTAGCTACATGTTCATGTCAAACCATTTAACAAATATTTATTGAGTGCCTAAGGTGTCAGTGTTCCAGCACATAAACTCACTCAAAGGAATGAGAATTAAGACCAGAAACTTAAGTCCTTAACATAGAAAGAGCAAAAAAGGGGTATCCCAGTTTCTTCAACTAATACCCTGAACCTATAATAAACACACAAGTCAAGTACTTCCTCTATTTTGGACTTTTTGATACCTTATATTTCCCACAGCTGCTTTGCATATATTCTAACCGTCAAAAGTTGAACAATGCATAAATCAAAGTAAACTTCAAATCAAAAGACAGACACATAAAATAGCTGTTAATATATTTAAAAGTACTTAATTCACTCATAATTAAAGAGGTACAAATAACTAGAGATGCCATTTTCACTTACTAGTAAAAGAAAAAATTTTAAGATTGATAATATCTACTTTTGATGATAGGGAGCAGCGTATGCTTCCACATTCTTCATTGGTGGGTATAAGTTGATATATCTTCTTGAAAATATATATACCTTTTGACCGGGGAATCCCACTGTTAGGAATTTATCCTAAAAATATACTGGCAATGAGAATGCAAGGATATATGCACAAGATGTTCATTGCAACATAATTTGTAACAGTAAAACACCCTGAAATAACTTAAATGCTCATGAATAAAATTACAGTGTAGGAATAAATGAAATTGTATTCTACTACAAACAAAGACATGAGGCAAATCTTTATGTACTGATATGGGATGTCCAAGATAAAATATTAAATGAAAAAACGGAAATCACAGAACAGTCTGTATAGTATAATTCCACTGATAGATAAAGGAAGAAAGATAGTCATAGTATATAATATAAAAATGTGTAATAAAAAATTTCTATAAGAATTCACAAGAAAGTGTCAATAGCAAGTACCTTGGGGGAGTAGAAGTGAGGTCGTGGGGAGAAGACATACTTTAGAAGACCTTTCCTTTTTTTTAATATGTACTTTTTGTATTGTCTGAATTCCTCACGAGAGTATGTTTTATTTTTATATTTAAAAAACTCATCAGTTCTGAGATGTGGAATTCTTGTCAGATTACAAGCTTAGTGCAATTTAAATAAATGATACCTAGAAGAAATCAATTCATTTCCATAATTTATTTCACAGATAAGGACTGGTACATCAATTTATTTAGCTCATGGAATGTTGTGCTGTTTATGAAGTACTTTCAGGAATGAAAATGAAGGTGATCACAAGATATTATAGAATATTATAACTTATTTTCAAAATTATCTGGAAAAAAGAAGCTCTAACTCTTACAGACCTTTTTTTAAACCATAGACCATGTAAAATTACTTTTTTGTGTGTGTGGTACGCGGGCCTCTCACTGCTGTAGCCTCTCCCGTTGCGGAGCACAGGCTCAGCGGCCATGGCTCACGGGCCCAGCCGCTCCGCGGTATGTGGGATCCTCCCGGACCGGGGCACGAACCCGTGTCCCCTGCATCGGCAGGCGGACTCTCAACCACTGGACCACCAGGGAAGCCCTAAAATTACTTTTTAATGTAACTAAATTGAGTCTTCACAATCAACTGCAGAAGTAGATTCCTAAAACTTACCAAGTTGGGAATAGAAACAGCAAGAAAAAATGCTAAGGAGTGAAAAGTAGAAAATGGGTACAGAAAATAGAATTGGAGAAGGGAGTAATGTCTCTTAATATAAGCAGGAAAAGGGTGACTTTAGAGAGAGTCAGTTCCCACAGGAATACTATACCTAACAGCTGGCTGTGTTCCCCTGTGATGGAGTTCTGACTCGGGTCTGAAAAACAAACAATTGAAAAGAAAAGAAAAATGAATGACCAAAACAAATAATTTCTTAAAAATCAGCAACAAAAGTCAACCAAGGAAATAAGAAAAAAAATTATGATGCTCAAGAAACATTAATATAAGGATATTAAAAATAGAACTATTATAGAAAATAATTCCACAGCTTCCTCAAAAAATTAAACAACAGAATTACCATGTGACCCATGGTATACACCCAAAAGAATTGCTAACAGGGACTCAGATACTTGTACAACAATGTTTACAGCAGCATTATTCACAATAGTCGAAAGGTGGAAATAATCCAAGTGTCCTCCAAAGATGAATGGATAAACAAAATGTGGTACAGATGGTCTCTGACTTACGATGGTTTGACTTAAGATTTTTCGGTTTTATGATGGTGCAAAAGCAATATGCATTCAGTTGAAACCATACTTTGGATTGTGAATATATATATATATATATATATATATATATATATATATACACACACACACACACATATGTGTGTATATGTATACATATATATATACACATATGTATACACATATATACTTTTTTTTTTTGGTTGCGCCGCACAGCATGCGGTATCTCATTTCTCCAACCAGGGATCGAACCCTTGCACCCTGCAGTGGAAGCACAGTTTTAATCACTGGACCGCCAGGGAAGTCCCTGGATTTTGAATTTTGATCTTTTCCTAGGTTAGCGATTTGCAGTACAATACTCTCTTGTGATGCTGGGCAGAGCAGCGAGCCACAGCTCCCAGTCAGCCACGCAATCAGGAGGATAAACAACCATTACAACCGTTCTGTACCCATACAACCATTCTGTTCTCTACTTTCAGTATTCAATAAATTACATGAGATATTCAACACTTTGTTATAAAATAGTCTTTGTGTTAGATGATTTTGCCCAACTGTAGGCTAATATAAGTGTTCTGAGCATGTTTAAGGTAGGCTAGACTAAGCTATGATGTTCAGTAGGTTACGTGTAGTAAATGCACTTCGACTTAATATTTTCAATTTAGGAAGGGTTTATCAGGACGTAACCCTACTGTAAGTCGAAGAAGATCTATATATACATACAATGGGATATTATTCAGCCATAAAAAGGAATCAAGTTCGGATACATGCTACAACATGCATAAACCTTGAAAATATCACACTACGGGAAATAAGCCAGAAGCAAAACAAATACTGTATGATTCCATTTATATGAAATATCTAGAAAAGGCAAATTGGCAAACTTAAAGAGACAGAAAGTAAGTTAGAGGTTACCAGGGGCTGGAGAGTGGGGGGGGGGAATGGGGAGTGGGATGTTACTGCTTAGTATGTTGTAAAAAAAAATTCTAAAATAGAACTGGAGGATATAAAATGGCGAGTCTCATCCATGTGCCCTCAGGAAGACAAAACTGAACTAAAAGGCTGATTTCCCATAAATGCCTGATTTATAGAAAAAAATTTTCTCAGATGATGGGGGGTTGATCAGAGGTTTTCTCATGTCAAACTTGGTAAGTTATGCCAGAAGCATGAACAAGAGATGGCCCAGGTTGGGTTAGTCTCACAAAGTGGGCTGAATTGAGCTTTGCTTGTGTGACTAGACTGATTCTGTCTGCTCAGGAAGTTTTCAAGGCTGGTCTCTGTTTGTTTTTGATTTTAACTGACTCAAACTGAACTCTCCCCTCTTTACATTCCCTGCCCATAAATACAACCTACCCCAAACTTTCACTGGACTCACCTGTAGCTTGCTACAGTTTGCTTGTCCCAAATTGCAATTCCTCTGCTATTACTGAATAAATTCATCTTTTCCAGCTTGCCTCAGTTTACCTCTTTATTTAGGTAAACAGAGAACAGAGTTTCTGTTTGGGGCAATGAGAAATTTTGGAAATAGTGGTAATGGTTGTACAACATTGTGAATATAATTACTGTCACTGAATTGTGCACTAAAAAATGGTTAAAATGGCAAATTTTGTGTTATATATATTTTATTACAATAAAAAGTTGAACAAATAATCACATAAATTTGGCCAAGCAATATTAGTTACATAAAGTAGGAGGATGATTCAGGGCCTATGGCATGAATTACATTTTCTTTTTAATGACAAAGGAACATGTGGCCATAGCAGTTGCAAGTCAAGACATAAGCACTCATTACTACTAGCAGATATGTTCTGATTTGACTTTAAGATAAAATGACTAAACTGGCTTTTATGGCCTCTCCCGTTGTGGAGCACAGGCTCCAGACGCCGCAGGCTCAGCGGCCATGGCTCACGGGCCCAGCCACTCCGCGGCATGTGGGATCTTCCCGGACCGGGGCACGAACCCGTATCCCCTGCACTGGCAGGCGGACTCTCAAGCACTGCGCCACCAGGGAAGCCCCCACTTGCTTATTTTAAAGGCTCGGAAAGCATTAAGGGCTAAATATGGAAAAGACTCTGAGCTGCACTTTCCTCAAAGAGTACATCTTGGGCTTCCCTTGTGGTGCAGTGGTTAAGAATCCGCCTGCCAATGCAGGGGACACGGGTTTAAGCCCTGGTCCGGGAAGATCCCACATGCCACGGGGCAGCTAAGTCCATGCGCCACAACTACTGAGCCTGTGCTCTAGAGCCCATGAATCACAACTACTGAGCCCACGTGCCACAACTACTGAAACCCGCGCGCCTAGAGCCCGTGCTCCTCAACAAGAGAAACCACCGTAATGAGAAGCCCACACACTGTAACGAAGAGTAGCCCCCACTCACCACAACTAGAGAAAGCCCACACGCAGAGTAGCCCCCACTCGCCGCAACTAGAGAAAGCCCACACGCAGCAACAAAGACCCAACGCAGCCAAAAATATATGAATAAATAAAATTTTTTAAAAAGAGTAAATCTCTTGAGATACTGAGGATTACATCTGGATTCCTTGAATGTGTTTAAGGAATAAAAATAATTTGACTGGGGGTCTATGAACAATGGGAAAAAAATTACATCCTCATTTTCACTAACCTCTAATTGAAGTTTAGTATTTTCTCCAAATATGATGTAGGCAACAAATTACATAAAAGTACCGGTGATTTTGTCAACAATAAATATCTGATATTTTCCTATCACATTACAGTTGTTGCATATATCTCATAATATCTTTTAGGTTCCACACTACTTTGAAATTAGGGTAGTTATTAGAGGGGCTGCTAGCTTTAAGCAGGTTTAAAGACTGCCAAAGAGGTCCAAGATATAAAAAAGATTAAAAATTACTATTTGAAACATAATTCAAATAACATTTCCGTGGTGTTTCTAAATATAAAATATATAAATATATATAATTAAATCTAACACTTTAAGCATCCCAGACAGAAAGAACCAATCAGAATACTAAACAAATTCTGATTTCTGATGTATATAGTCTATATTATAGTGGAAGAAATAAGGTAAAAACCTGATTCCTACAACTGTTTTAAATGCTATGTGAGCATTTAATTTTATATTTATATATATATATATATTTTGTTTGTTTGTTTGTTTGTTTGTTTGTTTGTTTGCGGTACGAGGGCCTCTCACTGCTGTGGCCTCTCCTGTTGCGGAGCACAGGCTCCGGATGCACAGGCTCAGCGGCCATGGCTCACGGGCCCAGCCGCTCCGCGGCACGTGGGATCCTCCCAGACCAGGGCACAAACCCGCGTCCCCTGCATCGGCAGGCGGACTCTCAACCACTGTGCCACCAGGGAAGCCCTTAATGATATATTTTTAGAAGATTTTCTTCATCTTAATTTGGTTTTGAAAAAGAGAAATTCCAAATTTTTAAAAGATATTTTCCCCAACATACTAGGAAAGTGAATTCCCAGTTTTTAATTTAAACTAGTTTTATTTCCTATCTAAATAAAGAATATGGGTTGTTCTTGTACATAAGACAAAAGTAGGACTAACAGTTCTAGAGCATGTTAATATATCAGATCGCTCTCTCTCTCCCCGCCCCCTCATGTAGGGGGAAAATTGGGCCCTATCTTTATAGAGAAACAGGTACATAATAACATGAAAGGAAGAGTACAGAAAGAATCATATAATTTCAGAACCAGAAGAAACTTGGTCATCATCTAGATCTACTCTAGTGATTCCAAAGGCAAAGTTGCAGAAGAGTTATCAGCATCATCTATTCTCCCTAAAATTATACCCTTCTCAAGATTCTGATTCCCAGATACTGTCACTAATGGGAATGCCTTTATCTCTCAGGTGTGCTTTCAGAACAAAGTTGAGAACCTTGGATTTGAACATCTAAAGTTGAGAAGAATGCTTGAGTTAATGAGTGACCAAAGACATACCACACTACTGACAAAAGAGAAAGGTTGGAGATACAGTCTTGATGTTTGAAAACCTATGTTCGTGTTTCTCAATACTCTGTAATTTTAATTTTTCTTGCTCTAAAATAAAGTACAATAGCCTAAAACAAGTTATCTGGAATTGCCAGGGAATTTATCTATGAAAAAAAATAGAAAAACATCTCAGATAACTCAAACAGAATAGGTATGATTTTAGAGGGGGGTATATAAATGACTTTTTTTCTTAAAAAGAATTACCATCTTCTTTTTTTTTTTCTTTTAATAACTTTTTCAGGGCTACTGTTTTTTAAAATTTTTATTTATGTATTTATTTTTGGCTGCGTTGGATCTTCATCACCACGTGAGGGCTTTTCTCCAGTTGCAGCACGCAGGCTTCTCATTGCGGTGGCTTATCTTATTGAGGAGCACAGGCTCTAGGAGCGTGGTCTTCAGTAGTTGTGGCATGCGGGCTCAGCAGTTGTGGCTCACAGGCTCCAGAGTGCAGGCTCAGTAGTTGTGGCGCACGGGCTTAGTTACTCCACGGCACGTGGGAACTTCCCGGACCAGGGTTCAAACCCGTGTCCCCTACATTGGCAGGCAGATTCTTAACCACTGTGCCACCAGGGAAGCCCAGAATTACCACCTTCTTTACTGTATATTTCCTTGCCTTCTTAGCTGTGCATACATGATGTATGTGCATTTTCTAGTCAAGCCAGGACTCTTCCTTGAACACCCTCCTATACAGTCAGTCCTCTGTTTCCGGGGGTGTGGAACCCATGGATTTGGAGGGCCTACCGTACTACGCCATTTTATATAAGGGATTTGAGCATCTGCGGATTTTGGTATTCAAGGGTTGGGGGGCCCTGGAACCAAACCCACCTGGATTCCGAGGGGCGACTGTATTTGAGATGAGTAGAAATAAGTCTACTGTATAGTTCCTCACAAGTTTTTTCATTTATTATAATTAAAGGAATGCAGGGCAATCTTTACCTTATACTTATTTGGTTATATGAAGACTAACCTCAAGGACCTGCAAATAAATGCTTCATTAATACATGTAAAAGCTGAAACAAGGGCAAATTTAAGCTCATGAACCCACCAGGATGAAACCAGCCATGCGTGTAAAAACTCACAATTGGTAAATGGGTTTAAGTTGAAAGGCGTTTCTGGGCTGCAATCCAAATTGTGTATTCAACATGATAACAGTGCTCTGAGATGTGTCTGGGCACCTTTCTATTTTCCTATGTCTGAACTCTCCCATTTAACATTTTTCCTGCCTGTGTCACTAATGAGGGCACACCCAAGTTTGCCTAATACTGGGAGTTGTCCTAAATATTACTCAAGAGGAGACTGTTACTTTCCTCGTAACAGTAATGATATGGTAGTTTTACAAAATGGGCACTTGCTCAATATATTTAGTTTATCCTGGGCAAACAGTAAAGAACAGAGATTTTATTTAATTTCTTACCAGAGATTTTATTTAATTTCTTGCCATGTATCTTGGAGCACAGAGAGAAAAAAAATGATTGTGGGTGGTATTCACTTGCAAAACTGCCTCTATAAAAAGTTTTTCTGAAGAGCCTTATTATCTCCCTTAGTTTCCCCATAGCAATAGTCTTTTTCTGAATTTCCTTTGATAATCCCTTCATCTACTATTCTTGGCAGAGAATTTGAAGTAAATAAAGCTAGCCTATATCTTGCATCTAAAACTCAGTGTAAAAGGTTTAAGTCTTCATTAAAGATAGATCAGTAATTTCATTAAAATAATGCAATCAATAGTGGAAACTGTTGCCTAAAGATTTAGAAAAAGAAGTAGGCATGACCAAGGGTATATACATCAGGACAATTAGCTTATTATGCTACTGTCTATATTATCTAGACATACTACAAAAACTATTTAAAGATACCAGGACTTCCCTGGTGGTGCAGTGGTTAAGAATCTGCCTGCCAATGCAGGGGACACAGGTTTGAGCCCTGGTCCGGAAAGATCCCACATGCTGTGGAGCAACTAAGCCGGTGTGCCACAACTACTAAGCCTGCTCTCTAGAGCCTGCGAGCCACAACTAGAGAAAGCCCGCATGCAGCAACGAAGAACCAACACAACCAATAAATAAATAAATAAATAAAATTTAAAAAGAAAGAAATAAAGATACCAAATACCTGAAATCACCAGTCTTAACACATTTCTAATTTTCTGGACTCCAACTTTTAAAAAACCAAAGCAGCATCATCATAAGAAGCCACTGTGACTCAGAATTAGACAGAGATGATTAAAGATGGAACCAAAGACAATTACTCTAACATTCACATTTATTAGATTCTGCCTCTCTATTATGAGTAGGTTTTAATTTTGGTGGGAAACTTAAGAGGGAAAACAAGTTGAAATAAGGTAAAATTGGAAAAGCTTATCCTCTTTACATAGATTTTGAACTGACTGCAATGAAACTAGACAGACCTAAGAAAATTTACATGTGAGTAACTGGGTTTAAGTAAATAGATGGGTGAAAAAAAATCAGGGAATTTTAGGCAAAGTAATTAAGCAATAAGATGGAAATGTAAAGCACTGCATACAAAAAGTTATTAAATCATTAGTTATTTATGCTTCAAGCCTACCCCATAAAGGAAAGTCAAAAGATCTTATTTGAACTTTTAATATAATAGGAATATAATTTTTTAAAGGTATTTAGAAGTATCTGTCAAAAAAAGATAGTTTCTGCTGGGATTTATAGTTTAGTCCAAACTATCTGCATGTAGTGACTTGTGTAGACAGCTAACCATGGAGAGAATAAGCAGGGGTAGCAGCACTGAACCATGGACTGTACTTCATGTATGGTGCATATTCCTTATTATTAATAGGGGTTTGGGGAGAAAATGATTTGGAGCAGGAATGTTAAGTAAATTTGGCAAACCTATTTAATAGTCAAGTAGATTTCTATAATGTTTAATTTCTCAGACCCTCCAATATGCTAATGGCTACCTAACTAATCTCCAAAGAAGAATATAATATTCAGCATTCCTAAATATATCAGAAGAGATACCTTGCTTTTCATCAAACATCTTGTGTATAATTAGTGTTCTATGGTACACATTTTGGGAAATGTTCAACTAATTCATATCAATATGCTAAGGTTAAAATAGAACTCCCTGAACCATCACTCCCATTTACTCATTCATTCACTCCATAATACTCCCATTAAATCAGTATTTTCCAGATTTGCCTAGTCAAAAGAATCATCTAGAATATTTGTTATACTACAAATCCCTGGGTCATATAACTAACCCTAATGACTTGATCTCATGGGAGAAGGCTGAGATTCTGAAGATTTATGAAGGGCCCCAGATGACTATTATAAAGCTTCATTCATTCATTTAACCATCCATCAGTTCAAATATTTGAGTGATTAATAAGTCCCAGGCATTGTTCTATGTGCTAGGGATAGAGCAGTAAGTTAAAATAGACAAATGTCCTATTCTCACGCAGATATGGGAAGATAAAAGTATAAAAGAAAATTAAAATGAACTTATTTACAAAACAGAAATAGAGTCACAGATGTAGAAAACAAACTTACGGTTACCAAGTGGGAAAGCCGGGGAGGGATAAATTGGGGGCTTGGGATTGACATATATACACTGTTATATGTAAAATAAACAACTAATAAGAACCTACTGTATAGCACAGGTAACTCTACTTGATACTCTGCAATGACCTATATGGGAAAAGAATCCAAAAAAGAGTGGGTATATGTATACGTATCACTGATTCAATTTGCTGTACACCTACAACTAACAACATTTCAATCAACTATATACCAATAAAAATTAATTTTAGAAAAATAAAAGAAAATTAATAATCAAGATTATTTTCTTTATAACACTAGTCCAAAATTAAGGAGAGTGGAGAGGCTATTTTGTTTATTTATTTTTTTCTTTTTGGAGAGCCTATTTTGGATTGGGTACACAGGGAAGATCTTTCTGAGGAGGTAACCTTTAAGATGAGACTTGTATATAAAGGAGACAAACATGCGAGGATCTGGACAAAGACTGATCAGGGCATAAGAGTAGCTACACCAAGGCCCTAGAATGGGACTAAGCTTGGCATGTTTGGGAAACATTAACGTGGCTAAAACACAGTGAGTAGGAAAGTGGTTTTTAAAAAAAGAAAGAAAGAAAGGTTAGCAAATTAGGCAGCAGATACATCTTGCAGTATTGCAGACCATGGTAAAGAGTGTGACGTTTATCCTAAAAATGATATGAAATAGTTGGAAGGTTTTCAATAGCAGCATGATAGGTCTGATTAACCTTTTAGAAGATGGAGACTGTTGGCTGAAGAGTGGATTGTGGAGGGAGCAAGAACAGAAGTGGGGGAAACAAGCCAGAGTCTACTGCAGAAACCTTAGAAAGATATGATCATGACTGTAGTGAAGATGGTGAAAGCTGAGAGCCTGATGATATCTTCTGGAATGGGAGCTCATGAGTTAGTCTTCGAAGCTAATGTCCATTTTTACTTTAAAATTTGTAATTCTTTTCATTTTTTTACTCAATAAATATTTTTGAGCACCTTCTACATGTGAAACACTGTTCTAATTATTAGAAATGTAGTAACAATATCCCTGCCATCAAAGAGCTTCCATGTTAGTGGGGAAGAGACAAACAATGAACAAACAACATACGTGTTATGAGTAATAAGAGTTATAAAACAGAAAAAGAAAAGGAGAGTAAGAAGACAGAGGATTAGTATTAGTGGGGGCATGGTTTGTGTGCCTATTTATAGTTTAGACACCGAATCTAAAAAAGGTCTCTCAGCTAAAGTGATAATTTGACCAGAAGCTTGAAGTGAGGCCTCTAGCCATACAAGTACCTGTAGGAAGAACACTGCGGGCAGAGGGAAGTTAGTGCAAAGACCCTGAAGCAGGTACACGTTGGCCTGTTCAATAAACAGCAAGGAAGCTAAGTTACCAAACAGACAAGCAAGGTAAAAGTGATAAGATGTGGGATAAGAGATGAATGTGTGTGTTGGCGGAGGGGCACAGATCATATGGGGCCTTGTAGGACATAGTAGGGACTTACCATTTTCCTTTGAGTGAGCTAAAAAGCCACTGGAAGGTTTTGATTTATGTTTTAACATGACCGCTCTAGCTGCTGTCTGGAGAACAGATTGCAAGAGGCAAGTGAGGAGGTAGAAAATAGTTAGAAGGCTTTCACAATGGTCCCAGAAAAGATAATGGTAATGGTAGTGGTAGTGGAGGTGCTGAGAAGTGATTAGATGCTGGGTATGTTTCAGTGGAAGGATTCACAAGATGAGTATGCTGATGGACTGGATATGGGGTAGAGGAGAAAGATAAGAGTCAAAGTTTTTTCCAAAGCAATTAGATGGACAGAGATGCCATTTTCTGAGCTGTGGAAGACTGGGAGAAGAGCAGTGCTGGTGATGAGGAATGCAGGTGGTGAAAGGAGGGCCTCTGTGATAGCTGTGCAACTGTCCCAGAGAAAATACGAGGCATAAAGAAAAGACAACACAGGATTTGGAAGCAGATAAAGCTCAGGTGAGATCCCAGCTCTACCACATGTTATTCACGTAACTCTGGGAAAATGATATAATTTCTTAGCCTTAATTTACTATCTATGCAACAGGAATAAAACTACACCACAGAAAATTACTGTGAGGATTAGAGACGGTAGATACTCATTAAATTTTAACTATAAAGATAACTGAGAGGAGCCATGGAATGATCCTCAAGAGAAATAATAAAAATTGTAGTGCTGCAAATAATCATGGTAAAAATTAGAATTTAGGTAGCTGGAGATATTTCTTGGAACTTTAAACATTTTGCAATTGTACAATAGTACTGAGGAAAATATAGAAGTAATGTGGGTGAACCCCTGGGTTCATTGGCTTAAAATTGTATGGGCACGTGGTATTAATAGTTTGATTCACCCAACTTATTTCAAAGTTTGATACATTTATAGTTTGGACTAAATATGCATTAACACATGATTTGAGATTTTTAGATAATTACAATAGTAATTACCCAAGAGTGCCTGTACTACATTCCTCGTACAAGTTCATGACATCAACTCAAACAAACAATAATAATTTAATTCCGTAAGTTTTAAAGACACCTAAAACTGTTAGATACTGTGAGGAATAAAAGAATGAGTATATTTCCTGACATTAAGACGCTCATAATCTGGTGGAAGAGTCAAATTCAACATAAAAAACTATGAAAGAGGGGCTTCCCTAGTGGCACAGTGGTTAAGAATCCACCTGCCAATGCAGGGGACATGGGTTCAATCCCTGGTCCGGGAAGATCTCACATGCCGCAGAGCAACTAAGCCTGTGCACCACAAATACTGAACCTGCACTCAAAAGCCTCTGAGCCACAACAACTGAAGCCTGCGCCCCTAGAGTCTGCGCTCCGTAACAAGAGAAGCCACTGCAATGAGAAGCCCACGCACTGCAAAGAAGAGTAGCCCCCATTCACCGCAACTAGAGAAAGCCTGCATGCAGCAAGGAAGACCCAACACAGCCAAAAATTAATTAATTAATTTAATTAAAAAACTATAAAAGAACCCCTCCTCCACTCTGGGCATGAGAAAGTAAAGAGAAGCCCATGCAGTTATGGACAGAGTCAGGGCTGAAAGGGTAGAGATATTAGGAAGAGATAAAGATCACCTACCTAGGATGGTAAATATGGTTCCATTTTTACTATTTGAAAACATTTAGTAATCACACTATTTCACTTTTGTTATTTTTATATTTTGATTACTTCTGTAAGAATACAAGCATTCATAAATATTTATCATAATTTTACACTAAAAGTTTATTAAAATCATTTGTTCTAAACATCTTGGTAGGTTTTTATAACTGTGATTTTAGATTATCAGGATGTGATTCTACCTTCTCCCTACACCCCTACCATTAACCCTGTTACCTGGGAGTTGAAGCAGTTTATCAAATAGAATTTTCTTATGTCTGTTCTAGAACATCTGTAACATCTCTTTAAAACTCAATGATCTCTTTTTTAGCAGGCTCAGAGCCTCTGCTTGGCAACAGTATATAGCAAGATTAAAATCATTTATAGTACATCTATTTTTAGTTTATATTTTATAGAGTAGCAAGCACTGCTGATATTTCATTTGGTGACAAAGTTTCTTATAAAAAGGAAGGTAGAAAAGCACTGACAGTGTAGGAAAAAAAAGAATGCAAAAATGATACATAAAAATGGAAAGATTATAAAGATAGTCTCTAAGTGACTCAATTTAGGGAAATTTTCCTACTATCATCATACCAAACCTGTACAACAACCCTGTGAGGAAGAATTATTCCCATGTTCCAGAAGAAAGTAGCTCAGAAAACGGAAATGATTTGCCCAAGGTGGTAGAGCTGATAACCTGTGGTATTGCCTTTAGTGCTGCAAGGGTCCAAAGGAGAGGAGTAACATGGACTGAGGCAGTAGAAGCTTTAAGTAAATCTTTTAAAAACCTTAAAAATCATGGAGAACTCAAAATCACAGGAGAGGAATAAACACGGCACATGTCTGGGATCGTCTTGGAAGGGTTGGGTCCTATCAGGAAAAGTCTTGACTTCTAAGGGAGATGAAAAACAACTAAAATTCTCTGTGTGGAAGTCTAAAAATAAAAGTAGTATTTTAGGTAAGAAAATAAGAGTGTAATATGCAAATGAAATGAATGCCAGATTTATCAGAGATCAGCGGGAATGATCATTGCTAGGCCACTGTAGTTTTTCCATGTGCTAACACGCATCTCTAGCACGGTCTGTCTCTAGGTGGTTGTTATTATTAGTATTAGTTCAACCAATACTCTGAAAGCCTACTCTATGTCAGTTGCTGTGCTAGGTACTACAGATACCAAAAGAGTAACCCTTTGTTCTCAAGAATTTCGAGAGGAAATATGTAAATAATTATGAAAATAAAAATAATTGTTATAGTATAGGTACAAATACTGTGGGAATCAAAAAGGAAGTTAAACAAAATAAAGTGGTGATCAGGGATGGTGTCAAGGGGATAACTGAGCTAAATCTTGAAGGATGGGTAGTTTATCAAAAAGCAGAATGGGTGAGAGAAAATGGACAAGGGGAGACATTCTAGTCAGAGGGATGGACAATGAGGACATAGCTAATTGAGAAGTTCTGGAGATAACATAGGAAATATACACCTAATAATATACCTGTATACAATATTAGGTATATATTATACCTAATACATAATGGTATATAATGTTATATTAGTCTATAATACCATACATATAAATAAATGTATTGTACCTAACATATAACATATACCTAACTGATAGGAAAGGAGATTTTTAA
Organism: Kogia breviceps; assembly: GCF_026419965.1. Taxonomy (NCBI): domain Eukaryota; kingdom Metazoa; phylum Chordata; class Mammalia; order Artiodactyla; family Physeteridae; genus Kogia; species Kogia breviceps. Next base: position 77,164,176 of record NC_081312.1, on the reverse strand, counting down.
AACTGATTTTAAAAGTGGGTAAGATAAGAAGCAGAACCAGGCAGCATATATGTTTCCAACTTTTGATTCTTCCCCTTTCTCATTCATCAAATCCAGTCAATTGTGGCTTCCACACCAATCTCTTCTTTCCATTGCCCACCATATAGAGTCCCATTCTTCACAGCTTGGACCATTAAAATAGTCAATTATTCTCCCTGCCACCAATTCTCCTATCGTCAAACAATCCTGCATTTTCCTCCTTATGAATTCTGCCTTTATCAGGTTGCTTTATTGTTTAAAAAATAAACACTTTCAAAGACCTCCAAGTTAAAGTGCCAGGAGTGCCCAACCATTTTGTGAAGAGACGATCATTCTCACTTCTTGTTTATATATATCCTGACATCATGTGTGGGGTACTGATTCAAGTCCCACCACGGAAAGGAAAGGGTTGCCTCTGCAGGCTCTGTCTCCGCTCCTACTGTCAGTTTTCAGGCTGGGAGTAGTAGTGGTAATGGTGGTGGTAGCAGAGGCGAATGGCTTAAACAGCCATAAATAGATCCCGGTTTACTTTGAATCCCTTGGCTTATAGGATGAACTCCAAAAACCTAATCCTGGCTTTCAAGTCCCTTTACAATCTAGCACTAGTTTACTCCTCTCTAACCTTATCATTTGCTGTTTTTAGTCATGAACTCTCTGCTCCACACTCTCCGGAATGCTTTGAGCCTTGATTCTAGACACATGCATCTTTGTTTGTATCACTTTTTCTTTGAAAATTTCCCTCTCTTTTGTCTCCACTTACCTGACTGCTATAGCTTTCAAAGGCCCAATTCAAATGCTTCTTCCTTAGCCCCACCCTGAGGTTTAATCTTCTAAAAGGTTTAAACTTCCTCTGAACTGTTGGGTATATACTGCCTTGTATTGTCTTTTAATTAACAAATCTATTAATTCAACAAATAAGTTTTGTTAAAACTCTTCTAAAATATATGGGAGTAAATCCACTGGAAGTTGAAGAACTCAGGTGAGATGGACATGATTGTGATTTTAATGCAGTCTATAACACTTGGAAGATAGCAAGAATAATAACAAAAAGCAGATTTAATGAAGCTCACAGTATAAAGATAAAGACAGTTTCTTAGGCCAAATCCACAAACTGATTAGCCAAGAAAAGTATAAATGACAGAAGAGGGCAGTACTCACACAGTTAAAAATAATAGAAAAATCTCTCCAAGAAGTGACAAAGAGGAAAAGATTGTTTGGGGATTGTTGCAAACATTCAAGAGATCGTTGATACCTTACGTCCTTCTTTGGCTTTATGGATGCTCCAAATTATTTTTCATGTACTGTAGACAAACATATTTCATGTTTTCTTCATTTTACAATAAAAGATGGTTTTGGAAGAATAATGCCTGACCATATAGACTATCTCCTTAACAAAAAGGGAAGGGAATTGACCCAAACATTCAAATTCTAAGGAGCTACAGAGCTAAGGAACTAAGAAGCTGACGTTTTGCATTATGGGGACTAAGAGGATATGGTAAACATTTCTGATATTTTAAGAGTCTTTATTGATTTTATGTCATTGGTAAAAGGACAACTGCTTAATGCAAGCTGAATTTAACATTTTCAAGATTTTCACACATACAGAGAAATTAAAATAGAAACTACTGTACATGCTGCAATTTTAAAAGTCTGTTTCTAGTGTGTATGTATGTGAATATACACATGAACACATACATATATATGTTTTGATTATTAGTAAATGTGTAATGATCTTCTATAATTTTAAAAAAATATATAAATATGGAATCTTACAGTATATAACCTTTTATTTTGAGACTGGCTGCTTTTATTCAGCATAAGGCCTTGGAGATTCATGCAAGTTGTTTCATGTATCAGTACTTACTCCCTTTATTTAAAAACATTTTATTGAGATACACTTTACATACCATATAATTCACTCACTTAGTGTTCAATTCAATGTTTCTTAATATATTCACATTGTTGTGCAACTATCACCACAATCTAATTTTACATTTTGGTTTCCCTGTCCCCTTTCCAGAATTCCTGTACCCATTAGCAGTCAATCTCCATTTCACTCTCACCTTGCCCAGTCCACAGCAACCAAGAATCTACTTTGTCTCCATAAATCTGCCTATTTTGGACATTTCATATAAATGAAATCATATGTGGTCTTTTGTGACTGGCTTCTTTCATTTTGCATAACATTTTCAAGGTTCTTCTATATAGTAGCAATGCATCTGTATTTCATTTGTTTTAACTTCCAGATAATACCCCATTATATGGATATACCACATTTTATTTATCTATTTATCACTTAGTGGACATTTGGGTTGTTTCTATCATTGGGGCTATCATGGATAATGCTGCAATGAACATTCCTGTACTATTTCTTGTGTGGACATATATTCTCATTCTGAGTATATACCTAGAAGTGGAACTGCAAGATCATATGGTAACTCTATATTTAACTTCTTGAAGGACTGCCAAACTGTTTTCCCAAGTGGTTGCACCATTTAATGTTCCCACCATAAGTATATAAGGGTTTCAATTTTTCCACATCCTTGTCAACACTTTTTATTGTCCATTTTTTTCAATCAGAACCACCTAGTGGATGTGAAGTGGCACCTCATTGTGGTTTTGATGTGCCTTTCCCTGATGTAGACTAATGTGCTTAAATGTGCTTACTGGCACTTTTTCCTCTCATCTCCATTTGGAAAGCTCTTACCTCTTTTTCCTCCCACAATTTTGAGGTTCTGCTTTGACTTATTTAGTACTTTTACATCATAAATATTATTGAATTGTTCGCTGAAGTATGTCCCTTTTGATTAGAGTCCTTACTTAGCATTTATATAACATTCCCAAAGAGTCTGTCGTTTTCCACTTTTTCTATCCCTTTCATTTTTATTTGGTTAGAAATCTTTCTTAAATATTCTCAGAGAGGTTAAGAGGGTAATACACTCTCTAACGTTACATTTATGATATAGTTCTCCCTTGCAGAGGGGATGATATCTTCACTGGAAATAGGGATTTCTGATTATAGCCTTTTTCTCTGGTAATCTGTGGATACTCTTGCACTGTCTCCTAATTCCCAGTGGTGTGGATTAGAATTCTGATGTGAGCCTTATACTTTACAGGTATACCATGTTCTGTCTGGAAGCCTCCCAAATGAATCCCTGGAGCTCAAAAACTTTACCAGGATAAGCCTACGTGTGTTTTTTTCAACACTGATCTTTCCTGAACATCAATCTGCATAATGAACTCTTTCTTTAGCTCAGGAAATATTTATTTATTTATTTAATGACTGCTTCTGTTCCATTTGTTCCTTTTTCTGTAAATTATATTAGCCACGTTAGGTGTCCTGAATCTATTCTCCAAGTCTCTTACTTTTTTTTTCAATCTATTTGTATTTTTGGCTCTGGGCTTTGACTTCCAGACCATTAAATGATATTCATTCCTTTATTGGATAATTATGTACTGGGTTCTTACCATGTGGAAGACTGTGTTCTAGACATTGGGCATTGACAAAAGATCAGCAGGTGTACAAGAGAAAATATTCCTGCTCTTATTGTGCTTACATTTTAGTGGCGTTTTTTATTTAAAGTGGATGTGCATGGATTGAAAGTCAGGTGGTAATAAGTATTTAGATGGGAAATCATATTTTTGCTCCATAATTTTTTTTTGTACTTCACTTGAACTTCCTTAAGTGCTCCTATTATTTATTATTTTCATATTCAAGTTACTGTCTCCTCTGGCATTTCTATTTAGTTGGTCTACTGCATTGTTTTTTGTTTTTGGGGGGGTTTTTTTTGCGGTACGCGGGCCTCTCACTGTTTTGGCCTCTCCTGTTGCGGAGCACAGGCTCCGGACGCACAGGCTCAGCGGCCATGGCTCACGGGCCCAGCCGCTCCACGGCATGTGGGATCTTCCCGGACTGGGGCACGAACCCGTGTCCTCTGCATCGGCAGGCGGACTCTCAACCACTGCACCACCAGGGAAGCCCTACTGCATTGCTTAAGTGCTTTTTCTCTTTCTGGTTGCCTGGCTTCCCCAGGTGAGTACTTTTTCTTTGTTACTTCAGAGGGGCTTAGGTTTCATTGTTGGAGGACCACAGGTAGGAGCAGTCTCAAGAGAACAGAAAGGCAAAGCAGCCTCTACCCCTGTATGGGCAGGGCAGCAGGACAGCTGCCAGCCCTGTGGAGGCCCAGGAGGAAGGCTCCCGGCTCTCAGGTCTCCTTACACCTCCCATCCTCAGGGACAGGGAGATAGCAGTCCCTGCCTCTTTCCCTTTCTCCCCACTAGGGGAGTCCATGGATCTCTACCAAGCTCTTTTCTGGATGTGCCATTCTTATCCTCACCCTGAGGATCTTCCAGCCATTGAGAAACAAGTCCTGGGTCAGCTCTCCCTGATAGAGCTCCCACTGAGCTCAGGCCTCACTTGCATCTAACTGTTCATCAGGTCCAGGGGTCATCTGGCTCAAGAGTGGCAGATACAGGCTGGAATTAGTAACAGAAGGATAGGGAGATTTCACCTTCCCAGAACCCTCTCTGAAAAGTAAGTCCTGGTTATAGACTAATCCTAAAAACAGGCAAATCGGGGCTTCCCTGGTGGCGCAGTGGTCGAGAGTCCGCCTGCCGATGCAGGGGACACGGGTTCGTGCCTCGGTCCGGGAGGATCCCGCGTGCCGTGGAGCGGCTGGGCCCGTGAGCCATGGCCACTGGGCCTGCGCGTCCGGAGCCTGTGCTCCACAGCGGGAGGGGCCACGGCAGTAAGAGGCCCGCGTACCGCAAAAAAAAAAAAAAAAAAAAAAAAAAAAAAAACTGTCAAATCTTGGCAAAGAAATCAACATTTTAAAAAGCCTCTGCGAGGTCCAGAAGGTTGTATCATGTTCAGCTACTGCCCTAAATATTAAACTCTGAGAAATAAGGAAGACCTTAATGTTAGTTGGATTTAAAGGATATTAACTAGATGGATGAATCTCAATTATGTTTTATAAAAGCAGTCAGACAAAAGAAAGTAATACTGTATGATTCCATTCATATAAAATTATGGAAAATGAAAACTAACGTACTATAGTGACAGAAAGCAGATCAGTGGTTGCCTGGGGGCCAGGGAATTAGGTGAGTGGGTTATAAAAGGGTAAGAAGAAATTTTTGGAGGTGATGAAAATGTTATCTTGACTATGATACTTGTTACAAGAGTGTTATGTTAAAACTCATCAAACTGTACACTTTAAAAATGTGCAGTTTATTTTATGTCAATTATACCTCAATAAAGCTTTAAAAGAAGTGGGTTTTTTTGTTTGGTTGGTTTTTGGGCTTTTTTTGGCCGTGCCCTGTGGCTCCCAGAATCTTAGACCAGGGATCAAACCTGTGTTCCCTGCAGTGGAAGCACAGAGTCCTAACCACTGGACCACCAGGGAATTCCCAAAAGAAGTAATGACTGGGAAAAACATTTGTAATTTACATCACTAAGGATTTGTAATTTACATCACTAAGGGTTGATATCCCTAAATATAAAGAAAATCTAAAAATAAAGAAAAACACTAACAGGTAAGAGAAATTAACAGAAAGTTACTGAGGTTTTGAGAGTTTGAAATTTTCCATAATAAAAAATACATATAATTTTCAAAAAAATATTAAAACACTATCCCTCACCCTTGTACAATATACAATACAATTGAAGAGATACAAATATACTTACAAAGCTATCACATGCTTGGAGCACACTGCAATGTATATTTGAGTGGTGATGAATACTGAATGATAAAATTATCAAAGCTGGGGGAGAGGATCAGGCAAGTCATCCTGGAGGAAATGAGTTTGAGCCTAGTCTTGAGGTAATGTGGGTTTGTGTAATTTTTTAATGGCAGACTGGGAGTAGAAAGCAGAAGAGAGTTCATATGAAGAAAAATATATGGACAAAGGCAATGTGATCTAGGAATAAACCTACTAAGGAGACAAAAGACCTGTATGCAGAATATTATAAGACACTGATAGAAGAAATTAAAGATGATACAAATAGATGGAGAGATATACCATGTTCTTGGATTGGACGAATCAACATTGTGAAAATGATTCTACTACCCAAAGCAATCTACAGATTCAATGCAATCCCTATCAAACTACCACCAGCATTTTTCACAGAACTAGAACAAAAAATTTCACAATTTGTATGGAAACACAAAAGACACCAAATAGCCAAAGCAATCTTGAGAAAGAAAAACGGAGCTGGAGGAATCAGGCTCCCTGACTTCAGACTATACTACAAAGCTACAGTAATCAAGACAGTATGGTACTGGCACAAAAACAGAAATATAGATCAACGGAACAGGATAGAAAGCCCAGAGATAAACCCACGCACAAAAAAAAACAAAAATAAAAACCCATGCACATATGGTCACCTTATCTTTGATAAAGGAGGCAAGAATGTACAGTGGAGAAAGGACAGCGTCTTCAATAAGTGGTGCTGGGAAAACTGGAGAGCTACATGTAAAAGAATGAGGTTAGAACACTCCCTAACACCATACACAAAAATAAGCTCAAAATGGATTAAAGACCTAAATGTAAGGCCAGAAACTATCAAACTCTTAGAGGAAAACATAGGCAGAACACTCTATGGCATAAATCACAGCAAGATCCTTTTTGACACACCTCCTAGAGAAATGGAAATAAAAACAAAAATAAACAAATGGGACCTAATGAAACTTAAAAGCTTTTGCACAGTAAAGGAAACCATAAACAAGACCAAAAGACAACCCTCAGAATGGGAGAAAATAGTTGCAAATGAAGCAACTGACAAAGGATTAATCTCCAAAATTTACAAGCAGCTCATGCAGCTCAATAACAAAAAAAACAAACAATCCAATCCAAAAATGGGCAGAAGACCTAAACAGACCAAAGAAGATATACAGATTGCCAACAAACACATGAAAGAATGCTCAACATCATTAATCATTAGAGAAATGCAAATCAAAACTAAAATGAGGGCTTCCTTGGTGGCGCAGTGGTTGAGAGTCCGCCTGCCGATGCAGGGGACGCGGGTTCGTGCCCCGGTTCGGGAAGATCCCACATGCCGCAAAGCGGCTGGGCCTGTGAGCCATGGCCGTTGAGCCTGCGCGTCCGGAGCCTGTGCTCCGCAACAAGAGAGGCCACAACAGTGAGAGGCCCGTGAACCACAAAAAAAAAAAAAAAAAAAACTACAATGAGATATCATCTCACACAGGTCAGAATGGCCATCATCAAAAAATCTAGAAACAATAAATGCTGGAGAGGGTGTGGAGAAAAGGGAACCCTCTTGCACGGCTGGTGGGAATGTGAATTGGTACAGCCACTATGGAGAACAGTATGGAGGTTCCTTAAAAAACTACAAATAGAACTACCATACGACCCCACAATCCCACTACTGGGCATATATCCTGAGAAAACCATAATTCAAAAAGACTCATGTACCAAAATGTTCATTGCGGTTCTATTTACAATAGCCAGGAGATGGAAGCAACCTAAGTGTCCATCATCGGATGAATGGATAAAGAAGATGTGGCACATATATACAATGGAATATTACTCAGCCATAAAAAGAAATGAAATTGAGTTATTTGTAGTGAGGTGGATGGACCTAGAGTCTGTCATACAGAGTGAAGTCAGAAAGAGAAAGACAAATACCATATGCTAACACATATATATGGCATCTAAGAAAAAAAAATGTCATGAAGAACCTTGGGGTAAGACAGGAATAAAGACACAGACCTTCTAGAGAATGGACTTGAGGATATGGGGACGGGGAAGTGTAAGCTGTGACCAAGTGAGACAGTGGCATGGACATATATACACTACCAAACGTAAAATAGATAGCTAGTGGGAAGCAGCTGCATAGCACAGGGAAATAAGCTCGGTGTTTTGTGACCACCTAGAGGTGTGGGATAGGAAGGGTTGGAGGGAGGGAGACGCAAGAGGGAAGAGATATGGGAACATATGTATATGTATAACTGATCCACTTTGTCATAAAGTAGAAACTAACACACCATTGTAAAGCAATTATACTCCAATAAAGATGTTTAAAAAAAAAAGAAAAATAGCTTTCTTGTTTAAAAAAAAACTCTGAGAAAGGCAATGTGGTGGTGGAAAATGAAGATAGCTTCTGAAAAGGACTCGGTTCACCATTTCTAATACAACCATGGAAATCTCTTGTCACAGAAAGGTTATATGATGCAGCATAAAGAACACACAGGAAAGGAAATGAGATCCAGTTCAGTGTATGAGGGTTTGGAATGGATCAAAATCATTTAAGTTATTTATGTACCACATTCAATCTTTGCTATGTCTATGCTCTACCTATATTAGTATTTTTCTTTAAACAGACTTGTGTTTTTACCTAGATTCATTCTAAGTAATAAGATCCATGAAATGAAATATTACAATTTTTTCTAAAACACTAAAATAAACACATCTTTCATGCCTTTAGCAGCATATTTATTCTTAAAGTTATATTCAAATTTAATTCTTTCACTTACTCCATATGCTCATTTTTCTCCCCACCAATAACTCTTAGTTTTTAAGGTTCCTATTCCCCTCTCACTGATAAGGCGCATCTCCCTTGAAAGTCGAGGAATGGAGGGCTACTAAAAGACTGTCAGATTGAGCCAGGTTCCTTACCTGTTCATCTCTCTCAATTTTTAGCATCGTTTTAAAGAATTTCCTACATTTGGAAATATTCTACACCAAATAAAAAAGCAATCCAACACATAAAACTTAGAAGCAACAAGTAACTTTCAATTAATTTTGAAAAATCCACGAAGACAAAAGAAATAGAACCTAAGAAGCATTAGTAGCTACTGAGAAAATAGAGCAGCCTACTTCAGAGAAAACATAACATGTTTAAACGTGTGTTTAAAGTAGAGAGACAGTGTAGTGTGATGACAAGAAAAACGGTTTTAAGGTCACAGAGACCTTACTTTGAATTCCACATTTACCACTTAAATAAACTACTTAAATTTCTTGGCACTTCGCTTTCCTCATCTCTAAAATGGTGATAATGGTTACCTGTCCTGGTTGTTGTGAGGATTAAATAAGACAATATTTGTAAAGCAGCTGGCATACAGTCGGTGTTCAACAATTATTACTATAGTACTGATGACATTTTTAATGTAAAACTGTTTCCTCTTTCAACCTGGCAAAATCAAGAGTTGCTAGTCTTTAAACTTACCAGCTTATCATCAATTATGTAACCTATGCTGTATGTCCAAATTCAGTCGGAAATTTGAAAACCTTTTGAATATTTTACAATATGCTAAAATTACACTCAAGTTTTTATAATCCTAAATTAATTGTTGCTTTGAGTACAGAATATAAAAATATTAAGCAATATGTATGTATATATATTTTGGAGAAATTTTATCTTTATCAATTTAAACCAGTTCTACTCTGGTATATTTCCTTTTTTTTTTTTTTTTTTTTTTGTGGCCACTACACTGCATGTGGGATCTTAGTTCCCTGACCAGGGATGGAAACTGTGCCCCTTGCATTGGAAGTGTGAAGTCTTAACCAGTGGACTGCCAGGGAAGTCCCTGGTATATTTCCTGTGGGGCAAAGCATGGAGTCTTTTTTGTTTTTTTTAAATAAATAAAATAACTAAATTTATTTTTTAAAAAAAGAATACAAACATATTTTTATTTTCTCCCATTCTTTAAAAAAACAAAACAAAAACCTCTTGTCTTCCACTGGACAAATTGGGAACAACCTGAACATTGAAAATAATCATTATCCTAACTAATTGTAATACCAAACATAAATAAAAACCTTAAGCCCATAATGATACTCAAAAACAAGGAAGAATTAAAACAAAACAAAAAACCTCCTTGGTCACTACTGTGGCACCTACTCCATAACTACTTACTCTGAAAATACAGGAAAATAATTAAGGTTTATCCAGCCTGATTAAGATGAACTTCAGCTCAAAACCATGGAGTGTTAATCACTGGGCCGCCAGGGAAATCCCTGGTATATTTTCTACGCGGAAAAAGTAGCTGAGTACACAGAGAGTCAGTATGTTAAGCAAGAAAAATCTGGGGAGTGAGAGATTCTAAAAAAATCAGTGATAAATTGTGAATCACTATATTGTACACCTGTCGCTTATGTAATATTGTACATCAACTATACTTCAACCAAAAAACCCTAAATAAAAAATTGGTGACAACAGTATTGAAATGGGGAACAAAAGTGTTGTCACTTTCATTATCTGTGCATAACACGAATATGACAAAGAAGGGTTAACGATCTAAACAAAGTTTTACGATGTATAGAACTGAAGGCAATCAGTCTCAAATTTGTATTGTATTAAGGTCTTAGATAGAGTTAAAAAAAACATGGTGAAAAGAATTGGGAAGATATTTCGGGAGATGTTAGTCTTTCTGACAATGATGGAATATGGGGGGCGGGGCAGGAGGCAGAAAAACATGCCTCATGAAGCCGAGTTTAAGGATAAACTTTTGACCCTGAGATTTTAAAACATGCAGATCTGGATTTCTGTTTGTTGTGTTGCTAAAAACAAAACAAAACAAAACAAAACAAAAAACCCATGTGAATAGTTAAAAAGCTTTTAAATCTTTACTATAGAAAAGATTTTTTTATCGATACCAAGAAGCTCTTCAGTTGTCTATTTCAACTTATTTTAATATTAGTAAATAAAAAGGTAGCCATATCACCTTCCTTAGGACATAAGCTTTCACGGGTAACAAGCAGAACTAATGTTTACGTAACAGTTTAACACCTTGAGGGTTCTTAATAAAATTTAAACTCCATTTAATGTGAAATCTCTCTCCATAGTATGCACTCATGTCATTTGGATTACTAAGAGTTAAGGTTTGGAGATGCTGTTTAATACCAATATAAAGTTCCCTTCTTTTCTGTTATAGGTTCGTCTCTGAAAATTTCCTTATAAATCTTTCAATCTGCTATCTGTATTACGTGAAGGCAAGTCCAGCAGTTAAAATCTGCCCAATCCATAGACACTATAAGATCTGATGAGGGAATTCCCTGGTGGTCTAGTGGTTAGGACTCAGCGCTTTCACTGCGGAGGCGCAGGTTCAACCCCTGGTCAGGGGACTACAATCCCACAAGCCACACCGTGTAGTCAAAAAAAACAAAACAAAACAAAACAAAACAAAAACTGATGAGTGAGGGAGAAGATCTGGAGCAATTATTACACAGAAATATTTAAGCTCAATAAATATTTACATAAATGAATGAATGTAACATTTATACCTGATTAAGTAAACGCAATAAACAGTAAAACTCTTGCATTATTCCTGTTAAAAAAAAAATCACAGATTTCATAATGTTTACATCAAACCCTATGACCCATGCACATTAAGAGATAAAGCAACTTTCTCTTATTTTTCAAAAGCAAAGGCTTGGCATCATGGTGAGATGGGAAGCACATAAAATTTAGTAATTTTGAACACAGGCTCTGCTACTACTCACCATGTAGTTTTAGGCAAGTTGCTGTCAACAGCCTCAGTTTCGTTATCTCTAAAAAGGTAATAACAGGAACTTCCCTGGTGGCGCAGTGGTTAAGACTCCCCAGATCCCAATGCAGAGGGTCTGGGTTCAATCCCTGGTCAGGGAACTAGATTCCACATGCATGCTGCAACTAAGAGCCAGCGAGACACAACTACAGAGCCCTCATGATGCCACTTAGAGCCGGCACAACCAAATAAATAAAATAAATATTAAAAAAATAAATAAAACCACCACAACAGGGATTTTTTTTTAAAAAAAGGCAATAACACCCACTATCCCACAGAATGGGGAGAGGATAAAATTGATTAACACTTCACTTAGTAGCCTCATCCCTTAGCTCTCTTTACCACATGACCAATGTGCTAACTACTTTAAACTTCTGTTTCCCACATGCTCTACACCTTCCTCTTATTCCTTCTAATTGTTCCTACTGCTTGCAATTTCCTTGTCTAGACCTCCCTTCAAGAATCAGTTGTGTCCCATCCTCTGAGATACCTGTCCAGGGTCCCCTCTGGACAATATTATAATCCTCTCCAGAATTTGTGATCCAAAGCGGTTTCTTTTTGTTTTTATTAAACCATTAATCACAGTATAATAAGTAAACAGTAGCTCTTATTTTCAAGTGTTGTGTCACACACGTGTTAAGTGCTTTATGTTCATTTTCCCATTAATTCACAACAACCCAGTGAAGTAAGTAGTACTGTTATTCCCTTTATCAATGAGTAAAGTAAGGCTTAGAAAAGTTAAATAACTTGCCCAAAGTCACTCAAGTAATAATTAATACAAATTATCACTTCTCCTAATTAGAAATAATTAGTAGGACTGGGATTCAAAGCCAGGTGCATTGCTCCAAAGCCATTCTGCTGCTTTTTGTGGGGAACTTATACTTCCTTTGCCTTTGTAGCCGTAGGAAAAAAGTACACGTGGCATGAACATGCGTTTAGTGAATAAAAAAAGGAAAAGAACAAGTCTGTACACTGAATTGCCTATTATGTGTAATTCACCTGGACGTGGAGGTACAAAATTATCCAACAAGATCTCTACTCTCAAGGAGCCTACAGTCAGTCTATCTGGGAGAGAGACTAGTGAACAGGTGATTGCAATACAGTGTGGTACATGCTATTTCTATGGACAGGCTTCAGAGAAAACATAGGAGAGGGCACCTAAACTGGACAGGGAGGAGGAATATAGTCAAGAAAGATGTTAGGTTAAGTCTGAATTTCTGCTATTCCCTTCAAAACCAAAATTAAGTAGGATTTTACTAGATTAGCATTCTAGTAGCAGGCATGGCAGGGATGAATGTACTTTTTTAAAAAACTGAAGTATAGTTGACTTACAATATTATATTAGTTTCAGGTGTACAACATAGTGATTTGATATTTTATACATTACAAAAGGATCACCACAAAGTACATCTTTTTAAAATTAGTTTAGATTATGTCTACATTTTTTTTTTTTTTTTTTTTTTTTTTTTTGGTACGTGGGCCTCTCACTGTTGTGGCCTCTCCCGTTGCGGGGCACAGGCTCTGGACGCGCAGGCTCAGCGGCCATGGCTCACGGGCCCAGCCGCTCCGCGGTATGTGGGATCTTCCCGGACCGGGGCACGAACCCGTATCCCCTGCATCGGCAGGCGGATTCTCAACCACTGCGCCACCAGGGAAGCCCTATGTCTACATTTATATTTCTATTTTATCTCAAATTACCTGTCTAGTTCAAATAAATCTCATCTTCTAAAAAACACATTTTAAAGGATGATCTGCTTTCTAAATATGTTCAAATTATATGACGGTACATCATATTTTTCTCTCCTCACAAAGAAGGAGAAACAATTTTAAAAAGTGACTGGTTCCATAACTGGCTAGTATGAGAAGTGCTTGCAACAAAACCACAATCCATTTAGGATTTTAACTCAGAAGAACAAGTGGTTACAACTTACTACATCTCAAGCAACTGCTCCAAAACCACTATCTATCCTCAAGAACATTTTACTCCTAAGCAAAAACCAAACCAAACCAAACCACAAACAAAAAAACACATACAAAAAAATCTTTGAGGTTTTCTCCATATGCGTTTCCTTCCTCCCCCCCCCACCCCGTCTAATTTAATCCTACAATAAAGATATACAATTTAGATAATGGATTCCCATCAGTTGTTCATTTACCAAACAATAGTTCATTCAAGTGGATACTTTCTGGGCTGTCATGGAAAACACCAAAATAAAAAGCCTTATTAAATTCGAGTTAGATTATATCTGTCACTTCTTCCTTGTCCAAAACAATTACTATGGAAGAAAATAAATTAAGCCTAGCACTGTCACTTATTACAATGTTGGTTGCTAAAATTTTTTTTACCAGTTTTCTAGGTGGTTACTAATAGATTAAATGATTTCAACACTGTTCTAATGTGAATAAAGCAGATTTCCCCAAACATTATGGGACCAGTAAGGATGAAATAATAAAATTAAGTAGAGGTGATAAGGAATGCACTTGTTTGCATTTTGTGGGATTAATGAGACAACAGCAAAAACAAAAGCTTAATGGGATTAAAATCTAAGGGCAGCAAACACAAACAATAAAGAAATTGCAGCTTCCAACACACAATCACAAAAGAGAACTTAACTTCTTTAACCTAGAGTTTGCAGAGAATCGGGTTTAAGTACAAAGTAGGTTAACCTTCTTTTCTTTTTTTTTAATTGAAGTATAGTTGATTTACAAATATTTTCATCTGTACAGCACGATTCAGTTTATATGTATATATATATATATATATATATACACACACACACACACACACACACACACTTTTATATGTATTCTTTTTCAGATTCTTTTCCCTTATAGGTTATTACAAAATATTGAGTATAATTCTCTGTGCTACACCGTAGGTCCTTATTGAGGTTAACCTTACTTTCAACTTATCACCCTATTTATTTAGCAAAATGAAAAATAACCTGGTGGAAAATAAAAATAACCTGGTGGACAAAGAGTTTCCATAAAACCTTTCTTATCTTCCCCTAGTAAATTCTCTCACTAGAAGGAAAAGATAAACAAATAGAACTTTTCTTGATAAGCCTTATCTTTAAATTAGAGATTTTTTAAAATTCATGAATTCTTACTAGGACAAGAGAGGGTCAACAGCAGTTTACAGCAAAGAACTGCGATGTGTTACTTGTTATAGGGGACAGTTAGAATCATGGAATCCAAAGGAATTGTAAGAGATTTTTATTCCCTTATAACCTTTACTCACGCACTAGAAGAGTTTTTGACAATTATGAAAGTTACAGACTTAAAATATAAAGGGCTTCAAACTATGGCTGTATTTAACACCATAATGTTAACTCAGATTTTAATGGCATGTTAAAAATTCAAAACCACAATTCCCCCCAGTAAATGTAACTATTACCATTTAGAGAAAGTAATAGGGATAATCACATTCGTCAAATTTATTAAACCTGAAGCTATGCTAGTCACCATAACGACCTACTGTACTTTTGTTTTTTCATTAAAGAATTCTCAGAACATTCACTATTGAATTACTGTTTAACTGGTAAACTGAGGCAAAATACTGGATAACTTGCAAAGTCACAAGTGCAAAGTCCACTGTACAAAACTACTGAACTAGGCTCCCTGTTTATGTACTCTTCCAGATATAATTTAAACTGTCTGAGCAAAAGATGAATTCTAAATTCCGCATAAATTGCCTCTAACTGTGCCTTTCTTTTTGCTTGAAAACGCTTTTCATACATTGCCACCGATTCAGTTTCACCTGTAGGTAATGAACACAGAACTCATTGTGGGGAAAAACAAACCAGAATGTGAAAAAAGTAAGATAAGTTATCAGATATACAAGGGAGTGAAACAGTTGATTGAAAAGTACTTTAACCACAATACCTTTTCTCCATTCTTAAGAGAGGCATTTTGAATATTTTAGTTACTATTTCTTTCACGAAAACCCCCAGTTTCCCAGTGCTCCCACACTGAGTACTCACCTGATTCATCTGAATGCTGAATCCGGGCTTTTATTTCTGGTAAGCTGGGCTCTCCCTCTTGGGAGACCGATGCTGCTGCCCCCTCCTCTGTATCCTCTACTTTAGTCACAGTGAAGTGTGGCATTGCTGTAGTTAGGAACCTGTGCTCTCCCTGTATTTAAGCTTCCTTCCAGTCTACCTTCTCTGCCTACCTCTTCCTTGCTGTGCCCTTTCCGACTCTGATCACTGCCCACAGGAGACCTAGTCTGGGAATCGGGAAGTACTTTCAGCTCACGTGACCTACAGCCCCAAGGGAGTGGAACCTAGAAGACACGCCTCCCACAGTGTTTACCATTCACTTAAAAGGATTAAGCACTCCACCTCTTGCTTATTGTTATTAAACTCTAAGAATCCCAAGAGCTGTTTAGGCTGCTTTCCCAGAGCTGCCAATGGCTGGAGAGTGGGCAGAATGCATGGAACTGCTCTCATTATCTCACAGGAGAAAGATTACCGAACAGTTCATTTTGTAAACTTTTCTTTTTAAAGAAAGACTTGCACTTACATTAATTTAGAAAATCAAACTATTTGTAAGCTTCTGTTGTTGCTTTATTTCAAAGCATACTGAAACTACTCATACAAATCAATAAAAGTTTTTTCTTATCTTTCAGATAAGAACATTCACTTGGCAAGTATTTAATGAACATATATTTTATACAAGATATAGTTCTAGATACTATAGTGTATACAAGGACATCAAAGAAGAGACATTAACTCTCCCGAAAGTCCAAGTTGTTTAAAGAGCAAAATATTATTAAAGGGAAGAGTTCAGAATTTTTTGTATTGTACAGAGTTTAAACATTGTGTTTTAAAGAAAAAAAATCCAAGAAAATCCCTGATTAAGAGGTGTACAGTTCCTTCAGCACACACTTAAAATAACATACTTAACTTTATCAGATAACTGTGTTCTCAGTTGATGACTTTAACTACAGAGTATGAGGCCCTATCTCTGCACCTAGACAAGGGAGTTCAGTAACTTGAGCTCTGTGCTATTTTCCATGTTAATGATGTAATAGGAGGGCTTTGTTGTTAGTAACACCTGACAAACAAGACTGCACTAAATTTAAAGAAGAATGATAGTTTATAATCCCCATTTATTCCAATATATACAACTTCTAAAAGAGAATGAAGCCAATAGTTGCTAAAGACCTACTCTGTGCTCTGCATTGCACTAGAAACTTTCTGTTATGATCTCATTTAATCATCACAGCAACAGAAACATTAGGCTAGGAACTTGCCCAGAGTCACAGAGCTTGTAAATGGTGAAGCCCCACTTAAAAACCTCTAATACTCTTGTTGGTAGGCAGCATAGAAGTTTCATAGAAAGAAAACTCATATACACTTACCTAATTTTATTTCATGGCTCCTGTGTAACACTGGTTTGTAATCTTGGCTGCACCACTGGTATCACCTGGGGAGGTTTTAGAATAACTAATACCTGGGTCCCATCCCAGCTATTCTGATATAATTCCTCTGGAGTAGAACCTGGGCAATAGGACTTTTAAAAGTTCCCCCAGGTAGTTCTAACAGGCAGCCAAAGTTGAGAACTATCAATACTACAAGAGAAAGAGAAACGTTTGTCACTTGAGAAGCCTTTGAAACTGCTTTTTATCTCTGATAGAAACTAAGTCAGGTGTGGTAGTGCCCTTGGTGATTTTTCCATATTTACAACTCAGGTAGCTACTCTGCTGATTTACTCAAAGGAACTACCAAATTGTCAGAGTTCAACATTATATTCTAGGTTCCAAATTTATTAATACTTTAGTGCCATTGGATATTTCAAATGGGATCTTACTTTTCATATTTATTAAGAGAGTTGAACTGTGGCTAATCTTTTATAGTCAGTGGACAGAAATAATTACTTGTGTTTATAAATCTATGTACAGCTTGTACACATAAAGCCTATGTACAAATGTTATCCTGTCACCTCTCCCCTCTAAAAAAAAACCCCCAAACTAAACAAGTAGGAATGTAACAAATTCCTGTTAAAACGATGAGTAATTTATTTACCAACTTGAGAGAGAGCTAACTTACCAATAGTTCTCTCCTAGACTGGACTGTAGATAACAGTGCAGGGGCATAAAAAATTCAAGGCAAGGTTAAAGTAGTATAGGAAACGTTGAGGGGGAAAGTGGCAAAGAAGAGATGTGTAAGTGCTATATAGGAACAGTGGTTAGACAGAGAAGGTGGGATGTAAGAAACAGCTATTTAAAGTACAACAAACTACCACAATGAGGTATACCATTCCACAGCCACCATGATGGCTAAAACTGGTAAGACTAACAATTTTGGTAAGAATGTGGGATGAAAGGAACTTTCATACATTGTTACTGGAGTGTAAATTGGTTCACCCACTTTGGAAAGGGGTCTGGTACCTTCCCCTATAATCCAACAATTGCACTCCTCAGTATTTACCCCCCTGAATAAAAATAGTATAAGAATGTTCATAGCAGTTTATTAACAATAGGCCAAAACTGGAAACCAAGGTGTATATCCACAGGAGAATGGATAAATAAATTCTGATATATTCATACAAAGGATTACTATTCAGCTATAAAAAGGAATGAACCAGTGTGATACCTACAATATAGGTGAATCTCAGAAACATTATGCTAGGTGAAAGAAGAGTACATAAACAAAAGTTTTTGTTTTTGTTTTTTTTGTTAAGAATACTTAAACAAAAGAGTACATAATATATGGAGCCACTAATAGGAGGCTTTAGAGCTGGCAAAAGTAATATGGTGCAAAAAAAAACAGGACAATGGTTGCCTCTGGGGGAATGGAAGTGGAGATGGGGCATGAGAGAACTTCGCAGAGTGATGTTAATATTCCACATCTTGATAGAGTATAAAGTTACACAGGTATATGCATTTGTCAAAATTCAGTCAATCTTCACTTAAAATTTGTGTATTTCATGGTATGAAAAGTTAACTCAAAAGAAAAAAAGCTGCAAACAGATACTGAATTCTAACTAACAATATGATTTTGAAGTATTTGGGAAAAATGAGCTGATATCTGCAATGTGAACCGTGAAACCTTGAAATGCATATACTAAGATAAATGGATAGACATATGACAGGAAAAGTATAATAAAATACTAATGATAGATTCTGGGTGGTGAGTACACAAGCGTTCACTCTAAGTCTTTCAATTTTCTGTATTTTTGAAATTTTTCATAATAAAATGTTGAAAACATACAATAAACTGACACCATTATGAAAATGAATAGGCAAGTCAAAGACTGGGAGAAAATATTCATAAAACATATGCTTGACAAAGGACTTGTATTTCAAGTATACAAAAATCCCCTAGGGCTTCCCTGGTGGCGCAGTGGTTGAGAGTCCGCCTGCCGCTGCGGATGCAGGGGACACGGGTTCGTGCCCTGGGAGGATCCCACATGCGGCGGAGTGGCTGGGCACGTAAGCCATGGCCACTGAGCCTGTGCGGCCAGAGCCTGTGCTCCGCAACGGGAGAGGCCACAACAGTGAGAGGCCCACGTACCGCAAAAAAAAACAAAAAAAAAAACAAAAACAAACAAAACAAAAAAATCCCCTACAACTTAATAATAAAAAGACAACGCAACAGAAAATGAGCAAGGGCTTCCCTGGTGGCACAGAGGTTAAGAATCTGCCTGCCAATGCAGGGGACACAGGTTTGAGCCCTGGTTCAGGAAGATCCCACATGCTGCGGAGCAACTAAGCCCGTGAACCACAACTACTGAGCCTGCGATCTAGAGCCCATGGGCCACAACTACTGAGCCCACGTGCCACAACTACTGAAGCCCGTGCACCTAGAGCCCGTGCTCCACAACAAGAAAAGCCAGCACAATGAGAAGCCTGCACACTGCAACAAAGAGTAGCCCCCGCTCGCCACAACTACAGAAAGCCTGTGCGTAGCAACAAAGACCCAATGCGGCCAAAAATAAATAAATAAAATAAATTTTTAAAAAAGAAAATGAACAAAAGATTCAAACAGACAATTCACAAAGGAAGCTATACACATGGCTAATAGCATTTGAAAAACTGCTCAGTGGCCATCAAGGAAATGCAAATTAAAATCACAATTAAAACTGTTGGCAACAGGCTTCCCTGGTGGTGCAGTGGTTAAGAATCTGCCTGCCAATGCAGGGGACATGGGTTCGAGCTCTGGTCCAGGAAGATCCCACATGCAGTGGAGCAAATAAGTCCATACACCATAACTACTGAGCCTGCATTCTAGAGTCGGTGAGCCACAGCTACTGACCCCACGTGCTACAACTACTGAAGCCCGCACACCTAGAGCCAGTGCTTCGCAACAAGAGAAGCCACCACAATGAGAAGCCTGCTCACCGCAAAGAAGAGCAGCCCCCACTCGCCACCACTAGAGAAAGCCTGCACACAGCAACAAAGACCCAATGCAGCCAAAAAATAAATAAATCTATAAAAAAAAAAACTGTTGGCAAGGATGTAGAGCAAATGTTGATGGGAATGTTGTTGTGATGACTTTGGAAGAATGTCTGGCAGTTTTTTAATAAGTTTAAGCATACACTTACCCTATGACCCGGTAATTCCTTTTCTAGGTATTTACCCAAGAGAAATAAAAGCTAAGTCCACAAAAAAACTTTTGAACATGTATGTTTTTAGCAGCTTTATTCATAACAGCCCAAACAGGAAAGAGCCTAGGTATCCATCACAATATAAACAACCTATAGTATATTCATACAATAGACTATTACCCAACAATAACCAGGAATGAACTACTGATACATTCAACAACATGGATGAATCTCAAAAACATCATAAATTATACATCACACATTAATTATACACATACTGAAGTGTTTAGGTGTGAAGCACACTGATGTTTGCAACTTACTTTGAAATGCTTCAAAAATGGATGGATTGGACTTCCCTGGTGGCACAGTGGTTGAGAGTCCGCCTGCCAATGCAGGGGACACTGGTTCGTGCCCCGGTCCGGGAAGATCCCACATGCTATGGAGCAGCTGGGCCTGTGAGCCATGGCCGCTGAGCCTGTGTATCCGGAGCCTGTGCTCCGCAACGGGAGAGGCCACAACAGTGAGAGCCCGCATACCACACAAAAAAAAAAAGGATGGCTCAATGGAAGGGATGAATATGTGATAAAACAAATATAGCATGGATTTCCCTGGTGGTGCAGTGGTTAAGACTCAGTGCTCCCAACGCAGGGGGCCTGGGTTCGATGATCCCTGGTCAGGAAACTAGATCCCACATGCATGCCTCAACTAAGGGAGCCCACTGGCTGCAACTAAACTAAGACCTGGTGCAACCAAATAAATAAAATAAATAAATAAATAAAAATGAGGTTTTTTAAAAAAAACAAATATAGCAAAATGTTAATTGTAGCATCTGGAGGATATGGACATGGGTGTGCATCCTACAATCTTTCAACTTCTGTATATGTTTGAAATTTTTCATTTAAAAAATGTCAGAAAAGGGCTTCCCTGGTGGCACGGTGGTTGGGAGTCTGCCTGCTAATGCAGGGGACACGGGTTCAAGCCCTGGTCTGGGAAGATCCCACATGCCACGGAGCAACTAGGCCCGTGAGCCACAACTACTGAGCCTGCACATCTGGAGCCTATGCTCTGCAACAAGAGAGGCCGCGATAGTGAGAGGCCCGCGCACTGCGATGAAGAGTGGCCCCCACTTGCCACAACTAGAGAAAGCCCTTGCACAGAAATGAAGACCCAACACAGCAAAAATAAATAAAGTAATTAATTAATAAACTCCTACCCCCAACATCTTCTTTTAAAAAAAAAAAAGAAAGAAAAAATGTCAGAAAAAAATACAATGAACTAAATGAAGTTTACTGAAATCTAAAAAACTTTGGATCTGAGTATAAAACAAATCACTTATGATCAAATTTCATTTCACATAAAATTCAGGCAGCTGCATAAATGCTTTTCCTGATTCTAGAGTGTTGAATATTGTTTGAAATGAGAGTCATCATACAGGCTTGAAATATTTACACTCACATTAAAAAAAAAAAAAACCCAAGGAATTCCCTGGCGGTCCAGCGATTGGGACTCCACGCTTCCACTGCCAGGGGCCCAGGTTCCCGGGTTCAATCCCTGGCTGGGGAACTGAGATCCTGCACGGCATATGGCCAAAGAAACAAAAACAAAAAACAAAACAAAAAAAACCCACCACCACAACAGCAATATCCATGGGAGAACAGACTTGTGCTTGCCAGTGGGGAGAGAGGGTGAGGGAGGAGTGGATTGGGAGTTTGGGATTAGCAGATGCAAACTACTATATACAGAATGGATAAACAAGGTCCTACTGTGTAGTACAGGGAACTATTAATATAGTCAATATCCTGTCATAAACCATAATGGAAAAAAATATGAAAAAGAATATATATATAACTGAATCACTTTGCTGTCCAGCAGAAATTAACATGACATTGTAAATCAGCTATACTTAAATAAAATAAAATTTTTTTTTAAATCTATGGTATTTTGAAGCAGTAAGATATAAGGCCAGGCTAGGGCAAAAAGGGCATTTATGGTATTACTTCCACAGTGCTTTATACATTAGGCTAAATATTATACATATTATATTTATTTTATTAGTTTCAGTAAAACACTTGTGACTATATTATGTCTGTATTTTTTAAAAAGCATGCCCATTCTTTAAAAGAATGTATCTACTTTGGGTAATATTTTGAAAGTACAATTTACCATTCTACACTATTCTATTATTAATTTTTAATCATGGCTAACAATTCAATTTTTCATCATGGCTAACAATTCATGATAACCAGCATTTTATTTTATTCAACCCATTTATTTAAAAAATGAAGACAAATTAGGTTCAGTGAAAAGACTGAAACAAGGGAAAGTCAGTGGGAAATTATTTTCGACATAAGGATTCTCTATCAGTTTTTAATATTTTGTTATATCCCATCACTAAAAACCATTCAATTTTAGAGCAAATCATATATGTATTTCCTCTTGGTTTGCAGAAACTGAGAACTGTATTGTACAAAAGCTATGCAAATTATCTAGAACCACACAATCTCATTGCAAATTATCTCTGGTAAAGGACTATTTTTCTCTAAATTTCCAGTTCATTGTGGGCTAAACATTTTGAAAAAAACCCCAATAATAATAATAAAAATTACTAGAAAATGAAAAATATACAAAACACAAATTCCAATTTTTATTATTAGATTCAACAGACATAAACCTACTTTAACAAACTGCTATGCAAGTTTCTAAAAACTCTGAATTTCTGAACTCATCTCCTCACAGACATAATAAATAGCTCATGGTCCAGCACCGCTGCATACAACACTCTGAATGGCTCTGTTAGAGAATGATCTAAACATTCTTCTAGAAGAGAATGAGCAGTTCACTACCTAAATTTAGAGATATAGTTGGAGTCTGAAAAGTATACAGATTCTCATTATGTATATACAAATTTCCTATTTACCATACTCAGCAAAACCTTTTTCTCCTTCAGACACTGGGACAGTAAATATTAATTTAAAATATAAAAATGATCACAAACTAAATTTTGCCTTACTATGTAGACAATTATAAAAAGACTTAAATGAATCAATTACTTTGATGAGGACCAACTATCATGGATAGTACAGACTTAAAACTTCTAAATCTCAAAATTACATAAAATAGTCTATGAATAGATTTTTATAAAATGGCATGAATGATGAATAATGTATTTGGGGACTAACGACTGAAAGATAGTAAATATAAAGGACATTATTTTCTGATGGATTTGTAATATTGTAGGGTAAGGATGACAAAGAGTTCTCCAAATCAAAACATCAGAAAAATCTATGCTTTACTGAGGCTGAAGGAATCAGGCATTTATTCAATATATATTTGAGTGTTCACTATGTGCCAGGAAACAGGAATGCAATGGAGAACAAGACACTGCTCCTGCCCTCAAGGAGTTCGCAGTCTCGTTATCCAATTTAACTACATAATAAAAGGCAATATAAAACAATATCCTGTAATACAGTATAAGCATAGAAAGAATCTTGAGAGCACAACACAGCACTACCTTGCCCAGTTACTTCTGCAGGGACCTAAAGTTGTGAGTCTTCACTAGAGGAAAGAATGTAGTAGGATAGTTGATGGCTAGCTAATTTGCTAGCTATGCCTTCCATTTTGGCTACTGATCCAAATACTAAAGAAGGCATTATCAAAAGCCTCTGAGTACTTAGAGCCCTCAGCTTCTGTTACCTTTTTCACAATATTGCAATTCCCTATATGACTGCTCATCTCAATGTCATTATACCCTAGGTATGATAGGACCCAAGAATCACCAGCCAGAGGTAGCACTGGCAGCTACTAACATGGACTACTCAGTAACTCAGAATCTCATTTCTGATGTATGACATTTCATTCCTTTATTATGAAATACGGTATAAGGGCTTCTAGTCAAGGCTACCAATACTGTATAGAAAATAAAACTGATGTTAAGCACCATACTGTCAAAACTTAGGACATATTTCTAAAAATATAAAGAAAGGAAAATGAAAACATAATTTGAAACAAAATTTCCTTCTTAATTTTCACCTCAGAGAACAAGTGTTTTTATAAGTTATTGCTTCCTTCCTCCCCTGAAACAAAACTCCATTTTAAAATAGATCTACTGAGACATGGGTCAAAATATGAATATTCATTAACTTTAGATGGACTAATGTAACTAAATCAGTAACTGTTCATGTAATTCAGCACTATTATACTGCCCTAGTTATCTGAGATCATTTGTGTAAAAGACAGTAAAATACACATTGTTAGGCCAGATTTTTTTTTTTTTTTTTTTTTTTTTTTTTTTTGTGGTATGCGGGCCTCTCACTGCTGTGGCCTCTCCCGTTGCGGGGCACAGGCTCCGGACGCGCAGGCCCAGCGGCCATGGCTCACGGGCCCAGCCGCTCCGCGGCATGTGGGATCTTCCCGGACCGGGGCACGAACCCGTATCCCCTGCATTGGCAGGCGGATTCTCAACCACTGCGCCACCAGGGAAGCCCAGGCCAGATTTCTTGTTAGGAACACAGAACCTTAAGTTACTCTGGAAACATGTCATTTTACTACTTTTTAAAAAAAACCATTTCCTTTCATGCCCCCAATCCCAGGCAAAATAATTGCAAAAATGTACCCAGAATATAAAGACTGCATTTCCTTACACTTGCTCTACTATACATTTGCAGCTGAATAAATGTTTCAACAGAGCCAACCACCATTAGCAGAGAAAGTGTAATGACAAAAATACTGGTGTTAGAATCAAAAACACTGGGTTCAAATCACTATTCTTCAATTTATTACTTGTATGACGCTGGGCAGGTTACTTAACCTTATCAGCTTCAGCTCTTTCCTGGAGAAGAAATCCACCTTAGCGCAGAAGAAAATGACTTTTTTTTTTTTAATGAAAAACTATCAGAACTGATGATTTTTCAGCAAAGGAAAGAATTAACCTCATCTAATAGGAAAGACTGTTTTCTATTTCCTATTAATTCCTAAAATTTTATTTGGAAATTAGAACACTGCTAAATTAGAAAAAAATAAATCAAAAGCAGAATTTTTTACATGTACCTTGGGATGTAAATTAACTGCTGTGAAAATAAGTATTATTTCTGGATATAAAAAAATGAGCTTAAATATTAAAAGCAAATGCTCTCAAAATAAAGATAAATTTCAGTTGGATTCAATTATCATAGCTCCTCGAAGTGAAAATGTATATGTGTATACAAGAGTTTTAAACTTATTAGTGTTTTCTTTTTTTAAAATTAGCAATATGAAAAATGAATACCCTTACCCCAAAAGGAAAAACAGCCTTGTCTGGTAAAATGGAAGAAATTTAGGCACCACTTTGCCAAAAATTAAAGCTATCTACCAAATGGTTCCAACTGTAAACAGATGAATGCTATCAACTGAATATCTTGCATGGATTTCTCAAGGCCATATGCAATATAATAAAGCTTAGCAATGGAGTAACAAAAATACAAAGCAGAAGACTGAAACCCAGCTCTCCGTTAAAATAATAGGAAATTTTAAAAAGAAAAAAACAAAAACCAAAAACTAAAGTTAGGATTAAGACCTAAGTATACCTGCCATTTCCTAACAACTTAATACAGCTTTTGTTTTCTATTTCTGTCCTTTCCAAGTACAAAAACTTAAATTTTAAGGGAAAAAAAATAAGCTTTAGCCCTTACATTTTTTCAGTTAAAACATCCAGCGGTAATTTCAAATTTTCAAGTTTTGCATAGCCTCTCAGATTGACTTATTAATTGTACAATATTGCTTTGATTCTGAAATCTTAACTGTGAATTCCACCTGTGATTTAACAGTAGCTTAAAATTCTTCAAAAGTAAAATGCACTTGAATATCAGAAATGTGAAAAATATGACAAATGTACACCTTAGAACTGAGCAAATATGGTAATAATATTTCCTATTAATCAAATATTAAACTTCTGCAGTTAAAGCAAGGTGCGGTGTGTGTGTGGTAGTGTATGTTCTGCAGTCTTGTGCTCATATCTTTATACATAATTGCAGGGATTCTACAAAGTACACCAAAGCATTAATATCAGGGTTTTAATGGGGAATATCTTCTTGGTTTTCCATTTACTTATAAAATTTCATTAAAATAATACATTGTTTTACACAATCACAAAATAAAATCCTTTCATAATTCCTACAATACGGCTCTCCAAATTTTCATACCTACTGCTAAGAAACACATCACCAAGAACTTAAACACATAAAATCTTCACTATTCTGAGTCAACAAGCCCACCAGGTGCAGCTGTGCAGATTACATGAGGCCAAAAGGGCAAGGGGGTTGGGGAGACTGAAATCCAGTTTGCCCTTCTCCAGTGAAGCTTGCAAGGGGTCTGGCTAGTCCAGAAGTATTTATCACGCAGAGGAGGCAAAAAAAGCACCACAATTCAAAAGTTTACAGCAAAATATCGTCCTTCTAGGTCAGTACAAATTGCCTTAAACGTCAGCATTAGAAACATTCCCCTTATTCTAAGAGCCTTAACATTTGAGAAGCATGATTTTTATAAAATTCTTAGGTACCCAGGAGTGTCCTCTTCCTTCTTTTCCATTCCAGTACAGGTAATATCAAAGCAAAGTTTATGAGAATATGGAATCAAGAAACATGCCTCTGACAGGAAAAGAATGAGGCCCCTCATGGAAAGAATTAGTGAGGATATAGAAGAGACCACCCAAGATAAAAGACAAGAAGTTGAAGCAATCACTCTTCCAATCACTAATATTTAATCAAATATCTAGAGTATTCTAGGACAGACTCTATAAAAGAAAGTCCTTTCTATTAAAGTAGCTTTCTGGGACTTCCCTGGTGGCGCAGTGGTTAAGAATCCACCTGCCAATGCAGGGAACACAGGTTCGAGCCCCGGTCCGGGAAGATCCCACATGCCGCGGAGCAACTAAGTCCGTGCGCCACAAGTACTGAGACTGCGCTCTAGAGACCAGGAGCCACAACTACTGAAGCCGGCATGTCTAGAGCCCATGCTCTGCAACAAGAGAAGCCACTGCAATGAGAAGCCCGAGCACCGCAACGAAGAGTAGCCCCTGCTCGCCACAATTAGCTAAAGCCTGCGCTCAGCAACGAAGACCCAATGCAGCCAAAACTAAATAAATAAATACAATTAATTTAAATAAGTAAATACTTTCTGGATTGCAGTCCAACCTTTTAAAAGCTTGTATTACAGATATTTTCAAATATACACAAAATCAGAGAAAACAGTAAAATGAATCCTCATTAATCCAATTCAACAAATTATAAATGTTTGCCAATCGTATCTATCTCTCCTCAACTGTTTTGTGGCGTGGGGGGAGGGAGGGTGGAGTCACTTCGTTTCACCTGTAAATATGTCAATATGCATCTCTACAGATTAGGGCTTTATATTACCACAATGTCATAAATATACCTAAGAAAATTCACAATAATTCCTTATTATTTTTTAACACTAAGTATGTGGTCAAATTTCCCTGATTTTCTCAAAAGTGGCTTTTTACAGTTGTTTTGTTCACATCTAGATCCAAAGAAAGTCCTCACATTGCATTTGGTTGACAGCTCTTTATCTGTAACAGCTCCCCCCCCACACACTCCTTTGCTCTCTCCTCCTCCACTCCATGCCATTTATTTGTTGAAAATTCTAGTTATTCAATAAAATTTCCCACATTCTGGATTTAGCTGATTGCTACTTGTGGTGTAAAGTAGTATATTATAAAATTTAATCACTGGCTTTGCAGTATGGAGGAGAGGGGGAAAACAGATGTAGTCTGTAACCAAAACGTTTCACACAAGTGCTACTTGTCTTTTTAAAAAAGTGGGGGGAGGAATTGAGCTTGAAAAAAAAAATCTATCAGAGGATGCTATCAGGAAAGCTAAGAAGGTGCCAAATCCATGTGTTTTTACAAAACTATCCATTTTACTATGTTACACAATGTTAGTTACAGCTCTCTGTTAGTGTGTCAAAGTGAAATGTTAGTATTCAATAACCATATAATATGAAAGGTATATTTAAAAGAAAGGTAATAGTCACCTGCAATTGGCAATACAACGTAATTCACTTATTTTTGTTTGGGGCAAAAAACTAGAATTTTTTTTCCAAAAGTATAAAAAGATTGCTTGGGGGCTTCCCTGGTGGCGCAGTGCTTGAGAGTCCGCCTGCCGATGCAGGGAACATGGGTTCGTGCCCCGGTCCGGGAGGATCCCACATGCCGCGGAGCGGCTGGTCCCGTGAGCCATGGCCGCTGAGCCTGCGCGTCTGGAGCCTGTGCTGCGCAATGGGAGAGGCCACAACAGTGAGAGGCCCGCGTACCGCAACAAACAAAAAACAACAAAAAAAGATTTCTTGGTACTTTGAAACATGCTCCTATGAAAAAGAAAAAGATAGCTTTGCAACCTTATTGGGATTCTTAGTCAAACGTTATTTAACGCTAGCATGAGAGATTGATGTGACCTTCAAATAACACACAGAATTGGTAGACCAGCAGAGTGGGCTAAACGTCCATATGTAATATAATGGCACCAAGTGCAGATAAATCCTCTGTAAGACCTACTGGCATTTAAGGGAAAGCCTGCTGGGCCTTGTCCATTGGTGAACGTCTGCTTACCCTTCGAAGCCCACCTCAGGTAGGAAAGTTCTTCCCATGCATATAAAATTAATCCCTCTTCCGTTCTGAGCTATGGTCTCCAACTCTGGCTGAAGAGCTTTTAAATACTGTGGACAAAGAATGTCGCCTGCCATATCAGTGAACAAAGGATGTTGAGGCCATCAAGCCATCAGTCACTGCAGCAACCCCCAATGGTGCACCCTGAGAGGATTCAAGATGGAGAAAAACAGGATACTGGCCCTAGATAGCTAAGGTGCATCTCAAAGGAATAATTTCAATAAGCCCAGAGCCTTGCATCTTCTCATACACAGAACAGCGCTAAATTCAATAACTTAAGATGTCTGGTTTCCTTTAATTAGCAGTAATCTTGTGATGTTTCGACAACTTGGGTTTTTTTTGCAAAAACTCCTATATATCCTGGCTCCTCCCTTACATCTTCACAACAGTCCCTCAGAGCTGTATGAGAGGTTGTCTTACTGAGGGTTTAAGTCCTCAGTAAGTCTGTCAAGTAAAACATAATTCTCAACTTTTAGGTTGTGCATTTTTTTCAGCCTACAGCATTATGCTCTTTTTTTTTTTTTTTTTTTTTGTGGTACGCGGGCCTCTCACTGTTGTGGCCTCTCCGGCTGCGGAGCACAGGCTCAGCGGCCATGGCTCACGGGCCCAGCCGCTCCGCTGCATGTGGGATCTTCCCGGACCGGGGCACGAACCCGCATCCCCTGCATTGTCAGGCGGACTCTCAACCACTGCGCCACCAGGAAAGCCCCAGCATTATGCTCTTAAGGTCCCTGTCCTCAAGAACCTACAGCCTAACCAAGAAAGATAATATGTAAACAAACAAATAAAAAAACAAAATTAGGTGAAATAGGTGCTCTAGTAGTAGTCTGTATAAGAGATGTAGGGACTTAAAGAACTGATCTGATCTATCTGGGTGTTGGGTTGAGTGAGAAAAGGTTTCAGAGGTGGCTCCATGAAGGAGGGGCTTATCTAAATAATTTTTGCATCTCTACCAGCTAACATCCCTCAATAAAACTTGGTGACGGCCAGCCTCAAAGTTGGTACACTTAGAGGTCCTGACTCAACTGGCTTTTATTTTTACTCCACTTCAGAAACCCACTCCCAAGGCTGCACACTCGATCATGTTAACACTGGAACTGCCTCACCTCTGAATCCATTAATCCCAACATTCGCCCAACATTCGTCTGTCTGATCACAGTCTTCAATCCCTCTACATCATTCACTATCACTTTTACCTTGTCAAGTCCTCCAGTCTCTCGGTGTCTCCATTTTACCTCAGTTCATCATTTTCCTTAACTATATTTTTCTACTGTATTATTCTAAAATTTGCTATATTTTTCTTTTTTTTATTTTGATGTATACTTCTATTCCTGCATTTATCATACAGCATTATAATTTATATGAAAATTTGTTTGCTTTCTCTATTAGATCATAACTTTCCTTAGAACAGAAATTGGATTCTTTCTCTCAATCCTGCATCCTTAGCACCCAGAACAGAGCCTGGCCCATAATAAGTGCTCAGTAAATGTTGGTACAAGTGTTCTTGTCATTTTCACCACTATTTCCATGAGTGCTCCAAAGGCAGAACCTATATTTTACCTGAGCATTTCCTATAATTCCTACTGGAGTGCCTCACACATATCAGAGTCTCAGGGAGCATCTGTTGAATTGTAAAAGGTTGAAATGTTATTAGAAAATGTATACGACATATAAAAATATGTTCTCTTCTCTATTTTGGTATTATTATTTTAACAATCATTTAAGTTAACCAAATGGTTATGAGGCAAATGTAAACAATGTTCATCATGGCAGAGGCAAAATGATGTAATGGAAAGCCCTGGACAGAAGTCAGGAGGCCTGTATTTCAGTCTTGGCTCTGCCACTCATGATCTACAAATAACTATCTCTGTAAGCCTTAGTTTCCTCATTTATTAAAATGGGCTTTGACCAGAATTTGATTCTTGATCATCTGAGGTTCCCTAACTAACATGCTATGGCTCATAAAAATTTTTTTAATTACAAAAGTGATATACTCTCAATATAAAAAATTGTACATGCCCTACTGAATAGTTTAGATAAAGGAAAATTCCCACTCTCCACCCTATTTTCATAACTGTCCAGAGGTATCCACTCTCAGCAGTTCCTTCTGTACCTTTAAGGCATTCTTCATGCATAAGCAAGTACAGTGCTAAGATCGCTGATTTTATTTACCAACTTGACAGTCCTATAAGTTCTAATGGAACCTTGACAAAATGAAAGAGAACTATAAACACTTTGATAGCAGAAAGATAATTACTACTCAAAAGGCCAACAGTAGAAAAAAATTAAAACACAGATAGAAATAAATATTTAAAATTTGGTGTGTCACCCCACCTTCGCTGTGCAATGTAATGTGAATAAAAGGTATATAACACGATAAGAAACTTAAGGTGGGAAGAAATGTGGGAGGCATGGGAATTGTGGGGAAAGGAGAGAGAATGATACCAATGTCACAACCACTGAAGGCTGCAAAAAGGGTCCCCCCACCAAAAAAAAAAAAATCACAAAATTCTAAATGGTAAAATAGCAAACACAATTCTGAAGTACATTATGAACTTAAGGATAGAGTCCACTGTAGAAGAGGAAGTAGTTGTTTTCCTATACTAAATCCAACCCAGAGACAAGTGCAGATTAACACATGTCCTTGATTTTCTTGACAACAGCATCCTTCGAAGATCGACATCTAAGTCCAATAAGGGTATCTGCATATTACAAGGCCAAAAGTGAAATAATTACATTTCTAACCAGTTCCCTCTGATGGTGTGGAAAATATATCACAGGCTGATCATCATAAGAATTTTTTTTAAAGACAGTAAGAGAAAAATAGGTCATTGGGAAAGTAGGAAGCTCGATTCCCAAGAATACTCTCGGGAAAAGTGCGATCTAATGGCTGGACTGTTAATTTCCCTTTCATCTAGTACCAGAGACTATTTAAACATTAAGGAAGATGTTAGGTAGAGAACCAAGCTTTAACTTCTGTACCCAGCTAAACGAGATAGATTTTACCTAGACACATCCCCAGTTTTACCTTATGGTGTAAAGCAATACCACTCTAGACCTTAAAGAATGATTATAGATAAGGACAGAAGCCTGGACAAGGATCCCGTTTCTTCAAGGCTAACTAACACATTACTGAAATAAGTCCACTTTTAAAAACAGAATAAAAATACAATTTCATAATATATAAGTCACAAACCCAACAACATTTAACTATAAATTACCTAATGACAATTACAGCATTTAAAATAATTAACACAGTCTTATCTGGTATTTTTACAACCTAAATAGAGTATGATGGGTAAAAACTAAAACTACAATTTATAATTAATTTGTAAGAAGAGAAAATGATGAATTATTTTTTATTCCATAATGTAATTTTAACACCATGGTACATAGTGTAAAGTCTGTCAAGAAGTTGAAAATTGTTAAAAGTCCAGGAATCGACCTGTAATGTCTTCATTAAAAAAAAAAAAGATTAGTCAAGGATAAGTGAATTCTAGGACTATAAACTTTACCAAATCTACCTTGTCTTCAGACATTAAAAAACACAAACAGAAATAAGGAACTAAAATCATTCTGGTTTCCTGCACCCTTTAGGTTAGGAGGAACAATATTTCCTGACACCGGAAAATGGCAATTCAGTGGCTGAAGCTACGGTTTTCAAATGTGGGTAGAATATCATTGTAAGAACCTTGAAGATTCTTAAGAGAAGTTTTCATTACCTGACAGATCTATGTTAGAACATAGCATAAAACTAAATATATAAAGCAGTACAGCACTTCTCAAACTTTTCTACTTAAGAGTCCGAAAAATGTTATGACCTCTCTGTTTTATCTCATCACCTCTTTCTCACTAAACCCAATGAAAACCTCCAAGCCCGCAGATACAAATTGGTTTAGGAAGCTGAACGTCTGCAGTGGTCAATATAAGTCAGAAGTGGCTTGTGTGCCACTTCCTGACTACAAAGTCTCAGCACTCAGTACATTCCATCTAAACTTCAAAGTGAAGAAATTATGTGGGAATCAGCAATCTCCATTCAACAGCATAGCCCCCTCAGATCTACCCAGCCTCATCCTGAGTGAGCTGAGCTACTCGAACCACTGTCTTTGTAAAATATAATTTTTTAAAAAGAATTTTGTGATACAGTATCTGAAGTCTTTGCAGGAAAGCTAGTAACTAAGATATGATCAATAACTACTCTTCATAACTGGCCTTAAAAGCAAACTGTAACAGTTGGAGCCCCAAAGCCAACTCTCCACTAAATTTTACAATTTAGGATTCTCCATGCTGGAAAATTGTTAAATTCTTTGATATTCATCCTTAACCAAAATACCCATTTCAATTCTAACAAGACAAAAAAGAGGAAGTCAAAACATACATCTACTTTCCTTCTTGCCAAATACCTTCACACACGCCAAATTAGTATTGCAGAGATCCACTATGCTAACCATTATTCCAAAGGATTCCTAAGCATCTCAAACAGAGGTACCTTGGTTCCTGATATTTATTCTATAATGGAAAAATGATCTTACAGTATATTGTCATCCTGGACAAATAAGCCAGTAATGGAAATATTTTGTTGTCTGTGTTTCTACTTACCCTCAGTAACATCCTGGGGGTTAGAAGTCCGGTCACTAGATGGATCCAGTGCAACAGTCGCCAGTGAACTGGTGGCTCCAGACATCTCACTTATAGGCTCACTACGGCTTGTTTCAGGTACACTTTCCCGGGAGCTAAATCTTACCCGGGAACTGGATCGAGAACTGAGGTCCGGGCTGGTGTCTGACAAACCTGGAATGTCATCGATCTTTGTTGGTGTCACCATGAACCGAACTGAAGCCATCTTGGTGGTGTTTTCTGAAGGATGCATTTTTCTTTTTCTTTTCCTTTATAAGGACAAAGAAAAAAGAAAAAACCCTGCAAAACCCTTCCTCCTACGCTAGCAATTTTGGTTGCAAAAACAGAAAAGATAACTTTTTTAAAAAACCTCTCAATTACCTTGATTTACACCACACAAAAAGCCACTATATATAAGAATCCTTCTACTCAGAATTCAAGCCGCCTGTCCTAAAAAGTGCACTATCAGCAGCTGAAAAATATTTAAGGGAAAAAAAAAAAAGACAAACGATGCCAATCTCGTGTAACTTTTTTCCTTCAGAATGAAGAGCTATCTAGTTATTTCCCCTGGTCCAGGGATGCGGGCAGACAGCCATGGTCTCAGAGAAGCAGGTGACGAAGCCTTTCTCTCCTCGACCATAAGGTTTCTGCCGAGGTAGTTAGTCCCTTATCTGTAAATGTCCCACGGCTAGATGAGCGAAGTGCGCAGAGGCCCACCCTTATCAGGCGACTATAGACAGTATAGATCAGATTGCGAAACGGTGTACACCCGACCACCTGTTGTGTATCAGGTGAATACCCCACAGGTCTGGCTGGGAGGAGATGTGTGTAGAGCCTCCCGATGTTTTTGAGGCCGATAATCCACTTGGGTCTGGTGGGAGAGGTGAGCATGCATAACGGGAAAAATATCGCACACTATGGATGGAGGAGAATGAGACAAGGGTGAGGAGAGGAGGTTGCAGGGGCAAAGCGGATTCCTGCCTCCGAGAGGTCTGCAGGGGTGGCCCTCCCGCTCTTCTGGCAGAAAGGTCCCTGGGATCTGGGAGGAGGCGGCTAGCGGATCGAGACTCCGCGGACTGCAGTTCAGGGTCGTGGCAGGTAGCTGCTAGTCCATCGAGCCCCCGATCGGTTTGCTGGGTTTCTCCTGCGTGTGACAGGACGAGCCACCCCTTTGCCGGAGACGCTTTCCTCCCCTACCAGGGCCCCGGCGCAAGGTCAGCCCCTCGCTGTTCTTCCTTCGGGTCCCAACAGAAGAGGAGACGGCCTCGCAGGCTGGCCCTGGCTGAGCAGGAGGGAGCGGCGAGGATGAGGGTAGGAGGTCGCAGGTGCGGGATCCCGGCGCCAGCTGATTCGGATGCGCGCGCAGCTGTTGTTTACCAGCGGGTAACTGTTTCCGAGCCGCGGCGGACGCAGTGGGGCTCGGGCTGCCGGGAAGGGAGCCTCCTCTCCGGTCAGATGCCAGAGCAGCAGTTACGTTACCTCGCCGCCCCCAGCCCCGGGCCCGGCGGGCTGTGCCGGCGCCGCCGCAGCCCCTCCCTTTCCTCCCCGCTCGTTCCTCATTCGAGGTTAACGGTCCGAAGAGAAGCCTGGGGGAGCTGTCGGAGGGCGGAACAGTCCCAGGAGCGCCCGAAAACCCCGCCCAGTCTCTGCAGCCCGCGAGGTGGCTGAGGGCTCCGCGCATGCGCTCGCCCGGGTCGCAGCGGGACAAGCGGACAAGGGGCGGGGCCGAGCGTGGGAGGCCCGGAGCACGACGGGAATTGTAGTTGGGTGTGGGGTCCTGAGCTGCCTGCATCTGAGAAAACAAACGCTTTTCGCTCCTGTACTGACTGCTGTGTTGTGGTCCTGCTGTGTCGCACAAACTCATTCTGGAGGTGGAGGTATTTCAGGGAGCAGGAAATGCCCCTCAGAAACCAACTGGTATATATTGGGTATAACCCTCATTTGAGTTTTTACGTAGTGGTCTATTATAAAGCATTGTATGCTCAAATTTATACATAGTTTGGGCTACTTTTTCTTTTCTTGTCCTTTAAAAAAGTGCTGGTTTTTTTTTTTACAATGTATACATCTATCAAATCATCACAGTTGTACACCTTAAATATATACAATTTTGTCAATTTTACCTCAGTAAAACTGGAAAAAAAATGTTGTGTTCATTTTCTAGTCAGACTGAAAGCTCCATGAAAGAAAGCATCTTTAATTTTAGACCTGGAGAAGCCATTGAGATACTTTCTCTTGACTCCATTCAGTGTTTTCCCTACTACTGCCACCAGAATATTTTTCTTAGAATGTTTATTTAACGCATGAATATAGGTGTTCAACAAACTTGACTAATCAATGTTTTGTTTGAAAATTATTTCCTAGAGCTTTGATCAAGACATTAATTTTAATTTTTTCATTGAAGTACAGTTGATTTACAATGCTGTGCCAATCTCTGTACAGCAAAGTGACTCAGTTATACGCAGAGACATTCTTTTTTTATATATATTCTTTTCCATTATGGTTTATCACAGGATATTGAATGTAGTTCCCTGTGCTATACCACAGGACCTTGTTATTTACCCAGACATTTAAATTCAACAATCTGGGCCCTGGCTTTGCCTGGGTCCTTGCTCGACACAAGTGGAAATGTTTTAAGATCATCCCTAGTAATAGATCACAACTGTATTTAAGACGTGAGTCAGGAAATTCCCTTTTATCAAATGACACACAAATTCCAATGTCCGGTTTAAAAGATCCAGGTAACAGAATGGAAACTAAATTCCTATTTAAAAGGTAAATCTCCTCAAAGCTTGATTCTTTTACACATGCCTCTCACTGTTGTGGCCTCTTCCGTTGCGGAGCACAGGCTCCGGACGCGCAGGTTCAGCGGCCATGGCTCACGGGCCCAGCAGCTTCGTGGCATGTGGGATCTTCCCGGACCGGGGCACGAACCCGCGTCCCCTGCATCAGCAGGCGAACTCTCAACCACTGCGCCACCAGGGAAGCCCTTGATTCTTTATAAAGCCTGTGATTATTCATTCAGGCTTACAGCTTTCTTACTTGAAGAAGGAAGAAATTTATCTCCCTGAGGGATCAGTTTTCTCCTCAGGCATGCCTGCTGTTCATTTAAATCTTACAGACTTTCCCTTCATTAAAAAAAAAAAAATCCTGGATTTCTACAACATCAAATTTTGTTTCATACCACAGTGTATTTTTATTCACTTTATACCATACTTCTTAAGACTCTTCTCCCATTTCTAAGCACATCTTACAATGTGCTCAAGACCTAGGAGATCTCTTAAGGAAAAAAAATCTTCGGTATATTCACATCAATTTGCCTTTCCATTACAGTCTACACAGTAAGCAGCATGGAAAATGCTAATCCTTTTTTTGGTGGGGGGGTAACTTATAAAGACAGAATCACAGTCAACATTTTTAAAAAATGATAGCATTCGTTTACTGACTTTGGTTCTTTCCTTTTTTTTTTTTGGCCATGCCAGATCTTAGCTCCCCGACCAGGGATCGAACCTGAACCCCCCAACAGTGGAAGCTCAGAGTCCTAACCACTGGACCGCCAGGGAACTCCCCTGACTTTAGTTCTTAAAAAAACTTCCATAGCAGATACTTTTCCTAGTCATTTGCAGAATTTCTAACATTTCTTCGATCATTAACCCCTAATAGGATAGGACAACTCTTCTTCTATTAACTATGACCCAAGTCTAGAGATTTTTTTTTCTCAGCAGTCAACAACTATCCTGAACTTTTCTGCTGGGACAGTCAGACATCAGAGTCCATAAGAAACATATTTACTCCTTTCCAGGGCCAGTCTTGATAAATCAAATTTGTGCTGATTTAAGTTACATCTGCTTCTGGAGTCTAGAATCTTTGATAGTGTAGAAAAAGAAGATTGTATCATTGGAATGCAAACTTCACAAAGCAATTTTAAAATCAGTGGCACTAAGCAAACATTCAAATTCAATGTCAAAGGCCATGAATGAGAAGATTGGGAAATACTGACTTGATTAACTTGATAAGGAAAGGAAGAAGCTAGCATTTCTTGAATGCCTGTATATGATATTTTGCCTCATCATCCCTCTAATATGAAGTAATTGGATTAAAAATTTATGGTTGCCCCATAATAGAAGCTCAAGTCCTAAGAAATCTTCCAGGATTAAAAAAAAAAAAAAATTAACCCCCAAGAGTGACTTGAAAAACAACAAAAATCCCTGCTTGAATCTCTCATACCTCATCTTCTAAATTAAAATCCATGTAGAGTTCCACATACCAGCTAGCTACCAGAAAGAATATAAAGTTAGGTGTATGTAAGAAGAGAGAACTAAAAGCCTGGGAATATTTCCAGAGGGGCAGTAAATATGCATTAAAGGCATTCCTATTCACAATGGTTGGACAAACACTGTAGGAACATTAAGATCCACCACCGAACCCTTATCAATTTTAGAGTTAGAAGAGCAATTAGAAATGATGAGAAAAATGGAACTAAACAGGTTGCCTTTCTCAAAGGTATACAGAGAGGGGAGAATCCTGGTCTCCTGGCTTCCAATTCAATGCCTTTTCTCTACAATATAGTTGCTGTTATTTTTCAAGCAGCTCTTCCAATTTCAGTCAAATGTCATTTCAAGGGACAAAAAAATTACTTAAGTGACCACACGGGTATTTTTCAGTGGATGCTGACAGCTGCGCAGGAGTCTTTCTCAAGCTCTCTTCCCCATCCCCAGCACACTTCTAAGACTCAAAGCACAGCACTGTTCCTGCTACAGAAGCCACCAAAGTTTCTCTTCCAAGTGGTCTTTTGTACCCCTGGGGCACTCTTCCCTCTCATCTCCCTCGTTTTCGTTTTTAAACCACTCCTTTCTTCCCACAACATACAAAATAAGAACTCTTTCAAATCATTTTAATAATCTGGCAGTGATTCAAAGTATGAAAAGAAGATTCAAACATCTTCCCTTTAAAGGGGATGCTACCATGATTGCCTCACCACAAGCATGATCAAAGGCAAGGATGAGACCGGATGCGAGGAGCAAGGGTCGTAGCAAGACTTCAAGGCTCACAGATGGAAGAGCTTGGTTTCAGAAAGTCTCTTGAGGGCTAGCAGGCGGCAGAAGAGACGTGAAATTTCAAGAGATCCTCAGAGGACGGAGCGCGGTTGCTGGGTCATGAGCACCTTGAAGCGTTTCTTGATGGTGACTCGGTGTCGAGAGTATTTGTCGTCTGGGGAGAACCGAGCAGGGTGGGCCGAGCAAGTCTGCTGTCCCATAGGGTCAAGCTTCTGCTCGAGAAAGAAAGAGAGAACATAATCTCAGTACTGGAGTCGTGGGAAAACCCAATCACTGGTGTCGTGAGGGAAATGGAGGCTGGGATGGGGAGGAGGCCGCGCGAAAAGAGTAAACATGAAGACAGGAGACGCGACTGCTCAGATCAAGAAGCCACACACTCCTGCTTCTACCACACCTGGCTTCTGTCCCCCACCCAGCTAGGCAACTGACTGGCTCGTCTCGACCGTTCCTCTCAACACTTCTCGCTATGCCCATAAACAACCTGTTTTCTCCTCTCACCTTCAGCGTGTAGACCCGGTCTCCCTGCTCGTTGAGGTAATACTGGAGAAACATGACCACACAGAAGCGTGAGCTTCCCATCCACTCTGCAGCGCCTCTTAACTGAAGGCCTCACGTGTCAATTTCCTTCCTGTATAGCCGGGAAATCTCGCTCTCAAAGCACGCCGGGAAATGTAGTCCAGTTTCTGCCTTTCTCCAGCTGGCCAGAAGGGAGGCGCACTAGCGCAGGACTTGGCCAGTTGCAAGCCAGTCGCAACCTTGTGGGCGTTCTTAGACACGTGCAGTGTGCCCACTGTGTGCGAGGCACTTCTAGGCATTGGAGGGGGTAGAGATGGATACAGATTGAACATTAATGAATAGAATCCTGTCTTTACTTCAAAATTCACACCCATTTCAGAGGCAATGTGTTTCTAGCACCTGGAGAAACCAGGGCTCCAGGATCCAGAGCCCCTTTTACCTCAGGAAAGAAAGAAGAAGCTTTCTTCCCTCCCCGATTTTACATCCGGTTCCCTCGCCCTACTTCAAAGTATTGGCGGTAAAGAGTGCATGATGGGTATTCAATATTCTGTACAGCGAAGAAAGCGTGAAGTTATTTTATGAAACTCGTGAAGTATGTTTTAGTGGTCGACCCAAGATTCAAACTCAGGTCTCTACCACAAATTCAACGCTCTTTCTTATAGTGGTGAGTAGCTAATAATAGCATAATAAGATGCACCTCCTAGAGGTATTGTGAATTTTTAAAAGAACGTACAATTTCTCCTTATAGGACTCTAGTTTAAAGAAATGAAAATTAGAAAGGTGATCGTTACCGTACTACATATAACGGCAAAACATTGTAACATATATTAATTTTATTAACAGAAAAACCTGAAAGCTTTTTTTTTAAGAGTATAGTTTCTGTTTACTTGTAGTTGCATAAAATACCTCTGCAAGGATTCAGAAAAAATCTGGTTTCCTCTGGGATAAAGAACTCGGTTCCAGAGGAAAGGAGTGGAGGGAGACTTGCTGTGTATGCCATTTTGCATAGGTTGACTTTTTAACCGTGCTGATGTATTATTACCCATTTAAAAAATTAAAATTATTTAACAAAAATTTAACAACAAAAATAATTTAACAGATGAAAAGAAGGACATTTTGGTCTTGAAGTTTTAGGCTGAATGGCAGTTTTTGATAGAGTGGGAAGCTCTTCAGCCGAGGATAAGGCTAAGCCTTCTGTGGACTGCAGAACTGATGGTAGTGGTTTATTTGGGAACTGCAGGACAGCTTTCCAAGGAAATGATATGCATACAGTAATTCAACACCCTTGATCTTCTGAGACAACCCTAATTTCAAGCATTCTGTTCCCTTGATTCTTAAATATACAGACTAGGTACTCTGAATTTGGTTTAGAAAATACAGCCAACATTGAATTGTCAAGAGTTCGCCACAACCTGCTATTAATAGGAAGTCAGGTACCAGAACTGGGTGTAATTGAAGGGCACAAAACTAGATATATTGGTAAAGAATTGTATAGGGAACAGGGATGTAAAACTATGCGGTTGGGAATCTGAGAAAGAATTTGCAAGTTGTCCTAAAGAGACACACAGCAATTGTGTTGCCATACTCTGGTTTGGAGGGAATTCCTGGTTACTGCCTACATACCAGAGCCCTTCATGGAATATCTCCCTAACCTCACCCTATATTCCCCCTCCCCTCCCCCACTGCAGAATGCCTTGAGTCCTAGATTCTAGTTCTGTTTTGATCTGATCTTTACCCTCCCTTCCTTGGATCCTGTGTATCTACTGTAGCCAGGTTACTCTCTGTGTCCTGTACCTGACTGTCTCATTCTGGAGGCTTCCAGACAGCCACGGTTAGTGCCCAAACCTGAGAGGATGTCTTCAAATGGAGGTGAGTATGCAGGTGGGGGGAAGGTCCCTGCCACCTGCTCCCTCCTTGGAGATTCAAAACTTGACACTTTACGTGGGGACCAGCTCTCTGGGCTGACCTAGAGGGATGTGAGAACACTAGACCCCATCAAAGGCATCACACTTGGGGAGGCTGGGGAAGGAGATTGTGCCATTAAGACTACAGGTTGGGGAAGGAAGAGGGCCTCCTGGGTGGTAGATCAAAGTGCCTCAGAGGAAAGTGCTGAGTAGAGAGAAGGGATGGTAGTTAACAACTTACTTCTCCGGAAGAGGGATTCCTTCAACATGTGTTTGTGTGGCACAGGCAGGGGTGTGTGGTATGAGGGATACAGAGGGTTTCAAAGGGAAGACCCAAGTTCTGGTGTCTTCTTTAGGCAGTTGGAGGCTGCTCTGGAATTTTGCCCTGAGAGAACTGAGCTGGGGCTGCTTTCGCTCTTATTGGGCTGGGGGGAGTGGAAGCCTTGGCTAGAAAACTGTTCAGTGGGGTCATCTGTTGCCAAGTCTGTAGAGAAATGTCCTCTCGGAAGCTAGACCAAAAGGTGCTGTAAGTGCCTCTGCTTAGAGCCTCTTGGCTCCTTCCAGCCCCAGCGAGGGCTTCTCTTCTAGTTCAGGGAG
The DNA here is from genome assembly GCF_026419965.1 of Kogia breviceps. NCBI lineage: Eukaryota > Metazoa > Chordata > Mammalia > Artiodactyla > Physeteridae > Kogia > Kogia breviceps. The sequence continues at coordinate 77,122,757 of NC_081312.1, read as the reverse complement.
CAGTTTTCCTTGCTTTCCCAGGGCCAGGGGAAGTGGGTCACTCCAGCAGGGATGAGAACTGGGGCTTCCCTGAGACGCTGTGTCTTTCTACCTTTTGTGGAACTCAGGCCTTCAGACCCATTTCACTGTGTTCCACACTTCGGGGAGTATTCCTGGCCCTCTGCTCTGTGGTTGAGGTGAAGAGTTTGCTCGTGTCCGATGTCTCCTTCATGATCAGGAAGCAGCGGAAGCTGAATGTTGTTAGTTTGCCAGTGGAATATTCTTTATAAGAGGGGGAGGAGAGTAGCATGAAATTAGGCAGGTGAACTTCTATGACTATTATTAAAAGTCCTAAGAGACACACATCCTGATTAATTAAGTACACGTTTTATGTATTTATCCCTGGTCTCTTTGACTAGAGTCCACATAGCCCCTGAACTGTGTTTCAGACTTCATTGTCAGTGCCTTGTTCAAAAGTGGACTCTAAATTTCTGATATTAGGAGTTCCAGGCAGAAGAATCACAGATAACATTTTAATAGGTCCCGCATCTCCTTAGAGCGCTGGAAAGCTCCCTCCCCACACCGCCTTCCCCTTACCCATTTCCTGGCTCTTATCTCTAGCCATTCCTGGCTGTTATGTAACAAACTTTCTGGGAACAAAACATGGAATCCACACACACCCCCCTCCTGGGAACAGTGCTTCTGCACCTGGTGGCAGGGACCACAGAGCAGCTGGGAGCAGGATCCAGGTGGTGTGAGGGTGTTTGGAATGTACCCGTATGCTGGGTGGCATGTGTTATAGGGTATGAACTTGTGGGCCCAAGGGTCCTTGCAGCTTGCTTCCCTAGCACACTACTTCTCAGCAGGGAGTAAGGGACATCAGAAACACTTGGGGAACATTTGCAAACTATACATGTTCCCCCTCCCTCACCTATTGAGAATCAGTGCTCTGATTCTTCAGGGACTAGAGTGTAACTCAGATGACCTAGCTTCTGGTCTCCTCTTCTCCTACTCCAGCCCCTCTTTTTCGTTGTCTCTGCAGCACCTCCATTGCCAGGACCGGACATGACCACGGAACCCAGCGCTGCCCCGTCTCCTTTCATTGCACTTCCCTTCCCCCAGCCTGCTCCCGGCCCATCAGACCAACCACCCTGGGGGCCGCCCTCGCAGCCCCCCGTGCCTTCAGCACTCCCTCCAGGCACCCCTCTGGTGCTCTCTGCTTTCCCCAGCCTGTTGTTGGTGACAGGGGATGGGGGCCCTGGCCCCAGTGGAGCTGGAGCTGGCGAGGTCACGGTCAAAGTCAAGACAGGAGGAGGGCCAGCTGAGCCCTCCCAAACTCAGAACTTTATCCTTACTCAGGCCGCCCTCAACTGGACTGCCTCAGGCACTCCCTTCGGGGGCCCTGAGAGTCCTGCCCCCGGATTCCTGACAGCCTCTAATTTGAAGACCCTTCTGCCCCTGAAGGCAGTTGGGGTGAGCCAGGAGGGCCTCCCAGGCCTTCCTACTCAGGCTCCACTACCAGCTGCCCAACTGGCCCCCATCGTGCCCCCGGAAAAGGCTTCGCCAGGGCCGCATGGGGCAACTGGGGAAGGAGGTCCTGCGGCTGCCAGATCCAAGCCCTCACTGGATGACTTCTCTTATACCTCCAAGGGTGTTTATGAGAATTTCCAATGCTGGAAGCGCTACAAAGTGTTGGCAAGGAGGCACTTATCCCAAAGTCCTGATGCAGAGGCCCTTTCCTGCTTTCTTATGTAAGTGGAGAGACCTGAGATTCATTATTCTAGGGGCTTTTAAATAAGGAGGATTTGGGGATGGACAAAAGAGGTCAGGCTATTTAGGAATACTTGAGGGCAGGTGATGAGGGTGCTGGAGATGCTATGATAATGAAAATAATAATGACAAACAACAACGATAACAAGCCTCTTTGCCCACGTGCCAGAGGATAACAAGCTTTCAGGTGTCTTCTCTCAAGTGATCTTCACAACCCTGTGAGTTCAGTCAGGCATTTTTATGGTCATCCTCATTTATGGATGAGAAGACTGAAGCTCAGAGCAGTGATTGGAACGTGGGTCTCTGATACCAAGTGCCAGGGCCCTCCCGTTCTATTTTACTACCTTTTGACAGGGAGCTGAGCTGTCCAAACCGGCCAGGGTGAGGAGCGCTGGGAGGGGAGGATGGTGCACGGCTGGGCTGAGGAGCTTGTGTGCCACCCTCTCTACTGCCCCATGTTTTTTTGGGTTTGTTTTTTTTGGCCACACTTCGCAGCTTGTGGGATCTTATTTTCTCAACCAGGGATCGAACCTGGGCCCATGACAGTGAAAGCCCCAAGTCCTAACCACCGGACTGCCAGAGAATTCTGCACACTGCCCCCTGTTTTATTCAGGAGAATTCAAGTTGAAATAGGGAGGTGGTAGAGCTTGCTTAGTGGTCAAGGACCAAGGCCCCACCACTCACTAGATTTGTCATCCTGGGCCCTGGCATTTACTATCTTTGCCCTCAGTTTTCAAATCTAGAAAGGGGATGATTATACCTACCTCAGAGGGTTGCTGAAAAGATGAAATAAGTTAACGTATGTGAAGTGCTCAGCAGAGTGCCTGGCGCAGAGAATGCTTCATTAAATGGCAGCTGCTATCGTTGTTGTTATTGTTATTATTATTAAAAGGCAATCTAGAAGAGGAGAAGAACTCACAAAAGGCCAAAATGTCTGTGCGAGAGGATGCTTGGCCTGGGAGCCCAGGGTCATGGGCTGTTATGTTTATAAGGCAAAGTCATTGACCATCTGGGGAATTTTCTTCCCACCAAGACCTGCTGCTGTCTCTCTCACCCGCACTGTACTCTCAGCATTTTGTGTAAACCCCCATATAACGCATGCCACATCTTACTGGACTTAAAAAAAAAAACTGTACATGTTGTTCCTCCAGTGGCTGAACCCCTAAAGGAATCCCCCTTTCCATCCTGACTCTGGAGTGAATAAATCAAAAGGCTCCCCCAGAGTCCTTGGTGTAGATCACCGTACCGACTCCCCACTTTCTGCAGACGGCTCTGGGTTCTCTCTTGGAGGCTGGCAGGCTGAATTTCTAACTCCTGGCCTATTTCTGCTCCCCACGTTCAGGGGCTCTGAGCAGGGTCTCCCCCAAAGTGCAGTCCAGACCCTCTGCCACAGTCACCCAGGAGGCTGGTAAGATGCTCAGAGCTGGGATTCTGGGGTGCTGGAATCCATGGTTATAACAAGCTTCCCCAGCTGATTCTAGGCACAATAATGATGGAGGACTCATGGGAAGTCAGAAAGGCAAAAATGCATCACAAAGAGCTCAAAGAGTATTGATATTTGACTGTGATGGGTATCCCAGAGGCAAAAAAAAAAAAAACAAAAAAACACTTAAAAACCAACAAATAAAAACACCACACAGACTTGAATTAGATTCATTTGGGTTAGCGAGTGCCTTTTTAAAAATGTAAGAGCCATTGGGCAGGGTTCAGCCTACTTTACAATGAATCCCATTAATTGAATCACATGAGCACTTTCTTCCTCGACAGCACTGTGAGAATTCAGGATAGTTGATTTCAAAGGGTGGGGAGACTAACCCTCTGACTTTGTGCGAAGTTTGTAAATTTCAGTGGGAAGAAAGGCCAGTGTGGTGAATGGATGGATGTGAGGTTGGGGGTCTGGCATCTAATCGGCAGTGGGATGTGACAGGGACTGTGGGGCATGTTTGATCTGATGAGGGGCCGGGGCTGTGCACTGAGGTGGGTGTCAGGGCAGGTGGGAGGGGGGAGTACACTTGTAGACTGTGACTGACCCAATGGGGGTTTTAGCCCAGTGCTTCGTTCCCTGGCCCGGCGGAAGCCCACTATGACCGTGGAGGAGGGACTGCCAAGGGCTGTGCAGGAGTGGGAGCGTACCAGCAACTTTGACCGGATGATCTTTTATGAGATGGCAGAAAAGTGAGTCTCACCGTCCCTCATGCTCCTGAGGGGGGCCGCGTGGCTGAGGGGTGGGAGCAGGTAAGAGAGGCTTGGGTCTGGGCTGTGGGTGGTTACTATAAGGGATGCTGGAGGAGAGGTGTAGACTAGCATAGGGTCTCCGGGATCCTCGCTGCTTCTTCCACCATCTTGACTCTTGGGCTTTTCTATCCTATCTCCTCTTCGAAGCTCTCCCTTCTCCAGACCTTGAGTTGTATAGGGGCCTTGATATTGAAGCTCTTAGGATGGGATTGGAGCCCGGTTGGGGTAAAAAGTCCATGCTGAAGGGAACCTAGCAATGAGGAGGTAAGCCCTACTAGGCAGGTTCTTTCCTGTCTCGCTGACCAGGTAGCAAGTGACTACTGATGCAGACCTTGGGGCCACCACTCCTCTGGAAATAGTTCAGCCCATCATCTTAGGGAGGGGCTCGTTCTTGAAGAGGTTTGTCAGGGCAAGGTCCTGGATACCCAGAGTGCTCTTTTGGCTTATATCCCCCATTTCTCCATGATAATCTCCTCGGTTAAAAATGTAACTCAGGAAAATGAACCCTTTCCTCCAAGCTTAACTATCACTTTCTCCCCCAAATCTTCTGGACCTGTACCTCCTAGATTTACCCTTCCAGGACCCCAGTCCCATCCTCAGGACTCCTGGATCTCTGTGCTGCTTCCTGGTGGGAACTGCCTTAAATTGCAACCCAGGCCCTGCTTTGGGATTTCAGGCATTCTTTTTTTTTTTTGCGGTACGCGGGTCTCTCACTGCCGTGGCCTCTCCCCCTGCGGAGCACAGGGTCCGGACGCACAGGCTCAGCGGCCATGGCTCACGGGCTCAGCCGCTCCACGGCATGCGGGAGCCTCCCAGACCGGGGCACGAACCCCTGTCCCCCGCATCGGCAGGCAGACTCTCAACCACTGCGCCACCAGGGAAGCCCCAGGCATTCTTTATGGTTGTAGGCAGGGGCAGAGGAGGCCTTGAGGAGCGGTCCACGTGTGGGCTCTTGCCAGGCTATGGCATAGGCCTGACTGAATTCAACAAACCTGTATTAATCGCTGCTGTATACCCTCACCGATGCTGGGTGAGAAAGCGTATGAAAAAGCCATGGCTCTGTCCTGTGAAGCTTACAAGCTCTAGATTGTTTTCTTAACAAGCTTTCTAAGTGACGACTGCAGGTAGGGGGGCTCTGTGGAGACCTTGTGAGTTTTCCCCAGAACTGTTACTCGGCCTTCTGTGAGTAGATACCCTAGGGTCTTGTGTCTGGGTTTCGAATGGATCTTGGTCTTCTCAGCACTGCCTGGGCCTTCTGCACCCTCTGCAGGTTCATGGAGTTTGAGGCCGCAGAGGAGATGCAGGTTCAGAACACACAGCTGATGAATGGGTCCCAGGGCGTGCCTCCTGAAGCCCCTCTGAAGCTTGATCCTCCAGGGCCCCCAGCCCCCGAGGTTTGCCAGCAGGCAGGTAAGGCCGACCAATTCCAACAGGAGCCATGGGCCAGAAGCTCAAAGGGAGGTGTGCCAGAAACCAGTCACGGATCAGGGGAGGCATTGCCTGTGCTTCTACCAGTTTTCCTCCAGGCAGGGGCATTTGATGTTCCAAACAGGACATACATAGGAGGCTGAGTTCTCAGGTTCCCTTCGTCCCAAACTAGGTATTGATCTTGGCTAAGTAAACCAACTACTCTCTCTCAGAGACTGTAATGGAGGCACATGATACCTCATCTGCCTAAGAAATGGGGGCTGGATCAGGGAGCTCTTTGGAGTTTCAGGGGTTCTGAGATTCCTCATCCAGATTCTCTCTCAGACCCTCCAGCTCCTAAATATCCTCCCCTGGCTGGTACTCTGTCAGGTCAGCCTGCTCCAGTCTGGAACCGTCTCAGTGTGCCCAGGTTGCTGTTACAAATGGGGGTGAGAGACAGAAGCCGAGGCCTCGGTGCCGCTTCCCATTTCTCCTTCCTGCTTCACCCCTCAGTGTACATTCCCAAGAAGGCAGCCTCCAAGGCACGGGTGCGCCGCCGGTGGAAGCGCAAGACCAAGACTCAGAGGCCTCCGGCTCCTGAGGCACCCGAGGAGATCCCACCAGAGGCGGTGAAGGAGTACATCGACATCATGGAAGGGCTGGTGGCGAGCCACTTGGCCGCTGAGGAGTCGGATGGAAAACAGGAAGAGGAAGAACGGCAGCAGCAGGACAAAGAGATGTATCCAGATGCGAGTCTCCTGAGTTACATCAATGAGCTGTGTTCTCAGGAGGCCTTTGTCTCCAAGGTGGGCTGGCCCCGCGTGTCTGGTTTCTAGCAGATCCTGGGGCGGGAACTCCAGGGAGTCAAAGATCCAGGGTTCTGCCCGAGGCCGTGGGCGACTCGACTGTCTCCCGTGCTGAGGAATATGTGTGCATGGGTGCACACACGTGGACGTGTGTAGCTCGTGTTTTCTCAAAGCCCAGCGAGAGGGTGGTGAGTAGGGAGGTGCATGGCTGCTTCTCTAGAGCCTCTTGGTTCCCGTTATCTCCTGTCAAGAACTGCCATCACTTTTCCTTCCATTTCCCCAGGTGGAGGCCGTCATTCACCCTCAATTTTTGGCAGATCTGCTGTCCCCAGAACAACAGAGGGACCCCTTGGCCTTAACTGAGGAGCTGGAACAGGAAGAAGGGCTCAGTCTTGTCCAGGTAAACCTGGGAGGTAGAGAATATCAGAATGAGAGGCTCCCACAGCTCTACCTAACCCTACACTGTCTCGGATGGTACGGCTCCTAGAGACAAACAGCTTCAGCAGTCAGCCTTGGGTGCAGAACAAGTAGGCAAGTGACCGTGGGAACAGGAAGTGTAAGGGCTCAAAGCGTGGGAATAAGACCCAAGAAGGTGGAAAAGAAGAGCTGTGGTTATCTGGCTTTGATGCCATTACTTAAGCCACTTGCTCGCGTTCCCTGCCCTGCCCGAGTACCATCTACTCAACACCCAGCCTGCCACCCCTCCTTACAACCACATATACAACAATATTTGTCCATTCTCCTTCTAGCTGGTCCAGAAGCGACTTCTGGCCTTGGGAGAGGAGGAAGATGCAGAGGTACCTCTAAGCTGCAGTGGAGCTCTACTGGACTCAAGTCCTGCCGTTTCTGATGAGGATGAAGATGGGGCTGGGTGGCTTCAGCCCTCACCTGGGCTTTGGGTGGCTGGGGGCACCAGCCGCCTTAGAAAGTTTGCTTCACTGGGAAAGCGGGCAAGAGAAGTGCCTGGTGGGCGGAAGCAGGATGTAGATGGCCTGAGGGGGAAGCACAGGGATGGGAGCGCTCTTGCAGCTCCACAGGGAACTCAAGGGCCCTTGGGTATAGAGAGGAGAGGGTCTGGGAAGGTTACAAATCAGATAGCCCCACTTCAGGATGACCGCCTGGGAGGCGCTGAGTCCCCTGGGTCCTCCCTGGTGGGTGATAGGACTTCCGAGGCTCTGCCCGTTTGCTGGCAGGAAGGTCCTCAGCTCAAGATAGTTCCCAGTTTGGATGCTGGACTTGCAGAGCTGGCTCCTCTACAAGGACAGGGGTCAGCAAAGCAGGCCTTGGGGCTTCAGAATGAACAACAGATAGGGGGTCTTGGAGTTGCTCCCCAGGAGACGGAGCCATTAGCAGTGCCCCAGGAAGGCTCTTCAGGGGCCACGTGGGGAGATGACAGAGGTCCTCCCACGGTTCAGAGTTACAACCAGAACCCTTCCCCCCGAGCAGCTGGGGATAGGGACAGGGACGGGGCCTCCTTCAGTCCGGGAGTTTGGCTCAGCAGTGAGATGGATGCCGCAGGCTTGGAGTTGCCCTTACAGATCGAGGAGGTCATAGAGAACTTCCATGATTGGGAATGTGTAACTGGGCACCAGCAGGGCGGTCAGGCATTGGGCTCCAGAAGCAACATTTCTGTGGGTCCCGGAGAAAGCACAGCACCTGGGGATGTGGGAAGCAGCATAGTTAGCTGTGGAGGCACAGATGCCACAGCTGCCCTAGAAAAGAGGAACTACTGCAGCTTGTCAGGACCTCTGAGGGCCAGCAGCCTGGCCTCAAGCCTTAAAGAAAATAGAGAGCAGAGCCCTGAGACTCTACGGGATCCCAAGCATCTGTGGGTTGAAGGTTGCCCCCCGTTGCTAGAAAGCAGAATTGGTACCTCTACACTGGGGGCTTCTGAAGAAACCCTCCTGCCTGCAAGTCAAGGCAACATCCTTATCCTGGGGACCCAGGATACCTCCTCCTTCCCTGAGGCCAGCCCAGAGGCAGGGAGCCGAGGCAATTCCACTTCTCCCCTGGTGGAAGCCGCAGAACAGGTCAACATACTGGATGTTAGGGATGCCGGTGACCTCCAGCTAGGGGTCAGTGAGGATACCTGCCCACTAAGTTTTAATTCTTATGACCCCCAAGAAGGCAGGGAGGATACTGATTTATCTGAGCCTAAAGACCTTGCTCCCTTACCAGGGGATCCAGAGTCTTATGCACACAGGATGCCCAAATCAACAGCTCCTCACCAGGGCCTTAGAAGCACTTCCCCTAGATTAGTTCTCAGAGAAGCCTCTCCTGTCAAAGAAACATGCTGCTCAGCAGATGGGGCCAAAGGCGAGGAGGACGAGGAGGAGGAGGAGGACGAGGATGAGGACGAGGAGGAGGAGGACGAGGATGAGGAACTCTCCAACTTTGCCCACCTCTTGGCCTCTAAACTTAGCCTCTCACCAAGGGGGCCTCCCCTCAGTTTTCGCCCTGCCTCAGGCCTGTTCTCCTCAGGGGGTCGGGGGACCAAGAGGGCATCCCACTCCCTCGATCCTGAGGCAAGAGGCCTCAGCCAGCCTCCGTATCCCGTTGCCAAGTCTGGGAAGCGAGCTCTAGTTGGAGGCCCAGCCCCTGCTGAAAAGAGGCCTTTCCAGGGAGCTGAACTTGGGGCACCTGGGAAGAAACCCCTGCCCCTGGGAGTGGTTCGGGCCTCACAGCCTCGTAAAAGAAGGCGTGATAGTTTCCTCACAGGCAGGAGGAAGAAACGACGTCGTACCCAGTAGGGTACAGTGGGACCATCCTGTCCCACCTGCCAATCCCTGCAAGTGGGGGGCCCAGAGTAGATCTCACCCTGGCAGCACACCAACAGTTGTTCTCAGCCCTAAGTTGTTTTGTTGTTCTGCAAAAGTGGCAAGCGTGGGAAAGGGGGTCACACTAGCTAGGCTAGAGGTGGTCCCCTTGGTGAGAGGTTGGGGGAAGTACCTTTGGAAGTTGTATGGGGAAAAAAAAAACAAAAATAAAGATTTTGTTGTTGGAAAATGCTTTCAGTGTGCCCCTTTGTATCACGTCTTTGCTCTAGATGGGGTAAGATGCTGAAAAGAAGAAAGGAGGTGAGGGTGGCCTTGGATTTGACGGATCCAGGTGACTTTCCAGCTTCATCTAGGCCCCCTGATGAGCCCCCAAGGGCGCTGAGGGTCCCCCATGATTACTTCATTCCTCCCTCATCAGAAGCCTGGATGTGGTGTTGGGAAGGCTTCTCTGGATATCCTACCAGTATCTGTTTCTCTTTAAAAGTCCATAGATGGAAAAGCACTTCTTTTTAACCTGTCAGATTTCTGGGATAGATATCTATTTTCTAAATCTAATGAATTTCCATAATTGTGCCTAGACACAGCACCTTCTTTGGGGGGGGGGGCTCTTCTTCTTCCTTGAAAAGCAGCTGGACAGAAGGGACTTATATGTCCCCAATTCATCCTTTGGCAGAAACCCCCTGGGCTCCAGGCAGGACAGTTAGTTCCTAACACAGGTCTCTGTCCCTACTATGGTGGACAGAAACCAGTCTCAGTAGGATTATTAAATATGGAATGGTAATTAGCTATTTTTTAACCTCTAATGAGGACAGAACAAGAGGGAATAAGCTGAAAAGAGGTTCGTGAGGAGGCCTGTTAGAGGGTATGACAACAGGAGGGAGGATACGAGATTTGCACGCTCCATCCGTCTGGAAGTGATGAGGACTCATCCGGCTGTGGCCAAGAGGACTGACCTCGAGAAACTTTGGGATCTTCCCGTAGGCGGCCTGCAACCATTAGTCCCTTTCCTTCCCAGCTAATATACCGCCAATGTGACTGAGCTTCGTTTTTTAAATAGATATAGATATATATTTATATATAAAATAGTTTCTTACAAAATAAGACCAAACGAACAAAAAATGAAAACCAACTTAAAAAAACCAACAACGATAACAAAAAGTCAAGCAGGACAGAGACGGGCTTGAGGCCCAGGGTTGGCCTCTGGCGCTGCCCTGAGTCTGTGGGCGGGTGCCAGCTGGGGAGGTCGAGGTGCTCAGTCGCCCTTCTGCTTGGGGGCCTGCACGGCCCCATTGGCCAGAGCAGGGGTGCTGTCTGGGGAGGAGGTGTTTGGTGTCTGCGAGGGGCGCAGGTAGGTGCCGAAGAGCTTCCCGTGGAGCGGGTGGTGAATGGAGAAGTCCTGGAACTCACCTGCATGGCAAGAGCGAGACGGGAAAGTAAAGACCTGAGGAGGAGAGGAAGAGGTCCTGTTCCTCTCATCTCAGCCTCACTGTCTCAAATCCAAGTTGACACCCTCTGCCTCCCCAGCTGGTTCCTCCCAGCCTTGCCCCTCGGATGTCCTGTGCCCCCAGGCTGGCTGCCGGCCCTGTTCCCTCCCAGCTCAGTGCCGGTGGCCTGGAAGGCCATGACTCACAGAGGGAGAGGCCCTGGCGGGCTCCTGCCTGGCAAAGCTCGGCATGCAAAGTCCTGGCGGCAGGGTGGGGCGAGCCCAGCAGCAGGTGCAGGATGGTGCTGAAGCCATCTTTGTACAGCAGGCGGCTGGGCCCCTCGGCTTGCTCCTCTTTCTCCTCGGCAAAGAGCTGGGAGGGAAAGGGACGTGAGTCAAGCTCTCTCCTCGGTGCCGTCGCCCCGCACGTCTGTCTGACAGGCTCCTCCTCTTCCAAGAGTGTGGAGCCCAGGCCTCCTGCCCCGACCCCGGGCCCTTTCTGAATATAATCGTCACGCTGGGCTGCTGCCTTCTTCCTGTTGCCAGCGAGGCCTCGGCAGAGACGCTGGGGCTCTGCGGTTCAGACAGTGTGGCCCTGGGACACCGAGCACCTACCATCCGGAGGCACCTGGAGACAGCACACCACACAGGCCTCCAGGCGGGGTGAGCACAGCCTCCACGTGCCTCCCACCCCAACGTCCTGATACCTCAAAGGCCAGGCGAGTCAGCTCCTCCGGGCTCCTGCCCCCATCCAGAGCTGCCAACGCAAGGGCCACGTCTCGGAAGTCCACCAAACCCCTGGCATCCTGGAGGGTGGAAGAGAAACCAGGGCGATGCAGGGACCAACCCCGTGTCCTCCTTCCTGCTCTGGATCTCAGCTCTTCCCTGTTCTTGTCAGGCCTGGGGGTTGGACCCCTGTGTCCACTTCCCTCAGAACCCTGAGCCTTCAACTCTCCGGGATCTCGGACAGTCCTCTTGGGGCATGGGTTTGCCTGGTGACAAAGCTCTCCTATAAAGGGATCTCCTAGGAACGATGGAATCCCTCAGGTATGCTGAAGTTACCATCAAGTTTCTGATACACTATCAGGGCATTCTGGACCCCAAGCTGGAAAAACTGGTTCTCTTCTGACTTGGCCTATGTGGGAGAACGGGTCCAACAAACTAAAAGGGGGCCACTGGCATTTCTTACCAAAAAACTCCCTGAGGATACCTGCTGTGTCAGATCTATGTGGGACTGGGGCACCTGGGTTTTGGTTCTGTTCTGCTACAGGCTATGATGGGAATCTCCTTTCAGGGACTGTCTGCCCCAGTCCAAGCAATCAGCACACCTGGATCACTCTCTGTTCCCTGAGAGGATGCTGAGAACCATGGTCTGCATCTTAGGTCAAAAAGAACTCCTTAGGACCACTGGGAGTTCTTCATAAACATTATGATCCTTCTGGGGTTATTATAATTTGACAAGACAACCTGGTTAAATCCCAGGAAATATACAGCTCACCAAGATTCTTGAGATAGTTCAGGAATCCCCCAGATAAGCTCTGAGATATGTTTTAAAAATCTGCCCAAGTAGTACAGATACTTCTGGGTCTCAAACCCTTAACTGTCTAACCTGTCCAATGTTGACTCCTCTGTATGTCACCTTCCCACCTAACCCTCCCCCAGTGCCCCACAAGGTCACATGATCCCCATCTCTGCCGATCTCTAAAATGCCTCAGAAATTTATGGACCTCACTGACCATCATTTCTCCATTGTTCTTCCCCACAATGAGTAAAACATTGTTGTTTGGGCTTCCCTGGTGGCGCAGTGGTTGAGAGTCCACCTGCCTATGCAGGGGACACGGGTTCGTGCCCCGGTCCGGGAGGATCCCACATGACGCGGAGCAGCTGGGCCCGTGAGCCATGGCTGCTGAGCCTGCGCGTCCGGAGCCTGTGCTCCGCAACGGGAGAGGCCACAACAGTGAGAGGCCCGCGTACCACAAAAAAAAAAACACCCCAAAAAACCCAAACCCAAAACCAAACAAACACTGCTGTTCAATGCACTGGACACTCTCTATAAAAAAATGAATCTCCCAGCAGACCTCAGAAGATGTCCATCTAACAATAGCTGTTAGAGCATCCAGCCCAGACTCCACATTGGCCATCCACACGGCCCCTCGGATACTGTACTTAAATCTTGAGCATCCCAGCCCCTTTACCTGCTGGAAGTAGCTAAAGGCACCAGCCACCATCTGGGGGTCAGAGAGCTGGAGCTGCCTGGCAAACTCTTCCTGGCTGATCATTCGACTCCGGCCTGGCTCTGCCTCAGTGTCCACACAGCCAGGGGACAGCCTACAAGGGAATTGTTGAAGGTACAGAGCTGACTCAGTTTCCTTCTGGACACATCACCCAGCAGGACCCTGGCCTCAGCACGGGTACATGTGGTGCTTTTCTAAGATGCACTCTTGGAAAAGCGACTCACAGTCCCTGGAGAGCCATTCCTACTTTTGTCACTGGGGTTATTACGTATCTTTCTTTTTTCCTCTTTCCTTTTATGCCATTATCTTTTAAAAAAATTCCTCTGTCTTCCCACTTTTTCTTTTTTTTCTTTTTAAAGACTCTTCTTCCTCCTACCCGTTCTCCTTTTTCTTTTTTTCTCTTGCCCATACCCTCATCTTCAAGGTCACTTACCCAGCCTTCCGAAGCACCCTTCCCAGTTCCCAGAGCTGCGGCTCCAATGCCACCTTCAGCCGGCCCACCACAATCACAGGCAAGCTCCCTACAAACTCACACTCGGTGGCTGGAATGCCCAGGGCCCTACGGGATGAACAGGGATGGAAAGCAGGGGAAATGAGGCAGAATACTCATCTGAGGGTTCATTACTGATTCTGGCCTACCGACTACGGAGATCAGGCCCCTTTCACCCTCCCCTCCCCCACCTCAGCTGTCCAATAGCCCTTCCCCCTGCCCTAGCCGCTCCCCTCCCCCACGTGTGCCTCAAAACCCCTGCCCTCCTCCCCCTCCTGTGGTTCCTCTGCCCTGTATATCTGTTTAGGAAATACCCTGTGGGACACCTACTGTGCCATAACCCTCTGGACGTTGTTGGCATAGAGGGTGGGGTCCCTGCTTTCCTCCGGGCTGGGGTGGTACACAGGGAGGAACTGAAACACACACACAGAGACCTCTCATCAGGACCTCAAAGCTAGGGGTGACCACTTCCACCCTCTCTCCCCAAAGCTTCCAGGCTCAGCAGATGCCCACTCTCCCACCCAACCCACAGGGGTCATACCTCCACGTCCACGATGCTGCAGGGCTGAGAGGCTGTGAGCCAGAGGACTTTGAGTCTAAGAGAAAAGAGACCTCAGAGGCTCAGCAATCTCTAACTATGGGCTCCCCACACCCCAAGAATGGGAGTGGCAAAGTACTGTCCACTGATACAAAAATAAACTACTAGCCATACAGTCAGCTGGATGAGTATACAGCAGGGAGGCAGAGGGGCCAGAAAGGTGGCAGGATAAGAGAGAGAACGCTGCAGGTCTAGGCCAGGGGAAGAAGTGCAGGCGAGGGGTTTCAGCAACCGGCAGAGGAAAAGAGGCAAGCCGGGTGGTGCGGACCACCGAGCTAGAAAAGCTAGGAAAGTAAGACAAAAGTCACTATGATTACAGCAGGAATGATTAGGTGGGGCAGCTTAAAGGCACTTCCAGATTATAGCAGGAGACGGGAACAAAACAGAGGGACAGGGGCATGCCCTTCGCTAGAGTTCTCTCAGTCCCAGGACGAAGAAGGGCTATTCACCTTGCTTGGAAGGTGGAAGATGCGCCAGGAACTCTGTGGGACCCCACTTGCCACCCTCACCCCAGGAACACCACTACTCACACTCCAGGGCCCCTCCATGCCCAGCTGGTGGTATCCTATGTGGAAAGCAGAGGTGAAGGGAGAAAGGCATTACTTTTCTTTCCCGGAACTGGCCAATCCTTTTGGAGCTGAGGCCCTGACCCTGACCCTGACCCTGACCCACCCCACATGCACATCCCATGGTGGCACTGGCGGTTTTCACCGATTCCCATTCAGGGTGGATTTATGCTCCCCCTCCCCCCTCTCAAACTGAGACTCACCAGACTGTTGGCGTAGCGGATGAGGACAGGCTGCACAGGCACCCCTGCAATGAAGGCTCCTAAACCCCATTTCCACCCCCACCCCCCAGGCAGAGGTTAGAGAATGGAGGTAGCTACAGGGCATGAAGTATAGGCATCTGGATCAGCTCTACAATGAGATCTGGCCTTGCTCCATTTCATTTATGATTTTCTCTGACTCGTGGAGACTCTTCAGTGTCAGCTAGGAGGCTCCCTGTCTTCCTCCCTCCCCCATCCCTCCATTTCTTGGGTTATTCCAGAGTCCCTCTCCAAATCCTGGGCTCCTTTTTCCTACAGCCCTACCATCCACTGCTGTTTTATTCACCTGGTTTGAATTTAAGCAAAGCCTTCTTGTTGGAACAGGTGCCCTCAGGAAAGAACAGTACCTGGGTAAAAAAAAAAAAAAAAAAAAAAAAAATCAAGAGACCAGAATGAGGTGGGTGGAAGGGGACGAGAGGAAAAACAAGCCTCTTCAGTAGCACATAAAAGGCGAGGAGGTCTGAAGACCCTTTTACCCACCTGGGGCCACTTGCCTCCTGAGGTAGCCCGCCTTCGGACCTCCTCCACCACCCTGCGCCGAGAAGCCGGGTCATGCCTGGACACTAGGATGGCTTGGTTGAAGCGAAGAAGGGCTGGGGTCCGGAGAGGATACAAGGAGTCACTTGGTTCTTCCCCAGGGGTAGTAACACCTGCAGCCTCCCCTTCCTCAACAGTAGGAGATGCTTCCCGGTTATCTCTTTGCCCTGGGGACCCTCCTTTCATGGTGTCTTACTCCTTTCAGGGAACTGACCAGAGCTCCCTGCTCTCTTCGAAGTAAGCACAGAGCTCAAAGTCAAAGAGGTTGCTTTCACAAATGCTGTTAATCTGCATTTCATTTGTCAGCATCAGGCAAATATCAGGCAATATCCCTTCTCCCTCCCGCCTTGGGGCCAGTTCTCTCCAGAGTCTCTGATTCCCGTCTTTTTCGCCCAGAGTAGTCTCATCTCTCCTCTTCACCCCTCTTAATCTCTCACCTCCAATGACAGGAACAGAAAGGTTCTCAGCTCGAGACACAACCTTGGGCAGGTCACAGGGCAGCAGAACAATAGGGTCAAAGAAAGTAGAGTGAGGGGCAGCAACCAGGACGGGAGCTTGAAGGCGAGAGGCCCGCTGGCCCCGAACTCGAATCCGGAGGAAACCGAGCAGGAAAAAGAGCAGGCGGCTGAGGCCCAGCACCCCGTTGTGGCACACAGTCCTGCAAGGCAAGGCTGGGCATCAGCGGAGACAGTGATCCTGCCCTTCACTCACCCCGCAGGCTCAGACACCCAGGAAAGCAAGTGTCCTTCTTTTGCCCTCTATTACCTGGCAAAGGTGCTAAAGTCTCTGGTTACTTTGGGACATATCAGGGTGCAAAATTTAGAGTTGAGGTCCTGGTTACCAGGGACTGAGCTTGGCTGACTCATCTCACCTACCCAGGCTGGGTAGGAGAGCTTCGGAACCCTCCCTCCTCCTCTTCTTAAAGAGGGAGCAGAATGGATAGCAGGGAAGAGAAATGAGAAGCTGGGTCTCTGGGGGCTGGTTCCTCACTTACTTTCTCCATCCTGTAATCGGCTCCTGAAGCTGCTCCTCAGTAAGACCAGCTACTTGCAGCCAGGCAAAGGGCCAGAGGAGAAAGAGGACGATAAAGGCCAGAAGCACTCGGATGGGGGCCAGCAGTGCCCCCAGGAGGCAGAACTGCAGAGGGTGGGAAAGGAGGACACTTCAGGGCTTAGATGCTCCCTCCAGGCTTCCCCTCTCCCACAAGGATGGACCCAGGAGCAGAGGGCCATCACCCCTGTATATCAGGAGACAAGTAGTGGGGGAACAGGAGATGGGACTGGAACCCAAGGTGGGATGAAGATACCAATGAGGGAAAGAGAATAAAAGATTAGTGGGATCAGGGGCCTCACTTTCCTGTCTTTCAGCTGGTCCCCATCACACCAACAAAACTGAAAGACTGTTAAGAGGATTCAAGGATAACTAGTGTGAAAGCGCCCAGCACTGTGCTTGATGTAGGGTAGGCGAGAGATAGCTCCTCCTCCCACCAGCCCCTTTCATAAATAGCTCCTACGTCTAACAGAAACCAGGTGCATAGGTCTTTCTACTTAGGGTCTGGGAGGCAGAGGGTTGGGAAACACAGAGAGGTCTACTTTTCAGACCCAGGCCAGTCTCTAGTTCTGTCCAGGAGCACTTCCCCAGTACTGGGGGAAAGGCGAGAAAAGAGATCGGCCCTACTCCACAGGGTAGGGGTTGCCAGGAGCCAGGGTGACTCCATGGGCTGCCCTGGGGAGAGTGCAGGTAAACAAACCGAGCCCCAGGAGCCGGCCTCAGGGGAGGTGAAGGCAACAGAAACCTCGGACACTCCCTTCTCATACCACTCCCCAGCCTCCCCAGGCCGGCTCGGCCCTCCACTTCCTGTAGCCAACCCCCTTCTCCACCTCCCTCCCCCCACCCCAGCGGGAGGTGCTGCAGTGCGTGGAGAGGGTGGGTAGTGGAAAGGGGGGGTTGCTGGAAGAGCACGGGGGTTCAGGCTCCGGGCCCAGAAACCTCTTCCAGGTCAGAGCCTCCTAGAAGCACTCAGCAACGCCCCTGCCCCACCACCCCCATCCGTGGCCTCTACCTCCATCCTAGCCCATCGGCCTCCGCAGGATGTAATCCGCAGTCTCCAGCGTCCTCCACCTCCCCTACCCCTGGGTGCCCTGCAATCCTCCATCCTCACCTAGTCAGTTCTCACACACCTTCACCTTGTCTGTCGCCCAAGCCCGCGTCCTCCCCAGGACTCCTCGACCACCCCCCGCCACCCCCACGTGCGCACCTTCTGACTCCCGCCCCACTAGCCTCTCACCCACCCCCTTTTCGGATCCCCAACCCCATCTGTATCAAGGCTCCAAAAGGCCTCCTTTTTCTATCCCCGCGAGTCGTCCCGACGCCCCCCGCCCATACCCTTACCTTAACCCTCTGGAGGCGGGAGAGGTGTAACTCATGCACGAAGGGGTTGGGGGGCGCAGGGGGTCCGGGGGTGGGATAGAGGGGGGCCCAGTCCCCCGGACTTCCCTGGCTCATAGCGGCGGGAGAACGTGGGAGGGAGGGCACCCCAGCCCGGCCCCGGGCCCCTCTTTGCAGAGCAGCAGTTGCAGCTGCAGCAGCGGCGGTGGTGGCGGTGGCGATCTAGCCCCGGCCCCGCCTGGTGCGGGGCGCCGAGGGGCGGGGAGCAGGCTGCGCGGTCGGGCCCGCGTTGTCAGGGAGCCGGCTGAGGGGCGGGGCTTCCAGCGCCCCGGCTCCCCTGCTCCTCCGCGCCCGCCACAGCGTCCGCAGACCCTCGGGCCATTGTTACGAGGCGGCCGGATATTGGAGCGCGGCGCCTGCCTGCGGTCTGACCCCGGGCCTGGCCCTCCGGGCTTCCCTCTCGGAAAACCCAGCCGGCGCCTCCCCGCAGGCCTCCAGCTCGGAGCGATTTTGGGGCAGCGAGGAGCGAGCGGCGCTGAAAATGCCCTCGGACTCCGCCCGGGCGTCGAGGTCACCCTGCAAGCACAGATCGGGGTGGGGCCCTCGGGCGGATGAGAATGGAAGGGCGGACGCGCAGTGCGCGGAGGCCGGCAGCTCGCGGCCGAGGCGGGGCCCACCACCTCTCGGAGGCCGACCACCTTTCCTTCCTGGTTGGGTCGACGCCATCGCGCGTGGACTTGAGGCGCTCGCGCCCTCTGGCGGCTTTATTGTGCCTAACAGCTCTCGGCATCCGCGTCCTGCCTGAGCAAGGCAGGGCTGCCTGTTTTGGTGTGAGGACTCCGCGAGGTGCCGGCAACCATCAAGAAGCTGGTCATACATTTACCAGGGCTCAACCAGGCCTGGACGGGCAGTGCGAACCTGAAAAGCGGGGATGACCCCGGATGCAGCCCTCTTTTTCCTCCTAGTCTCTTTTTTTCTGTCTTTCTCTTTCTCTCCCTCGCTGCATTGTGTAAGAGGACAAAGTAATACCCCTCATCCCCAAACTCCAAACTGTCCTAGAAAGCACATAAACTGGTTAGACCCTGGTCGTCAGGCTATGGCGAGAACAGGGAATTGGCTAGACTTTGAGATCCACAGCCAGTAACACAATCTGAAATAGTGACAAAAAGGAGATGAGCCTCGTTGCTTGTGGAAAGAAGCTGCCTTCAGTTCACCTTGTTTTACTTCTCTCTTCTGCATCCCTGTCAGTCACCATTTCCTGAGGGTAATGGGAACAATGGCAGATCAATGGGCTATTGGGTCATTGGGTACCATTAATCTTTTATTGGAAGGGGGACCAGGCAAAAGTCAGAAGTCACTTTACTTCTATCTAGACCCCCCTTCCCGCCTTCCTTGCCCCATAATTTACCCACTTATATTCCTGCCTATATCCCTGAGAGCAGCCAGCATTCTCAGAGAAATAAAAGGATATCCTAGTCAGATTTATTTCTTAAAGATTTTTAGAGAAGATTCCATGGCTCTTTAATTTTTAAATTTATTTTTCCAGATTTTTTTGAGATATTATTGACATATATGTAAATTTAAGGTGTACAATGTGATTATTAGATACATGTATGTCTTTTACCTACTATTTAAAGGAGGGCAGATTCTGTATGTCTTAGGTTTTCCAGGGCAGTTTCAATATTTTTATAATTTCGTTTTGTTTTGATTAAGGTAATTCATTAAAAGCATAATTACACATAATTTCCTTTTTATGCCTCTAATATTTTAACATAAATTATCTATAACCATACCATGAGGAGTTATTAAACTTAAGACTCAAGCCCATAGACTAATTATAATTATATGCAAATTACTATTTAATTAAATTACACATAACCACATACTATCGATATAGGGAGAAAGTTTTGGTACTAATTTCCAATTCTCTTTATGGAACAGATGAAAACCCTTAGGCAGTGTCTCTGGTTGGATTTCTGTTCTTCTGGCATTTGTTTTGTTCATCTTTTATGTCTCTTGGAATGTTCTTGCTCCTTGCCACGTTCTTACTTCATTGTCTCGATTTCTTATCACTGATTATAGAGCAATCTCAGTCTTTGTGCCAATTCTTAATATTTTAAATGTCTTCATTAACTTCTGTTAAAATGTTCCACAAACGTGCTTGCTATTAGCAATAGTTTGTTTTTGCCAGTCTCCTCTCTGCCTCCATCTCTTTTTAAAAAATAGGTCTTTATTGGAGTATAATTGCTTCACAATACTGTGTTAGTTTCTGTTGCACAACAAAGTGAATCAGCCATATGCATACACACGTTCCCATATCCCCTCCCTCTTGAGCCTCCCTCTCATCCTCCCTATCCTACCCTTCTAGGTGGTCACAAAGCACCTAGCTGATCTCCCTGTGCTATGCAGCTGCTTCCCACCAGCCAACTATTTTACATTCAGTAGTGTATATATGTCGATGCTACTCTCACTTCGCCCCAGCTTTGCCCTCCCACCCTGTGTCCTAGAGTCCATTCTCTGTCTACCTCTTTATTCCTGCCCTGCAACTAGGTTCATCAGTACATTTTTTTTTTTAGATTCCATATATATGCCTTAGCATACGATATTTGTTTTTCTCTTTCTGACTTACTTCACTCTGTATGACAGACTCTAGGTCCATCCACCACGCTATAAATAACAATTTCGTTTCTTTTTATGGCTGAGTAATATTCCATTGTATATATGTGCCACATCTTCTTTATCCATTCATCTGTCGATGGACACTTAGGTTGCTTCCATGTCCTGGCTATTGTAAATAGAGCTGCATTGAACATTTTGGTACATGACTCTTTGAATTATGGTTTTCTCAGGGTATATACCTAGTAGTGGGATTGCTGGGTCGTATGGTAATTCTATTTTTAGTTTTTTAAGGAACCTCCATACTGTTCTCCATAGCGGCTGTATCAATTTACATTCCCACCAACAGTTCTGCCTCCATCTTTTAGCTGCTGTGGTATAATTCATTCTGCCAGTGCTGGACTGCTGGGTGGGAGGTTTTATACATGTTGTCTTTTTTGTAGAGTAACTCTTTGACTGGGACTTGTAGTAGACATGCTGGTCCTTTCTCCCCTTTCCTCCTTAACAGAACTCCGATTTAGTTCAAGTATGTAGCTGCCCCACACACCCATCTGTCCCAGGGGCAGCCAGGTTGGATGGAACTCATCTGAGGTGATCCTTTTCTCCTGGTCAGTGGATG
Source organism: Kogia breviceps (assembly GCF_026419965.1). Taxonomy (NCBI): domain Eukaryota; kingdom Metazoa; phylum Chordata; class Mammalia; order Artiodactyla; family Physeteridae; genus Kogia; species Kogia breviceps. The sequence goes on along the minus strand of NC_081312.1, from coordinate 77,102,052 downwards.
ATTTGGAATGGATGAGTGATCCTGGACAGTGAGACCTGAAGGAAAATCTGCTGAGGTGCTTCTGGGAATTTTCCTCACTCTTCATAAGAATGCGTATGAATTAACACTTTATTTTTATCCTCCAGATATTTCTGAGTGTGACTCCTGTGACTGCTGATGCCACCTTGCAACCCCGAGGATTAACTATGACTTAGGATAGCGCAGTGGTGAGAGGCAAAGAATCTGGGTCTTTGATGACAGAATTGAGCCTCTGAACAAACCAAACTGAAGTCTGAAGTACTTCTGGACTTCCTGCTACATGAGAAAATAAATTTCTGTGCCCTCTAAGCCAGTTTGAGTCAGAGATTTTGTTATGTGCAAAACCCCACTGTATTCATTTGCCATTGCTGTATAACAAATTGCTATAAAATTAGCAGCTTCAAACAGCCTCTATTTATTATCACAGTTTCTCCAGGTCAGAAGTCCAGACACAGCTTTGCTAGGTTCTCTGCCTGGGGTCTCACAAAGCTGAAATCAAGGTATTGGCAGGGCCATGTTGTCTTCTGGTGGCTTGACTGGGGAAGGACCTGCTTCCAAGCCTCCTCGGTTGTTGGCAGAACTCATTTCCTTGAGGCTGTAGAATTCATGGCAGCTTGATTCTTACAGCCAGTGCCAGAAAGAGTCTGTGACCTCCAGGCCCTCTTTCAGGTCAGCCCACCCAGGACAATACTGCTTTTGATTAACTCAGAGTCAACTAATTAGGGACCAGGGTCTTTAACTACATCTGCAAGATCCATTCACTTTTGTGATATAATGTAACATAATCATGTGAGTGGTAGCCCATCACCTTTGCCATATTCTGCTGTTAGAAGCTAGTCACAGTTTGGCCTGAACTCAAGGGGAGGGAATTATACAAGGACATGAACAGTAAGGAGGAAGGAATCATAAGGCAGCCCTAGAGTGTGCTTACTATAGACACTAAGGGATTCAGGGACCAGGATGAACATTGTTGCCCCGTTGTGGAGAAATACACTTATTTTTCCTGTAAAAGTAAAAATTTTCTCTTCAGAGTTTATTGTTTAACCATCTCATGCTCACAATTAATGAGCAGTACTGAAATGCAGATTTAAACAAAAGCTCTTAGAGCATAACAGAGGGAACAACTAAGTAGAGCACAATATCTCAAGAGCGAGTTCCCTAAAGAGGGTCATTTGAATTAGAGCTTGATGAGTAAGTAGTAGTTCGTAAAGAAGTTGGGAAAGAACAAATTAGACACAAAAGGAGCACTTACTCATGGACAGGAGAAAGTTAATGAGGGTTTGAACACACTCATGTGGTCAGATTGCTGGGTGATTGGGGGTGGGGATGGAGACTGAAAGGTATTGTACAAAGCCTTTAAAGCATTCTAAATAATTTGTGCTAATTCCTACCTCTAGGAAAGAGTAATCTGAGGTCAAATACGACACAGCAGTGTTCAGTGGAAGTTCTATAGACATCTATATAGTAATATGTGTAATCACACATATTGTGTGGTTACATATACAATGTGAATTCTATTTATTCAACTTGCAGATAATATTTTTTAATACAGATTTCTAGACTCCTTGAAATTACTCCATGCAGTGGTATACCTAGCATATTTGACACCTGGATGGGGCCTTCATGATGGGATTAGCACCCTTTAAGAAGAGGGGCCAACGAGCTTGTAGTGTCTCTCTGACCTGTGAAGACACACTGAGAAGGCTGATGTCTGTAAGCCAGGTAGAGAGCACTGTAACCTCACTGTAAATGGTCCATGATCTCAGACTTCCAACCTTCAGAACTGTGAGAACATTTCTGTTTCTTTTTTTTTTTTTTTTTTTTTTTTTTTTTGGTATGCAGGCCTCTCACTGTTGTGGCCTCTCCCCTTGCGGAGCACAGGCTCCAGACGCACAGGCTCAGCGGCCATGGCTCATGGGCCCAGCCGCTCGGCGGCATGTGGGATCTTCCCGGACCGGGGCACCAACCCGCGTCCCCTGCATCAGCAGGCGGACTCTCAACCACTGCGCCACCAGGGAAGCCCAACATTTCTGTTTCTTAAGCCACCCTTGGCATTTTGTTATGGCGGCTGAGCTGATTAAGACACTGTTATCAGGACTCCCCTGGTGGTGCAGTCGGTAAGACTTGTGCTCCCAATGCAGGGGGCCTGGGTTCGATCCCTGGTTGGGGAGGTAGATCCCGCATGCATGCCACAACTAAGTGTTCACATGCCACAACTAAGAAGTCCACATGCCGCAACAAAGATCCCGCATGCTGTGACTATCCTGGTGCAGCCAAAATAAATAAATAAATATTTTTAAAAAGATACTATTACCACATTATCTCAAATCTACTATTTAAACATGAGAATATGTACTACCACAGGGGCTGGAAACATGAAGGGTGCTTGAAGTAATCTGGAATGATTCTGGACCTTTGCAACTTACTCTCTAAATGAATGAGAATTGCTACCAAGTCCACTTGTGTCTGGGGGAAATTGTATAACTGGGAGTTTTCTGAGTTAAATTCTGTGTAGAATATGATGTTCACTGAAGGATAAGTAGTAAAAATGTTCAACTTGAAACTTAAATAAATATTATTAAAATTCAAAAGTAACCATGGCAATGTTTAAAACTTGGCCCCACAGGATATTTCTTTTGGAGGAATAATTTATCACTGACATTGTTCAGAATTGCTGGTGCATAGTGATAATAAATTGCTGACTGATTTTTGGCAAGTTTTATTATTCTTTTTAAATTCTCTACAGACAATGCATACTCTTGTTGCCTGCACCTGGGGCTGACTCTGTCCATCAGCTTGCTCTTGGTATACTACTGACTCCATGATGTCTTAGGTGCTTGTTTCACAGGTTAAGAACCACTGGTCTAGCTTGGGAGACTAGGAAGATTTGGGGTTGATATGGTTTAAACATATTCATTGGGAGGCACCAGCCAGGTCCAGGTGGCACTGTCTAGTAGGCTTTAAAAATATGGATCTGGGGCTCAGGGATGGAGATAAAGATTTTGGAGAAGCCTATGCATCTGGTAGAGAAATCGAAATCAGGAGTGTGGGATCAGATATATTTCTGTTTGTTTCAGAGGTGCCTTAAATCAAGAGGGAATTCTTCTGACAACCATCTTGCCTGTTTTCAATCTAATAAGAGGAATATTTATTAACCTATTGAACCATTTTATGAAATCTCAGTAAGCAAGAAGTTCATTTAATACCAAGCCAGATTCTTTTTTTAGGGAGCTAACAGGCTGGACTTCTCCTTGGTAGGGATAGCACGGTTTTTATGTCTTCATTCTAGGTTCACAAAGAGTGTCCTTGGAGGGATTAGAGATTGGGGGAAAAAATCACAGTTAAGCTTCAACATATACAAAAATATTCAAGATAGGGGCTCCCCTGGTGGCACAGTGGTTGAGAGTCCATCTGCCAATGCAGGGGACGTGGTTTTGTGCCCCGGTTTGGGAGGATCCCACATGCCATGGGGCGGCTGGGCCCATGGGCCATGGCTGCTGGGCCTGTGCGTCCGGAGCCTGTGCTCCACAATGGAGCATACACTTAAAGAGAACAGAGCCAGCTAGAACCAGACCCTCAGGGTTTCAAATCCAGAAACTTGGGACCTGACTTCACCCCTAATAGGGCAGTGACAGCCACAAAGCAGAGGGGAAGAACCACGTCACACCTGGCTCAGTCCCTAGCCCTCCCATGTCCAGCCCCACCTCCTACCAAGGTGAGAGCTGCCAGCGCACCCTGAGGAAAGATGTGACATCAAATCCAGCTCTCCCACCAAAACCACTGGGCACAAACAGACTGTATAGTGTTGCTCCTATATAAGGACCCACTTCAAGGCTAACATAGTTAACTGTTTCATCTAATTTCATAGAGTCAGAGAAAGATAAGCAAAATGAGAAGACAGAGGAATTTGTCTCAACTGAAAGAGCAAGAGAAAACCCCTGAAAAAAAACTTGTTTCATTAGTTAATGAAACAAGTAAATAATTTGCTAAATAAAGAACTCAAAACATTAGTAATAAGAATGCTAACTGAATTAGGGAAAAGAATAAACACAGTAAGAATTTTTTTAAAATAATTAATTAGTTAATTAACTTTTGCCTGTGTTGGGTCTTCGTTTCTGTGCGAGGACTTTCTCTAGTTGTGGCAAGCGGGGGCCACTCTTCATCGCGGTGCGCAGGCCTCTCACTATCGTGGGCTCTCTTGTTGCAGAGCATAGGCTCCAGACGCGCAGGCTCAGTAGTTGTGGCTCATGGGCCTAGTTGCTCCGCGGCATGTGGGTTCTTCCCAGACCAGGGCTCAAACCCGTGTCCCCTGCATTGGCAGGCAGATTCTCAACCACTGTGCCACCAGGGAAGCCCCACACAGTAAGAATTTTAACAAGGATCTAGAAAATATAAAAACGAACAAGTGAGAGCTGAAGGAATAAACAGTAGACTAGATGATACAGAAGAATGTATAAGTGATTTGGAAGATAGAATAATGTAAACCACCCAATCAGAACAGCAAAAAGAAAAGCAAATTAAAAAAAAAAACAGTTTAAGGGATCCTTGGGATAATATCAAGCATACCAACATTTGCATTACAGGGGTCCCAGAAGCAGAAAAGAGAGAGAATGGGGTCAAAAATGTATTTAATGAAATTATGGCTGAACACTTCCCAGCCTAAGGAAGAAATAGGTATCCAGGTATAGGAAGCACAGAGGGTCCCAAACAAGATGAACACAAATAGACCCATACAAAGACATATCATATTTAAAATGGTAAAAGTTAAAGAGAGAGATTCTAAAGGCAGCAAGAGAAAAATAAAGAGTGATATACAAGGGAACCCCCATAAAGCTAAGTTGATTTCTCTGCAGAAACTTTGCAGACCAGAAGGGAGTAGCATGATATATTTAAAGTACTGAAAGGGAAAAACCTGCAACCTAGGATACTCTACCCAGTAAGATTATTATTTAGAATTGAAGGAGAGATAAAGAACTTTTCAGACAAGCCAAAACTGAAAGAGTTCATCAATGCTAAACTGACTCTAAAAGAAATGTTAAAATCCTTCTCTAAGTGGAAAAGGCTGTAACAAGAAGTATCTATAGGAAAGGAAAAATACCACTCGTAAAGGCAAATATATAGTAAAAGCTGATATCAACTACTTTAATAAGCTAGTACAAAGATTAAAAGACAAAAAAATGTAAAATCAAGTTTAACTACAGTAATCAGAAAAGGGATAAACATGAAGTTGTAAAATAGACATCAAAAACAAAAAGCATGAGGAAGAGAGTAAAATGTGTATATCTTTTAGAATGTGTTTGAAACATATAGATACAGTTATAGGTCAACATACATGAACTCCATGGTAACCACAAATCAAAACCCTACAACAGATACACAAAAATAAGAGAGGAAAAACGCAAACATACCATTAAAGAAAATCATCAGGGAATTCCTGGTGGTCCAGTGGTTAAGACTCCATGCTTTCATGGCCGAGAGTGTGGGTTTGATCCCTGGTTGGGGAACTAAGATTCCACAAGCCATGCGGTGCAAAAAAAGAAAAAAAGAAAATCATCAAACTACAAGAGAAGAAACTAAAAGAAGAAGAAAAGAACAGGGAAGAATTACAAAAACAATCCCCAAAAGGTATTAAATGGCAGTAAGTACATACCTATCAATAATTACTTTAAATGTCACTGCACTAAGTATTCCAATTAAAAGATATAGGGTGGCTGATTGGATAAAAAAACAAGACTCATCCAAATGCTGCTTATCAGAGACTCACTTCAGAACTAAAGACACATATAGACTAGAAGTGAGGGGGTGAAAAAAGATATTTCACACAAATGGAAAGGACATGAAAGTGGGGCTAGCAATATTCATATCAATCAAAGCAGTCTCTAAAACAAAGTCTATAACAAAGACAAAGAAGGGCATTATGTAGTGACAAAGGAATCAATACAAGAAGAGGATATTATGCTTGTTAACATATATGTACCCAATACAGGAGCACCTAAACATATAAAGCAAATATTAATGACATAAAGGGAGAAATTGGCAACCATACCATAATATTAGGAGACTTTAATACTCCACTGGCATTAATGGACAGATCATCCAGTCAGAAACAAATAGGGGAACAGTGGTCTTAAGTGACACAATAGACCACTTGGACTTAATAGATATCTATAGGATATTCCATCTAAAAACAACAGAATATGCATTCTGTTCAAGTTCACATGGAACATTCTCTAGGATAGATCACATGCTTGGCCACAAAACAAGTCTCAATGAATTTAAGAACATAGAAACTACATGAAGCATTTTTTCCAACCACAATGGTATGAAAATGGAACTAGAAATCAATTACAGTAAGAAAAATGGGAAAAGTACAAACCTATGGATTCCAAACAACATGCTACCAAAAAAACAGTGGGTCAATGAAGAAATCAAAGAGGAAATCAGAAAATACCCTGAGACAAATGAAAATGGAAACACAATGCTTCAAAATCTATGGCACGCAGAAAAAGCAGTTCTAATAGCAACATTTATAGCAATACAGGCCTACCTCAAGAAACAAGGAAAATATGAAATAGACAACCTAACCTTCCATGTAAAGGAATTAGAAAAGAAAAACAAAGCCCAAAGTTAGCAGAAGGAAGGAAATCATAAAGAACAGAGAGGAAATAAATAAAAGAGACCCCAAAAAACAACAGAAAAGAACAATGAAATCAAGACCTGTTATTTTAAAAAGATAAACAAAACTGATAAACCTTTAGCCAGGCTCATCAAGAAGAGGGAAGACCCAAATAAAATAAGAAATGCAAGAGAAGAACTTAAAACTGATATTACAGAGACACAAAAAAATCATAAGAGAATACTACAAATAGTTATATGCCAACAAATTGGAGAACCTAGAAGAAATGGATAAATTTCTAGAAACAAACAACTTGCCAAGACTGAATCTGGAAGAAACAGACAATCTGCACAGACCAATCACTTGTAGTGAAATTGAATTTGTAATAAAAATATCTCTCAGTAAACGAGAGTCCAGAACCAGATGTTATACTACAAAGCTACTGTGATCAAAACAGCACAGTACTGGCACAAAAACGGACACATAGATCACTGGAACAGAATAGACAGCCACTAAATAAACCCACACATTTATGGTCAATTAATCTCCAGCAAAGGAGACAAGAATATACAATGGGGAAAAGACAGTCTCTTCACTAAGTGGAACTGGGAAAACGGGACAGCTACATGTAAAAGAATGCAATTAGAACATTTCCTCACACCATGTACAAAAATAAGTCAAAATGGATTAAACACTTAAATGTAAGACCTGAAACTATAATACTCCTAGAGGAAAACTCTTTGACTTAAATTGTAGCAATATTTTTTTTTGGATCTGTCTACTAAGGCAAAAGAAATAAAAGAAAAAATAAACAAATGGGACCTAATTAAACTCAAAAGCTTTTACACAGCAAAGGAAATCACTGACAAAATAAAAAGACAACCTACTGAATGGGAGAAAATATTTGCAAATGATATGAGTAATAAGGGGTTAATATCCAAAGTTTATAAACAGCTCATACAAGTCAATATAAAAAAAAGAACCCAAATAAAAAAGTGGACAGAAGACTTGAATAGACATTTTTCTAAAGAAAATATACAGATGGCCAATAGGCACATGAAAAAATGCTCAACATTGCTAATCATCAGAGAAATGCAAATCAAAACCACAATTAGATATCACCTAACACCTATCAAAATGGCTATCATTAGAAAACCTTAAAGACTCTACACAAAAACTATTAGAACTTATAAATGAATTCAGTAAGGTAGCAGGATACAAGATTAATATACAGAAATCTGTTGCATTTCTTTACACTAACATTGAAATAACAGAAAGAGAAAGTAAAAAAAAATCCTGTTTAAAATCACATTTAAAAAATATCCAGGGACTTCCTTGGTGGTCCAGTGATTAAGAATCTGTGCTTCCAATGCAGAGGGCATGGGTTTGAACCCTGGTCAGGGAACTAAGATCTCACATGCCACACGGTACAGCTGAAAAAAAAAAAAAAAAAAAAAAAAAGCAAATAAAATACCTAGGAATAAACTAGGAATAAACCTAACCAAGGAGGTGAAAGACATATATGCCCCAAGCTATAAAACACTGATTTTAAAAATCGAAGATGATTCAAGGAAATGAAAAGATATCCCATGATCTTTGACTGGAAGATTTAATATACTCAAAATGGCCATATTACCCAAAGCAATCTACAGATTTAAGTTATCCCTATCAAATTACCCATGACATTTTTCACAGAACTAGAACAAATAATCCTAAAATCCATATGGAACCACAAAAGACCCAGAATTGCCAAAGAAATCCCAAGGAAAAACAAGAAAGCTGGAGGCATAACCCTTACAGACTTCAGACAATACTACAAAGCTACAGTAATCAAAGTAGTGTGGTATTGGCACAAAAACAGACATATGGATCAATGGAACAGAATAGACAGCCCAAAAATAAACCCACACACCTATGGTCAATTAATCTTTGACAAAGGAGGCAAGAATATACAATGGAGAGAAGACAGTCTTTTTGGCAAATGGTGTTGGGAAACTTGGACAACCGCATGTAAATCAATGAAGTTAGAACACTCCCTCGTACCATACATAAAAATAAACTCAAAATGGCTTAAAGACTTAAATATAGGACAGGGCACTGTAAAACTCCTAGAAGAGAACATAGGCAAAACATTCTCTGACATAAATCGTAGCAGTGTTTTCTTAGGTCAGTCTCTCAAGGTAAGAGAAATAAAAGCAAAGATAAACAGATGGGACCTAATCAAACTTATAAGCTTTTGCATAGCAAAGGAAACTACAAACAAAATGAAAAGACAAAAAAAAAAGAAAGAAAGAAAGAAAAGACAACCTATGTTCTGGGAGAAAATATTTGCAAACAATGTGACTGACAAGGGCTTAATTTTCAGAATATACTAATAGCTCATACAACTCAATAACAAATAAACAAATAACCCAATCAAAAAATGGGCAGAACGCTTAAATAGACATTTCTCCAAAGAAGACATACAGATGGTCAACAGGCCCATGAAAAGATGCTCAACATTGCTAATTATTAGAGAAATGCAAATCAAAAGTACAATGAGATATCACCTCACACTGGTCAGAATGGTTGTCATCAAAAAGTCTGCAAATAACAAAACTGGAAATGGTGTGGAGAAAAGGGAACCCTTGTACACTGTTGGTGGGAATGTAAATTGTGCAGCCATTATGGAGAACAGTATGGAGGTTCCTTAAAAAACCAAAAATAGAGTTACCATATGATCTAGCAATCCCATTTTGGGGTATATATCCAGAAAAGATGAAAATGCAAATTGAAAAAGATGAAAGCTCTATTTTGAAAAGATGCACCCCAGTGTTCACAGAGGCACTATTTACAATAGCCAAGACACGGAAGCAACCTAAATGTCCATCATCAGATGAATAGATAAAGAAGATGTGGTACATATATACAATGGAATATTACTCAGCCATAAAAAAGAATGAAATAATGGCATTTGCAGCAACATAGATGGACCTAGACGTTATCACATGAAGTGAAGTAAGACAGAGAAAGACAAATATCATATGATATCACTTATATGTGGAATCTAAAGTATGATACAAATGAACTTGTTTATAAAACAGAAACACAGACATAGAAAGCAAACTTATTGTTACCAAAGGGGGTGGGGGTGGAAGGGAGATAAATTGGGAGTTTGGGATTAACAGAGGCACAGTACCATATGTAAAACAGATAAACAACAGGGATTTACTGTATAGCACAGTGAACTATATTCAATATCTTGTAATAAACTATAATGGAAAAGAATTGAAGAAGAATATAGATATATACATACATATAATTGTATAACCGAATCACTTTGCTTTACACCTGAAACTAATACAATATTGTAGATCAACTATCTTCAAAAAAATAGGTATCATCAAAAAGTCTACCAATAACAAATTTGGTGAGGATGTGGAGAAAAGGGCACCCTAGTACACTGCTGGTGGGAATGTAAAATGGTACAGCCAGTATGGAGAACAGTATGGAGGGTCCTCCCAAAACTAATACCACATGTTCAAACAATTCTACTGCTGGGTATATAGCCAAAGAAAATGAAAACCCAAATCTTTTTGCTTTCATTTTTATAAGTAATTTATTTTTCATTGAAGTATAGTTGATTTACAGTGTTGTGTTAGTTTCTGGTGTACAGCAAAGTGATTCAGTTATATATATTCTTTCTCATATTCTTCTCCATTATGGTTTTTTACAGAATATTGAATATAGTTCCCTTTGCTACACAGTAGGACCTTGTTGTTTATCTATTTTATATATAGTAGTTTGTATCTGCTATTTCCAGACTCTTTATTTATCCCTCCCCCACCCCCTTTTCCCCTTTGGTAACCATAGGTTTGTTTTCTATGTCTGTGAGTCTGTTTCTGTAAATAAGTTCATTCTTACCATATTTTAGTTTCCACATTTAAGTGATATCATATAATATTTGTCTTTGTCTGACTTATTTCACTTAGGACGGTAACATCTAGGTCCATCCATGTTGCTGCAAATGGCATTCTTTCTTTTTTATGGCTGAGTATTATTCTATATATATACTCAGCCATATATATATATATATATGTATATATACACCACATCTTTTTAATCTATTCATTTGTCAATGGACATTTTGGTTACTTCCATGTCTTGGCTATTGTAAATAGTGCTGCAATGAACACTGGGATGCATGTATCTTTTCAAATTAGAGTTTTCTCCAGATATATGCCCAGGAGTGGGATTGCTGGATCTTATGGCGACTCTATTTTTAGTTTATTAAGGAACCTCCAGACTGTGAAAACACCAGTTCTAAAAAATACATGCACCCCAGTGTTCACAGCAGCATTATTTACAACAGCCAAGATATGGAAGCAACATGTGTTCATAAAAAGATGAGTGGCTAGAGATGTGAGATCTATATCTATATACACACACAAACATATATATATATATATAAAATGGAATATTACTGAGCTATAAAAAGAATGAAATTCTGCCTTTTGCATTAATGTGCATGTACCTAGAAGATATTATGCTTAGTGAAATAAGTCAGAGAAAGACAAATACTCTGTTATCACTTATATGTAGAATCTAAAAAAAACCCAAATGTATATAATAAAACAGAAAAAGACATAGATATAGAGAACAAACTAGTGGTTACTGGTGATGAGAAAAAATGTGGGGAGGGGCAAGAGAGCAGCATGGCATTAAGAGGCACAAACTACTACATATAAAATAAATAAGAAAAAAGGATATATTGTACAGCACAGGGAAATATAGCCATTATTTTGAAATAATTTTAAATGGAGTATAATCTATAAAAATATTGAAACACTATGTTGTACCCCTAAAAATAATAGGTGTTAGTTTCCATATCACCCAAACTTCAATTAAAAGAAAAAGATTGAAGAATCAGAACCAGGGAAAATATAAGTAAGAATAAACAGAGGGCTTCCCTGGTGGCGCAGTGGTTGGGAGTCCGCCTGCCGGTGTAGGGGGCGCGGGTTCGTGCCCTGGTCCAGGAGGATCCCGCATGCCGCAGAGCGGCTGGGCCCGTGGGCCGTGGGCGCTGAGCCTGCGCGTCTGGGGCCTGTGCTCTGCAACGGGGGAGGCCGCAGCGGTGAGAGGCCCGCGTACCACAAAAAAAAAAAAAAAAAAAAAAAAAAAAAAAGAATAAACAGAATACTATATTCAGTAAGAGTAATTTATTTTATTTCCTCTCATTAGTTTTATTATTTATTTTTATATGTAATTTTAACTTTATTTATTTATTTATTTATGGCTGCATTGGGTCTTTGTTGCTGAGAGTGGGCCTTCTCTAGTTGTGGTGAGTGGGGGCTACTCTTCATTGCGTTGTAAGCGCTTCTCATTGTGGTGGCTTCTCTTGTGGAGCACAGGCTCTAGGCACGCGGGCTTCAGTAGTTGTGGCACGTGGGCTCAGTAGTTGTGGCTCATGGGCTCTAGAGTGCAGGCTCAGTAGTTGTGGCACACGGGCTTAGTTACTCCATGGCATGTGGGATCCTCCCAGACCAGGGATCAAACCCATGTCCCCTGCATTGGCAGGCGAATTCTTAACCACTGCACCACCAGGAAAGTCCCTCTCATTAGTTTTAAAATCGACTTTACTGAGGTATATTTTATACCATATATTTTTAAACCTTTTTATTTTGAAATAATTATATATTTAGAGGAAGTTTCCAAAATAATACAGAGGTCCATGTACTCTTCTCCCAGTGTCCCTCAGTAGCCACACCTTATATAACTATAGTACAATATCAAAACTAGGAAACTGGCATCGATAGAATGTGTGTATTTAGTTCTATGCCATTCTATCTCATGTATATATTCAGGTAACTATCATCACAATCTAGATGCAGAACTATTCTGTCATCACAAAGATCACCCTTGTATAAAGGGATAAATCTCCAAAATTTACAGAGCCCATGCAGCTCAATATCAAAAAAAACAAACATTGCAATCAAAAAATGGGCAGAAGACCTAAATAGACATTTCTCCAAAGAAGACATACAGAAGGCCAAGAGGCACATGAAAAGATGCTCAATATTGCTAATTATTAGAGAAATGCAAATCAAAACTACAGTGAGATTTCACCTCACACCGGTTAGAATGGCCATCATCAAAAAGTCTACAAATAACAAATGCTGGAGAGGGTGTGGAGAAAGGAAACCCTCCTACACTGCTGGTGGGAATGTAAATTGGTGCAGCCACTATGGAGAACAGTTCGGAGGTTCCGTAAGAAACTGAAAATAGAAGAATCCTTGCATCCCTGGGATAATCCCCACTTGATCACGGTGTATGATCCTTTTAATGTACTGTTGGATTCTGTTTGCTAGTATTTTGTTGAGGATTTTTGCATCTATGTCCATCAGTTATATTGGCCTGTAGTTGTCTTTTTTTGTGGCATCTTTGTCTGGTTTTGGTAGGGTGATGGTGGTCTCGTAGAATGAGTTTGGGAGTGTTCCTCCCTCTGCTATATTTTGGAAGAGTTTGAGAAGGATAGGTGTTAACTCTTCTCTAAATGTTTGATAGAATTCGCCTGTGAAGCCATCTGGTCCTGGGCTTTTGTTTGTTGGAGATTTTTAATCACAGTTTCAATTTCAGTGCTTGTGATTGGTCTGTTTATATTTCTATTTCTTCCTGGTTCAGTCTCAGAAGGTTGTGCTTTTCTAAGAATCTGTCCATTTCTTCCAGGTTGTCCATTTTATTGGCATATAATTGCTTGCAGTAATCTCTCATGATCCTTTGTATTTCTGCTGTGTCAGTTGTTACTTCTTTTTCATTTTTAATTCTATTGATTTTGAGTCTTATCCTTTTTTTTCTTGATGAGTCTGGCTAATGGTTTTATCAATTTTGTTCATTTTCTCAAAGAACCAGCTTTTAGTTTTATTGATTTTTGCTATCGTTTCCTTCATTTCTTTTTCCTTTATTTATGATCTGATCTTTATGATTTCTTTCCTTTGGCTAACTTTGGGGGTTTTTTGTTGTTGTTCTTCTTTCTCTAATTGTTTTAGGTGTAAGGTTACGTTGTTTATTTGAGGTGTTTCTTGTTTCTTGAGGCAGGATTGTATTGCTGTAAAATTCCCTCTTAGAACTGCTTTTGCTGTATCCCACAGGTTTTGGGTTGTCGTGTTTTCATTGTCATTTGTTTCTAGGTATTTTTTGATTTCCTCTTTGATTTTTTTAGTGATCTCTTGATTATTTAGTAGTGTATTGTTTAGCCTCCATGTGTTTGTATTTTTTACAGATTTGTTTCCTGTAATTGATATCTAGACTCATAGTGTTGTGGTCGGAAAAGATACTTGATATGATTTCAATTTTATTAAGTTTTCCAAGGCTTGATTTGTGACCTGAGATATGATCTATCCTGAAGAATGTCCCATGTGCACTTGAGAAGAAATGTAATCTGCTGTTTTTGGATGGAATGTCCTATAAATATCAATTAAGTCCATCTTGTTTAATGTATCATTTAAAGCTTCTGTTTCCTTATTTATTTTCATTTTGGATGATCTGTCCATTGGTGAAAGTGGGGTGTTAAAGTCCCCTACTATGATTGTATTACTGTCAATTTCCCCTTTTATGGCTGTTAGCATTTGCCCTCTGTATTGAGGTGTTCCTATGTTGGGTGCATACATATTTACAGTTGTTATATCTTTCTCTTGGATTGATCCCTTGATCATTATGTAGTGTCCTTCTTTGTCTCTTGTAATAGTCTTTATTTTAAAGTCTATTTTGTCTGATATGAGAATTGCTATTCCAGCTTTCTTTTGATTTCCATTTGCATGGAATATCTTTTTCCATCCTCTCACTTTCAGTCTGTATGTGTCCCTAGGTCTGAAGTGGGTCTCTTGTAGACAGCATACATACAGGTCTTGGTTTTATATCCATTCAACCAGTCTATGTCTTTTGGTTGGAGCATTTAATCCATTTACATTTAAGGTAGTTATCAATATGTATGTTCCTATTACCATTTTCGTAATTGTTTTGGGTTTGTTATTGTAAGCCTTTTCCTTCTCTTGTGTTTCCTGCCTAGAGAAGTTCCTTTAGCATTTGTTGTAGAGCTGGTTTGGTGGTGCTGAATTCTCTTAGCTTTTGCTTGTCTATAAAGGTTTTAATTTCTCCTTTGATTCTGAATGGGATCCTTGCTGGGTAGAGTAATCTTGGTTGTAGGTTTCTCCCTTTCATCACTTTAAATATGTCCTGCCACTCCCTTCTGGCTTGCAGAGTTTCTGCTGAAAGAACAGCTGTTAAACTTATGGGGATTCCCTTGTATGTTAATTATTGCTTTTCCCTTGCTGCTTTTATTTTTTTTTTTTGCATTTAATTTTTGATCGTTTGATTAATATGTGTCCTGGAATGTTTCTCCTTGGATTTATCCTGTGTGGGACATTCTGCACTTCCTGGACTTGATTGACTATTTCCTTACCCATATTAGGGATGTTTTCAACTATAATCTCTTCAAATATTTTCTCAGTACCTTTCTTTTTCTCTTCTTCTTCTGGGACACCTATAATTCAGATGTTGGTGCATTTAATGTTGTCACAGAAGTCTCTGAGATTGTCCTCAATTCTTTGCATTCTTTTTTCTTCTGCTCTGCAGTAGTTATTTCCACTATTTTATCTTAGGTCACTTATCCGTTCTGCCTTAGTTATTCTGCTATTTATTCCTTCTAGAGAAGTTTTAGTTTCATTTATCGTATTGTTCATCATTGTTTGTTTGCCCTTTAGTTCTTATAGGTCCTTGCTACATGTTTCTTGTATTTTCTCCATTCTATTTCCAAGAGTTTGGATCATCTTTACTATCATTACTTTGAATTCTTTTTCAGATAGACTGCCTATTTCCTCTTCATTTTTTTAGTCTGGTGGGTTTTTACTTGCTCCTTCATCTGCTGTGTATTTCTCTGTCTTCTCATTTTGCTTAATATACTGTATTTGGCATCTCCTTTTGCAGGCAGCAGGTTCATCGTTCCCATTGTTTTTGGTGTCTGCTCCCAGTGGGTAAGGTTGGTCCAGTGGGTTGTGTAGGCTTCCTGGTGGAGGGGACTGGTGCCTGTGTTCTGGTGGATGAGACGGGATCTTGTCTTTCTGGTGGGCAGGACTGTGTCTGGTGGTGTGTTTGGGGGTGTCTCTGACCTTATTATGATTTTAGGCAGCCTCTCTGCTAATGGGTGGGGTTGTGTTCCTGTCTTGCTAGTTGTTTGGCATAGGTGTCCAGCACTGTAGCTTGCTGGTCGTTGAGTGGAGCTGGGTCTTAGTGTTGAGACTGAGATCTCTGGGAGAGCTTTCACCATTTGATATTACATGGGGCCAGGAGGGCAATAACAAAGCTATACAGACAAAATCACACAAAGGAGCATACACATACACACTCACAAAAAGAGAAAAAGGAAAAAAAACTATATATATATATATATATATATATATATATATATATATATATAAAAGGAAGAGACAACCAAGTCAATAAACAAATCTACCAGTGATAATAAGCTCTAAATACTAAACTAAAATAAACATAAAACCAGAAAAAAAATTAGATGCAGAAAGCAAACCCCAAGTCTGCAGTTGCTCCCAAAGTACACCACCTCAATTTTGGGATGATTCGTTGTCTATTCAGGTATTCCAAAGATTCAGGTCATCAAGTTGATTGTGGGGACTTAATCTGCTTCTTCTGAGGCATGTGGATAGTGACCTGTGCTTGCACACAGGCTTCTTGGTGGCTGCAGCTGCAGCCTTAGCGTCTCATGCCTGTCTCTGGTGTCCATGCTGATAACTGCCACTCACACCCGTCTCTGGAGCTCATTTAGGCAGTGCTCTGAGTCCCCTCTCCTCTTGCACCCTGAAACAATGGTCTCTTGCCTCTTAGGCAGTTCCAGACTTTTTCCCGGACTCCCTCCCAGCTAGCTGTGGTGCACTAGCCCCCTTCAGGCTATGTTCACGCAGCCAACCCCAGTCCTCTCCCTGGGATCTGACCTCTGAAGCCTGAGCCTCAGCTCCCAGCCCCCACCCGTCCTGGTGGGTGAGCAGACAAGCCTCTCCAGCTGGTGAGTGTTGGTCGGCACCAATCCTCTGTGCAGGAATCTCTCCGCTTTGCCCTCTGCACCCTTGTTGCTGCACTCTCCTCCATGGCTCTGAAGCTTCCCCCCTGCCCATACCCCTTCTCTGCCAGTGAAGGGGCTTCCTAGTGTGTGGAAACTTTTCCTCCTTCACAGCTCCCTCCCCGAGGTGCAGGTCCCATCCCTATTCTTTTGTCTCTCTTTTTTCTTTTCCCTTACCCAGGTACATGGGGAGTTTTTTGCCTTTTTGGAAGTCTGAGGTCTTCTGCCAGTGTTCAGCAGGTGTTCTGTAGGAGTTCTTCCACATGTAGATGTATTTCTGATGTATTTGTGGGGAGGAAGGTGATCTCCATGTCTTACTCCTCCGCCATCTTGAAGGCACCCCACACACTCCCCTCGCCTCTGGACAGTTCAATCAATCTACCATGGGGGCTTCCCTGGTGGCACAGTGGTTGAGAGTCTGCCTGCCAATGCAGGGGACACGGGTTTTTGCCCCGGTCTGGGAAGATCCCACATGCCGCAGAGCAGCTGGGCCCGTGAGCCATGGCCGCTGAGCCTGTGTGTCCGGAGCCTGTACTCCGCAATGGGAGAGGCCACAACAGTGAGAGGCCCATGTGCACCACCCCCCCAAAAAAAATCTACCATAGGCATCATGTTTCCTACCAATCTTTCCTAATGATTTTAGCATCCATTGATGATTCCCACCAGAATCAATTATCACACTGATGACAAAAGGCTGATTTCTTAATTCAGTAATTTCTTCTATATTTTCTTCCTTTTTTTCTTTTGGCCATACCACATGGCATGTGGGATCTTCCCTGACCAGGGATTGAACCTGTGCCCACTGCAGTGGAAGCGCAGAGTCTTACCCATATATTTTCTATCTAGTAAAGTCCTATATATTTTCTATCTAGCATTCGTCTATAAAAAGAGCCCTCCTTTATTTTCCTTTTCTCTCATCTTTGCACATTATTATAGGCAACATTTTAATCATTATTTTAAAAATGTATGCTCATAAAAATTCAAGCAATACAGAAATACACAAAGTAGGGAGTGAAAACCTTCTGTAATCCTACTTTCTAGAGGAGCAAGTTACAATTTTGTACACATTCTTTTATATATATATATATATATATATATATATACATATATGTGAGAAACAAAAATGGGATCTCACTTTACATAACACTCAGATTTCAGATGTTTTTGAAATAGCAAAATAAGCATCTTAAGGTACTAATATTTTAAAACAGAGCTAAGTGGCAAAACACTTTCCCCAAAACTTGTTTTCCCTCCTACATTCTTAGTTTTTCTTAGAAACGTGTATTGTAAATCCAGCATTGCCAATCACCACTTCCACATCCAATTAACCACCAAGTCCTATTTAAATCCCGTCATTGTCCTTGGATTGCAGTATATCATCTTCATCTTGGCCCACTAGCTGCTCCTCAATCTGATCACTCCTTTCATCCCCATCTTCACCTGCTGCCATCACTCTTTCTGCCCCAGTCATGCCAGATTTCTTTCAGTTCCTTGAACTCACCACACTCTTTGTGCCTCCTGGCCTTTGAACATGTGGTTCCACCTCCTGAAACACCCCCTCCTTACCTTCCCCCAGCCCAGCTGTGCCTGACTACATCTTATTCACTTTCAGTTTAGATACTACTTTCTCAGGGAGGGCTTCTCTGACTCCCAAATTGGTTTATGTTCTCCTGTTTTGTATCCTGTAGTACTTGAAATTAATGTTTCTATTCATGGTCAGATTATAAGTGCCAAAGGACTTATAATCTGTCCACCACTGTATCCTCAGGGCTGGCACAGCATTTGGCACATCATAGGTACTCAATACATGTTTATTTAATGAAAAAAATAAAATGGTGTTCTGAAATACTGGGAACTAATACTGGCAGGGCCCTACGGGGCTCCTGGGCACAAAAGCCTTTTTTGTGTGTCCCCCATTTCTGTGATTACAGGAAATAGGCTTCATTCAGCCACCAAGACCTTCCCTGAGTTCCAATGCACAGATTCAAGCAGTTGTTAATTAGAGAAGGGAGGGGATATGAGACAAGGGAGAAACAAATAGTCAAGAGAAACAATAATGCAGCCTTGGGGCAAGGTCCTGGTTAATGATTAACGATGGTATGCTGCCTACCAGCAGGTAGACCCCAGACAGGTTGGAACCAGAAGGTTGATGATGCTGACTCCCACTTACCTCACCATCAACAAAATCAGAAGAATGTCCACAAAGTGATCATGCCCTCTTTCAACCATTACTATAAATCTTCTCACTACCCTGTCCAAGTGGGGACACACAGTTTTGAGGGCATTAGCCCACTGTGGCCCCCTAGCCTGGAAGAGCAAAAAAGCTATTCTTTTCTACTTCGCCCGAAACTCTGTCTCCAAGATATAATTTGGTGTCGGGGTACAGAGGCTGGATTTGGCTTCAAAACCAGTATCACAATCCCATTTCCAACCATTTCCCCCTTCCCTAGCCTTTCAGTTCCTGAACATGCTGTATTGGACCCTGTCAGTGCTCTGCCTAGATTCTCTGGGACTCTTTGGTACATGATTTCTGCCTGCTTTTTAATGGCCAACACCTATAACTCTCTTAGGAGGACTATCTTTGGGTGATTAGAATTGCTTTTTTTGAGGTATAACTGACTAATAAAAATCCTAGGGCTTCCCTCATGGCACAGTGGTTGAGAGTCCGCCTGCCGATGCAGGGGACACAGGTTCGTGCCCCGGTCCAGGAAGATCCCACGTGCCGTGGAGTGGCTGGGCCTGTGAGCCACGGCTGCTGAGCCTGCGCATCTGGAACCTGTGCTCCACAATGGGAGAGGCCACAACAGTGTGAGGCCCGCGTACCGCAAAAAAAAACCTTTTTTTTAATTTTTAAAAATCCTATATATTTAGGATATACATGATGATTTAAAAAAATTATTTATTTATTTTTATTTATTTATTTGTTTGTTTTTGGCTGTGTTAGGTCTTCGTTGCTGTGTGTGGGCTTTCTTTAGTTGTGGCGAGCAGAGGCTACTCTTCATTGCGTTGCGTGGGCTTCTCATTGCTGTGGCTTCTCTTGTTGTGGAACATGGGCTCTAGGCGCATAGGCTTCAGTAGTTGTGGCATGAGGGCTCAGTAGTTGTGGCTCGTGGGCTCTAGAGTGCAGGCTCAGTAGTTGTGGTGCACGGGCTTAGTTGCTCCACGGCATGTGGGATCTTCCCAGATCAGGGCTCGAACCCGTGTCCCCTGCATTGGCAGGTGGATTCTTAACCACTGCTCCACCAGGGAAGTCCCATGATGATTTTTAAAATCTTTTAATTTTAATTTAAACAATTCAGAAATGCACAAAAATATATTCTTTTGTTGTTCACAATTAAACAACATGATGATTATATATATATATATATATATATATATATATATATATATATATATAGTGAAATGATTACCACAATCAAGTTAATTAACACATCCATCACCTCACAAAGTTAGCTTTTTTTTTGGTGGTGAGAACACTTAAGATCTACTTTCTCAGAAAATGTCAAGCATGCAATACAGTGTTATTAACTACAGTCACCATGCTGTATGTTATATCCCCAGAACTTAATCATTTTATAAGTGAAAATCTGTACCCTTTGAACAGCATCTCTCCGTCTCCCTCAGCTCCCAGTCCCTGGCAACCACTGTTCTCTTTTCTGATTATTCAGTGAGTTCAATTTTTTAGATTCCACATATAAGTGAGATCATCCAGTATTCGCCTTTCTGTGTCTAGCTTATGTCACTTAGTGTAACTTCTGGGTATATAGCCTAAGGAAATGAAATCAGTATTAGAGCTGCTTTGCTTAGGCAAAGGCAAAAGGAATTGACCGGTAGTTTACATTGTAACCGGTAGTTACATCCTGCACCAACCTGCCCAGTCCTCAACTGCTGCAGAAGTATGAAAACCCAGCTCCTTTGATTCCAGTTGGGATAAACTCTAAACTCTGAGCAATAATCTACATTCCAGAGGTCCCCTGAAGGATCTGGCTGAGGTCCATGAGATTGCACCCTTTCCTGTCTTTCTTCTCTCCCTATCCTGCTTCCCCAACTCCCTTACTAGTTTCTCTTGGGATCATTTTCTTTTTCTCCTTCTTCTTCTTCTTCTTTTTTTTGCAAGAACTCAGGAAATATTGTTCCCATGAGCCATTTTAAAATTTAATTTTTAATAGAGATATAATTGACATATAACATTGTATTAGTTTTAGATGTACATAACGATTTTTAAATTGAGGTATAACTTACATACAACATTGTATTAGTTCAGGAGTGCAACATAATAATTTGATGTTTGCATATGGTGTGAAATTATCACCACAATAAATCTAGTTAACATCCTTCACCTCACATAGTTACAATTTTGTGTGTGTACAATTTTGTGTGTGTATGTGATGAGAACTTTTAAGATCTACTCTCAGCAACTTTCAAATATTAAACACAGCATTATTAACTATAGTCACCATGTTGTACTTCACACCCCCAGCACCTATTTATCTTATAACTGGAAGTTTGTACCTTTTGACCACCTTCATCCATTTTCCAACCCTCCCACGCTCTGCCTCTGGAAACCACCAATCTGTTCTCTGTATCTATGAGTTTGGTGGGTTTTTTTTTTCTGATTCCACATACAAGTGAAATCCTACAGTATTTGTCTTTCTCAGTCTGACTTATTTTACTTAGCATAATGCCCTCTGGGTCTAACCATGCTGCTGCAAATGGCAAGATTTCCTTCTCTTTAATGGCTTCATGATATTCCATTGTATACATACATACTACATTTTCTTTATCCATTCATCTGTTGATGAACACTTAGGTTGTTTCTATGTCTTGGATGTTGTAAATAATGTTGCAATGAATGTGGGGTGCAGATATCTTTTCAAGATAAGTGATTTCATTTCCTTCAGATAAATACTCAGAAGTGGAATCCTGGATCATATGAGTTCTACTTTAAAATTTTTGAGGAACCTCCATAATTTTTTTTATAGTTGTTGCACCAATTTACATTCCCATCAACAGTGCACAAGGGTTCTCTTTTCTCCATACAAACACTTGGGGAACATTTTTTTAATAAATCACCTGAATATGAATCTTCTGATTCCGGGCACTTGACCTTGCTTTGACTTCTTTCCTTCCTTCATCCAGGTCTCTGTTCACATGCTATCCCCTCTGAGAGGCCTTCCTGAACCCCTGATATAAAAAATAGCACCCCTTCTCCCTTCCCATCCTGCTCCTGTTGCCTTCCATCTCAGTAACTTGCTTCATTTTTCTTTCATAGCACTAATGACTCTCTGAATTATATACTTATCTTTGTGTTTATTGACTGCTTCCCCAAATGTTTCTCCAGTAGCTGTTCCATGAGGGCAGGGACTTTGTCTTTTTGTTATTGCTGCTCTAGAACAGAGCAGGGGTGCTCAGTAAAAATCACTTAAATGAATTATTACTCTTTAGTACAGCAGGGAAATGTAGTGGTGAAAAATTGGGGTCAAAAGAATAAGATAAAATTCTACTATTAAAATTCATATTTTCCTGAAAATTGTATATAATCTTTACAGTTTTGCATGTTTTTTTGTTACTGTTTTCATTTTGCAACAATTTGTCAGAAATAAATATTTTAATTAGTGTTGTATGGCCTACTTGTAGGAACCCCAAAGACTAGTGTCATTTTCCAACTAAACACCATTTTGGAGAACTTAACACCATTTTGGATGCTACAAATGAAAATAATTTGCAATGGAAGGAGCATGAAATGGTAGTTGTAGTCCTTGTTTTCTACAAACTAGTTCTGTAATCTTGGCCATCATACCCTTCCTGTGAAATGACTGCGTTAGGCTTGGATTAATTGTTCTCAAACTTTTGTGTGCCAGGAAGATGAAAATTTCCTGACCCAAAAACCGGAGAGATTTTAATTCAGGAGGTCTGGAGTGGGCCTCAGCATTTTTCCATAAGCATACTGAGAAATGGAATATTGCCTGCCTTATCAGTAAACAAAGGATGTCACAATCATCAGAGATTGCAGCCACCGGCCAAGGTGAATTTGTGAGCCCTGAGGGAACTCAGGAAGGAAACAAAGAATACTTGCCATCTCATAGCCTTCAGACTGCAGCCACTCCCCATGGTGAGCCCTGAGAAAACACAGGATACTGGCCTCAGTTAGCTGAGGTGCATAACAAAAGAATGATTTCAGTGAGCCCAGACTCTTGCCTCTTCCCATACATAGAAAAGAGCTAAATTCCTTAACATGCCATATCTGGTTTTCTTTAATTAACAATAATCTTTTGATGTTCAGACTACCTGCCCTTTGTTGCAAAACTCCTATATATCCGGGCTCCTGCACTTGCCTCCTTGGAGCAGTTCTCTCAGGGTTACTTGAGATGCTGCCTCCCGAGCTTGAAGTCCTAAAACTCCTGCCAATTAAAACATAACTCTCAACTTTTAGGTTGTGCATAATTTTTTAGTTGACAATACTATAACCAGGTGACTTAGAAAGAGTCAGTAAACCACACTTTTAGAAAGCTGGGCAAGATGTTCATTTATTATGTCCATCATTCCACAAACACTTATTGAGCATCTACTATGTGCTCTGCTATGTGTTCTAGAGCCTGGTGATACAGCCATGAACAAAATAAACCAATCTCTGGTCTCCTGGAGCTTATTCAAAAGTGTGTGTGTGTGTGTGTGTGTGTGTGTGTGTGTGTGCATGTGCGTGTATGTGTATAGACCCTAACTTTGCTCATTCCCTCCTTGGTCCCTGCTCCTAGTGGCCCTGAGGGATTGTTGGGTGGGGGCAGCCCCACAGAGTAGGAGGCTGAGGGGGAGAAGGTCTGCAGATCTAAATGTCCCGGACCCACCCATGTCGAAAAATCGGGAGGAGGAGGAGACAGCAGAATAGGCCCAGGAGCAATGGTGTCCAAAGAAGAACAAGCAGTAAAAAACTCAACATGGAAAATGCCCAGGAGGAGAACGAAGGAGGGGACCAGGTCCCTGTGCAGAGTGGAGAGGAATCACGTCATTTGGGAGGGGGTTTAGGCCAGAAGCCTGGGGGAAATGTAAAGCTGGGGCGGGGCTAGGTGACTTGTCCCTAATTTTCTATGGGCCATGCCAGACAGGCATATTGATCACAATGAAGTGGGAGAGGATGTAGACAAATACATAAGGCAGATGATGGAAATCAGGAGAAAGACTAGGGAGCAGCAAATGTGCGCTTCCAAACTGCTGAGCCTGACAGTCATTATGTATGACTTCTGCCTTAAACTTTGAATCCTAAATTTTCCCCTGAGGTTAACAATGTGGCCTCTGCTCTACAAGTTTGTAATTTTGTGATTACTTTTTCTGTAAATCTTTTGGTGTTTCTACTTACCAGTTTCTAATTGAATATTGTTTTGTCTCAGTGTAAAAGTTTCTGTCCAGCAGGGCAATTTCACCCAGTTATAGGAAAAAAATATTCTTCTCATAATATGAAATTGATGAAGCAGTTTAAAAAGCAAAAAAAAGTGTGTGTGTGTGCGTGTGTGTCCGCATGTGTGTGTCCTCGCGTGTGTGTGCCTGACAAGAGACACAAACAAAAAAACCCATAAAAAAAAAATCTATAGTGTCAGGTGATGCTAAGTGCAAAACAGAAAACTGAAGGAGGGGGCATAGAGTGCTGAGCAGGTGGGGTGGTGGTGAGCGGGGTTGTAACCATGGAGACCCACCGAGATGGTGGATGTTTGAGGAGAGGGAGTGAGAGATGAAACTGCCTGGGAGAAGAGCGTTCCAAACAGAGAGAAAAGGCTCTGAGGAGGGGCCTGCCTGGCATGCTGGAGAAGGGCAAGGAGTGTAGTGACAGGAGATGTGGTGGGAGCTCCTGAGAGGCCAGATCACACGGCGCGTGGTAGGTCATCTTAGAGTCTTAGGTTTTACTCTGAGCAGAGTCAGAGGCCAATGGAGGGAGAAGAGACATGGTTTACTCTACTCTTTGGAAGATTCACTCCCTAAGGGTGGAAATATGCGTGTGCTAAGTGCTCGATGTGTGTAAAGCTGATTTACTTCTCGCAACAAAGAGCTTTAACATTCTATTACCTATTGACTGTCTGAGTTGGTAAAAAATTTTTTTAAAATTGATATTATTCTGTTCTTTGTCTTTCCTGCTTTTATGGTTTCTGTGACTTACTAATTCTCAACAATTTACAATTTCCTGACCTTTTTTCAGCAGGGGTGTGGTAGGATGGGAGGGACGAAGGCCAGTCTTTCTTGCTTCCTGACATTTCCTTCCTCGTGGGTGGACATATGTTCAGCCAGTACTGTGGGGCTGAGGATGTTTTACCACAGTGGATGAGGGTGTGGAGGGAGGAGGTGGGCATTTCTCTCTCTCTCCTTCCTGCCCTCCGGCAGTGTTGATTCTTCTCTGTTCCTCCAGGCGCTAAGAGTTTTAGGGTTCTACTTGGGAAGGTCTGTGGTGGTTTAGCACTATTTGAACCCTTAGAAGTGGGTCCAATTGGGGGTTGAGCCTTCCGAGCATGTAGCTCTCATACCTCTGTGCATATAACATGGGCCAACATCAGCTTATCAATAACAAAAGTGAGGTTTGGCTTCCAACCACCTTTTTTATTGTCTCTATCCTTTTTGATCATAAGGTAGAAAAGAGCTGTAATACTTGGGTCATCTCAAGGCCTAGAGGTACTCTTTGCAGCATTTCTCTCAGTTCTTAGAACAGTGTTAATGAGTTTTTATTCCAAGTTTTTGATTTTTTTTTTAGATAAAAGCTTGCTGGCTGGTCATTCACAAAAATTACAGTAGGTGGCAGACACACTCTATCAAAATCAACTTTCACAGCAGTTCTATTAAGGAACTAGTCAATTTTTTGCAACGGCCCATTAGAAACCAGATTGTCTTTGTTCAGGCTGTTAGAACAAAACCATAGACTGGGTGGCTTTTTTAAAAATTAACGTTATATGTTTAATTTAACCCTTATTTAAATCCAGACTTTGAGGCAAAATTTAATCATTACCTATTCTCCCCACGACAAGGCAGCTCTAGCTACCAGAACATTCAAACTCCCTTTAAATAAAATGTCTATTTTCATCTCATTATAAAAGCATAATAATTTTTTTTTTTTTTTTTTTTTTTTTTTTTTCGGTACGCGGACCTCTCACTGCAGTGGCCTCTTCCGTTGCAGAGCACAGGCTACGGATGCGCAGGCTCAGCGGCCATGGCTCACGGGCCCAGCCGCTCCGCCGCATGTGGGATCTTCCCAGACCGGGGCACGAACCTGCGTCCCCTACATCGGCAGGCGGACTCTCAACCACTGCGCCACCAGGGAAGCCCCAATAATTTTTTTTTTAATTTTAATTTTTTAGGGAGAAAACAATCACCTATATTCCCACCAATCATCACTGTTAACATTTTGATAAGTACGTATCCAATGTTTTTGCTATTCACATCAGTTTTTTATATGGTTACATGGTTAATTACTATGCTTACTTTTGTTTTTAAATTAGTATTTAATAAGCTTTATAGAGTTTATTATATAGTGAAACTGAATCAAACTAAATAGTTCTCCCAGTTGAAGGATTCAAGGCTGAGTTCTGTTTTGCTCGTTACAATATGAGACCTGACAGTGACATCTAACTGCAGAAGAAAGATGTCAAATCAAAGGTGCAAAATAAAAATTTAATAAAATGAATCTGGGGGGATATTTTTCTATATTGAATTTAAAATAGTTTGGGTGGCTTTTAAACAACAGAAATTTATTTCTCACAGTTCTGGGGGCTGGAAGTCAAAGATCAGGGTGCCAGCACAGTTAAGTTCGCCTGAGGATGCTCTTCAGGGTTGCAGATACCTGGCTTCTCATTGTATCCTCATATGGTGGAAAGACAGTGAGAAAGCTCTCTGGCCTCTTTTTATAAGGGCACTAGTCTCATTTATGAGGGCTCCACCATCATGACCTAATCATCCCCAAAGGCTTCATATCCAAATACCATCACATAGAAATTTCAACACATGAATTTTTCAACATATGAAATCTGCATTTAAGGTTTAAGGGGTTGTCGTGTAAGAGCAGACTTACTCTGTGCAGCTTCAGAGAACAGACTCTAAGCCAGTGGGCAGGTAATTACACCTCATCACAAGGAAGAATTCTCTAACATTTTGAGCAAACATGGAATGGAGCAGTTGGTGAAATAGTGAGCATCTGTACCTGGAGAAAGATTCTATCTCTTTTGATTGCTTTGTTAGATAACAACAACAACAATATCTTGCTGATTGCATGGTGCTGATGTTCAATATGGGTTTACATCCTGGCTCTCTACTTGGAGTAGCACCACTAGGTAGAGTTGGTGGACAGACTTGGCACCCAGGCTTTCACTAGATATGTGACATTGCTCAACTGCTTAACTTCCTTGTGACTCAGGTTCCTCATATATAAGTGAAGATAGTTACGGGATTTAGCTCATGAATTGTTGTGAGGATTCCATAAGTTGATCTAAGTGGCCTCTAGTAAGTATTTGGAAAGCATGAGCTATTATTTCTTGATTTGTGATGGTCACTATTATGGACTGTATGTTTATATCCCCTCTCCTCCCAATTCATCGGTTGAAACCCTAACCCCTAATGTGCTGGTATTAGGAGGTGGGACGTTTGGGAGGTAGTTAGGTCATGAAGGTGGAACCCTCATGAATGGGAGTGGTGACCTTAAAAGAGACCCCAGAGAGCACTCCTGTTCTTCCACCATATGAGGACACAGCAAGAAGATGGACATCTATGAACCAGGAAGTAGGCTCTCACCAGACACTGAATCTGCTATCTTGACATTGGAATTCTAGCCTCCAGAACTGTGAGAAATAAAAGTTTGTTGTTTAAGCCACCCAGTATATGGTAATTTGTTATAGTAGCCTGAACTAAAACAGTCACTATATCACTTGTAAAATAAAAACCGTGTTTTCCATAGGCAGAACACTCTATGACATAAATCACAGCAAGATCCTTTTTGACCCATCTCCTAGAGAAATGGAAATAAAAACAAAAATAAACAAATGGGATCTAATGAAACTTAAAAGCTTTTGCACAGCAAAGGATACCATAAACAAGACCAAAAGACAACCCTCAGAATGGGAGAAAATATTTGCAAATGAAGCAACTGACAAAGGATTAATCTCCAAAATTTATAAGCAACTCATTCAGCTCAATAACAAAAAAACAAACAACCCATTTTCAATCCAAAAATGGGCAGAAGAACTAAATGGACATTTCTCCAAAGAAGATATACAGATTGCCAACAAACACATGAAAGAATGCTCAACATCATTAATCATTAGAGAAATGCAAATCAAAACTACAATGAGATATCATCTCACACCGGTCAGATTGGCCATCATCAAAAACTCTAGAAACAATAAATGCTGGAGAGGGTGTGGAGAAAAGGGAACACTCTTGCACTGCTGGTAGGAATGTAAATTGATACAGCCACTATGGAGAACAGTATGGAGATTCCTTAAAAAACTACAAATAGAACTACCATACGACCCCGCAATCCCACTACTAGGCATATACCCTAAGAAAACCATAATTCAAAAAGAGTCATGTACCAAAATGTTTATTGCAGCTGTATTTACGATAGCCAGGACATGGAAGCAACCTAAGTGTCCATCAACAGATGAATGGATAAAGAAGATGTGGCATATATACACAATGGAATATTACTCAGCCATAAAAAGAAATGAAACTGAGTTATTTGTAATGAAGTGGATAGACCTGGAGTCTGTCATACAGAGTGAAGTAAGTCAGAAGGAGAAAAACAAATACCTTATGCTAATGCATATATATGGTAAGAAAAAATATGTCATGAAGAGATTAGTGGTAGGACGGGAATAAAACACAGACCTACTAGGGCATGGATTTGAGGATATGGGGAAGGGGAAGGGTGGGCTGTGATGAAGTGAGAGAGTGGCAGGGACATATACACACTACCAAATGTAAATTAGGTAGCTAGTGGGAAGCTGCAGCATAGCACAGGGAGATCACCTCTGTGCTCTGTGATCACCTAGAGGGGTGGGATAGGGAGGGTGGGAAGGAGGGTGATGCAAGAGGGAAGAGATATGGAAACATATGTATATGTATAACTGATTCACTTTGTTGTAAAGGAGAAACTAACATACTATTGTAAAACAGTTATACTCAAATAAAGATGTTAAAAACAAAAACAAAACCCGTGTTTTCATATTTCCAAGTCAACATTATTTTTTTGTGACTTAAGAATGAATCCTGGGCTTCCCTGGTGGCGCAGTGGTTGAGAATCTGCCTGCCAATGCAGGGGACACGGGTTCGAGTCCTGGTCTGGGGAGATCCCACATGCCACGGAGCAACTAGGCCCGTGAGCCACAACTACTGAGCCTGCGCGTCTGGAGCCTGTGCTCCGCAACTAGAGAGGCCGCGATAGTGAGAGGCCCGCGCACGGCAATGAAGAGTAGCCCCCGCTCACTGCAACTACAGCAACGAAGACCCAACACAGCCATAAATAAATAAATAAATAAAATAAATTTATGAAAAAAAAAAAAAAAAAAGAATGAATCCTGCCAGTTCTTTCTCAGGGTCACAGAGTCTTTTCAATGTCTATACAAGATGGAATTGACTGAGAGTAAATTTTATTTCTTGAAGTAGTCAAAAGTTATTCAGAGCCAAGTCCTTCAAATAAGAAAAGCCATTAAATTGCGTTTTTGATGTGTGGCAGGATAATTTTTGAAAGTAATAATTTGTATTTTGCCATGTACTTATTTCTGCTTCTCCAACCCAAGTGCATGGCCAGGCCTTTTTAGAAATTCCTTGCTTCAGATGTTTATTGTAGGCTATAAATACCAATTTTGATGTCAATAAATCTTTTTTTGATTTTGATAGTATATGACCTCCACCGAGTTTAATTTATGTCCTGGAGGCATAAGAAGGAGAAGAATAGACAAACAGAGAGAGATAAGGAAAAGACACTAGAGAGTGGGATGGGGATAAAAGTCACTGGGACTTGTGCTTATCAGAAACCTGGGTCCCAGGCACAGGGACTCCTAGCCTTGCCTCTGGCTCCAGTGCTCCAAGTGTGCATAGAAGAAGTGAGATGCTAAACCAGAAGGGACCACGATCTATTGGGACAATGGGCTTCTTAAGCATTTTGGGTAGATGACTGAGAAACTCTCTCATGCTTCAGCACTGAAAGATCACAGGATCTTGACACAACTTGGGAATCAGGAACCCGAATAGTGGATGGAATGGCATTTCTCCAGCAGCCTGGCAGAATGGGGCTCAAAGTCAGATTTCAGACCATTAAAAGAAAATAAGACAACAAACTGTTTTCTGTATCCCTGAAATCATCAGATTTCAGATGATTAAAAGAAAATAAGGAAACACTATTTCTTGTATCCCTGAATTTGTGGACCTGGAGTCATAACTGCTACAAATATTTTTTGCTAAATACAAATGTATGTCTCTAAAATAAACATATTAACTTTTCCAGCTCCAGTGTTTTTTGTTTTGTTTTTTGTTTGGTTTTTTTTGTGGTATGCAGACCTCTCACTGTTGTGGCCTCTCCCGTTGCAGAGCACAGGCTCCAGACGCGCAGGCTCAGCGGCCATGGCTCATGGGCCCAGCTGCTCCGCGGCATGTGGGATCTTCCCAGACCGGGGCACGAACCCGTGTCCCCTGCATCGGCAGGCGGATTCTCAACCACTGCACCACCAGGGAAGCCCCCCAGCTCCAGTGTTTTATAGATCTGTGAGTGCCCCACATTTTCTGCACAACAGCATCATTGGAATAAGTATAGAATTTTCTAGCTGACTATTTGAAAGTCAGTGCTCTTTTGCCTGTATAGATTATTTTTTTAAATTGAGATATAATCGACATAATGCCTACATGAATTACTAGTAGATAAAACGGTTTCATTATTTTGAATTACTTTGTTTCATTACTTTGACTTCCTTTGTCTGTTATGAGGGGTTCTTGGGAAAAGCCTGAAATTAGGCTTGAGATCCTATAGTATCTCCATGTAATGATATATTTTAATTTAAGTTAATTTAATTTTTAAAATCCATGTAATGATATTTACTTCTCACATTTATAGATTAACTAATAGATTTTGAGACAATTAGCTTGTTGATTATTTGGGGATAATAATAATAATAGTGTTAATGATTATTATGATGATAAACTAATTGAAATGATAGAAACAAAAAAGAAGGCTACCTAGTAAAGTCAAAGAAACAGTATTTTTGGATTTATTATTGTCATTTAACTATTCAGTGAATATTTTTATAGAAGTTACTGTATGTGTTGTATATTTTTCTAAGGACTTTACTAATATTAACTCGTTTAAGACTCATAACAATTTTATTAGGTAAACACTAGTATCTTTTCTACTTTAAAGATGACGAAATTGAGACTTAGAGAGTTTAAGTAACTTGTTTAGGTTATGCAACTAGTGATGGAATCAGGGCTTAAACCCAGGTAGGCTACCTCTAGAGTCTATGTTCTTAACCACTATGCTACACTGCCTCTCTCTAACAGGGTCTAATGAGCAGCTGAGATCCTCTTTTTTAGGAGGAAAATGAGAAGGCATGGGTGATCTGTGACAATAGGAAGAAACAGCTCATTAATTAATTTGTTTATTCATTTGGTTCCTAGGCTCCATTTGTTTAGTTCTCAGCCTCAATTGCTATTCCAGAAAGTTTATGAAATCTACTCAACCCTGTTACCAACTGTTTCAATTTAGTGCTTAGGTGGTGAATATGTCCATCAACTCTGCAGCCAATTCATGGCTTCACTGGTATTATTGAATGATTTTCCTACATCACATAAAGAACAAGAGCCATATTTTTGTCTGTGGATTTACCATGCAACAAACAAGATAAAGAGACTATCTTTATACCTGTCCTCATCTTTAATCACCAGAGAATCTCCTGAAAGATTACATACTAAATATCTCAATTGTTCTGTTACCTAATCAAGGCTAGGACAATCACACCAACCATATGCTATTTTGCCACAAGCTGAAATTGCTTCTACTGACACCATTATCCAACTCATTATAGACTCTAGAACCTCTCGTTTTCCTCTGGTTTGATACTTATTTCTGGTTGGTTATTTATCTGTAGGTAAATGTGGAGTACAGTAGAAGTTCCTGGGCTTCTCCGGTGGTGCAGTGGTTAAGAATCCGCCTGCCAAGGCAGGGGACACTGTTCGATCCCTGGTCCGGGAAGATCCCACATGCGGCAGAGCAACTAAGCCCGCGTGCGACAACTACTGAGCCTGCAAGCCACAACTACTGAGCCTGTGTGCCACAGCTACTGAAGCCAGCGCACCTAGAGCCCGTGCTCTGCTACAAGAGAAGCCATGACAATGAGAAGCTCCTGCACCGCAGTGAAGAGTAGCCCCCGCTTACTGCAACTAGAGAAAGTCCGCGCGCAGCAACGAAGACCCAACACAGCCATAAATAAATAAATTAATTAAAAAACAAAACCCCTAA
The DNA here is from genome assembly GCF_026419965.1 of Kogia breviceps. Taxonomy (NCBI): domain Eukaryota; kingdom Metazoa; phylum Chordata; class Mammalia; order Artiodactyla; family Physeteridae; genus Kogia; species Kogia breviceps. The sequence goes on along the minus strand of NC_081312.1, from coordinate 77,069,835 downwards.
AAAACCAATGGAAATTCCTAAAGGTATGATGTTTTGTATAAGTCTCAAGTTCCTAGTCAAGATACTTGTTCTTCCCCCATCGCCCAAAACCTCAGAATGTGACTTTATTTGGAGATAGAATCTTTTTTTTAATGTCATATGTCTTTTTTTAAAAAACCATATTTTTCTTTTTGAAGACATCTTGAAATGAAGGGGAGGCTTGAGGTACCATGGAGACCCACAGTCTTCTGGGACCCTCAAACCAGGAAAGCAGGAGAGGACAGCTCTAGTAACAGGCTGGAAGAAGGTGAACCAGTAGTTAAGCTTACTGTTGTCAGACAGAGGGTCTTGGAGATTTTCTCTCCTGGATAGTTTATTTTCTGTGAAGTTGACATGAAGTCTTTGTGGTTGCAAGGGATTCTCTATCATTCTAAGTAGGTATGCTGCACATCGACCGTTTCCTGGTAGCCAGGGTGCTGTCTCATCTCGGACACAGGAGGAATTTGTTCTCCATGTACTTCATTATCAAGTAAATAAAAACGCAGGGTGTTGACATGACACAATTTCCCAGGCGAAACAATTGGCTATTTTGTGGTCTCAGTAGAATGTGTTGTTATTTATATCCAGAACTGTTAATTAACAACTTTACATATTGGAATAGACAGTTACATAGTAAGAAGTGATCAGGATAATTTTGACATTTCGTTACATTTTGAGATTTCTAACTCTGAAGCAGATATTATGAAAATCGTGGCCACCTCTTATATCATCTTTATTTTTTCTCTACATTTCAACCTTCTTATGGTTCTTTCCATAATATTTTCTCTCTCTTCTTCTCCATTTTTCTTATTTAAAAATGCTTCCTCATGTTCTGAAAATCTCCTTGAGTCAGGTCTCAGCTTAAATGAGTTTTCCAGCAAAACCTCTTCTATTGCCCAGATTAGATTTGGTAGCACTACTAAAAGTATTAATAGCTAGTGCAATTGATCAGTTCACTCATTTATTAATGATGTGAATGAAATCATGTTTATATTTTTAATGTTTGTCCTCTCTGCCATTAGACTTGGTGAGGGCAGGGACACATTTGCTTCTTTCATTGCTAAATTCCCAGGGCTGGCATATAATAGTAGGTATCAACAGTTAATTGCCACCTTTTGGAAGGTTAAAAAATCTTTTTTTCTTTTCTATTTCATCAGATACCTCAAATATATTTATATGCAATACAGAATATTAAACCTGGAAGGGACTGTCAATGGTTATCTAGTCCAATTCTCTACCATTTCCCCTAAATTTAAATATGAGAGAACTAGGGTCCAGATTGGTGAAGTGACTTCCACATTGTTACATAGAACACAGGGGACAGACCTAGGACTCTCAGTCCAATATAACCCTATATTACATTGGCTTCCCCCCCTTACTTCCCTTTTTGTTACTCCAAGTATCTAGTAAGTAAGGAGGAAACCTGTACAAGATGAAGGGAATATTTCTCTTCTATTTAGTTCAGTTCAAGTTATCTTAAGTTTTCAAAGCCTTATTTGGGGATGATTTTAAAATTATTTTTGAAGTATAGGAAACAGGTATAAAAATTTTCATAATTCAACATAAGTGGGCCATGTACACATAAAGACATCAACCTTGAAGATGTGACTCTATTTTCCTTAGAGTCACACTGTTATGATTGAAAGGATGGAAAGTGAGGACAAGGATAATGCCAGGGATGCTAGAATAATCTGATATGGAATTCATAATCCCATAGATCTCTGAGGTTGATCTGGCAAGCAGGAAAATAGTCTTCTCTTCCCTTAACAATACACTAAACTTCCTAAGACAATACAACTTAGTGAGATAGAAAAAGTACTCCATCCAGAGGAGGAACTTGGGATTTGAAAAAGTCATCCTGAGCAGGAAGAATTATGAGAGGTAGTTGAATCATAGGTATTCCAGAGGCTAGGTATTACAGGGGTACTAGGCTATTAGCCTAGCGGCCAAAGCACTGCTATTAAAATAATTCTCCTTAATCTTATATGAAAATGAGGAGTTAGCATGAGAGTGCTTCTATGAGATTGTAATGTCTTAATAGTGTATCATTTTTGAGAACCAGGGGGAAATCATTTTTTATTCAGTTCTAGTTTTTGCTTTAATAGACTGATGCATTGTATTTTTTTAACATCTTTATTGGAGTATAATTGCTTTACAATGGTGTGTTAGTTTCTGCTTTACAACAAAGTGAATCAGTTATACATATACATATGTTCCCATATCTCTTCCTTCTTGCATCTCCCTCCCTCCCACCCTCCCTATCCCACCCCTCTAGGTGGTCACAAACCACCGAGCTGATCTCCCTCTGCTATGCGGCTGCTTCCCACTAGCTATCTATTTTACGTTTGGTAGTGTATATATGTCCATGCCACTCTCTCACTTCGTCACAGCTTACCCTTCCCCCTCCCCATATCCTCAAGTCCATGCTCTAGTAGGTCTGTGTTTTACTCCCGTCCTACCCCTAGGCTCTTCATGACATTTTTTTTTCTTAGATTCCATATATATGTGTTAGCATATGGTATTTGTTTTTCTCCTTCTGACTTACTTCACTCTGTATGGCAGACTCCAGGTCCATCCACCTCACTACAAATAACTCAATTTCGTTTCATTTTATGGCTGAGTAATATTCCATTGTATATATGTGCCACATCTTTATCCATTCATCTGTTGATGGACACTTAGGTTGCTTCCATGTCCTGGCTATTGTAAATAGACCTGCAATGAACATTTTGGTGCATGACTCTTTTTGAATTATGGTTTTCTCAGGGTATATGCCCAGTAGTGGGATTGCTGGGTCGTATGGTAATTCTATTTTTAGTTTTTTAAGGAACCTCCATACTGTTCTCCATAGTGGCTGTATCAATTTACATTCCCAACAACAGTGCAAGAGGGTTCCCTTTTCTCCACACCCTCTCCAGCATTTGTTTTTTGTAGATTTTCTGATGATGCCCATTCTAACTGGTGTGAGGTGATACCTCATTGTAGTTTTGATTTTCATTTCTCTAATAATTAGTGATGTTGAGCAGCTTTTCATGTGCTTCTTGGCCATCTATATGTCTTCTTTGGAGAAATGTCTATTTAGGTCTTCTGCCTATTTTTGGATTGGGTTGTTTGTTTCTTTAATATTGAGCTGCATGAACTGTTTATATATTTTAGAGATTAATCCTTTGTTGATTCATTTGCAAATATTTTCTCCCTTTCTGAGGGTTGCCTTTTCAAGGAAAGATTACAGTGTGAAAGAGAGAAACCAACCACCTTGTCAGCTGGGAAAGCTCTGAAGGGGCAGGTGTAGATGAAGATGCCAGGCCCAAACATGAGAAATATATTGATGATATGGGTGGTGCATGTGGACACGGCCTTGCTCTTCCCCTCAAAGGAGGAACCACATTCACAGCAGAGGGTGACTACATAGGAGACCAGAGGTCCCAAGAAACACAGGAGGGTCATCAGACCACTGTTGCAGATCATCAGGATCTCCACCACAAAGGTGTCTGTGCAGGTCAGCTTGATGACCTGTGGCACAACACAGAAGAAGTTATCCAGTCAGTTTGGGCCACAGAAGGGCAAGCAGGGGATGAAGGCCACCTGGATAATGGAGTGGACAAAGCCTCCAAGCCACAGAGCCAACAGCAAGGCATAGCAGGTTCTAGGGTTCATGACAGTTGAATAGTGTAAAGGATGACAGATGGCAATGTAGTGGTCAAAGGCCATCACAACAAGGAGTAACCCCTCTCCTCCTCCAAGGAAGTGCAAGAAAAAGAGCTGAGTGATGCAGCCTCTATAGGAGATCACCTTCTTCTCAAAGAGGAAGTCCACCAGAATCCTGGGAGCCACAATGAAGGAGTAAGATGCATCCAGGAAAGCCAAGCTGCTCAGCAAGAAGTAGAGGGGGGCCATGAGGCCAGGGTCTGACCTGATGGTGAAGATGATGAGGAAATTGCCAGGGAGGATGATATGGTAGAAAATTAAAACTAGCACAAAGACCAGGAGCTGAATATTTTGAGACTGAGTCAGACCAGCAAGAATAAATTCTGTCACCACAGTACTGTTCTCATGCTCCATCCTCTCTGCTTGCAGTACATAAAGAAGCAGAGTTTATTATTACAATTTCTTACAACTAGACCTGAGTTGTTCTCCAGCTAAAAATATCTGACATATTCACCATTTCAGTGTTTCAACACTCTCCAATATCCTGGGCAAACTCCAAACATTTCCTTCCTCTATATTTAAAACAAACAAACACTGTTCTCAAAGATGCAGTCTTATTCCCATTCAGCCATGTGCTTCTATACCACTGCTGTTCACTCTCAGAGTCTAGTATCCTACACCTTCTTGGGATTCCTGCCTTCTTGAGTCATAGAAAATTTTCCTGATTGAGATATAACATAACTCCAATTATTAAGATCTTTACATTTTAAAAATTTTATTTATTTATTTTTGGCTGTATTGGTTCTTCGTTGCTGTGCATGTGCTTTCTCTGGCTGTGGCGAGCAGGGGCTACTCTTCATTGCGGTGCACCGGCTTCTCATTGTGGTGGCTTCTCTTGCTGCGGAGCACGGGCTGTAGGTGCACGGGCGTCAGTAGTTGTGGCACACAGGCTCTAGAGTGCAGGCTCAGTAGTTGTGGCTCATGGGCTTAGTTGCTCTGCGGCATATGGGATCTTCCCAGACCAGGGCTTGAACCTGTGTCCCCTGCATTGGCAGGTGAATTCTTAACTACTGCACCACCAGGGAAGCCCAAGATCTTTACATTTTGGTGGTTGTACTGTGCTTGAGATTTAGCAGTTTTCTTGGAATTACACACCTTTTCTCCTCATCTACCAACCCAAACTTTTTACTGAGTATTATGCTTTCTTCAGCTCTTGTGGAATTCCCAGTTGCTGCCTGCTAACTCTCTGCCTTGCTCTGTTTTCTCTTATTGCCCTCCTCTGACCTGGTTTCCTTGTATTACCCTGTCTCCAAGCTGGTCACTAGTTTCCAACAATAACTTTACTTTCCCTCTAACTTAGAGGTAGGCTCCAGCTGTATCCCTGGTGATATAGCACCACTTACATAGCCACTCTTCACCTTGTCCATGCAGGTTCATAACACTCTCTCAGTCTCAATTCCTTTCTACATTCTCCTCATCTCCATCTTTCCCTGAAACCAGCATGACGCCCAAGGGAGAGCCTTTTGACAAACAACAGGTTACTATATAAATTTGCCAGGATAAATTTTTTAAATTAATTATGTCAACACATAAAATCATAGCATAGAAGAGGGAGAAGTAACAGTAAAGATCCTATAACCTAATGATTACTTTCAAAGACAAGAGAACTAAAGCTACCGTGGTAGCAGCACTTAAGTTTAGAATGTTATCTTTATTGTTACTATTGAAAAGTAGTAGAAGAGGGCAGGTGTGGTAATTCAGTATAAAAACATAAAAAATTATTTGCACAGCTTTAATCAATGAATGCTGTTTTTTGTGTACTTGAATAACAAAAAATATTACTAGTCTAAAATCACTCCTTAACAGAGCTTAGAATTGGAAGTTTAACCCTGTATAATTAAAACACTAGTTATTGGGGGAGGTGGAATCCAGATGTAAGGCTCAGTCTGTTTAGTGGTGGGTGCTTATTCTAGAAGTGTCATGTGATGATCCACTGAAGAGTAAAAAGAAATAGTATTAAGTATGTACTGCATGTATATAATGATGCATATATGTGTATATATCATTGGCTTTTAATTTTATTCTTTTCAAAATGCTACTTTTAATATATATAATATATTAATATAATGGCATACAGACATTTTAAATATATGTGCATATATTTAAGGCAAATGCTCAAAAATATTTTGTTGTGGGTATGAAATGTTTTTAAATATGAAAATTGCTAATCTACAGAAAAATACAATGTAGTATATATTAATATTCCCAATACCATTTAATTAAATAGCACAATTGTCTTAAGTTCTGTGGAACATTGGGTGGAAAGAGGAGGAAACTTTGACAGAAAAAGCTAGTGACTCAGTACTTAGAAAAGAAAGATAGAAAGAGAGAAGTGAGTGACAAAAGAAGAAGAAAGAAATAAAAAAGTGAAAAAAACCAAGTTTACACGGTGCATTGTTATGGTACATATTTTAGGAAACATTAAAAATATGTTTTAAATCTCTCCAGAGCTGAATAGAATGGCTAATATACTTCCAGCCACTGATGGAATTTATGAAAGTCTTCCTTTAAAATATCAGCATATATATGTATACAAACACCACATACACACACACACACACACACACACACACACACAGAGGCAAAGTGGGACCTACACAAAATTGTAATGAAAGATATTTTTTAGGGTCTTCAATTAGCCTCTCTGCTTATTTCTTAACTTTCCTCCACTTCCACAGACACTTGTCTCAACATTCATTCTATCATGTGCCTATAAAAATACACCCTCAAATCCAGGAATATATGTGAAGAGCCCCTCTACTTACTCTTAGGTTTGGTGCATTCCACAAGCTCACTCAGAGTTGGTTATTTCATAATGTGTCAGTGTTTGAGGATGTCTCTAAGACATCAGAGGATTTCTGAAGGTTTCTATGATTGAGGGTTATAGATGCTTCTACTCTGCCTATTTCCTGTTTTTCATCTCTGTTTTTCCACTATTACCCAACAGACAGGATTCCATGCTACCTGACATATTTGATCCATTTCCCTCCCATATCCTGTTCCCATCTACGTACCTTCTGGACCTGTGATTCTGAAATCATGCTTGACACAGATCAAGAGATTGTGTTTCAGATGAGCATTTCTCTAGGTAAAATAAGATACATTTCTGAAAAAAAAATTATGGCCCTCTTCCAAATCAAATATTATATGTTAGCCAAATTAGTGGGAAAAGTGTTGTCAGAAAAGGCTGAAAGAGGAATCTAAATTCTCACCATTATATCTCTAATCTTCCATGGCACTTCAGCTAATTAAGAGATTCATCTGACTCTGGCAGTGATGAAACAGTAGAGGAATAGTAAGGCCAGGGAGACAGGCTCCCTCATTCTTAGGGAGGAGACACAAACATCATCAGACAACATGGTGCCTGCCTGGAGCGCAAACTGTGGTCAGACCAGCTCCTGGAGCCCAGCACTTAGAGACCCAAGGAGCTTACTTCCCCATCTCTTGGAAACATTTCCTCACTCTTCCTTCCTTATTTTCTCTCTTTTCTCTTTCTCTTCCCTTTTATTCATCAACGAGCCTTTCACTTCCTAATTTATTTTTATGAGTTCAATTGTGGTTTCTTTTCCCCTGTTAATTTATTGTCTCTCATTTTCCCCTAATTTTCTTTCCTTTTTCATTTTATTTTCTTCAAATCTTGCTTTTCTTTATTATTTTCTCTTCTTTCTCCCTCTCATTTATTCAAGTTCTTTCATCTGAAATGTTTTCGCTCTCTCCACTTGTCCTCATGTTCATTGCTACTCCATTATATCTCATGCCTGTCTTGCCATTATATTAAAAAAAAAAAGACCTCATTGTTGTTTCCTTTCAAGGGAAAATGAGAAATGTGTATGCTTCCCACCATCTTCCATTCTAAAACAGTTGGACTACAAAAGAAAATTGTATAATTCACTATGGAGTACTAACCATTTTCTCTTGAATGGAGAATTTTTTTCAGTTTACCACATCTGAACAACTCATTAATTACTTCCCATTTCCTCATATATTTTTCTTTATATAAATGAAACTAATAAAATGACATGATTTGCCTTTCTTGAAAAAAGGAAATCTCATTACTATCATTCCACTGGAATGAATATATTTAATAAAGTTTCCAAAATTTCGAGTACAATATCTGTCAGCATATTGATTGAAGTTTATGTTATTTAAGCACAAATTAACAAGTTTTACATATTACAAAAAATGTGAGTTAGGCTTAAAACATGACCAAATATTTAATTGATACTGATGCTGATGATGAATACATGAAGCACCAAACAAATGTATGGGTCTTCAGCCAGGAAATCCCCTCATTATAAAATGGAATGGTTAAATTAAATTACCTCTAAATTTCCTTCACATGCTACCTTTCTAGGCAATGTTAGAAGGACCCTTGGTTTGGAATCATTTTATCTGAGTCTAATGCTTTGGCTCAGTAATTCACTAACCATATGGCCCTGGGCAAGTCACTTAGCTTTCAGAAGTCTGTTTTCATTCAAGAAATAGAATACTGTGTTGACTCTGACTGGGGTGATCTTAGGATCAAATTGACGTGAGGATGGTAACAATAATTCATTCAAGTAAGTTCAAACCAATACTAACCCTGAAAATAATTAGATGTTAAAAAGTAGCTCTAATGAATGGACACATTGCCACTAGAGACTCTGCCAACATCTTTAGGATGAACCCTGGGTGATGGTAGCTGCATAAATCTGAGTGATTAATAGAGAGAAGAAACTGTGGAGGTGAAAAACCCTTCAGGTAAAATTGCCATTGCAGTCAGTTGTTTGTATACCCAGCTTTTCTCAGTTTCACAACCTTCTATCTAACCATCAAAGCCCTATATTGATGAACACTAGAACCATAGGCAACAGATGAAACTCCTAAATATGTTGAGTATGGAAAATAAGAGATCTGGGCTGGGCTTCCCTGGTGGCGCAGTGGTTGAGAATCCGCCTGCCGATGCAGGGGACACAGGTTCGTGCCCCGGTCCGGGAAGATCCCACATGCCGCGGAGCGGCTGGGCCCGTGAGCCATGGCCACTGAGCCGGTGCGTCCGGAGCCTGTGCTCCGCAACGGGAGAGGCCACAACAGTGAGAGGCCCACGTACCACACACACACACACAAAAAGAGATCTGGGCTAATCCTCTGCAAAATCATAAAATAGGTGAAGTTTTTCTCTGAAGCCTTAGCCTACCCTTTTTAATTCTTCCTCCCTTTCATCTATACTTTATAAGGAAAATAAAATATATCATTCATTGTATGCTCCTGGTTTTAAACCAGATGTCAACTCTCTGAAAGCTATTGATCATTTCACTTAATTATGGTAATAGAATGAAAGTTTTTGTCCACCATTAAAGTAATTCTAAGCATCAAGAATAGATGGAAATATATTGGGGAGAGGGTAGAAAATGCCACACTGATGAATGTTGACCTAAGCTTCTGGCTGTTACTGCTCAAACTCTGACCTCTACTCCACTGCTTTCCAAGGCAGCTGATGAACCAGTAGAATAGTCACAATATGTTTTCTATTGTCTTCTCCTTCTTGTTTCTCATAAATATGTATAGCCTCCACCTCAAAAATTTGAATCTCCAGGTTTTATGTAACTCGCACAATGTTGCCATTCTTCCCATTCCCATAAAACATTAACTGACTATTCTTGTCATTGCTCAGAAATATTTGTTCTCACACAGGGAACCTTAGATTTTGAAATCTCCTCTAACTCTTTATGATGCAATGGAGAAAGTGCCATGGAGATTTGAGACTGCCACAATCCTACTGAATTATCTTATTAATATTTTGGTGGGATTCTTGAATATGGAGATTGGTGTCTCTCATTAGTTTTGGAAATTTTTCAGTATTATCTTTTCAAATATTGCCTCTGTCACATTTTTGTCTATCCTCTACTTCTGAAACTCTGATGAGGCATATGTTAGAATTTTTCATTCAGTTCTCAGTGTCCCTTAATCTGTCTTTCATTCTTTCTATCTCCTTTTGTCTCTGCCCTGCATTGTTGATAATTTACTTAGCTCTGTATTCCAGGTTCCTATTTTCTCTGGGTGTGTCTAATTTGTATTTAAATACACCTATTGAATTTTTAACCTGAATCTGTTCTCTTTATTTTTCTTATACTTTTCCTGTTTGTTTTTATAGTGTCCTTTTTATTTATATTTCCAACCCTTTTTTATTTTTCCAAAAATACTAAATATACCAAGCCTGCTTGGTTTTGTAGTTAAGCAAACTGCTTTCTTTTTTTTTTGCGGTACGCGGGCCTCTCACTGTTGTGGCCTCTCCCGTTACGGAGCACAGGCTCTGGACACACAGGCTCAGTGGCCACGGCTCACGGGCCCAGCCCCTCCGTGGCATGTGGGATCTTCCCAGACCGGGGCACGAACCCATGTCCCCTGCATCGGCAGGCAGACTCTCAACCACTGTGCCACCAGGGAAGCCCCAAACTGCTTTCTTGAGTGATCATTAACTTACAGGGGTCTCCCATACTTTTTTCTTTATCTCCAATCCCCTAGTGGGATTAACTATTTAATCACCTACTTTTTCCTTTTACTCTGTCCCTATCATATCCTTTGAGACTTCAGCTTGTGGTCTCCTTGGGTGAGCCCTGGGTTTTGTCTCCTATCCGTCTCTGTCCCTACCACTAACACTTGTGGCCTTGAAAACAGAACACAAATCCTCACAGGAAAAGCTGATTTCTATTCACTATTTATTTCTCTGGGTTTCCAAATTCATTTGATTTTTAGATTCTCAATATTCTACACCATCTTTTTTTTTTTGACCAGTTCATCAAAGTATTTCAAAAGATGTTTATCGAAGATGTGTATTTGTTTTTAGTGAGTGGTTCAGTAAAGTTATTTAATGTGCCACCAGATGGAAATGGAGCAACTCTATAGTTCCTGTATTGTCAAAGCATGTAGATTTCATACTTTTCAGCCATGCAAATTCCCACATTAGTTTCAGGCTTAGATGTAGTTTAATATATTTAATATTCAATACCCATCCTTTTCCCTAGTTTCTTGGTTTTCACATGATTGACTGAAGTTTGCTCTCGTAGTTTCTTCAAAAGGGTCCTGTGAAACAACATTCCCAAATTTTTGTTTAAAATTGTTTGTAGGCTTTTAATTTAAATGCCAGTTTTGCTAGATATAAAATCTGAGGTTTACACTTACTTGTCTGAAGAATTTTGTAGCTTTTGTCGCACCTCCATTTACTTAATGACAATTAATCATATTGTGTAGAAATGCAAAATAGGCAAACTGGCCTGCATCCAATGGAGCTGGGTAGGGGAAACCTCACAGGCTTTGTTAGAGGAAAGCCCCAATACCTGGGGAAAGAGAGATTGCCAGTAATATTCGGCTTTTTCCTTATATGTTCATATATTTTAACTTTTTTATTTTTAATAAACATGTTATTTTAGTAATTTAAAAAACAGGAGAACTTTATTTTTGTTTGGATAATAAAGATGTTTTTTACCAGATGAAATAGTAAAGTCCATCTTGTTAATTAATACTGAGATCTGCTAAAAGCTATGAGAGGGGTGGAACTTGAGTTCTAAAATCTCAGGCTGGTCAGTGAGTAATTGAAAGTGTAATCATTATCCGGAACCAACGATATTAACTTACTCAATTCAGATACTGCTGATATTAAAAACAGAAACACAACAGCAGTTTGGGAGAAATAGGAGAGACTAAAAGACTAAAAAAAGATTAAAAGACATTTAGAAGTAATGGAGAGAAACAGGGAAGAGTTAAGTGGGGAGAAGGAGTCTACCCACATACCTGAGGGTACTAGGTTACTTAGAGGCAGCCCTGCACATTAAAAGATTATGTATGAGATTAACACCCATTTACCTACATTAGCCTGCCTTATATCCCTGCTCATTGTCTAAGGCAGGATTTCACAATCTTGGCACTTTGACATTTGGTGCCATATAATTTGTGTGTGGGGGTAGCTGATACACATTTAGCAGCACCCCCAGTTTCTACATACAATATGGCAGTCACACTTCCCAGCGTGACTACCAAAAATGTCACCAGACATTTCCAAATGTCCGCTGGATGCTGCAATTGCCCCAGTTGAGAACTACTGATATAAGTCTTTATACCAATCACGTCCTCCATGAATTGGGCTGGGTCATTGCTTGCCAGTGAACCAAAAGTTCTCCACTTCTCTATTTATGTTAATTCTAGATGTGTGTCTAATTAAGCAACTCTTCATTACAATACTATTTTTGATTTTTTTTCTTCTTATTGTTACCTTCAGTATTCTCAACAACTATCATTCTGTAGTATCAATATACTGGTGTTTGAAGGGCACACTGTGTCAGCAGTCTCTTTCGAAAGAAATGTAATCTTCGCTAAATGAAGGATAAGTGACAAAATGAGTAGAAGGCTGGCTGGTTTGAATACAGAGAAATAACAATAAGGTAACAAACTCTAGAAACATAACTCATCATTTTTATTATGTATGTTTGTATCTTTTGTATGTTAGATTTTTTTTTCATTCTCTGTTGTAAAATATTAGAGAAGTCTACTGTTTTATTTCTTTCCAGGCAATGAAAAGTCAACTCAAAATTCAAGAATCATAATTTCTATCAGTGTCTTTGGGTTCTTAGAAGAAAATTCACTGCAACGTTGAAGATGAAAGAGGATCATTGTGATATTGTGTTTTATTTTTTAATTTTTATTTTTTTTTGTGATACACGGGCCTCTCACCATTGTGGCCTCTCCCTTTGCGGGGCACAGGCTCCGGACACACAGGCCCAGCAGCCATGGCTCAAGGGCTTATCCGCTCCATGGCATGTGGGATCCTCCCAGACCGGGGCACGAACCCACGTCCCCTGCATCAGCAGGCAGACTCACAACCAGTGCGCCACCAGGGAAGCCCTGATATTGTGTTTTATAAGAAATACATATATTTGGTCAACCCTTGGCTCACAGATCTCAAAACCCTTGGAATTTTCTGATTGATACAATGGGGAGCATTTTTGTTATAATATTTGGTCTCTTGTCCTCAGGGTCACAAAAGAGAATGAGTGTCTTGTTATTCATAGCAAGCCCTTTCCATCACAACTAGGTTTATATTAATGAAGGTGACTTTTGAATTCTACCCCAGGGTGGGGGTATAGTTGCCAGGGGAACCAACCATGTGATCACAGGGTTGGAACTTTCAGTCCCACCCCCTGATTCCCAGGGAGGGGAAAGGGGTTTGAGGTTTAATAAAACATCATTGGCCAATGATTTAGTCAATCATGATTATATTATAAAGCCTCCATAAAAACCCAAAAGGACAGCTTTTTGTCCTTTTTGGAGAGTTTCCATACCCCAGAAACAGAGTACTTCCACATGCTACCATGCCAGGCCCCAAGCTCCACAAGGACAGAAACTCCTTTGTTCAGAACCTCACCCTACAGTATCTCTTCATCTGGCTGTTGATTGATACCCTTCGTAATAAGTTGCTTATCGTGAGTAAATAGGTTTTCCCCAGTTCTGTGAGCAGTTCTACCAAATTAATCAAACCCAAAGAGGGGATCGTAGGAACCTGATTTGTAGCCAGTCAAGCAGAAGCACAGGTAACAACCTGGGCTTGCATCTGGCATCTCAAGTGGAGGTTGGTCTTGTAGGACTGAGCACTTTACCTGTAGAATCTGATTCTATCTTGGGTAGATAGTGTCAGATTTGAGTTGAATTTTTGGACACCCTGCTGCAGTCCAGGAATTGATTATTGGTGTGGGGAAGCCTCAACACAAACAAGGGGGCTGGGAACCCCATTGAGTCTTCATAGGGAAAAATTCCCAAAGCAAAGAACAAACTTTATGTACTATTATTCCTTCCTATGTGCCTGAAGTGCGCTGGATCTAGCACAAATTACCTTCTCAATTAATAAACAGAATATAGATAAAGAATAACCCTGGTATTGTTTTAATCAGTTATTAATGTATATTCATTCCTAATGCTGAAAAGAACCTATTTCCTTCAAAGTCTAATCATAGTATGTTATCAAAAAAATATAAGACTAAAGCTCAAAGCTCAAAAAGTGCTCTTGCCCTTGGATGAACAGACCCCCTAGTTTTGAAATTGAAAAGTTCATTTAAATTTTAAAAAATTGTATGCACTCAGATATTACAACCTTTTACATTCTGAAGCATGGTCAGTAATTGGGTTCTTAGTGTCAGAGAAGAGTAAATTGATCACTAACAAATAATTCACTAGACAATTATGGAAACCAATACATCCATTTGTATCATTAAAAAATAAATAAATAAAAATGGATTTAATAGGAAAGTGGCGGGGGTGGTGGTGGTGTGATGAATTGGGTGATTGGGATTGACATGTATACACTGATGTGTATAAAATGGATGACTAATAAGAACCTGCTGTATAAAAAAATAAATTAAATTAAATTTAAAAAGAAAAAGAAAACTGCAAAACAATAACCCTCATGAATATAGACGCAAAAATCTTCAACAAATACTTGAAAACTGAATTCAGTAGCATATTAAAAGGATTATACATGTGACCAAGTGGGATTTACCCCATGGATAAAAGGACACTTCAACTTATGAAAATTAAGTAATATAATATACTGCATTAGTAGATGAAGGGAAAAAAAAACATGATCATCTCAATAGATGCAGAAAAAGCATTTGATAAAAGCCAACAAACACCCTTTCATGACAAAAACAGTCAACAAACTAGGAATAAAAAGGAACTTCCTCAAGCTAATAAAGTGTATTTATGAAAAATGTATAGCTAATGTTATACTCAATGCTTCCCCCAAGTTCAGGAACAAGATAAGGTGTTTTCAGAATATATTTTTTAAATATTTAAAGTAACAACAAATTCCCAACAGAAAATTGGACACGACTCTTAAGTCTTTTCAAAAAAAGAGTGTAGGGGCTTCCCTGGTGGCGCAGTGGTTGAGAATCCGCCTGCCGATGCAGGGCACACGGGTTCGTGCCCCGGTCCGGGAAGATCCCACGTGCCGCGGAGCGGCTGGGCCCGTGAGCCGTGGCCGCTAGGCCTGCGCGTCCGGAGCCTGTGCTCCGCAACGGGAGAGGCCACAGCAGTGAGAGGCCCGCGTACAGCAAAAAAAAAAAAAAAAAAAAAAAAGAGTGTATCCATATATAACACAGGGTGTGTTTTCCTAAATGTTTAAAAAAAAACTGACATAACCAAGGACTGGCAAAAAATGCAGAATAATGGGGATTATCATATACTACTCATGCGGGTGTACATTTGGCAAATATTTTGGAATACTTTTCGATGTTATCTATTAAAGTTGAACATATTCCTTCCCTAGGATTCAGCATTTCATATATATATACAACATAAATATTTGCAAATATACACCAAGAGATATGTAGAATACTATTCGTTGCAGTATTATTCATAACAGCCCCTAACTGGAAGCAACCCAGATGTCCCAACTACAAAAGAATAAAGATTTGTGGTATATTTACTCAAAGGAATATTACAAGCACAGAAAATAAATGAAATACAGTTATATGAAAACCACAAATAAATCTCACATATTTAATTATGGATGAAAAATTCCAGACACAAAATAGGCACTGTATAATTTCCTTTACATACATTTCAATAGGGCAAATTGATGATATCAGAAATAAAGATACAGGTTACTGTGGAGAGAGAAGTAGTAATAGGAAGTAATAGGAAAGGTCACAATGAGGCTTCTGGGATGCTAAGTAATGTTCTATTTCTTTTATTCAGGTGGTTGTCAAATGGGTGTGTGCACTTTTAATAATTCAGTGAACTGTGTAATTGCAATGTATATAGTTTTAGGTATAATGTTTTGAAATTAAAAAAAAAAACCTCCTAAGCCAGATCTTTTTATTCTCTGCTCAACACCTCTACTGATCCTTTCTTACAGTGAAAGCCAAAGTCTTTACAATACCCTACAAAGCCCTAAATGATCTGCCCTCACCCTGTCATCTCTCTGCTGTCATGTCCTATTACTTTCCCCATTGCTTACACTACTATAGCCACACTAGCCTCCTTGCTGTTTCTCCAACATGTTATAATTTCTTTCACCTCTGGTTCTTATGATTAACTATTCTTTTTGCCTGGAATGCAGTTCTCACAGATATCCAGAAAGTTTGTTCTCTCATTGTAAGACATTATTTAAATGTCACCTTCTGTGAGGCTTTCCTTATCACTCTATTTAAAATCATAACCCATCATGCTAACGTTCTCTCCCCCACTCCCTGCTTTCTTTTTTCTCCATATTATTTTCTAATATATATGTAATTATCTTATTTATGTTATTTATTTCCTTCTCCTTCCAATAAAATTTAGACACTGTGAAGACAGGAGTTCTGGGGTTGTTTTCTACAATATCCCTGAGATCTGAAATAGTGATTGGCATATGGTAGGTATTCAATAAATATTTGTGGAATAACTGAATGGCAATTAAATTTCTTAAGCCAACAGTTTTTTTCCAGGTTTATTGATGTATAATTGACATATAACATTGTGTAAATTTAAGGTGTATAACATGATGATTTGATACACATATAGACTGTAAAATGATTACCACAATAAAATTAGTTGACACCTTGATTGCCTCACATAATTACCTTTTGCGGGGGGTGGCGATTGTGAGAAGGTTTAAGATCTATTTTCTTAGCAACTTTCAAGTACTTAATATAGTTGTTTAACTATAGCCACCACGCTGTACACTAGAATTTATTCATCTCAAAGGTGGAAGTTTGTACCCTTTGACCAACATCTCCCCATTTCCTTCATCCCCCAGTCCCCAGCGATCACCATTCTACTGTTTCTATGAGTTTGACTTGTTAACCCTTTTTGCTCTAAAAAAGAAATGCAACTCAAAAATCTCTAACAAACTATACAAGTACAGATACCTGATGGGCAAGGATTTCTTCTTCTTCAAAATAGATATAGGGAACCCAGTGATAAACTTCTATTGTAGCTATTATGACAGCCCCAATATTACTTAACTTTTCCCCCAGGAACCTTCAACTATACACGGATACTACGGAATGAAAAACAAAAATAGTCAATTTTCACATCTTCACTATTCTTTGGAGAGTACTAAGACTTGGTGTTTGATTACAAGTAAGTGAAAATTCAACATGATCTCTTCTTTTAAACAGACCATTGAGAGAAAGCCTGAAATCCCCAAAGATTATGATGCAAGGAAGTATGCATATATATTACCTTCATCTATGCTTTCATCTTAACCATAAACATGTGCCTTGAAGCTGGAGAAAAATTACCTTGCAGGGTTCATCCTATGCAACCCTTAAAAGATTACAAACTGGATCATCCAATTTCTTGGAAGTCCCTCACATACCTTTTGTGCCATGGAGTACAGTTTTATCACCTGCCTCTGAAATTCTTCTCAGCATTCATCTAAGGAGTGAGTGGAAACTATAACATGTGAGCCACATGTGCCTCATATTTTGCAAAAATAATTTAATAGGAAGCATTTTCTTCTTTGAGAAAACTAAATATTTCATTAGGATGAAATGCTAGCCAAAAAGAAAAAAAGCCTAAAAATATAGATTTCCTTCTTGTTTCCTTAACTTTTGGAAACTTAAGCTCTAAGTTTCACTTAGTTCATTCTCTCTCTAAAAGATGAATAAGAGATATAAACAAAGAGGCTTAGATTTCAAGTGAAGATACATATTAACTCATAAATTGCTGGAGAAGGATTTATTTTGATGATTGCTGTTGCTTGGTTAGTAGAGGAAATATGACAAATCTTTCATTTCAGAGATATCGTCTTTCCCAAGCCCATACACTGTTTTCCAGTTCCATTAAACTAATGAGCCCTGGTTTAATATGCATTCTTTTTGAAGTAACAATTTTCAGCATGTATGAGTTTTTGTTGTACATACAAGATTTACTCTAAATCTGTCACTGGAGAGTTGCTATCTCCAGGAAATATTCCAAAACAAAAAGGGTAAGTATCAATAATGATTTAAAACAAATCCTTTGTCAATGACTTTTCTCTACATAAAATACATTAACTGAGGTGGCTGACACTAGGATCCTGAGTCAAAAGGACATAGGAATGTCTAAAGGACAGAGAGATAATTCATTTGAATATAAAAATATCTTTCAAACAAGGTATTAGGAGACATGTTTCCTCAAAAGCCCTGCGAATGAGTGAATTCTTTCTTTAAAAACATTAACGGACTGTTTTATACAACACATAGAGTCACACGTTTAGCTGGCCTAATTTACTGCATCCATATTTACATAATCCAAAGGGCAATGAGGATCTATAAATAGTAGTCGTTCCAATTTAGGTGCCATCTCGATCGTCAAATGAAAGAGTCAGCCATCTATGTGGTCTGACTTAGAAAGCCTGATATTACCTTCCTACACAGAAATATGTCAAGGACTTCCCTGACACAAAGTCTTGGATTCCCACCTTGAAAAGACTTCCTTGATTTATTAAATATTCTTTCTAAAATGAAAAAATTGGAAAACAAATGAAAATTCAGCACAAAATGTATTAAAAGTCTACTGTTAACCTCTTGATTATAAGCTCCATGAGCTCAAGATCTGACATGTCCACAATTGTTTCTCCAGCAATTAAAAGCCTACTTGACACAATGAAGATGTTAATAAATATTTTTGTGGCTACGTAATATTCCATTACACTGTAATATTACTGGTGCAATAATATATGTGATATATATTATATATATAAATATATATCCATTCATCTGTTGATGGATACTTGGTCTGCTTCCATATCTACCATTTGCAGCAATGTGCATGGACCTAGAGAATATTCTGCTTAGCGAAATAAGTCAGACAGAGAAAGACAAATACTATATGATCTCACTTATACACAAAATCTAAAAAAATAATACAAACAAATGTATATAGCAAAACAGAAGCAGACTCATAGATACAGAAAACAAACTAGTGGATAACAGTGGGGAAAGGGAAGGGGGAAGGATCATGTGAGGGGTATGGTATTAAGCGATACAAACTACCATGTATAAAATAGATGAGCAACAATGATATACTGTATAGCACAAGGAATTATAGCCATTATCTTATAATAACTTTTAATGGAGTATAACCTGTAAAAATACTGAATCACTATGCTGTATACCTGAAATAAGACAATATTGTCAATCACAAAAAAGAAAGATAAATAAATAAACATTTTTGAATGAATTATTTTGCCTAATGTATTAGGTCAGAGTAAGGTCCTGAGGAGACAGGAGAATTGAGTTTTGATTCAATAACAACTACTTGGGATGGAAGCGGCCAGAGAGAGAGAAGTGAGAAGTTTCTTGTTTCAGAACGTGCCCAGATGCGGTGGAAAAGGGCTGTGAATAAAGGAATATGAAAATTCTCACCCCCTCCCCCCAAAAAATAGATAGGTAGATAGGTGGATGGATGACTAGATAGATAGATAGGTATCTTTCTATTTTTCTTGAAGCTAACTTGACCATGGATACCAAATACAGGCACATTGAACTTGGCCAGTCACTGAGACAGTCTGTTCTTCCTTGTGTCAATTGCCATGAAGGGCATATTACACCTTGAGTAAGCTGGAGGAACTGAAAGTGAGAATGAGAATTAATTTATGTTCTGTCATGGCACTGCATTGAGACAGAGTGTTTTACAATATCTTGATTTCATTTCTAATATTATATCAGTTATAAATCATAAAGAAACAGGTATTCATAGTACTTTTGAAAGAACTTCACATGAACAGAAATGTAATATCAATAGTGCAGGTAAACAGATGCAAGAGCAGACTAATACAGGTAATTTAACAGAATCACAAAAGTTTACATTCTTAGTATCTAGTTTAGAATTCTTAGAAAGGTAAAAATTTGTCTCCAATTCATGTTTCCCCTGCTTTCTATTATGGTGACTCTTTAAAATAATATATGTTGAAGGCCAAGCCATGAAAGTCATGGCTTTGTTGCTTAAAGAAAAGTCTATTTACAATTTTATGAAATAAAAGATAAAGAAATTAGATTTTTTTCAGGACGAATCAGCATACTCCATTAAAGTGCAATAACCACTGTCATCTCCATGTCTTCCAGAATAATGAATGTGTCCAGCAGAAAAACCACCCAGTCTGTTAGCCACTTTATCCTCGTGGTCTTTCCCTCACACCCAGAAATGCAGCTCCTCTACTTCGGGCTCTTCTCAGTAGCCTATACCCTGACCCTGATGGGGAACACAGCCATTGTCTGTGCTGTGCAGTGGGATCAGCGCCTTCACACCCCCATGTACATCCTCTTGGGGAATTTCTCTCTCCTGGAAATATGTTATGTCACCACGACCGTCCCTAACATGTTGGCCAACTTCCCATCCACAAGCAAGTCCATCTCCTTTGTGAGTTGTTTTGCACAGTTCTACTTCTTCTTCTCTTTAGGGTGTGATGAGGGCTTCTACCTTTGCATCATGGCCTTTGACAGGTACCTTGCCGTCTGCCATCCTCTGCATTACCCACGCATCATGACTAAACAGCTGTACACTGGCCTCGTCATCTTTGGCTGGTCCTGTGGGTTCGTGCTCTTCCTAACCCCAGTTGTTCTCATTTCACAGTTGCCCTTTTGTGGCCCAAATATCATCGACCATTTTATGTGTGATCCTGTCCCATTGATGATGCTGTCCTGTTCTGAAGACACCGCCACACAATTCATTTACTCTACTTTCAATGCTATTTTCATGATTGGCACCTTTCTCTTCATCCTTTGCTCCTATGCTCTGGTGATTCTGGCTGTGCTAAAGATGTCCTCAGCAGCAAGCAAACGCAAAGCTTTCTCCACTTGTGCTTCTCATCTGGCTGTAGTAATTCTGTTTTTTGGCTCTGTTATGGTGATGAATGTTAGTCCCAAATCAAGTGAAAATGCAAAAATTCATTACCTTATTTTATTCTGTGATAACACCTTTATGCAATCCTCAGATATATAGTCCCAGGAACAAGGAGATGAAGGCTGCCCTAATGAAACTCTTTGGAACTGAACGACATGTTAATAAAATATAAATGAGAGCTAAATTTCACCTCTCAAATGCAACTTACCTTCATAAGACATGAGTGATATTTTTGTCTCTAAATTCACTGTTTTATTAAGAAGCTAATGTAATGAGGGCCCATTATCACCTTAACTACCACTCACCACAAGATGCAGTAGTCTTAAGAAAAATATGTTTTAACAAGTGAATTCGATTTTGAAGTTACTATCAAGTAAGTGCAATTTCATGTATCTAAACCTATCAGTCCCTCTATATATAATTCAGTTTCTAAAAAGAAGACAGAAGTCTGCTTTGCATTACTGAGATGAAGCTAATAATACACATGTAATAGAAATCATAGACTGACTGGGGATTAATACTGTAAGGCAGTAATTTTCCACTGGGACATATTGACTGATAAATAAGATTCCACCTTGCCAGAGTGTAGCATTTGTCTTTACTAAGGAAACAGACTAATAACTTTAGCTAGATATTAGTGATTTTTTGATGCAATTGTAAATGGGATTGTTTTCTTAATTTCTCTTTAGGATACTTCATTATTAGTGTATAGAAATGCTGCAGATTTATGAATATTGATCTGTATCCAGTGACTTTATTGAATTCATTTGTTAGTTCTAACAGTTTTTTGGTGGAGTCTTTAGAGTTCTTTATATATAGTATTATGTCATTTGCCAATAGTGACAGTGTTACTTCTTTCTTTCTGATTTGGATGCCTATTTTTTTCCTTGCTCAGTTGCTCAGGCTAGGACTTCCTATAGTATATTGAATTAGTGGTGAGAGTAGGCATCCTTGTTTTATTCCTTATCGTAGAGGAAAATGTTTCAGCTTTTTACTGTTGAGAATGATGTTAGCTATGCGTTTGTCATGTATGGCCTTTATTATGTTGGGTACATTCCCTCTATACCACTTTGTTGAGAATTTTTATCATAAATGGATGTTGAATTTTGTCAAATGCTTTTTATATATCTGTTGAGACTATCAACAGATGAATGTAAAAAGAAGATATGGTTGTGTATACAAAGGAATATTACTCAGCCATAAAAAAGAATGAAATTCTGTCATTTGCAGCAATGTGGATGGACCTAGAGAATATCATACTTAGTGAAATAAGTCAGAGAAAGACAAATACTACATGATATCACGTATATGTGGAATCTGAAAAATAATACAAACAAATGTATAAAGCAAAACAGAAACAGACTCAGAGATATAAAAATCAAGCTAGTAGTTAACAGTGAGGAAAGGGAAGTGGGGAGGGACAAGTTTGGGGTATGTGATTAAGAGATACAACCTAGAATGTATAAAATAGATAAGCAACAAGGATATACTGTATAGCAAAGGGAATTATAGCCACTAGCTTGAAATAACTTTTAATGGAGTATAATCTGTAAAAATACTGAATCACTATGCTGAACACATGAAACTAATATAATATTATAAAGCAATTATACTTCAATTAAAAAATAATAATTTTTTTAAAAGAGATGCTCCATGTGATATGTCATCAGGGAAATGCAAATTAAAAGAACAATGAGATACCACTACACACCTATTATAATGTCCAAAATCTGACATTCACCAAATGTGAATGTCACTGACAACACCAAATGCTGACAGGAAGGTGGAGCAACAAGAACTCTCCTTCATCACAAGTGTGAATACAACATGGACCAGCCAGTTTGAAGACAATTTGGTGGTTTGTTACAAAACTAAACATGCTCTTACCATACAATCCAGCAAGTGCACTCCTCAGTATTTACCCCAAAGAACTGAAACTTATGTCTACAAAAACCTACACACAGATGTTTTCAACATTTTTATTCAAAATTGCCAAAACCTGAAAGCAACCAAAGTGTCCTTGAAATCACAAAATAAACTGTGATACTTCCAGATAATGGTATATTATACAGCACTAAAAAGAAACAAGCCGTCAATCCATGAAAAGATAGGAAGAAAAGTTAAATGCATATTACTAAATGAAATAAGCCAATCTGAAAAGCCTACATTCCAGAAAAAGCAAAACTATGGATACAGTACAAAGATCAGTGGTTTCCAGGAGTTTGGCAAGGGTGGGGATGGTAGTTGAAGGGATGAGTGGGTGGAGCACAGAGGATTTTTGGCCAGTGAAAATAGTACAGTACCATAATGATGGCTATATGCCATTATACCTGTCTAAACCCATAGAATGTACAATACCAGAAATGAACCCTGAGGTAACTATGGACTTTGGGTGATTATGATGTGTTACTATGGGTTCATCAATTGTAACAAATGTACCACCCTAGTGAGAGGAGTTGATAATAGAGAAATTTATACACACGTGGTGGCAGGGGGTATATGGGAAATCTCTGTATATCATCTCAATTTTAACCTAAAACTGCTCTAAAAAAATAAAGTCTTAAAAAGGAAAAAAAAATTACTATCTTCATTCACTATGCCTAGGCAATTGCCTCAATCAAAATTTTATCGGTGTCCAACTTATTCTGACTTAGGGATTCATCATTCCAACCTAAGAAAACCTAAAATATTAAGAGTTACCTCAAAGATGGATTCGATACTCTCAAAAGGAGATATATACATACACACACAATTTGGCACAACATACCTGGAGTTATCAGGGAAGGATAATAGCAGAGTGGTAAAAACCAAATCTGATTTCAAAAGATGATAAATTACTGCTGTAAAACCAGTTTTTGTGTGTGTGTGTGGTACGCGGGCCTCTCACTGTTGTGGCCTCTCCCATTGCGGAGCACAGGCTCCGGACGCGCAGGCTCAGCGGCCATAGCTCACGGGCCCAGCCGCTCCGCGGCATGTGGGATCTTCCGGGACCGGGGCACGAACCCGTGTCCCTTGCATCGGCAGGCGGACTCCCAACTACTGCGCCACCAGGGAAGCCCTAAGACCAGTTATTAAATGACACAATATGTCCAGTGAGCTGCTTCTCTCCCTCCTTCCAATTTTATAGAAGGGAGCATAAAAGACTTCAGAGCCATATACATTACCCCAGAAAAGGCAGGGTGAAAGGGCAGGTTCCAGGTGTCTTGACCTGTACTACTCACAGAGACCTGACCCATAACCAAGCCTGTGATGCTTCCGAACCTATTCTTACCTAAAAAAATTATCTGGGAAAGTTGGCTTCACTTCAGGTGTGCCATTTCATTCTAATTGCTTTTAGGTCCTAGTTTCTACCCAGTGGCCAAATTCGGAAACCCAGTCAGGATCTAGTCTACTTCAGGAGTTCTTATTAGCTAATTAATGGTTTAGCTAATTAATGGCTCCTCAGTCCTGAAAGAAAGTTGGGGTTTTGCTGTTTGTTTTTGTTTTGTTTTGTTTTGCCACTGCACTAAAATAATTCGTCTTACTTGGCAATGGATGAGCTAAGAATTATCCTGGTACATTGAGGTTACGTGATTCTAGGCTTCCCAGAGTTTTACTGTCTCAGCCCAACTACCTACTAAAAATAAAGCAGGGCAGAAGACAATGAGCTCACTGGAGATGTCACAGAGCCTCTTTACATGCCAGCAATTTTTAGAAGAGAACACAAAGAAGGGTAGAGAGAAAGGAAAGGAAAGAGAGGAAAAATGCAAGAAAAGTTGGAGAATAATAGAAAAACATACAGTGTCTACTTCGAGTGGAGAAATGCATTGAAAATTCTGGGGAAAACAATAACATTTTCGGAAAGGCTAACTTTCCAACAACTTGGAGAGATGTGGTTTGATGGAAGAATGGATTCTGAGCTATGGCTCATCTTAGACGAAAAGTAAAAGGATTTGGGACTGATTTAGAAATACACAAACTATTATAATACCAAAACATTCATATTAAAGACACTAGATAGCCATTAAGATGGAAGAAAATGAACAGCTATTTTCTGTAAGCAGATCATTGAGTTGGGTGTGAAAAGGTTTGGGTTTTTTTTAAGCTTTTAAAAAATTAGTTATCTATTTTATACATATTAGTGCATATATGTCAATGCCAATCTCCCAATTCATGCCACCACTACCACCACCACCCCCGTTTTCCCCCCTTGGTGTCCATACGTTTGTTCTCTACATCTGTGTCTCTATTTCTAATAAGAGCCTTCTGTATTAAAAAAATAAAATAAAATTCAAAAAAAATTATGTTAAATTAAAAAAAGTTTATAGATAAAATAACGTTCATGGATTTTGTGGGAGCAACATTTACAACGTTGAATCAGGATAGTCAAAAGGCTCCCACATATACTTAAACATTTCTAAACAATCTTAGGTATCCAAGATTTTGGATTCATACTGCAGCATTGATGCAGGTTGGTCTTCACAAAAGGTCCCCTTTAGCTGTTACACACAGAAAGGAATAGAGACCAGGAAACTTTCCTTCCTTTTATTTTGCATCCTGTTTTGGCCCTATATTGTCACTGGAGGTCACCTCTTAGGAGCAGGATGGACAATGCCAGTGCATCACTCAATCCCCAAGTATGTTTTACTTTCAGTGATGAGCTCAGTGGTGAAAAGCCCTCCCTGAATCCATCAGTGAGACTGTCACATACTAATGACCTCTCTAATTTGCTGCTCACCTGACACCTCCAGACAGGTTCTGGATTTAAAAACCAGCTCCATATTGGATGTCCCCAGTTGCTTCAAGTCTCCTGGAGCTCCCCTTCCCTCATATGTGCTTCTTTAAGTGACAGATAAAATTCACTTTAATAAATCCCCAAATCCCAAATACCTTCCTAATCACCCACTAAGAGTAACATGCCTGTCTATTTTTCTCTCCCAGTATAGGGGTAGTAAAATTTGGTCTCCTCTATTCCATCTATAGGCCACTCAGCAGAGGAACTGATGCTCACTGGAGTGGTCCACTAGCCTTCACAATTCAGTGTGTATAAGAATCACCTGGGGTCTAATGTAGTGTTCAAGTGCCTGGGCCCTCACCACAAGTCTATCCAATGCCAGGGCACTGTGCCAGCAGATTTTACATGCAAAATGTGAGGGAGGCATTATCCTTTTCAAGTGATAAAACATAAGTTTACAGAGGTTAAGAGATTGGATTTGGCTATAATTCAGCTAGATGTTTTATGTTTTGACATTCCTAACATCCATACTGTGTTTTATGTTTCAAAAGATTAGGATAGCCCTAGTGAAAATTATATCTAATCTGAGTATGGCTTCTAATTAATGTTAAATTGTAATGCCTTTTCTTCACTCTGGTCAACATTATGATAGTTGGTTGGTTTTTTTTAAGCTGATTTCTTAAATAATGTTGTTACTTAAAGCACTATACTTGATAAACAACATGATTCAATGAACAAGTATTTGAATGTTAGGCTCTGGAGAGACAAGATAATAATTAATCTTTGCCCTCAAGAAGCTCACAGTCTAGCCAGCCACTCTGATCAGACCAAAGTTCTAGGGAGTCTATAGGGGCAAAAATCCAGTCCAGGGCAGAACTTCAGACCTGATTCATTTTTAGCTAATTGAGTATTTATGTTGTCATCTGACACTGACAGTGAAGTACAGTCTTGGCCAAATTGATTTTTATAACAAGGAGAGAGGAGGATGTGTTCTGAACTTACTTCTTCAGTCAGGCATTCTGATTCCCTTCTGCCCTGGCCACTTTTCTCCAAGCTTTGTTCACGTTGGCCCAGAGCCACAAGGTGGCAGGATAAGCCTCATCATTTCTTGTTCAAATCGACTGCAGCCACAGGCTTTTAAGTGCATGCTCACTCTGCCCATACGCCTCAAACTCATGTTGGGAGCAATTTAGAGCAAATATCCAGAGTAGTATTACCTCGATTAACTAGTTTCCTTCTACCACCCACCCTCAGTTCTACTATCCTTTCAGTGCTAACTCAAGAACATTCCAAGGTTATACGTTGGAGAACCCTTGGAGTATCTGGGGTTTCATTGTGCATTTCAAAACGCTTTCAGAGAAGATTGGTCCTAGATGGCAGAGTAGAAGGACGTGAGCTCACTCCCTCTTGTAAGAGCACCAGAATCATAACTAACTGCTGAACAGTTATTGACAAGAAGACACACTGAAACTCGCCCAAAAAGATACCCCACATCCAAAGACAAAGGAGAGGCCACAATGAGATGGTAGGAGGGGCACAATCACAATAAAATCAAATCCCATAACTGCTGGGTAGGTGACTCACAAACTGGAGAACACTTATACCACAGAAGTCCACCCACTGGAGTGAAGGTTCTGAGCGTCACATCAGGCTTCCCAACCTGGGGGTAGAGCAATGGGAGGAGGAATTACCAGAGAATCAGACTTTGAAGGCTAGTGGGATTTGATTGCAGGACTTTGAAAAGACTGAGGGAAATAGAGACTCCACTCTTGGAGGGTACACACAAAGAAGTGTGCACATCGGGACCCAGGGGAAGAAGCAGTGACCATACAGGAGACTGAACCAGACCAGCCTGCTAGTGTTGGAGGGTCTCCTGCACAGGCAGGGGACAGCTGTGGCTCACCATGAGGACAATGAAACTGGCAGCAGAAGTTCTGGGAAGTACTCCTTGGCATGAGCCCTCCCAGGGTCCGCCATTAGCCCCACCAAAGAACTGGTAAGGCTCCAGTGTTGGGTCGCCTCAGGCCAAACAACTAACAGGGAGGGAACCCAGTCCCACCCATCAGCAGACAGGCAAATTAAAGTTTTACTGAGCTCTGGCCACCAGAGCAACACCCAGCTCTACCCACCACCAGTCCCTCCCATCAGGAAACTTGCACAAGCCTCTTAGATAGTCTCATCCACGAGACAGCAGAAGCAAGAAAAACTACAATCCTGCAGCCTGTGGAATGAAAACCACATTCACAGAAAGATAGACAAAATGAAAAGGCAGAGGAATACATACCAGATGAAGAAACAAGATAAAACTCCAGAAAAACAACTAAATGAAGTGGAGAAGGAAACCTTCCAGAAAAAGAATTCAGAATAATGATAGTGAAGATGATCCAGGACCTTGGAAAAAGAATGGAGGCAAAGATCGAGAAGATGCAAGAAATGTTTAACAAGGACCTAGAAGAATTAAAGAACAAACACCTAGAATAATTAAAAAACAAAACCAACAAAGATGAACAATACAATAACTGAAATGAAAAATACACTAGAAGGAATCAATAGCAGAATAACTGAGGCAGAGGAACGGATAAGTGACCTGGAAGACAGAATGGTGGAATTCACTGCCGTGGAACAGAATAAAGAAAAAAGGATGAAAAGAATGAAGACAGTCTAAGAGACCTCTGGGACAACATTAAATGCAACAACATTCGCATTATAGGGGTCCCAGAGGAGAAGAGAGAGAGAAAGGACCTGAGAAAATATTTGAAGAGATTATAGTCAAAAACTTCCCTAACATAGGAAAGGAAATAGCCACTCAAGTCTAGGAAGTGCAGAGAGTCCCAGGCAGGATAAACCCAACGAAAAACATGCAGACACACATAGTAATCAAACTGACAAAAATTAAAGACAAAGAAAATTATTGAAAGCAACAAGGGGAAAATGACAAATAACATATAAGGGAACTCCCATAGTTAACAGCTGATTTCTCAGCAGAAACTCTACAAGTCAGAAGGGAGTGGCATGATATATTTAAAGTGATGAAAGGGGCCCTGTCAGCACCAAGAAGTCCTAGCCTGAGGGATGGGGTGATGCAGGCAAAGTGAAACTATTCTTCGTTCCCTTTTTGTGAGACTCTTTGGGATTTTCTCCTTAGATGATGAGGTCATCTACAATAGTGTGGAGGACAGGATCTTGGTGCTCCAGCCAGGCATCAGGGCTGTGCCACTGAGGTGAGAGAGCCAAGTTCAGGACACTGGTCCAGAAGAGACATCCCAGCTCCACGTAAGATCAAATGGTGAAAATCTCCCAGATATCTCCATCTCAACGCCAAGACCCAGCTCCACTCAATGACCAGCAAGCTAAGTGCAGGACACCCTATGGCAAACAACTAGCAAGACAGGAACACAACCCCATCCACTAGCACAGAGGATGCCTAAAATCATAATAGGGCCACAGACACCCCAAAACACACAACCAGACATAGACCTGCGCAAAAGAAAGACAAGATACAGCCTCATCCACCAGAACACAGGCACTAGTTCCCTCTACCAGGAAGCCTACACAACCCACTGAACCAAGCTTAGCCACTGGGGACAGACACCAAAAACAATGGAAACTACGAACCTGCAGCCTGTGAAAAGGAGACCCCAACACAGTAAGTTAAGCAAAATGAGAAGACAGAGAAACACACAGCAGATGAAGGAGCAAGGCAAAAACCCACCAGACCTAACAAATGAAGAGGAAATAGGCAGTCTACCTGCAAAAGAATTCAGAGTAATGATAGTAAAGATGATCCAAATCTTGGAAATAGAATGGAGAAAATACAAGAAACGTTTAACAAGGACCTAGAAAAACTAAACAGTAAGCAAACAGTGATGAACAACACAATAAATGAAATTAAAAATTCTCTAGAAGGGATCAATAGCAGAAAAACTGAGGCAGAAGAATGGAAAAGTGACCTGGAAGATAAAAGAGTGGAAATAACTACTGCAGAGCAGAAGAGAAAAAAGAATGAAAAGAATTGAGGGGCTTCCCTGGTGGCGCAGTGGTTGAGAGTCCACCTGCTGATGCAGGGGACATGGGTTCGTGCCCCAGTCCGGGAAGATCCCGCATGCCGTGGAGCAGCTAGGCCCGTGAGCCATGGCCGCTGAGCCTGTGTGTCCGGAGCCTGTGCTCCGCAGCGGGAGAGCCCACAACGGTGAGAGGCCCGCGTACCGCAAAAAAATTTTTAAAATTTAAAAAAAAGAATTGAGGACAGCCACAGAAACCTCTGGGACAACATTAAACACACCAACATTCGAATTATAGGGGTCCCAGAAGAAGAAGAGAAAAAGAAAGGGACTGAGAAAGTATATGAAGAGATTATAGTCATAAACTTCCCTAATATGGGAAAGGAAATAGGTAATCAAGTCCAGGAAGCATAGAGAGTCCCATACAGGATAAATCCAAGGAGAAACACACCAAGACACATATTAATCAAACTATCAAAAATTAAATACAAAGAACAAATACTAAAAGCAGCAAGGGAAAAACAACAAGTAACACATAAGGGAATCCCCATAAGGTTAATAGTTGATCTTTCAGCAGAAACTCTGCAAGCCAGAAGGGAGTGGCAGGACATATTTAAAGTGATGAAAGAGAAAAACCTACAACCAAGATTACTCTACCCAGCAAGGATCCCATTCAGAATCAAAGGAGAAATTAAAACCTTTATAGACAAGCAAAAGCTAAGAGAATTCAGCACCACCAAACCAGCTCTACAACAAATGCTAAAGGAACTTCTCTAGGCAGGAAACACAAGAGAAGGAAAAGACTTACAATAACAAACCCAAAACAATTAAGAAAATGGTAATAGGAACATACATATTGATAACTACCTTAAATGTAAATGGATTAAATGCTCCAACCAAAAGACATAGACTGGTTGAATGGATATAAAACCAAGACCTGTATGTATGCTGTCTACAAGAGACCCACTTCAGACCTAGGGACACATACAGACTGAAAGTGAGAGGATGGAAAAAGATATTCCATGCAAATGGAAATCAAAAGAAAGCTGGAGTAGCAATTCTCATATCAGACAAAACAGACTTTAAAACAAAGACTACTACAAGAGACAAAGAAGGACACTACATAATGATCAAGGGATCAATACAAGAAGAATATATAACAATTGTAAATATTTATGCACCCAACATAGGAGCACCTCAATATGTAAGGCAAATACTAACAGCCATAAAAGGGGAAATCGACAGTAACACAATCATATTAGGGGACTTTAACACCCCACTTTCACCAATGGACAGATCATCCAAAATGAAAATAAATAAGGAAACAGAAGCTTTAAATGATACATTAAACAAGATGAACTTAATTGATATTTATAGGACATGCCATCCAAAAACAACAGAATACACATTCTTCTCAAGTGCTCATGGAACAT
Organism: Kogia breviceps; assembly: GCF_026419965.1. Classification (NCBI taxonomy): domain Eukaryota; kingdom Metazoa; phylum Chordata; class Mammalia; order Artiodactyla; family Physeteridae; genus Kogia; species Kogia breviceps. The sequence continues at coordinate 77,039,122 of NC_081312.1, read as the reverse complement.
ACTCCAGGATGGAGCATATCTTGGGTCACAAATCAAGCCTTGTTAATTTAAGAAAATTGAAATCGTATCAATAATCTTTTCTGACCACAATGCTATGAGACTAGATATCAATCACAGGAAAAAAAATCTGTAAGAAATACAAACACATGGAGGCTAAACAACACACTACTTAATAACCAAGAGATCACTGAAAAAATGAAAGAGGATATCAAAAAATACCTAGAAACAAATGACAATGAAAACACAACGACACAAAACCTATGGATTGCAGAAAAAGCAGTTCTAAAGGGAGGTTTATAGTTATACAAGCCTACCTTAAGAAACAAGAAACATCGCAAATAAACAACCTAACCTTACACCTAAAGCAATTAGAGAAAGAACAACAAAAAAACCCAAAAGTTAGCAGAAAGAAAGAAATCATAAAGATCAGATCAGAAATGAAGGAAAAGATAGCAAAGATCAATAAAACTAAAAGCTGGTTCTTTGAGAAGATAAACAAAATTAATAAACCATTAGCCAGACTTATCAAGAAAAAAAGGGAGAAGACTCGAATAAATTAGATACGAAAAAGGAGAAGTGACAACGGATACTGCAGAAATACAAAGGATCATGAGAGATTACTACAAGCAACTCTATGCCAATAAGATGGACAACCTGGAAGAAATGGACAAATTCTTAGAAATGCACAGTCTTCCAAGACTGAACCAGGAAGAAATAGAAAATATAAATAGACCAATCACAAGCACTGAAATTGAAACTGTGATTAAAAATCTTCCAGCAAACAAAAGCCCAGGACCAGATGGCTTCACAGGCGAATTCAATCAAACACTTAGAGAAGAGCTAACACCTATCCTTCTCAAACTCTTCCAAAAGATAGCAGAAGGAGGGACACTCCCAAACTCATTCTACGAGGCCACCATCACTCTGATACCAAAACCAAACAAAGATGTCACAAAGAAAGAAAACTACAGGCCAATATCACTGATGAACATAAATGCAAAAATCCTCAACAAAATACTAGCAAACAGAATCCAACAGCACACTAAAAGGATCATACACCATGATCAAGTGGGGTTTATTCCAGGAATGCAAGGATTCTTCAATATATGCAAATCAATCAATGTGATACACTATATTAACAAACTGAAGGAGAAAAACCATATGATAATCTCAAGAGATGCAGAGAAAGCTTTCGACAAAATTCAACACACATTCATGATAAAAACCCTGCAGAAAGTAGGCATAGAGGGAACTTTCCTCAACATAATAAAAGCCATATATGACACACCCACAGCCAACATCGTCTTCAATGGTGAAAAACTGAAACCTTTCCCACTAAGATCAGGAATAAGACAAGGTTGTCCACTCTCACCACTCTTATTCAACATAGTTTTGGAAGTTTTAGCCACAGCAATCAGAGAAGAAAAAGAAATAAAAGGAATCCAAATCAGAAAAGAAGAAGTAAAGCTGTCACTGTTTGCAGATGACATGATACTCTACATAGAGAATCCTAAATATGCTACCAGAAAACTACTAGAGCTAATCAATGAATTTGGTAAAGTAGCAGGATACAAAATTAATGCACAGAAATATCTGGCATTCCTATACACTAATGATGAAAAATCTGAAAGTGAAATTAAGGAAACACTCCATTTACCATTGCAACAAAAAGAATAAAATACCTAGGAATAAACCTACCTAGGGAGACAAAAGACCTGTATGCAGAAAACTATAAGACACTGATGAAAGAAATTAAAGATGATACTAACAGATGGAGAGATATACCGTGTTCTTGGATTGGAAAAATCAACATTGTGAAAATGAATCTACTACCCAAAGCAATCTACAGATTCAATGCAATCCCTATCAAATTATCAATGGCATTTTTTAGGAACTAGAACAAATCATCTTAAAATTTGTATGGAGACACAAAAGACCCCAAATAACCAAAGCAGTCTTGAGAACGAAAAATGGAGCTGGAGGAATCAGGCTCCCTGACTTCAGACTATACTACAAAGCTACAGTAATCAAGACAATATGGTACTGGCACAAAAACAGAAATATACATCAGTGGAACAAAATAGAAAGCCCAGAGATAACCCACACACCTATGGTCAACTAATCTATGACAAAGGAGGCAAAGATATACAATAGAGAAAAGACAGTCTCTTCAATAAGTGGTTCTGCGAAAACTGGACAGCTACCTGTAAAAGAATGAAATTAGAACACTCCCTAACTCCATACATAAAAATAAACTCAAAATGGATTAAGGACCTAAATGTAAGACTGTACACCATAAAACTCTTAGAGAAAAACATAGGCAGAACACTCTATGACATAAATCACAGCAAGATCCTTTTTGACTCATCTCCTAGAGAAATGGAAATAAAAACAAAAATAAACAAATGGAACTTAATGAAACTTCAAAGCTTTTGCACAGCAAAGGATACCATAAACAAGACCAAAAGACAACCCTCAGAATGGGAGAAAATATTTGCAAATGAAGCAACTGACAAAGGATTAATCTCCAAAATTTATAAGCAACTCATGCAGCTCAATACCAAAAAACAAACAACCCATTTTCAATCCAAAAATGGGCAGAAGAACTAAACGGACATTTCTCCAAAGAAGATATACAGATTGCCAACAAACACATGAAAGAATGCTCAACATCATTAATCATTAGAGAAATGCAAATCAAAACTACAATGAGATATCATCTCACACCGGTCAGATTGGCCATCATCAAAAACTCTAGAAACAATAAATGCTGGAGAGAGTGTGGAGAAAAGGGAACCCTCTTGCACTGCTGGTGGGAATGTAAATTGATACAGCCACTATGGAGAACAGTATGGAGGTTCCTTAAAAAACTACAAATAGAACTACCATACGACCCCGCAATCCCACTACTAGGCATATACCCTGAGAAAACCATAATTCAAAAAGAGTCATGTACCAAAATGTTTATTGCAGCTGTATTTACGATAGCCAGGACATGGAAGCAACCTAAGTGTCCATCGACAGATGAATGGATAAAGAAGATGTGGCACATATATACAATGGAATATTACTCAGCCATAAAAAGAAATGAAACTGAGTTATTTGTAATGAGGTGGATAGAACTGGAGTCTGTCATACAGAGTGAAGTAAGTCAGAAGGAGAAAAACAAATACCGTATGCTAACACATATATATGGAATCTAAGAAAAAAAATGTCATGAAGAGATTAGTGGTAGGACCGGAATAAAACACAGACCTACTAGAGCATGGATTTGAGGATATGGGGAGGGGGAAGGGTAAGCTGTGACGAAGTGAGAGAGTGGCAGGGACATATACACACTATCAAATGTAAATTAGATAGCTAGTGGGAAGCTGCCGCATAGCACAGGGAGATCACCTCTGTGCTTTGTGATCACCTAGAGGGGTGGGATAGGGAGGGTGGGAGGGAGGGTGATGCAAGAGGGAAGAGATATGGGAACATATGTATATGTATAACTGATTTACTTTGTTGGAAAGGAGAAACTAACACACTATTGTAAAATAGTTATACTCAAATAAAGATGTTAAAAAAAAGTTACATTCTTTTCAAACCATATAATAAATTCTTACCTCCTCACATACCGAGGCCAACCTTGCAGCCTACTTCATTTATTACAATAATATGCACTACTATTTCTAAGAATTTATCAGCTACTAATCACTGACATAAACCAACTATATAAACTATCTCCAAATTTACCAACATTTTTTTTAGGAATAATCCATGTGAAGTTAATAGGAAAGGGGGCTCAATTTTTTAAGTGCCACATTTAAATAAAGCAAGTAATGGGTTACACCAAATTAAACAAATTCATGAAGGCTTCAAAACGTTATAAGCATGATGAATCTCCAAAATACATATACTAGAATGGAGCTTTATCCATTTTTGACAGGATAACTTCCTTGTCTCCCAAATCACCTCATGGGACTATTACTGCACTGAAAGTTTGAGGTCAGTCACTTCATTTATTATATACAACCTTCTGGAGCAAGATATTATCAACACCATGTTAAAAAATTAGCAAACTAACAGTTTTAGTGAGGTTCAGGAATTTTCCTAACATCACACAACTAGTAAATGATCACGGAACCAGAAGTTTATTGTAGCAGATGCTTTTGGTGAGCTTCTATTTTCAGCTGCAGTTGTATTGAATAGTTCCACGTGAATTTTAAATCATACTAACAGTGTCCCACTTGAAAAGTACCACATATCTTTCTAATTTCTGCCTCAGAGTTTCTCAAAAGTCACCAGAGTCCCTACAGCTTATACATAAGTGCAGCCCTGAAGTGTATGGGATTAGTATAGATGGATGAATGCATCAAACATTTATCTTTCTGGGAGACATTCCCTATGCATTTCAGAGGTCCTAAAATCCAATCTCCTTCTACAGTGGCTTTTTCTCCTCCCCTCTTACTCTCTCTGCTCCTTCTTGCTTTTTAAGATCACCTCATATGTAACATGTGCACCCAAGTCCTTGTATCAGGCTCTGCTTTTAAGAGAACACATATGAACTGGTAAGATAAGTGGCCCTAGAACTCAAACCCTCCATATAAGATTCTGGAAAGATGGCAGCAAAGACCCCAGTGCAGGGAGTAACTCGAGTGATGATAACCCCTAGTATAGAAGAGCATCACACTTGCTAAGACTTTCACCTGTGATAAATTAGGAGGAGTCACAAGTGGAAGGGAAAGTACTGTCTATGCAATAACTCTAGTACTTGAAGTAGATGGAAATAATGGTAATTATAAGAGCTGTGGAGTTGTGAACTTTTTATTTCCTAGAAAGAAGTACAAACTCAAGTCAGTCAACCAATTATCAAGTCAGAGAACATCTCTGAAATAAAGGACAAGTTGTTATACTTTGTTATACTTTGCAACCCTCCTACTAAGAAAGACACAGGACTGGGTGGGATTCGATATTTGGGATACAGATAAAACCACATTTGTTGATTATTACTCTGACACACGTATCAAGACTTGGAGAATGCCGATTTTGAGTGAAGCCAAAAGAAACTTCCACAGGCTGCTGTTCATGTTGCCCTGCTGAGCAGCAGGCTATGTAGATAACATGATAAGCATTGGTAGACTGGTCCAGCATATCCCTTGAGTCCTAGAACAAGGTCATATTTTTTATTATATAGAACTACTCACTGTTTTCAAAGGAGATCTTGATTTCCACTGGGAAAAAATCCCGAGCATCTTTATATGAGAAATCAAGTGGCATGCAAACAGAGCTTCCCATCATGAGCTGGATACTGTCACATCCACCAAGTCATAAGTTCAGTCAAGAACAGCAGCAATTCATGATGCATTGGTAATGGTACATTAGTGTATGTGTCCAGACAGGTTCAAAGGACACATCACCTTCTTCTGCTGTACCAACACCTCGTCCTTAGTTTAAACGTATGGTCTCACGATGGGTTTCCAACAACCAGAAAATGAAGGAAGAAGAATCTCAGTCCTGATTTATGGGTAAGTTGATTCATATATTCATGGGAGCCAAAAATAGATGGCTGCTTCATTCAGCCTAACTCGGAGGCTGACTAAATCATGATGCTGAGGGTAAGTTCTTACAGTATGTAGAAATGAAAAAAGAAAACTTAGTTTTCCAGCTGTATGATGGGGAAAAAAACCTAAGATAAGGCTTATTTATGGGTTCTTAGGCTGTAACAAATGGTTTTTCTGGTCAGTCAGGGATCTGGAAGAAGCAAAATTGGAAAATCAGAGATAGGAAGGAAGATAGAACGATGGGAGTGGACACAAAGTGAGCAAATCTTGGTGTTTCATATTGATGCCTACCACTTGAAAACCAAGTGAATAGAATGATTCATACTGCATGTCAGGTAGCTTTTGTCATCTGTCATCCCAGTGCTTGTACAATATGCTCACAAATGGAGGCACCATATGGTAGGATTGAGGCTATGCATGAAACCCAAAACATGAGCCTCTTACCAAGGCTGACCTAGTTAACTAACTAGTTACCTAATTATCTAACAGATGACCAGCCAGCCAGCAGCAGAGACTGATGCTGAGCTGTCAATATAGTCTTCACTGAGAAGCACCCAGCCACTTGGTGGCAAGTTGATTACATTAACCCCCTTCCTTTATGGAGAAGTGATTATTTATCTTTTCTGAAGCTCCTACTTATTCTGGAGACAGGTTGTGCTTCCCTTTTGATAACTGCACACAATTTCTATTCACAAAAAGAGACAGTTTTCAATTCTACGTCTTACATGTTATATGTAATCTCAAGGTGTGAATATATTCCTAAGCACAAAATCGAAGTATAAACCATTAAGAGAAAGTGATATATATGACTACATAAAAAATACCTTTGATTGGTTTTAAAAATTACTGTGCACATATTGAACAGGCAAATGCCAAAAATGGTAAAGGTGAATATTTATAAAATATAAAAAATTATTTTAAATCAAGAAAAATGAACACATGATTAGAAAGATGAGTTATATACATAAATGAGAAGAAAAGGAAAAAAGGCAAAATGACCAATAAAATATTATTTTAATTTCAACCTTATTACTAATTAAATAAATACACATTAAAATAATGACACATTACTTTTAAATATTCATAAGGGTAATTTTTAGAAAGAATTATAATAGCCTGTGTGTGTGTTTCAAATGTGAGGAAAATGAGCATTCTTACTACCTGCTGGCTGGAATGTAAGTTAGGACAACACATTTAGAGAGCAACCTAGCAATATGGCAAATAAAAACCTTAAAATATACATTTTGATTAGTTAATCCACTTATAGTAATTCATTGTAAGGGAATATCATCACAGAATAGTTTGTAATAGAAAACAATTGCAAAACAATCTAAATGTCCAACATGAGAGAACTACTTACATTATGCTGTAACCATAAATGGAATACTATGCTCCTAGTAGTGATTAGGTAGAATTATATTTACTAACATAGCAAAAGATTCACTCCAGTTTATATATATATATATATATATTTTTTTTTTTTTTTTTTTTTTTTTTTTTCGTTACGCGGGCCTCTCACTGTTGTGGCCTCTCCCGTTGCAGAGCACAGGCACCGGATGCGCAGGCTCAGCAGCCATGGCTCACGGGTCCAGCCGCTCCGCGGCATGTGGGATCTTCCCGGACCGGGGCACGAACCCGTGTCCCCTGCATTGGCAGGCGGACTCTCAACCACTGCGCCAAAAGGGAAGCCCCAGTGTGTATATTTTTTAAAGAATGTTCCAAGGCAACTTGTATGAAATGAGCCATTTTTAATGTCAATATAAATAGAAGGAAAACATCAAATTTTAATATTATACCATTTTTTGTTCTGATTTTTTTAGGTTTTCTTTAATGACATGCAGCCTAACTTGCATAATTCAAAGATTTTTTAAATGCATCAGCATTTTGGGAGAAACCAAGAGGGGAAAAAAAAATCACAAAACAGTGATCTAAAGACAATGTGAATGTGGATGGAACACTGGAGGACTGAGGAAAGTTATGGGTATAACTGAGGTATTTCTGACATAATCAGAGTCTCCCTGAGCCAGTGCCAGGTGCCTGCCCCCAAGCCTATTAACATTCTATTTCTGCCCAACTTCTTCTGAGTCAGGGATTCCACCTCTCAGACCTGAGATTATCAGTCACATCAAAGAATCTCAAAATCCCACAAAATTCTCAAAATTAAATTAATTAAATTCACTTTCATTTGAAAATTCATTATTTAATGTACAGGGCATGTTTGAAGAGAAGAAAAGAAGCAGCATGGTGAAATTAAGCACTACCTATACCAACTCCAAAAGTTTGGATATCCTTGATGTAAAGACAGTCATGAAATGACAAGTATATATATTTGGCCACTACTCTCTCTTCGCCCAAATTCATGGAGGACATAGCAACACTAAGAACATTTATATATGGCCAGGGAAGGCTGTGCAAAGACAGGGATCTGGTGTCCTGGGCCATTTTGCCCAAAGCAGAACCTGGTCCAACACAGCCCTTGGGGCTTAGCTGCCTGGAACAAAAAGAGTGCCTGGGAAGGTCTGATTTGCCCCAGGTGCACCACTTCCTGCTAATGGCTTTCAGGTCCAGTGCTGATTGCTTCCCAGAGTTTGAATCCAGAAACCTAATCAGCAACAGGTTTCCTTGGGTATTCCTAACTAAAGCAGTGATTTCCAGGCCCAAAGCACATTTTCTCTTCAGCAGTAAAATGTCCTGTTTGACTTAAGTTTAGAATTGTCCTGGATTATCCAAACTGGGCATGGTTCGCATACCCCCAGAGCTTTACCATATGAGCTCAGCTACCCACTGACAGATTTAGTGGGACAAGAGAGGCAGTGAGCTCACTGGCAATATCATAGAGCTTTGGTTGCCATGGCACCAATTCTAGGAAGAAAACACAGAGAAAGTGAATCAGAGAATGGAAAGAGAGAAAAATATAATAATGAAGAGTGAGAGAAAAATATATGGGTTCAAATTTACATTTGAGGAATTTATCTGAAACTGAAACATCTAGAAAAATTCAATTTTTTTCAGAATGGCTTTCTTTCTTGGGGCAATTGACATGTCAGAGAGGACTGGCTTCTGAGGTACTTCTGAAGTTAAAAAGGGAGAGAACTGATTTGGAAGGTTACATACTAATGAAATACCAAGGTAAATATCATCAATAACAAAATATTTTAAAAGATCATACCAAGGGCTTCCCTGGTGGCGCAGTGGTTGAGAATCCGCCTGCCAATGCAGGGGACACAGGTTCGTGCCCCAGTCCGGGAAGATCCCACATGCCGTGGAGCGGCTAGGCCCGTGAGCCATGGCCGCTGAGCCTATGCATCCGGAGCCTGTGCTCCGCAACAGGAGAGGCCACAACGCTGAGAGGTCCGCGTACCACAAAAAAAAAAAAAAAAAAAAAAAAAAAAAAATCATACCAAAGAAGTTAGACAGTCATCATCAAAGCAACAAAGAATCCAAAGAAGTTTTTATAAGCAAGTCATTGAGGGAGGAGGTTAAAGATGAGTCTCCAAATGCAATATGAAAGTATTAGTGGGTCTCAGACTTCCAGATACATCAATGGTGCTTCCAAAATGGAAAATTAGAGTAACCTTAAGTCATCACTAGAAGAAGCAACAGGAAGCAGGGGCAGCAGTAAAACAACCTGGCCACTGTTACTAAGAAGTATTTTCCCCAAAGTTGCTTTTTGCAGGAACTAGTGAACATTGAACAGAGTTAGTCGGCTACTTCCAGTATTGCTGCCTTTGTCAGCTTGGACTTGAGACATTCTGGCTGGTTTCTGCCACCTGATATCTCTGTGTTAGAATAACTAAAGCTTGGAGAAGAAAGATAGAGCCTAATGCAAGTAATAGAGAGTCTAACAGAAGAAGGTAACATCTGAATCTGGTCTGATTCCCACCTTGCTGTGAACCATTACCAAGAGTTCAAATGTACCTCATTTTCAAGACTACTCCGTGTCTACTTAAGCAGCAAAAAATAAAAAGGAACTAAAGTTTTGCCCTTGCACAGGGTTTTTGCTGAAACTTTTGCCAAAGCAGCTCATTACCTTGAAAGCTTCTCATGGGTAATGATTGTTTTGAACAAATCTTTGTTCACAATGGACAATCATTTTTCAGTGAAATTTGTTGTACCAAGATAAATAAGATGCTAAGCCATAAAGACCAGGTTCTGAACAACCTTATCAAGTATAGTGTTTGAAGTAAAAAATATTTAAGGAAGCAAAGAAGTCAAAATAATAATATTAATAGAATTTTCCCAGAGGGACAGAAAGGCATAACAATGACCAGGAAAGAATAATAGGTAGAAACTTTAGGCAGATTAAATATAATTTTTCACTTCAGACATCCTACTCGTAGAAAAAAATAAATAAACCAAGACGAGTTATCACCAAATATAAACTCTTATCCTCTGTGGACATCTCTTCAATCATTTTAAAATGGTACGACAGTCTTCAAAAGAATGTAATGAGTATTTTATAAGATAACACATGTGAAATCTGCTGGCACAGTAATCAGCACATAGCAGCTACTAAACACTATCACCTAAACATAATGTAAAGCTGGGTAGAGTGTTTATATCCATTGAGACAGGAGAAGATAATTTAAAAACATAAGAAGACATAAAATCCTTGCTGTTGAGGATGTGACAGGAAGCTCTGAATGTTAAATGACACCCTGGGTATTCTTATACTCATGAAATCTGAAAGCCAGGGGACAGTTCTAGCGGGCATCAGTCCCTGCTGCCAGGAGTCTGCTGGGGGGATGCCGACCAACTTTTAACACCACTGTACTGAATGAATAAAGATCAGTGGGGAGGTTACTTTTAGTGAGTCATTGGGAAGATACTCAGGATTTGGGGATTTGTTAAAGTGAACTTTCTATGTCATTTGAAGAAACACATATGAGGACAAGGGAGCTCCAGGAGCCTTGAAGCAACTGGTGACATCCAATATGGAGCTGGTTTTTAAATTCAGAACCTGTCTGGACGTGTCAGGTGAGCAGCAAACTAGAGGGGCCATTACTAGGTGACAGTCTCACTGATGGATTCAGGGAGGGCTTTTCACCTTTGAGCTCACCACTGAAAGTAAAACACACTTGGGGATTGAATGATGCACTGTGATTGTCCCTGCTGCTCCTGAGGGTTAGCCTCCAGGGACAATATGTGGCCAGAAAGGGATGCTTAATAAATGAAGGGAGAGTTTCTTGGCACTTTATTCTTTTTTGCAGCTAAAGAGAATCCTTTGTGAGGCTCAAACTGTGGCAGAGTGTCACCAGGAACCCCAAATCCTGCACATCTAGGATCTCTAAGAGGTCACAAGTGGTAGCCCCTTGACTGCCTGCTGCAATGTCCACCGTGTATATTATTGCTACAAAAAGAGGGCTGTAAATGTTCTTTTGTATTTTTATCTATAAATATGTTATATTGTAGACAAAGTTGTATATAAAATAATATATATATTTTTTACAAAGTCCCCATTCTTCCTTGTGGAAGAATGTCTATCCAGGATGTAGTTGTTTGTTTAAAAATCCCATCAGGAAAATCTGAGCTGACACTTCTCTGTTTTGCACTGTCTATCAGATAAAAAAATGACAGAAGCTAGTGGGCTCCATATCACTTCAAAGGAGATAAAACATTTGTAAGTAATGGATATTTATTTTCATTAAGTATGATCAAGATTGAAGAATTCCTATATTTGCAGTGAAAAGAAAAATGAATGTGTAGTCCCAGGTAGAATCAACAGTGACCCAAGACAGGGAGAGAAGGACCCTCAGTGTGTTGGACTTAGTGAGGCAGGAATAGAGGGATTTTCAAAGATCAATAAGTCTGCCCTTGAAGTGGGAAAGGAAGGAAGAACATTCACAAGAGTTGCAGGCTGTACCACAGATAAGAATTTGAAAGAAAACCTGCTGCTTCTTTCTCTTTCTCTTTGCATGACATTTTCTTTTCTCCTACTTCAAATTTTGATTAACACCTTCTCATTCAAGAGCCACCCTCAAAACATCAAAGGCTTCTTCTCAAGTGTTCCTTATTCTCTCCTTAATTTTGAGGTGAGTTTATACTGACTCTGACCAAGAGTGAAGGGGGATTTCTTGTTCAAATACAACATCTTTGAAATGTACCTTCCTTCCACTCTTTCATTCCTTATCATGTTTCTTTGCCCTGTTCACATGCAGTCTTACCCACCATAGCCAGTTCAACTGTAATAAGTAAAATTGTGGTCATAATCAAGAGTGTGATGGCTCTTACTAAACACATTTTAGCTAAATATCAAATAATGAAAATTCAGGTTGTCTAACTATGGTTTAAAGTATAATATCATCCCTTCCAATCACTGAATTTCCAGTCAAAGTCTCCTCCAGTGAGCCCATTACCTCGAATTTACAGTTTATAGTTTTCCATTTCAACTCACACATCTGTTGTATGCCATGTTTGATCTTCCTAAATGAACACAGGTGACATCATGTGGCAGCAAGGTGAGCTTTCAAGTCGCTTGTTCTTCCTCTGTGCATCCACTCTCTGCCTGTTTATTCAGAAAGTATTAGTGGAAAGACCTTCAAGATGGCGGAGGAGTAAGACGTGAAGATCACCTTCCTTCCCACAAATACATCAGAAATACATCTACATGTGGAACAACTACTATAGAACACCTACTGAATGCTGGCAGAAGACCTCAGACTTCCCAAAAGATATATATATTTTTTACTTTTTCTCTTTTTGTGAGTGTGTATGTGTATGCTTCTTTGTCTGATTTTGTCTGTATAGCTTTGCTTTTACCATTTGTCCTAGGGTTCTGTCTGTCCTTTTTTTTTTTTTTTTTTTTAGTATAGTTTTTAGTGCTTGTTATCATTGGTGGATTTGTTTTTTTGGTTTGGTTGCTCTCTTCTTTCTTTCTTTTTTTCCCCTTTTTTTTATTACTTTCTAATTTTTAAATTTTTAATGATTGTTTTTTATTTTAATAACTGTATTTTATTTATTATTTTTTTCTTTCTTTCTTTTTTTCTCCTTTTTCTTCTGATCCATGTGGCTGACAGGGTCTTGGTGTTCTGGCCAGGTGTCAGGCTTATGCCTCTGAGGTGGAAGAGCTGAGTTAAGGACATTGGTCCACCAGAGACCTCTCGGCTCTATGTAGTATCAAGTGGTGAAAACTCTCCCAGAGATCTCCATCTCAACACTAAAACCCTGCTCCACTCAACGACCAGCAAGCTACAGTGCTGAACACCCTATGCCAAACAACAAGACAGGAACATAACCCCATCCATTAGCACAGAGGCTGCCTAAAATCATAATAAGGTCACAGACACCCCCAAACACACCACCAGACGTGGTCCTGCCCACCAGAAAGACAAGATACAGCCTCATCCACCAGAACACAGGCACCAGTCCCATCCACCAGGAAGCCTACACAACCCACTGAACCAACTTAGCCACTGGGAGCAGACACCAAAAACAATGGGAACTATGAACTTGCAGCCTGCAGAAAGGAGACCCCAAAGACAGTAAGTTAAGCAAAATGAGAGGACAGAGGAACACACAGCAGATGAAGAAGCAAGGTAAAAACCCACCAGACCAAACAAATGATGAGGAAATAGGCAGTCTATCTGAAAAAGAATTCAGAGTAATGATAGTTAAGATGATCTAAAATCTTGGAAATAGAATGGAGAAAATACAAAAAACATTTAACAAGGACCTAGAAGAACTAAAGAGCAAACAAACAATGATGAACAACACAATAAATGAAATTAAAAATTCTCTAGAAGGAATCAATAGCAGAATAACTGATGTAGAAGAATGGATAAGTGACCTGGAAGATTAAATAGTGGAAATAACTACTGCAGAGAAGAAGAAAGAAAAAAGAATGAAAAGAATTGAGGACAGTCTCAGAGACATCAGGGACAACATTGAACACACCAACATTTGAATTATAGGGATCCCAGAAGAAGAAGAGAAAAAGAAAGGGACTGAGAAAATATCTGAAGAGATTATAGTTGAAATCTTCCCTAATGGGAAAGGAAATAGTTAATCAAGTCCAGGAAGCACAGAGTCCCATACAGGATAAATCTAAGGAGAAACACACCAAGACACATATTAATCAAACCATCAAAAATTAAATACACACAAAAAATATTAAAAGCAGCAAGGGAAAAACAACAAATAACATACAAGAGAATCCCCATAAGGTTAAGAGCTGATCTTTCAGCAGAAACTTGGCAACAGTGGTCTTAAATGACACAAAAGGCCAGTTGGCCTTAATTGATATGTACAGGACAATACATCCAAAAACAGCAAAATACACATTCTTTTCAAGGGCACATGGAACATACTCCAGGACAGATCTCATACTAGGTCACAAAACAAGCCTCAACAAATTTAAGAAGTTAGAAATTTTATCAAGCTGTTTTTCTGACCACAACAGTATGAAACTAGAAGTTAACTATAAGCAGAAAAATGGGAAAAGAACAAACACATGGAGCCTAAACAACATGTTAGTAAAAAATCAATGGGTCAATGATGAAATCAAAGAGGAAATCAGAAAATACCTAGAGGCAAATGAAAATGGAAACACAACTTCCCAAAATCAATGGAATACTGCAAAAGCAGTTCTAGGAGGGAAGTTTATAGCAATATAGGCCTTCCTGAATAAACAAGAGCACAAAACAGCCTTAATAAATTTTGAAAAATTGAAATCATATATCTCTTTTCCAGTTACAATGTAATGAAACTAGAAATCAACAGCAGAAGGAAAACTGGAAAATCGACAAACAAGCAGAAAGTAAATGGGACAAAGAAAAAATTACAAGGAAAATTACTTTAAAAACTTTAAACAAATGAAAATAAAAACACAACATACTAAAACATATGGAATGAAAATAAAGCAGTGCTAACAGAGAAATCTGCAACTGTAAAGCCCTACATTAAAACAGAAGAAAGATCAACAATAAGAGGAAAGTGAGAAGATCTACAAATATGTGGAAACTAAATAACACACTTCTAAACAACCATTACATCAAAGGAGAAATCAAAAGAGAAATAAAAAATTATCTCAAAACAAATAAAAATGAAAACAGAACATATCAAATATTATGGGATGCAGCAAAAGCAGTTCTGAGAGGAAAGTTTATAGCAATAAATGCATATATTAAGAAATTAGAAAGATCTCAAATAACCTTACTTTACACCTCAAGGAACTAGAAAAAGAAGAAAAAACGAAGCCCAGAATTAGCAGAAGGAAGGAAATAATAAGAATCAGAGCAGAAATAAATGAACTAGAAACCAGAAAAACAATAGAAAATATCAACAAATCTAAGGGCTACTTCTTTGAAAAGATAAACAAAATCAACAAACTTGTAGCTAGATTAAGAAAAAAAGAGAGAAGACTCAAATAAAACTAGAAATGAAAAAGACATTACAACTAATACTACAGAATAAAATCATAAGAGACTACTATGAAAACTTATATGCCAACAAATTACATAACCTAGAAGAAATGAATACATTTCTAGAGACACACAACCTACCAAGACTGAATCAGAAAGAAATAGAAAATCAGAACAGACAAATAATAAGTAAAGAGATTGAATAAGTAATCAAAAAACTCCCAAAACAGAAAACTCCAGGACCTGATGACTTCACTGGAGACTCCTACCAAACATTTAAAGAAGAAGTAACACCAATCCTCCTCAAGCTCCTCCAAAATATCAAGGAGAAGAGAACACTTCCAAGCGCATTCTAAGAGGCCAGCATTACTTTGATACCAAAACCAGATAAGGGTAACACAAGAAAACTGTAGACCAATAGCCCTGATAAATATAAATGCAAAAATTCTCAACAAAATACTAGCAAAGAGAATTCAAGAACACATTAAATAAATTATACACTATGACCAAGTTGTATTTATCCCTAGGATGCAAGGATGTTTCAACATACACAAATCAATAAATTTAATATATCACAACAATAAAATGAAAAATAAATCACATGATCATCTCAAAAGACAGAGAAAAAGTTTTTACAAAATAAAGCATCCATTCATGATAAAACCCTTAAGAAACTGGGTTTAGAAGGAACATATCTCAACATAATAAAGACCACCTACAACAAACCCACAGCTAATATACTCACTGGAGGAACAAGGCAAGGATATCCACTCTCACCGATCCTATTCAATATGGTACTGGAAGTCCTAGCTAGAGAAATTAGGCAAGACAAAGAAAGAAAGTCATCCAAATCAGAAAGGAAGAAGTAAAATAGTCATTATTTTCTGATAATATAATCCTATATATTGAAAATCTCAAAGAATCCGTCAAAAAACTATTGGAATTAATGAACAATTTCAGTAAAGTGACAGGATACAAAATCAATATACATAAATCAATTGTGTTCCTTTACATTAATGATGCTGCATCTGAAAAAGAAATAAAGAAAACCACCCTATTCACAATAGCATTAAAAACAATAAAATACTTCAGAATAAATTTAACCAAGGAAGTAAAAGATCTGTACAAAAAAATTACAAAACTTTGCTGAAAGATATCAAAGAAGACAAAAATCAATGGAAAAACATACCATGTTCATGGGTCAGAAGAATTAATATTGTCAAAATGCCCATACTACTCAAAGCCATGTACAGATTCAACACAACCCCCATTAAAATACCAAAGATATTTTTCACAGAAATGGAAAGAAACAATTCTAAAATTTGTTTGGAAGTACAAAAGACCCAAGACAATCCTGAGTAAAAAAGAACAACGCTGGAAACATCATGCTTCCAGATTTCAAATTATGCTACAAAGCCATAATAATAAAAACAGTATGGTACTGGCACAAAAAATAGACACATTAACCAATGGAACAGAATAGAGAGCCCAGGGTTAAGTCACAGCATATATGGTCAACTATTATACAACAAAGGAGTCAAGAATACCCAATGAGGAAAGAATAGTCTCTTCAACACATGGTGCTAGGAAAACTGGGGAAACATATGTTAAACAATGGAATTGGACCCTTATTCACACCACTAACAAAATTAACTCAAAATGGATCAAAGACTTAAACATAGACCTGATACTATAAAACTTTTAGAAGAAAATATAAGGAAGAAGTTCATTGATATTGGTCTTGACAATAATATTTTTTTGGCATGACACCAAAAGCACAAACAACAAAAGAAAAAAATCAACAAATGGGACTACATCAAACTCAAAAGCTTCTGCACAGCAAAAGAAACAATTAACAAAATGATAATAATGGGAGAAAATTTCTGCAAACCATATACAGATAAGGAGTTAATATTCAAAATATACAAAGAACTCAGTCAACTTAATAACAAAAAAACAACCTGATTTTAAAATGGGCAGAACAACTAAGTAGACATTTCTTCCAAAAAGGCAGCAAAATGGCCAACAGGCACATGAAAAGATGCTCAATGTCACCAATCATCAGGAAAATGCAAATCGAAACCAGAGTTATATATAAGCTCACACCTGTTAGAGTGGCTATTATCAAGAAGACAAGAGACAATAGGTGCTGGCAAGGATGTGGTGAAAAGGGAACTTTTATACATCGATGGTGGGAATGTCAATTGGTCCAACCACTATCAAAACAATATAGAGATTCCTCAAAAAATTAAAAATACATCTATCATATGCTTCAGCAATTCCACTTCTGGGTATATATGCAAAGGAAATGAAAACAGTATTTCAACAAGATATATGCATTCCTGTGTTTATCACAGCATTATTCCCAACAGTCAAAATATGGAAACAACCCAAATGTCCATCAGTGGATGAATGGATAAAAATGATATGGTACATATACATAATGGAATATTATTCATCCATGAGGAAGGAAAATATCCTCCTATTGCAACAAAATGGAGGCACCCTGAGCACATTATGCCAAGCAAGATAAGTCAGACAAAGACAAGTACCATACGATATTCCTTATATGTGGAATATAAAAAGTTAAACCTATAAAAAACAGAGTAAAATGGTGGTTACCAGAGGATGGGGAGTGGAAAGGGTAAGAGTGATAGTTTAAGGGTACAAACTTGAAACAAGTAGTAAATAAGCCATAGTATAATGAATACAGACAATAACATTGTACTATAATTATGTAATGATAAATATTGTTATATCAGCAGTCATATTACAATATATAAATGTATCAAAGGAATACTTGTACACCTTCAACTTACACAATGTTACAGATCAAATTTTTTCAAATTTTAAAACCCTGAAAAAATTAAATTAAAATTTAAAAATAAAATTAAAATAAGCAGTAGCACAAACAAACAAAAGAAGAAAGATCTCAAGTTAAAACCTAACTTTACACCTTAAGGAACTAAAAAAAAAAACAAGAAAAAACCATACCCAAAGGTAGCAAAAGGAAGAAACTAATAAAGATTAGAGCAGCAATAAATAAAATAGAGAATAGAAAATTAAAAACAACAACAAAAGAAATGAAACCAAGAGTTGGAATTTTGAAAAGATCAACATAATAGACAAACCTTTAGCTAGACTAACTAAAACCCAAATGAATAAATTCATAAAGTGGAGACTTCACAGCTGATATTTTAGGAATAAAAATTATTATAAAAGAGTACAATGAACAATTATCCATAAAAAATGGTTAACCTTGATGAAATAGACAACTTCTTAGAAACACACAGCTACCAAGATGAATCATCAAGAAATAGAAAATCTGAATAGACCTATAACCAGTAAGGAGATTAAATCAATAATTTAAAACCTTAAAAACGAGAGCTCGGATCCAGATGGCTTCACTGATGAATCCTACCAAACATTTAAAGAAGAATGAACAACAATCCTCAAACTTTTCCAAAAAAGTTGAAGAGGAGGGAACAATTTTACCTCATCCTATGAGGCCAATATTATCTTATATCAAAGCCAGTACAAAAAAGAAAACTACAGACTAATATCCTTTATGAATACAGAAGCAAAAATCTTCAAAAATATTAGCAAACCAAATTCAACAGCATATTAAAAGGATTATATACCATGACCAAGTGGGATTTCTTCCAGCAAGTTTCAGCATATGAAAATCAATGTAATACACATTGGCAGATGAAAGAAAATCTATATGATCACGTCAATTGATGTATAAAAGGCATCTGACAAAATTCAACACCCCTTTCCTCAAAAAACAAGGAACAGAGGAAAACTACCTCAACATAATAAAAGTCATATATGAAAAACTCACAGTGAACATCATACTTAATGACTTTTTTAAAAACTGAAAGTTTTTCCTCTGAGATTAGGAACAAGACATGAATGCCTAGTTTCACCACTTCTATTCAACACATTATTGAAGACCTAGCCAGAGCAACTAGGCAAGAAAAAGGAATAAAAGGTATCCAAATTGGAAAGAAAGAAGTAAAATTATCTCTGTTCACAGATGCTGTGATCTTATATGTAGAAAACCCCAAAGATTACACACACACACATACACACACACACACACACACACACACACACACACACACACACACCTGTTAGAACTTAAAAACAAAGCCAGGAAAGTTACCAGATACAAAGTCAACAAACAAAAATCAGTTGCATTTTTATACACTAACAATGAACAACCCAAAAAGGAAATTAAGAAAATGGTGTCATTTATAACACCATCAAAAAGAATAAAATACTTAGGAATAAATTTAACCAAGGAGGCAAAAGGACTTCCATATGGAAAACTATAAAATGTTACTGGAAAAAAAAGTAAAGAAGACACACATAAATGGAAAGACATCCCACATTCATGGATTGCAAGATAATATTATTGAGATGTCAATACTACCCCAATGTAATTTACAGAGTCAATGAAATTCCTGTCAAATCTCAATGATGTTTTTTTCAAAATTAGAAAAATCCATCCTAAAATTCATATGGAATCTCAAGGATCCCTGAAAAGCCAAATCAATTTTGAAAAAGAAAAACAATGTTGGAGGTCTCACACTTCCTGATTTCAAAACTTACTGCAAAGCCACAGTAATCAAAACGATGTGGTAGTAGCATAAAGACAGACATGTAGACCAATGGAATAGAATAGAAATCTCAAAAATAAACCCTCACATATATGGTCAAATGATTTTTTTTTTTTTTTTTTTTTTTTTTTTGCAGTACACGGGCCTCTCACTGTTGTGGCCTTTCCCATTGCAGAGCACAGGCTCCGGATGCACAGGCTCAGTGGCCATGGCTCATGGGCCTAGCCACTCCGCGGCATGTGGGATCTTCCTGGACCGGTACATGAACCCATGTCCCCTACATTGGCAGGTGGACTCTCAACCACTGTGCCACCAGGGAAGCCCTGGTCAAATGATTTTTGACAAGGGTGCCAACATCATTCAGTAGAGAAAAGACAGTCTTTTCAACAAATGTTGCTAGGAAAACTGGATATCCACATGCAATATAATGAAATTGGATCTTTATCTTATACTATATTCAAAAATTAATTCAAAATGATTCAAAGATATAAACATAAGACCTAAAACTATAAAACTCTTAGAAGAAACACAGGGGAAAACTTTCATGACATTGGATTTGGCAATGGTTTCTTAGACACAGCACAAAAAGCACAGGCAGCAAAAGAAAAAATAGATAAATTGGACTACATCAGGATTTAAAATATTTGTGCATCAAAGGATGCTATCAACAGAATAAAAAGGCAACCCAAGAAATGGGAGAAAATATTTACAAATTATATATCTAAAAAAGGATTGATATCCAGAACATATAAAAAACCAAAAACTCAACAACAACAAACAATTAAAAAATGGGCAAAGTACTTAAAAGAGGCAAAGAAAATACACAAGTGGCCAATAAGCACATGAAAAGATGCTCAACATCATTAATCATTAGGAAAATGCATCAAAACTACAATTAGATACCATTTCACACTCATTAGAATGGTTATTACCAAAAACAAGCAAACAGTAAGTAAGAACTGGCAAGGATGTGGAGAAACTGGAGCACTTGTACATTGCTGGTGGGAATGTTAAATGTTTCAGCCTCTGTGCAAAATAGTATGGCAGTTCCTAAAAACCAAGACTTACCATATCATTCAGCAATTCCACTTCTGGGTATATATCTAAAAGAACTGAATGCAGAGAATCAAGCAGATATTTGTACACGTCTGTTCACAGCAGCATTATTCACAATAGTGAAAAGGTGAAAGCAACCCAGTGTTCTTCAAAAGATGAATAGATAAACAAAATTCTATATACACAAACAATGGAATATTATTCAACCTTAAAATGAAAGGAACTGCTGACACATGCTAAAACATGAATAAATCTTGAAGACATTATGCTAGGTGAAATAAGCCAATCACAGAGGACAAATTTTATGTGATTCCACTTATATGTTTCCTAGAGTAGTAAAATTCAGAGGCAGAAAGTCAAACAGTGGTTGCCAGGGTCTAGGGGAGAGTGGAATGAGAAGTTATTTAATGGGTATGGAATTTCAGTTTGGGGTGATGAAAAGTTCTGGAGATGGATGGTGGTGATGGTTGCACAACAGTATGAAGGTACTTAATGTCCCAAAACTGTAAGCTTAAAATGGTTAAAATTATCATTTTTGTGTTATGTATATTTTACCACAAGAAAAAATATTTTAAAACCATCAAAAGGACTTCCCTGGTGGCACGGTGGATAAGAATCCACCTGCCAATGCAGGGGAAACAGGTTTGAGCCCTGGTCCAGGAAGATCCCACATGCCACGGAGCAGCTAAGCCCGTGCGCCCACAACAACTGAGCCCGTGCTCTAGAGCCCGCAAGCCACAACTACTGAGCCCACGCGCCTACAGCCCATGCTCCACAAGAGAAGCCACCACAATGAGAAGACTGTGCACTGACATGAAGAGTAGCCCCCGCTCACCACAACTAGAGAAACCCCATGCGCAGCAAGGAAGACCCAGCGCAGACAAAAATAAATTAAAAATTAAATCTTTTTTTAAAAAAAACCAAATAGTAATGGGAAAGTAAAATATTGAAAATTCTTGAATAATCTAGAAGAAAAGAAAGGAGAAATAAAGGAACAAAGAACAGACAGGACAGATGGAAAACTAATAGTCTAACAGTAATTGAGGGCTGGAAACAAAAATTTACAGTTGTCAAGTATGTGAAGAAAATATACTCCCAGAGAATATTCTACAGAGAAAAAGACTTTTCCTGAAATCAAAAAGGAATTCTCTGGAAATCTGCACAGACAGCTCACCACTGCCTTCAAGACATTACCCCTGCCTTCACTCTGGGAGCCAATTTAACCTAAACTATAATGAAAATTATAGATAAGGAAAGGATGTTACACCAAGGAGTCTTGAGGGAGTCATAAACCAGCCCAAGAGGAATCTGAAGACTTCACAATACTCTCTAAGATGAAGCTTTAATTGCACCCTGGAGAGTCTCAACAACACTCGCTTCCCCTTCATTCACCTATGCCCCATTATTGAAATCTCATGAGGTTCATACTCCATTTCTTTCAGCTACTCTATGGCAAAAGTAACCAACATATAAAACTCACTTGTTGAATTTTCTCTTCTGGGTGAGACAAGTGAAAGATGTGGGTGCCTGAGGGTGATTGAGGTCCCTTATGTAGCTCTTGATGAAAATATCAGTATGTCAAATGAGGCCCACATCTCAATGACTAATCATAGGGCTGTGCTTCTTTTCACTGGCTATCATATGGCCCAACAGTACCAATGTACCCTGTTGCTACAACTGTTTCCTTTGAGCACTTCAGGAAGGGAGGAAAGGGAGTTTCAGCATTTAACTTTGTATATCCTAGGATGATCAGGGTCAGGCCCCTGGGTTTTGATTGCATATAAAGGAAAAAGAAGCATCTATGAGAAGATACAGACTCAGTATTTATTCCCAGCTTTGTCTATGCTTAGCCCTATCATGAAGGGTAAGTAACTTTTCTCCCTGTCTAGGCATCACTGTATTTTTTCTAAGACATCTACAAATGGATGCTAGCTCCAGTGGAATCCCATTTTAATATTAATATACTTTTGCAAACTTGTGTGTTTTATGTTTCGGGATATATAGTTTCACCCACTAGTAACACAAGTTATGTTATATGAAATGCTGACTCCAGTGCCCAGCTACTCATCTCCCTCAGTTTAACAATCCCTGAAACTTTCTTGCTTAATGATTCACAAAGGAAGGCCTCATTATTCAGAAATTTGATAAACTATGCAACTTGGTATGAGAAGACTGTTTAGTGTTGTATTCAGTAACTCATTTTCTACAGCACCCCCAATAAAATATAACTCATTCTCACTTACTTTCATGTTCATTACAGGTAATGTAACACACTCCCTTTAATTATTTATTTTCTGCTTCTTGAATTATTAACATTATTATGTTTTAATGTCTTCTTCCTTTATATCAGACCAAACTGTATGTTTTTAAGTGCCAGAATATATAAGGAGGTCAGTAAAATAAATCTGAGCAACCCAAGAGAGTTGCCCATAGCTTTGCTGTGTGATACATTGGAACAGAGTGACTTTTTAATCATTTAGGTTTTTAAATAATTATGCTAAAAATTTATTTTAGCTACTTTGTAATCATATTTGTTGATAGTACTATTATTAACAACAACAGCTATGAATTTTTTCAGGTCCTAGTATATTCCAGGGACTGTACTTGGCATATACATTCAACAGCATTTTCACAGGAGTGCTGAAAAATAGGTGTTAACTTGCCCAAGAACATGCAGTCTGTCATATGCTATTTGAACCCAAATCAATGTGACATTGTCATTTATTTTCCTTTAAGTATAGTGATGTAACAGGACGACTGAGTTAAGTATTACTGGATTTAGTCAATCAGTTATAAACCAGATCCAGTTGTGGTATCTCACCACATAGATTGCAGAGTGAATGTTCTCTTTCTTCCTCACCAATCTGTTTGAGGATCCATTTTTCTCCTAAAATGACATTCTCAGTCCTTCCTAAAGAGGCCCATTTTTCTTTTTGGTTATATGTGGAGCTGCTTCACTCTGCTACTGGACCATCCAAACAAGGAAAGCATTTACAGTGACCTCCTATGTGCCCAGGACAGATTTGAAAAACATCTGGGAGGGAAAATCAATAGGATTTGGTGACTGATTGCATATAGGATGTGACAGAATTAGAAAGTGCCTTGAACAACTCAAGTTTCTAGCTTTAGCAAATGCTAAATGGATTAGTGAATGGAGAGTAAGTAGTTCCATTCACCAAGATGTGAATACTAAAGGGGAAGGAAAAGACGGAATAAGAAGTACTGATCAACTATACTCCAATAAAAAATTTATTAAAAAAGAAGTACTGAGGAGAATGGTGATAATAGGCCTGAAATATAAAAGAGGGTAAGTAACTAGGGAGGCTTATATTTAGAATGGACACTCACACATGACAGGGATATGAGGCAAGCTGGGTTTAGTAGACCATAGATTTGCTATAAATTTGAGTCAGTCACACAAGACTGCCCAGTGATGTTCAGATTAGTGATGGTGATGTTCATAAATTCAGTAGATTAGCTTTTCACTGACAGAATTGATGAGTTTGAAATGCATTCAACCATTAATTCATTGAGCAAATGCCTACTAAGCACCAGAAACTGTCAACTGAGAATATAAATTTAACATAATTTATGAATTATAAGTTTTCAGTCTAGAGGAAACAAAAACATGATTTAGTCATTATGGCACATGCTTTAGTAGGGATATGTACAACATGCTATGGAAATATTAAGCAGGAATTTTTCTTATATATAATAGGGCTTTGCTTTGCTGACTTCAATAAATGATAGGTATCAAAGGATATCTAAAAATCTTCATCATCAAAAGCTAGGACACAATACATTGATTAGTCTAATTATTAAATTTTTAATCATTTAACCTCACTTTATGGGTCAAGTATATTAAGATATATGCTCAAGAATATTAATTAGAGTACTTATTATAATACAAAACACTGATAACAATCAAAATCTATCACTAGGGAGTTGATTAAATCTATAGAAAACCACGTAGCCACTGAACTGATGATGTAGAGCTATATTTTTGACATGGAAAAAAAGCTGAAATATATTAAGTTTAAAAAGCAGATTATACAAGTACCCATCAACAGATGATTGGCTTAAGAAGATGTGATGTGTGTGTGTGTGTATATATATATATATATATATATATATATATATATATACACATATACACATATATATAATGGAATATAACTCAGCCATAAAAAAGAATGAAATATTGCCATTTGCAGCAATGTGAATGGACTTAGAGAATATTATGCTTAGTGAAGTAAGTCTGACAAAGAAATACAAATGCTATATGATAACACATGTTGGAATCTAAAAAATAATACAAGTGAATCTATATACAAAACAGAAACAGACTCACAGACATAGAAAACAAACTTATGGTTACCAAAGGGAAGGGGCAAAGTAGAAATATGGAATTAACAGACACTAAACCTATACATAAAATAGATAAGCAACAAGGATTTACTGTATAGCACAGGGAATTATACCCAATATCTTGTAATAACCTATAATGGAATATAATTCACACAAACACACAAAAAACTGAATCACTATGTTGTACACCTGAAACTAACACAATATTGTAAATCAACTATACTTCAATAATAAATAAATAAATAAACAGGTTATAAAACAACATATTTTGAAAAATCTCATTTTAATTTTTAAATAAGAGAGGACTGCCATTCTCCAAAGAGTTAAAATTTGTTTACTCTGGGAAGTAGGATTACTTTTTTGCCTGGTTCTATATTTTTCATGTTCTAATTATATTTTAAGTACTTTTACTTTGAAAATAAATTTTATTTTGGTAAAGTATATATTGAACATTGTAACATTAATAAACTGAAATAATAGGACATAAGCAATTTCTATTACAGCATTTGAAATGTTCCAAATAACAATGTTAAAATATGTCCTTGCGTTTGGAGAAGGCTTATTGAAAATTTTTTACATGTCTTGTGTATAACCAAAATGAACGAAAAGAAAATATCATTTGTGTTCAGCAAGAATTGATCTTTTGCAACATTTAGAGTAATGTTATGTCTGTCTACTTGACTTTTGCCAAATGACCTTTCCAAGCTTATTAAGATCCTAAGTTTCCTGGAGGTAGGCAGGTGGGACTGCAGTCAGAAATGTCAAAACCTATCATCTGTGATATGTGGACAACATAAGAATGAATCCTTTTAAGTAACTGAACCATATATTTTGAAATGGTTTATTTTAATGAGAGATTTGTGTAAAATGATTTTATTTTTTATTTCTTTTTTCTTATTGGAGTAAAATTGCTTTACAATGTTGTGTTAGTTTCTGCAGTACAATGAAGTGAATCAGCTATATGTATACCTATATCCCCTCCCTCTTGGACCTCCCTCCCGCCTTTCCCCACCTTGTTTAGGGTAGTAGAGACTCAACTGACACATTAGAGGCGTTTACAATAAAAGCATGAAGTAAAATCAATTCAAGAATATTCTGAGGTAACTTAATTCTGTACTCTCCAGAAAAATTTTACTATGACCTGTCCTCTTGGTTTCTATGCTGACCCTTATTCACTAATTCACTAATATGTTCTAAGAGAAAATTATTCTGATGTGAACAGCTCAGAGTGCATGATGGACATTCACAGCTCTGGAGTATCTGAGAAGTATGTCAAGTACTTTCCACTTGGGGATAGATGTCCAAAAAATTAGTTATTCTGCTCCTAATTCTTGGCTAAAAATTAACTCAGACTAAAAGCTGTTCTATTAGAAATAATTAATGATGGGTAGGGAAAAGAAGTACAAACTGATAATCACCTTGCTCCTTTTCACAGAGGGTAGTGCTTCTGAGTTTCCAAAATTTCAAAGGGAAGAGAGGAGTTTTTTAAACCTAACCCATTGATAAAGAAAATCCAAGTAATGTAAAGATTCTATTGTTATGAACCCAATTTTACTGAAATTTGGGATCACTAGGATTGTCGGTTGGTGGCTTTTAAATAAGAGGTAGGAGTTAATTGATGGGTTATTCCAAACTAATTGTCAAACAGACAACATAGCTACCTTGCATAGGTTTCCTACAAGTTTTTCAAGAAACAAAACAACTTATATATTGGTGTTTTCTGTCTTCTCTGCAGTTCTGGGATTCATGAACAATGCAGTGGCAAGCACGGTGACTGAGTTTGTCCTCCTAGGCTTCCCTGGTTGTCAAGAGTTACAATGTCTCCTCTTTTCACTGTTCTTTGGAGTCTATATATTTACCATGGTGGAAAATGGGACCATTGTTTGTGCTGTGAGGTGGGACCAAGGGCTCCACACCCCAATGTATATTCTCCTAGGGAATTTTGCTTTCCTTGAAATCTGGTACATTACCTCCACTGTGCCCAGTATGCTAATCAATTTCCTCTCAGACACAAAAACCATTTCTTTTGTTGGCTGTTTCCTCCAGTTATATTTTTTTACTTCTATATTTCCTCTGCATCATGGCATATGATCAGTTCCTTGCTATCTGCCGCCCATTGCACTACCCAACCATCATGACCCAATGCTTCTGCTCTATTTTGACGTCTCTTTGCTGGGTGTTTGGGTTCCTTAGTTACTCTGTCTCTACTGTGCAGCTCTCTCAATTGCCTTTCTCTGGGCCCAACACCATCGATCACTTTGTGTGTGACATGGACCCACTAATAGCTCTGTCCTGTGCCCCAGCTCCCATCACTGAGATCGTCTTCTATGTCCTGAGCTCCCTCATTATCATGCTAACTCTTCTGTACATCCTTGGCTCCTATGCCTTTTTATTGATAACTGTGTTAAAAGTCCCTTCAGGAGCTGGCCGGCAGACGGCCTTTTTCACCTGCGGATTACGTCTAACAGTGGTGTGTTTATTCTTTGGCCCTCTTTTGGCCATGTATGTGAGCCCTACAGCTGATAACCCAGCTGAAATTCAGAAGATTATGACTTTATTCTATTCTGTGGTGACTCCCTTCTTAAACCCCCTGATTTACAGCTTATGAAACAAGGAGATGAAGGCTGCACTGAAGAAGGTCCTGAGAATAGAATGAACATAAACTAATCTACATGAGAACAAGTGAACCATTGTCCAGGCATAAAAGATTAATTAAGAAAGACTTCAGGGCTTCCCTGGTGGCGCAGTGGTTGAGAATCCGCCTGCCGATGCAGGAGACACGGGTTCGTGCCCTGGTCCGGGAGGATCCCACATGCCGCGGAGCAACTAAGCCCGTGAGCCATGGCCGCTAGGCCTATGCATCCGGAGCCTGTGCTCCGCAACGGGAGAGGCCACAACAGTGAGAGGCCCGCATACCGCAAAAAAAAAAAAAAAAAAAAAAAAAAAAAAAGACTTCATATACTGCTGCTAATTCTCCAATGCACACTTTAAAGAAGATATTTTTCAGTGCAGTCCATCCATGTTTTATTCTTCAACTAACCTGGCAGAGTTAAACCACAGCTGATTCAGAATACATTCTAAGTGTAATAATAATATTTTCAACATGAATAACTTCTTAGATAGTAATATGAGGGCATTATATTTGTCCTATTTCACACACTGTCTTAGTTTTGATTTTGGGGGGATGGAGGTGAAGCTAGAACAAGAGAAGTTATCCCAGGTGATCATCATTAGTGTACTCAAGGCATTTCTTAAGACAGTACAATATTTTTTAAAGTGAATAAGTAATCTAATTTAAATGCCTAATGGATTCTTACCTAAAGAATTTAGTAACAGAAAAACCTTCTTATCCCCTTAGCTCTTCATGGTTGAGAATCTTCCAGATTAGGGACAAACTTTCATGTGTATATAAGTGATGTTTTAACATCATATAAAGCAGTAATTCTTTCAGTCAACAAAAATTTATTGAGCATCTACTTTATTCTAGACACTCCTGTAGGCATTAGAGATACAGTATGGCCAAAATGGTCAAAAATACTATCTGTGTGGAGTTTAATTTCTAGTGAGGGACAGACAATTAAAAAAAGTAAAAAGTGGGCTTCCCTGGTGGCGCAGTGGTTGAGAGTCTACCTGCCAATGCAGGGGACACGGGTTCGTGCCCCAGTCCGGGAAGATCCCACATGCCATAGAGCGGCTTGGGCCTGTGAGCCATGGCCGCTGAGTGTGCGCGTCCGGAGCCTGTGCTCCGCAACGGGAGAGGCCACAACAGTGAGAGGCCTGCGTACCGCCAAAAAAAGAAAAAAAAAGGAAAAAGTAAAAATATAGCATGTTGGAGAGTGATAAGCAACATGGAGAAAGGGGTTAGGAGGACAGGAAGTGTGGGAGAAAAGGGTGAAATTTGAAATAGGATGATCAGGGAAGGTCACACTGAGAAGGCAACATTTAAGCAAAAGCTTGAAGGAGATGATGGAATGAGACATGTGGACAGCTGAGGGAAGAGCATTCCAGGCAGAGGAAGGCAAGTTCTCTATAAGATCCTAAGGCGAATTGTGTTCCACTAACAGCAAGTAGTTTGGTTTGGTAGAAGTAGAGAGATGAAGGGGGAAATTATCAGAGATGAAGTCAAAGAGAGTATACAGAGTGCCAAATTGTGCAGGACCTTGTGAGCCACAGTAAGAACTTTTAATTCTGTATGAAATGGGAAGCCTTTTTGAGCAGAGTTTTGAGCAGAGGAGTAACATAATCCCATTTACATTGTAAAAGGGTCATCCCCCTGGTTGCTGCATTGACAGTAGACTAAAGAGAGGCAGGGGCATTTAAAAACTCTTATTTCTAGTTGTCAAATAAAACGTTATTTCTCTTTAAAGGAATTTGTATCTGCAAGCTGATCTTGAGGCTATATATTTGGGGAAGGGGAAAAGTCAGGGAACTTGCTTGCCCAAGAGGAATGGAAAGTCCTCCTAGATCCTCAGACAGGAAATTCTAATTATAGAATGACATTTTCATGACAATCTTGAGAGATAATGGAGTTAGGAATCCACTCTTGAGGCTCCTGAATCACACTTAATCATATTATGATTATATAGACATTTACAAAATATTTTCATGTCTATTATCTCATTTCATTCTCATATCAGCCCTATGGAGAACAAAAAGGTGAGTATGTCTCTAATACTTGAAGAAATGAACTCACCAAGCTCTTACAGCTAGTAAGTGAAAACACTCAGGCTAGGACCTAGGTTTTCTGTGTCCTAGTTTTCTATCTAATACCCCACCACCTTCTCTTTAGGTTCAACTCTGTTCCCATCCAGTGCCCCCATTTTATCTCAGGTCATTCCCTTTCACATGATGTCTGAATAATCTTCTCCACCATTTCCCTGCCTATGCCGGGCCTCCTTGTTTTCCTCAATATATCACAGCATGGAGCATGGGGCAAAGTCACAAGAAATAGGCAGGAGGAATAGTTAACAATTCTAGACAGAGTTTCCCAAGACCTACCGGCATGAAGTTGCAGAGCAAAGAACAGACACTTCCTGGGGGTCATCCTTGGGGATCAGCAGCCCCTATGTCTGACCTCTGGTCAAGGTTCCTACTAGACCTCAGCAGAGAACCCGAATTCTGACCCCTGATCTATCACCAACCAGCAGTGTGATCCTGGATAAACAGACCCTGGGTCTGTTTCTTCTTCTGTGAAATGAGCACAAATATGTTTTTCCCACTAAGACACAGAATTTCTGTGAAAACCAAAATGACACAAAATCAGAGCCTGGTTTAAATGAAGCAACAGAGGTTACAAAAAGAAAAAGATTTGTCCAAATTTCTACAGCTTTTTTCAGAGTCCCATCCAACCTAAACTCCCAGCTTCAACTGTTCTGAGGGCCCCAGTCTGCCAGCTGCTTCCACTGCTCCATGCTGTAGGTGAAAACACTGGGGAAATGATAATGTGCTGGATTTGACACATTACTATTATTGTTATTATTATTATTATTTATAAACCATATAAAGATTGTTGTGAGTTCTTGTCCTATAATGGTATGGCTGGTTTATATGCTCTTATCTTCCTTAAAAATAGAAATGACAAAATTTAATTATTAAAAAACCAAATTAAAAAAAAAAGTCTTCTAGATGCTTAAATCTAAGCCTACTTTTCTAGATAACAACATCACCTAAAACTCAGCTTCAAGTGTCAATTATCCCTGCAAGTATCATTCTTAATCCTCTCTCCAAACCATGCTCAACTAATCCCTAATCCTACTGAAATCCTTCCCAAACTTAGAAGCTATTTCAAACATACCCATCCTTAACCCAGACTTTAATGATCTATACACTGGTTGTCAAACTACAGCATGCATCAGAATCACATGAAAGTTTATTTAAAAAGAGGTTTGTGGGCCCCAGACTGAGAGTTTCTGACTCAATAGGTTGGGGTAGGGCCTGAGAACTTGCATTTTAACAAGCTGTCGAGTGGCGTTAATACTGCTGGTACAGGGACTATATTTTTTAGAAGCTGCTTTGTTCTTACACAGCCTCACTCCTAAACTCAGTAGTGTTCTCTCCTTGAGTTCTTGCTATGATTGAATTCATCTTCCCCTCAGGTTCTCTGCCTCACCTTGTTTGTTCTCCTTCACCTGATATCAATGAAAGAAATCATACTTCCCATCTCTGAACCATTTACAGTGCTAAACTTTCATTTTCACTAATGTTGTATCATGTCAGTCAACAGCATTACAAATCCACTTTTACATAAAACTCAATTTTTTCAAACAAATGTGTTCAAGCTATCCTTAAAATTGAAAAAGGAGATTCTTTATCTTATGTTGAATGTACCAAAATTAAGTAACTATATATAGACGAAGAAACTTTTTAATTTGAGTCCTTACAGGTTAGACACCAAGAATGAAGTGGATGTACTTTGGAGAAAAGATCACATACACATACACACACACACACACACACACACACACACACACACACACACACACAACCTTATATGCACATATATTCTTTCTCTCCTTCTTTCTCTCCTCTCCCATTAACCTGTCCCACTCTCCACCTGCCTTCCCAAACTCAGATCAGTTCTTTAGAGGAAGATTATCACCACAAAGAGGAAAATTTTCCTGGCTTCTCTTGGATATTTATCCAGACCTCTGTGTGTCACTAGTTAAACCACTGGGAGAAATATAAACAAATATAGGTAGGATTAGATGCATACACAGAAATACATGCACAGGGAACTAGGTGCCTCTCAGTGAGCACACTGGGGAATCATGGATCCTATTCAAGAGAGACCTGTAAACTCTTTATAATCATGGACATGAAAAATACATTTCATTTGGTTCAGAATACTAAAGGAAGCAAGTCTCTGGAGCCACAAATGTGGCTCTCCATCCATGAATGAGCTTTTTAGATTGGGTAATGAGGACAATCTTGTAGCTAGAGATGCTCTCACATCCTCCTCTTGGAGACAGAAACACCACCAGGTATGTAAGGAAAGTCTGCCTGCATCAGTGCATCACTCCTTCTGTATACCCACTACTGTAAGAGCATGCTATTCTTCTGTAAATCTGTTAACTCTTTGTTCCTTTGTTCTTTGTATGAACAATGTGTTAGGGCCTGCATGAACAATGTGTTAGGGCCTGCAGGTCTCCTCTCCCAACTTACTTCTAAGGAGTTCTTAGTGAAATACTCACAATAAGGGCTCACTCAGGTATCACAGAGTTCCCACTATGAAACTCACTTAAGGAAAATAGTGTTCAAATGTCTTGGATATTTTGGAGGGGCATGAAATATCCTTCAGTTAGAATGTAGCCTGAGTCTTGAACCACTTTCTTTCTAATATTGGTCAGTGAAGTTTTCATTGGTAAATATCCTTCAGCAAGAGCAATTAAAGCAAGATGTTCTTATTCTTTCAGAGTTGTTGGCAAGTGACAAGTGGCAAGTAGAAACTGAGAAAGAAGAAGACCAACAGACTCTTTTGTCCTTTGGATTTATCTACAGATTAACCTTAAAATATAAATATTTAAAGAAAGAAGAATCCGTGCAATTACAATTTTTAAAGTGCTCTCCTCTGAGCAAGTGGCTTAAATCCTAAGCAAGTGGTTGGGGTTAGAGAGGTGGATCTAGCTTCCTTATTAGTTAATACAGAAAGAATTGCCCCGGTTCCTTTTTCCGCCTCTTCTCTCCAACTGTTCATTTTGTTGTATCACTTGAGGGGAATAGAAAGATGAAAGAGGTGGATTGAAATTTATCATTTGGGGGGCTTCCCTGGTGGCGCAGTGGTTGAGAGTCCGCCTGCCAATGCAGGGGACACGGGTTCGTGCCCCCGTCCAGGAAAATCCCACATGCCACAGAGTGGCTGGGCCCATGAGCCATGGCCGCTGAGCCTGCGTGTCCAGAGCCTGTGCTTTGCAAAGGGAGAGGCCACAACAGTGAGAGGCCTGCATACCGCAAAAAAAAAAAAAAAAATTATCATTTGGGGCTTAATGCACTACAATTTAAATTCAACATTCAACTTTTTTTTTATTGTAAGCCTAGTAACTATGTTTTCCAGCCAAAATGACAGCATGCGCTCTGGCAAATATAGGTATAGTTATGGAAAGCATATTTGAAATTATAACTCTCCTATAAATTTTGATACATACAGTCGTTATAATTATAGTCCATTAACTAAATCACTTGGACAAAAGTTAAATTTTCATGTTTATTAGTCATGTTTATTAGAGGCAGTCTTTCTTATCATTCTAAAAATATTGTTATTCAATACAAATATCCAAAGTTACCCTGGCAATAAAACATTTATCCTCTGAGTTTGCTCCAAGTTTGATCAAATACTTAGAGGCAGGCCTCCTGCCTGCACTCTGAAGAATGTATAGACTGCAAAAGGATGAAACTTTGTGAGTATCTTAACAATGACATTAATATATAACATAGCCAATTATCCTACTTTTGTAGTTAATATATAACTAAATTTAAAATATTGATGGTCAAAAAATCTACAAACAATAAATGCTGGAGAGGGTGTGAAGAAAAGGGAACCCTCTTGCACTGTTGGAGGGAATGTAAATTGATACAGCCACTATGGAGAACAGTATGGAGGTTCCTTAAAAAACTAAAAACGGAACTACCATATGACCCAGAAATCCCACTACTGGGCATATACCCTGAGAAAACCATAATTCAAAAAGAGTTATATACCAAAATGTTCACTGCAGCTCTATTTACATTAGCCAGGACATGGAAGCAACCTAAGTGTCCATCAACAGATGAAAGGATAAAGAAGATGTGGCACACATATACAATGGAATATTACTCAGCAATAAAAAGAAATGAAATTGAGTTATTTGTAGTGAGGTGGTTAGACCTAGAGTCTGTCATACAGAGTGAAGTAAGTCAGAAAGAGAAAAACAAATATCGTATGCTAACACATATATATGGAATCTAAGGAAAAAAAAAGGTCATGAAGAACCTACGGGTAAGATGGGAATAAAGACACAGACGTACTAGTGAATGGACGTGAGGATACGGGGAGGGGGAAGTGTAAGCTGTGACAAACTGAGAGAGTGGTATGGACATATATACACTACCAAACGTAAAATAGATAGCTAGTGGGAAGCAGCCGCATAGCACAGGGAGATCAGCTCAGTGGTCTCTGACCACCTAGAGGGGTGGGATAGGGAGGGTGGGAGGGAGGGAGACGCAAGAGGGAAGAGATATGGGAACATATGTATATGTATAACTGATTCACTTTGTTATAAAGCAGAAACTAACACACCATTATAAAGCAATTATACTCCAATAAAGATGTTAAAAAAAATCACATACCCTGTTTGAAACACACAGGTTTAAGGAGACCATAGGATCCCCCCAGTCAATGTAGCACATTATTTCTAATAATCCCTATGAGCCAACTTATCAGAAATATTAATGAAACCCCCAGGCAAGAAGTAAGAAGGTCACTAGGGGAAGCATGGGAAGTTATAAGATCACATTTAAGAAAGAGATACCTGAAAATTCTCAACAGTGGCTAAAATGATGCATAAATGAAGACCAACACATAGTTACAACATACTCTGTAGGAAAGAGGCCACTAGAATCTTATGGTGCAAGGGAAGTAAAATAAGTTATGCATGAAGCTCTCCCATAGGGCTTCCACATTAAAGCCAGTGAAGGAGAGGGACTTCCCTGGCAGTCTAGTGGTTGAGACTCCCTGCTTCCACTACAGGGTGCACGGGTTCGATCCCTGGTTGGGGAACTAAGATCCCGTATGCTGCACGGCATAGCCAAAAAAATTTTTATTTTTAATTTTAGAAAATAAAAATAAAGCCAGCGAAGGGGAGAATCTATGGGCTTCCCAGGATGACCTGGGAAAGTTTCATGCTATATAGGAGATATTCCCTGCTGGGCACTGCTGCTATTATACAGCACAGGTGGGCCTAGTCACCTATACATCTGTACATTTGATATGCTCAAGAGGTTGAGTATCAAAGAATATTGGTTTCTCTTTCAGCTCAAGAACAACAAAAAAATCTCTCAGAGAATTTAGATCACCATGGAACTCACACTCTCCAAAATAAATGCACTAAATGGTACCAAAGTCATCCACGGGTCTTCCCCTTTTCAGGAAGTGGCTGAGCCACCAGGAATAGTATGACTTTTATAGATATTTTGGGTTTTTTTGTTTGTTTGTTTTTGTGGTACGCGGGCCTCTCACTGTTGTGGCCTCTCCCGTTGCGGAGCACAGGCTCCGGACGCGCAGGCTCAGCGGCCACGGCTCACGGGCTCAGCCGCTCCGCGGCATGTGGGATCTTCCCAGACCGGGGCACAAACCCGTGTCCCCTGCATCGGCAGGCGGATTCTCAACCACTGCGCCACCAGGGAAGCCCTTTTATAGATATTTTGAACAAAACAGTATGAAACTAGCTCCATCCACTGCAGCTAAACCCAAGAAAAAATGGAGGTGGGTTTTTTTTTTTTGGTATCCTCTTTCACCTCTCCCCTCTTTGTCCACCCTATTACTCATCTGCAACTTCAGGAAAAGTGGCATTAAAACATTTTTTAACAATAAAATCAAATCAGTGTGTATGAGGACTAAGATTCACATAGGGTTTAATGATGAATTAAGAACTGCTTCTTACAATTATGTCAGAAATTATCTGTGAAATTCATTTACAATGCTTTCACTACAGTTGACTGATAGTTTTTCTGTGAGATTTTTTTAAAATTTTAATGTCAAAAAAGTGGTCTATAGCTCAAGTACTTGAAACTAAGTCTTGTGCAATTTGATTTTGAGTCGAAGTCTGTGACTCTGAGATTATGAATTCAAGTTATTGTTGCTGCTATTCCAGGGGTAATTGGCTACTCTCTGCATCACTGCTTTCTTATCTTGTTGAGGAGAGCAGGCACTAGATTGGAAAGCATGGAGTTCCCATAGTGGGGAGCCATCTTTTCAGATGTCTCACCAAAATGAGCATCAATGCAAGTTAGTTTAGTTCTTCATAATCATCCCAGTTTTAAAAATTAAAAAGAATTTATCTTCATCTTTTAGTTTCCTTCTCTTCTTGGTTTCTTGTCCACAAGACTACAAACTGCTCAGACATAACTATCTCAACAGGAAGCTTATGTTTGCTTCTTGATGAGTAGGTTCATAGTTCCCACTTTTTTATGCATTTTATGTATTACTAATTTAATGAACCTGCAACGTGTATCATTATAAATGTTTATCTTATTTAATATAACCTCACCGAAGAGAAGGAATTTTTTTCTATTTAATTATGTTAAATGAGTACTATATATATATCACTATCAAAATTATTTTTAAGGAAAATTTCCTCTTATCAGTCAAAAAAAGTTAAAAGTGTCTTGTTAAAAGATGTCTGGAGATTTCATTATGTTAAAGCTATCATTGTGATCTTTATTCTGAGTTGTACTGGGTTGGCCAAAAAGTTCATGTGAGTTTTTCTGTAAGATGTTATGGAAAAACCCAAATGAACTTTTTGGCCAATCCAATATTTGATACTTTAAAAGACATCTTCTTTAGTGATGGTGTTCTAAAGGAAATAAGGACAAATTTCAGAATATGGGTAAATAATTATTTTTGAAACATCTTTGATTCCCTCATTTTCTGTTATTTTGAAAATTGGGAGCCATTGTTTAAATAGACTAAAGTAAAATCTTCCAAATAGTGAATTTTAAGGGAAACTTGTGCCAGCAGTAAGAAGAGCTTTCAAAGAAAATCTCTTGGTTATTTTAATTTTCTTCTCCAATACATCTCATATGTTATATTCATCTTTAATTACATATAGTTTAAATGTATATGAAGCATGATAAATTACCATGTGAAATTAATCATCATGGGGTGAATAACAGTGACTTTTCATTGCTATAAACAAAGGGTTAAATACTGACTTGTAAATGAGCCGTGATGCAATATAAATGTCTTAAAATAGAAAATAGCAAAATATATAAATAATTTATTATCTGAATATCCTTTTTTATTTTCTTCTGGTATCATGGGGGGAAAATGATAGAAAATCTCCTAGTGGAAATAGTTGAGGAGAGAGAGAGAATCTGAAATAATGTCAAAGCTCAAATCACTGAAATCTGTAGAAAGTGTCAGATTCAAATCTGCTTTTAAATGACAGCATATGTGTACTCTCATTTTGAAGTGAAGGGCATTAACTGCCATATATGAAGGTTTTACTGGAAAAAATTAGACATAAGACAAACCATTTTTGCCTCTATTTCAAGATTTCTTTATATGAAAAGAAGATGAAATTTAACTGATTTGGTCCACTAGCAAAGAAAATTCAAGGAGCCTAGAACTGTACACTTACAAAGAATCAGGGCCAAAGGGCTTATTCAGAATAGGACAGGATTTATTAAAGACTTGTTTTAGAATATTCGATACACTTGCCTGAATGAATCAAACTCCCTGTCCCAAGAAAAGTTTCAAATGCCTCAGCAGTGAATTGATATGTCATTACCTATCTGTCTTCTCTCCACAGTCTGGGGACCATGAATAAGTCAGGGGTATCTACTGTGACACAGTTTGTCTCGTTGGGCTTTCCTGGAAAATGCAGATCATCTTTTTCTCAATGATTCTCTTTGTCTACATCTTGACTCTAACTAGGAATATGGCCATCATTTGTGCTGTGAAGTGGGACCACCGACTCCATACCCCTATGTACATGTTCCTGGCCAACTTCTCCTTCCTAGAGATGTGGTATGTGACCTGCACAGTCCCCAGTATGATGGTCAATTTTCTTTCCAAAACCAAGACCATATCCTTCTCTGCTTGCTTCACTCAATTCTACTTCTTCTTTTCCCTAGGCATAACTGAATGCTTCTTCCTCTGCGTCATGGCTTAAGATCACTACCTGGCCATCTGTCGTCCACTGCACTACACCTCCATCATGACTGGGCAGCTCTGTGCCAT
This sequence comes from Kogia breviceps, assembly GCF_026419965.1. NCBI lineage: Eukaryota > Metazoa > Chordata > Mammalia > Artiodactyla > Physeteridae > Kogia > Kogia breviceps. The sequence goes on along the minus strand of NC_081312.1, from coordinate 77,001,234 downwards.
TCTAGTGTTTCTTTGTTGGCTCACTGGTTTCCTGGGACATTCAATTCCTATTTTCTTCATTTCTCAACTACCCTTTTGTGGTCCCAACATCGTTGATCACTTTCTGTGTGAGACGGACCCACTGACGGCATTGTCCTGTTCCCGTTCACCCATTACAGAGCATGTATTCCATTCTGTGAGCTCTCTTATCATCGTTATCACCATTGTGTACATCCTTGGGTCCTATACCTTGATGCTCAGAGCTGTGCTTCAGGTTCCTTCCTCAGCTGGGCAGCAAAAGGCCTTCTCTACCTGTGGATCCCACTTAATGGTAGTGTCTCTGTTCTACGGAGCCATTATGGTGATGTATGTGAGTCCCACACCTGGCAACTCAGTTGCTATGCATAAGATCATCACACTGACATACGCTGTAGTGACATCAGTCTTAAATCCCCTCCTCTACAGCTTACACAACAGGGACATGAAATTTGCCCTCCATCAGATCCTCTGTGGAATGAGAATTATCCAAACCTTATGAAAAGGTTTTTGTGAAACCCGATGACTCTCTTTCTGCAAGTGGAAAAAGAATCCTCTTCTTCCAATCCAAACTGATTTGGCTTTATTCATAACCATCACAGTCCTTTTGTGAACAGTGAAATTCATCACGTATTTGATTATATTTTGATGTTCTTTTAGTTTCATGAATGTGTTTCCATAGGAAGAGATTGCCACCTGACACACGGTAAAAATAACTCTCAAAAAAATCTTTATATTTGCCTCCAGGAAGATTTTGACTTTTTCAATGTGCAACCTCTGTCCCACAACTTTAAGAGATATGAATCAAATTGGTTATTTGCTTACATGGCTGTCTAATGCTTTGTTTAAAAGATACATAACATATAAAATGCCTGTTATCCTGAATTTTTGGCAGAAACCCCACACATCAATGTTGGATACACTAAAAGATTGTTAAGCCAGAGTCACAATTCTTAGTTCATCATCCTCATTAACAGTATACAAGGGGAGGCTAGAAGTTTGTTTGAAACAATCAGTAAGAATATCTTTGGTGACTCTTCAGTATGCAATCCCCTAAGGAAAATTAAAATTACATCAAGAAAACCACTAAGAGGATTTGCCCTTGTCCCCTGGAGTTTAAGAGACACCTGCCCTGGTTCATACCTGGAAATAATGTAAAGACTGTAGAAGAGCTGGCTCAGAGAGCAGGGTAGAAAGAACTGGGCTATAACGTACTTCTCAGCAATAATGGAACAAATGTAGAGTACCCACATTTGGCCTCATTAAAGCTCATGGAAGGTAACAAATTTGGACCATCTTGAAAGGGATGCCTCCCAAAAGTACTACTTGGAGAAGTAAGGCAATTCCAAAAGTTAGTCTATATGGAAAGGGTCACCAGAATCCAGAGATGAAAGAAGTTATAAGTAGCCAGCCAATGAAGCATTGTCCACATCAGGGAACTGAAGTTTAGAGTGCTCCTATGCCACCCCCCCAAAACAAATAACTCCATGAAATAAAAATCAACATACAAACTTTTGTCAAACCTGTAAGGCAACAATACCAGTAAAGGAAAAACCTTTCTACCCTTACTTCTCTTCTGCCTCTAACCTAAAGTAACTAGAGGCAGTGTAGAAATGTGAGGGGAGGAATGAAAGGGCAGAGGAAAAGAAGTAGATCAAAAGAAGTAGAAGCCTGAGTCAAACTGTCTTGAGGAATAAGTTTTAATTTGTATAAAAAATTAAAATTTGGTTTTAGATTGTACCTGGATAAAGAAACCATGTATTAATACTAAAAGCAATCAGAAAACCTATCATACTGGTCCAAGATACTATCCACAGGTGGAGACAAACAGAACATCAGAAAATGTTTGAAGCAGACATGGTGAGAAAAAATAAAGTTCCTTTGTGTTTATACCCTCCAAAGCCCAAATCATCTCATTAAATAGTTACAAGTACAAATGTTTAAACATTGCTGTAGCATGAAAAAGGAATAAAACTCACCTGAAGGCCAAAAGGTATCTCTTTGAAAGTCCTCTTGGGAAACTGGAGAGCACTATGCTTCAGGGTGGGTAGAGAGATCTAAAAAAGGTAGGAAAAGGAATCAGAAAATATGCTTAGAAAACTACTAAAGACAAGCTTGAAATATCCATCACAGTTGTGCCTTAATTCAGCCCTAATACTTTAATGATTCAGCTGAACTTATTAGCTGAAAGAGGAACAGAAAATATTTTGTATAAAACTCAATAGCTCACAAGTATACTGCTGCTGCAATTTACTAGATGTTGAATATGTATCTATATCTGTTATTTTCTCATTAAGAACACCTAGTCTTTCATTAAGATTCAACTCACACATCACTTCTACCAGAAAACCTTTCTAATATCCCCAGGCTGTACTCTGTGTCCCTTCCATAATGCAACTAGAGTACACCAGGTCAAATTCCATCCTTGTACTTACAGATGCTTTGAGGTGAGTCTATTATGTGTCTGTGTCTCTTCCCCTAGACTATAAGCCCTTTGAGGACAAGGACACTATCTTATGTTTTTATCCCCAGCATCAGCCTGTTAACTGACTAGTAATCAGGTAGTGAAAGGAAGTTTTTAGAAATGGATGAGTGAGCTAGTTCTTGAATCAGTCCTCACTAGAATTAAATATGTTTTAGTCACAAAACCACTAACTGATTGTTTACATTTTTAATATTTAAGAAGCTTATCTGTTTTTAAAAATACATTTTGATATATGTTTTTATTACAAAATAATATATACTTGTCATAAATTTTTCAAACAATATATGAGTGTAAAGTTAAGGGTAAAAGTTCCCATCCTCCTTTCTCACAATCCCATTTCCCACAAATAACAAGTTTAGTACTGGTCAGTTTCTAACATATACAAGCATGCAAATGCATACACATATAATGGTTCTAATTTTTTTAAACTGATTATATTATACAAATATTTTATAGCTATTTTATTCTCTTAAAATTTTGTAACCTCCTATTCAAATGAATACAAATAGATATGCCTCATAGTGTAATATTGTCTTCTTTGTGAATAAACCATAACTTACTTAATTTTTCCCCTATCGCTAGATTCATGTTTTTAAGTGTTTTGTTCACACATAGGTTCAAGTTATTAAAAAAACACAGTTCTAGGAAGGGTCTTGTTAGAGACAATAATAAATCTACCACAAATCCTTTTTTAAAATTATACAATATACTAAACATACATAAAAGTCTATGTAATATATCTGCAAGATTAAAGAATATGAAATTCAGAAATGCCTGTGCCCTTCTTTATCCAAGTAAAAAACATGGAATATTATCAACATTTTAATAAGCATCCTGTAAGCCTATCCCCAACATCAGTCTCCCTATGCAACAAGGGGGAAAGGGGAATTTTGTGTCAATAATTCCCTTGTTTTCCTTCAGCTTTACCACTCATTTATCTCTAAATAAAAATGACAGAATGGGAAACACCAAAGACCCATTCCTCCACAGAAAAATTGAAAACACAGGCAAAAATTGTCAGAATCAGCTTTATTAAAAGTCTTGAAAATATTCAAAGATTTAGAGCAATGAAATGAATGCTTCATCAAGAAAAAGGCAAATAAAACATGGTAGGAGAGCTCTGTGGCATTTTAGCTTACCTTTGCCACATCCCCTTCTCCTCAGCTCAGAAGCATTTTAAAGATAGGAAACCATATTCCTAGAAGGGGTTCCTGGTTCCAGAGAAAACAGAATGGACCTTAGTCTCAAAAGTTTCCTCTCTGTTTTGACCTGTCTAGGGGCTCCCTGGAAGACTACAACAGTAGGTTTCGCTTTATTTCACCTAACTTGAAATTCTCTCAGAACAGAGAAACAGCCACATGGAGGATATTCCTCTAAAATATAATAAGGCAAATGAACCAACCACTGCCACCCAAGGCAAAGAATATCAGTTGAGACAAATATTAGACACACTAAAACCCTAGGAGGAAAAGCTGGGGAGTGAGTTACTTTGGAGAATAAGGCCTCTGAAGAGCTTCCACATATTCCTGAGAATCTTCCCTAACACAGAATGTCAATAAAGAGATAGAAATTATGCAAAAGAACTAAATTAAATTTTAGAGCTAAAAAGAACAATAACAAAAGTGAAAAATTCACCAGAGGATTTTAACAGTATATTTGAGCAAGCAGAAAAAGGAATCACTGAACTTGAGGATAGGTCAATTGAGATTATCCAATCTGAGGAACAGTAAGATAAAGAATTAAGTAAAACAAACAGAGTCTAAGAGACCTGTGGGACACATCAAATATATTAATATAGACATAATAGGAGTCCAGAGGAAGAAAAGAGACAAAAAAAGAAACAAAGAATATTTGAAGCAATAATGGTCAAACAACTGCTGATGATGAGAGATATGAATCTACATATTTAAGACATTCAATGAACTCCAAGTAGAATAAACTCAAAGAGATCCACATTGAGACACATTATCACCAAACTGTCAAATACAAAGACAGCAAAGGAATCTTGGAAGCAGCAAAAGAGAAGTAACTTTTTATGAACAAGGAATACAAAGATGAACAGCCAACTTCTCATCAGAAACCAGGGAAGCCAGAAGGCAGTGGAATGACATATTTAGGGTCCTAAAAGAAAAAAACTCAACCAAGAATTCTAACAAACCTACCCTGCAAAAAATGTCAAAGGAGTCCTCCAAGCTGAAAAGGAAGGACAACAGACAGTAACTTGAAGTCATATGAAGATATAAATAACACTGGTAAAGGTACCACTGGTAAAGGTAACTACATAGATAAATATAAAGCCAGTATTTTTGATTTGTAATCCTCTTTTTTTTTCTATGTGATGTAAAACAAATGCATAAAACAATAATTTTAAAACCATGTTAATGGGAAAACAATGGAGTGAGAGCAATTTTCAGAGGGAAACTTATACCAGTAAATATCCACATTAAAAAAGAAGAAAGATCTGAAATAAATAACCTAACTTTACACGTTAAATAACTAGAAAAAGAAGACCAAAGTAAACTGAACTCTAACAGAAGGAAGAAAATAATGAAGATTAGAGCAAAGATAAATAAAATAGAGAAGATAAAAGTAATAGGGAAAATCAATGAAGTCAAAGTTGGTTCTTTGAAAAGATCAAAAAAATTGACAAACCTCAAGCAGGACTAAGAAAAAAAAAAAAACACTCAAATTTAGAAAGAAAGAAAGGAGGGAGTGAGGGAGGACAGTGGGGACACTACTATTGACCTTAGAGAAATAAAAAGAATTATAAGAGAATACTAAGAATGATTATATGCCAACAAACTAGATAACCTAGACCAGGGGTCCCCAACCCCTAGGCTGTGAACCAGTACCAGTTTGTGGCCTGTTAGGAACCTGGCCACACAGCAAGAGGTAAGCAGTGGGTGAGTGAGTGAAGCTTCATCTTCCACTCCCCATCGCTCTGCATCGCTCACATTATCACCTGAACCATCGCTTGCATTACCACCTGAACCATACCCCCATCACTTGCATTACCGCCTGAACCAGCACTCTCATTACCGCTTGAACCATCCCCCTGCCCCCCGTCCATGTAACAATTGTCTTCCACGAAACTGGTCCCTGGTGCCAAAAAGGTTGGGGGTCACTGACCTAGACAAAATGCACAAATTTCTAGAACACACAAACTACTAAAACTGACTCAAGAAGAAAGAGAAAATATGAATACACCTAGAAAAAGTAGAGAAACTGAACCAGTAATCAAAATCTGCCTAAAAAAAGAAAACCCAGGGCCATATCACTACTGTGATGTACTCTACCAAATATTTAAGAAGAAATAACACTAGTCTTTCTCAAATTTTTCAAAAAATAAAAGAGGAGAGAATACTTCCTAACTCATTTTATGAATTCAGCATTACCCTGATACCAAACCAGACAAAGACATCAAAAGAAAATAAAACTACAGATCAATATCTTATACAGATATATGCAAAAATACTCAACAAAACACTACCAACTTGAACCAGCAGTATATTAAAAGGATTATACACCATGACCAAGTGGGATGCAAGAGTGGTTCAACATAAGAAATTCAAGTAATGCTAGAGTGGTTTACATAAAATCAATGAATGTAATACACCACATTAATAGAAGGAAGGGGACAAAACAACATGATCATCTCTATTAATGCAGAAAAATCAATAGATAAATCTAACAGAATACACTTTCTTCTCAAGTGCTCATGGAACATTCTCCAGGATAGATCATACCTTGGGTCACAAATCAAGCCTTGGTAAATTTAAGAAAATTGAAATCGGATCAAGTATCTCTTCTGACCACAACGCTATGAGACTAGATATCAATTACAGGAAAAAAAATCTGTAAAAAATACAAACACATGGAGGCTAAACAATACACTCCGTAATAACCAAGAGATCACTGAAGATATCAAAGAGGAAATCAAAAAATACCTAGAAACAAATGACAATGAAAACACGATGACCCAAAACCTATGGGATGCAGCAAAAGCAGTTCTAAGAGGGAAGTTTATAGCAATACAATCCTACCTTAAGAAACAAGAAACATCTCAAATAAACAACCTAACCTTACACCTAAAGCAATTAGAGAAAGAAGAACAAAAAAAACCCAAAGTTAGCAGAAGGAAAGAAATCATAAAGATCAGATCAGAAATAAATGAAAAAGAAATGAAGAAAACAAAAGCAAAGATCAATAAAACTAAAAGCTGGTTCTTTGAGGAGATAAAATTGATAAACCATTAACCAGACTCATCAAGAAAAAAAGGGAGAAGACTCAAATCAACAGAATTAGAAATGAAAAAGGAGAAGTAACAACTGACACTGCAGAAATACAAAGGATCATGAGAGATTACTACAAGCAACTATAAGCCATAAAATGGACAACCTGGAAGAAATGGACAAATTCTTAGAAAAGCACAAACTTCCAAGACTAAACCAGGAAGAAATAGAAAATATAAACAGACCAATCACAAGCAATGAAATTGAAACTGTGATTAAAAACCTTCCAACAAAACAAAGCCCAGGACCACATGGATTCACAGGAGAATTCTATCAAACATTTAGAGCAGAGCTAACACCTATATCCTTCTCAAACTCTTCCAAAATATAGCAGAGGGAGGAACACTCCCAAACTCACTCTACGAGGCCACCATCACCCGGATACCAAAACCAGGCAAAGATGTAAAAACAAATAAAACTACAAGTCAATATCACTGATGAACATATATGCAAAAATCCTCAACAAAATACTAGCAAACAGAATCCAATAGCACATTAAAAGGATCATACACCATGATCAAGTGGGGTTTACCCCAGGAATGCAAGGATTCTTCAATATACGCAAATCAATCAATGTGATACACCATATTAAAAAATTGAAGAATAAATACCATATGATCATCTCAGTAGATACAGAACAAGCTTTCAACAAAATTCAACACCCATTTATGATTAAAAAAAAAAAAACCCTGAAAGTAGGCATAGAGGGAACTTACCTCAACATAATAAAGGCCATATATGACAAACCCACAGCCAACGTCGTCCTCATTGGTGAAAAACTGAAACCATATCCACTAAGATAAGGAACAAGACAAGTTTGCCCACTCTCATCACTATTATTCAACATTGTTTTGGAAGTTTAAGCCACAGCAATCAGAGAAGTAAAAGAAATAAAAGGAATCCAAATCAGAAAAGAAGAAGTAAAGCTGTCACTGTTTGCAGATGACATGATACTATACATAGAGAATCCTAAAGATGCCACCAGAAAACTACTAGATCTAATCAATTAATTTGGTAAAGTTGCAGGATACAAAATTAATGCACAGAAATCTCTTGCATTTCTATACACTAACAATGAAAGATCAGAAATAGAAATTAAGGAAACAATCCCATTCACCACTGCAACAAAAAGAATAAAATACCTAGGAATAAACCTACCTAAGGAGGTAAAAGACCTGTACTCAGAAAACTATAAAACACTGATGAAAGAAATCAAAGATGACAAACAAATGGAGACATATACCATGTTCTTGGATTGGAAGAATCAACATTGTGAAAATGACTCTACTACCCAAAGCAATCTACAGATTCAATGCTATCCCTATCAAACTACCACTGGCATTTTTCATAGAACTAGAACAAAAAATTTCACAATTTGTATGGAAACACAAAAGACCCCAAATAGCCAAAGCAATCTTGAGAAAGAAAAACGGAGCTGGAGGAATCAGGCTTCCTGACTTCAGACTATACTCCAAGGCCACAGTAATCAAGACAGTATGGTACTGGCACAAAAACAGAAATATAGATCAATGGAACAGGATAGAAAGCCCAGAGATAAACCCACACACATATGGTCACCTTATCTTTGATAAAGGAGGCAAGAATATACAATGGAGAAAAGACAGCCTCTTCAATAAGTGTTGCTGGGAAAACTGGAGAACTACATGTAAAAGAATGAAATTAGAACAGTCCCTAACACCATACACAAAAATAAACTCAAAATGGATTAAAAACCTAAATGTAAGGCCAGACACTATAAAATTCTTAGAGGAAAACATAGGCAGAACACTCTATGACATCAATCACAGCAAGATCCTTTTTGACCCACCTCCTAGAGAAATGGAAATAAAAACAAAAATAAACAAATGGGACCTAATGAAACTTAAATGCTTTTGCACAGCAAAGAAAACCATAACCAAGACCCCAACTTCTTCAAAATGGTGGACAGCTTCTTCTACTGAGGCACCAGCATGGTGGAGGACAAGCTTGTGGAGGACCTCAAGACCCCAGACAGCAAGGAACAGAAGAGGAACCGGGTGTGTGGCATCCTGAGGATCATCAAGCCCTGCAACCATGTGCTGAGCCTGTCCTTTCCCATCCAGCATGACGACGGCTCCTGGGAGGTCATCGAGGGCTACCGGGCCCAGCACAGCCAGCACCACACGCCCTGCAAGGGAGGTATCCGTGACAGCACTGATGTGAATGTAGATGAAGTAAAAGCTCTGGCTTCTCTGATGACATATAAGTCTGCAGTGGTTGATATGCCATTTGGGGGTGCCAAAGCTGGTGTTAAGATCAATCCCAAGAGCTATACTGATAATGAGTTGGAAAAGATCACAAGGATGTTCCCTATGGAGCTGGCAAAGGGCTTTATTGGTCCTGGCATTGATGTGCCTGCCCCAGACATGAGCACAGGCAAGAGGCAGATGTCCTGGATTGCTGACACCTATGCTAGCACCATAGGGCACTATGATATTAATGCCCATGCCTGTGTTACCAGTAAGCCCATCAGTCAGGGTGGAATCCACGGACGGATCTCTGCTACTGGTCGGGGAGTTTTCCATGGGATTGAAAACTTCATCAATGAAGCTTCTTACATGAGTATTTTAGGAATGACACCAGGATTTGGAGATAAAACATTTGTTGTTCAGGGATTTGGTAATGTGGGCCTGCACTCTATGAGATATTTACATTGTTTCAGTGCTAAATGTGTTGGTGTTGGTGAATCTGACGGGAGCATATGGAATCCAGATGGTAATGACCCAAAGGAACTGGAAGACTTCAAATTGCAACACGGAACAATCCTGGGCTTCTCCAAAGCAAAGATCTATGAAGCGAGCATCCTGGAGGCGGACTGTGACATACTGATCCCTGCTGCCAGCGAGAAGCAGCTGACCAAGTCCAATGCACCCAGAGTCAAAACCAAGATCATTGCTGAAGATGCCAACAGACCAAAAACTCCAGAAGCTGATAAGATTTTCCTAGAGAGGAACATCATGGTTATTCTAGATCTCTACTGGAGGAGTGACAGTATCTTACTTTGAGTGGCTGAAGAATCTAAATCATGCCAGCTATGGCCGTTTGACCTTCAAATATGAAAGGGATTCTAACTACCATTTACTCATGTCTGTTCAAGAGAGTTGGGAAAGGAAATTTGGAAAGCACGTTGGAACTATCCCATTGTACCCACAGCAGAGTTCCAAGACAGGATATTGGGCTCCTCTGAGAAAGACATTGGGCATTCTGGCTTAGCTTACACCATGGAGTGCTCTGCCAGGCAAATCATGGGCACAGCCATTAAGTATAACCTGGGATTGGACCTGAGAACAGCTGCCTATGTCAACGCCATCGAGGAAGTCTTCAAGGTGTACAATGAAGCTGGTGTGACCTTCACATAGACTGGACTGGACTGCAGCTGACTTCTTCACTACCCTTTCACCTCTTCATCTGCAGACCTATCACAAGTTTACATGTAACCACAGAAATCTCTCTCTCTCATGACTTAATAGATAATGGACACCATTCTCAACAAGTCAATCCAAATCAGCCCCTTAAGAAAAAAAGTTAGGGGACCACATATAAGCTAATAAGTGATAGTAGAAATTAGCTATGTCAGAGAGCCATTTGGGCATTTTGCCTTTAAATAAAGTCTTTTCCCTCTCCCTGTGCTGCCTTGCTCCATGGCTGTTTCCCAGCACAGTCAGCTGTAGCCCTGGGAAAGCTCCTTTTGTCCAAGAGTTGTCAGTCACTTGCCACTTCAGCCCTGGACAGATCTACCAGGTGCTTTGACACATTTAAGAAGGAGGTATCTGGCATTTGCAGGAGGTAGCATGGTCCTCAAGTGAGTTATTTGTATTTTACATCAGCAAAATAACTCAATTTTACAGGTTACAAACAAAAAACACTTTCTCTTTATGCATTTTATTCTTTTAGAATAAAATAAGTACATGCTGCTGTAATAAAATTGCCTTTAATCACTTAACAAGCCTAAACTTGACTCAAGCAGTGAATGCCTGTAAACATAATAAATGAAAAAAGCTAGTTTGTTTGTTTGTTTTGCAGTACGCAGGCCTCTCTCTATTGTGGCCTCTCCCGTTGTGGAACGCAGGCTCCGGACGCGCAGGCTCAGCGGCCATGGCTCACAGGCTTAGCCACTCCGCGGCATGTGGGATCTTCCCGGACCGGGGCACGAACCCGTGTCCCCTGCATCAGCAGGCGGACTCTCAACCACTGCGCCACCAGGGAAGCCCAAAGCTAGTGTTTTTATAACATAAAACGGTATCATTTATAATTTGACAATTGCATATCGTCATCCAGCAAAAATAAAAAGCCCAGCAGAGAATTATCTTTATACCTGCAAATGACGGAGGCTATTTTTGTTAAGACTGTCAGAATTTACTAACCACAATTATGACATATAGTCCAAAGAATGCAGTAACCTCCTTATCATGTTAATTAATTGTCCTCTTTTGAAGATCTATTCTGTTGACTAATTGAACAATAATTCAAGTAGAGTGTCCCAGAAAAAAACCACTTGTGCTCCCTCTTTGGAGTCTGGCTGGAGGCTGTGAGCATTGCCAATGGTCCCGACTCACCCTGACTTTGTGTCTTCATTTAGAGGTCTTGTCTTCTGCACATGGCTTCATTCCCAGTGGGCTGGAAACAATCTGGGGTTGTGTTTGTTTGGGAGTTGTTTGGCCAGGGCCCTTTGAACAGTAGTGTCCCAATGAAGTACTTGATAATATTTATGTAAGAATGAGCTTTTCTTTTTTTTTTTTTTTTTTTTTTTGCCGTACGCAGGCCTCTCACTGTTGTGGCCTCTCCCATTGTGGAGCACAGGTTCCGGACGCGCAGGCTCAGCGGCCACGGCTCACGGGCTCAGCCGCTCCGCAGCATGTGGGATCTTCCCGGACCGGGGCACGAACCCGTGTCCCCTGCATCGGCAGGCGGATTCTCAACCACTGCGCCACCAGGGAAGCCCGAGCTTTTCTTTTTTTTAACAATAATATCCTTTCAGAAATATCTACCTACTTTATAACTGCGTGACTTAACCTGCTGACAAAAGCAGTTATTAAAAAGACTACCTTTTCCCAAAAAAAAGAAAAAAAAAACCACATGCAACCCAATGTTCATTGCAGCACTATTTACAATAGCCAGGTCATGGGAGCAACCTAAATGCCCATTGACAGACGAATGGATAAAGAAGATGTGGTACATATGTACAATGGAATATTACTCAGCCATAAAAAGGAACGAAATTGGGTCATTTGTAGAGATGTGGATGGATCTAGAGACTGTCATACAGAGTGAAGTCAGAAATAGAAAAACAAATATTGTATATTAACACATATATGTGGAATCTAGAAAAATGGTACAGATGAACCAGTTTTCAAGGCAGAGATAGAAACACAAATGTAGAGAACAAACATGGACACCAAGGGGGGACACTGGTGGTGGTGGGATGAATTGGGAGATTGGGACTGACATATATACACTAATATGTATAAAATAGATAACTAATAAGAACCTGCTGTGTAAAAAATTAATTAATTAAATTAAATTTTAAAAAAAGAAACATGAGCAATAGAGAAATTTTTTAAAAGATGAATGGATAAAGAAGATGTGGTATACATATACAATGGAATACTACTCAGCCATAAAAAAGAGTGAAATTTTGCCATTTGCAACAACATGGATGGACCTGGAGGGTATTAAGCTTAGTGAAATAAGACAGAGAAAGACAAATACTGTATGTTATCACTTATATGTAGAATCTAAAAAATAAAACAAATGAATGAATATAAGAAAACAGAAACACATTCCCAGATATAGAGTACAAACTAGTAGTTACCAGTGGCGATAAGGAATGGGGGAGGGGCAAGATAGGAGTAGGAGTTTAAGAGGTACAAACTACTATGTATAAAATATGTATATATTGTACAGCACAGGGAATATAGCCAGTATTTCATAACAACTTTAAGTGGAATATAATCTCTAAAAACTTTGAATCACTATACTGTACATCTGAAACTAATATAATATTGTAAATCAACCATACCTCAATAAAAATAAAATTTTTAATTAGTTTTTTAATGCAAAAATAAGAAAACAGGGGGCTTCCCTGGTTGCGCAGTGGTTGAGAGTCTGCCTGACGATGCAGGGGACGCAGGTTCGTGCCCCGGTCCGGGAAGATCCCACGTGCCGCGGAGTGGCTGGGCCCGTTAGCCATGGCCGCTGAGCCTGCGCGTCCGGAGCCTGTGCTCCACAACGGGAGAGGCCACAACAGTGGGAGGCCCGTGTACTGCAAAAAAAAAAAAAATAAGAAAACAAACCAAACAAATGAGCTAAAGATCTAAATAGACACTTCACCAAAGAAGTCATACAGATGGCAAATAAGCATATGAAAAGATGTTCCAAATCATATGTAATCAGAGAAAAGCAAATTAAAACAATAATGAGATACCACTACATACTTACTAGAATGGTCAAAATCCAGAACACTGACAAGATCAAATGCTGGTGAGGATGTGGACCAACAGGAACTCTCACACATTGCTGGCTGGGAATGCAAAATGGTACAGTCATTTCAGAAGACTATTTGGAGGTTTCTTACAAAGTTAAGCATTCTCTTACCATATGATCCAGCAATAGCATTCCTGGGTATTTACCCAAAGGAGTTGAAAACTTAAATCCACACAAAAACCTGAACGTAGATATTTATAGCAGCTTTAGTCATTATTGTCAAAATTTGGAAGCAACTGAGATGTCCTTCAGCAGGTGAACAGATAATAAACTGTGGTACATCCAGCAATGGAATATTATTCAATGCTAAAAAGAAATAAGCTATCAAACCATGAAAAGACATGCAGGAATCTTAAATGCATATTACTAAGTGAAATAAGCCAATCTAAAAAAGGCTTCAAACTATATGATTCCAACTATGACATCCTGAAAAGGGCAAAACTATGGAGACAATAAATATTAACTCTGGGAAAGGCAGGGGACTTTCCACAGAGTTTCTCATGATTGAAACCATACCGCTCACGGTTTGCAACTTTCCCCTCAGGAAAACATTAGTGACAGCGAAAGGAGGAAATGTTAAAAGTGCTCAAAGCACGAGATTAATAATCGAAACACCGAATTGATACGGATGTTCACGCCTCAGTACCTCAGGGTTGACCAGCCTGTCTACTCATGTCCCCACAGGAAAATGCTGCTCAGTCCTGCTCTTCCTCCACAGACGCCCGGGCGCCCTCCTGTGGCGGAGACCCACGTGCCTGACGGGCGCGCTGACGTCACCGTGCGCGGGGAGGGCAACAGGGAGGCGGATTCCAGGGCGGGGCGGTGGGGGGCGGATTCCCGGCGCCGGACTCCAGCGGCCTGTTAGCATCTCCTGTCGGCGCCGCTGCTCTCCAGTCTGAGGGGAATGCCGGGCTGCTGCCCTAATTGCCTGTTTACTGCTCCAGCACTGCGGTGTAGAGCCCTGAAGCATCTACTTTTTTTCCCCTCATTTTTCCCCTACGTCAATAAATCCCGCAGTGGTTGAGAGTCCGCCTGCCAATGCAGGGAACACGGGTTCGTGCCCCGGTCCGGGAAGATCCCACATGCCGCGGAGTGGCTGGGCCCGTGAGCCATGGCTGCTGGGCCTGCGCGTCCGGAGCCTGTGCTCCGCAACGGGAGAGGCCACAACAGTGAGAGGTCCGCGTACCGCAAAAAATATATATATATATATAACCCAAGAAGCCAACCTGAAAAGGCTACATACTCTTATGATTCCAAGTATATGACTTTATGGAAAGGGCAAAACTATGGAAACAGTAAAAAGATCAGTGGTTGTCAAGGGCTAGGAGAGAAGGAAAGAATGAATAGGTGGAGCACAGGGGATTTTTAGGGCAGTGAAACTACTCTGTATGATACTATTATGGTGGGTACAAGTCATCATACATTTTTCAAAACCCATAGAATGGAACATATGTATAACTGATTCACTTTGTTGTAAAGCAGAAACTAACACACAATTATACTCCAATAAAGATGTTAAAAAAAACCATAGAATGTACAACATCAAGAGTGAACCTTAATGTAATCTGTGGACTTTGGGTGATAATGATGTGTCAATGTGAGTTCATTGACTGTAACAAATGCACCCTTCTGACGCAGGATGTTGATGGTGAGGGAGCAAGGGGGGGGGCAAAAGGTATATGGGAACTCTCCGTACTTTCTACTCAATGTTGCTGTGAACCTAAAACTGCCCTAAAAAATAAGGCCTATTTAAAAAATACTTCTAGGGTTTCTCTGGTGGCACAGTGGTTAAGAACCCGCCTGCTAGTGCAGAGGACACAGGTTCGAGCCCTGTTCCGGGAAGATCTCACATGCCACGGAGCAACTAAGCCCGTGCACCACAACTACTGAGCCTACGTGCCACAACTACTGAAGCCCACACGCCTAGAGCCCGTGCTCCACAAGAGAAGCCACCGCAATGAGAAGCCCGCGCACCACAACCAAGGGTAGCCCCCGCTCACCACAACTTGAGAAAACCCGCACCCAGCAACCAAGACCCAAAGCAGACAAATAAATAAATAAATATATTTTAAATAAATAAATAAAATTAAAAATAAAAATACTTTTAAAAAATGTAACCCAATAATGATTATTGTCAAAAACTGTACAACTAGTGTTTTTTTTCCCCTTTGGGCAGTGACAAACAGAAGCAGACACAGCAAGTTTTCCACAAGGCTTTTTGCTATAGAGAAGTCTGTGCACCAAAATGTCAAGGCTCACACTCCTCAAATGATAAGTTTTTCATCTACTCCCATCATTCACCAGACCCATTTTGGATACCTCAGCCAGAAATCTCCCTCTCTGCTAGCAGGAACAAAAAGCTCCAGGCCACACACAACAGTTGGTAAAATCTAGAAGAAATTGGCACTGTTCAAGCTGCCTCAGTGAAACCAATGCCCTAAGGATCCCTATACTCCCAGGCCTAATCCAAAGATAAGTTGGTTTAACAGATTAGAAAAAAAAGTTGAAGAAGGAGAGTCATAACAGAAAAACCTAGGGTCCCCAGGCACCAGTTTAAGACTCTCTGCAGCAGCTCTGCTTTGGTCGGTAAAAGCAGGAGTTGGAGGCTCCTGAGAGCCAATTAAAAAAGGAAGTTAGGATGAAGGAGGGAGAAATGATTCCAGCAACTACCAATTAAAAGTGAATGGATCCCACAGCATGAAGGGACGGTGATTCAAACTGTTGCATCAGCCACGTTGCAGCACCAACTCCCTAAACATGAAGAGAGAGCAAAGGGGAGGGGTGAAGGAGGGGAGCAGAGGTGTCCCACACTCTGGCAAGCTTCCACTGCTTATCTCAAGTGAATACACACCTGACAATTAAAGCGCAAGTGGAATCTCTTGATTAGCCATGCAGAAAACCCCAAGACCATGCCATAAGAAGGACAGGACCTGTAGGCAGGGAAACATGCCCCAAAGTTAGGCAGGATGCTGCTGACACAACAGACCTGCTGCCAATTCAGAACTGCTCTTGTCAAATCAGATCACACGTGACTCACTGTCCTTTGTGGAGAACAGTGTTACTTCCATCACTATCCCTCCCCTCCACGGTATACTTGTAAAATACCTGATGATTTTCAAGCATGTTCACAAATACTGCTTCAGTGATTGTCACAAACAAAATCCCTGTGGGTTCTGTCGGGTATGTATTAGTATTTTCATCTAGGAATTTTTAAAAGTTAATGCTGAAGTTCAAGAGATCTAAGAGCATAAAAGCAGTATTATTTGTATATTTTAAGTGATATGCCACTAAGCTTATATATACATAAGATATCTCTTGAACAAAATGTAAGAAAATGGAGCGGTTACTACAGCAAAGGAACTAGAGGTCAGGAATGAAAATGAGGCTTTCTTTTTTCTGTTAGCTTTTTTGTAATTTTACAGTTTTACACTATTGTATATATAATTTCCTGAAATTAAATGAAAAAGAAAGTTACAATTAGGGAGCGGAAAACCACAATCCAATTCTCTTTCCATATAATGCTGCCTCCCATGTTGGGTAAACAGGACAGAACAGTTTTCTTTCTCCTGTATCTTGCCACTTATTCCCCATTCCATGACCACCATCCACATGTATGTATACACACACAACTTTCTGTGAGAATTTCCCCATGATTGCCTGGTCAATACAAATCTGCCAGGAGCTGAGGGTGTGCTGAAAACCAACCAAGTGACAGGGAAATTGAAAATGTGATTCTGGCTTATAGGAAGAGTGATCCTAAACGATACATTTCATTTGGAAAAAAATAGCATTTTTGTTCAAATATTTTGAGAAAACAGAAAAATAAGCTAGCACTTCAGCATGAAGGATCAATATTAGAAAGAATGAAGGCCACAAAATCTGCCAGTATTGGGAACGTGGTTCCCTAATACTCTACAGCCTGGCAAGTCACTGA
This sequence comes from Kogia breviceps, assembly GCF_026419965.1. NCBI lineage: Eukaryota > Metazoa > Chordata > Mammalia > Artiodactyla > Physeteridae > Kogia > Kogia breviceps. The sequence goes on along the minus strand of NC_081312.1, from coordinate 76,983,986 downwards.
CAAAAAGGGAAGAACTTCTTTTCCTGGAGATCAAGGGAGATTTCATGGCCTGATACAGAGACAGGTTCCCACAAGAAGAAAGGTGAGAAGCTATATGACACAATGGGAAATGCGGCTATGCACATCTAAAGATAAAATATATAAATTAAGTTAATGGAGTACTGGAAGACATTGCCTCTCAGGTCACACTCAACACTGATACCCTGACTCTACAAATCACAGATGTAGGTAGATCAGTAAGTAGAGAAGGAAAATGCTAACAGAATCCTGACACCAAGAGGCAGTCATCACCACGGACTAAAGTAGGAGACTACCATGGGAACAGAATGCATACTTTTAAAATGTATTCAATTGTTCCATGTGAATTACTGAGCACTTGTATCAGGTACTGAGCTAGGATTTAAGACCACTAAGATGAGTACCTTCGAAAAGTTCACAGCCTATAGGAAACTGGCAAATAATTAAAACACAGTAAGTGCTCTGAGAGTATAGAGACACACATCAAAATCGAATATGCTCAGGACGGTTTTACAAAAGAGGTAATGTTTAAGCTGAATCTCAAAGGACAATCAGGAGTGAAGACAACACATTTCAAGCAGAAGGAATCACATGTGCAAAAGTGCTGAGGTATGAAAGAGCATGGAAATTTCCAGATATTAAAAATATGCTGGGGTTGCCATGCATTAGGATTATAAGAAGAGGGCAGAAATGAAGTAATATAGATAAGCAGACCAAAATGTGATGGCTGTGGCCCATGTGAAGGAGTGTCTTACTGGAATTAAAGAATTGCTGACAGTTTTTAAACAAGGAAATTATATGATCAGATTTGTTTTGAGAAAGGTGAAACTGTTGGCAGCATTTCCCACTTCTGAAACAGCAGAAGAGCACATTAGCATAACAGGTAGAGTACAAGCTCTAGAGTCAGGAGGACTGGGTTCAAATTCCAGCTCTAATACAGCTGGAATTCCAGCATAATTGAGTCCTGCTTATCTCTACTTGTCATGTACCACCTGTAGGACATGTATTAGTTCATTTAATCCTCATAACAATCCTAAAAGGTAGGTAGTAATATTACCTCCATTTTACAGATGGAGACACGGAATCTCAGAGAGGTAAGAAACTCACCCATAGCCTTTGAAGCACAATAACAGTAAAAATTTCAAATCATGGCTCTACTACTTACAAACTTATAAACTTGGGCAATACTACTATTATGATCATTATTACTAAAAAGTGAAAAAATTTTGAGAAAGTAAGATTTCAACTACAGGGAAAACAAAGACCACCATTGCCATAGTCAGGCAAGAAATACAGAATTACTGAACTAAGACAGTATGAATGGACAGAAGATAAATGAAGAGATACTTAGGAGACATGATCAACATAACAGCCATGTGACAGACTGGGGGATATTAGACATGAAGAAGGAATCAGAGATGACTTCCCAAGTTTCTGGCCTAGATAACTGAATACATGGTGATGTCAGCTGCTAATATAGAGACAACAGAGGTGGCTGCTAGAGATAATGAGTTCTATTTTAGATACGTTGGATTTAAAACATCTATGGCACATATAGCCTAGTAAGCAGGTGTAAACTTATCACTAGCACTAGGGAAAAAGATCTAGAAATATAAATTTAGGAAAATTAGTAATTTGGTAAATGAAGACATGGCTATGAATGAAATGGTTCAATGAAAATGTTTTGAGGAAGAAGAGCAGTAGGCCATGGGTAGAACTCCTAAGGCTACCACCATTTAAAGAGAGGATGAGGAATAATTGTTCATATAGGAAGTAGGATTCAGTAAGATTCTGACTTCTCCACCAGGGCTACGCACATCATATCCACTGATCAGAAACAGTTTGTGCTTTGGCAATTACCTGGGTTCACTATGTTCACGGTTACCATCTCGTACTCAACACCCTAGGTCTTTATCCCTTCAGTTCTTCCCCTAATCACTGTAATTAGGCCTCTTTTCCTCCCATGTAGAACCAAGTTATAACCTTCAACTTCTGGTCTACTCTTGGAGTATCCTTCTAGCAGTTCTACATGTTGGTTTGTACTGTGCCAACCTGCTAAGCTGGAACTATATAAGGTCTTTTTTATATAATAAATATATTATAAGACTTTGCCTGAGGTCTAATTTATATAATAAATCCCTTATCCCATAACTCATAAAGGTTCTGCTCCCCTGATTGAACCATGACTGATATATTCCATCCCCCTTTTTCCTAATTCTGACCTCCATGGCCCACCCCCCCCAAGTATTGTGATAAAGACTAGCACAATTTCCACTATCTCTCTGAAGGCTAGAGACCAAGTGAACCTACAAGAGAAGCAATTACCAAAGCAGGAGCCCTGTTCTAAAGGCTCTTCAAGCCAATAGAGTAAAGTTTCAAAATCATTATTATTCTGCATACAAGGTGTCAACACTCTCTATATATTAATCTAATCTATCTTGTTTTCCTAACCCACCATCTGTCCAGCCAGCCAGCCATTTGTTATCGAGTCAGGCAATGTCCAACACTCAGAGATGTACATAATAATGTCTAGAACTCAAAGATAAGTATGAGTTAGTGGCTGTCCTTTAAGAGTTCAAACCATAGAATCAAGTAATCATAATATAATAAAATATGTCATATAATATAGATGGTACAAAGTGCTATATCATTTCCTAAACATAGCTCCCTAAATTTTTTTTCTTTAATACATTTTCCTCCTTCTTGGATGCTCTCTTTTACATTTTACATCAAATTTATAAGTAGCTAGCTAATATTTTATTAAAAGATGTTCAACATCACAAATAAAGAAATGAAAATTTAAAACAATGAAATGTCATGTTGTCTATCAGATACAAAAATTATATCCCAGCTCATGAATAGGCACTCTTATAACAGGAGAAAAAAAGGATATTATGAAGATAAAAATAAAAACTAATGAAACAGAAAAAAAATACAAAAGATGAGGGTAAACAAAGTCAATTTCTTTGAAGACTTGTAAGAGACAAAAGGCTGAAGAAGTGGTAAGGTACAAATGAATAATACCATTAGAGAAAAAGGGGACAAAACGACTGATACCATAGAGAATAAACAAATAAGGAACATACTACAAATATTTAGGAGAGTAAATTTGAAAACTTAAATGAAATGGATAAATTACTAAAAAATACAAAATATCAAAACTTAATCAAGAGAAACTTGAATAATTCAATCCAATAAACCTTAAAGAATTTAAATCAGAAGTAAATCTTTCCATTAAAGAAAATGCCAGGTGCTGATTGATGACTTTATGGGCAAGTTCTACCAAGAAAAAGACAAACTGATTTTATATCATCTTTTCAAATAAACATACAGGAGAAATGCTCCTTACTCATTGTATGAGGCTAGCATAACTTTAATACCAAAACCAGACTAGAAAAGATTAAGAAATAGTGTAGACTCATAAACTAATATCACTTGTGACCCACAGATATAAAATCTTAAATATTACACAAGTGAATCCAGCGATATAAAAAAAAAATACATATCCTGACCAAGTAAGTTTTGTACCAAGAATGCAAGTTTGGTTTATTAATCAAAAGCTGAGTACTCTAATCCACCACACTAACAGATTAAGAGAAAAAACAAATCATCTGCCATCTCAATAAATGCAGGAAAAGCATTAGATAAAATGTAATAAATACCTTTTCATCATAAAAACCCAAATAGGGGGCTTCCCTGGTGGCGCAGTGGTTGAGTCCGCCTGCCGATGCAGGGGACACGGGCTTGTGCCCTGGTCTGGGAGGACCCCACATGCCGCGGAGCGGCTGGGCCCGTGAGCCATGGCCGCTGAGCCTGCGCGTCCAGAGCCTGTGCTCCGCAACGGAAGAGGCCACAACAGTGAGAGGCCCGTGTACCGCAAAACAACAACAACAACAACAACAACAACAAATAGGCTTGAAATCTAAGATCAGGCATATGTAAAAACTATATAACAAACATCTTATTTAATATTGAAATTTTGAAAATATTTCATTTAAGTATAAGAACAAGACAAGGATGCTTGCAATCATCACTTGTATTCAGCATACTAGAGATCCTAACTACTGCAGAAAACAAAGAAAATAAAAGGTAAAAGGACTGGAAAGGAAGACACAAAAAAGTTGTTATTTATACACAGAAAACCAAAAAGAATCAACAAATTATTAGAATGAGAGAGATCTATAAAGGTCACAGCTACAAAATAGTCAATCATATATCTATTCCCAAGCACAGTTAGCAAATGTAATTTAAAAAATTATACTATTTACAATAGCATAAAAAATTACAAAGTATCTAGGAATAAATCTAATAAAAGATATATAGGACTTTTCCAGAAAAAATATACAATTATATTGAAATACACAGAAGAAGACTTTAAGTAAATGAAGAAAATCATGAATAAGAAGATTCAATGTTATAAACATGTCTGTTCTTCCTAAATTGATGTATAAATTCAATGCAATCCCAAGCAAAACCCAGAGGAGTTTTTCACGAAAATTTACGGATTCTAAAATGTAAATGGGCCACTGGTTAAGAACAACATGGCCCATTGTTATTCTGATTGGATACTGACTTTTTATAAAACGAAAAGACAATATGGTATTGGAATAGAAATAGACAAATAGATCAGAATAGATCAGAAGAGAAAGCTCAGAAACAGACCTACATACTATATATAAAAAGTTGATTTAAGACAGATTGGGCTTTAAAGATCAGTGGTCAAAGGATGGATTTTTTTTTTTTTTTGCCGTACGCGGGCCTCTCACTGTTGTGGCCTCTTCCGTTGCGGAGCACAGGCTCCGGACGCGCAGGCTCAGCGGCCATGGCTCACGGGCCCAGCCGCTCTGCGGCATGTGGGATCTTCCCGGACCAGGGCACGAACCCGCGTCCCCTGCATCGGCAGGCAGACTCTCAACCACTGCGCCACCACAGAAGCCCAGGATGGATCTTTAATAAAAGGTGCTGGGGCAGTTAATTACTCATTAAGAAAAAAAATTATATACCTACATCATAACACAAGGAAAGGTCATAATGAAAAAGGACAAAATGATAAAAATTCATAAATCAATAGAGGGGATATGTCCTGATGACTTCAGGATAGGGAAGGACTTCTTAAAACACAAATAGCACTAACCATAAAAGAAAATATTGATAAATTCAATAATGCTGAAATTGAGAACTCTGTTCAACAAAGGATCTAATACAGAGTTAAAAAAAAAAAGACAAGCTAAAAACTCTTAGATGTTTGCAGCACATAAAATGACAAAAGATTAATAGAGGAGATAAATAAGTCCTACAAATCAATTTGAAATTCAATACAGAGGTGGGCAAAGACACAAATAGTCATTTTTACCATGAGAAAATATTAGTGGCTCGTAAATGTATGAAAAGATATATATTGGCTCAAACCCATTAACAGTGAGAGAAATGCACATTAAGGCCACCGAGAAATATCATTCAAACTTCCTATATTTGTGAACCCTAAAACATAAGATGACACCAAACATAAATGAGGATGCAGAAGACTCATTAGTAGGAAGATTCATCCACTGATAGCAGAGACAAATTGGTACAACCACTTTGAAAATGTTTGATATTTCTCAAAAAAAAGTTGAGCATATATAACTCCATGATCCAGCAATTCCATCCTTGTGCCAATATTCTGAAACAGTGGTTCTCACACATGCATCAGAATCACCTGTAGGATTTGTTAAATAGATTGCTGACTCTTCCTCAGAATTTCTAATTCGAATACTGAGGCCTGAGAATTTGTATTTCTAAGAAGTTCCAAGTAATGCTGATGCTCTTGGTTTAGGAACACTCTTTGAGAACCATTGCTATAAAAGAAACTCTTGCACATCAGGACATGTACAGAATACTAATAATGTATTGCCTTAATAGCAAAAAAAAAATGAAACCCAGTATTGTTTAACAGTAGGATGAATAAATTGTGGCATAATCATACAATGAGATATTATATATCTGTTAAAAAAATGAAATAAGAACATGGAGAGGCACACAAGAGCTTCTAAGATACTAGTGATTGATATTTCTAATTTTCAAGCCAGGTGGACATTTTCACAAGTATTCTAATTACTCTTTAAACTGTACACATATATTTTGCATCCTCGTTTGTACATGTATTTCATCAAAAAATCTTTTGAGTTCTGCTTCTATCACCTACTGGCCATCTTTCTATTGTCTGGCCCAACACACAAATATGTCAACTTGTCTCAGGACTTGAGTAAAAGGAGTACAGTTACTGGATCTCCTCTCTACTGACTTTAATGTATACACCTCACCACCCTCCTCTTTCCCAATTGCTTTCAAACATTTCTCACGATAATTTACACCCCCTCAAGTTCCTGATCACTCTTCCCATGACTATAGGCCTCAAAATCAACAACCAGAATGGAATACAAGGCTCTACATGTGGTCTGACAGACACTGTATTTAAAACACTCTCTGGCTAGCAGATTCATTGGTATAATCTAAAAACAGTGTTTTGCAATTATATCATACTTGTTATTCATATTGACTTTACCTTACCTACTAAAATTCCGAGTAATTTTTCATACATGATGTAGAAGATACACCTCAGAAAATTGTCCTTTTTGGACCAAAAGAATGGATTTTAAAATTTTATTTTAGATTCGGCCCTTAAAACTTCTTTAGATAGATTGATGTTTATTCTACCATCCATTCTCTGAGGACTTCTCCATGTTTTACATTCTTCATAAATTGAATGAGTCATCAGTGATATTCAAGTCTCTGATCAAGAGTTGAACAAGACTGGACCAAGGACAAAGACCTGAGCCACATCACTAGGAAGTCTTCCAAATTAACCTGTATCCATTAATGCACTCTCTGGTTATAACCATTCAGTTGGTTAATAATCCTCCCTCACATTTCCCTATTTTTCCACAAGGATATTAAAAGAAACTCTTATAAAATGTTATCACTAGAACCTAAAGGAATTGAATATCTAGCTCTCTCTGGTCTTTCACCCTAGTAACACTATTAGAATAGTACTGCTGTCATGTTGGACTATGATAAGGGCCACTCCTAAGGATGACAGAATGGGGAAGTGGAAGGAAGCTTGTTCCCAACAACTTTGTGGAACTGCCATTGCTACCCTGGGCTGCGTATTGCCAGATTTCTTTTAACTGAGAGAGAAATAAACTATTTTGTTTAAAGAAAAAAGCGGGGAAGGGGGTATTACTCTAATGGATTGAAGTGATCCTAAAACCAAAAATTCAAGCCTAGAGAGAAAGAAGCAGCCCAAACTACACAGTATTTTTTTTCCAAACAAATTTAATTCTGTTCCAGCCCCAAAGAAGGGGAAGCACCTAAATTTTAAAAATAAAATAAAAATTGCTCAAAAACTAAGTCATTAAAAAAATTAAGCCCCCTCCCTTAGCAATAAATATTGAAATGATATATACACATGAGGCTCAGGAAGGAGGCAAGAACAGGAACCTTGGGGATTCTGTCCCATGACAAGGTCCCAACACTTCTACCAACTCCATGCTCTTTGCCTAAAAATAGAAGAGCAATGGAAGAGGCAGGAGATATACCAGGGACATGTGTGGCCCCAGACAGAGTTGGAACATAACAGGAGAGAAAGAAGACACAAAGTGTCTTACAGGGCAGAGGAAAGGAAAGTTGTCATCTAAAACATCCCCCCAATTCCAGCTGCGTCACTGGATCTGGCTGGTGCAGTTGCCGAGTGCCCTTGAGCTTTTCTCCTCGCCTCCACTCCCTCTTTAGCATGCCATCCAAGGAAGGTCATTCACACTGTGGTCTCGATGCCACTGTGGCAGCAGCCTGGCTGCTGGAGCCCTGAGGCTTCCCATTCACCACCAGCAGGAGGGGCGTCTCCACACGAACACTGGAAAAGGAATAGTCCTGGAAAAGACAAATATACAGAGGCTCATTACAGATCCTAAGATGGAAGAAACTCCAGCACAGGGATACACCACCTGTGGCTTTCTCACCCCCTCCTTTCCACCTCTCGCAGCAGATATACCCCTTACCTCCATCTCACATTAAACAAAGCTGAACAAACATAGGGGATGCAATTTTCCCAAAGTTTTCAATCTTCAGAAGGAAAATCTGGGACAGGTAGAGTGCCAGTAACTGTCATTACGAGAATGGGACAATTCTGATTCAAAAAGAACAGGATCCTGGCACTGCCCAACAAAAGGGTCCCACCAGCTCTACAGAACCTTCCCTTCCCATAGTGTTTATCAAAAATTATAACTAAGGGCTTCCCTGGTGGCGCAGTGGTTGAGAGTCCGCCTGCCAATGTAGGGGACACGGGTTCGTGCCCCGGTCTGGGAAGATCCCACATGCCGCGGAGCAGCTGGGCCCGTGAGCCATGGCCGCTGAGCCTGCGCGTCTGGAGCCTGTGCTCCGCAACGGGAGAGGCCACAGCAGTGAGAGGCCCGCGTACCACAAAAAAAAAAAAAAAAAAAAAAAAAATTATAACTAATTTTTTAGTTATAACAGCAGCCAAGCCAGAGCCAATGGAAAGTCTGAGAAACTCTTAGATCAAGTGTTTGTAAAGTTATAAATTAATCTGCCTAATATAAATTAGACTTACTTCTCCTTTAATATCAGGAGGAATTAACAAAATGTAGGTTTAAACATTCTCCTAATAACAGAAAACATCAGCTCAATTTATCAGTTTAAATGTACTTTAAGTTGCAAAATGTGTTGTTAAAAGATCTTTATCCAAAAAATACCGTTCCACTTGGAGTATAAAGGAGGTTCTTTTAAGTCAAAGTAAAGAAGTGAATTAAACAGTTTTCATAAATCAATTTTTAAAACATCCTAATAGGAACATGGGCAAGTGACAAAAATAACCAATTTATAAAAGAATTATAGTCAATAAACATATGATAACATTTTCAACCTCACCAATAATCAAGAAACCAAAGCCAAACAATATTGATGCTATAATTCTCATGTAAAATCAGCAAACAATTTTTCAAAGGTTTCTACACAGAGTTGCAAAGAAAACCATAGAAAAACAATTACTGACATCCACTGTTGATATTAACTGGTACAACCTTACAAAAAATAGTTTGGCAATATGTATCAAAAGTCTTAGAGGGACTTCCCTGGTGGCGCAGTGGTTAAGAATCTACCTGCTAACGCAGCGGACAAGTGTTCGATCCCTGGTCTGGGAAGATCCCACATGCTGCGGAGCAACTAAGCCCGTGCACCACAACTACTGAAGCCCGTGGGCCCTAGAGCCCACGCACTGCAACTACTGAGCCCACGCACTGCAACTACTGAGCCCACGCACAACTACTACTGAAGCCTGCATGCCTAGTCCTGCGCATTGCAACTACTGAGTCCACACACCGCAACTACTGAAGCCCGCGTGCCTAGAGCCAGTGCTCTGCAACGAGAAGACACAGCAATGAGAAGCCCTTGCACCACAACGAAGAGCAGCCCCCACTTGCCACAACTAGAGAAAGCCTGCGTGCAGCAATGAAGACCCAACTCAGCCAAAAAAAAAAAAAAAAAAAAGTCCTAGAATTCTGCATACCCTTTGGAGCCAGGATTCTACCTTAGAAATTCACTTAATTTCTTTAATGAATTAATTAAATTTATTTAATAATCATGGATATGCACAGATATTAAAATATTTACTAAAGTACTTTTATAATAAGGAACAATTATTAATAATCTAAATCTGGGGTCAGCAAATTTTTTCTGTAAAGAGTCAAATAATAAATATTTTAGGCTTTGTGGGTCATATGGTCTCTGTCACAGAACTATTCATCTCTGACACTAGTATAAGAGCAGCCACAGACAACAGTAAACAAATGGGTATACTTTGTTTCAAAAAAATTTAATTACAAACACTGAAATTTTAATTTCCTGTAATTTTCATGTATCACAAATTATTATTATTCTTTCAATTGTTTTCATTTAAAAATATAAAAGCCAATCTTGGCTCACAAGCCATACAAAAACAGGCAGTGAGCCAGATTTGGTCAACCGGCCAGAGTTTGCTGACCCTTCATCTAAATGGGAAAAAGCGGTTAAATATCTGCTCTTGTAGAGTTTTGTAAGGATTCAATGATCCAATGCAGGCCATAAAACTCTTCGCACAGTGTTTAGCAGTCAGTTAAGTGCTCAGTAAATTTTAACTATCATCATCATCTTCATCACCACCTCTATGTGTTAATTCAAAACAATGTTGCAGAATATGGAAAACCACAGGAAATGTTCACAAATATTTGCATATAATACTCCACTTATAATTAAAAATATACACATGAATGTGTACATAAATTTATGAAAAGACTGGAGGTTTACATACCAAACTGTTAACAGTAATAACATCTGACTGATAATATTTCAGTCCATTTTTTAAAATTTATTTTTATTGAAATAATTGGCATATAACATTATGTAAGTTTAAGGTATTAATTAACATGTTAATTTGATATATTTATATATTATAATATGATTACCACCATTACATCAGCTAACACCTCCATCACATCACATAATTATCATTTCATTTTTGTGGTGGGAACAATGAAGAGCTAGTCTCTTGGCAACTTTGAAGTTTATAATACCACATTGTTGTCTATAATCACTATGCTGTGCATTAGATCTCCAGGACTTATTTATCTACTGGTTGCGAGTTTATACCTTTAAACAACATCTCCCCAGTTCCACCATCCCAGGATAATCACCATTCTACTCTCTGTTTTCACAGTTCGGCTTTTTAAGATTTCACATGTAAGTGATATCATATGTATTTGTCTTTCTCTATTCAGTCCATTTATAAAATTCTTTTTGTTTACTAGTAGTTTTTTAGTAAAGAAAAACAAAACAAAAAACAAAAGAATTACTTTTTAGTAAAAAATAAATTACATATATACATATCCGTGTGTAAATATAGGATATCATACAACACACACACACATATATATGCATTACTTTATGTATATTTTTTAAAAGAGGTAAACTTGTCCCACTTTGAGAGCCTATGAGGTGAGAAAGAATCCTAGCCATCACTCACCTTTCCCTTGTGCTGAATTCGGTGAAGCCGAAGGTTAGGCTCAGGGATGGCTACAGAGTCCCCAATGAGCACTCCCCAGCTCTGCACCATATTATATACCATCACTGCACAGCAAGGTCCATCTGAATCTACCAGGCCAAATGTACTGCCAGGTTAAGATGGGTTAAGAGAGAGAAGAGAAAAGGAAAAAAAAAAAAAAGGAAGTGGGCAGGAAAGAAAAGCAAAAACAGGGGTTTTAAAATATCAGAAAAAAAAAAAAAGCTTTCTTAGTTACTTATTTAGAACTCTTATGACAGGTACTATCATTCACTATGTACATCTGAGGGCTCATTTGTCTTAGATATCTATCTTCAGAGAACATGCACAAGACTCATCAATCTGTCACTTTTCTAAGAACTTGGGACACATTCAACAAATATTAATAATGAACTAGTTCGAAATGTTGCAGCGGAACAGTATTCCTGCTCTAACAGTTTAACTATCACAACCTTCATCAAACTCTCTAACCATTACTGTCAATTTAATTTAATTCCACAAACTTTCACTGAATACCTATCATGCATCAGGCACTGTGAGTGAGCTTATTAGTCTAGTGGGTGTCAGACAATTAGAACAACACTAACAGTACAACTGCAATAGGTGCCAGAATAGCTTTTTGCTTGTGATGAATTCAGTGAAACCAAAGGTTGGGCTGTGGGAGCCCAGAGGAGAAATGTCTAAATCAATGGCAAGCCAGGAAGGTTTCTGTGAAGAGGAGACCCTCAAACTGAACCTTAAAGAATGAAAAACTACCTGGGTTAAAACAGGAAAACTAATCCTCAGTGGAAATAAAAAATCTCTAAGGGAAGGGGATATGGCTTGACTAGGAAGGAACATAAGAGAACTTCTGAGGTGGTGGTAATGTTCACTATAGGTGTTTAGGTTATATGGGTGTATGCATTTGTCAAAACTTAGGAAATATGCACTAAGATCTATACATTTCATTGTATGTAAATTTTACATAAAAAGAATAAAATTATAAACAAATATTGAACTCTAGTTAATGACTGCATGCTGAAGTATTTAGAGGAAAGTATACTAATGTCTGCAGTTTACTTTGAAATGGACCAAGAATCAGAGAACCATAGATCTGTGATAAACTAAGTATAATAAAATATTAATAGTAGACTATAGGTACACAAATGTTCACTGTAAAATTCTTTCAATTTTGCTGCATGTTTGAAAATTTTTATAATAAAATGTTGGGGGGGAAATGTAATCTATACCAAGAAGCAGCAAAAAGATTATCCAGGCATAGTAACTGTGTGTAAAAACACAGAGGCATGGGCTTCCCTGGTGGCGCAGTGGTTGAGAGTCCGCCTGCCAATGCAGGGGACACGGGTTTGTGCCCCAGTCTGGGAGGATCCCTCATGCCGCGCAGCGGCTGGGCCCGTGAGCCATGGCCGCTGAGCCTGCGCGTCCGGAGCCTGTGCTCCGCAAGGGGAGAGGCCGCAACAGTGAGAGGCCCGCGTACCACACACACACACACACAAAGAAACACAGAGGCATGAAAATAGCTGTTCTGAAACCTACAAAATAATCCCAAGGTTGGAACAAAAGGTACAAGGATTAAAGTGATGAAGATAATGGACAAGGGGAGGCAGGGAGAAAATCATAAAGGGTTTTGTGTGTTAAGCTAAAGAGTTAAAACTTCATCCTAAAAGCTACAGAGTACCAGTACGAGATTTTAAATAAGAAACAGCAATGGTCAGATCTGCATCTGGGAAATATTTCTCTGTACTGTGGAACACTGGAGGAAAAACAGGGAACAGGGAGACTTATCTGGAGAAGTGTTAAGAGGCTGAATTAAATTAGTACAGACAGGAAAGTAGGGACTAAAAGGTATATCTATTGGACTTGGCGATTGCCTCAAAGCAAGAGAATGGAGAAGTGTAGAACAACTTCCAGAAGTCTTAATTAAGTGACTGAGTAGAGGTGGTACCATTGATTGAAAAGGAATTCAGGGAGGACAAGCAGGTTGACAGAGAAAGATGAGGTGAGTAATTCTGAACATACTGAGTTAGAGGGTTTCTTATTATAGCCCAGAGGCAGCTAGATATAGGAATCCAAAAGTTGGAAATGAGCCCTGGGCTGAAGCTAGACCTGTGAGCATAGAAGAGGCAGCCAAAGCCTTGGGTTTGTATGACGTCACCAAATGAGATGACCTGTAAGTGAGATGGTGAAGAATCGATGCTCATGCCATCACTTGGCACACCCAAATTCACAGCAAACACTACAAATCAAGCACAGCATTCTGCTGGTGAAACCAGTCAAAGCCTCAGAATCCTTCTTTACAGTAAATCATGCAGCCACTGCCAAGTTATCAAAGTTGGCATCTATTTGCCATCCTGATACAGAGAGAAAAGAGGAAAGGAACAAAAACAGAGTCCTCCTAGAACTTAACATTTAGAAATTGCACATAAAAAGAGGAGTAGCAAAATATTTGTTCTCAAGGGCCCCTAAAACCCTAACTTTGTCTATATTTCTTTCTCATTCCTCTTAACTCGAGGGTCTGTTCTAGTAACTAAATCTTTTCTCAACTATCTTCTTGCTCTTCAATTCTTCAAATACGTATACCATGAAAATGCCATGGAGGAATATCAGGCATACAATGGGAGTTATATTTTAGTTTGAATGGAGCAGAAGGGATATGAAAGGGAACAGTGAGAGAGAAATCAGAATGCTTCCAGTAGAAGCTACTGGATCAAACACTGGTGGATCCCAGAACAAAACAAATTCAGTAGAAAACAAAAAAAGGAAACTAGTCAACCAGGGATTGGGAAGTGAGTGAAGGACCAAGGAATGATGACACTGACCAAACCCTCATTTTTCAAGAGTTAAAGATTTTCTAAATGAATATTTTTAACTCATTTCCTCTGCTAGACTATAAGCACCCTTCATTTGGGTGTGTTACATTTTTTTTAACTCCCTACAACACATATAGCAGATGCTCAATGAATATTTGTTGAATAACGTCTGAGAGGATCTCTCCATCAGGCCATAAATTCAAACTCAAAGCTCACCTTCCAGAACTGCTTAGGCATACCTAAGTCCAAACAGAACTTAGAATTCTTCCTCTTTGTGCCTCCATGATAATGAAAACACAAAGAAGTAGGAGAATTTTAAGGTTTCCATCTGTCTCATAAAAAAAAGTAGCTGTCAAATTTCAGCTTCGAATATAGGAGTCCACAGAACACCAAACTCAGGGAAATAATGGACGGTGACAGAATCTATAGAGAGATTGTTAGATATCACCTAAACAATAGTTGCTCACAGAAGGGAAGACACTCACAGAAGGGAAGCAGAACTCACTAATCTCTGACCACTAACAATGTCCTCAGCATTTAGAGAAAGGCCAGGAAATAAGAGCAACTAGTTTAAAAGGATGAAAAAGAGAAAAGGCAAGAGAAACTCACAAGGGGACTTTCTCCTCCATAGTAAGGCTGAACACCACCTTTCCCAGGACCACAGCTCCACTATTTACACCAGGCTGCAGAGCACTCAGGGGCTTGCGCTCCAGGGTCACCTTCTGCCCAGAGGCTGACTGATAGCGCCCATCACCACAAGGGCCTAGATGGGCTGGGCGCAAGCTTCCCAGCATGCTCTGTAACTTTCTGGTCTTCACCTTTCCCTGTAAAGGAAAAGGAAATAGGTAAGAAGCTAGGAACTGACAGGGAGGGTGGGAGGGAGGGAGACACAAGAGGGAAGAGATATGGGGATATATGTATATGTATAGCTGATTCATTTTGTTATAAGCAGAAACTAACACACCATCGTAAAGCAATTATACTCCAATAAAGATGTTAAAAAAAGAAGCTGGGAACTAGTCACTCTCCTTGAGAGTCTAGTCCTCCCCTCCCACCTACCCACTTCTATAGGGTCACTACTACCGAGGCCTACTTTATTCTTATTTTATTGACCTACAGCAGAATAAAAGGGCAGGATTCAGCATTTAGACATCTCTACCTTGCTCTCAAGGAGGCTGGTTAATCTATTCAGGAAATCCAGGAGTTGCTGCTCTCGCTGCTGGGGCTCTGGCCAGGCAGGGTCCAGTGCTGCAGCCCGAGAAAAGCCTTCCAGGGCCTCCCCATAATTCTCTTCATATTTGTGTAACTGCACAAGAAGTAACCCAAAACCTCCCAATTATAAGTGTGTCCAACACAAACTATCCGTGAGGTAGGGGGAGGGGCTGGAGAGAGATTAGTAATAGCACAGTGGGCTAGGAATCTAGAGAAATAAACTGTTTTCCTTCCCAGCTGTCTTCCTCTTCTACAAATGAACAGCCTGAAGAGCCAGTAACACCTTACATCCTGGCCAAGGTGATCACAACCCCGAAGATGGAATCATTTCAAATAAGCTAACTTCCAAACTCTACAACAGTTACGTTGTATATATTGGGTGATTCACTTCAGGAAAGTCTTCTAAACTGTGTCCCCCATCCTCTGTTTACCCTCCCACCAACTCAGCCCCTTTTCCTTTCCCTCCAGATACTTCAGTCAAACTAAGCTAGCTTTTCCCAGAAATAATTTGGCTTTTCTCTCGCAGTTTGTACCCAACCTTTTCTCTGTGAATACTCAGTCATCCTCACAGGCTAAGACCTAGATATCTTATGTATTTTACCTTCAGATGACCACTCCCCCACACAAATGATTTTTTTTAATTTTTTTTTTTACCGTTGCCCTGTTCAGATGAAGATCAGGATTGCTGGAAGCTGTCCTGTCAACCTTCTCCTATAGTGGGATAAAAAGATCATCAGTGGCTCTTGTCTCAGTCTTAAGGATGGCCATGTACAACATGTCCTAAACCTCCTTACCCTGGAAAAATTTAAGTTTCTTGCTTGTCAAATGTTTCCCAGGGCTTCCCTGGTGGCGCAGTGGTTAAGAATCCGCCTGCCAATGCAGGGAACATGGGTTCGATCCCTGGTCCAGGAAGATCCCACATGCCGCGGAGCAACTAAAACCGTGCGCCACAACTATTGAGCCTGCACTCTAGAGCCCGCGAGCCACAACTATTGAGCCCATGTGCCACAACTACTGGAGCCTGCGCACCGAGAGCCCGTGCTCTGCAACAAGAGAAGCCACCGCAATGAGAAGCCTGCTCACCACAATGAAGAGTAGCCCCCGCTTGCCACAACTAGAGCAAAACCGACGCATGGCAACAAAGACCCAACGCAGCCTAAAATAAAATAATTTTTTTTAAAAAAAGTTTCCTATACCCACACTGTTATACAGTAACTGCTTGTGTGGCACATATTACTCAATCGCTGAAACCTCAAGGATGAAAGGGTTTCGTATTTGCATGAAACTTTAAAATATGATTACAATTTATCCATGCAACAGTATAAAAATAGAAGAAATATGTGATTAACATCTGATAAAAGGACTTTACCGGTGGCTCAGTGGTTAAGACTCTGCTCTCCCAATGCAGGGGGCCCAGGTTCAATCCCTGGTCAGGGAACTAAATCCCACATGCATGCTGCAGCTAAGAGTTCACATGCTGCAACTAAGGAGCCCGCAAGATGCAGCTAAGACCTGGTGCAACCAAACAAATAAATAAATAAGTCTGTCATACAGAGTGAAGTAAGTCAGAAAGAGAAAAACAAATACCCTATGCTAATGCATATATGTGGAATCTAAAAAAACGGTACGGATGAACCTAGTGGCAGGGCAGGAATAAAGATGGAGACATAGAGAATGGACTTGAAGACACGGCTCAGGGAAGGGAAGCTGGGATCAAGTCAGAGAGTAGCACTGACATATACACTATGAAGTGTAAAATGGATGGCTAGTGGGAAGCTGCTGCATAGCACAGGGAGATCAGCTCAATGCTTTGTGACCACCTAGAGGGGTGGGATAGGGAGGGTAGGAGGGAAGCACAAGAGGGAGGGGACATGGGGATATATGTATACATATAGCTGATTCATTCTGTTGTATAGCAGAAACTAATACAACATTGTAAAGCAGATATACTCCAATAAAGATGAAAAAAAAAAAACCCTTGAACAACACAGGTTTGAACTGCACGGATCCACCTACGTGTGAATTTTTTCCAGTAAAAACTAAAATACTAAAAAAAAAAAAAAAATACTGATAAAAAATTTATTTTAATAAATGAGGAAAGCCTAGGAAATAAATGATGTCAATTTAATGCATATCCTCTGCCCATGAGCCTGGCTCCAAATACAAACATCTACATCTAAGCTCTCTTAAAACACACAGTGAAAGCCAAATTCTGATTCTCCAATTTAAATACATGGCCAGAAACCACATGACAGTGCAGACAAATATGTTATGAAGAAACTGCTGCCTATGTTCATGGCTATGATCACTTTATTTTTTTAATTCTATTCACTGCCTGGCACACTGCAAAAGCACAAACAACATGAATTAAATTGTTTAAATGGTTGGTTCAACTACGTTTAAAAATGCAGGACTGATGAAGAAATTAAGAGTTAAAAGCAACTGTTTAGCAGTAGCCAAACATAAAATTTGAAGGAGTACATCATGCTTTCAAATGTAAACATTTTCCAGATTAAGAAATTAGAGTAAAATGTAATTCCTCAGCCTGAAAATTTCCCTGATTGAAAAAAAGAACAACCCCACTGGCTATACAGGTTGGGTTGAGGAAAATGCCACCATTAAGACTACAGTGAGAAGCATAGTGTGTGAAGAAGTCATATCTATCATTTCTTAAAAAGCCGTTTTATTACTGCACCCTCCTCTGTCGTGAGTGTGAGTCCCACCAGTTGAGCTGCACTCATCAGCACAGCAGTGAGGGCAACAGCACAATGTACACGTGTGTGCCCACAGCTCCCGATTATGGCTGCACCAGAGTTCATCCAGGGCAATGCCAAACAAATAGTATGAGAAGTGTACTTTTTAAGAAATTAATTTGAGTTGAGATATTTTTGGAATATAAAAATTGGTTGTATTTTTTAAAGCCATAATTCTTGTAGACATCTTGTGGTTCAAAATTTGACTGTGCTTATTAAAAATGGTTATCTATGTTTTGCACTTCAGCTTTGTGAAAAATAAAGTTTCTGTGGGATGGTGAAAAAAGAACAGCTCCTAAACGGCAAACATGAATACAAGGTAGCTATATTCTTTATTCTGCCAGCCAGAGCAAAATAAACAATGGTAAGTTAAAAAGCAAGTCTCCATGTCAAGAGAAAACAAAAAGAAAGTTGAATATGAAGCCTATATAAAAAGTGCTCAGGTCAATGTAAACCTTGTAACAGTGAGCAGGTCAGGCACTCAAGGCCTGAAGGAAATCCCCCTGCAAGTGGCTATCGATATAAACATAGCCTGAAAGCCTAAGGCAAAGCATGAGCCCCAGTGAATTAATCTCTAGGCTATAATGTAGAATGGGCTACATGCTGTTTTCCATTTTAGTCTGTGGGAAATCCAGAGCCATACTATCTAGTGGTTAACCTGGGGATACTACTTAATTTATACTTAAGTATTAGAGTTTTCATTTTTCTTTAAAAATGTACACGAATATTAACAAGCATTATTTTCACACAGAACATGTTAAAAAGATGAACATGTTGGCATGGGCTCTGTGGTTTGGTTATGCACGCCTGTACGAAATCCAAACAACTCAAGGAGCCACCTAGCACTGAGGCACACACTGCAAGTGGTTGCTAATACTCAAGTTACAGGAAGAGATACATCACCTTTGCACACCCAGCTTTGCGAAACTGCGCACACTGGACGCCGGCAAACACTGCCCGTGCGTCTTGCTAAAAAGCCCCAAGGAAGACTGAACAACACCCTTGTTTCTGTTGCTGCCTCTATATATCTTGCCTGGGTGACCATAAATACTTACTGCTTGGGCATAGGCACTGAGGGCTTGCTGGGAGATCTTAGGGTTCTGGCCAGTACTGAAGTAAAGAGAAAGGTACGCATTCCCCAGAATATCTGAAAGAGAAACACAGGGTTCTGCATGTAAGGAGCTTGAAGTCGCCACTCAATCCTAACAAGGAAAAAGCTGAACAGACTAAAAAATCCACAACTCTTCCTGGATGCACAAGAAAGGGGATAACACAGGGCAAACTGCTGCCCCCAAAATTGGAAAGACAGGTGAATACAGGGAGTTATGGCTTAGCAGAGCAGAAACTTATGAGCTACCACAGGAACACTGCTGGGGTAGGAAAACCTGAACTGAATTTGACGAATTCTGGAGGCTCATTGTGGACAAGCCCAGGGGTCCCAGTCACAAGGGAGTCCCCACAATATTGTGAGATTTACCTCCAGGAACTCAACCATATTCCCACAGCAAATATCGGAGAAGAACACCCTCATACTTCCAGCAGAGGGAGGGGGCAAAGGAACTTTTTTGAAATATGCCAGAGCACTCTCTTCTTCTTCTTCTTGTTTTTGTGCATTTTTTTGGCCACATCACATGGCTTATGGGATCTCAGTTCCCCGACCAGGGATTGAACCCAGGCCATGGCAATGAAAACCTGTGATCTTAACCACTAGGTTACCAGGGAACTCCCAAGCACTCCATTCTTAACAAGGCCTGCCCTCAGGAGAAACTAATTAACCAGAGTCTAACCTGCTAGGGTAAGCTATCAGTTATCAGAGGGTAACTGACCTAAGGAAGAGAAATACCCAACTCCAACCCACTCTAGCCATCCTGTCCCACCTAAGCGGGTTGGGGGGGAGGAGAAACAAACTAAGAAACACAGTGATGGATCATCTCAGAGCTCAAGTTCAAAGTATAACTATCCTGGTTACCCTCAAAAGTCTATATGAAAGGCCCCACGTCTGAAATAAACCATTGATGACACTAAACTTACAAGTATACCCCAAATTCCACTGGGATAGAGGCAAACATGGACACAAAGGAGAAACTACAACAGACTGCACAAAAGCCCTGCCTTGCTTATATGGAAACATAAGCCTCCTCTCTTCAATGAAAAGGTCCAAGAGTTCCTAGAATAGTGGTTCATCAAAATATCTTTTGGGTTTCTTCAAAGCAAAGATGCCCTGGCTTCACACTTATTGGAGTCAGACTCAATAGATGGGCTCCAGATGATTCTGGTCTGCAGCCACGGTTGAGAACCACTGCTCTAGAAACTTGCTGGAGATCTTTTGAGAGCACTCACACCAAGAGCGGCCATCAAGGATGTCCATCTGCACAGCCAACTTAGCCTGTCGGACACTGTCCATGACATGGCGAGAATGTTCATCTCCAGAGTCAGTCCGCAGTTGGCGAAGCACCATTGACAGGTTTTGAAGGGAGACTTTGTTCTCGCACTGCAAATGGAGAAGGCGTATATTCAACCTTTGTGATTCTAGTTCCCCTTTCCAGATCTACTCTATCTCAACCTTATTCTAATTTTTCATCTTAATTCTTACTGCCATCTGTGTCTTAGACCCCCATTTACAGGATCAACTTGGTTGCTAACTTTTCTTCACTTCTCATCTACCCCTGAACCTGATCCCATCATCTTCTTCCTTTCTCAGTCCCCTGTCCCTGTTTCCCCCCCTTCTGATTCTGTTCTAGTTCCAGTACAATTCTACTCTGGTATTCATGATCTAGGGAAACTCACAGAACCAAAGAAATCCCATCCTCCCATCCGTGTTTTCCAAGGGCATAGTGAGTGGCTCACATGGGTGAGAGCTCCTGAGAAGCAGGTGTGGGCAGCTGCAACATCCCCTTTTTTCCAGTACACCTCACCCAGCTGGTTCCAGGCTTCCACCAGCTTGGGCTCCAGCTTCACAGCCTTTGACAGAAGCTCCTCAGCCTTAGGGCTATAGTCAGGAGTCACATTCAGTGCCTTCCCAGTTAGCATCAGAACCTGTGCCTTGCCCTGAACAGAACCTAGGAGGAAGGGAAAAGAAAAGTGGAAAGGAAAGTGGAAACCCAGGAGGTCTTACAGGTAAGACTAGGGTACTCTCTCTCAAGGAATAACCCCATGCCACTTCTAGGAATGAAATAATTGAGAAAATCTTCATGAACAAATCATTTATTGAAAACCTACCACATGCAGTGTACTGTTAGAAAACAGGGTACCAAAGAAAGCATTATCTCTACCTTTGAGGGGCTTACAATCTAGTGGAGAGGACAATGCATATCCATGGAAAATCAAAAAAACAATGAAAAGGAGCATATGGCATACACTCAATGAATGGACTTTACAAAGTGAAAAGGAGAAAAGACAAGACACTCCAGGGAGAAAAATGATGTAAACAAAAAGGCAGAAATACATGTGGCATGTTAGTGGGAGAATGGATGGTTCAACCTGAATGAAACAAAAAGTTCCTTTGTAAGTAGGTAGTCAGAGATAAGGGTAGGAAAAAAAAAGTCAGGCAATGGAGACTTGAATACCAAGTGAAGAGGTCTGGACTTCAATCAGTCAAAAGTAGGAATCTTTGAAGATATTTGAGCAGAGAGGCAGACAAGGAATGAGAGTAAATGCATGAAGTAAGGATTTAGAAACATAATGGCCATGGTCATTATTTAAGTTGATTTGGATGTAAAAGAAATTGGAGGCAGAAAGGTCAGTTAAGAAGATTAGTGCAATAGTAATCAAGCAACAAGCACGCTCTTTTTTATTTCATGGCATTGGGAAATGGAGTTTAGAGAGCTGAAAGGCTGCCATCCTTGCACAGGCACCCTAAGAAGAAATATTCTGTTGTACCATCTTGTGGCAGCCACATATAGGATACCAAAGAATCTACAGAGAGAGCAAAACTCCATCACGTTTCAGTGAGGGACCAGAGGTTGGCATGTTCTTTTGGGACTCATACCCACTACTTCCTCCATCTGCTGCAGGGTCTTCTCCATCTCCTCCCGCACATCCTGTTGCTTCCTCCCAGCATCCTCAACACCGTGTGTCTCGAAATAGCACTCTCGAAATGAATAGAGCTGATCCACCAGTTCCTAGGAAGTATAAGAATGGTACCATTAAGTGCAGAGAATACCAGACAAGCAAATTTGAGATTGACTAGCCATACCAGCTTTTGGCCTGGAAATGCTGATTCTCTATCTTACCTAGGAATGACACAAGAGGCAGGTGGACAGGTCTATCAAAATACCACAGACCGCGAAGGAAAGTAGCTCAGCCAGTGGGCTGAGCTGTCCCAAGCCAGTCTGTACCGTGATGATAGTTCTCTCCTCCCAGATCCAGCAGAGCTTCCAAAATGACTGAACACTTCACATAGCATAGTCAGGAGGGAGGAAACGCTTTGCAACTTGAGATAAAACAAAGTTAATAAGATCATCCTATCTGGTACTGGTCCCCAAAGTGCAGAACTTCAAAATTTACCTTTTTAAAACTGGACCTCCTAACAAAAACAATACCTTACCCCTGATTATTCCTATGTCAGTATCTGAAAATACATGACCCCTGTGAACATGACAAGCAAGTTAAGAGTCGTTTTCCACAACAAACAGACCAATTTAAGTTTGACAACCTTGGTATTTTTTACAGAGTTTTGATTCTTTAAACACTGGTGCTTTTGTTTGTTTTATTTTTGTCAAGTCACCTTCTGGCTCTCTTGCATTCTTTCCAAGTAAATGTTCTCTTTCCTCCTTTAAATATCTCTATCTCTGAGTCTTCCTGGGACACCAGTCAAAGCTTTTCCATTATCTAGTCTTTTCCTAAAACAAAACAGCAGCAGAAAGGTATAATCCAATCCTACCAAGTCTTATCAACTACCTCCACATCACATTCCCCAATCCATCTACCTGTCTGCATCTCTCTATGACTATCCTCAGCTAAATCAGCATCATTACTTGCCTGGACTATTTCAATAGCTTCTTAACTGGTCGTCCTGCTTCTACTCTTTCCCATTCTCCTCACTATAGCTGGAGTGGCCTTACAGAAATGTACCTCATGTCACAAACCCTCAGATAGTTTCCTATTGAAGACAGAATAAAATCCAACTCCTTATTACGGCCTATAGAAGACTATAAGATCTGACCTCCCACCACTGATCCTGCCACAGACTTCTTATCACTCTCCTACAATACTCAAGCCACACTGGCTTTCATCTAGTTCCTCAAATCCACTATGCCCAATCCCACCTTTATACATGCTGTTCCCTTTGCCTGGATGTTCTTTCTCCTGACCTTTGCATGACTCATTTCTCATCATTATTTAGATCTCAGTTCAAATATCAATTTTTCAGAGAGGCTTTCCCTGACTACCCAAACTAAAGTAACCCCTTACTCCTCTGCCCCACTGTTAAATCACACTTCTACCTTCCTTCATGGTACTTATTTGAAATTATGTGGCCTATTCATTGATCATCCACTGTCTATCTCCACCACTGGAATGTAAGCTCCATGATCGGAGTATCTTAATCGGTTTTGTTTAGAGCTATACCTGAGCACTACCAGAGGGTGTGGGACATGATAGCCTCTCATTAAATAAATTAATGAATCTCCCTTTCTCTAACAAATACTTATGTACTATACTTAATTTAAAATCCTACCCAGAATGAAGAAGTTAGACTATCACTTTCTGCAGCAGTGCTTTTCAAGTTGTGTTATGTGTATTATTTCCAGGACCCGGGCTACAGACATTCTGATGTTAGTGGTTTTAGCAGAACCCAAAATTCTGCATTTTAACAAGCACCCTGCATGACTTTAATAAAAATGATCTGTAAAACACACTTTGAGAAAAATCGTTTTATATATTCCTTCTAACCTAAAATATCTATAACAATGAAATAAAGTTTACCACCATTCCCATGAATAGCAACATCACCATCCTTTTCCTCTCTCTACTGCATTCTCCTATTCCAACCCTGCACCTTCCCCACTCACCCCCCAAGGTACCCCAGGTATCCTCTACCTAGCTGCTTAGGGCATCTACCACAAATCAAAGCAAGAAAAGACAGCTCTCAGCAAATACTACAACCCATTTCTTTTTGTCCTGCAATCAGCACAGCTACATATTAAGAATTATAGAAAAGGTCTTATTGTTTGTTTTTAGTTGTTATAGTAAACATGCAAGAAATTGTTTGATTTTGTTGGTTTGTTTTCCTAGAGTGAACATTTTTAATAACTTTTTTCTCATGGCAAAAATCAATATATATTAGTTGTTAAAATTCAAATAGATACATGTAAAACAGAAAAGGTTAAAAATTCCTCATAATCATCCCAATAACCTCACAGATAACCACTGCTTAGTTTACCTTTTCAGGTTTTTTCCTACACATATTCAAACATACATACACAAACAATGTTTGTAATATGGAGCCAGGATTGAGAATCTCTGATTTCAGTCAGTCACACTAGAGAATAAAATTAAATTAATCAAAGTCAACTGAATGTGAAATAAAGCTCACACTCTAAAAAGCGTTATTATTTTAATCTGCTCAAGAAACAAAGAAATCTCACCAATGTTTAAACTTTTGCAGTAGAAGCCTTTAAGAAAGTTACAAGCCTGTCATAAGCCTAATGTTTAAATTTCAGTCTGTCTTAGAACACAAAAAACTCAGTTTCTGAGGTTTAAGAAAAATCTTCGGTCATCAAAAGAAAGGTAAAGGTCTTCCCTGGTGGCGCAGTGGTTGAGAATCCGCCTCCCAACGCAGGGGACAGGGGTTCAGGCCCTGGTCCGGGAAGTTGCCATACGCCGCGGAGCAACGAAGCCCGTGCGCCACAACTACTGACCCTTCGCTCTAGAGCCCGCGAGCCACAACTACTGAAGCCCGCGTGCCTAGAGCCCGTACTCAGCAACAAGAGAAGCCACCGTAATGAGAAGCCCACGCACCGCAACGAAGAGTAGCCCTCGCTCACCGCAACTAGAGAAAGCAAGCACGCAGCAAGGAAGAGCCAACGCAGCCAAAAATAAATTAATTAATTAATTTTAAAAAAAAGAAAGATAAAGAACCAAGCAATTAGTTATCTCCTGCCTACCAAGTACAAAAGACTGTCCCACTCACCACAGTCAACCGTGGACTGGGTGGAGTCTGGAGCCTTCTGCCCAAGGCCCCAAACTGGAATTGCACAGTGCGCAAAAACTCAAAACTGTTAAGTTCTAAGGGGAGTAACCAGAATACACGCGGTGCAAGCCACTACTGTGATCGCTGCCAATTTGAAAGCAGAAAAGTACTTAAGAATTGGTCTTTGTGGGGATCAAAACAACATGCGATAGGTAACAGCTCCTGCAGATCTGCCAAACACAAGTGTATGCTATTTGTTGTGAGTGAATCAAGGGGGAAAAAAATTTTTTTTTTTTTAAATTGAGTGCAGTCAGGTCCGCAGCAGGCGGTCCCAACAAACTGGCTGCGCCCGTCCCCTGCCCGGGGACCTCCCCAAGCCAGCTGCGGCTGCACCTTCGGGAGTTGTTATAGTAACCACACAGACACCAGCGGCGGGTATATGTCAAGAAATTCGAAGGCACTGCATAAACTAGGCTCTCTACTTCTTCCCGAGTAATACAGATTTTAATCTATGGCCTCACCTGCAATTTCGGCAAAATCTCCTTGACTTCTTCCTCTTCCTCAGCCATCATTTCCCAGACACCCTTGGCTTCTCCGCCCCCAACTTTATAACCACAGAGACGCATACCCGTCCCCACCATGGAGCCACAGCGACATCTAGAGCTCTGGAGGCTTACCGCGCCTGAGTTTTCAAAGAAGCTGGTTTTGAGCTGGTTTTCAAAGAAGGGCGTCGCTCCAAACCTAATTAACCCAATGCCTATAGCTCAAAGGAAATGGTCTGCAATCACTTTCCAATTCATAAACTTGTTTCTTTTCCAAATCCTGTAAACGAAATGTTCTCAGATTGAGTGCATACATATTATTGTTTCGTATCTTCCTATTTATTTATACCAAGATTATAAAACCCCAAAAAAGAAAACAAGCTAAGACAGTGGATGCCTGTGTTGTTAAGTTTAAATTTTTGCAGGAAATGTAGTGTACAATGGTAAGGTAACTTGTCTGAATGTTTTCCAGTTCTTACAGTGATTATCTATACATGAGGAATTTTATGATTTTGAACACACTATCCTAATAAATCTACTGTACTTGGGATGGTATTAAGAAAGCCATCACTAATACACTAATAGTATATGTATCAGTACACTAATAATGCTTATATATTGATAGACTTTATCCCCAAGGGTATTTTAAAAAACAATGTCTCTGGAGAGGGAAATGGGACTGAGAGTTGACTAGGCAAAGAACATTCTTTTCACTGTGTACACTTTTGGACGTTTTATCATGAACATGCATTACCTATTCAAAAACAAACAATTTTTATTAAAAAAAAATTTAATATATTTATTTATTTTTGGCTGCGTTGGGTCTTCATTGCTGTATGTGGGTTTCTCTAGCTGCAGTGAGTGGGGGCTGCTCCTCATTGCGGTGCGCGGGCTTCTCATTGCGGTGGCTTCTCTTGTGGAGCACGGGCTCTAGGCACACGGGCTCAGGAGTTGTGGCTCATGGGCTCTAGAGCGCAGGCTCGCTAGCTGTGGCACAGGGGCTTAGTTGCTACGCAGCACGTGGGATCTTCTCGGACCAGGGCTCAAACCTGTGTCCCCAGGTGGACACAGGTGGATTCTTAACCTCTGTGCTACCAGGGAAGTCCCCAAACATAATTTGTACATAAAAAAGTATTTGCTTCCACATAGACTATCTCTGAAAGAGACACAAAACACTGGGACACATAGACTATCTCTGAGAGACACAAAACACTGGGAACAGTAATTGCTTCCAGAAAGGGGAAGTGAGTGGTTGGGGAACAGGGGTGAAAGGTAGAATTTTCACTCCATGTATTTTTTTTTGTACCTTTTGAATTCGTACCATATGAATGTATTAAACTCTTAAATAACTCTTTTTTTAAAGTACCATGTAATAGTCCACCAGAGTTTTTCTTTACTTTTTAGTTTTAATTATAGCTTACTTACACTTCAAACTGATTCTGTGAACCTAACAAAGGAAGAAGCAAAGGTTCAGGGCAGAAATCATGAATGTACAAAAATTATTTCTTCAAATCAATTTTTAACAAAATTTAAAACTTCATAGGGAAGAAAAAACTTTGCAATCTATAAAATCTGTGTAATTAGCAATGAAATAGGGAGGGATGTTTTTAAGCTTTTAAGTCAAGATTTTTTTCATCCTTTCTCAGCCACCATTTTAACTTTGGGGTTCAGTAAAAAATATTTTTGAAGAGATTTTATATTCTATACCCCTAAAGAAGAAAACATACTTGCTTGCTATTAAATTATATAAAGCAAGGGCATTCATTCACTTGCCTTTCTGCAATAACTAAATATAAAATATCCTCAAATGATTTCAGTATGACTTTTATTACCTAAAAAACAATGGAATTTGGAATTTAGGGTAATTCCATTGTAGTTCCTCCCAAACCAGTAACAATAAATAGTAAAATCTAAGAGGTAGAAAAGGCTGTAAGGATAATTTAATTCAATCCCTCACTTTACAGATGTAGAAACAAAGGCCCAGGAAATTTAAACTCAAACTTGCACAATTAACAGATGGGAAAAAAAAAAAACTGGAACCTTGATGTTCTGCCTCGCCAACCAGTATACTTTCAAGTCTTGCCTCTAATAGTATGTAAAGTTACTGAAAGTGTCCTTCAAATTTCTTTCTTGGCTCTACATTTTAAATAAGTTTCCTGTGATAGTAGTCAGAAATGATCACTATTTAATAAAGAAAAACAAGGAATAAATCATTGAAAGTATTTTAATTAGTATAATCTCTTGAGATCAACAACACATTGGTAAGTTTTCTGCAGTAGAAGTGCATTCCTAAATAAGTAGACCCAGGGAAACAGCTAGCAAAAGGGTAAAGAAAGTAATTTTATTCTAAAATAAATGCCAAAAAGTCAACTTTACAAAATAACTTTATCAATGTGAATTATTTTTAAATAGAAATAGGAACTAAACATACCTGCATCAAATTGTACCTTCATTCACTGACATGAGCACACCTCCAAACAAGTTAATACAAGGGCAAATACATTAAATATATACAAATAAATGTACACACCCAAGTAACAAGCTACAGGCCCACTCACTATTTCCTGAAACAAAAATCTTCACATAAACATACTGCCAAATGCAGCAAAAAAAAACAATGTAAAGCAACATACATATACATGTATGTATAAATACCAGAACCCAAAGTGACATGTAGCCATATAACATAGGTGCTTATATAGTATGTTTAAAAACATGGCCTAGACAGAAATAGCCCAGACAGAAACAAATGGTGATCTACAAAACACCCAATAATATTGTAAGCTTTTCAATACCAGTGAAAACTCAACAGTTCACCCTAAAATTGAGTTTAATAAAACCTTAAAGAATAGAAACAGAAAAGGAAACCTGATTCTAAAGCCACCCACAACTGCCACTGAATTTCTTGTAAGTTGAAAATGTGAAGACAACTTCGAAGACTCAATACAAACACAGAGAGGGTGGTGACTCCTATCTAAAACAAAGATTATTTACTAAATGAAATCACTGAAAGTAAACAGAGAAACATTCTCTAAGGTGAACTAAATTCTTTTTACTTTAAAGGCCCTGCTAGAGACTTGCTGCTGCTCTAATTCATTACTTGGGGAGGCAAAACTAAAAAAGCTGTTGGTGGGTTCAGGTGCTGTGGGAGAACCCACAAAAAATGGTCTGAACTGAAAATCTCCATCTCCACCACCCTGATTTCGAACTGGTGTACTGTCCAAAGGAAACTTGGAGTTGTTCCCTAGGAGAAAAATAAGGGAAGAACTTAAGCATCTATTTCCTTACAGATCTTTTGGAACAAAAAGACAAAGTCATTCAATAAATATTGTAACAGAACTCAACTCCTATGAGACGGATAAAACATAAACCTTGGATAAAGAAAAGGACTATGACAGTCCCCTCCCCTGACCACAGTATATATACCATACCTTCTTCTGTGTGTAGTTTCCAATGATAGCCATTATCTCATCACCAAAAGTAATTTAACACAATGAAATACCTTAGTAGAGCTAGAATTTATAGTGCCACAATTTCATTCATTATCTATTCATCTACATCAAAGGAATATCATATGTATTCGTGTGTATGTATAAACTTTTGTTTAAGAACAAATCTTTTTTTAGGATTTCCATAAACATTCTGGAAAATATATGACAACCATGAAAACCTGGCACGTATTTATGACCCGAGATCAATTAGAATAGCCTTAAGAAAAATTGTACAATAGATCTAATAAAATAAGCATTTAACAACTTCCACTGAATGCATCCTTGGCTTTAGTTACATAACTAAAGGAGAATGCTGACTATATCTGATTCAAGCCAACAATGGTAGCAAGAGGTAAAAGTATTAAAAAGGTAAGTGTGTACAAAAAGAGGAACAGGTAAGAACTGGTGAAAATGAAAGAAATCGAAATAAATGTGAATAGTGACAAGGAAAAAATAAGAACACCTATAATGCCCACAAACAATAATACTTTGATTGACTAAATTATACGATTAACTGAAAGTTAAGAAGAAACTTATTTTTGTTTTGATTCTCATATCTGATATTTTTCATCTCATTACTTCATGCCTTTTCTAGGACATCGTCTCCTCCTCCACAATAAAATTCAAAAAATGAGGTTTTATAAAAATCCAGCTCAAGAATTTTTACTTTTTTGTGTGCCAAAATTTATTAATAGCATAGTAAAAACTATTGGATTCTGCTATATCAAGAATAGTATAAAGGGGAGAACTCAGGAAGAGATATGAGATTCATTGCATCTGACAAGGCATCTAATAAGCAGAAAAGCTAGACTGTACATTTCCATGGGGCAGGAATCCTATCTGGATAATCCTTATATCCTCATTGCCTAAGATTATGCCTAGTAGCCTGGCACATGAATCATGTTTGGTAAATATTTGATGAATGTATGAATGAATAAACAGAAGAACAAACAAACCAAACAACCGACAATAACTTAAGAACTGTACAATCAGTATTGTCATGTGAAAGAAACTAAAACATGGCCTTCTCAGAGGATAGGAAATACATAAGAGTGTGGGCTCTGAAGATAGCTCTGTGACCTTGACCAATTTACTTAAACTTTCTGTTCCTCAGTTTTCTCATCTGTAAAATAGGGATGATGATAATAACACCTACCTCATAAAGTTTTGAAAATAACACAAATACATGTAAAGTTATAATAGGCTCTAGCACTTAGTAAGGAATCATTAAATGGCAGCTAATATTATTATTATTACTGCAACTAAATAGCTTTTCATTTGAAGTGGCAATTTGCAACTTTAATTTTGGAATTATTTACTCTCTGTTCAAATAAATTGAAGACGTAACTTAAACGTAAGCAAATAAAATAGATAAAAGTAATGATGGGCAGGTTGACATGCAGATGAAGAACTTAGAGCCTAGGTCTCTAGGTCTCTAAGTCTCCACTAACTGCTTGGAATTATGCAGGGCACATGTGAAAAATCACTGATTTAAAGAACAGATATTGGATATTACATGTCATTTCTTACCTAATGGGAAGCCAAAAACACCAGACTGTGCAATCATGGATGGTTCAAGGGTACTATCTTGGTTAGCAATAGTGATATTTCGTAGCCTAAGGCTATCATAGAGGCCTTGGAGCTTTTGATACTGGCGATTTCTCTCCATTAGTTTCTCAGAGATGTCACTGAACTTTTTCTTGTATTCTTCTAGCACTTTCTTCATGGAGGTGACCTCCCCTTTCATAGAGGTCAATTCTATATCCTTGCTCTGTATTTGCTGAGTATATATCTTCTCCAACTGTTTCAGATGGCCCTCAGCCTTGCTGAAATTGTATTCTTGATAGAGACGCTCCTGGTGTACCTGTCCCAAGACAGAAAAGAAAGATTTAAGGTAATTAATGCAAAGTTGTATATTTTAACTTTATATTGATACAAACACAGAAAGAAAAGAAAGACACACATACTGGGATGTTATTACTTTAAAGTTTAGAACCAGGTTAAGAAGCAATTAGGACGTACAATAGGATGGTTATTATAGAAAATAATACACCATGTCACTAAATTCATAGACAAAAAATTTGGAGGAATAATCTCAAACCACTACCAGACTACCAAAAAGTATTTGTTTAACCTTAACAAGTGACATGTAGCCCAAAGGTTTCTAAGTATAATACTATATTTCAAGTATCCATAGTGTGGATAACAGATTATAAGATAGCCCCCAATTATCCCTGCCTCCTAGTACTTATATCCTCCCCTTGAGTGTGGACAGGACCTGTGATTAGAATACAGGAAAAATGACAGGATATGGCTTCATCAGTACATTACGTAAGAATATAGGGTTTGTCTTACTAGCACACCCTCTCTTGCTGGATTTGTGGAAGCAAGAGGCTAAATTGGAAAGGCCAACAGGCAAGTAACTAAGAGCAGCCTCTGGGCAATAGCCAGCAAAATATTGAGGTCACACTGACTTTAAGCATAGACTTTACAACCTTCACAAAAATTAACTCGAAACTGATTACATAGCTAAATGTAAAACACCAAAACTATAAAATTCCTATGAGTTAACATAGGAGAAAATCTAAATGACCTTGGGTTTGGTGGTGACTTTTTAGATAAAATACCAAAGGCACAATCTATGAAAGAAATAACTGACAAGCTAGACTTCATTAAAATTAAAAACTTCTGTTCTGCAAAAGACAATGTCAAAATAATAAAAAGACAAGCCACAGACTAAGAGAAAATATTTTCAAAAGACACATCTGATTAAGAACTCTTAAAACTCAACAATAAGAAAACAACCGAATTTTTAAAAATGGGCCAAAGACCTTAATAGACACTTCACCAAAGAAGATATACAGATGACAAAAAAGCATATGAAAAGATGCTCCACATCTTATGTAATCAGGGAAATGTAAATTAAAACAATGAGATACGACTACATACCTATTTGAATGACACAAATTCAGAACACTAACAACCCCAAATGCTGTCAAGATATAGAGCAAAAGGAACACTTTCATTGCTAGTAGGAATGCAAAATGTTATCACCACTTAGGAAGACAGTTTGGCAGTTTCTTAAAAAAGTAAACATACTCTTGCCATACAATCCAGCAATTGTGCTCTTTAGTATTTACCCAAAGGAGCTGAAAATGTATGTCCTGCATACAGATACGTATAGCAGCTTTACTCATAATTACCAAAAGATGGAAGCAATCAAGATGTCCTTTAGCAGGTGAATGGATAAATCTAACAAGGGAATACAATTCAACATTAAAAAGAAATGAACACTATCAAGCCATGAAAAAACATGGAGGAAACAAATTCATATTAGTAAGTGAAAGAAGCCAATATGAAAAGGCTACAAACTGTATTATTCCAATTATAGGACAGTCTGGAAAAGGCAAAACTGTGGAGACAGTAAAAATATCAGTGGTTGCCAGGAGTTGGTGATAAGGAGAGATGAATAGGTGGTGCACAGAGGATTTTTAGGGCAGTGAAACTACTCTGTGTGACACTGTCATAGTGCATACACATCATTATATATTTGTCCAAACTCATGGAATGTACAACCCAAAGAGAGAATCCTAATATAAACAATGGACTTTGCTGGGTGATAGTGATGTGTCAATGTAAGTTCATCATTTATAACAAATGTACCACTCTGGTGGGGGATGTAGATAACGGGGAAGCTGTGCATGTGTGGGGACAGGGCATATAGGAAAACTCTGCACTTTCCTCTCAAATTTGCTGTGAACCTAAAACTGCTTTTAAAATAAAATCCTTTAAAAATAAAGTCCATTAAAGAGAATAAAAATGAGGCCCTCAGTCTGATAGTTCATTAGAAAGTGAATGCTGCCAACAACCACTTCGAAGCTGATCCCATTCTCCAGTCAAGATTCAGATGAAACTGCAGCCCTTGTCAACACCTTGACTGCAGCCTTGTGAGACCCTGAGCAGAATCCATGCATAGACTCTTCATCCACAGAAACTGAGATAATAAACGTGTGTTGTTTTTAGGCCACTAAATTTGCTGTTTAAGCCACTAAAGTTGTTATACATCAACAGACAACTACTACACACAGAAACCAATTTTGGCTTATCTTTGGAGTCACTGTCCTTTAAATATTGACAGAAAGTGAAGTATGACCACTCTTTTTTTAACCATTTTTTAATTTGCCCATTCTATATAGTTTGATGTAACTCTACCAAGTCTGGGTTACCTGTCCCTATAATATGGTTCCATAGCACTTTCTACTTCCCTTATCATTATTGGCATGAAAAACGTATTGTAAATATCTGGGTTTTTTTCTTTATCTTTATCACCACTAAACTGTAGCTTCCTTGAAGCTCCTTATATATTGTTCATTACTATATACCCAGCACCTAAGATGGTGCATGAGATATAAGTGTTTCCTGGCATTCAAAAAACTGTATGTTGAATATATACATATATATACATATAGAATGACTAATAGGAAAAAAAGTGAATAAATGAAGTAGTGAAAAATCATTTCTGGCTACTAATTCATTCACTGGTTTCCACCACATCTGAAAAGATGAGAACAATACCACATGTTCATGTTCAATCAATACTACCCCCCCAAATTGGAATCTACTTTAAGACAGAACGTCTATTCATTCAGTCAATAAGTATTTACTGAGACTTAAGACCAGTAATGATGGTCACTGACGACCCAGAGAAATACAGGAATCAAAACTTGACCTAAAGAGCTCTCCTAACTAGAGAAGATGAACAAATATATAAATAATTACAATACAGGATAAATAATACAACAAAGGTAAGCATAAGAAGATACAGGATCATGTAAAAGGAACACCTTACCTAGAAAAATATAATGATAATGATAATATTTACTTGACAGATGAAAAATAGAACCTTTAAGAAGCATTATTATAAATGCATATACAAGATATAAAAATATACTCAAGGACATGATAAAAGCTCTCCACAGGAAGGCCTTTCTAAGAAGCCAAAGGCAGAAATCAAAAAGGGAAAGAAATAAGTTTGTGAATTTGAAGATAAGAATGCTCATCACAGCATTTTTAAAAATAACTTACAAATTATGATACAATCCAATCATTAAAATTATGATTACATCGAATACACAAAAATTTTAAACTTCTGTATGTCAAAAAAATCAATGAAGACTAATAAAAGATAAGTGGAAAAAAAATTTCTAGCAACATCTGAGTTAAGTATATGTGTAGAAAGAATTCCTTCAAATCAGTAGGGAAAAAACTATAGCAACTAAAAAAACAAACTAAAACAGGCAATTAATAAAAGAAAAATACATTAAAAATACAAGAAAATGTGTTCATCTAAAAGTCATCCAAGAAATGAATATTCAGAGAGCAATAAGATTCTATTTTACCCATATCTAATTGGTGAGTAGAAAGTATGGAGAACAAGCACCCTCCTACACTTCTTAAGGGAACACAAATTGACATGATCTAACTGGAGGGCAACTTAAAAATACTACAATTTTTAAAACTTTGACATGTTTAAATCCACTTTCAGAAATTTAAACTTAGCAAAAAATTAAGGATATGAATTTAATGATAACTGCTCATCACAGCATTTTTAATAATGGAAATAAATTATGATATATTATGACCATTGAAATTATGATTATAGAATGGCTAATTTTAAAATATTTAATAAAATACTCATAACAGGCATAATATATTATCAATTTACCTGGTCAAAGAAACAGTGTCTGTGGTACTACTCTATTTTTGTACAGGCAAAATATATTTATTATTTTGCCTATATACAAAATATATAGACTATATATATAAATATTTATTTATTTATACACAGAAAAAGTCTAGTAGGGACTTCCCTGGTGGTCCAGCGGTTAAGACTCCACACTCTCAATGCAGAGGGCTCCGGCCCAGGGAATTAGATCCCGCATGGCATAACTAAAGATCCCTCATGGGGTTCCCCTGGTGGCACAGTGGTTAAGAATCCACCTGCCAATGCAGGGGACACAGGTTCGAGCCCTGGTCCAGGAAGATCCCACATGCCACAGAGCAACCAAGCCCGTGTGCCACAACTACTGAGCCTGCACTCTAGAGCCTGCGAGCCACAACTACTAAGCCCACGTGCCACAACTACTGAAGGCTGCGTGCCTAGAGCCTGTGCTCCGCAACAAGAGAAGCCACTGCAATGAGAAGCCTGTGCATAACAACAAAGAGTTGCCCCTGCTCGCCATAACTGGAGAAAGCCGCACGCAGTAAAGACCCAACGCAGCCAAAAATAAATAAATTAAATAAATAAATTAAATAAATTAAATTTTTAAATAAATAAATAAATAATAAAGATCCCCCATGCTGCAATGAAGATTCTGAATGTGGGAATGAAGATCCCGAGTGCCGCAACTAAGACCCAGAGTAGCCAAATAAGTAAATAAATAAATATTTTAAAAAGAGAGAGAGAGAGAACCACACAAAAAGAAAAAGTCTAGCAATACACAAACAAAAATATATCAACACTGGTTATCTCTGAGTGATGGAATTATGGATGGTTTTTTATTTTCTTCCTTTTGGATTTTCAACAATAAACATATTACTTTTGAAAAAAAGAAAATTTATTAAAAATAAAGTTTTCCATACATTCTTTAAAAAATAAATACAAACACAGCGAAGGAAAAACATTAGAAGCTTTCACATGTGCCTCAAATCATACCCTCCAGAGAAACTAGCCTAAGCACTAACCTGATACGTCCAGAAGGCCAGTGCTCTGGAGCTAATGTCCAACACAATCTCTGGTCGAAGTCCTGCCAATACCATGGCTTTATATTCCTCTGATGGACTGAGTTCTGTGCGGACAATATCTAGCTTTCCAGAAAGAGTACTGTTGCAGGCAGGGCAGATAGCTGGTGAACGACTAAACTCACCACTGCCATGCTGATCACAGAATATATGAGAGCAGGCAGTGACCCATGCATAACCAGAGAGTTTGATGCGACACTTGCGATAGTTACAAAGCAGCATGTCTTCACACAAAGACATAATAGATAATAAGGTTTCCAGATGCTGAAAAGAATCCAAAAAAGGGGTAAATGAAAAAGTCAAATTGCAGTAAAATTAAATAAATAGATAAGTAAGTAAAACATGTTTTTATTCTATTAAGACAAAATAATGTACCTTTTATTAGGCTTTTGTATTTATTATAATAAACATATAATATTGATTTCAGTCACCCAACAATACTGGTTCCTTCTTTGTGCAAACCACTACCAAGGCCATGAAAAAACTTTTCAAGGAAAAAGTTAAAGACACAGGTGGTTCCACATCTTACTTACAAGTCAAAAATAATATGTTCATGGAAAAAAAAGGTTTAGGAACATTTACAAAGTACAAACAAATAAAAATTAAATTAGTGCTTTTTGCCATTCCTCAATACCTAAACAAAAATCCAAATTTATTACCCATTCATAGTTCGCTAGAATATTTTAGTATCACTTCTCACACTTGGCAGATATAAAAGTCCAGGCACTGATTTCAGGCATTCTTTAATGCAAAGTATTTTAAGTTACGTTTTTAGGTTTTCATATATGCTGATTCCTCAGATTCTTTACCTGTGCTGCCTTGACTAAAAAAGTAGTAATCTGATAGTATTAAATGTAAACTAACCTAATTCATCCACGTAGTTGACATTACGAAGCCTGAAAATCTATATAAAAGCAGATTTTATCACCAATTAAACAACTCACCTATTAATATAAATACTATTCAATGCTGCGCTTCTATTTCAAACATTTGAAAAAACATATAAATACACAAGTTATTTTTCAATATAGTGTTCACTGTTACTGGAGTTTTACTAATCCAAACTAGGCAGCAGTATTCTGAATATACCCAAATTAGTCATATATTGGATAAAACAATAGTAACACACCAATTATACACCAAGGGAAAATGGTCACATTTATGAACTGATAAATTCCGTCAAGAATGTTGCCTTGGTCATAGGGGTGGACAAGGATGCTCTGACACATTTACCCCAAATGCCCCAGCTGAGGGTGTCTCCACAGGTATAGGCACCTGCCGGCCGGAGTTATGAGGCCTATTTTCCCTCCGGCAGGGCAATATGCCGAGGGGAAGCAGAAGAGATGGAAACAGTTTGGAACCTGAGCCCCTTCTCAGGCAGAGCCAGAAGCGCAGCTAATTACAAATTTTCCACAAGGTGGGAGAAAGAGCCAATTTAGTGAGCTGTCCAAGTTAGCGAGGACCAAGGTTTGAGGTTTAGACTCACGGAAACTTCAAATTCGCAGCCCGCTTTCCGCACTCGAAAGAGAAAATACTAACAACACTAATACCAATAAAATATCTAACCAGAGGCGCCCAGAAAAAGCGCGGGAAAATGCCGTTGCCTCCTCAACTCCACGACGACGAGTGAGGATTCGCCGCGGGCGTCGCCACTACGTCTGAGGGCGCATGCGCGGAGTCGCCCTGGAGTTTGCAGGGGGTGAGCGCCCGGGTTCCTGCCGCTCAGGATCCTGGGACCCGCCGGGCTGTGGCATTTGCACTGTGGGCGGTGCATCCCCGGGTACGTGCATCTCAGAGAGCGAATCTGACTGGGCCTGGCCTAGGTTTCCCACTTGGGAGCCCCGCAGATATTGTCATAGTGTGCTTTTTTCAGCCCTCGACTGGCACAAGAATGACATCCTAGCTGTCATGGGCCTAACATTTGAGGTCAGAGCAGAGTGGGTACAGTTGAGAAGCTAACAGCCTCTGAGTACCTGCAGGTGTTTTTCCTGGGAAAATTTGGGAAGTACCGACTGGGCAACAAAGGCTTTCTAAGTATTTAAGGGAAAAGTCCCCCAAATTGTGCGATACCTATAATTTGACACCTAACACCTCTGTGTTGTGGTAGATTCTGCCATTTTTAAAATCCATCTTGAAATAGACATCTTTCCAGCTTTTCCACATCTTCTGTATATTAAAGAAATTTTCTTGATTCAGAGTCTGCATTATGAACATTCATTACAGCTCTAGGAACGAAGCGATAGGATAGGGTGTCACAGTTGTTTTGAGGTCATCTGCCTATGTGTTTTCCTGGACGTGCTTGTAATTGTTTAAATATCTGTACTGGCTTTATCCTAATGCTGTTACCTGTCACTTTTTCTGTTCTGTGCTTACTGTATGACTTTCTGCTCAACCTATGAGTCTATTAGAATTCATATTAGAAATTAAGCCAAAAGCTTGAGGGGTACTCAGGATATATGCCTTAATGCTCTTTTGTCGCCACCTTTCCAGATTATGTGAAACCAGTATGAATTAGTAACAGAAACAACCCAATAAATCAGTAACACAATGGACACTAAGCCCTGCAAACCCCTTTATGGGTTGTGAATCTGTATACTAAACCTTTCTCCTTCAAACAGAAACCTATCCTGATTAAACAACTTTCTGCTCGTTTTTTGTCTATTTGCAACTAGTTCATAGTAATCAGGGTCATCTTGGCCTTTGTATACTTTCCCTAAAACATCTTCTGACAGTTTAGAATAGAAACTCAATTCTAGTGGTACAAAATAGGTTTGAAGAAAATTAGGGGTTCATATGTAAACCATGTAATCCTTAACATGTTCTGGTTATCTGAGCCTTTTGTGCATTTTCTGGTTTTAACTATGCTAAATGTAGAAATATTACTTAAAGTACAATAAAAGGGTATAATCTCATTTCAAGTTATAAACACAAAGCATTCAAATTCTACCAGTACCTCACTTTATGATTCTAGCCAAGTTACCTTTGTGCTGCAGTATGATCCCTTCCTGCTTCTTCATCAATATCGATTCCCCAGTGATACTGATTCCCCAAACCTTAGTGTTACCCACACCATTTTCTCTCTAAATCAGTTTCCAATTTCCAACCCATGTAGCTAAAAGCCTATATGAATTAAAACACACAGACACACAGACACACACCCCACACACATTTTGGGATGGGGGGAGAGAACCTGTTTTGCCAGATAGGAGAAAAGGGGGGTGGCTACAAAGTCTTAATATCCCAGTAGACTAGAACACCAGGAATTGACCTGTTTCTTGGTGGCATGTTGTTGGGAAAATGTAAAGTAGTCTTGTTCAGGCTTGAGACAGAAGCAGGCCTCTGCTTGACCTGTGACCCTGCCTGGACTGCGAGCCTGCTTGCACACCTAACAATTGCTGCTAGCAAGTCAGGCAATGCTTACAATAACAAAGGGAGTGGGTCTTGGAATTTCTTGAGCCCTGGGGACCTGGCCAGTCCCCCATGTTCTGGAAAATCTTGTGACTCACATGGTGAAACCAACAGCATTGTTAAAGTGAATCCAGAGCTGCATTTTTGCACACAAACTGATGATATCAGTTTGCGGCCTGCAATTATAATCGGAAGCCCCCAGAACTCCAATCTGAAGTCTCTCACCTGTGGGGTGGATGCACCATCCGGGACCCTTCCCAACTGGGGCTTCAGATTGCTGTCACTCGGGACTTTCCAGCTGCTGTTTGGATGTGGAAGTAGGTGTCGGCCCAATTTGGTGATGTATATATCCTGTTATGTTTCTCTAATATTCCTATTCCTTCCCTTCTAATGACTGTATATTAAAATTAAGCTTAATCATCTTTCATTAAATAATTGATTAAAGCTATTTATTTATGTGAAACAAGTGGTTATTTTGCCAACGAATCCAACAAACCTTAAAACTGAAAGCAGGCTTTCAGCAAAACACGTGTCCTGTTCTCTCATGACATAGACGAAACCTTCAATGGCTCATTTCTAAGGTGCTCCTGGGGATGAGACCACTGAAATCAATCAAGGCTGGGATACAGACCCATCCACCAAAAAGAGCTCTTTAAAATATTGGTTTTTATTATTAAATATCAAGCTTATAAAAAATGTATGGAGAATGACCACCACTCAGCTTTAATAAACCCAAACCTTTCTCACATTTGATATTTTTAATGAGGTAACAAATTACAGATACAATTGAAGCTTCCCCTGTGTACACCTCAATCCACTTTCCTCTTACCTCTTCAGAGGTAAACAAGCCAGATTTTGGTGTTTATCATTCTCATGCATGCTTTTATACTTTTTTTTTTTTTTTTTTTTTTTTTTTTTTTTGCGGTACGCGTGCCTCTCACTGTTGTGGTCTCTCCCGTTGCGGAGCACAGGCTCCAGACGCTCAGGCTCAGCGGCCATGGCTCACGGGCCTAGCCACTCCGTGACATGTGGGATCTTCCCGGACCGGGGCACGAACCCATATCCCCTGCATCGGCAGGCGAACTCTCAACCACTGCGCCACCAGGGAAGCCCCATTTATAGATCTTTAATCCATTCTTCCCAAGAAGTCTGGATAAACTCTGAAAGCACAATTTGTGCTTACATATCACTTATACCATTTAACTGCAGGTTACTTTACCTTTCAAAATGGTATTTTTACCATGAAGTTTGATTTTGATCTTATTCAGATATTTTAAGTACACATTGGCTATATTATGAGTATTTATGCACCACGTTTCTCTAAGAGCTTCAGAGATAATAATCTTCCCCCCATTATCTCTGAATCTGACTGTCAGCATCATCTAATCTAAAACTAATTTGATACTTATATTTGTTTTAATAGAAGAATCTAAAGAATAGGTTTCATATTCTAACAGAAGTTATTATAGTTGCATACCATTTGTGTGATTCTGGCATAAGCACAAGTATTAAATTTCATTCCAAAACGCAGTGAAGTATACCAAACTTCCAATATTTGGATGTATATTTTGTACCCCTTGAATGCTAAATATACCTTCATGGTAAATAAAGACTATAGGGCAAAAAAATCTGTAAAGTATAATTTAGCCAAAACAATTGAGACTATTTCAACATTAAATATAAAGCAAAAAAAAAACAAAGACTTTTTAATCATACCTGAGTGGTATGTGCAATTTAAATCAATGAAAAATTTCCAGTGAAATGTACATAATAAAATATTTCCTACTAAATATTAGTAAGCTTTTATATAGCTATTCCTCACATACACAGTTTGTTTTGGCAGCCATTCTTCATTGTCTCTTAAAGGATCAAGCATCATAATCAGATATTAAGTAGACTCATTGGTATCCAGATAGTTTATACATCAGAGTCAAAATTTAAGTCCCAGTTATTCCATGTAAATGTCTTGCTGAAATGCCATTAAAATGGTTGTTATTGTCCAGGGATTAAAAAAACAAAATTCTATGGAGATTTTAATTAACTTCAAATATTTTTTGAGTATCTATTCTGGGCCAGGCATTACAGATAAGCTAGTTATCCTTCTTTCATGGAGTTTACAATCTAGCAAACAATCAAAGAATAATAGAAGAAAATGTTTTACTCTGTTTTTTTGCTGCCTCTTACATTTTTGAAAGTTGATTCTATAAACCATTTCTGGTGAGAAAAGTCAGTGTCAGTCTTTAATTTGAAGAATCATCTACCTTCATGCTGCAAAGAAAAAGATATTTTTAATACTTCCCTGAAATGTGTGAATAACTACTCAATAGAAAACTGAGTAAACCATTTAAAATTTATACATGAATGACTTCAGAGTATAATGTTACAATAACTCCCAGAATCAACTGACTAGAGCTCTTTCTTTCATAGCCCTAGATCAGTGTTATTCAAAAGCAATTGCAATCAAAAGGTTCTCTATACATTAGATCCTCATGTTTTAAAATTAGTGGGGGGTTTTTTAATCACAGGTATATTTTCTTAACCTAGAATCACCACCCGCTTTGCAATTGTTTGACTCCGCAAAAATCAGATGGCACTAACGGACAGCCAACCCATCCTCATGGTGCCCTGAGTGAAGACAAGTCAGCTTAGATATATGACAGACTAAAATCCCACTACTTATGGCTCCAAGCAGTGAGAGGAACAGCCATCAAATATTATCTCTAATCATTTTAATAAACATTTTAATAAATGTTTTAAGAAATATCACTACAATCACTACATCTAACTTTTTAAAAATTCAGTCAAGAACTAGAACCATTAAGTATCAACTGGACCAGCTAGAAAGACAAAAGGAGGAATTAGATGATAAATAAATTAGTGGCAAAAACAAGATGAATTAAGAAAATGTTATTGGAACAGTTATATAGGGATATACACTATAGACCTTATTACCATACTTTGCCTAATTCTGGAACTAAATTAGGCTTTGTGTGCTAGGGGTAAAGATAATGAGGGATAGACCAACTGGCAGAAAGATGCACATAAGCAATAGAAACAAAGAATTTCTGATAACCTCTTAGGCAGATGTCAGAAATTGCCAGGTAGTACAGTCTAAGATAAATATAAACATGAACTCTGATGATAAAATAGCTAACGTATATTGAGCATTTACCACATGTTAACAATGTTCTAAGCCCCACACATTTATTATCTAATTTAATCTTGCAAGTTAAGTATTATTCCTTTGAGTCAGGTACCATAATTATCACCTTCTACGATATAAAGACCCTAAGACTCTCAGATGTTAAGAAACTTGCCAAGGTTACACAGCTGCTTAAGTGATACAGAATGGGTTTGAACGCAGTCTGACTCCAGAAGCCATGTATAACTACTATGTTAAGCTACCTCTCAACATCTTTAGTTGACTTTTTTAAAAATGAAATTTGTAGCACCTTAGCAGCTAACCATGCAGTCACTAAGCTGAGTTCTCACAGATTCATATGTATGTCAAATTTCTCAATTTCAACATAAGCCTTACCATAAAACAAAAATGCTATTATTATCTATTGTATATCCAGGACTTACAGCTCCCAAGAGTTCAGGCTGGGAAAGAAGTGAGACTCCAATCTAGTCTCCTGACATTTCACTTCTGCAAAAGACACAGACAAAAGCTAAAAAAATTATTTCAAGTGCTGATGTTACTCTGAATTATTCATATTTCCTATATTTCACCCTCATATGTAACCCCATTCTGTGCTGAAACTTGCAGGTACAAGAATATGAGCCTGTCCCATCTAGGTTGCTTTAAATAACTTTAAATTATACATGAATATCATAAAGTCAGAAAATACTAGTTAACAAGATCACCCATACAACTCAATTCTAAAGACAATAATCCCTAGTATTTGAGTATATTCTCTCAAATGACTTCTCAAGTAAACATAGCATATAAAAATGTTTAAGCAGAAAAAGGATTATACATATTGCTCTGTAACTTGTTTTTAAATTAATGTATCATGAATACTCTTCCATTTCAAGAAAGACAAACCAGTATCATAACTTTTAGTGATTGTATAGTATTGCATTTTATTATCTTGATTTTAAAATTGATTTAACCAACTCTGGGGTTCTCTTAATCTTATATATAGACTAACAAAATAGTGATTAGTTTAATACTGTCAAGTTAAGTAGTTAATAGAATTATACCAGTTATCAGTGTTTTTTCTGTACTGTTTGAATTATTAGATTAAGGGTTGTAGACCCAAGTTCTGTCTATCTCAAAGAGATATCACAAAAGATCAAAGCACAACAAAATGTTGTAGTAGCAAATTCATAATTCAAAGATTTAAGAATTACCTAACATCACAGGCTAGATTCCAGCAAAACTTTCAAGACACAGAATTCAATTCCAGGTGTTTACCCTAGCTTTACTCTGCTCAGAGCATGTGTTTAATCAGGACGATTGCTGAAACATGAACTTAACATGCATTTCATCATGGCAAACTGCAAATGACTGACTGGTAAAGGACAAACCACCACCAGCTCCTCATCCCTAAACCAGGGAAACTCTGTTAAGGTTAGAACTAAGGCCCCTTCAACTACCACTAAATTTCAGCCACTGAGAAAATTGAGCCCCCGGGGACTTCCCTGGTGGTCCAGTGGTTAAGAATCTGCCTTCCAATGCAGGGGATGCAGGTTCAATATCGGGTGGGGGAACTAAGATCCCACATGCCGCAGGGCAACTAAGGCCGTGTGCAGCAACTACAGAGCCCTCGTACTCTGGAACCGGTGCACCATAACTAGGGATAAGTCACGCACCACAGTGAAAGATCCCATGTGCCACAAACTAAGA
Organism: Kogia breviceps; assembly: GCF_026419965.1. Lineage (NCBI taxonomy): Eukaryota > Metazoa > Chordata > Mammalia > Artiodactyla > Physeteridae > Kogia > Kogia breviceps. Next base: position 76,939,881 of record NC_081312.1, on the reverse strand, counting down.
CCCGATGCAGCCCCCAAAATAAATATTTTTTAAAAGAAAGAAAATTGAGCCCCCAAAATTGCTAGGTGATTAGAAATTCAAATGAGGTAAAAATGAAGGTTTTCTTTCATACTTACCTGTGGTATCAAATGAATCCAGCTTGTATCTAGGAATCAAGTTGAGCTATAGGATTTATCAACTATCTGGCATCATCTGTGGAAAATAAAAAATTAATAAATTTTAAAATATGCAGGGACTTCCCTGGTTAAAGTGGCGTAGTGGTTAAGAATCTGCCTGCCAATGCAGGGGACACCAGTTTGAGCCCTGGTCCAGGAAGATCCCACATGCCACGGAACAACTAAGCCTGTGCACCACAACTACTGAGCCTGCCCTCTAGGGCCTGTGAGTCACAACTACTGAGCCCACGTGCCACAACTATTGAAGCCTGTGTGCCTAGAGCCCGTGCTCCACAACAAGAGAAGCTACTGCAATGAGAAGCCTGCGCACCTCAACGAAGAGTAGCCCCCACTCGCTGCAACTAGAGAAAGCCCATGCACAGCAACAAAGACCCAATGCAGCCAAAAATAAATAAATTAAATAAATAAATCTTTTAAAAAAATATGCAAATGCTCTGACTATAAGACTTGAATGCACACCAGCCTACTCCACACCAAGTCACACCCATATAGCCTCAAGGAAAATTAACCTCAAAGAAAACTGTTCATTCTTTATTTGAATCTCCATTCAGCAGTATAAATTGATCTATCTACTTGGAGGATGTCATCAAATGCCCAAACTCAGTATCAGACTAGGGCAGGACTTCTGTACAAGCTCCGCTATTTGTATAAATTTAAAAGTTTGGGTAGGGCTTCCCTGGTGGCGCAGTGGTTGAGAGTCCACCTGCCGATGCAGGGGACACGGGTTCATGCCCCCGGTCCGGGAAGATCCCACATGCCGCGGAGCGGCTGGGCCCGTGAGCCATGGCCGCTGAGCCTGCGCGTCCGGAGCCTGTGCTCCACAGCGGGAGAGGCCACAACAGTGCCCACATACCGCAAAAAAAAAAAGTTTGGGTAAAACTGTATGATAAATCTAACCAGCCTCTGAAAGGTTATAAAAGTCAACAGTCTAACAAAAGAATAGGTATGCAAAAAGAAGGACCCATGTGCTGGCTGCAAACAGAGCTTGGCAGCCATGGGATAAATGGCATGGGTTACTGCCAGTCTCTCCAAGTTCACAGGGTAGTGATTGCAGAAAACACTCATAACCACCGCAGGATAACCACAGTCATTAAATTCACAAAATCCTTTCAAAAAAAAAAGGGAAGAAGCTAAGAACTCCTAAGAGTCAAATAAATGAGAAAACCTAAAATAGTCAGCTTTTTTTTCAAAGCATGTTTCAATTTCACTTGAGCCAGTGTCAATTATATTTAACCTCTACTTTTGTTAAAGTTTTATCACAATAAACTAAAGAAAACCTTCCCTTGACATAGCAAATTTGAATTAGCATTCTTTGGAGCACAAATCGGCCACAGGATGGCACTGTAAGAAAGAGGCTTTAATTTGTTCTTCCAGAGCTTGAGTGTAATTTGAACTTTAAGGTGAAACAGATTGCACACAAAGCTCATCACCGTAAGCAACCCTCATACTATTCCCTACTCTTCACCTAATTACTAACTGGAAAATTCTATTACATTTAATGATCATTTAAAATTATTAACTACACGTTACAGTTATATTTTTATAATGTTCCTTTTCATGCAGCAATGGGGAAATTTAAAACTCCACAATCTCAAATACAATCCAGCTAGAAAGACAACACTCATGAAAATTAATGTCTATGGTAAATACAAAATAAGTGGGAGAGAGAACCAAGTAATGTTAAGAAGAATCATTGGTCAAGGAAGCCTTCATAAAAAAAAGAAAGGTAGGTCGTGAATGAGCCTCAAAATTGCACTTAGAATAATATTTATTATATATATGAGAGTTGCTAAGAGAGTAATCTCAAAAGTTCTCAACACAAGAAGAAAAAATTTGTAACTAGGTGTGGTGATGGATCTTAACTAGAATTATTGTGGTAATCATTTTATAGTATATACACATACTAAATTATGATGATGATCACCTGAAACTAATATAATGTAATACATCAATTATATCTCAATAAAATAAAAATTGCACTCTCCAATAGGTTAACACCACATACAGCCTAAATTTAAATTAAACTAAAAATTAAATTCTGCAGTCACATTTTGATTGCTCAATAGCCTCATGTGGCTGATAGCTACCAAACTGGATAGTACACATATAGAATATTTCCATCATCACAGAAAGTTGTGTTGGACAGCAGTGCCTTAAAGGGTGGGTAAGACTAAAATAAGCTGACAGAAAGGAAGTAGTAGCTATCGTTCTTAAATATTCCTACAATCTGTCAAGAACTATTGAAACCATTTCAAACTTTATAACAAAAGTTTTTCTCATATTTACAAGGAAATTTGAGGCTCAGATAAGTTAAATAAATTTCAAAAGTCCATCTAGCTATTAAGAGCTAAGATTTAAACCCAATTCTGTCACAGCTCCATATTTTCACTTCACAATGCCACTTCCTACGTGAAATAAGAAGCAGAGCTACAAAAGATGGTTTGCTTTAGAACGTATTAAGAATGGCAATAGGTCAGAAAGAAAATGAGGTGTTTTAAGTAACTCAGAGATATAATCAAAGTGTTATTTTACTCCTTCTTGTCCTATACTTGAATGGTGCTTTAATTATTCAAAATGTATTGGAGATCAGCAGCATGAGAAATTAACTAAGGGAACATAGGAAGCAAGACTTATTGCGAGATTTCACCATTTCTTATTGTGAGAGTTTCAACATTGTCTAACCTCAAAAGTCCATGTCCAAGTACTTCTTACAAAAAAATAATTATAGATTTAAAAGTGTAACTTCTCTATTTGTCTCATCTCACAAACAAAACACAGATTGCAAAGGGCCTGGTCTTTGTGTCCTCAGCACATAGCACAAAGCCTAGCACATAAATCCTGATGATATATGTTGCCTTTCCCAATGTGTGATGTTCCCTGCAGGATTCTAGTCACGCTTCAGCAACTGTTATTCTACCACCTGAAGGCCATTGTATATTTACTGAGTTGTTTAGGGAGCTAAAGGAAATATTCTGTAAATACCCCATTAACAATCAATGACCTGCTCATTTTGTTTCCTGTGGCAATAAGTTCTCCAAAGGACTGGTGCTCACAGGGCAAAAGGTACATTTTACATGTGAACAGATGCTTCATGAGGTCTGATAACAAACCACAAATTGCTAATACTGAGTCAGCTGACGCTTCTATTTTAAGGTTATGTTATCACTCTATTTTACTCAGTTCCATTCCAATTTACTCAGTGCCTACTGTGTATCTCACACTATGGGATACAACGGTAACTCCACGAACCTATCTTTTTTAGATAGAAAAGGCACATACACACGTGAAACAGAGAACAAGGCATCATATCTTGGTCAAAGTTCAAGTACTTACGTTTATGATCCCATCAGCGTTTAACCATTCCTACTGAGGATGTCCAAATCGAATCCCCCTTGATTTTTAGGGGTCTGCAGCAGATGTTACAGAGGCTTTCACACTGCTGCTTCTGGGCTGGCACACACACTGCTAGAGACCTAGGCCTTTCTTCCTCAGAGGATTCCATCTTCAACCTGAAGCAGAAGGAAAACAACACAAAACTTTGTATAGGAAGTAAAAGCTAAATTGGTTGCTTGGCACCGTCCTCTTCTAGAGACAGCTCTGTAAGGCTGTACTATCAGAACAGATACCCACATTTTATTTCCCATTCACTATCAGTTATTTTAGCCAAGAATACCGACTGTTTTAACCTCTTAGTGCAGGAGGAATCCACTCAGAGCACATATGAAATGAAAGTGGTGAGATCAGAAACACTGACTGATCATACAGCTCCCAAGAGACCACCATTTCACCCAATCCCAGTCCCACCGCTGGTGGAGCAAAATAAAAATGAAATAAAAATATAGTACCTGAGGGCTTTGGGTTGAAACAGCAATAAGGAATGATTTAAAATCAATATGAAAAGGCAATAAAACCTACTCTGTTAACTTCATATTTTATCTATTTCATAATACTTTGCCTAACTTAGAATTTATAAAGCACTGTCCATATATGTCCACATAGTACCTCATTTTGCAAGTACTACGTCATCTCCATTTTATAGGTATACAAGCAAGGTTTAAATAAATGGCAGGCAACTTAGCTTAGTGGTTAAGATGGATTTTGAAGTTGGACAGAAGTGGATTTGAATCCTAGCTCTCCCATATATTTGCTGTGACCTGGGGCAAGTTACACAACTTCTCTAAGTCTCAGATTCCCTTTCCATAAAATAAGGACAAATACCACCTACCTCTTAGAACTGTTGTGAAGATTAAATGACATAAAATAAATATAAAATACTTTGCACAGTAGCTGGCATGTAGTTAAATGTTTAGTATGTTATTTCTATTGTGTCCAAGATCAAACAGCTAATAAGAATGCAAATATTCTGCCTAAAATTTCACACTTTCACAATAATCTTGAAGCCAGGAAAGTCACTCATGTACTCATAAATGCCCTTCCAAATCCAAGATTCGTGTCTTTTAAGAAAAAAAAAAGTTTGCTTTCCCCTTCCTCTCATTCTTTACTTAGTAATGAAGACTCCAATGTATTCTAAATAAAATTACTCCGTAACAACAAAAGCATACTTCCACTGAAAACTAATTTTTCTCCCAATCATCAAAACCTCCTAACTGGAAAACTAAATGTTTCATAAGACATGATATGGACCTTTTAATACTTTTTAAATAGCCTTGGAGGAATTCACAAAGGCTTCCTCTTTTATTTTGCATGTTTACAGCCCCCAAAACATTTCCGTTTTTCCTAACTTAATGCTAAAATATGAGTTCACTCACTCAACACCATAATTTCAGAAAGATATCCAGCCCGTATTTTGTCAAGTAAACATGGCAAGCATGCTCCTTCTGCACTTGTGAATACGAAGACCATGTGGCTTCTCTGATTCACACTGTCATTCCTTCTCAACGTTAAACATGTGTTCACAACAAAATAAACCATCCCTTACTTAAACTGAAGTGGGCAAGGATATATTCACATAAAGGCCATCAGCATGGTTTTGGTTTTGATAGCAAATCCTTTGTTCAATCAAGATATTTAGGGTGTTGGTTTCTAGTCATCACTATGTGCACAAAATAACAGGAAGTACTGCATATTTAGAGTCCTTATAAACAAGAATATATCAAAACCCAACTGAAATGTCACATGTTGACAAATGACTTATGTACAAGGTTTTTCATTTTGAAGGGAATAACAAGATTGTAAACCACCTAAATGTACACCAACAAAGGTTAAATAAACTATGGTGTGTACATACATAGATTTCTATGTAACCATGTTAAAGAATGTGGACCTTCTATATTTTCCTCACTTGGAAATTCTAAGTGGAAAAAGTAAGATACATGGTAGAGTATGTATACAGGAGGGGTAAGTACATATATTTGCTTATATACGCATAAAATATCTCAGGAAGGATACATAAGAAATTATTAACACTTACTGAGGAGGGGAATCAGGCTTAAGAGACTTCATTATGTACACTATGATCCCTTTTGAATTTTGAACAATGTGAATGTATTACCTATTCAAATAACATAAATTTAACAGTAAAGCTTGAGAATTATAAGGATTATGGGGGATCTACACCTGGCTATTACCACATTCCATGCACTAGTTTATGTTTCTCTCACACCTTCTACCTGTAAGGATAACACATACATTATATTCAGACTAATGTATGTCACTCAAAGTCACTAGGCAAACTTTTTATGAGAAAAATAATATACACAATAAATTTATTGCCTGCTTCTAGAAGGTATGTCACATGGACTAGTGTTTAGATTTTGTATACTTTGATCTTCAAAAGCTAAGCCTGGGACTTCCCTGGTGGCGCAGTGATTAAGAACCTGCCTGTCAATGCAAGTGATATGGGTTCAAGCTCTGGTCTGGGAAGATCCCGCATGCCACAGAGCAACTAAGCCTGCGTGCCACAACTACTGAGCCTGCACTCTAGAGCCTGCAAGCCACAACTACTGAGCCTGCATGCTACAACTACTGAAGCCCACACACCTACAGCCCATGCTCCGCAACAAGAGAAGCCACCACAATGAGAAGCCCACGCACCACAACACAGAGTAGCCCCTGCTCGCCACAACTAGAGGAAGACCGTGTGCAGCAATGAAGACCCAACGCAGTCATAAATAAATTAATTAATTAATTTTTTTTTTTTTAAAGCTAAGCCTAACAATAGTTCAATGACTCACCCAAGATCACTGCAGGAGTAAATTGTGATGCTGGAATTTGATTTAGGCTTGCACTACGCTAAGGCCGTCATCTTTTTCAGTATATCCTAAGCTTTTCAGTGCACAATGCCAACATTAAAATTGGGAGGTCCTTTTAGAGCTCATTAAAATCATCTGACTTCAGAGTTTGCAGCCTAGTCCCACTAAGAAAGCCGAACTGCTCTGAGCAAAGACCAGGGCAAAGACAACATCCACTGCAGCTCCCACAAACCCAGTAAGAACCTGGGCCCTGCAGATACAGGAGAATTAAAACTGACTAGTCTGAACTCCTCCTCCCAAGATCTACCCTCTCACTAAGGGAGACAGAAGTCAAAACAGCACTGAGATAATAACAGTACATTTTCCTCCAAGCAAAATGAATCCAGGCATTTTGCAGAAACACTATGTACATGAAGCAGAGCCTACTGTTCCTAGGTCACCCTGTCTCGGAGAAGGAAGACAGACCCAGTCCAGCAGAGGCCCACGTGGAAACAAGCCAGGCAGATCATTTCACTTCCTTCCTCCAATCTCCACACAGCCAAAATCAATCGCCTTATAGCTCACCCACACTCCAAGGCTGGCTTGAAATAAAGGGCTGCCACCAGGCTACAATGGCTCAAATTGAAGAGAAATTCAAAACAATTAGGAAGCAAAATTAAGTGCACACTCACCAGTCCACCACCAAAAGGAAAGAGAGAAGGTGGAGAGACAGGAAGTAGCTTTGAGAAGTGGCCTCAGAGCCTGATTGGCTAATGATGATTCCCTCCTCCTTTGCCTTAAAAGGTGCTGAAATGATGCAACCCTCCCCTTCACCTACTTGTCTCTTTAAGGACCAATGATGCTACTTGCACTGTTTTTAGATTAAACTTTTTAAACCAAGTTTCCTTTTAATATATTTAGCACAAGCAAACATGGGCTAATTCGAGCTATTTACACACATTCTTGTTTAGTTGGACCTACTGCAAACAATTTTCATTCCTTTGGGATAATTTCATATCTTTTGTGACCTCAACATGGTTAATTTATGCAAGGTCACAGGTTTCATTATAAACAGTCTAGATCTACTCAAGTTAGAACTTACCATCAGGGTAATATTCAAGTTAACAGGTTTAGCAGGAAAGATACTGGAAGAAGACGTCCACCTGCAATCCAGGGAGAAAAGATTTAGAAGAAAGCCACACCGGGGCTTCCCTGCTGGCGCAGTGGTTGACAATCCGCCTGCCAATGCAGAGGACACGCGTGAAGATCCTAAATGCCGCGGAGCAACAAAGCCCGTGCACCACTGCTGAGCTCTGCACTCTAGAGCCCGCGAGCCACAACTACTGAAGCCCGCGCGCCTAGAGCCCATGCTCTGCAACAAGAGAAAGTACCGCCCGCGCACCGCAACGGAGGGTACGCCCCGCTCGCCACAACTAGAGAAAAGCCCGCGCAGCAACGAAGACCCAACGCAGCCAATAATTAATTAATTAATTACTTTTAAAAAAGAAAGAAACCCACACTACTGACACCTTTATCCTGGACTTACAGCCTTCAGAATTTTGAGAAAATAAATTTTTGCTGCTTGAGCAACCCAGTCTGTACTTCTTCGTTATGGCAGCCCCAGCAAACCAATACACTGTGCGACCTTGAATAAATTACTTACATTTTTCTAAAGTTCAATTACCTCAACTATAAAATGGAGAGAGTGGGCTTCCCTGGTGGCGCAGTGGTTGCGAGTCCGCCTGCCGATCCAGGGGACGTGGGTTCGTGCCCCGGTCCGGGAAGATCCCACATGCCGCGGAGCGGCTGGGCCCGTGAACCATGGCCGCTCAGCCTGCGCTCCGCAATGGGAGAGGCAACAACAGTGAGAGGCCTGCGTAACGCCAAAAATAAAAAATAAAATGGAGATAGTAATAATACCTACCCTGTAGGGTTGTTGTGAGAATTAAATAATATATGTAAAGCTCATAGCATAGTAAGCACTAGATAAATTCTAGCTATTATCATTATAAAGATTAAATGAGGTTATGCATGTAGAGAGCACTTAGCTCAATGTCTAGTACACAAAGAAAGCTCTACTCAGTATTAACTATTTTTAATAAACTTTGATTTTTATTGTCTTCCTATTTCCAAATGAATGCCTTTTAGACCAGTCTAACGTGCTTGTGCCATAATTAAGTCAGATGCAACAGGCTTTGACATATCTCGGAAACAGATTAACCAATCCCATCCAATCCAACAAACATTTGTTGAACACTTACATTTTGTTAGATTTATTCCTAAGTATTTGATATGCTTTTATGTTACTTTAAGTGGTATCTTTCCTAAAAATTCTGTTTCTCCTTGTTTGAAGCTCTTTTATAAAGATACAATTTACTCTTACATGTTACTTTCTAGCAGCCTTGCTAAGCTTCCTTACTAAGTTAAAAAATTTATCCTCCAGTTTCTTCTGGATTTCTTATCCCTAATCAAACCACATGCAAATAATGAGAAAAATTTATTTTCTTCTTTCTAAACTTTACATGTTTTGGTGAACAAAATTTCTCAATTTTAATATAATCAAATTTATTTATATTTTCTCTCATACTCAATGATATTTGTGTCTTTAGAAACCCGTCCCTTCCCTAAAGATCTAAAAGATATTTATGTGTATTTTTTTTAAATTTTACTGAAGTATAGTTGATTTACAATGTTGTGTTAATTTCTGCTGCACAGCAAAGTGACTCAGTCATAGATACATATTTTTTCATGTTGTTTTCCATTATGGTTTATCACAGGATATTGAATATAGTGTTCCCCGTGCTATACCATAGGACCTTGTTGTTTATCCATGCTATATATATTAGTTTGCATCTGTTAATGGCAAACTGCCAATCCTTCCCTCCCCCACCTCTCTTCTCCTTGGCAACCACAAGTCTGTTCTCTGTCTTTTACGTGTATTTTCTACCTAAGAGTTTTCAAGTTTATTTTTGAATGTCAATCCTTAATCCATCTGTAGTTCTCTCTCTCTCTCTCTCTCTCTCTCTCTCTCTCTCTCTCTCTCTCTCTCTCTCTCTCTCTCTCTCACACACACACACACACATCCATCCGTATTAGAACAAATCACAATTGTAGCCTTAACCTGGAAAGCCTGGCTTGCTGTGGGCCCTGGCTGCCTCTCCAGCTCGTCTCATACCACACTTCCCGCTTTCATTGCTCCAGCCCCTCCGTGTCTCTCCTAACTGATTCTTCTGATACAGCTCAACTCCTGTCATTTCCTTAGTGATGAGTTCCCCAGTTTGTTCTCCCATTAGAACTTCCCTTAGTATATTTCTTATGGCGCTTGTTGCTGCTGTACTTTTGCTCGTGTAATTACTTGATTAATGTCTGTCCCCAAGTAGACTCTAAGGTCCATGAAGACATGAACCATGTCTATTTTGGCTAAACTACCATATCCCCAGAACCCACCAAGGAGTCCAATAAATGTGCTGAAGTAATGGTTGTTCTTGTTAAAAATGCAGACTCTCAGTTTTTAATTCAGAGGGTCTGAGACAGGGTTTCAGGTATATGTTCCCAGCGGGGTGGTGGTACCTACCTTTTCTAAGGTTCACTTGACCAGGTTTTCCGAGTTCATTAGCATTGTCTGTAGCTTCCACGGCCCCTCTATCTGCTTACTCACTCATACCTTCCTTCCACAGCCTAAAAGAGAGGACGGGGGGGAGAGTAGTCTGAATTAGGTTATGAGGCCCCCACACGGGGTACCTCACCTCAGCCATTGAACTCACTTCGCTGGCCGTGAGTCTGTTCCAAGCTCCGGCTAAGGAGGCATCCGCCAGGCCCCTCCGCAAGGGCGGGGTCCATGGCATCTCCTGCCCAGTCTGCCCTCGCGCAGAGCCCCGTTCTCTGGGAACTCACCTCCCCGAAGCTCAGGGAGGGCCCTGTTAGGGCCGCTTATTGGCCCTAGTCTCAGACCTTCCCAAGGGACATCGGACGGAGTGACTAGACGCACTCAGCTTGTGGCCCCATCGATGAGCTTCCCTCCGCCCTATTCCGAAAACTGAACTCGCAGAGTACTTATAAGGCTCTCAAGCCTAAAGACATTTGTAGGTTATGGTGACTTCCCGCAACACATTGCGACATGCAAATCCTGCGGAGCGTACCTCCCCTGACAACTCCTCGCTGGGACGCACGCGCGCTACGTGCTCCCGCCTTTGGACTGCGCCGGCGATACTTGGGAGAGGGTTGATGACGTCAGCGTTCTGGCTCCATGGCACCTCGGCGGCGGCGGGGGAGAAGCGGCGGCCGGGCGCGAGGTTTGGAGTGCATTGTGGGGGGCAGAAGGCTGGGGGGCGGGAAGTCGGAAAAGGAACGGTGCTCTCTGCTATAGCCCTTCCTACTTCCATCGCCGCCTGAACCAGCACTTGTCTTGGTACCGAACTTTGAAATTTTTTTGTTCTCATAGCTTTGGGGATTACAGAACTGTGTATGCCAGCTTGTTGACCTGTAACAACTAACTTAGTGCCAGCACTATCTTAAATACCTAATGTCATCCAGTTAAAAAAAATTAATTGTAAGGTGCATCATTGTTTTATGTACCACTAAGCAAGGAGAAACGCTTCCAATTAAAACATGATTGACTACTTATAAGTCATCCATGGTAAAATGCATACCAGTTTCAGAGATAATAAAATGCAACTCTTAGAACTGACTTATGATGAGATATCATACTCTGTGTATTGTGTTCTTACGTGCATAGGTCCACCGCACAAATTCGGTACTGTGCTGTCTTCCTCTGGATTTATCAGTTGGGGCAACTGAGGTACAAAGAGATGAAATAACTTCTACACGATTCCACAGCTGGAAGAGACAGGGCTGGGCTCTAAGTTAGACACAGACTCCAGAGCACTCTAGTAACCATTATCTCATACCACCTTAGGTAGTTTGAGGATAGATATTTGGGTGGTATTAGGGCACAAGTAAACAGAAGAGATAAGCAGGCTATGAGACTCATGCCTCAGGCCATGAGCTCACAAGGACCTCAAGGCTACATTTTGCTTTGTTTAGTTTTATGTGGCTAGAATAGCAATTCAGGAACTCACACTGTTTTCAAGAACAGTGGTGTGGCAGTTATTATTTCTTTGTAAATTTACAAAACCACCTCAATCTATTTCTTTAAAAAGATGTTTTTTCAAAGTAGCATCATATTCCGTGTGTACTCATTCTTTCTTTTGCTTCTTTGCCCGTGCTTCTTGCCCATTCTGTATCACTGAATGAAGCTGAAAGAGTTAATAATGGCAAAACAGCTACAGAAGACCCTCCACCTGCAAAGAAAATTCGAAAATGCCAGAAGATGAAAAAGGAGCCTGTGGCTGGAGGAAAGGCTGATAATGACAGGATGGAAGACAAGCAAGGTCAGCTCCCCGACATACATAGGCCAGGGAGCACCTGGGCCAGCAAGGGGGTCTCTGGGAGGGGTGAGGGTTGGGGGTGGGGGTATCTTGTTTCTTCAGCTCTTATTTCTTCCTTTCTTGAAGATATAATTAACTTTCTATCTTTTGGGCATACCACAGGACTAACTTGCTTTCTCAAAATCTTCAGTTTCCTGTATTTGAGATGAACTGAGACCTGGGCAGATCAGGAGTGCTTGGGAAGGGCAAAGTTAATTATGACAGGTTTCTGTCTAACCGTGACAGATATTTTTGATTCCCATACAAGTGGATGTGGTACATATCTGTCTTTCCTCAGAGTCTGTGAAGACCTTGCTGTTAAAGGGCAAAGCTCCAGTGGACCCAGAGTGCACAGCCAAGGTGGGGAAGGTGAGAGACTCCCATTGATTTCTCAGGGAGCAGTTGTTCATTTGTTATTGGGATTCCTGTCTGGAACATTGCTAGTATCCATTTTAGGAATGCTCTCCAAAATGTTACTAGTGATTAACTCTCTCCAAGGCTGAGTGATGGCAGGGGTGGGGTTTGGGGGTAATCATCAGGGTGTTTTTTAGCATGGTTAACTTCTGGAGTTGTCATCAGCTTTCCACACCTCAGTCTCTTTCTCAGAAAATTGTATCATTATCAATGTTCTAATGAGAAACTGCCCTGGTATGTATGGTATGAGTTACTGGTGAATGGGAAGAGGATTTGAAGAATACGGAAGAAAGGCTTCCTCTGGAACAGGTTTCCTTTAACTGAGTTAGACTGATTTGTATTTCTGTAGTTACAAAAAGGCAACATGTTTTCATCATAGGAATGACAGTTTATGTGTAGAACGTACTTTTGCATTTCTTTCCCTGGAAGATGCATGTTGGTAGAGTGGGAGAATACTACCTCGAGGCATGAGAAAATTTAGAGCCTCGCTTAGGATCTCATCAGGGCTGTGACTGTACAAATGTCAATTTTTTTCTTTTCTCTCTAGGCCCATGTATACTGTGAAGGAAATGATGTCTATGATGTCATGCTAAATCAGGTAAAGGAAGAAACTCTTTTATTTATGAGAATTTCTTCTTGATAATTATTGTTGACAGTGTCCAGTGCCCAAATCTTTAATTCTGAAGTCCCTTATGTTAGCCCCTAGGGGTTCATACTCCCAAGTACTCAGCCCTAGTGCACTCTACCTGATAGTGTAGTCCTCTATGAAAAGGAGATCTTTTAGCAGATTTTATGTCTTTTATTGAACCTATGAACCCTCTGTTCATATCATTTTGCACATTTTCTGATAGGTTTTTGGTCTTTTTTCTTATGGACTTTGAGGAACTTTATATAATGTGGAGGATAGTCCTTTGTCTATAATATAAATTGCTTATATATTTTCCAAATTTGTCATTTGCCTTTTGATTTTCCTTATGGTATACTTTTTGCCCTTACTGAAGTTTTACATTTTTATGTAGTTAAGTTTATTTATTTTTTAAAATTTACTTTTTATTGAGGCAACATTGGTTTATAACATTATGTAAACTTCACATGTACAGCATTAGATTTCTACTTCTGTAAGCACTACAGGGTGCTCACCACCGAAAATTTAGTTCCAATTTGTCACCATACAGTTCTCTATGCTCATCAGAGATATGGGCCTCCAATTTTCTTTTTCGTTTTGTCCTTGTCTGGTTTTGGTATCAGGGTAATGTTTTGTTTGGGGGGAGGTTTTTTAATTACTATTTCAATCTCTTTACTAGAGTTTTTGGTCTATTCACATTTTCTATTTCTTTATGATTTAGTGTTGGAAGGTTGTATGATTCTAAGATTTGTCCATTTCTTCTAGGTTGTCCAGTTGTTGGCATATAGCTAGTCATAATATTCTTTTATAATCCTTTGTATTTCTGTGGTACTCATTGTTACTTCCCCTCTTTCATTTCTGGTTTTATTTATCAGAGCCTTATCTCTTTTTTTTCTGAGTCTAGCTAAAAGTTTGTCAATTTTGTTTATCTTTTCAAAGGACCAGCTGTTAGTTTCATTGATCTTTACTATTGTCTTTTTAGTCTCTATTTCATTTATTCCTACTCTGATCTTTACTATTTCCTTCTTCTGCTGACTTTAGGCTTCATTTGCTCTTTTTCTGGTTCCCTTAGGTGTGAGGTTGGATTGTTTATTCAGGATTTTTCTTGTTTCTTGAGGTAGGCCTGTATTGCTTTAAATTTCCCTTTTAATACCACTTTTGCTGCATCCTGTAGATTTTGGTATGTCTTATTTTCATTTCATCTTTAGTATTTTTAATTTCTCCTTTGATTTCTTTGTTGACCCAATAGTTGTTCAGTAGCATGTTGTTTAGTAGCATGTTGTTCAGTCTCCACATATTTGTGATTTTTCCAGCTTTCTTCTTGTAGTTGATTTCTACATTGTTGTGGTAGTTTCACGTGATCAGAAAAGATTTTTGATACGATTTCAGTCTTATATTTATTGAGACCTGTTTTGTACCTCAACATATCGATATGATCTATTTTTTTGTTTGTTTATTCTTTTCTTGGATATGATCTATTTTTGAGAAAGTTCCTTGTGTACTTGAGAAGAATGTGTATTCTGCTGCACTTAGATACAATGTTCTGTACAAATCTATCTGATCTAATGTTTCATTTAAGGCTGCTGTTCCCTTGTTAACTTTCTATCTGGATGATCTATCCATTGATGTAATTTGGGTGTTAAAAGTCCCCAACTATTATTATGTTGCTGTCAGATTCTTCCTTTAGGTCTGTTAATAATTGCTTTATATATTTTGGTGCTCCTGAATTAGGTGTACATATATTGAAAAACTTGTCTTCTTAATGAATTGTCCCCTTTATCATGATGTAATGTCCATCTTTGTCTCTTGTTAACTTTTTTTCTTGATGTGTATTTTGCCTGATATGAGTATTAATTATACCTGCTTTCTTTTGGCTGCCATTTGCTTGGAGTATCATCTTCCATCCCTTCACTTTGAGCCTGTTTGTCTTTAGAGCTGAGCTGAATCTCCTGGAGGCAGCATATAGGTGGATCTTATTTTTTAATCCATCCAGCCACTCTGTGTCTTTTGTGGGGTTTTTTTTGTTTGCTTGTTTTTTAATTAATTTATTTATTTTATTTTTTTGCCACATTGGGTCTTCGTTGCTGCGCGCGGGCTTTCTCTAGTTGAAGCGAGCAGGGGCTACTCTTTGTTGCGGTGCGCAGGCTTCTCATTGTGGTGGCTTCTCTTGTGGAGCATGGGCTCTAGGCGTGTGGGCTTCAGTAGTTGTGGCATGCGGGCTCAGTAGTTGTGGCTCGCGGGCTCTAGGGCACAGGCTCAGTAGTTGTGGTGCACGGGCTTAGTTGCTCTGCAGCATGTGGGATCTTCCCGGACCAGGGCTCCAACCCGTGTCCCCTGCAGGCGGATTCTTAACCACTGCGCCACTAGGGAAGCCCCACTCTGTATTCTGATTGGTGAATTCAATACATTTACATTTAGGATGATTATTGATAGATGAAGACTTAGTATTGCCATTTCATCTTTTGTTTTCTGGTTGTTCTATATCTCCATTGTTTCTTTTTCCTTGTGTTTCTGTTTGCCAGTTTAGTTTGGTGGTTTTCTATGATGTTTTTCTCAGTTTCCTTTTTTTTAATGTTTAGTGCCTCTGCTCTAGATTTATGCTCTGTGGTTATCATGAGGTTTGTATAAACGTCTCTTAGATAAAATAGTCCTTTTTCTGCTGATAGCATCTTCATTTGACTATATGGCTTCCATCCTCTTCCTCTTCCCCTTTTATGTATTTGTTGTCTCAAATTATCCCTTTTTATGTTGTAAGTTTGTTACCACATTGATGTAGCTATAGTTGTTTTTTCTGCTTTTTTTCCCTTTAACCTTTATGCTGTTTAAACCTATTCTGATAGAGTTGCAATTTTCTGATTCTGTTTATCACCTTACTCAAAGTTTTGTGTACCTTTGCCTTTTTCTTTCAAGTAGAAGAGCTCCTTTCAACATTTCTTGTAAAGTAGGTATAGTGATGATGAACTCTCAACTTTTGTTTGTTTGGGAAAGCCTTTTTTCTCCTTCAGATCTGAATGGTAACTTTGCTAGGTAGAGTATTCTTGGCTAACAGTTCTTATCTTTCAGTATTTTGAGAATGTCATTCCACTCCTCTAGAGTTTCTTCGGAAAAATCTGCTGATAGCCTAATGGGCATTCCTTTATAGGTGATCATACTTTTTTCCCTGGCTGCCTTTAAAACTCTTCTTTTATCATCAACTTTTGACAGTCTTAATAAAATGTGTCCTGGAGAAAATCTTTTTGTGTTGAGGGAATTATATGCTCTCTTAGCTTCATGGAGTGGTCTATCAATCTTCTTCCCCAGGTTTGGGAAGTTCTCAGCTATTCTTTCTTTCTGCTTTGTTCTTTTATCGTTTTAATCTCTTCAGAAAAGTACTCCTTCTGTTCATTAATTTTATTCCTGAGCTCATTGAACTGCCTTTTTGAGTTTTCTTTTAGCTCATTGAGCTTCTTCATGACAGCTATTTTGCATTCTCTATCAGTTAGATCACAATGTTCCATGACTTTAAGTTTGGTTTCTGGAAAATTGTCATTTTATTTTCATGATACACTGTAACTGTGGTTCTTCATGGTGTTTGATGAGTTGTTCCTCTGCCAGTATGTCTGAAGTAGCAAACACCGCTCTTTAGGTAAAGCTTTTTTAAAAATCTTGATTCTGAGGATTCAACAGGTTAGAAATTAGAGGCCTTTCTTTTGTTTTCCAGTAGGTGGCGCTGTAACACAAGTTTTTGGTTTCTCTTATCGGCCCTGCCTCTAGATACCTTTGAGAGCACTTTCCACCCTCCACCACCTCTGTCAGGGGTCACCCGGTGCCCTCCTTATCACGGTTGTGCCTCCCAGGTCATTGGTGCTTTGCTGCTGCTGGTGTCACTGGCGTCACCACCTGGGGCACCAGGATGACAGGAGCCTCCGTTCGTCTGGGATCTCCTAAGTCACGCGAAAAGGCGCAGGGAGCCGGGTCGCCAGCGCCTCTAAGTTGTCTGGTATTGTTGTGTTCAGCCGGAAGCTGCCACTGAGGGTGAAGGTGCAGGGGCCCGAGTCACGGGCCCTCCATGGCTCCCCTATCACTGCTGCCCAGTTACCTGTGGCTGCCAGCACCACTGCAGCCAGGACGCCAGAGTCCTGTGCACCGCCTCACCTGCTGCTGCCAGGTTCTCTGGGGGCATGGAATCGCAGGCACCGCCTCCACTGTTGCCCTGGTTCCACCTCCTCTATGTGTCCCAGTCCACCCACCTTTAGATGTACAGATGTGTGGAATTCTCTGGCAACCTGGAGTGTTAAGACAGAGGCACCTTTGTTGAGTTGTGGATTTTTTTTACTGGTTGTAGATTGAAGGGGAGAGATGAAGGGAGCATCTTTTCTCCACCATGATGCTGATATCCCATTTTTTTTCTTTTTAATCTTTTTTCTCTTTGTTTATTTTTGTTGTTTTGGATAGATACTACACATGCCTGGTTAATGTATTTCCTGAATATGTCTTCATATTTGAATTGATTGATCTATCATATATACTTTTAACAGCTACCTAGTATTCTTTTATTACCACTCTTTTCAGTTAAAATATCATGAGCAGATAGAAAAGATCCTAAGGCCCCTTTTTGTTCTACCATCTGCGACTTTATAATGTGAGCAGACAGGAGGTAGGAACAGGAAACACACTTAACAAAGAAGACTGCCTTGGTGACCAGGGCTTGGCCTTACTGTACAAGCTGCTGTTCCTTATCATGGACTGCTCACTCTCTTCACTCAGAGTAAGTTACTCACAGGATACTGCTTTTTAGACACTAGTCACAGTTTCTCTGAATGTCTCCAGCTCAGGTCACGTTAGGTACAGGACAGATGTGGCAGTGGTTTCTGCCAATCCTCCCTCCCCTCCTAACATCCTGCTCTCAGCTCATTGTCAGATTGCTGCAGCTGACAAACCAGAGCTGTAAGTGGAACTACTGAGAATAAGTTGTCTAAACAAATAAGCATAATAGTTACAGATCTTTGGGCCATCAAAATTGTTTTCATTTGGAAAATAATTATTGGGAATGGATTGAGAGCTGGAAAATACATATGACCTCGGAAACATCTGTGGAGGGAAGTGATGATATTTGAGGTTGGGTAGAGGTTTTAGGAAGCTTCCAGCCTTTAATTCCTAGGAACTCAAAGTTTAATATAGAAACCCTTTTCCTCCTTTCTTATATCCTTACTCTCACATGAACCTGATTTTTTTGTCCCTTGCTGTCCTTTCCTCACGGCAATTACTCGTACCTGTAACCAAGGAAGAGTCATTGGTTTCTGTAGCTTCCATTTGCAAACTTCTCTCCTTTTATGTTCATATTTCTATCATCGTAGACCAATCTCCAGTTCAACAACAACAAGTATTATCTGATCCAGCTGTTAGAAGAGGATGCACAGAGGAACTTCAGTGTTTGGATGAGATGGGGCCGAGGTAATGACTTTTATTGTGGATTTTATGAATTATTATTCAGAAAGCCAGAAGCAACTGAGTGAGTAGCCAAAGGATCCTCTGGGTTTAAATTGGTGAAGTGGAGTTTCTATAACCTGTTAGAGGCTTAGGAATCAAACTGTGCTGCTTGAAATTGGGGAGTGGCCAGCATCCTCATTTGCAAGTTCCCATCAGAAAAACTACTAGCATCCTGTTGAGGCTGAGAACTGTCCTGCAATTGGGCTGCTAGTGCCGTTCAGAGTCAATAGGATCATTTCCCTAACCTTTCACCTTTTCCTTCTTCCCTTCCTGCCTATTTGTCAGATGCTAAGCAGAGAGACCTTAGAGAGCTGGCTTGTTGCTATCAGAGAACTGTTCTTGGGTTGGGGGGCAGAGAACCATCTTACATGTGGCATTTGCTTTGCAGTTGGGAAAATGGGGCAGCACAGCTTGGTGGCTTGTTCTGGGGACCTCAACAAGGCCAAGGAAATCTTTCAAAAGAAGTGAGTGCTAAGAAATGAGTACAAAAAAATATCCTTCTTCTTCTTGGATATCTCTTCTTTAAGAATTTTATAGTAAGTGTGATTTGGCCTAAATGATAATGTCTTTTCACTGTGACATTGTATGATCGGAACACCAAATTGCATCCTTAGTTACTGATTAAATCACCTGGAACTGTGAAATTGACTAAAAACAGAAGAAGCTAATATATTCAGCACATGACCAACAATTTAGGAAATTTGGGAAAAATGAGATGAGACTGTTCAGCTACAGTTTGAAAAATTATTTTACTATGATATGAAAAACTTTCTGGAGTCTCTGGGAATGTTTCTTTCAGAGAAAAGGATTGGATAGGGATCTTTTGTCTTAAATCTCAATGACTTTTGTGATGTTTGGGGCCTTTGGGAAGCTCAAGGGTCCTTTTTTCCCATTTTTTTTGTTCCCTTTGTCTCTAGAGCTTTTCTGTCCATTCAGGGTCCTAATTCAGAATCCAGATTTATGGAAAATTGATGTCGCAGGAGATAAAAAGTTTGGAGATGTTCTTAGGAAATAATTGTAAGCCCATCCCTAGTAGTAGACCCTTGTTTGTAAGATTTTCTCACCACCTTGAACTTTACAGATTCCTTGACAAAACAAAAAATAATTGGGAGGATCGTGAGAAGTTTGAGAAGGTGCCTGGAAAATATGATATGCTACAAATGGACTATACCACCAATACTCAGGTAAACTCTGACTATACGTTTAGGGAAGAACTGTTTCCTCTTAACCAGGGTGAAGTCTAGCAGTGACTTAGATGAGGTCCTAGTCTCTGTTATTTACTAAGGTTCTTATAAAATCTTAGGTCCTGTTTCCAGAAGTTTAATATTATGAATCAAGAGAGGAGTAATAAATAGTCAAACTGATAAAACTACATTAAAAGTTGCCTTCACTTCTAGTTATATACCACAGTTAAAAAAAAACATTTAATTTTGAATGCTGAGTTATAACCAGGATGCTAAAAGGATCTGTCCTGAAAACTGTCACATATCTGAAAAATGGAAAACCAGTCTTTTTAAGGTGAGAAGATTTGAGATACAATAGCTTCTTTACATACTTAATGACATCATATTTGGAGGGCCTTTTAGACTTACTCTGAGTGTTTAACTATGGGAAGCAGAAGTAGGACTGGAAGGTGGAAGTCACACTGAGTGCTCTAATGGAGCACTAATGGAATGGGCCTGTGTTCAAGCAGAGGCCGATGTTGACCTGCCAGGAATATCGTAGAGCCAGTCGTTGCAGGGAGCGTAAAATAGATCCTTTCAGATTTTATGACTTTTTTTTTTTTTGCTGTAGGGTGAAGAGGAAACAAATAAAGGTGAATCTCTCAAATCCCCCTTGAAACCAGAGTCACAGCTAGATCTTCGTGTACAGGAGCTGATAAAGTTGATCTGTAATGTCCAGGCCATGGAAGAGATGATGGTAGAAATGAAATATGATACCAAGAAAGCCCCACTTGGTAGGACTTCAGATTCTATCCTACATTCTCACTTCATATTCTAGTTCCTTTACCAGGATATTTTATCACCATCATGATTTAAAGCTTGCTGATATTACTGAATAAAGAAAGAGAGATTTGAGGTGAGAGGTTGCATGGGGGGGAGGAAGAACAATTTTGAAAGTTGAAAGGTGAGAGTCTTTGTTGGACAGGGACACAAATACAGTTTACAGGCTGGGACCCTAGTTGTGGAGTCTGATCTCTGGCTGGGTCTGCAGGGAAGCTGACAGTGGCACAAATCAAGGCAGGTTACCAGTCTCTTAAGAAGATTGAGGATTGTATTCGGGCTGGCCAGCATGGACGAGCTCTCGTGGAAGCATGCAATGAATTCTACACCAGAATCCCACATGACTTTGGGTAAGGCCTGTGCTGTTACTTCACTTTGCTCTTCTACCCAGCCAGATCCCCTACATCACTCAGCAGCAATTATAATCTTTTTAATTTTTCATTTCTAAGGAAATGATCATCTTGAATAGCTGTAGAGCCAAAATGATTTATAGATAGCCTATTTAATCAGCTTATGAATATGGGATGTGATCTCCTGGCCTGATTACAACCATATTCTCTGACAAAGTGTAAGCTACCAACTCAAGAGAGAGTGGGTCTAGCTATCCAACCAACATGTAAAACACCTTCAGGCATATCACCCTGTTTCCTATTCTTTAAGGTGAAAGTAACACACTAACACCATTTCTGTGAACTCAAATGATATTAGGTATATAAAATACATTTTATCTTTGTTGATTCTGCACTCTGGTGCTTACTTTATTTTTAGTCATCTATTGCTTTATAGAAGCCTATGACCTAGAAATAACCCCGAGTGGTCAATAGGTGTATTTCTGCCTCTAGATAGGACTTCATCCAAACTATTCCTTATTGATGTCAATACATCTTATTTTTTAAAAGTTCCCATAAAAAGGAATTTTAACTCTAGTCCTAAATGTCAAAATCTATAGTTTGTTCATTTTATCCTACTCAGAGTATATGCATAATATCTCTTTATATATTTGGAATTTAAAATCTCTTACAGATCTCTATCAAATGGAAAACCCCAGTTTCTTATACCTATTTTCTAAAGGACCTATCTTTAGTCTGTTATTTTTAGTCATGTGCCTTTTGGCCACACATCAGAGAACTAATTATTGGTTATATCTCTGTCCTAGACTCCGTACGCCTCCATTAATCCGGACAGAGAAAGAACTGTCAGACAAAGTACAGCTACTAGAGGTGAGATATGTGTGGATTGGGAAGTATTACATCTCTTGTCCCAGGTTTCTCCCACACTGATTTTCTGTCTCTTCTTATCAGGCTTTGGGAGACATTGAAATTGCCATTAAACTGGTGAAGACAGAACTGCAAAGCCCAGAACACCCACTGGACCAACACTATAGAAAACTACATTGTGCTTTGCTCCCTTTAGACCATGAGAGTTATGAGTTCAAAGTAAGAAAAATGATCATTTATTTTCATAACAAAATAAATGATCCACCTTTCCCCATCCCCCTGTTCTCTGACTACTTCTGGTTAAGAGAAAACTTTAAGGCAGAACTTCTATTTACTAGGAATTGGGAAGGTAGGGCTCTTTTTTTTTTTTTTTTGTGGTATGTGGGCCTCTCACTGTTGTGGCCTCTCCCGTTGCGGAGCACAGGCTCCGGACGCGCAGGCTCAGTGGCCATGGCTCACGGGCCCAGCCGCTCCGTGGAATGCGGGATCTTCCCGGACCGGGGCATGAACCCATGTCCCCTGCATCAGCAGGCGGACTCTCAACCACTGCGCCACCAGGGAAGCCCGGTAGGGCTCTTTTTAGCTGCCCTTGTGAGACCATTTGGGCCAATTTATACCAGAAGCCCTGAGGTTCTTCAGCTCACCGTGGTCTCTTATAGAGTCCACATCAGCCATTTTTTTCATTCTTCTTCACAGGTGATTTCCCAGTACCTACAGTCTACGCATGCTCCCACACACAGTGACTATACCATGACCTTGCTGGATGTTTTTGAAGTAGAGAAGGAGGGTGAGAAAGAAGCCTTCAGAGAGGACCTTCATAACAGGTCTCCATTTAGCTTTGGGTTTGGGAAGACATTCCCTTGCCTGAAGTGCAGTTACGGAACTTACAGAGAAGGATAGCAGAGACAGCTGTTGGTGTTTTTTTATGCTTATGGCCTATGTTTGCAGGAGAGCAAGAGAGAGTACAATAATACTGGCTTTTCCTTAGGATGCTGCTATGGCATGGTTCCAGGCTGAGTAACTGGGTGGGAATCCTGAGCCACGGGCTTCGAATTGCCCCACCTGAGGCTCCCATCACAGGTTACATGGTGAGTAGATATTGAACCCTGGAGGTGGGTACAAGGGAAAGGAATACAATTTTCTCAGTCCTTCCCCCCACCCTTTTTTTTTTCCTAGATTAGGATTAGGTGGTGACCTGGCATTGACTATGACCTTCCTTTCTTAAATTCCTAAGGATATCCCTCCTTTCTCCCCAGAAAGCAGAGATTCATTGATGCTTCTGCCTTCTCTTGGAACAGAATTGTGAGGGGAAAGGGAGAAGGGTCTATATTGTATTTCAGATAATAGAACACAGGGTCAGTGGTATGAGCCTCCCTTCTAACACAATGGGTTAGGCAGTTGACCTTGTTTTTTATTTATATGTTTCAGTTTGGAAAAGGAATCTACTTTGCTGACATGTCTTCCAAGAGTGCCAATTACTGCTTTGCCACTCGCCTAAAGGATACTGGACTGCTGCTCCTGTCAGAGGTAAGGCAGGAACACATCTGTGATTTCTAGTTTATTATTAGTTCCTGTTTTTCCAAAGAGAAAATTCAGCCACAGAACCAAGAGGTTCACCTGGGAGAACCTGAGAGGGAAGCCAAGTGCAATTTCCACTGCATTCGATTCTTCTGATGGAGTAGGAGAAGAAAGTACTGATGGAGTTTTCTGTTTGGCTTTAGAGCCATTCATTTCAGTAGGATGTGGTCATTTAAAGATCCTTTTCATTGCAGGTAGCTCTAGGTCAGTGTAATGAGCTACTAGGGGCCAATCCAGAGGCAGAAGGATTACTTCAGGGCAAACACAGCACCAAGGGGCTAGGCAAGATGGCTCCCAGTCCTATGTGCGCCGTCACCTTGTAAGTACTCAGAGCCTGGAGGGTCAGAAAACTCCTTTTGGCCAGATAAGACTCTCTACTTTCTCTATTCAAACTTCTGAACCAGAGGCAGATGTTGACACACATTCTTCCATTTGGCAGGAATGGAAGTACAGTACCCTTAGGACCAGCAAGTGACACGGGAATTCTGAATCCAGAAGGTTATACCCTCAACTACAATGAATTTATTGTCTATAACCCCAACCAAGTCCATATGCGATACCTTCTAAAGGTTCGATTTAATTTCCTGCAGCTCTGGTGAATGTTGATATTAAACAAAGCAGAGAAAATACGATCTTCAAGCAAGAAAACAGGCAACATTGTACTTTCGATTTTCTCATATTTTCTGTAATAAAGACAGTACAAATCTTCCACTGGCTTCTTTGGGCTTTACTTCTGCAAGCACATATTTCTTCTGATGTTAGTGTATCTTTATTTCCAGGACAGAAAATGTAGCTTCTCTGCATATGCCACAGCTAGCTGCAGGTTACTCAGGATCCTGTTCTGTGCCTTCACAGCAGAATAGCCTCTGTGCATTGAGGGAGACTAATGGAGGTTAATGTTTTTCCCCATTTAATACAGTTTTTCTGCACACTGGAGTTTGTTGGGTAGTATAATAGGAAGGGTAGAGGCAGCAAAGACTGAATTGTTTCCCATACAAATCTTCTCACTTGCCTTTTTCCCCTGTTTACCACCTGCAGACCAGGTCTCCCACCACTTAGCATCCTAGGTCTCAGCAGATGTCCAAAATTTTGGGTAGCACTTGGAGGACTGTCAATAAGCCTAAATATATCTTAGGGAGGAAGGGAGAGAAGGAGAATGATTTTGATGTACCCCACTCCATCTAAGAAGTACCAAAGTCTAAAACTGATCCAGAGACTTCTTGACTATTTGCAAACACATGCAACACAGATAAACACACACATACAACATACTTCCTTAGTAACAATGAAGGTTATTTAAATGAAAACAGTAGCTTGTAACTTTTTAGAGACCAGATTACCAATATCTATCAAAAATTTTAAATGTACACACCCTTTGACCTAAAAATTACAGATGTACATGTTTACATAGATGATGTCACTGCAGAATTGTTATATGCAAAAAAAACCATAAATAAGGAACTAGTTAAATATATTCTCTCATTGAAATACTATGCTGCTGTTAAAACTAGACTATACAGTTCAAAAAAATGTAAGAGAAGGGAATACTTCCCAACTCATTCTATTAGGCAGTATAAAACTAAACCCAGATAAAGATATCACAAGAAAATTATACACCAATATCCTGTAAGAATGTAGATACAGGCACAGTGGTTAATAATCCGCCTGCCAATGCAGGGGTCACAGGTTCAAGCCCTGGTCCAGGAAGATCCCACATGCCGCAGAGCAATGAAGCCCGTGAGCCACAACTACTGAGCCCGTGTGCCACAACTACTGAAGCCCACGCGCCTAGAGCCCGTGCTCCGCAACAGGAAGCCTGCACACTACAACAAAGAGCAGCCCTTGCTCGCCACAACTAGAGAAAGCCCGTGTGCAGCAGTGAAGGCCCAACACAGCCAAAAATAAATAAATGCATTTATTTAAAAAAAAAAAAAAGAATGTAGATGCAGGGACTTCCCTGGTGATCGAGTAGTCAAGAATCCACCTTCCAATGCAGGGGACATGGGTTCAATCCCTGGGTGAGGAACTAAGATCCCACGTGCCGCGGGGCAACCAAACCTGTGTGCCACGACTAGAGAGCCTGCATGCTGCAACTACTGAGCCTGTGCACTCTGGAGCTCATGTGCCACAACTAGAGAAGCCCGCATGCTGGAACTAGAGAGAGAAGCCCACAATGAAGAAAGAGCCCACATGCTGCAATGAAGACCCAGCTCAGCCAAAAAAAAAAGAATGTAGATACAAAAATAAAATACTATCAAGCCTAAACCAGCAAAACATAAAAAAGGATTATACGGCATGACCAAATGAGATTTATTGCAGAAACACAAGGTTGGTTCAACATGAAAATCAACCAAAACTGATGGTTGTGACTTTTGCCAAATGTAGGGCAAAAGTCACATGACCATCTCATTAGATGCAGAAAAAGCACTTGGCAAAATTCAACACCCTTTCACGATAAACATTCAACAAACTAAGAATGGAAAGGACCTTCTTCAACCTAATAAAGGATGTCTGAAAAACTGCAAAAAGACAGTTTTTCCCCAAAGATCAGGACAAAGACCAGGATATCTGCTCTCACCACTTCCATTCAGCATTGTACTGGATTCTGGGCACAGTAATTAGATAAGGAATAGAGGGGAGAAGGCATCCATATTGAAAAGGAAGAGGAAAAACTATATTGGCAGATTACATGATCTAATATATATATTAGATTACATGATCTAATATATATATAGATTAGATTACATAATCTAATATATATATAAAGCCCTAAACAATACATACAAAAAGAAATTAGAGATAATAAGTTCAACAAGGTTGCAGGATACAAGATCAATATACAAAAATCAATTGTTTTTCTATACACTAGCAATGAATAATCTGAAAAGGAAATTAAAATCCCTTTATAATAGCATCAAAAAAATAATTAGGAGTAGATTTAAATCATAAAACTTGTACACTGGAAATGACAATACATTGCTGAAAGAGATTTAAGAAGACCCAAATAGGTGGAAATACACTCTTGTGTTCATGGATTGGAAAATTTAATATATCTAAGATGGCAATACTCCCCAAAGTGATCTACAGATTCAGCGCAATTCTGGTCAAAATTCCAATAGCCTTTTTGCACAAATGAACAAGACAAACCTAAAATTCATATGAGATTGCAAAGTGATCTTGAATAGTCAAAACAATCTTGAAAAAGTTGGAGGACTTACACTTTCTGATTTCAAAACTTACTACAAAGCTGTAGTAATCAAGAAAGTGTGGTACTGGCATAAAGATGATATATAGATCAATAAAATTGGCGAGTTGTGAAATAAATACATGTATTTATGGTCAACTTATTTTCAACAAGGATGCCAGGACTACTAAAAGGGGGAAAGAATAGTTTTTTCAATAAATGGTGCCGAGACAACTTGGATAGCCACATGCAAAGTAATCAGTTTGGAATATTACCTCACACTATATGCAAAAATTAACTCGAAGTATGTCAAAGACTTAAATGTAAGAGCTAAAACTATAAAACTCTTAGAAAACACAGATGGAAATCTTGTGACCTTGGATTAGGAAATAGTTTCTGAGATATGACACCAACAGCACAATCAACCAAAGAAAATAATAGTGTTCATCAAAATTTGAAACTTTTGTTAATCAAAGGACACTATCGGGACTTCCCTGTTGGTCCAGCGGTAAAGAATCCACCTTCCAATGCAGGGGACACAGGTTCGAACCTTGCTCGGGGAACTAAGATCCCACACGCTGCAGGGCAACTAAGCCCACGTGCCACAGCTACTGAGCCCATACTCCTCAACTAGTGAGCCCACGTGCCGCAAACTACAGAGCCCACACACTCTGGAACCAGTGTGCCACAACTAGAGAGAGAAAATCTGCACACCACAACTAGAGAGAAGCCCACGCACTGAAACAAAGAGGACACAAGATGCAACAAAACATTCCATGTACCACAACGAAGACCCAATGCAGCCAAAAAAATAATTAATTATAAATAAATAAATAAATAAATAAATAGATATACTAGGGGAAGAAAAAAAAGGACACTATCAAGAAAGTGAAAAGACAACCTATAGAATGGGAGAAAATATTTGCAAATCATAACATGATAAGGATCTAGTATCCAGAACATATAAAGAACTTTACAATTCAACAATAAAAAGATAAATAGGGGCTTCCCTGATGGTTCAGTGGTTAAGAATCCGCCTGCCAATGCAGCGGACACAGGTTCGAGCCCCGGTCCGGGAAGATCCCACATGCAACGGAACAACTAAGCCTGTGCGCCACAAGTACTAAGCCTGTGCGCCACAAGTACTGAGCCTGCGCTCTAGAGCCCACGAGCCACAACTACTGAAGCCTGTGTGCCTAAAGCCTGTGCTCCGCAACAAGAGAAGCCACCACAATGAGAAGCCCGTGTACCACAACGAAGAGTAGCCCCCGCTCACCACAACTAGAGAAAGCCCACGCGCAGCAACAAAGACCCAACGCAGCCAAAAAAATAAATAAATAAATAAATAATTTATTTTTTAAAAGATAAATAACCCAGTTAAAAACCAACCAAAGAATCTGAATAGAAATTTCTCCAAAGAAATACAAATGCCCAATAATAAGCACATGAAAAGATGCTCAACATCATTAAATATTAAGGAAACAAAATCACAAGATACCACTTGACAAACACTAGCAGGGCTGCAATTAAAAAGACCAAGAGAAACAAGTAGTGGTGAAAATGTGGACGAATTAGAAACCTCACATGTTATTGGTGAGAATGTAAAATGGCTCAGCTTCTTTGGAGAATAGTTTGGCAGTTCCTCAAATAGTTAAAACATACAGTTACCATGTGACCTACTAATCCTGATCTTAGGTATGTAAAGAGAATTGAAAAGAAATGTTTACACAAAAACTTGTACGTGACTGTTGATAGCAACATAATAATAGCCAAAAAGTGAAAACAACCAGAATTTCTATCAATTGATGAATGGATGAACACAATATGGTGTATCTATACAATGGAATATTATTGTATTATTTATTGTTATATTGTATTATAGCTTATTATTGTATTGTTTATTATTATAAAATGGAATAAAGTACTGGTACATGCTACAAAATGGATGAACCTTGAAAACATGCTAAGTGAAAGAAGCCACACAAAAGGCCACATATTGTATGATTCCATTTATATAAATGTCTTGAATAGGCAAATCCGTAAAGATGAAAAGTAGATTAGCAATTGCCAGTGGCTGGAGGAAGGGGTGAGAGGGGAGTGATTTGGTACAATGTTTCTTTTGGAGGTAAAAAAAATGTTCTGGAATTAATGGTGATAGTTGCAGTGTTGTAATACACTAAAAACCACTGAACTATAGGGTGAAAAACAGGACTCCCCTAACACCACTAGTCCAGTGCTTCAGGCTCCGGGGAAGGGGGAACGGGTTTGATCCCTGGTCAGGGAACTAAGATCCCTCATGCTGTGCAGTGTAGCCAGAAAAAAAAAAGGTGAAAATGAATTATATCTCAATTAAAAATGCTATACTGAATTTTTGTGATATATATTTTTCCTTTATAAATAGTGGCCAAAAAAGTTGCATTGAAATATACACATTATGAAGTTTAAGTAATAAAATGCAACAGG
This sequence comes from Kogia breviceps, assembly GCF_026419965.1. NCBI lineage: Eukaryota > Metazoa > Chordata > Mammalia > Artiodactyla > Physeteridae > Kogia > Kogia breviceps. The sequence continues at coordinate 76,911,135 of NC_081312.1, read as the reverse complement.
CTCCCAAACAGTAAAATGGATATTCATGAGTCCATACTGATATGTGAATGACTCAATATATAAATAAGTGGGGAAGAGGGGATAAACATTCCTTTTAGAAGAATTTCAATTAATATAGAAGGGCTGAGGGAAATAGAAAATCATCATTAGAAAATCACAGTAATAAGTGCTCAGGCAAGATTGATGGATGAATATTAAAAAGTCAGTGAAAACAATATTTGCATAGTCTAAAAAAACTTACCTCAAAATTTATTGATTTTGTGGTGATTACCACAAATCCTTTGATATATCTCCCTCTTAGAGGCTTAACCCCCTTCCCCTTGAGTGTGAGCTAGACTTAATGACTTGCTTCTAACAAACAATATGGAGAAGGTACAGTAAGAAAAACCTGGCAAACATCACCTCAACCTTACAAGCGATCAAGGTTAACACCACTAGTAATAAGTCATGTTGATATCATTGCTTTTGATATGATGTAACAAGAAGGGCACATCATCTCTTGTATTCCTCCTTTAAATTCATAATTTCAGTCTGTTCATGAGAAGATAGCAGACAAAGCCAAACTGAGGGATATTCTACAAAACACCTGACCAGAAATCTCCAAGAATGTCAAGACTATGGAAAGTCTGAGAAAGGGTCACAGTTGAAGGATTAGACTAAGGGGCCATGATGACTAAATGCAATGTGGTATTCTGGACTGGACCCTGGAACAAAATGAAGATATTAGTGGAAAAACAGGAAATCGAATCACATATGTAGTTAATAATATTGTATCAATGTTTTTTGGTTATGTAAGATGTTAACACTAGAGAAAGCTGGGTGAAGAAGGGTATGTGGGAATATTCTGTGTAAATCTTAACTGATCTTTTTTAAAAAAGGACTAAGAGCCATTCTACTGGAAAAGCATCAACACAGGTTCTTTGAGGGTATAACTGTGTATCTGGTTCCTAGTTCTTCCAGATACATGGTAGGATGACACTTCCCTCCCCTTTGACAATAGGCAGCGCCATGTGACTTACTTTGCTCACGTATACAAAATATGAGCGGAAGTGATGTGTTTTATTTCCAGGTAGGTTTAGAGCCAACAAGTGCGTTTTTCTTTTCTTTTTTAAAAATTCTATCAGTTCCCCATATATATATATATATTTTAACTGAAAATTTGAGTCTAGATTTCATCTGACTGATTAAATATATACCAATAACCAAGACATTTTTGAGAAAGAATAACAAGGTGATACTTGCACTAGTGGATAAGGAAGAGAACAGTCGAGCACTTCCTGAACATTTACCATGTAAGTGTCAACTACTGTTCTAAGTGTTTCACATGTTTTAACTCATTTAATCCTCACAACATCCCTAAAAAATAGGCAATATTATTATGCCTATTTTACAGATGGGGAAAGGGAAGCAGTCTTGTTAAAACAAATTTCTGACCTGTCATGGAACAATACTTTCGTAAAATATAATAAAAATGAAGTACCAGGAAAATGAACCATCAAGAATTTGTGGGGGCTTCCCTGGTGGCGCAGTGGTTGACAGTCCACCTGCTAATGCAGGGGACACGAGTTCGTGCCCCGGTCCGGGAGGATCCCACATGCCGCGGAGCGGCTGGGCCTGTGAGCTGTGGCCGCTGAGCCTGCGGGTCCGGAGCACAGGCTCTGCAACGGGAGAGGCCACAGCAGTGAGAGGCCCGCATACTACAAAAAAAAAAAAAAAAAAAAAAAAAAATTTCTGGAACAGCACTGGTCCACAAACCAAACTTTGAATAGATATGTTCTGGATTTCAAAAACAAATTGTGGTGAGAGTTCCCTGATGGCCTAGTGGTTAGGATTCTGGGCTTTCACTGCTGTGGCCCAGGTTCAATCCCTGGTTGGAGAACTGAGATCCCGAAAGCTGCAAGGTATGGCCAAAACAAAACAAACAAACAAACAAACCCAAACTGTGCATAGATGTGTAAAAACAGATGTTAAAAACTGACACATGAAAAAGGTGCTTTTGTGGGTTGAAGAAGAAAAGACTGTTCCAATGTCCTATGATCCTATAATCCAGTGACTATAATTGAACTCATCCAGGCACTGGGCAACACTGAAATTGTTTAATGATAAGAACTCAGAAAATATTTAACGTAAAACCTAAATTGATTTTCCCTTCAACTCCCTTGGGGACATATTTACTTTTACCTAGAACCTGTTCTTCACTCACAGCAATTATACTTTTGCCTCGCTGTATATCTCCAAGATAAGAAAGATCACACCCTTCAGGTGGACCTGGTAAACAAAGCTGAGTCTACTGAGCAAGGTATGCTTTACTTTCTCCAGCCCCACTCCTCCATCCTCAGCTGGGGTGCCTTTGTAGAATTTTTAGAGCATGGAAGACAGACATCTAGGGCTTCCTCCTGTCCTTGGCCCATGCTTTCAGGGGAACAAAAGGCAAAGGATTGAAACCAGTGACTTCCAGAATGATGCTGTGCCATGGTTCTCTGTAGCATTTCTGGGTAGTAGTATGAATCATAAGTTTCAAATTACCTTAACTTGGACTTCTAGTCACAAGGTTCATGTAGAGCAGGTAGTCTAGAAGGTATATTTAGAGCCCTGCATGAGGCATGTGAGAAAAGATAGAAGCATGACCTATGATTAAAACTTATCAGCTGATGGCATTCCTTATGTCTTTATCCTCAGGCTGAGACAGAACGAGGCATTGTTAGAAATAAGATAAAGTCCTTCAGGTGATTTCTCCACATAAAATCTAGAATCAGGGCAAAGTAAGAATAAAACTGAGTACCCCTCAACTCCCTAAATCCAGAAAACTCTAGACCAGAGTGCAGTGATATGTCTCTGAGAGAACCCTACCAACCCAGGATACAATCCTGTAATAGCTCTGGCTTATCATACACAAGTCCTTGACTTCTTGGACACCGAAGACCCTTAAACCTTCCTTAACCTTTAGAAAGAAAGGGTCTCAGGGAACTTCCTTTCCCATAAAATAGACTTATAGGAAAATAAGAGGGTCACAGTTTACTTAAGAGGGTCACAGTCCACAGCAAGTCCATGTGTAGGCATTGTTCCACCTTTCAACTCATTTTATCTTTATGAACTTCAGTTTGAGAGAGATACCCTTTTGTGATCTCCTCCAAGAATGCAAATTACTATACTGACTAATTCTTCCAAGTCAAGTGGCTGCCGCTGCCCTGTCAGAGGCTGTGAAAGCGAGAAGACACGTTCTGCTCTCAGTGCCCTGGCGTCTCACCTCTCACCTGGGCAGTTGGCTCTGAGTAGATGGGGCTGTTTCTGTGACAGGAACCTAGTGCTGTCCTGGTTCTATCCCGGTTCTTTCCAAATACCCTGACCAGGGCCCAAGTGACTCATTCTTCCTTCTCTTCCTCTTCCTTGAACAAGTGAGAGGTCTTCAGATTTCTGTTCAAACTAAGTGCTGGTCAACATCATTTTCATTCCTCCTCCTGGTAGGAGTCATACCTTACGGTCCTGGGGCCAGAAAATGACACAAGAATTCTAAAGCATAATTTCAAAGAATACTAAAGATCTGGTTCACTTTCTTGCAGTTCTAGTAAGGATTAATGTTAAATCAGAAAAGAAACATAAGAACATTCATATTCTTCCCTCTTGGTCCATATCCACATAAGAACACAGGACTGCATGTGAGACTTTCTGACCTTTTATTTTTTTTATTTATTTATTTTTTTGCGGTACGCGTGCCTCTCACTGTTGTGGCCTCTCCCCTTGTGGAGCACAGGCTCCAGACGCGCAGGCTCAGCGGCCATGGCTCACGGGCCCAGCCGCTCCACGGCGTGTGGGATCTTCCCGGACTGGGGCACGAACCCCTGCATCGGCAGGTGGACTCTCAACCACTGCATCACCAGGGAAGCCCGCAACTCTTTTGTAAACAGTAAGTTTCTTAAATTCTGCAGCCCCAGGAATTTTACACAATGTATATAAAAAATATATGTATTATATATATATCTTTATTATAGCAGTAATCACTCTGCATATTGTTGGCAGTTTACTTATCTGCACACTCCTGTACTGGGAGCTCCCTTAGTTAAAAATTAATTTCAATCTGGTTCACAATGCCTGGCCCAGAGCTTAGCATAAAGTAGGCACTTGATAATTATTACTTAAATTGACATGATGAGGAGCAGAAAACAATTTCCCAGTGACTTTTTCCTGCTTACTAACATCCTATTGACCTAGCTCAGAAGTAGAAGGGAGTGATTTGAGCAAAATCCCAGATGCAACTGTATTCATTAACCCAGCCACCTCATTTCACCTGATGGGTGCTGAACCCTTCTGCAGTTCTACTTGCCACTCACTGACTTTTTCATCAGCACTGACAACAATCAAGGTGTGTGCTGGGTACCAGATCAGAGCACTGAAGCGGCCTGGAGCCTAGTGAATACAAGTTTATTTCAGTATTTCTGAGGAACCAGGATTAACCTTCTTCCCCATCCCAGGCGTCTATGCAACCTCTAACCCCGGCACATACCATCAGATACATAGCCAGGGCAGAATTCACATAAACAAAGAACTGAAGTTGACCCAACTCACCTGTGCTTTGGCTACAGCCTTAGCTTCCTGCCACAAGTTGAGTTCCCCAGCTTGATTCCCAGACACTGCTGTAGAACCGTCTGGGGCCCAGGCCACAGCAGTGATGGCTGCAGTCATGCAGCCTGGGTATATATGTGTCATCTGGAGAAGAAAGGAAGTAATTCATTAGGAGCTAGACCACTGTTGGGATACAAGAGGAGATAGCAGGCTACCCTCGACCTTCTTGGTCCAACACACGCCCCTTTCACACCTTGAGTCTCTCCACACCTCACTCACCTGCTTCTTCAGGTACCTGCCAGAGCTGTATGGAACCACCCTCTGAGGGGGTCAGCAGGAGGCCTGAGGTTTCTGAAACAGCAGCTGCACTGACTGGGCCACTGTGTCCCAGGAGGGTGTGTGTTTGAAACACCTAGGAGGAAAGGATGGATACGGAACAGTGGGGAGGTGACACAACAGGATGCTGTCCCATCACACCCTCTCCACTGCCCCCACCCAAGGCCTTTCAGGGAACTCACCAAGAGTAGATGCCACAACCGTGTGGCCCCATCCAATCCCACAGTTACCACCAGAAGCTCTGACCCCAGCTGGCCAGGTGATAAGACTCAGAAACTGAGTCAGGAGAAGTGGAGAAGGGAACAGGCAGCGGGGACGGGAAGGTGGCTGACATTTCATCACCTGCACTGGGCTCCAGGGCAGCTGCACAGTGGCTGAGGGGTCCTGAATGAGCAGGGATGCTGGTCATCTCCACACCCTGATGGTCCCACGCTTTCAAGGTCCCATCTCGGCCCACAGATACCACGTGCTCCTCCTGCCCCAGAGCACAGGATCAGAGAAGAGTCACACTGAGCGGGACATGGGAATTACGACTCCCGCCACAGAGGTGTGGGCTCAGAATTAAGGGCCTAGAAGATGTCAAAGAAAAAGGACACCCCGGATAGTGGGGCTGGGAGGCTCAGGACTACCTCATGCCATAAGGTCATGATATTGAGATACTCTGTTTTCATGCTCTCCCTCCCCTCACACCAACCCTCAGCCTCAATACCCTAATCCTGCTCTAATTCAGGCCCAAGCATCTCACTCTTTATACTCCTTTTGCCTTTGGGATTAGATACGCAATGCATCCAGTCTCCCAAAGCCCCCTTAACCTTCCCAGGGACCCCCAGTGAGCTCTCCATTGCCTTCTCACCAAGGCCAGCACGGTGCTCATGGCACTCTGGTGACCCAGGAACTGACCACGCTGCTGTCTCGACTCTGGGTCCCACAGCCCTACACAGCCATCACTGGAGCAGGAGACCTGCAGAGTCAGAGGGCAGAGGAGTGGAATAATCAGCATCCCTCCAGCATTTCTCTATACTTATAACGTAGGGTGGAGGGCTGTAAGCCTTGTGATTAACAGCAAGGGCTGTCCTGGGTTCAAATCCTAGTTCCACCATTCATTGCTTGGTGACCTGGGGCAAGTTCATCTCTCTGGGCCTCAGGCTTCTCATCTGTTCAACTAGGATAATGACAGCGCACCTACTGATATGGGGCTGAAGCATCTATGTAAAGGAGTTAGCAGGATGCCTGGTACATAGTGAGCACTGAATAAATAGTAGCTATTGTCCTTGTTATTAACATAATGTCAGTCAACAACAACTTTGTCTCACCCCAACAAAGGTGAGAAGTATGCAATGCCCAGGAGAGATCTGGCTGGCTAGAAGTCAGGGGTAGGACAGACAATGACAAGCCTATTCGATTGCTACTCATTTCTTTTTGTGAACAACGGGGACTCTGCGTTGGAAAACTAGGCTTTACCAATGCTGAGTGCATAATTTGAGACCCATTTTTCACTTAGGACCAAAGAAATCATAGCACCTTTACCTGCAGGGACAGGGCATCCTAAGCCCTTGGGGAGACAGTTCTGTGTTCTTGTTAAGGGCTTTCTTATCATAAAGTTTACTGGCTCAGCTTCTTCACTTACATGACCTTGGAAATGGTCTTTAATCTAGCTGAGCTCAATATCCTTGTCTATGAAATAGAGAAAATAGTAGTATCTTCTTTACGGGATGTTGTAAAGACTAAATGAGGCCATATATGCGAAGGGCTTAGTCCAATGTCTGGCACATACTAAGTGCCCAATAAATGTGAGCTATTATTGGGTGTTAGAAAATCATATACTATATTATAAATGGGTATTAGGAACAGGATGAGGTGGGATGTGCTGTCCTCCCCCAGGAGCCCTGCTGAGCTTTGTGCCACCCCCCCAACCCCTTCACTCACCAGGAGGTTGTCTTCGGTCCAGGCACAGCCAGTGACCCAGTCTCGGTGACAGGCAGAGAAGGAGCAAATCAGAACAGGGGCTTTGGGTGTCCTCACATCCCAGCAGAGCAGACTCTGGACAGGCCCCAAGAGAGGAAGCCATCAGGACCATAGGACAGAGGTAGGAACACCAGGGCTATCTCAGGCAAAAAATTTCAAGGAAAGAGGGAATATCAAAGGAGGACGAGTGGACAGATCCCATACAGGCCATTGAGCAAAGCAAAAAGCTGGAGGAAGCAGTGGGAAGTGAGCTGCTCAGGAATCCAGGACCAGAGGGGCTGGGGGCCCACAGGGAGGAGCGCCCTGCAGCTCACCCGATCCCTGCCCCCGGTGGCCAGGCTGCATCCATCAGTGCTGAAGCTATAGCAGCTTATGGGGCCCTCACATCTCCTCTCCGGAGCTCAGTGCCACAGGGAAAGTCTTCTGTCTTTTGTGACACTGTGAGGCCCTCTGCATTAGAAATGGGGAGAGAGGAAGATTTTCTGAAAGAGGAAGTGACACAGGCCTGGGAGGCCAAAGACAAAGGCAATCATGGGGGCTGAAGGTGATGTCTGAGGGCACAGCTCCAAGGGAGGGATGCCGTGAGTCCCACCCAGGCCCTGGACAAGGATCGGTCACCATGTGAGGGCACAGGACAGGAATGCCAGGCACTGCCAGCTCTGGCTCTGCGGCCATCTCCTGCTAACTCCCGAATGCACCGCCACACTCTCCTCTCCTAAAGTGCACAGTGTCACTTTGAACAAGCCTCTTTACCTAGAGAGGACTAAGGCCATTTTCACCTTAACATCTCTCTCTTCTCCTAAGGGAAACCCATCCCTTTTACACAGCAAAATCCCCCACTAGGCAGAAACTCAAAGGGTGACAGGAATTACAAAGAGGTCCCAGAATCAGGGTTAGGGAACAAGAAGAAACAGTCTACACAGATTATGCAAGATAAACGCATTTAAAAGCACTTTGCAAGTTGTAAAAAAAAGTTATATAGGTGTGTGTATTTTCATGCACACATATACATACAAATTGAAGAAAGGTGTTAGCACATTTGAAAGGAACAGTGATTCACGGACCCTGCCCGTGCCCATTGCCCAGCCGTACCTGAGGCTGCAGCCAAGAGTTCCTGGGACGTGGCCAGTGCCAGCACAGGCTTCTGGTGTCTGGACAAGAGCCAGAGGGACTGAAGGGAGCCTCCCTGGAGCATCCAGCCCCGCAGGACCCCATCTTCGGCACCACTCGCCAACACCTTAGGGCTGAGCCAGGCCAGTGCAGACACTGCCACATCTAGCGCTTGACACTGAGCCCCCTGGGAACCTAGAGAATGAAGGACAACAAAAGAGTAAGATGCTTGGAAAGGGGGCCAGAATTGGGGGAGAGGGGCCCTTTCCAGGCTCAGACACTTCAACCCTTCTCCTCCAGTACCTGAAGAGATTGTGTAGATCCGAATGCCATCTGCTCAGTACCCAACAGCCACCTGATCACCATCTGGGCTGAGAGCCATGGAGAGGGCAGAAGAGAGAGAGGGGCAACCTAGGCACCCACGGGGACGACCCAGAGACCTGGACCACACCTGAACCTGAGGGCCAAGAAAGGGGCTTAAAGATAACCCACCCCCCATTAATGTCCTCCTTCCAGAGACTCGTCTCCGAGAGCTACTGTGCACACACCGCACCCCCTCCCTGTAGCACAAGCTCCTCCAGACTCCTCGGCAAAGGCGCCACCCTCCCCCAAATAGTCCCACACCTTTGCAACCCCTCCTCATAGCCCACCGCCAGCCCTCTGTAACCTGACCTTGCCATCCTCTCCAGCCATCAGTAACTGGCACCCAGCACGCAGGAAAAGGGCAGCAGTAACGAAGCCATGGTGTGCAGGGAAGACAGCCAGCCGTGTCCCCTCCTGCCAGACCCAGAGCTCCACCATCCCGTCCAGCCGGCCCGCAGCTACAGCCCGCCCAGACACACTGGAGGCCAAGGCACGGACAGAGGCTCCTGGGGCCCCCAGTTCCTGCGTGGAGAGGTAGAAACTGGAACATCAGGGCCCTGCTCTCAACCCAAACCAAGAGTGACCCAGGATGCAGGTGTCCACCATTTCCCACCCTCCACTCCCACCCTCCCGTGCTTCCTTCCCCAGGGCCACCCTGCTCCTCTCACCTTGGTGACTTTGAGCCCATCCACCTGGAAGAAGCTGGAACTGCCAGCCCAGCTGCCAATGGCTATTATCACCTGCCCCTCTGGGTGGAAAATAATGCAGTTGAGGGGCTTGGGACAGGTGTGCTGGGAGGCCAGCTGCCCACGGATTGTGTCCCACAGCTGGAGGAGAAAGAAGAGGAGGAGGACTCAGGGTGCTGAACACAGATGCCTGAGCTGCTCAGTCCCAGAGCTCCAGGGGCCACCTTGTCCAGTCCCCTGCCCTCAGCAGGCCAAGCAGGCAGAGCCTCTGCCGCGCTGAGGAGAACGACCTCACAGGGCTGACCCCGAGTTCAGGGCCGCTTTCACCACCACAGGCCCCTGGTCGTTACCTTCAGGCCTCCCCCCAGGCACACGGTGGCCAGAAGCCAGCCGTCTGGGCTCAGGCAGCAGCCGGTGATCCAGTACTGGTGAGCCTTGATCTGGATCACCCTACCCCAGGGAGACAAGGTCGGGGGGCCCCCTGGCCACAGACTCCCTCCTCATCCCCCTCCCCCTGGGCTTCCAACAAACAGGGACGGCCCTCACACTGAGATGTGAGGGGCCTCTTACTGACAGCCGTGCTGCAGGTCCCAGCACTCCAGGAGCCCGTCAAAGCCAGTAAGAAAGAGGGCGTTGTGGGAGAGGAACGAACAAGAGGAGACCCCATCACAGCCACTCACCACAGACCTCTCCTCCTGGGACAGTGAGCGGGGAAGCACTCGCCTGACCACTCCACGTCCAGCCACTCCAGGAAGGAGGCAATGGCTAGAAGGGCTGGAGCCCTTAGCTCTCTACACTCCCTGCTAAGTCCCAAACTCTGTCCCTCTAGTCCCACAGCAGGAGCCCCTGTGAAAAGTGCAAAGCTTTGGGCCCTGCTCCAGACCTAGGCCAAGCTCGAACAGCTTCAAGTGGGAACCTCCTGATCCAAGTGAGGTCACATCGTCCCCCTCACTTCGAACCCCATACGTAACCCCGAGTCACAGAAGATTTGGTGCTTCTGAGGTGGGAATGACGTCACACACACGCCTATGGGGGGCGGGGGGCACTGACACGGGTGGAAGAGGAGACGGCGACTGTGGCTGCAGAGCCCACCTCTCCAGCCTACTGTACTACCGCCCTCTCTCACGCACACTCTGCTGCCATTATTCTCAGCAACTTACAGGGAACATCTCCCCAGCGTCTTCGCCCGGGTTCCTCACTCAAGCCGGAATGCCTCCCCCTCTCCACCCTACGTCCTCCAGTAACTGCACAACTCACTTAGCTCTTACCTATGCCACATGGCTATGTTTTGGTTCCTTTTTTACCTTGTATGCCTTGTTTTTCAACAAAACTGACCACCTGGTGGGCAAAGACAAGGTCCTAAGCCCTGTGTTCCTTGCAGTGCTTAGTACGGTGCCTTGAAAAGAAGGTATACAGCAAGCATTTGCTGTGGGATTGGTTTTTTGACCAAGCCCTTATGATCTGATGTGAGGAAAGTAAAGTTGCTGCATCAAACAGGGTGATAACAGGTGGGTTTGGCTTGCCTCGGGCTTCGGGGCAGGACCTGAGGCTCTTCTGAAGGTAAATCCCACTCCGCCTTGCATGTCGTACCCGCCAGGTTCTGAGGTCCAACAGGTAAACTGTCCCACTGACAGTGCCCACAGCTGCCCTTTGCCCATTGGGGGAGAAGGCCACAGCTGTGGGGGGGGGTGAGGAAACTGCCAGGGACAGGCTGGAGCTAGAGAAAGAACAGCAAGAAAGGGAGGAGATGAGGAATGAGGGGAAGGAAGAGGATGGGAATTCGTTTCTGCATTTCTGGGCCTGAACCCCCCTCTCCATGGTGACTGCGGTCTGTTCTTTACTCTCCAGTTTCAGAGAGGGCTGCAGCTTGCTCTCTGGCGAGTTTGCCAGCATCTGGGGTCAAGGGTTTTACCTTTGCTGGCCCCTCAGGGTCTGGGGTTTATTAAGCCAACGTAGCATGCACCGGAGGTGCCATCGCTGGGAGAGCTGGGGGGCCTGGCGGCAAAGGGGCGAGTCCAGAGGCTGGGTGGCTGCCTGCTGGTGCAGAAGCAGTGGGTACTGGCTGAGGACTGAAGCCTGCTGCCTCGGGAAGGTGTGAAATACAGCAACATCAGCCTCAGGGAGCTTCTGTTCCTCGTCAGGGACTGAGGAAGCTATAGAAGAGAGGCGGGGTGTCACTGGGGAGCCAGCCTGGACCCCCATTAACCCCAGCACCAAGTCAATCATATGATGTGTCTAAAATGCTAAGTCTCAAAGTGTGGCCCTCCGGTCCCACATCAGGAACATCTGTGAAGAGTACGAAGCTTTGGGTCCCTCTCCAGACCTAGGAAACCAGAATCTGGGGACGCAGGGATCAGCAGTTTCAACAAGTTTCCCAAGTAATTGTGTGCCCACTAAATAAAGTGTGAGAGCCTCTCGTTTAGGAGACCTAAGCAAAAGGTCTCCCAAGAATCACATGCTTACCCTCTTGGCCTTTTCACCTTGGAACAGAAATTCAACTGTTCTTTCCATTACACCTCCCACTGAGCAGGCTGCCCCCCATGAACACACCCAGGAGCCACAGCTTGGAGAAGACTCCACCCAGTAACTCATCTCACCATAGAGGGCACGGGCCTCCAGGAGCTGAGAGATCAGACCCAGTTCCAGGTGTGCAGCCACCACGTGGAGATTGGTAAGGAACTTTGCAAGAAAGCCACGGTTCCTGCTCTGGAGCTGGGAGAGTCAGACTGGATTCATTAGGGACGTGGTGAGGCTGGTGAGGAGGGACAGTCTAGTCCTAGACCCTGCCTGTGCAGCTAAGACCTAGACTTAGGAGCTGGGACAAAGGACCTGAAGGACGAGGGCAGGAAAACTGAAAGGAGAAATGTACATGGAGTTTGGGAAGGGGGTGGGGGTGATAACGGCAGTGGAGATGATGGTGGTTGTCATGGGGGAGAGGGGTCTCAGAAGAGCCAAAGAAGTTCCTTGGGAGAGGGTGCCTATAGGATATGGGGACTAACCAGGGGATAAGGCAGGTCTCCCAGAGCTTCAGGAGGGCAACTTCAGAAGGTACCTGAGGCATCAGGGTCACATGTCTTCCAGAGCTGAGCTGCAGGTGTGGGTCACAGGAACAGACACTGAGACGGGTTTGGCCCCGAAGCATCTCCAAAGATCAAATCCCTCAGGCTACAGCAAGAGCCATCCACCCCCTGGGGTAGCAGGTGAGGGGGCCAGCCGATGTGGAGCACCAGGTCCCACAGTCAGTGTCCCGGGGCTTAATGGGGCTGCAGTCACCTGTGATGAGGATGTGTGCTGTCTTCTCCAGCTCTGGCCTCTTCCCATAGTGACATTTAGCGGCTATTCTCAGGGGCCCATCAAAGAGGCACAGCCGGGCACCAGGGTGCTCCAGGGGTCCCTCCCCTAGCAAACTGATCCCGTGTGAGGGAGAGAAGGCAGGACAAGAGGGAGGAGGCCTGTAAGTGAGCATCTGGCATAGCTGCGGGTTCCCATTCCCACCTCAAACAGTGGTAACTTGAGTTGACAGCCATTCACGGTCTGGGAGACAAGTGCCAGGGGCTATACGGAGGGAAGGGTAGGATGAAGAGAGGATCACATGGGTCCCTGGCTCAAAGACAGGGAGGTACAGAAGTCAGTGGGAGCTCAGCTGGGGGCACCTATACCTGCGCAGACTCTGGACAAGGCAGGCAAACGAACCCATGGGGTAGGGGTCCCTGCTGTTACCAGCAGCCACTGCTTCTTCCCAGGTCTTGGTCCCCCTGGGAAGTATCCGCCATACACTCAACACTCCATGCAACTGGTCCACAGTCAGACCTAAAAACCCAAGCTCTCTGAGGCCCTAAACCACGCAATGTACCCATCCCCATGACACCTAGTCCCTCCTTGCACTGCTTGCTGAGGCCCCAACTGAACTGAACTGAAGGTCGTCCGACCCCCGAGCCCACTCCAAGTACTGACCGCTGCTGTGACCTCACAAGTGGCCAAGGCTTGGGGAAAGACATCAGGGCCATGCTCTTGTTCCCAGGTGCCCAGGATGTGCTGCAGCAGCAGAGGGACAGTAGCAGGCAGGGTCCGGAGTCTCTCAGACACCTGGGAGGGGACAGGGAGTGGCCTCAGTCAGTGAGGGGAGGGGGAGAAGCAGCTTTGGTTGTGGGTAGGGGAGGGGACAGCAGAACAAACCATGGGAAGGGATGACAAGGAAAGAGCAACGCTGGTGGGAGAGAAGCAGGGCTGGGGGTGTGGATGAGGAATGGGTGATCACAAGATGGCAAAGGATGAGGGTGGAAGAAGGTGAGGGATGGGGATGAAAGAGGCTGAACGGAGACTGGGAAGTAGGATTCGGACTTAGAAGGTGAAGGGTGAGCGATCACATCCTCCACTGACCTGCTCAAAGAGTGTGAAGAGCCTCAGGTGACCAGTGACCAAGCGCAGGTAGAACGGCAGGACTGGCCCTAGCTTCACCAGCAGCAGCTGCGTCTGAAGACTCAGAGGACTCAGCACAGGACCAGAGAGCCTGGCCACAGCCAGTTCTCCACCCCCTGCCCTCCGTCCTGGCACCAAGCCCAGGGCAGGGCAGCTTCTCCTCTAAGAGGCCCCACCCAGGAAGAGACCCATGGCATCACCTCAGGACACAGCCATCCCTGCCCTGCACTGCTCTAGCCAGCCAGCCCCGCTTTCAGAAACCCCCCCGCGGTTCAGCCTACCCCATTCAACAGCCACAGCTTTCTCCTCCCCTCGCCCGGACAGGCCCTGGAGAGGCCATTCACCAGGAGAAAAGGAATGGGTGACATTATAAGGAGTCGCGGTTATCTTATTGACAACTTCCCTGGGCTGAGAAAACGAAGGAGCTGGTCTACGTGGGGCAGCTGCTAGCTTCAACACCCAGGGTTCTCCCAGCTCCCAGATTCACCCCACACACCCACCTGCCCTGGCCTACACCCAACCTGGTTGTTGAAAGGTGACTCTTCCAGCCTCTTCCCGGACAGAGCCAGCTCCTCTCGCACCAGCCGGGCCCGGGCAGATGGCTCCAGAGGCCCCAGGGCCACCACATGGGCACCTTGGCTCTGCTCGAGTGTCTCCCCCAGGCCGGAATCACTGGACACACTCAGCACCAGGTGCACCCACTGTGGGATTTGGGCAACAGGGTACAAATGTTGAAGGAAAAGGAGGAGAACTCTGTTGGAGAGGTCCCTCTCCCTACTGCATCCCACCCCACCTCCTTCTCACACTTACCCGGGGAAGGGTCTTAGGGATACAGTCCGAGATCAGCCGCCCATGCTTGTCCACCAACCTGTCAGCCCCATCAGTGATCAGCACCAGAGGCTGGCCAGTTTTCAGGGACTGAGCAGACCCGGGGAGCAGCCTCTGCTGCAGCTCCCACACCAGGCCCCTGTGTATGGAGGAGAAGGACCAAGGTTGGCAGGGGTGGTGTCACGTGCTATCAACAAGGCTGGGCTAAGTGGGGGAGAAACACACCAGTATGTGCTGGGGAGGGCACTTGGCTCTTGCAGTTGGCTATGCAGATAGGCACAGAGGCGTCTGAGCAAGATGAGGACAAGACCCTGGTCAGGGCAGGCCCCTGAAAAGTGGAAGAAGACTAAGGGGGCCACCGTGGCCCCATCAGGAGCTTGCAGGGCTGACACAAGGGATGCCTGCATGGGAAGAGACCAGAAAACACATTTCACATGCACAAGCTCCCTGTTTCCCACCTCCTTAGCCCTCCTGAGCTCACACAGCCCTCCCTCCTGTCCAGGCCTCTGAGACTCTGTACCAGGAAGGTGGTCTTGCCCTGTCCCGACTGCCCGGTCACCAGGCTCAGCCTTCCCTGGTACCGCATCAGCTTCTGCACTGTGTCCTGAAGAAGGCGTGGTCGGGCAGGACTCAGAGGGTTCTTCAGCTGCTGAAAGGCGGCCTGGACCAAGTCATCATCCTGGATGGGCACTGGCTGCTCCGGCTGGGCCGCAGGCTGAGAACACATGGGGCAGTGACTACCTATGTTTCCATGCTCCTCAGGACCCCGGGCCTAAAACTCACTGTGCCCCCACCAAGTTACCTCCCACCCAGGGCTACCCGGCCCACCCTACCCCCTCTCCACTCCCCTGGCCACCAGAGTTCCTGCTGACCTGTAGGTAAAGCTTCTGGATCATACTCCACACATCCCACAGAACCAGCTGCCCAAACTCCTCCAGCTCCCCAACACAGGGCCGGCCAGCTGCTACAACACCCCACTCACAGCTGTATCTGTAAGCAAAGCGGGCACAAGCAGGGTCACAGCGGGCCGGGCCCCCCTTACCACCTCGCTCCATGCAGGTGTTCCCTACCTCTCCCAGCTCACTTGCGACAGGTGATCCCTTCCTGTCTGCTCAGGTAGCTCTTCAGTTCTGAGAGCCGATGGGAAGCCTCTTCAGACTCAGAAATAAAGTCAGACTTCCAGGCATCTGGCACAGAGCTGACCACCAAAGATACCCCAAGAGCGGGGCTGGATTCAGACCCCAGCCTCTCTCCGTCCCCAACCACCAGACCTGGCTGTGGTTCCCTGAAACCCCTCAAGTGGAGATCTCCTGCAAGGCTGCTTTGGTGCTGCAAGGCAAGCCCTCTGGTCCCTGTTTCTCCATTCTAGGTCCCCCTCTTGTACTCTGAATGTTATGGACAGAAGACACTTCCACTGAGCCTGTCTGGTCTTCTTTGGAGACTGAGGACTGGAGACAACAGAAGATACCTGAGGAAGCCAGAATCCCGGAAGTAGATGAGAGGCTGGGCAGAGGGCTGCAGGCGGAGCCCCCGATTCAGGAACTGCATCACCTCCATCTCCATCACAGAGCGACCTGAAGGGGACTGCTGGGCCTGCAGGGAGAGGCCAGAGAGCAGGCAGGTTCAGTCCTGGTCACACGAACTCCTCCTCTGAGACCTGCCAAGACCCCAGGGCCCCTTCATCTCAGTAATGTTCCTCTCTCCCTCCAGAGACAAGCAAATAAAATATAGCTAATAGCTAACGTTGATTGAATGCCTTTCACATGTTGAGCATTTTTCTGGAGCATTTTTAAAGTAGATTTCTAATTGTTGTAATAACGCTGCAATGTAGACATCACTGTTTCTATTTAATATATGAAGAAGTTGAGGCTAGATTAAGATGAACCGTTTTCCATAAAATCGCACAATGACAGAAGGGAGATCAGAATCCAGCTCTGTCTGACGACAAAGCCTCATCAGCTCTACCGCTTACCTCTCGCACCCCATGGCCAACCCAGAGGTATTTCCCAAAGGAATTCCCTCATCTAGGACTTGATAACTCACAGAACCTTCTACCTGTGTTTCCCTTCAAGTCTCAAGGATCTGCCTGTTCAGAGTCCTAGGGTTCTAGACATGCCGAGGCTTCTCGCATCCCTGCCCCAACCTTGTCTGCCTTACCCAGAGGAGGTGAGGATGGTCAGGGAGGCTGTAGTTGGGGGGAACATAGCCATAGTGGGAGCCCAGGATGCCCACAAACAGCTGCGAGTTCTCCACGTCCCCTAGGCACACTTCCAGCTGCCCGCAGGATGGTTATGGGGGCGTCGTGTCAGGGAGACGGGGCTCTGGCTCACAACCGATAGCATCCAAAGAGCACCCCGTACCCTTGGCACTCAGCCACCCTGCAGCCCCAGCCCCGCCCAGGTCAGCTCCCCCACTTAAGCCCCTCATCGCCGACCCAGCCCCTCTTCTCTGTGGCCCCCATACCTGTTCTGACGGGTCTCCTCCTCAGTGACGCCCCAGCACAGGTCGATGGCAGGAAGACTGATGCAGTGGGGGGCCTCTTGGGCCTGCAGTGCTGGCAGCAGGGACCTCAGCAGCAGGTCCGGCTCCCCATTCATGTCCCGGAAAGTGGAGGAAATGAAAAGCCGGATGCTGCGCCATCTGCAGGAAAGCCAGGGATCAGCCCACAGCCCAGCTCCACACACAGGGCTGTGACCTCCCCTCAGCACTGACAAGCCAGATACAGCAGACTGCAGCGGGGAGTCCAGCAGGCCTCCAGAGAATAACCTGCTTGTAACCTCAACTGCAGAGCCTAGAAATTAAACCTCACCTGGGGACTGCCAGTGCAAGGGGCGCAAGTTCGGAGAACTAAGATCCCACGTGGCACGCAGCATGGCCAATAATAAATAAATAAATAAACCTACTTGCCATTTCTCGGGCACCCTTCCTGTGTCAGCAATAATTATTACGCACCTACACTCTGCCATGAAATGCTCATGACAGCACTGTGAGGTAAGCACAAGAATTACCTCCATTGTACTGATCAAGAAACTACAGCTTAAGACATCAAACAACTAGCCCCAGTTTCAAGCTACTGTGTGGCAAAGCCAGGATGGAAAAGCCAGAGCCTGCGCCCCTAAGCCCTCTGCCTGAGCCCTGGTGCCTGCCACGCGCCTCGCATCCTAATCCCTTTCCCTAGTAGAGAAATGGGCATGCTCACCATCTGTGTTAGAGACACCCCTACCTGGGAAAGAGGAAGCATTCCTCAGCAAATAGAACAAGCAGCATCTCTACAGTCACCTGAGTTTCTCTACATTTCGACTGAAACCCCTCCCAATTCACAAAGGCATAAAACACAGACTGATGCAAGCTGGAAAACAGGAGCCAAGGGGCTTGGAGTATTCTCTTCCAGTGGCCAGAGAGACTGGACCTCTGTCTTCCCTGGGGGCGGTGGAATCTTGAATATTTTGTCCATTTGGCCTACATGTTCTAGAAGGTGGGAGGCCCCACGCTCTACAATGAACCTGACATAAAGAATGACAAAATAAATGAGAGCGAAATAGCAGAGTGAGAATCAGGAAGACCTTCCAAGGGGGCAGGGGACAAAGATATGGCTAGATTAGGTTCACCCAGTTAACTGGAGCTCCTTAAGAAGATGACCATAAACAGTAAATGTAGACTTAAAGTAAGCGAGGCAGCAGAACCACAGGAATGAAAGAACAAAGAAGAAACTATAGCCTATTCTGCTGTGTGCATGGTATCATAGGCTTTCTGTTGGGCCAGGGGCAACTGGGCTGAATGAAGATGTAAAGATTAAGGTTATTCCAGTCTGGGCTTGATCAGCTCTGTACCAGCCATGAAAGCTCCCTGGAGAGGGAGGGAAGTGTATGAGGCTTCCTAACAGGAGTAGGGGGCAATGGGTGGCATCCAAAGGAAAAGGCAGGGGAAAAAAAACAAATAAATGGGAATCCTAGTAGCGGAGAGAAAAACAAAGTTAAAAGATTTCTAGGGCTTCCCTGGTGGCGCAGTGGTTGAGAATCCGCCTGCCGATGCAGGGGACATGGGTTCGTGCCCCGGTCCGGGAAGATCCCACATGCTGCGGAGCGGCTGGGCCCATGAGCCATGGCCGCTGAGCCTGCGCATCCGGAGCCTGTGCTCCGCAACGGGAGAGGCCACACAGTGAGAGGCCCGTGTACCACCAAAAAAAAAGATTTCTGGGGGCTTCCCTGGTGGCACAGTGGTTGAGAGTCTGCCTGCTAATGCAGAGGACACGGGTTCGAGCCCTGGTCCGGGAGGATCCACATGTCATGGAGCAACTAGGCCTGTGAGCCACAACTACTGAGCCTGCGCATCTGGAGCCTGTGCTCCGCAACAAGAGAGGCCGCGATAGTGAGTGGCCTGCACACCGCGATGAAGAATGGCCCCCGCTTGCCACAACTAGAGAAAGCCCTCGCACAGAAACGAAGACCCAATACAGCAAAAATAAATAAAATAATTAAAAATCAGAACAGTAAGGCCAAAATTCAAGTCTTTTTAAAAAAAAGATTTCTGGATCTGGCATAAATAAAGTTAACATGGAATTTCCTCTGAAACAGAATGGAACAGAGGCCACAGAGAATGAATAAAAGTGATGTGACCAACTCTTGAGTTGTTCCCTTAAAAGCAAACAGCACAATCTCCCATGTCCCCTTTTCTCCTTTCCTACTAGATGTAATACAAAAATAATGGCTGGAGCTGGAGCAGCCATCATGAACTATGAGGTGGAAGCAGAGTAGTTGAGGATGGTAGAGCAACAGATAGAAGATGCCCAGGTCCCTGTAATACTGTGTTGTTGCCATGCCTAGACAGCTGTAAAAGAAGAATAAACTTTTATCTTGCTTTTAAAAAGGAAGTGGGGACTTCTCTGGTGATGCAGTGGTTAAGAATCTGCCTGCCAATGCAGGGGACATGGGTTCGATCCCTGGTCCAGGAATTCCTGATCCCATATGCTGAGGAGCAACTAAGCCCGTGTGCCACAACTACTGAAGCCCGTGCGCCTAGAGCCCATGCTCCACAACAAGAGAAGCTACCGCAATGAGAAGCCCATGCACTGCAACGAAGAGTAGCCCCCGCTCGATACAACTAAAGAAAGCCCGCATGCAGCGATGAAGACCCAACGCAGCCAAAAATAAAATAAATAAATTTATTTTTAAAAAAGGAAGTGAACAGAGTGGAGGCCACAGATAATCTCTAAAAGATGTTCTAACAAAGCCCCCAATCTCTCCAGTGTCCAACCTGTACTCACTTCAGTATCCCATCAGTGCAGCCTGAGAGTGTCACGTCATTGGGATTCAAATCTGTGTATCTGGTAAAGGAAGAGTAGTCACTACCAGTCAGAAACAGTGCCAAGAACACAGAGTCACTGCCCCTAATATCCTAGGATGGACACCCTACCTGTGCACTTTTAATAGGGTTTGGTGCTAGGCTGGGACTGGGGTGGACCATCACGAAGGGGTATGGAGCCAGCCTGAAGACTTCAGAGAAGGTTCTAGCACTTGAAGTGCAATTGAGGTAAGAGACAGAAATGGGGAGGGGTCTGGTGAGTGGGAGTGTCCCATGCTTTAGTAGAGGTAGACAGGAAATATGGATCTCTATCTGCTGACACTGGGCAAGGAATGTGAGCGCCCTTACAGGTAACCTGTCCTTCTTAGGAGAACACCAACAAAGAGGCACTTGGGATTCACGTGCTGCCAGAAAACCTGTTTGGCTGCATTTATCAGTTTCTCACTTGTAGTCTGGCCAAAGACAATGACCCTGTCCACCTGTAAGATGAAAAGGGAGGGGCTAAGATGAGGACCAGAGGGATAGTAGAGCTACCAAAGAGCTCAGGACATCAAGAGACAGGTCTCTGAGGACTGGGGAATTAGAAGAACTCTGAGGTGGGGTGAAAATGGCCTTTTCTGAGAGCACTCAGGGTGCGAAAGCCCACCCCACCCTGACTTGAGGGGCATCAAAGTAGAGTTTGGGGTTGGCAAGACATGGAAGCAACCTAAGTGTCCCTCAACAGATAAATGGATAAGGAAAATGTGGTATATGGGATTCCCTGGTGGTCCAGTGGTTAGAATACCATGCTCTCACTGCTGAGGGCCAGGGTTCAATCCCTGGTTGGGAAACTAAGATCCCACAAGCCACATGGTATAGCCAAAAAAAAAAAAAAAAAAAAGGAAATATGGTGTGTGTATGTGTGTGTGTGTGTGTATATACACACACACACACACATATATATATAAATGTGGTGTATGTATATACATTTAGTGTGTATACACATATACACAAACACACACAATGGAATACTACTCAGCCATTAAAAAGAACAAAATTTTGCCATTTGCAGCAACATGGGTGGACTTGGAGGGCATTATGCTAAGTGAAATAAGTCAGATAGAGAAAGACAAATACTGTATGATATCAGTTATATGTGGAATCTGAAAAATACAACAAACTAGTGAATAAAACAAAACAGAAGCAGAGTCACAGATATAGAGAACAAACTAGAGGTTACCAGTGACAGGGGGATAATATGGGGTGGGGGGTGGAAGGTACAAACTACTGGGTATAAGATAGCTCAAGGATGTATTGTACAACAGGCAGAATATAGTCAATATTTTGTAATAACTGTACATGGAAAGTAGCCTTTAAAAATTATATTAAAATTTTTTAAATTTTTAATAAAAATAATAAAAATTTAACATAAAGTGGAGTTTGGGGTGGGCCAGTGTGTAGCTGGTCACTCAGGCTGACCAGAGCTGACTGTCAAACTTTTAGGAATTCTGTGAGCCAGCTGTTAAACATGGACTGCCATTAAATATTAAATTGTACAAGCTTATTATTGAATAAATTATATTAAAAACAAAGGTAATAAATACGAAAACATCATTACTTCCTAATTACTTTACAACATTTCACTATTATCTACTCTTGACCTTATTTACATTTACTTTATCTCTATTGTGGAAATACTATACAAACTGTGCTGAGTACCTCTGAGTACCTCTTCCCCACTCTGTGTTCACTGATAGCACGTTGGTAGCTTGAAATCAGCCGTGGAAGGAGTAATTACATCATGGAAATTAGCAAATGCTGTTAACCAAGACTTATTTTTCCAGATTGCTGGTTGTTAAATATTTACCAGCATGTCACTGAGTCGGGGGTTGCAGCCAGCAGGGTATTATGCATAGCATGCAAGGAAGCTTTGAGAAATGAGATACATCAGTGTGGAGGAAAATGTTAGGGAGGGGAGGGTTTCTCAGGAACTGGGCAGTACTCACAGGGACCCTCTGGGTAGCCAGGGACAGCAAGTGCTTCCCAAAAGTAGGCAGGGACCATTCACACTTTTCATCTGACTCCTGAAGGAAGAAAGAGACTCGTGTCACGTGGTTGCATGGGAGATGATCGTTAAACAACAAATAGGAATATATAGTCTGCTCAAGAAACTTCAGAACTGAGGGACTTCCCTGGTGGCACAGTGGATTAAGATTCTGTGCTCCCCATGCAGGGGGCCTGGGTTCCATCCCTGGTCAGGGAACTAGATCCCATGTGCATGCCACAACTAAGAGTTCACATGCCACAACTAAGGAGCCTGCGTGCCGCAACTAAGGAGCTGGTGAGCTGTAACTAAGAAGTCCAGGAGCCACAACTAAGGAGCCCGCCTGTCGCAACTAAGACTGGTGCAACCAAATAAATAAATATTTTTTTAAAAAAAGAAAGAAAGCAATCTTCTAAACTGAGTATAACTGAGCCTTTCCTAGTCAGGCTGTTCCCAGGCCTCTGTCTATTCACATATATTTGCATGGTGGGTGTCTGACCTGGACTTGAGCTTGGAGTTTGGTGGCAGTCGTCAGGATACCTTCCTCTTCCTTAATCACAGCAGTCTTCACAGTGCCACTTCCACACAGCAAGAGATCCACCTGCTCTGTCCGTGTCATCATCATTGCAATCAACAGCAGCACATAGTTCAGAGGGGGCTGACTGGACAAGCATCAGGGTAAAATAAGACTCCTGTATTTTAGAATCCACCTTTGCCCACCCAGCTCTAGAGACCAAACATCTCCACTGGTTGGGGAAAAGTGGACAAAATCCCCAATTAAGATGGGGCGGCTTCAGCAGTCCCCAGGAAGAGTTGACCAGGTAGGAGGTGGAGAAGGGCCAGGATCCCTGCCCAAATTCAACACTGGGATGTGAGGAGGTGAAAGTGACACATATTTTGGTGAGAGAAATTTAGAGAGTATTAAGGACCAGCCAAATGTGAAAGGTTAATGCTATGATCCACGAATATGCTTGAGACCACATTCTAGGAATTATCCCTAGGAACCAAGGTCTGATACTGGGAAGCAAATGCATGTCATTTATTTTAGTTCTGAGTGTTTGCCTGGGAGGACCAGGTCTGGGAACAGGATGCCTCTCAGGATCTCCAGCATCCTACCAACACCACCCCATCTTTTTATTCTTTTACCCCTTGTGGGTTGCTCTTGGGAAGGATCCTGTCTGCATCAGCATCTGTCAGACAGACCAAGAGGGTGCTGCCTGGCAGCGGGGGCAGGCTGTGTTTGACGGAGAAGTTCACAGCTGTCTCCAGGGCCTGTCGATACTGAGCCAGCATCGCACGGTCATATTTCCACTGTCTGCAGGCAGGAAAGAAACAGACAGGGGCTTCACTGTTTGCCACTCTGAGGCAGATGGAAAGATGAGAACTTGCCACTCAAGTATAAAGTCTTCACCCCCTCCACAGCGCATCTCCAATGTCAGTAGAGAAAACAGGGACAGAGCTTCCCTTGGCCCCCATTCTACAAGACTATCCTAATCCATTCTCGTGGCAGAAGAGAAGTCATCTGTAGACCCATTCTCTGAAATCACTTGCCATGCTGACCACATCAATCCATACTTACTTCATGAGGCAAGATTTAATTGCTACATATTTCTACATTGTAATTTAAAGAACACATGCTAACTTCTTACTCTAAAAAATGGCAATTAAAGGAGAAAGAATCGAACATTCATCCCACCTTTCCAAGACAATCTCTATTTCAAAGTAACTAAATAGCTTTAGTTCATGAGGGAAGTTCTTTTTAGAGTTCCAGCTAATAAATATGGGAATGACAGAAAACCCCCATTCTGCAACTGCTAATGAAACAATTGATTCAGGCATAGACTATCAAATGGGTAAACCATTAACTTTACAGTGGATAAATCAGGCTACCATAACCTAAAAGCACTGATCAATCATCAACACTATGCGTGGGACCAGTAGGCTTCTGGTGCCTCCTGATCCTGTGTCCTACCAGGAGACAAAAATTCTGGTGGGCTTACTCATTGTGTACAAAGGATCACCTATGAAATATTCACGGAAGAAAAAAAGTTAAATCTGAATCTATTCAAGCTTTTAGAGCTAATGCCCAGGGTACACGAAATAGAGAAACAAGTGAGATGACATCTGTGAAGTAGACAAATCTAGAATATGGGACCTTCTGTGGGGCCCCCTGAACTGATTTCCACAGCAAGTCAATGGCATGTAAACAATTAAAAGATTTTTAAGAGAGTTAAGTAAATCTGGGACTTCCCTGGTGGCACAGTGGTTAAGAATCCACCTGCCAAAGCAGGGGACACAGGTTCAAGCCCTGGTCCAGGAAGATCCCACATGCCACGGAGCAACTAAACCCGTAAGCCACGACTATTGAGCCTGTGCTCTAGAGCCCACGAGCCATGACTACTGAGCCCACAAGCCACAACTACTGAAGCCCGCGCGCCTAGAGCCCGTGCTCCGCAACAAGAGAAGCCACCGCAATGAGAAGCCCGTGCGCTGCAACAAAGAGTAGCCCCGCTCGCCGCAACTAGAGAAAGCCTGTGCATGGCAACAAGACCCAATGCAGCCAAAAATAAAATTAATTAATATAAAATAGATTTAAGTAAATCTTAATAACTACATGTAATGTGTGTATGCCTTGTTTGGATCCTGATATGAATAAACCTGTGAAATGATACTTTTGAGACAACTGGGAAATTTGAATATAGACTAGGTAATAAATGATACTACCAAGGAATTATTTTCAGTTCTGTTAGCTATATTAATGACATTCTGATTATACAAGAAAAGGTCTGTTTTAAGAGACATGTGAAATATGGAGGGGTGAAATAAGATGTATCATATTATTTGGCATTTGTTTTTTTAAAACATCTTCAAAAAAAAAAGAAAAGAAGGGAAGAGAGGGATCAGGAAAGGAAGGCTGATAAAACCTAGATTTTCACTAAAAGTGGCTAACAGTTTCATGGGAGTCCATTATATTATTCTCATTACTTTTGCACATGTTTAAATTTTTTCATAGTTTTTTTAAATCTAGAGAATCCAGCAGTCTCTACCAGTGCTATCCAGTAGAAATAAATTACAATGAATGAAATGAAATGAAATTGAAACTACACATGTAATGTAAGGTTTTCTAGCAGCCATATTTTAAAAAGTAGAAAGAAACAGGACACACATTACATTTAATTTAGCCCTATATATATATATTTTTTCACCTCAACATGTAATTAATACAAAAATTACAAATGAGATATTTTACATTCCTTTTCACACTGCCCCCAAATCTAGCACATATCAGTTTCCATTAGCCACATTTCAAGTGCTCAATAGCCACCTGTGGCTAGTGGCTACCAAACTGACCAGCAAAGACATCCTGTTTGGACAGCATCCTCAGCTTAATTCTTTAATGGCCCCATGTTCTGCCACTGATTCAGGTGAGTCCTGGCCATTGAGTCCTACTAGAAGGTTAGATGAGCCCTGCATTTACCTTGAATGAAAACAAATGAAGATACTGTGGATGCATCTAAAAGGACAGAGTGCTGGGACTTCATCAAGCTTACAGAACAGGTTTTATGCCTGACTTTGAGTCGGCTTGATGATAACTATCTTTACATGTGTCAAAAGAAAAAGGAAACAACAGAATACACATTTTTCTCAAGTGCTCATGGAACATTCTCCAGGATAGATCATATCTTGGGTCACAAATCAAGCCTTGGTAAATTTAAGAAAATTGAAATAGTATCACGTATCTTTTCCGACCACAACACTATGAGACTAGATATCAATTACAGGAAAAGATCTGTAAAAAATACAAACACGTGGAGGCTAAACAATACACTACTTAATAACAAAGTGATCACTGAAGAAATCAAAGAGGAAATCAAAAAATACCTAGAAACAAATGACAATGGAGATACGATGACCCAAAACCTATGGGACGCAGAAAAAGCAGTTCAAAGAGTGAAGTTTACAGCAATACAATCCTACCTTGAAAAACAGGAAACATCTCAAATAAACAACATAACCTGCACCTAAAGCAATTAGAGAAAGAAGAACAAAAAAAACCCAAAGTTAGCAGAAGGAAAGAAATCATAAAGATCAGATAAGAAATGAAGGAAACAATAGCAAAGATCAATAAAACTAAAAGTTGGTTCTTTGAGAAGATAAACAAAATTGATAAACCATTAGCCAGACTCATCAAGAAAAAAAGGGAGGGGCTTCCCTGGTGGTGCAGTGGTTGAGAGTCTGCCTGCCGATGCAGGGGACATGGGTTCGTGCCCCGGTCCGGGAAGATCCCACATGCCACGGAGCAGCTAGGCCTGTGAGCCTGAGCGTCCGGAGCCTGTGCTCCGCAATAGGAGAGGCCACGACAGTGAGAGGCTCGCGTGCCGCAAAAATAAATAAATAAATAAATAAAAGGGAGAAGACTCAAATCAATAGAATTAGAAATGAAAAAGGAGAAGTAACAACTGACACTGCAGAAATACAAAAGATCATGAGAGATTACTACAAGCAACTCTATGCCAATAAAATGGACAACCTGGAAGAAATGGACAAATTCTTAGAAATGCACAACCTGCCAAGACTGAACCAGGAAGAAATAGAAAATATGAACAGACCAATCACAAGCACTGAAATTGATACTGTGATTAAAAATCTTCCAACAAACAAAAGCCCAGGACCAGATGGATTCACAGGCGAATTCTATCAAACATTTAGAGAAAAGCTAACACCTATATCCTTCTCAAACTCTTCCAAAAGATAGCAGAGGGAGGAACACTCCCAAACTCATTCTACGAAGCCACCATCACCCTGATACCAAAACCAGACAAAGACGTCACAAAGAAAGAAAACTACAGGCCAATATCACTGATGAACATAGATCCAAAAATCCTCAACAAAATACTAGCAAACAGAATCCAACAGCACATTAAAAGGATCATACACCATGATCAAGTGGGGTTTATTCCAGGAATGCAAGGATTCTTCAATATACGCAAATCAATCAACGTGATACACCATACTAACAAATTGAAGGAGAAAAACCATATGATAATCTCAATAGATGCAGAAAAAGCTTTCAACAAAATTCAACACCCATTTATGATAAAAACCCTGCAGAAAGTAGGCATAGAGGGAACTTTCCTCAACATAATAAAGGCCATATATGACAAACCCACAGCCAGCATCGTCCTCAATGGTGAAAAACTGAAACCATTTCCACTAAGATCAGGAATAAGACAAGGTTGCCCACTCTCACCACTCTTATTCAACATAGTTTTGGAAGTTTTAGCCACAGCAATCAGAGAAGAAAAAGAAATAAAAGGAATCCAAATCGGAAAAGAAGTAAAGCTGTCACTGTTTGCAGATGACATGATACTATACGTAGAGAATCCCAAAGATGCTACCAGAAAACTAGAGCTAATCAATGAATTTGGTAAAGTTGCAGTACACAAAACTAATGCACAGAAATCTCTGGCATTCCTATACACTAATGATGAAAAATCTGAAAATGAAATTAAGAAAACACTCCCACTTACCATTGCAACAAAAAGAATAAAATATCTAGGAATAAACCTACCTAAGGAGACAAAAGACCAGTATGCAGAAAATTATAAGACACTGATGAGAGAAATTAAAGATGATACAAATAGATGGAGAGATATAACATGTTCTTGGATTGGAAGAATCAACATTGTGAAAATGACTCTACTACTCAAAGCAATCTACAGATTTAATGCAATCCCTATCAAACTACCACTGGCATTTTTTACAGAACTAGAACAAAAAATTTCACAATTTGTATGGAAACACAAAAGACCACGACTAGCCAAAGCAATCTTGAGAATGAAAAATGGAGCTGGAGGAATCAGGCTCCCTGACTTCAGATTATACTACAAAGCTACAGTAATCAAGACAATATGATAGTGGCATAAAAACAGAAATATAGATCAATGGAACAGGATAGAAAGCCCAGAGATAAACCCACACACATATGGTCACCTTATCTTTGATAAAGGAGGCAAGAATATACAGTGGGGAAAAGACAGCCTCTTCAATAAGTGGTGCTGGGAAAACTGGACAGCTACCTGTAGAAGTATGAGATTAGAACACTCCCTAACACCATACATAAAAATAAGCTCAAAATGGATTAAAGACCTAAATGTAAGGCCAGAAACTATCAAACTCTTAGAGGAAAACATAGGCAGAACACTCTATGACATAAATCACAGCAAGATCCTTTTTGACCCACCTCCTAGAGAAATGGAAATAAAAACAAAAATAAACAAATGGGACCTAATGAAACGTAAAAGCTTTTGCACAGCAAAGGAAACCATAAACAAGACCAAAAGACAACCCTCAGAATGGGAGAAAATATTTGCAAATGAAGCAACTGACAAAGGATTAATCTCCAAAATTTACAAGCAGCTCATGCAGCTCAATAACAAAATAACAAACAACCCAATCCAAAAATGGGCAGAAGATCTAAATAGACATTTCTCCAAAGAAGATATACAGTTTGCCAACAAACACATGAAAGAATGCTCAACATCATTAATCATTAGAGAAATGCAAATCAAAACTACAATGAGATATCATCTCACACCGGTCAGAATGGCCATCATCAAAAAATCTAGAAACAATAAATGCTGGAGAGGGTGTGGAGAAAAGGGAACACTCTTGCACTGCTGGTGAGAATGTAAATTGATACAGCCACTATGGAGAACAGTATGGAGGTTCCTTAAAAAACTACAAATAGAACTACCATACGACCCCACAATCCCACTACTGGGCATATACCCTGAGAAAACCATAATTCAAAAAGAGTCATGTACCAAAATGTTTATTGCAGCTCTATTTACGATAGCCAGGACATGGAAGCAACCTAAGTGTCCATCAACAGATGAATGGATAAGGAAGATGTGGCACATATATACAATGGAATATTACTCAGCCATAAAAAGAAATGAAACTGAGTTATTTGTAATGAGGTGGATAGACCTGGAATCTGTCATACAGAGTGAAGTAAGTCAGAAGGACAAAAACAAATACCGTATGCTAACACATATATATGGAATCTAAAAAAAAAATGTCATGAAGAGATTAGTGGTAGGAGGGAATAAAACACAGACCTACTAGAGCATGGACTTGAGGATATGGGGAGGGGGAAGGGTAAGCTGTGACGATGTGAGAGAGTGGCAGGGACATATACACACTACCAAATGTAAATTAGATAGCTTGTGGGAAGCTACAGCATAGCACAGGGAGTTCACCTCTGTACTTAGTGACCACCTAGAGGGGTGGGATAGGGAGGGTGGGAGGGAGGGTGACAAAAGAGGGAAGAGTTATGGGAACATATGTATATGTATAACTGATTCACTTTGTCGTAAAGGAGAAACTAACCCACTATTGTAAAACAGTTATACTCAAATAAAGATGTTAAAAAAAAAAAAAAAAAAAAAGAGTCATGTACCAAAATGTTCATTGCAGCTCTATTTACGATAGCCAGGACATGGAAGCAACCTAAGTGTCCATCAACAGATGAATGGATAAAGAAGATGTGGCACATATATACAATGGAATATTACTCAGCCATAAAAAGAAATGTAACTGAGTTATTTGTAATGAGGTGGATAGACCTGGAGTCTGTCATACAGAGTGAAGTAAGTCAGAAGGAGAAAAACAAATACCATATGCTAACACATATATATGGAATCTAAAAAAAAAAATAGTCATGAAGAACCTAGGGGCAAGACGGGAATAAAGACACAGACCTACTAGAGAATGGACTTGAGGATACTGGGAGGGGGAAGGGTACGATGTGACTAAGTAAGAGAGTGGCAGGGACATATATACACTACCAAATGTAAATTAGATAGCTAGTGGGAAGCTGCTGCATAGCACAGGGAGATCACCTCTGTGCTTTGTGACCACCTAGAGGGGTGGGATAGGGAGGGCGGGAGGGAGGGAGACACAAGAGGGAAGAGATATGGGAACATATGTATATGTATAACTGATTCACTTTGTTGTAAAGCAGAAACTAACACACCATTGTAAAGCAATTATACTCCAATAAAGATGTTAAAAAAAAAAAGAAAAAGGAAAGTGAATGGGTCAGAAAATACACAGAGTAGAGAAACAAAAAGAAAAACAAACAGATATCACAGACAAGAAAAAGAAAGAAAATGTGAACCAGAGCATAAGCAGAGAGGCACTATCATGTACTAATAGGAAGGAAAATGCTACACAGGCTGAAGGAGTCCACAGAAACCAATAAGGCTATCACAGATAATAGAGTGGAGGCCCAAACACAGATAGATTTTGTTTCATGATCTCTCTACAGGACAATGTTAAAGACAAGGTTTGCTGTGCTAGAGAAGACTGGAAACAGGCAAGTCTCAGCCATTGGGATGACTGACAAGCATGTCTTTGCAGAATAAAAGCTGGGGTTTCCATATGACTCCCAAGCCCTTTCAGGGTGGCTCTTATTGCCCATCCTTTGCTCCCAGATAGCACACACTCACACACACACCTGGCCTTGTGTATTTTCAGCTTCTTCCACTTGAGCTGCTCATATATCACGGGGATCATCATTGCTGCCCAAAGTTCCTGATGACTTGGTTTATAAAACTGCCAGGAATAGGCATACTTCTTGCCATATCTTGTGTTTTTAATTACTATCTGCTTTATCAGTTTTGTGTTGGAAGGAAGTGGTAACTCTGGGTGATGACAGGTAAGTATCTGAGTCAGGCAGCTTCTACTCCCTCATCTTGTCTTCCCATCAATGCCTGTCCTGAGTCCTGATCCTTTGGGCTGGCCACTGTCTGACCTCTGCCCACCCCCATACCCTGAGACTGGAAGGCAAGAGACTGAAAATACCAATGCTGCTGTCTCATCTATTCTCAGGCATGAGAGACAAACAGGAGCTGGAATAAGAGAGTTAATACCTTTCTTTTTGAGTTGAGCCTCAAAGTCACTGATGGAATCATGAGCATTAAGGAATCTGAATGGAAACTGCTGACTGTTGATCACTGACTTCTGCAAAGCAAGAGAGGGGTCATGAGCAGAGGACCAGGAAGCATGGGGAGTATCAGAGGCTCCAGGGACCCGGTAGATGAGATAACCCCTCTATTAGATCTGTGGGAAGGTGAGGAAGACCAAAATGGATATTAGATAAAGGTGGAGAAGAATAAAGAAAGATGTCATGTGAGAATATGAGGAAAGGAGAGGAAGTAACAGAAGGTTCCCTGTATCTTTTATATCAGACTCCCTCTGAAGTTAGTTAAATCACAGAAATGATCTCAGAAAATAAAAAGGAAAGTTCTTATACTCTATACTCTAAGGGATGATGAACTCCCAAACCTGTCTCCCTCAACCTATCTGAATCTCCATATCTGTTTACAGCCATATGGAAATAGCTTGGTGGCTATGACCTTCCCCAGCCACTAGGAGAAGGCTAGCTCCCTGCTCTTCACACATACAGCATGCTGGATTCTCTGGAGCACAAGCTTGTGGTGGCAGGTGCTGATTCCAACCCGCAGCAGGTTGCGCAGATTCCGAAGCATGGCCATGAAGGGAAGCTTCCCACTGTCTGCGGAAGGCAGGACATAGGGTGAGAAAAGCAAACAAAGGATGAGTGAGAGAGGTCAGAAACCAGAGCCATGCAGAATGTTCACGTTGGAGCAAATGAGGTACAAACATATGATCTGTCCTACCCAAAATGTTTTAAAGGTCTGGAAAGATAACAACTGGGTTGCCTGAGCTTGGAGCAAAACCTAATCAGCACTGTTTATGGGATTAGCTATTTCAATAAATAACTTACAGTATAACTTTGTTTGCTGGCTCCAGCCCTGAGATTGGGCTCAAGAGGCAAAATACATTCTCTAATCTACAGTAATGATTTCCAAAGTTTTTAGATGGCTAAAAGAGAAATTTCCTAGTGTAACCTTATAAATTATATACATGTAGTATAATCATTAGTTAATATTTCAAGGCAGGATATAAAGTAAAGGTTCACCATTAACTGTTGAGTGTAAATTGATATTTCAAATAGTCTTCTTGATAATTCTTAAGTTTTTTGGTCAATGTCTTTTATGAGCTGATTAAATAGTCATCATTTTTTATTTAAAGATAGGTGAGGGCTTCCCTGGTGGCACAGTGGTTAAGAATCCGCCTGCCAATGCAGGGAACACGGGTTTGAGCCCTGGCCCGGGAAGATCCCACATGCCGCGGAGCAACTAAGCCCATGTGACACAACTACTGAGCCTGCGCTCTAGAGCCTGCGAGCCACAACTACTGAAGCTCGTGCACCTACAGCTCGTGTTCCGCAACGAGAAGCCTCCACAATGAGAAGCCCGCGCACCGCAACGAAGAGTATCCCCCGCTCACTGCAACTAGAGAAAGCCCGCACGCAGCAATGAAGGACCCAATGCAGCCAAAAATAAATGTAAGTAAAATAAATAAAATAAATTTTAAAAATAAATTTAAAAAATAAAGATAGGTGAAAAAGGGACTTCCCTGGTGGTTCAGTGGTTAAGACTCTGCACTTCCACTGCTGGGGGCATGGGTTCGATCCCTGGTCAGGGAACTAAGATCCCGCATGCCACATGGTACGGCCAAAAAAATTTTTTAATTAAAAGAAAAATAAAATAAAGATAGGTGAGAAAGATTCGCTCTGAAGCAGAATTTCACTTCTGTCACTTTCTTGTTGTTCACTTGTCCCTGTGATATTAGTATTACCTTCAAGTCATAGTTTCTTTTTAAAAAATTAATTATTTATTTCTGGCTGCCTTGGGTCTTCATTGCTGCGTGTGAGCTTTCTCTAGTTGCGGCGAGCGGGGGCTGCTCTTTGTTGTGGTGCACGGGCTTCTCATTGCAGTGGCTTCTTTTGTTGCAGAGCAGGGGCTCTAGGCGTGTGGGCTTCTGTAGTTGTGGCATGTGGGCTCAGTAGTTGTGGCTCACGGGCTCTAGAGCGCAAGCTCAGTAGTTGTGGCACACAGGCTTAGTTGCTCTGCGGCATGTGGGATCTTCCTGAACCAGGGAGTGAACCCATGTCCCCTGCATTGGCAGGCAGATTCATATCCACTGCGCCACCAGGGAAGTCCCAAGTCATAGCTTCTTAATAATCTTTTTAAGGCTTATGTCAATTTTACAGGGTTAGTTTGGTTAATACTGAATAATAATTCTAAATCCATTTACAATTCAGAGATAAGCTGCAATAAGTCTCATTATGCAGAAACCAAAAAAGAGTGAAGGGGCCCCATCAATGCCCTTGTATTGTGGAACTCCTCCTCTTCCTCAATAAGCCTCAACTATCATACATGACACATAACCATGTAACATGAACTAAGTGACCACAGGGGTTCAATCTGTATAGTAAACATTGGAAACATTCTTTCTTTTAGATAAAGGTCAACATAAATAGGAGGTGTGATATTTTTCCTGGCTACCACTCAGAGATGCATTCAGACTACATTACAGACCAGGCCTATTAGTCCCCACCCACATCCCAGGCACTAGCCCTACCATCAGCAGCTTTCACTGGGAAAGTGGTGGTACCTTTTTTTAAGGTGATATAAGTCTCATTTGAATTATAGCTAGGAAGCTTTAAGCCTGTTGGAAATCCTGGGGCTCTCCAATCATAATACTTCTGATTTACAGACTGTGTAGAACAATTATGTTGTATACGCAATGTAAATGATGTGTGACAACTCATGAACTATTGCATCCTCTGTCAACTCATTCGTTTTGCTCAAATGTTGCTATGTATGAAAGATTTTCTAGATCACTTTGATAAGAAATTAAGTTCAATATCATATTTATTGATAAGACACTAGATGAATAAATGAATATTCATCCTACAGATTGAGAAATTCACTGATTTCATTCCAAATAATTCATTAATGAGTTGTTAATGAGCCTCTGGTTTCCAAAGAGGGATCTGTATATCTAATTATATTTTATCTTATATTTTATAGTTATATTTATTTTTATTTATTTTCATATCTATATTTATAACTATATGCTATATAGTTCCTAAAGTACATAATTGATTAGAACATGTATAAAAATTTTTTAAATATATATATATACATATATTCTGGTGTATCCCAAAAATTGTTTCTGCAATAAATGATCCAGTGGTCTGGAGACCACTGGTTTAGATTATGGGCATTGGTCTCAACCAAGATAAACAGCAGTTTTAATTTTCAGAGGCAGAAGGAGGGAAGGGGAGATGATGTGTACAAGAATCACCAACACATGCTGACTGCCATCCAGGCTCCTTTATCCTACTCTACCCAAAGTTGTATCAAACATTGCAGAATAAGTTGTCAAGCGTGTGTGTGTGTGTGTGTGTGTGTGTGTGTGTGTGTTTTAATTCCCATGTGATTCTGATACATACAGCACTAGTGACAACCCTGAAGTGGGAGGAACGATAAGCAGTTAAGCTTTTTGGGCTGCCCTGAGTACAACCTATAAATGGCAGCCTACAGAGCAATAAAAGCCAACTTGGGCTTCTGAAGCTCCAAAATATGAAGTCCACAAAACTCAAGCAGTCAAAAGGGCTACAGTCAGGTATTTTTCAACAGAAAGAAGTTGACTTCAAAGATGAAAGAGCACATAAAAGAAAAAATGGAACAGGACAATCCTTCTATAGTTAAAAATAAACTAGCAAAAAAACAGACAGAAAGAGAAGATTGAAAGTAACTTGGTCTTCCCCATTTGAGTTCTTTTTATCAGTGTGGGCAAATTACCTAAAACATCCATGTCCTAAAAAATGGGTTTTGGTGGAGATTCCAGTATGCCACATACTAGTCCTACCTTGTTCGGATGAGTTACGCAGATATTGACACAAGTGAAATCAGATAGAAGGTACTGCTTTTGTCATGTGTTGATAAAGGCTTGTGTATCACCTCACCACGTCTGGAATTATGAGCTACCTATGATGCCAGTGCTACTCAAAGCAGGTGCCACTGTTCACTTTGGTGTGGTCAATGGCAGACCTGATAAGTCCAATCATTTTCAGTGATGGAACTGCCAAGTAAGAGAATAACTGCACCATGCCATGGAAAGCTTCTAGTCAGGGTCCAAAATGTAGAGGCATGAATGAAGAAGAGAGGAAAGGAGTGTGACAGTCAAGGTTACTCTACCGATGAGCTCCTCTCAGACAGAAGCTTTGTTCCCCCACAAGCTCAGCTCTCGCTCCCTGGTCTCTGGCTTAGCAAGTTTCATCTGCTTCCCGGCTCTGCTAGAATCCCAGGGCCCCGGAAGGCAACTTCGAGAAAAGGCCTGTAGATTGGAGGGGTATCTGGAACAGAGGAGGAAAAACTTACGATTTCAAAGCCAGCTGAAAATAACTGAGAAAAGGAATGGTGAGTCAGTCAAAGCTAGTGAGTCACATTTAAGGCCAGGTCTGCCCAAACTAATGTTGCTGGGGTCCAACTACAGGGATTGGGGCCACGGGTGTTGAAGAATCAGGCCATTACCCGGATGGAGCATGTGCTCTTGGTGCATCTTCTCACCTGCAGCCCAGGAGGGGCTGGACAAGCTGTGCAGGCTCATGGATGTGCAGTCTCTGTACCAATTTCTTCAGGGTGAAACTTGGCTCATTCTTCTTCTCTGACACTGCACTGCAGGTTGCCTCAAACTGTGGAAATATCCGCAAGTCCCACAGGGGTCATTCAATCTATGACCATGGTCACTTTCTTCAGAAAACAAAAACCAAGACTATCCTATACGTATGGTAATTTCTTTCCCCAAAGTAGATGTGGGCAAAGAATAGGAATAGAGGGTAAAACTCTCCAACAGCAAGAGCTCCTGTGATTAACATAACAGAGTAGGTCTATGGGGTCACCGTGTTTCATTTACACAACGTTGAACTATCAATGGTTAACATGGGATGACTGGCTTGTGACAAGCAAGATGGGGACTGAATAAACAGAAAACACCTTGTTCTTAGAGGGAGGGAGAGGGAAAAGCAGCTCTTATTTAAATCACTGAGACCTGGGGCTTCCCTGGTGACACAGTGGTTAAGAATCTGCTTGCCAATGCAGGGTGCACAGGTTCGAACCCTGGTCCGGGAAGATCCCACATGCCGCAGAGCAACAAAGCCACTGCGCCACAACTACTGAGCCTGTGCTCTAGAGCCCGTGTGAGCCACAACTACTGAGCCCGCGCACTGCCAACTACTGAAGTCCATGCGCCTAGAGCCTGTGCTCCGCAACAAGAGAAGCCACCGCAATGAGAAGCCCACGTACTGCAACAAAGAGTAGTCCCCGCTCGCCACAACTAGAGAAAGCCCGCACGCAGCACCGAAGACCCAACACAGCCATAAATAAATAAATAAATTTTAAAATAAATAAATAAATAAATAAATGAGACCTGGAGCATGTAAATGGAGGCATCAGCACAATGTAAGCTGTGAGGAGTTAAAAAATGAAAGAAGCTGGTTTTCAGAATCTTCTCTGTAAGAAGAGCTAAATTTGGGTTGTATTAATAGGATGAAGAGAAAAGACCAATGGACCAACTGAGGATGTGTTTTCTTGTAACACTAATATATTTTTCTAAAAATCTATTTTAATGATGATGATGATGAAATCATCACTTACTCAGTGCCAGGTATTGTTAGAAATACTTTAAATACAATAACTGATTTAATCCTCACAAAAACCCAGTGAAGAAGGTACTGCTATTATCCCCATTTTACATGTGAGGAAAATGAGGCAAGAGGGAGTAAGCCATTCAGACAAGGTCACAGAGCCAGAAACTGGTGGTGGGGCAGGTGGGGAGATTCAAACCCAGATGGTCTGAATCCAGCTTCTACACTCTTAACCGCTAAGACTAGTGTCTTGTTATTAAAGTAAAAGAAAAAACTTTTTTTGTTTGGTTTGTTTTTAAAACTTCTCATGGGGCTTCCCTGGTGGCGCAGTGGTTGGGAGTCCGCCTGCCGATGCAGGGGACACGGGTTCGTGCCCTGGTCCGGGAAGATCCCACATGCCGCGGAGCGGCTGGGCCCGTGAGCGATGGCCGCTGAGCCTGCGCGTCCGGAGCCTGTGCTCTGCAACGGGAGAGGCCACAACAGTGAGAGGCCCGCGTACCGCAAAAAAAAAAAAAAAACTTCTCATGGAAAGTGGATATTTCATAATGTTTTTAACTCACTTATCCCGCTGGATGTGCCATCTGTCAGTAAAGAATGACACCAAGGAGAGCAAAATGGAAATAAAAGGAGCCTTTCCAGGGGCTCTCAAAACCCCATAATCACAGCTGAGAATTATCCAGGCAGGACATTGGCATGTTCCTACCATACCCACTACAAGTATTTCTGGACCAAATGGAATTCCATTTCTAAATATTAGTTGAGAAAAGACAATCCGTGTATGTTTAGAATCCCAGAACAAGGCACTCACCATCTTCTGTTCATCTTGAAGAGGCCGAATGAACTTTGGCAAGTATTTCTGTGTCTCAGAAAATGTATGCTCCTTCTGTAGGGACAGGACAAGCCATTTCAGAAGAGGAAGTGGAGGTTGTCCCTAGAGAGACCCATTCCAATAGCCTTGAAGGCCCATCTCTACCACAAAGGAAACTGGCTGGGAAAGAGGCGGGCCCTGCCCTCTCTGCCCTCTGAGCTCCACCCAGCTCCTCTGCATTTCTCTGACTCCTTCTGTCCCTGGTGGTAGAAACATGTCAGCTGTTTAAGGAGGTCAGCGTGTTCCCTCATCCCTCTTACTTTCCGGGGGAAAAGGGCCTAGGCTGTGAATGACCAGGGTTGAGGCAGGGACTGACTGGAGGGCAGGGTGGCCGGCGGGGGCGCCTCTTGGCCCGGTGCATCCGAGGGTTATACTTAGCCAGCTGGTACTCATCAAACTGGGCAAATCTGTCTGTCATCGCAGCACGCAGGCAGGCAGGCAGGGGCACCAGCCTGTCCTCCTCTTCTCCAGTCAGGCGCTGTCAGAGAGATGAGAAACCCTCAGGAACGAGACCCTCCAAAACAAATTGAGAGCACTTCATGGGGTTAAGTGACAGCACAGGATAGGAAGTCCCCAGCCCCAGCTCTACAACGACAATTTATGTGGTCCTGGACCTGAGGGCAGACTTCTCAGATTCTTATTCTCTTCACCATAAACACGAGGTCCGGAATAACACCAAGTTTTCTCAAACTCAGTCCAGCCCTTCTCAATCATATTCTCCCTGTTGGGCAACCCAGCCTGGTACCAGGAGAAGCTGTCCTGTCTGGGCACCAGGGTTGAGGACAGCTGAGGGCAGGTCAAAGTGTCTGAGAATTTTCTCCACAGATGCAGTGAGCAGAGGAGAGGGAACCAAGTGAGGGTCAAAAGTCAGGGAACTGAATGCCATACCTGGTAGAACCTGGCTACCTGGATCCAATCAGAAGACAGCAGGACAATGGCACAGAAATATCATCGCAGGTAGGGGCGGCAGACTGGCAAGAAGGCAGCAACGGCCAAGACTTTGTTGGCCACATCCTGGACATTCAGCTGCTGCCTGGCGTACAGAGATGCCTAGGGCACAGGGTAGGGAGCGCTGGCCTCTCAGCCACTTCTGCACAGCACCATGCCCTGAACTAATTTGCTTATCTAATCTGCCTGCATAAAACCTTTCCTGAGCCCTCCATATTGTCTGTAAATATAAAAATCCAAGCCTCTTGGCTTGGCATTCTACAACTTCCACGATCTAGCCCTTATTCACCAGTCTTCTCCTAAGTCTATTTATCCCAATTTAAGGGCCTTTTAACCTAGTTCTTTCACGCTTTGGAAGACCTCCCACCATCAATGTCTATCAAAAACTTACCCAGGGTTCAAATTGCTGATTTATCCTGCCATCTTCCAAAGTTTCATAGGAAACATTTTCCCTCTCTTTTCTGCTTCTGAAACATTCACTATCTACTACTCCATTTGCATTTATATACTATTTGGGATCGTTTTGCTTCGCTAATAATACCATTAATAATACCATTCGGGGCTTCCCTGGTGGCGCAGTGGTTGAGAATCCGCCTGCCGATGCAGGGGACACGGATTCGTGCCCTGGTCCGGGAAGATCCCACATGCCGCGGAGCAACTGGGCCCGTGAGCCATGGCCACTGGGCCTGCGCATCTGGAGCCTGTGCCCCGCAATGGGAGAGGCCACAACAGTGAGAGGCCCGCGTACCACAAAAAATAATAATAATAATAATACCATTCCCTAAGAGCCAGATCCAAGTTTCGTTTTATCTGTTGGTATAACCCTCAAGGCCTAGCATTGTGTACTTAGCCTGTGTACCTACTAAATAAACAAACCCTAGGATACTCTTTGTCAATACTATCTTCCCCCACTCCTCAGAGAACCCTAGGGACTGGGCCTCA
The DNA here is from genome assembly GCF_026419965.1 of Kogia breviceps. Classification (NCBI taxonomy): domain Eukaryota; kingdom Metazoa; phylum Chordata; class Mammalia; order Artiodactyla; family Physeteridae; genus Kogia; species Kogia breviceps. The sequence goes on along the minus strand of NC_081312.1, from coordinate 76,872,196 downwards.
GGCTCATCCAGAGATCCTACTACCTTCCTAAGTAAAGTTCCTTCAGTCCCTAGTATAAAGCTGCTCACCGACCCCTCGCACACCATAACCAAATTCCCTTCCTCCTAACTTCCCACTCCCATCCCCTCTTTCATGTCACAATACCTTGAGTATAAATTCAGGCTCCAAGGGGGCAAGTTCACTACAGACTTTGAGGAGGAAAGCCTGGGTAGAGTAAGCTGCATCACTTGTGTTTACATTTGACACCAGAGTAGAACACAGAAAGCTCATTAGAACCATCTGGGAATTGGGAAAGAGAGGGAAGAAAGGAGAAAAGAGGTAATAAGGACCAACTTAAGCATCCACTCAGGACAACTTCCAAAGACAGAGAGAGTGAACCCCGATTCAGGAAGATGTTTGTCCGGCTGAGAGGTCAGAAAAGGGGATTAGGAAGTAAGAAACCAGAGTTCCTTCCCCTTCTCTCTGTGGAGGGAATCAGCCTTTGGTGACCACTCCACCCAACTTCCCTATGGCCTCCCCTCCACCATCAACCTCTCCCCAGTTCTGGAACTTTTACCTTCTTTTCCTGAAGGGCCTGGTCAGCAGGCTCTGGATGAGATTCAGAGTCCCCAGGCAGGGGTGAGCTTCAGGGTCAGATCCTCCACATTCTCATCCTCTCCCAAGCTTAGACTATAAAAAGGCATTTGAGCCTCTGCCCATTCCTTGTCTTCTGGCTTTTTCTCTCCAGAAGAAGACCATCGACCTTGGGGATAGTGACAGCTATTAATGCCAGCACTCACCCACAGCCCCTCATACAAGATAGATATCTGAAAGCAGCATCCAGGGCTAGGAAGAGTCCACATCTACCTTCTAGCACCTAAACTCTTCTCCCCTCACACCCCAGCGTGGATCGGTCCAGTCTGACAAGAGTGATCTCTCAGTATCACACACACACCCTTTCCCAAATCAACATTCTGAGCCTTTGCTCAGATGCTTCATCATCTTCCGGCTTCTTTCATCTCCTTATTGATGTCACAGCCTAGGAGCCTGGGGCCCTTCACAACACACCTCCCAAGAGGCTATTAAAATATTTTAGAGTCAGAAGAAAAAGGGCCAAGTCCCAGATCAATCGCCCAGCAATCGTGAGCTTATCCTCTGAGCCTCAGCTTCCTCATTCCCTGCCACCTACCTGATGGGGCTATTACAAGATTAAATACGGTCATGTATGTATGACTCTTTGCAAATTGCAAAGCCCTAAATAAATGTAAGATGGCAGTAGCTGTAATCCTGACAATGATCCTATGAAGTGGATTTTCATTGATCTCATCTTAAAGGTGAGGAAATTAAAGCTTCAAAAGGTTAAGAGTCTTTGGGTAGTATAGTCATTTTCACAGTATTGATTCTTCCAATCCAAGAACATGGTATGTCTCTCCATCTGTTTGTGCTGTCTGATTTCTTTCATCAGTATCCTATAGTTTTCTGAGAACAGGTCTTTTGTCTCCTTAGGTAGGTTTATTCCTAGGTATTTTATTTTTTTGTTGCAATGGTAAACAAGATTGTTTCCCTAATTACTCCTTCTGATCTTTCGTTGTTAGTGTATAGGAATGCAAGAGATTTCTATGTATTAATTTTATATCCTATGACTTTACCAAATTCACTGATAAGCTCTAGTAGTTTTCTGGTGGTTCTTTAGGATTTTCTATGTATAGTATCATGTCACTTGCCAACAGTGACAGTTTTACTTCTTCTTTTCCAATCTGGATTCCTTTTATTTCTTTTTCTTCTCTGACTGCCATGGCTAGGACTTCCAAAACTATGTTGAATAATAGTGGTGTGAGTGGACCACTCTGGAGAAGATGTGGAGAAAAGGGAACCCTCCTACACTGTTGGTGGGAATGTAAATTGATACAGCCACTATGGAAAACAGGAAACTAAAAAATATTAATAGAACTACCATATGACCCAGCAATCGCACTCCTGGGCACATACCCAGAGAAAAACCATAATTCACAAAGACACATGCACCCCAGTGTTCATTGCAGCACTATTTACAATAGCCAGGACATGGAAGCAACCAAAATGTCCATCAACAGAAGAATGGATAAAGAAGATGTGGTACATATATACAATGGAATATTACTCAGGCATTAAAAAGGAACAAAATAGTGCCATTTGCAGAGACATGGATAGACCCAGAGATTGTCATACAGAGGGAAGTAAGTCAGAAAGAGAAAACCAAATATCGTGTGGTGTCACTAATGTGTGGAGTCTAGAAGGATGGTACAGATGAACTTATTTGCAAGCCAGAGGTAGAGACGCAGATGTGGAGAATAGACTTGTGGATACCAGAGAGGGGGAAGGGGAGGTGAGATGAACTGGGAGATTGGGATTGACATATATACACTACTATGTATAAAACAGATGACTAATGAGAACCTACTGTACAGCACAGGGAACTCTACTCAATATTCTGTGGCGACCTAAATGGGAAGGAAATCTACAAAAGAGGGGATGTGTATATACGTGTAACTGGTTCACTCTGTTGTACAGCAGAGGCTAACACAACATCGTGGAGCAACTATACTCCAATAAAAATTAATTTAGAAAAAAAAAAAAGGTTAAGAGTCTTACCCAAGGTTGAGCGGCTTATAACTGGCAAAAATGATAGAGGGCTCAGATTTGCCTTTCCCTCAGTCCAAATCTAAGTCTACATAGAAGGAATGAAGGAATGTGTGTTTGTCTACCGATTCTGACCTGTATACTAAACACGTTTATATAGATGTGTACAAGTGGATGTGTGTCTGCATATGCACACACAGGGAAGTGGTACTGTAGTCGTTCCTCATGCCTTGTAAGTCTCAAAAGCACTTGATTGACTCTGCTACTGCAATAGTATATTGGCTCTCCTCCCGAACAGAGGCTTTCCAAGGAGACAACCTACTTATGCTCTATTGTCCAGAATCTCGGCACTAGATAAGCAATAAGAGTAATGATGCTCATGAAGACAGTCCTCGGGTAAAAGACGCTTCAGGAAGAGGCTCTGAGGAAAGAAGGTACACAGACACAGAGCAGCACAGAGGGACACCGTGGCACTGAAAGCTAGTGACTAGACATTCTAACAGACATGGCTGCAGTGAAGACAACTGTTTGGAGCTATTACCAAAGCTGCTTCCTGAGCTCTCTCTGTGGCAGAGATGGTTTTCAAGACCCTGGGGCAGGTCAGAAGGCCTAGACCCTCAGAGAAGCACTGAGCCCTTGAGGCTGGAAGCTCAGAGAGCAGATGGTTGTTGGCACTCAGGCTGCACAGGTCAGAATGCACCATGTGAGGTATCTGGAGACTCTGGGTTAAGGGGCTGGTGGACACAGTGCTCTTCAGAATGGGGAGTGTGGCCAGGCACCGGATCTCCAAGGAGACGATGTCTGAGTGGGTAGACACATGCCCATGTGGTTTCTCCAAGGTCTTCAGGTCAGGAAGTGTGGCCAGGCACCGGTTCTCCAAGGAGAAGATGTCCAGGTGGATAGACACACGCCCATGGAGTTTCTCCATGGCGGGAGCCCAACCAGTATATGCCTAGAAGGAGAGAAAGACAGGTAATGAGCAGCCGGTTGTATTGGGAGTGCATGCGTACTGGGACTAAATCTTTCCCATAGTCCTCCTGGTAATGCCAGTGACCTGAAGGCAGAAAACAACCAATATTTGTTTCTCCAGGACTGGGTTCATTCCAAGGATGTATACAGGGAGTATTCTAAGGGAAGGGAGTAGGGAAAAGGTGAGGTAGAAGCTTAAGAGTAAGGAAGTTTAAAAAACAAAAAAACGGGACTTCCCTGGTGGTCCAGTGGGTAAGACTCCGTGCTCCCAATGCAGGGGGCCTGGGTTCCATCCCTGGTTGGGGAACTAGATCCGCCATTCATGCCACAACTAAGAGTCCACATGCTGCAACTAAAAGATCCTGCATGCCGTGACAAAGACCCGGCCCAGACATACATACATACATACATACATACATAAAAAGTAAGAGCTGGAGAGGAAAGGAACTTGTCTTCACATGAAGGGGTAAAGGAGACCCCCCCCCAGGGCTATCAGTATGATCCCAACTTAGCATAGGAGCCATACTCATAATCTGGACTCTGGATTCTTAGCTCCAGAGAAACAAACATTTTGATCAAGTTGTCTATACTCACCACCTCAACTTCCTTGCCTCCTACTCACTCTTTTTTTTTTTTTAACATCTTTATTGGAGTATAATTGCTTTACAATGGTGTGTTAGTTTCTGCTTTACAACAAAGTGAATCAGTTATACATATACATATGTTCCCATATCTCTTCCCTCTTGCGTCTCCCTCCCTCCCACCCTCCCTATCCCACCCCTCTAGGTGGTCACAAAGCACAGAGCTGATCTCCCTGTGCCATGTGGCTGCTTCCCACTAGCTATCCACCCTACGCTCCTACTCACTCTTAACCAACGAAATGGGATTCTTTTTCCACTATTCCTCCAAGGCTGTCCTCTCAGGTAACTAATGGAATTCTTCTTACTATAAGAATAGACATATCTTGGAGCTTATCCTTCTTCATCTCTCAAGTGGAATATGACCCTGTGATGACTGCCTCACTGAAACTCTCTCCCTTTGACTTCCACGGTGCTGTCCCAGTTTTCCTCTTACAACCCTGATCACACCTTCTTGGGGGTTTCTTTCTCTGCTCTTCCTTGAATGTTGATGCTGCTTAGAGTTCTTTTCTAACCCTTCTATATACTTTCCCAGGGTGGTCTCACCTACTCTGTTGCTCCACATAACACTGCTATACTGACAACTCACATATTTATTCCTTGACCTAGATCTCATCTGAGCTTCATACTCATTTATCCATTCCCCTGTTGGACATCTCCACTTGGATGACTCAAAGGTACCCGAAACTCTATATCATCTTTCTACCTCTCCTCCAAATCCATTCCCCGTCATTGCCCCCTATGCTTACAAGGGTTTGGTATAAAATAGGCTTGAGTTTGAATCCTGATGGGACCTTGGGCTAGTTCCTTAAACTCTGTGCTGCAGTTTCATCACCTACAAAACTTAAATAAATGCCTACCTCACAGAGTTGTGTAGGAATAAATAAGAAAAAATATATCAAGAACTTAGAGTTAGTAAGTATGCAATAAGTGGAAGCTATTATTACTTATTATTGTTATCATCCAATAAATTACCAAATCCTATTGATTCTACTCCCTCAACGTCTCCTAGATCTATCCAATTCTCTCTGTTCTGCCTGCCACCGTCATGGCTGAAACCCTCCAATCCACGTGGCACACAGCATGTAGATCTGCCTAAAGGAGCTCCCAATACATACCCCAGCCACCATTTACAACACCTTGTTTATTTCATCATAATAAAAATTTATCTTGTTAGTCCATTTGCCTACTTGTTCATGGCTTCTCCTTAATAAAATAAAACTCCCTGAGGGTCAGGGCTCCTGTGTCTTGTTCACCTCTGCATGCCCAGCATCACACACATAACCTGGCTTCTGATCTCCCAGCCTCACCTCTTACTGCTACTCCCATCTAACATTAAGCTTGAACCATACAAACTGTTTTCAGCTTATGAATTGCCAAGGTATCTCTTGACTCTGGACTTTGCATAAGCAGAGACCTAGAACATTCTTCCTTCTACCAAGACCACCCCCCTTCCCCAGCCCCTCCTTTACTAGGCCAAACTCTACTTCCCTCTCACTTTGAAGGCCTGTTTAATAGTCAGTTCCTCCAAGGAGCCTCAGGTGACACCCAGGCCCCATTCTGGTACAGGTGGTCCTTCTGTTTCCACACTGTACTTCCTCTAGCATACAACACACCCTCTATATTGTAATTGCCTGGTCATTTGTCTTTCATGCCTCCCGACTGTAAGTTCCTGAGCACAGAGACTCTTTAGCCTTGTTCACTATTGCTGCAACAATGTCTAGTCAGTGGGATTCATAAGCTTCTGAGAATCTGGTGAAAGCCATGGAGCTTTTTCACAGAAAAACATGAGTATATACTACTTTGCATTCAATTTTCAGGGAGTCCACCCACGGATCTCCTAGAATCTCCATTAACTACACATTAAGAACCTCTGCCTGAGAGGATGCTTGAATTTATATCATTAGGAATGTATATACTCTCTTATTTGGACAAATGCTTATCTCCTATTTACATTTATGTATTTTAGGAATAAGTATGTTGTTAAGTCAATTGCTTAATCCTTAATATGCAAGAGCTTATGGACAGGAATGTAGAATACTTCCAAGAAGACTTGAATGGACTGACAATCCAGAACCAGAAAGGACAATGGATATCTCATTGGACATACGTGCAGGCAAATTGCATCAAGAATGATGGCCTAGGGCTTCCCTGGTGGTGCAGTGGTTGAGAACCCGCCTGCCGATGCAGGGGACACGGGTTCGTGCCCTGGTCTGGGAGGATCCCACATGCCGCGGAGCGGCTGGGCCCGTGAGCCATGGCCGCTGAGCCTGCGCGTCCGGAACCTGTGCTCCGCAATGGGAGAGGCCCCAACAGTGAGGCCCCCATACCACAAAAGGAAAAAAAAAATGTAACACTTGAAAGAATGATGGCCTACATAGGCTTGTACATTTCCCTCATGTCTTGACACTATATAAGCCCCCAGCAGAAGGCCTGGGGAATCTCAGAATCGACTCAAGATTTTCAAAAGAAGAAGTCTCATAACAAAAATTAAGTTAACAGGGCTTCCCTGGTGGCGGAGAGGTTAAGGATCCGCCTGCCAATGCAGGGGACACGGGTTCGAGCCCTGGTCTGGGAAGATCCCACGGGCCACGGAGCAACTAAGCCCGTGTGCCACAACTACTGAGCCTGCGCTCTAGAGGCCACGAGCCACAACTACTGAAGCCCGTGTGCCTAAGAACCCGTGCTCCGCAACGAGAAGCCACTGCAAGGAGAAGCCCGCGCACCGCAACGAAGAGTAGCCCCCCGCTCGCCCCAACTAGAGAAAGCCCTCGTGCAGCAACAAAGATCCAACTCAGCCAAAAATAAATAAATTTTTAAAAAAGAAAAAAAAAATTAAGTTAACAGAAAAATAGTTACATGTTTTTCACACCCTGGTGTTTGTGAAGGGAGACTGAGCTGACTTACAAATGAAAAGTAAAAGTCTCTACAAATTAGAAGTAAAAATCCCCATCTCTAATTCCATTCTCCAGGGATAACCACTGCTAAGTTTTATATGAAGAGTTTCAGACACTTTCTATGCATATACAAATATATGTATAGGTCTGTACCTTCCCTTCCCCCATATCCACCACCACCCCCCTTTTTGTTTTGTTTTGTTTTACACATAGAGGATCATACTTTAGACACTATTCTGCACTTAGTATGCCTTGGAGAACTTGCCGTGTTAACACATTAACAGCCACCACACTTTTAAGTTGGCCGTGTCGACAACCTACCCTGCTTAAGCACAGCCCGGGTTTCCGTTCCAAGGAGCATATAGAGCAAGGAAGAGCGACCCTTTCTCACTTGGTCTCTTCAACCTTCTTCCCGTGCCCTTCTGTCCCCGGGCCCTCCCTTTCCCTCATCCTTCCCAATCCCCCTTTCACACACCACGCCCGCTCCCGGAGCTGCCGGAAGAGCAGGGCCGAGGCACCCCTCCCGGCGCCCGCCCCGCTGAGTTCCGGGAGGTCACTACCAGGCCGCGCTAGGCCCTTCCCACCAGCCCCGGCGGCCGAGCCCACGCCTAGACCCGGGGCCAGGGCCAGCTGCTGCCGGCGCTCGACCGTCCCCGGAACCACCCGGGCCTGGACCAGCTGGCTGTCACGCGGGGTCGCTCGGTCCTCGGCAGCAGGAAAGGGACCAGGCTCTCGTCTCCGCGGGTGGGTAGAGTGGAAGTCGGAGGTGGGGCCGGGCGAGGAGCGGGGCGGAGACAACGCGCCGCCGCAGACGCGGGGCGGGGCGGTCGCGGCTCGCGGGGAGGAGAGATCCGCGGCTGGCGAAGGAACCGCAGAGAGCGCGTTGCAGCCTTTTCTGGGGCCAGAGGTTAGTCCCACTCCCTCCCGTCGCCTTTCCCCCCTCTCCCCGCTTCCTCGTCCTCTTTTCTCCTGTCCCTCAGGTTTCCTCTTCCACCAAATTCCGCTCTTTTGCTAAATTTCCTCTCTTTTGTAGTATCTTCCAACACCATTTCTTGAAAAAGATTTTGGCATGTTCGCTGCCGATCTGGACACCTTATGTCCTGGTATCACATAGTGTAGTGGAACTCTTAATTCATGCGAAAGTTACCTGGTGAAAATAGAAATAAAAGGAGACGGAAAGTCTAAAGCAATGGCCTGTAACCGGGTGTAAATATCAAATAATTAAGGCAGAGTGAACTAAGAGAAGCTTATGTCCATCTGGGATAGGTCCCTGGACAAAGACTTTTTTGGAGCCATCCTGAATGGCTAATGCGGAACTGTTTTCAGAAAGTGCGACCAGGCTCAGTCAAGGGACAAGTGACCTTTAGGATGGTAATGCTGGTGCTGTTTCATAAAGAGCAGGGCCAAGCAGATACTAGCAGGAGAAACATGCTTACCTCATGTAAGATAGGTTATCTGTTTTCTGGAAAATATCCCTTTCCTAAGGGTAGCGGGTACCCTGCATTCTCAGGTAACAACTGAAGCTTCAGCTCAGAATCAGGGGCATCCTTTACTCTCAATTTGTTGAGCCAGATCCCACCTCACTTCCTTAGATGCCTCTCTTACCACCTACCCCATTAGTCCCTGCACTCTTTTTATAAGAAATATTTTTCTGTCCCCTTTATGATCCTGAACTACAACTTATAAATAATGTATTTTAGCTTCACACTGGTGGTACAGGAAGAATAGGAACTGGTGACCATTGCTTCCTGGTTGACTAGGAGGATCTAGAGTTTCCTTTCTGGTTAGCTGCAAGAGCAAAGAAATTCAAAGCCAGCACATTGGAACCATTGGAAATCTTTTTTAAAAATCCCCAAACCCAGGCCACACCCTGGTAGTGGTAAATCACCTGATAGTGGTAAATCACCGATGATAGTGGTAAATCCAAGTAGAGGTGAGGGCTGCTTAAAAAATGTAATATACGACTAGAACCCAGTTGAGTCATTAAGGCTTGGGATAGAGGAGAGGTGAGCTTTCTGAAGAGGATCATGAAGCAAAATAAGAGAAAAACATGGGCAACCCAGAATTAGGCATAGGAGACTCATATAGTCCAACACACTTATTGGTATTGAACCTACACCCCCAGTTCTATCCAGTTCCTGAGTTGACCTGGAAAAGATGAGCGCAGGTGTATAAATTCCACCCTCACCCACAAAGGAAGAGTTGAAGGAAGAGTGGGGGCAGGTAGTAGGGGAGTACCTACAACACCTTGGTTCATTATCTGATTTACCAAAGATAAGAATCCTACATCTCTAGGAACTCACCAGACTGTAGCCTAATCCCTGGATTGCCATGATTGCCTGCTCTGTAGGAATGATTTCTGTCCCAATTCCTGATCCTCACTCTACTTGCTTTCTGGGGTCAAAATACTACCCTGAATTTCAGTGCACTTGCCCAGGGCCCCAGCTCGTTGCCTTGCCTGTATCAGGCCCCTCTCACTGAAGAGTGGTCCAAGAGCAAGGCCAGTGTCCTGCTTCACATCAGAAACCTCCTCCTCTCTTCTCATTCTAACCACAATTTCAAAAATGGACTTCCCTCGTGGTCCAGTGGTTAAGATTCCGTGCTTCCCCTGCAGGGGGCACGGGTTTCGCATGCCATGGGGTGCGGCCAAAAACAAAAAACAAACAAACAAAAAAAGTAATGAAAGCTAGAGCCTTCTGCAGCTGACTCCCCCATCTACATAATTTTGGACCTTTGGCTGTCAGCTCTGCCTGGGATGGCACCACCCCCTCTTGGACACTATGATTTGACTTTCAGCCACCTCTTTGGATTGGAGAAGTAAGAAGAGTAGGAGAGTGTGCTATCTCTGGAGCCAGGGAAGGAGAAATTTTTAGGGTAAAAGCCAATTTTCAAGCCAGCCAATTCCTGCAGAAAGATGAAGGAAAATGAGGGTGGCCTTAGATTGTTTGATTTGGTGAGAAGTAGGTCATGGTGACAATGAAGGAGGATGGTTTCAGTAGTGTGGTGGAGACAGAAACCAAATTACAAGGGATATTGAATGTTTTTTACAATAGAGAAACTTAGACAAGAATGATTCAGTCATGGTGAAACCTTTATTTAAGCCTGTCCTTGCATACAAATCACAGAGCATGTTCACAGAACTTCACCCTAAAGACTCAATCCTCGTAGTTTCTCAGTGCTTCCGATTTCCTTCTTCCCTGTCTTCTTCAATCTTTCTTCTCTGTTCTCTTATATAGCCTACTTACCCCTCCTCATTTTCAACTATGTTCCTAAACAGGGATATAGAAAAAAACCTTAATAAAATAATGAAATCTCAAAACAATAAACAAAAACATGTCAAGTCTCTCCTGGCCAGGATGAAGAAAGATGTGAGGGAGGCTCCCTCATCTCACCCTTAGCAGCATGAGAATCTAAATAAGCAAGGGTAAGAGAAAATTGACCTGTACAAAGAACTGGCCCTTCTTTGCCTTAAGCTGCTTAGGGGTTAGAAGTGGAAATACCAGACAGGAAAGACATATAGGGGAGTTGTGGAGGAAGAGAACATACAATTAGGTGAAAACCACTGTCTTCAGGAAGACTCCAGGGAAGAGAGTAGGCTAGAACAGCAGCAGAATTCTCTGAAGAATCCCTGGAATACTGACTTCCCCTTTGCTATGGAGACACAGGGCACCGCATGCCCCATTTGCTTCTTTCCTCTGACTGGAATGCCTCCCTCCTTCTCTGACTGGTGAGTTTCCAGGAAGCCTTCAAGATCCAGTTCAATCTACACCCATCTGATGATGCCTTCCTAACAGAAGTCTTCCCTGGACAGAGTTCCCTCCTCCATCCTCTGGGCTCTCATACCTTCAACTACAAGGCATGTGAGGTACACGGCTCTCGTGAGAGGTATGAGGCAAGTGTCCATACCTCTAAGTCCACTGTAAAACTTGTATTTGCTTACAAGTCTGTGTGCTGGTCGGGAGCTCCCTGACCTTGGGATCCTTAGTGCCTCACATCGTACCCGGCACACAGTAGATAATTAATAACTGTGAGGGAGAAAGGAGAAAAGATAGAAGAGAGCAAAAACATGGGGAAGGAAAATCAAGGTGGAGGAAGAGAGAGAGGAAACATCTGACTCAACTTTCCCTGGCCAAGAAAAAGGGAAATGGATTCAAAAATCTCTGGAAGAAAGGGACAGAGGAAGAAACCACTTTTCTGGGTCTCATCTGCCTCTCACTCTTCCCTCTGCCACTTCCTCTCACAACTTAGGACCTCACACCACACTGTACTGTTTTCTCTCCTGATCCCTCGATTCACCCCAAAGGGAAGGAAAGAAGCCAGCCAGCCTCCTGACTTCTCCCACCCCATGCCCTCAAATCCTGTTTCGTCCCTTTGCCGCCATGGGCGCCTCCCTCCTTTCCCTCCTCATCTTCCCCGCCTGCAGCACTCCCACCTCGTCGCCTTGGCATCTCGGGCCCCTTTGCTGTGCCAGGTCCAGACAGGAGCGTCCTCCTCAGATTGAAAACCAAGAGGCTCTTAGGGGCAGGCTGTGGTGTACGGCTGAGGAAACGCTAGACTGGGTCTACAAGTTTACCTGAGAAAGAACATTGTCAGGAGGGTTTTGGTGTCCCAGGGATTGGAGAGTAAAGAGAAGCAGCAACGGCAGTCCTTTCCCCACACTCCTCAGCTCTTTCACGGATGGCCTCTCCATGTTTTTCTCCTTCGCCCATTGATCAGAATATCATTTTCCCAACTGACCTCTCATGGCCCCTACACCTTGGCTATTGACGCTTCTCGACTGTCTGCCCGGCCAGATGCACTTTCCCCACCAAGAATCTAAACTTTGTACAGTTGCCCCTGGGTCTCCTCTCCTTACCTAGGTATTCAGCTGCCTCTCCTTCCCCAATGCTCTTTCCCTAGGAATTCCAGAGCCAGCTTTTCATCAATGCAGATCATATATACAAAACCGCTGTGTGAGTTGTAAAGCACTGTGCTAGAATGAAGTACGATCATGAATAAAGCCTTCTCTTTATCCCTGCCCCCATTATTTCTATCCTCTCAAAATGTTTCTTATCCCTTCCTCACGCCATCCACCACCGCTCCCCCTTCACCCGGCAGGTTTAGTCTGGTGTCTTGTGGGAACCAAAGCTATTTGCTGCACGGTGGGCAGTGTCAGGATGCAGGCAGGCATCTCAGCCCGAGGCCTCGGCAGAGTTCCCAGGCACAGCCATCGTCCCAGGCCAGGACAGAAGGCGTGGATAAGGTGGGAGGGGGCGTAAGTACGGTGGCTGTAGCCCCCCAGCACCAGTAGCTCCCCCTGCAGCACAGCGCCTGCAGCCCCGACATGGGGCGAGGGCAGGGGGGTCAGGTGAGTCCAGCTATCAGTCCTTGGTTCATAGGCCTCAAAGCTCAGCAGGTCCCCAGTCTCACCTAGCCCACCCGCTACATACAGCCGCCCACCCAGAGCAGCCATGACGTGGCCAGCCCGAGGTACCCCCATAGGGCTCAGAAGTGTCCCCGGCTTCTCAAGCTTGGGGTCATAGTGCAGCAACGAGGCCAGGTACTGGCCAGTCCCGCTGCAGCCGCCGCTCACGTACAGCTGGCCCTCCAAAACAGCAGCTGCGTGGGCAAAGCGTGGTGCTGGAAGAGCAGGTGCCGGCCTGTGGAAGAACAGGGCACGTGATCAGGCAACAGTCATCTTCAGTTCTCCTCTTCCAAGACTCCTAGCCTCTCCCTGATGCCTGAAACACCCCCTTCCCTGCTCACCTCCAGATATTGAGCTTGGGGCTATAAGTCTCCACAGAGCTGAGGGCAACACCACTGTCTCGTCCACCCAGGGCATAAAGCAGTCCATCCAGTGCCACCAGGGGGAAAAAGCTCCGAGCCTGGCACAAAGGTGCCATCTCCTCCCAGTCCTCTTGCCTGGGGTCCCACCTGGACACAGTGGGAGGAGAGATGGTAAGAGTGACCCTGGGAGTCTGCGGTTGGCTGGGCTGCCAACCTCCCACAGCTGCCCACCTTGGGACCGGCCGCTCTCAGGGACCCATACCTGAGAGTCGAAGCCAGGGTGTTCGAGTGGCCGTAGAAATCCTGTCCGCCACACACGTAGAGCTCACTTCCAGCTAGGCTCGCCGCCCCGTGCCGAAAGCGCCCGGGGGCAGGCAGGGGAGGCAGCCGTCCCCACTCCACAGTTCGAACCAGTCCTACGCCACAGCGAAAGGCCCGGGCCCACCACACTCCTCGGGACGGCTGTCTCATGGCCATGTCTGATCTGAGCCCGTCCCCGCCAATCACTACTAGTGCTTGGTCAGGCTCCCTCCATCTGCCTTGTCCTGGAACCTCAGCCTCCACCATCAGCTGACGCAGCAAGTCCGGGCTCAAGGGTGGAGGCAGCCCAGCCGCGCGTACCCTCCGCAGCTCCCTGGTGGACATACGGCCAAAGCGGACGCATCGAAGCAGGGCCTTGGCCTCTGACTCCTGGGTGTCAGGGTTGGCAGCTAGCCAACGCCGTGCAGCCGCAAAGGCCTCGAACTCCTCCTGCAAGTGTAGCTCATCGCTGTCCAGGAGCTCAGCCAGGCAGGCGACCGGTAAAGATGGGAAAGCGGAACACAAAGCCACAGCAGGTAGGTGGGTGAGGAGGTAGTGACGGGCTTTGCTCCAGAGCCTCTCCAGCCCAGGGGCTTCAGCCATGAGGATCAGGGCCAGGCAACGGGCAGGGTTGAGGCCTTGTGCCAAGGCTCTCTGGCACAGAGCCAGGCAGGAAGAGCTCTGGTACTGCAGAGCAGCCTGGGCGGCTCTCAGCAGTCCTGGCCACCTTGCCCGCACAACCCCAGAGTAGGCAAAGGAGACAAGGAGTCGCAGGTCCTGGGCAGAGATGGTATGCAGAGACACCTCTGTGCCCTGGGATTCCCTCATCCCGCTCAGGAGCATGGCCCCAAAGAACTCACTGCCACAGGCGAGGGCTGCTCGGTGCACTGCAAGAAGGAGAAGCAGAGGAGGACCCAGAGTGTTGCAAACTGCGAGGCACTCTCCTGACTTCACAGCCCCAACTTTGGGCCAACCACCCAAGACCACAGGCCAAACTGCGGTATATGCACCAGAACCACATGGGGTGCTTGTTACAGTGGTTTCACGGACCCACCTCCAGAGATTCTGATTCAGTAGCTCTAGACTGAGACCCTAGGAATTTGTGTTTTAACATATTCAAGCACCCTGCATGTTTCTCATGTTAGTGGCCTGAAGACACTTTGAAAAACATTGCTTTAGTCTTTTTGATGCAGGCCAATTAGAGAAAGGGTCTTGATCAATCAAATGAAGATGCTACAGAGAACATTTGCTAAGAGGGGGTACAAAATAAACTGCAAAGACCAATGTGCAACTTATATAGGTCTTTCTATATTGTGCACAGAATAAAGTTCTTTACAATTGTAAGAGCCACTGACATCAGCCATTCTGCTAGTCAGATTTTACTCAGAAAGTGGTGCCACACTCAGGAATGGCTGTGACCCACACTCATCTAACTGCCATCTCCTCTTACCCAAGATTTAGTGCTTGTAAACTGGAAACCTTCAAAATCACCTACTTCAATTGCTCCTTTTAAGATATGGAAACTGAGCCCTAGTGAAAGGGAGTGATTTATTTTCTACCTCCGTGCGGTGGCTGTCTGGGCAGATCACTGTAACTGATGTCAGGCTGCAATGAGCATACTTGTGTATCAGTTCCCTGCTTATCTGCATGGCCCTCGTGACTCTGAAAATGTCCTATTCAAAAATGCTATTAAATAACTAGACCTTATATGCTCCCTAATGTAATTCAATTTGAGGCAGTTGGCATCAAGTATGGCGTATCCTTACCAAAATATTTAACCGAAATCTAATCAAACCTTCAGATCTAAATTCAAGTTTATAGGAAATTGAGAGGCTAAAAGAATGAGTTAAACAAAACCATGAGGGAAAATGCTTACAAATCTAGAACATGGAGCACTCTATAGGACAACTAATCTTGTTTCTTCAATAAGTCATTAAAAAAGGGAAAGAGGACTGTATGAGAGTAAAGGAAGCTTAAGAGACATATATCTGAGTTCAGTGCAAACCTTGATTGGCTACTGGGTTGAACAGAGCAGCTCTAAAAGACACTTTTTTGGACAAGTGGGAAAATTTCAATGTGGACTATGCGATATTAAGAAATCACTGTTAATTTTGTTAGATATGATAAAGAAATTGTGGTTACATGAGAAAATGTCCTCTTTTAGAGAGACGCATACCCAAGTATTTGTGAGTGAAATGTCTGAGATTTACTTTAAACTTCAGCAAAAAATAAAGAAATGGAACAAATATAGTAAAATGTTAATTGTTAAGTCTGGGTGATGGGTGTTTGAGTGTCCATCTTAATATTCTCTTTTCTTTGCTATGTTTGAAATGCTTCATAACAGAAAAGAGAGGAGGACTTCCCTGCTGGCGCAGTAGTTAATAATCTGCCTGCCAACGCACGAGACACGGGTTCGATCCCTGGTCCAGGAAGATCCCACATGCCACGGAGCAACTAAGCCCGTGCGCCACAACTACTGAGCCCACATGCCACAACTACTGAAGCCCATGCACCTAGAGCCTGTGCTCCGCAACACGAGAAGCCACCGCAATGAGAAGCCCCCGCACCGCAACAAAGAGTATCCCCACCCGCTGCAACTAGAGAAAGCCTGCGCACAGCAACGAAGACCAAACACAGCCAAACATTAATTAATTAATTAATTAATTAATTAATTTTTTTAAAAAGGGGGAAGTGCTGCTAGAAGTCCTCTCAGGCAGGTCACACAGACCCAAGCTCCCAGTGAGGCTTATGAACATCAAGCTGCTTTGATCAGTTGCAGCATGTTCACCTCTCTCAAAGGGCAGGTGATATCGGCGTGGCTTTCCACTGTCTTTTTGAGCAGTAGGTAGTAGCTTGGTGCTTCCCAAGCAGTAAACATTAGTAACAGCTTCCACGTACATATTGCCTGAGAAAATCTGCATTACGTAAAGCAGGTAAGCCATCTCATCTTCCATACCATCAATCAGCCTATAGCTCAGAGCCACTGACAAAGGATTCACAACCACCTGTATTTTGTGCCCCTTCTCACTCATCATTATTCCTTAGAATTTTAAGTGACAGGTTCCCACCACTAAGTTGGAATGTTTCTTAAAGGAAGTGAAAGCATATTGAATACAAGGATGTTTAAATTCCAAATCCTCAGGAGAATTTTATAACTATGAAATTTTAAATTCCCCCTCCATCTAGTGCTATTGGAAATGATAACAAACACTTTAGAAGTCTGTTATGGACTGAGTGTTTGTGTTCCCCACCCCCACCAAATTCATATGTTGAAGCCCTGATCTCCAACGTGATAGTATCTAGGTGGGGACTTTGGGAGATAATTATGTATGAGAGTAGAAACCCTCATGAATGGGATTAGTGCCCTTATAAGAGGAGACATGAGAGAGATGATCTCCATCTCTCTCTGCCATGTGAAGATACAGTGAGAAGGTGGCCATCTACAAACCAGAAAGAGGGCCCTAACCAGAACCTGACCTTGCTGACACCCTGATGCAGCCTCCAGAGCCATAAGAAATAAATTTCTATTGTTAAACCACCCAGTCTATGGTATTTTTGTTATAGCAGCCCAAGCTGACTAATATAGGATCCTTTTCCTTTGGGGAGTCCCAGAAGCACTTTGGGTCCCAGTCATTCCTCCAATGAGCAGTAGCTCTGTGACTTTGGACTTGTCTTAAAGACTGATTTCCTTATCAATAAAGTGTAAGAGCTGAACTAGGTAATATCTAGTTATTACTAGATATAATAAAATCCCTTTTTTTTTTTTTAATAACATTTTTTTTTTTTTTTTTTTTTTTGTGGTACGCGGGCCTCTCACCGCTGTGGCCCCTCCCGTTGCGGAGCACAGGGCGCAGGCTCAGCGGCCATGGCTCACGGGCCCAGCCGCTCCGCGGCACGTGGGATCCTCCCGGACCCGGGCACGAACCCGTGTCTCCTGCATCGGCAGGCGGACTCTCAACCACTGCGCCACCAGGGAAGCCCTTAAAATCCCTTTTAATGTTAAACTTTTATGTGTCTGCACTCTGACTCCATTTGCCAGGTGCTATGTGTCTTTGACTTGACTGCATAGGAGGCAATGCATAGCCTAGTGAGAGCAGACTGGGTTAGTGGATGTGGGCCTGTATCCTGGTTTTCACCTATTAACATCTCTGAATTTAATATTCTTTATCTGCACCCAGGGATAATGATATCTAACTCACTAGTTTTCAGTGAGATGAAAAGATATGGCATGTGTAAAAGAAATTCCTGGTACCCAGTACCTCACTAAATGTTAGTAGAATCTGAATAAATCTCAACTTATTCAACCCTCTTCAGCTTTCCTGGTGATGAGCAGAGTTAACTTCAAAGTGCCATGAACTGGTAGCCTTAAGATTCTGGCCAAACAGTACCAGATCTTGCTCACTAGCTGTAGGGTCCACGTCTGCCATGGTGTCAAGCTCACTTAGGGGAAAGGACACACTGAATTTTTCCACTGTGTTCCTCTGGCTTTTCCTGTGTCCTAAATAGAAGATGCCAAGAAGGGCCTTTGGTTAATCTTTGCTTGAGTCAGTCACCTCCTGCTTGTTCTACTGGCATGGACTATAGACCCTTAGCTCCAGCCAGCTGACTGTAAATTTCTTGTTTCTGGGCACAGGAAAAGCCACAGCATAAATCTGTCGGTGCTCTTAAGAAAACAACTCAACTGCGCATGCCCCATTCTCAGTGGGTCAGGAGAGGTGCCAAAGGTCACCCCGGGGAAATCCTGACTGCAGCAGGGATCAAAACCACTATGGTAGGGACCGAACCACCCGCTGCTTGCACACACCATTCCAGGTGGCATATGCGCCTGCATTAATGTAATGCCCCACAGACCCTCACCCCGCAGCCGGCAGCCGCCTGCCTCCAGCTCCAGGTCACACCCGATGCCTTCTTGGTA
This sequence comes from Kogia breviceps, assembly GCF_026419965.1. Lineage (NCBI taxonomy): Eukaryota > Metazoa > Chordata > Mammalia > Artiodactyla > Physeteridae > Kogia > Kogia breviceps. The sequence continues at coordinate 76,854,113 of NC_081312.1, read as the reverse complement.
CAGGAATTCCATGGTGCGCAGGTTCTCTCTCAGTTCCTCTGCCTGGCTGGGCTGCTTTTCATCTTCCCGGGTGCTTCCAGCCCCCTCGCGTCCCCACTGGGCCGCAGCCTTCACCCGGGGTGCTCCCAGGGCTTCAGCCGCCACCAGCACATCCCCCCGTGGGGCGGGTCCCAGCACCCCCTCATAGGCAAAGGTCAGCACGGCCTCCCAGGCCCCGGGGGTTACATCCAGGCTGAGGGGGCGTTGCAGACCTCTGCTGCCCAGCAGCCTGCCTCTGAAGAGGCTGCTGACTGCGGCCAAGATCACCCGATGCACCCCGTATACTCGCCCCCCGACTGACACGTCTTCATCCAGCAACAACCTCTGCTCTCGCAGCCGCTGTGCCTCCGCGAAAAACTGGCTGGGATGCGCCTCGCTGCGCAGCTCCTCGGGCTCCTCCGCGTCTTCTCCGTCCTCATCCTCTTCCTCCTCCTCTTCTTTCTCTAGGGACAAGGCTGGAGAGGGAAGGCTCCCCGGGGCCATGGGCCTGGGGCCAGGCTCTTCCAGAGGAAAGGGGGGCAAACCTTGATCCTCGTCCGGGGACGGAGACCAGGAGGGGGTTCTCCTGGTGGCCAAAGGGAGGCCAAGGCCGTCCTTCCGGACCGGAAGAGAGACTTGTCCAGGGTCTGAGGGACGATGTGCCGAGTCCGAGACACTCATGGCCCAAGCTCACTGGATTGCTGCAGGTAAGCAGAGGAAAGAGAAGAGAGGGTAAGAGCTGGACCCACAGAGGCCAGAGGAAGCCCTGCCTCCAGTCCGGCGACATGTCAGACCCTCTTCCTACTTCAGCCCCCTCCCCCCATCCCAGGGCTCGAGCGTGTAGGCTACACCGCGCAACTCTGAGGTTTCCCCAGGTGCAGCAAAGCACACAAGATCTATGCGTAAAAATCCAGTACCCAGAACTGTACCCCGCCCGTCTAGCCACCATGCCAGTAGTCACCCTCCGAAGACACCAGCGTTCCGCTTGCCCTCTCACTTGAGCCTGCTCTACTCCTGACAGCGTGGCAGGACGGAACGCGCCCCCAGGGCCCCGTCCCTGACCGAGCCCAGCTAATTATAGGCAGTGCTGGCAGTCTGGGGGCTGGTCTCCAGGTGCCCAAACTCTGACACCCAATCCCCTGGGCCTGACCTGAGAGGACCTCCTCCCCCCTTCCACTTGTAGGTCATGCCCTGGTGCTGAGCGAGGCAAATTCGGAAGCCAGGTAGGATGTAGGGATCTGGTGGAGTGAGCCAGGCCAGAAAGGCTTCCTTCACTGGACTGGGCTGGACCGGGTGCGTGAAGAAAGTCTGGACTCTGCACACCCGCAGGAAAGTGGGGAGAAAGAGTGAAGCGTGTGTTTGGGGTCAGTCCCTGGCCTTTGTTGATTTTTCTGTTCATGATAAAGCTGGGACCCTGGAGCGAACAATCCTGATGTAAAACTCAAATATAACACATCCATCTGGTCCAACAAGGGCAGAGGGGTGTGGGAGGTGAAGGGGCACGGGTCAGGGCTACCGACCATTGGTGACCCACCTTTAGAGAGGGGTTTCCTCCCTGTGCCAACGTGGAGTTGGTGCTGAGAGAGCCAAACCCAACCCTCGGGCTGCACTCCTCCAAATGGGTAAACAGAGAGGCAGCCCATGGCTGTCCTGGCTTGTGAAATGGGCGATAGTGACCAGCCTCTGCGTGGATCCTCTTATGGCCTCCCCTTTGCAAGCCAAGGTGGCCAACACCTTGGGCCCCCACCAGGAAGAGGAGGAACCGCTATCTGGCAGAGACAAACCCCAGGTCAGCCTCTGCCCTCCCTCTGCCAAAAAGGACAAGTACACTGGACCCTGATCTGCACTCTCTGCCAACCCCATGGTCCTGGGACAGCTCCACCACAGCCACGTGTCTCTGGAGGCTCTGCTCGGCTCCACCATGGAGAGGCCCACACCCCACAGCGAATCCCGAAGGTTGGATGAAACCTGCTCTTCTGTGCAGTCATCCACCTTCCATTAAATGCGTCATGACTGACCTCCCCCCATAGCACCTCCAGGTCTGTTAGCCGTCCTTCTTGTTGCTGACCTGCTGACTGGGGCAGGGTCTTGGGATCTCAACCAGGGGACAGTATTACTTCCACCTCTGCTCAGGAGCCCCATGTGGAGCCACACTCCCCAAGAGATGATGTGGAGAATTCGGGGGCCAGGCCTGGCAAGGCCCCATTGTGCTTTATCTGGGTCACGGGAGTCATGGTAACAGATTGGTGCTCAGGGTTCCCAAAGGTTCGGGATGGAAGCAGGGAAAGAGAACTTCGCTCCAGAGGACAGTCTCAAGGGTCCCTCTGAGGGTGAGAGGAAAGGGCTGAGGGTGACCTTGACTCCTCCCTCCCTGATGATCAGGGACATCATCCTCTACCTGCAGCTGCCTTGGATCACTGCTCAGGCTGGCATAGGTGTGGGCTCAGCACTCTGCTAGACAGTAGGAAGGGATTTGGGACTCGGCCTCAGTGAATTAAAGGAGCCCCATTCCCATCCCACTCCAGGGCTCAGATCACTCGATACCTTGCTCTCAGCTTCAGTCACTACTATCACCAACCTGTCTATCTCGGCCATCTCCACCAATGGCAAAGTCAAGGCTGGTGAGTCTGTTGTGACTCCATGACCTCTTAGGGCCCCGGTCCTGTTGGGAGTTGGTGCGACCGATTGCCTCTTCTTTCCTCTCCTCTCAGGTGGTACCTACTTCCTTGTCTTGCACAGCCTGGGTCCGGCGCTTGGCAGTTCCATTGGAATCATATTTGCTTTCTCCTATGCAGTAGCTGTGGCTGTGCATACAGTGGGCTTCACAGAGACCCTTTTGGACCTGTTCTGGGTAATGCCCATTCCTTTCCTTCATGCATCATTTTCTCAAGTCAGCTGACCACCCAGCTTGCATTTTCACGGCTCCAGCCTGGGCAAGTCATTTTAAGAATCAGATGGACCAATTAAAAATCCCTCTGACCCCCTACCTCTGTGTTCTGCCCTTCCAGGAGCATGGGGTGCAGCTACCAAACATGGATCCTGAAAATGAGTTTCGGGTGGTGGGCCTGGTGACTGTGACTATCCTTGTAGGCGTTGGCACTGGCAGGCGTGGAGTGGGAGTCCAAGGCAGGCGAGGGAGAATTGAGTTGGGGGTGAAAGGACTAAGGGGATGGAGGTGAGAGCTGGACAGATCAGGAAGGGGCAGAATGTGGGGAGATGTGGGATTGTGTGTGGGTAGTTGACAGAGCAGATTTCCAGGGACCCAGGCCTGAAACTAGCCGGTTTTGCTGGGAGAGACTCCACATGCGAGTTTTTTGAAGGGGAAAGTAAGGAGGACTCCTTCGGAGGATCTGTTGGGATAAGCACTAGACATGACTACCAGATGAGAAATGCCCTGGTTCTTGCTCCCAGTATTTACAATCTTGATATTCACCCCTCTGGCATGGGAAGGGATGCTTTGTAGTTTGAGGCAAGAAGGAAAAGAACCCCCGTTGAGCAACATTCCTTTATGGGAGGAGGTCGGTAGGAAACAGAACGAGAGGATTGGAGAGAAGAGTGAAGATGAGACAAGGAAAGTGAGGAGGAGGAGGAACTACTCCTTCCCTTCCACTCACCTCTCTGTCTCTTCTTCCCTCCCTCTTTCTCCCTCTCTATGGAGGGAGGTGGTGTCACCCATGGTATTACAGGCCCAGATTATCTTCTTCCTGATTTTCCTTTCTCTTATCAACTACCTGCTGGGGACTTCCTCCCCACAAACCCCAGCCAACAAGTCACTGGCTTCTTTGGGTACCAAGGTGAGACAGTGGGAAACTGACTGAGAAATGTGTCCTCCTCAGAAAAGAACCCTCAACTTCTGATTCTGTATGTCATTCACAAGTTGGCCATCAGACCACTCAGAGTCCTGTAAGTCCCTGGGCCAAAAATCCCTTATGCTTCCCAGCCAAACCTAAGACACTGACACTAAACTGGGTAGAGGGGTAATACAAATGAAGCCAGGAGGTGCTCCTCAAAACCTCATCTTTTCCTCTCTGTTCCTTCACATAAAAGCATTTTCTTTCATAATGTTGTCCCGCAGTGGGGGGCATGGTCCAGAGGGCAGTTTCCTTGGTATGTTTTCCATCTTCTTCTCCTCAGCCACTGGGGTACTCACCAGGACCAGTATCTCTAGGGACCTCAAGGTGACAAAGATGTCCAGGCATGGAGCACACTATCACCCCTCTTCTCTCTCCACTGATGGTTCAACTTTCGTTCCCAGGACCCTGCTACAGCTGTCCCCAAAGGAACCATCCTTGCCATCACGTGGACCATACTTTCCTACCTGGGCATCTCTGCCACAATTGGTAAGGCCCTCCACTCCTGCCTTCGGTGCAGAATGACCTGGAACCCTGGTTTCTGCTTCTCTGAGGGGCTAGGTGATGAAATGAGCCAGAGGCATTCATCTATTAAAAGTAGTTTATATGCAGGTAGGCCCCCATCCCCTCCTTCACTGGTTCTCTCCATCCCTCGTTTCATTAATGAATTGTATGGTGCTCTTTGATTATCAAATTTGGTTGTCCCCCCCCAACCCCGTGCACACACTCTTCCATTAACCGCTTTGGCACTGGTGGTACCTACAGTCCTACTGCTTTGGGTTGGGGTTCTCTTCCCATGAACGAGTGTGTCCCCTAAATCTCATTTCCAGGCTCCTGTATGATTTGAGATGTTTTAGGAAATAGGACCGACATGGGTGTGCAGAGTGGGAGCTGCCTAGGGTCAGAGTGCCAGTATGGCTAGTATTTCGGCAGATGTTGAGAGCCAGGGTCTTGCCTCTATGGGCTCTCTGATTACTACCAGGTGAGTGAACCAGAGGGGAAGATTAGAGAGATAAATCTTACCTAGCCCACTGCCCAGCATAGAGTAGATGCTCAAAAAACAGTAATGACTTAAGTGGATTCATGTAGGAGGAGCTGAAAACCGATGGAAGAGGAGTTTCTGTGGTAGGGGGTACTGGCTGTGGGGAAACAGTGGCTAATCTCTACCTACATCTGAAAAGGTTTATGGTTACCAGTTTGAAAGAAATGCCAGCTGGGCAGCAAAACAGAAAAACTAGAGTGAAGAAGCCCTATTATCCCTAAATCCCCAAGGACAGAAATTTCAAAGGATGACATACTTTCTGTTCCCTTCTGTATCTGGGGTTTCCTTTCTCTGTAGCCAAAAGGCTTTTGAAGACTTGGTGGTCTTACAACAGGTGCAGAAGCCACCACCAAAGGAGAACTTGGCACCTACCTCTCTCAACTTGACTCCTGCTCCTTCAGGCTACATCCCTGAGCAGAACCTGAAGACAAACCACAAGCAGGTAGATATACAGGAACAGGGCCATTAAAGTGGGGGCAGTTGTCCCAGAGTACAAACTGACAATGGCGTTCACCTTGTCCCTGCTCACTTTTCCTAACCATGCAGTCAGAGTGGCACATGTGCCTTCATAAAGTCATATGGCAATATTCATGCCTTCATGAAGTCCTATGGCTGCCCTCAACAGTCATGAATCTGGGAAGATTTCAAACTGCAGGGGCATAGAGCTCAGGGGTAGGACTAGTCCAATGGCTACAGAAGCTGAGGAACAGGTTCCGTTTCTTACATAACAGGAGCCTGCCTGTGATCCCTCAGTCAGCCTGCCCTGGGGCCCTATACATGACCTGGCTGGAGATGCTGTCCAGAGGCCTGACATCCCCCATTGCCTTCATTTGTGGAAATCAGCAGTACACACTCACCCTATACTGTTAGTGAGACTCAGGAAGAAAGACAGCTAGGAAGAGGAGTCCATAATTTAGGACTCAAGGAGACAAGATTTTAATCTCCTGGCTCCACAAACTTTTTTGAGTCTACTATTGGGTAGCCCAAAGCTTTGGACACACAAGGATTTTACAACAGCCCAAAGCTTCCTAGGGAGAGAACTCCCTGACTACGCAATACGAACTGCATCTGCAGTGCCAAAGAAGGTCCTTCCTCCACAATTCATTCCACCCCATGATATTAATAAAAACTTACAAATAAATACCTGAGGCTAATGTGTAATAACATACTTGAAAACTCCCCAAACCTAGAAAAACAGATTTTTCCTGTTCTCAAATATATTCAAGAAGAATTTATTTTCTATCTCCATCTCAAAGTTTCTACTTTAAACCTCCACGCCTTAATGCATTTCAACCCATTTATGTGTCTATCCTTTGTAAATGAAAAAAGAAGCATTTATCATCACTTTCTACTTGGAAAGTAATCAGAAACTTCCTCTTTCCCCAAGCTCATGTAATCCTACTTTTTAAAATCTTTTGGCTCAAGTCTTACCTTATAGTCCTTTGATTTCTTTGGTTTAGTTCCTCATCAGCTTATACATTCATTCAGCAAATACTAACTGAATGTCCACTATGTGCCAGACCCTATTTTAAGTACTGGGAGATGATATGCCAATGAATAAAACAAGCTACACCTCCCCTCAGGGAGTTTATATTCCAACAAGAAGAGATAAACAATGTACATAATAAAAACTATTAGAATACGAGCTGCTAAGTGCTATGAAGAGAAATAAAACAGGGGAGTAGGCTAGAAAGCGCTAGAGGAGTACAATTTTAAGTAGGGTTGTCAGGAAGCCCTCACTAAAAGAAGCTGAGCAGACTTACAGACTATACCTCCAGAAAAGCCTTGAGGGCAGCACACCTTCAGTGTTTAAGGAAGAACGAAAGGCCAATGTTGGTGGAGCAGAGGGAACAAGGAGATAAGTAGCAGGAAGTGAGGTCAAAGCATTACTTGAGGAAGGGTGGGGTAGGTCATGGAGGCTTTTACAGGCCTTTAAAGGACTCTGGTTTTTATTCTGAGGTAGGAAAACACAGAGGGTTTTGAGAAGAGTGACACAATCTGGCTTCCATGTTAATACTATTCACTCTGGCTGCTGTGTTGAGAATTGACTGTAAGAGAGAAATGGTGGAAGCAGGTAGACCAGCTACTGCAATAATCTCAGACAGCAGTCTCCACCCTTTTTGGCACCAGAGACCAGTTTTGTGGAAGACAATTTTTCCAGGCTGTCATGCAAGCGATGGTTCAGATGGTAACGCGAGCGAGAGGGGAGCTGCAGATGAAGCTTCACTCCCTTGTTCGCCCGCCTGCCACTGCTCACCTCCTGCTGTGCAGCCCGGTTCCTAACAGGCCGCCAAACGACCCAGTACCAGTCCATGGCCAGGGAGTTGGGGACTCTGATCTTGAAGGCAGAAAATTCTGGCTTGGGCTAGGGTGGCAGCAGAGAAGTGACAAATTGGATTCTGGATGTATCCTGAAGGTTAAAGTCAAAGTGATTTGATGAATTGGAGAAGATGAAAAAGAGGTGCCAAAGATAATACCGAGACACTTTAACATGAACAACTAGAAGGATGGAGTTGTCATTAACTGAAATAGGAAAGACTGCAGCAGTAAGCTGGGGAGAAAATAAGTTCAGTTTTGTATATGTTAAATTTGAGATGCCTATTAAGCATGCAAGTTGAGATGCCAAGGGCAGCTAGATATTCAGGATAGAAGTCCTGATTGGAGCTGAAAAAATGGGGAGTCATCCACATTGAAATGACTCTAATGTGTAACACTGGATGAAATCACTCCAGGTATGTATGTAAACAGAAAAGCAGTCCAAGGACTGAACTCTAGAGCGCTATGGAGATGAAGAGAAACCAGCAGACTAAGAAAGAGTACTTGGTAAACTAGGAGGCAAACCAGAGAATATGTCCTAAGACCAAGTAAAGACAATGTTTCAAAGAGGGGGTGTCAAATGCTGCTGACAGTCTGTGCAAGATAAAGCAGAAGATGCCATTAGATTTAGGTTTGTGCAAGTCCTTGGTGACCACGATGAGAACAGTCGTGGTGCAGTGGACTTAATAGGGAATTGGTGGAAAGTGGAAAAGACTCTAGTAAGATGTTCTGCTACAAAGCAGAATAAACAAACTACAAGGATATATTGTACAGCACAGGGAATACAGTGAATATTTTATAACTTTAAGTGGAGTATAACCTATAAGAATACTTACTAAATCACTATGCTGTACATCTGAAACTAATATTGTAAGTCAACTATAATTCAACTTAAAAACCTAGTAATAAACAAAATATTTTTAAAAAATTGAGCAAGAGGCTTCCCTGGTGGCGCAATGGTTGGGATTCCGCTTGCCAATTGGGGGGACACGGGTTCATGCCCCAGTCCAGGAGGATGCCACATGCTGCGGAGCGGCTGGGCCCGTGAGCCACGGTCACTGAGCCTGCACGTCCAGAGCCTGTGCTCCGCGATGGGAGAGGCCACAGCGGTGAGAGGCCCGCATACCGCAAAAAAAAAAAAAAAAAAAGTAAATAAAAACTGAGCAAGAAAATTGGAAGCAACTGGAAGGGGAAATGGGGTCAAGAAAGGTTCATGTCTTTGTAAGATAAGAAAAATGATAGCATATTTGTGTGCCAACAGGATGCTCCAGGAGAGAAAGGGGAATACTGACGCTACAGAAAAGGAGAACTGTTGAGAGATGTCCTTGAAAGCCAGATGATGGGACTGGCTGGACAGGAGCCTGGACAGTCTGTTTAGAGCAGCATTTCTCAACCTTGACGCCAATGACATTTAAGCCCAAATAGTTCTGTTGTGGAGGGCTGTTCTGTGCATTGTAGGTTATTTTGCAGCATCGCTGGCCTCTACCCAGCAGCACCACCTCCCGGTTGTGATCAACCAAATGTCCTCTGGGAGCAAACTCAGTCCCAGTTGAGAATCATTGGTGTACAGTAACAAGAGAGAAAGCAGAGCTTACAGGTATAAATGCTGGAAGGTATGTAGGTATAGTGGTAGGAGCTTATGAACCTTTTCTGATTGTTTCTATTTTCTACCAAAGTAAAAGTGAGAATGAGGGATGTTGGAGATTTAAGGGATCAGAAGCGAGGGCAAGTGGGGAATTCCTTGGTGGTCCAGTGGTTAGGACTCCAATCCCACAAGCCATGCAGCATGGCCAAAAAAAAGGAAGGGCAAGTAAAAGGACCAGGGGATGTTGCTAGTAGCATAAAAGACTCACTCAAGTTTTATGGTAATGAATTTAAGGACAAGTCAACCTGTTTCTTCCTAGCCCTTTCAGCTGCATGGATCTAGGAGTAAAGCTGGTGAAGAGTTGAGTGTGACAAAAGCCAGAGAGAAGCAAGGGAGGTAAGGCTTTGAAACGAAGGGCTCATGACTGGAATTTAGTGGCAGGAAGGAAATGAAGGCATGTGAAATAAACTAGAAAGATAGGAAGTAATGGTGGGAAAGTGGGGGTGGAGGACAAGATCACTGGAGGAGCAAAGAACTGAGACCAGAGTGTTAGAAAGATTATCTACATGGATATTTAAATCACCAAGCTTTATGACAGGTACTGACTTGTGTTTCAAAGCTGAGGTATGTCAGAGATGAGAGAGAATAGTCTTAAAAATAGTATGAGGAAGAGACGCCCCTGGCGGTCCAGTGGTTAAGACTCCATGCTCCCAATGCTGGGGACCAGGGTTCGATCCCTCGTCAGGGAACTAGATTCCACATGCTACAACTAAGAGTTCGCATGCCACAACTAAAGATCCTGCATGCCACAACGAAGACCCAGTGCAGCTAAATAAATAAATATTTTTAAAAAACATAGTATGAGAAAAAATGAGGACACTTGCACTGCCTCCAGGCCCAGTGGTACAATGGGTGTAAGAGAAACCACCACCACTACTAAAAGAAGCAGAGTCCTCAGGAGAAACCAGGGCTCAGAGCAGGACTATAAAAAGGGAACATACAGGGCTTCCCTGGTGGCGCAGTGGTTGAGTCCGCCTGTCGATGCAGGGGACACGGGTTCGTGCCCTGATCGGGGAAGATCCCACATGCCGCGGAGCGGCTGGGCCAGTGAGCCATGGCCGCTGAGCCTGCGCGTCCGGAGCCTGTGCTCCGCAATGGGAGAGGCCACAACAGTGAGAGGCCCGCGTACCGGAAAACAAACAAACAAACAAAAAACAAAAAAAGGGAACATATAGAGAAGAGGTTGAGCATATGCGGGATTTTTGCTAATGACTGGCTGTTAATTTCAGAGAGGATGTGTATACCTGGGGCCCACTCCCTCAAGCCTGCCAATGGAAATGTCTGTAGGCCTAAGTGTATGGAAGAGGGATGGTTTTACTTTTGAGTTATCAATTAGCATGAAATTACACCTGGCTTCAGGCTATTTTCAGGGAAATCCTGAGTACCTATACTTCAAAGAATTTAAATGAGATGATAAATATAAAGCAATTAGCATAAGATCTTGCTAAAATAGTATCAATGATAATAGCATTACTAAGGAGAGGTTAGAATATCTAAGAGATTCCCCTCAATTTTAGCTCCAGAGCAGCAGCTCCCAAGGCAACCTGCATAATCAGCCAGGGTGCCGCTCTGACCCCCTGCCTCCTTACCCATCACCCCATCAACAAGAATTTATCCAGTGCCAACTGTGTATCCTTCCTGAACACAAGTTGATTATCAACATATAAAAACAAAAATATTTTAATGCTGAGTCATCTTGAGGTTCAAATGATAGGAGGGGGCATCCACAGCCTTGCCAGGATTCTTATGTCAGGATAAAGATTAAGGCCCAGGGTCCCCCCTTGGTCTCCACTTAGGGCGCTATCTACTCCGATTCTGTTAACCTTGTTAGTCCCTCCAGGTCACTTCTACTTCATCTGTGCGATACCTGTAAAATAAAATAGGAAAAACTTGGTGGACAGGTACCCCTTAGCCCCTTCCATTCTTCTCTGCCCTCACAATTCTGGATCCTCTTCCCTGCTGATCATTTTTGCCTAGCTCCCATTTAATCCTGTCTACCTCCTCCAAGGGGCTACTCACCTCTGTGTGACCCCAGATTCACTGAGAGGAGTCCTGTGTCCAGCCTGAAACATCTCCCAGCCAGCCTGGGCTATCATGGCTCCATTGTCAATGCAGAATCTGGGAAGGAAAAGAGGTGTGAAATTCATGATCTAAGCGTGGAAAGTCACAGTAATTGGAGGGGGGAAAAAAGAAATAAAGAAAGGGAAAGGGCCTTTACCTCTCATCTGTGGCAAAAAGCCGGGCTCCACGCTCCTGGCACATCGTCTCCATCATTTCCTGTAACCTCACATTACCTACAAAGAGGTAGGGGTACAGTTAGCTTACTTTTGGCCATTTCTCCACAGTCTGTACACCTCATGTGCACTGACTTAGGAAAATGAAGTAGGGATTCCAGGGGCAAGGAGTGGGAAGCATAGGACAAGAAATAAAACAAGTAATTTCCCCAAACCCTTAGAGATTTAGAGTATCAGGAGAAGGATACACATGCCCCCAAATAGGAAAGAGAAGCACAGTTCAGTGATACATACACCCCACACCTCCCACGATGAGGGCCTCCTGGGAGCCACAATGTGCCATGGCTCGCTCTGTGATCTCTACCAGCATTGCAAACACCGTTTCCTATGGAAGGCAAACAGGTGAAAACATCAAAGAGAAGCCCAGCTTAGTTCTGTCTACTGTATAAAAGCTCCTCCAGCTTCAACTTTCTGTCCCAGCTTTTTACTCCATTACCTGCAGGGAGAAACATAGATCCTCAGGAGTACACTCGCCCGTGGCCAGCATCCGCTGGGTTACATCCTATAGTTAAAGGGGAAAACATATAAAATAACGAATTGTGGTTTGGGGATGACATATGAGCAAAAAATTAGTGCACTTGGAGTATCACCATGTTTCACCACAATTCAGTTTACCAGTACATCCCATATGACACCTTGCCCTTCACTGGCACTGAGCTATAAAACCAGCAGCAGTCTTTCAAGATTCAATAATTATGGGGGGGGGGGAGAAAGAAAGAAAATACTATGATTATCTTAAAAAAAAGACTCAGTAATTATGAATGTCTACCCTGGTACCCTCCATTCCCTACCCCAGTTAATTTTTCTCTAGAGCACTTGTCCCCATCTGACCCTTTTTATTTTATTATTTCCCCCCTTCTTTTTTTTTTTGTTTCTTTTTCTGTCTCCCACCCCCACTGCATGAAATGCAAGCTCCAAGTAGGCAGGGATTTTTGTTTTGCTCCACCTTGTATCACTATTGCCTTGAACAGCACCTGGCACACAAAAGATGTTCAATAAATATTTGCTAAATGAATTTATTCAGCATCTAACATGGGCCAGTACTATGCTATATGTAGAAAATACACTGGTGAGCAAAACACATGTGCTTCATTAAAAAGCATGAGAAGTACCCATCTCCTCACCTCTCCCACACTCACCTCAATGAAAGACAAGATCCCTGAGAATGAGACGTCCATCCCCTTTACAGTGTATGGCAGCTCAACTAGCTTCTTGCCTCTATGTGGAAGTGAGTATATGAGGCACTTAAGCCTGTAGTCAGCTGGCTGCTCACCCTCCAAAGCCCTCCCAAACCTCATTAACATATATACAGGGAAATTCCTGGCGCCCCACCAGTCAGCCTCCTTCCACCTTATTCCCCTTACCGCTTTGCCATCTGTTCAATGTTGTAGCCTGGACTTGGGTCATTGGAAATCTAGCAGAAGGAAAAAGAGGATGAAGTCAGGTATGCAGGAAACATAAGAAGCTAATTTACTACTTTCCTCCTCCTTTTCCATGGCTCCCCGCAAATACATTCACATCTTATGTTCTCTGTAGCCTCAATAGCTTACCTTCAGCACTCGAGCAAAACGATCCAGACAATTACCCACAGCAATATCGATGGTTTCCCCAAAGATGCGGTAACGATGTTCTGAATACGCAATCACCTAAGGGTGATGAGGATGTCCATGAAACCTCAAGTCTGTAAAGAGGAGCATTAGGCTTTGGGGAAGAATGCAGCAGAGGATCAACATGGTCACTAGAGCTTCCAAAATGCAATAAGCAATGGGAAAAAGTAGTTTCCCAAGCCCTCAATGGGTACTTTTTAATAGCCCTTATCTGAGAAGTCTATATATACCCCAAGGATTCCCAGAGCAGATTCCCAGTCTACAGAAGGTAGTCTAGGTCAGGGGAGAAGCAAATTATCACTTTGGATGCATTTTTCTTGCTTAGAGATTCCTAATATTCCTTTAAAAGCAGTCTAGACAGTGTGTACTAGGGAAGGCTTTCCTTCTTGGAAGCAGGAAACCATAGTTCTTCTAGGTTATCCTACCAGGGTGGTGGTATTTGGAAACCACCAAGGTAGAGTTAAAAGAAACTCAAAAATCCCAGGGAATTCCTTAGCGGTCCAGTGGTTAGGACTCCGCTCTTTCACTGCTGAAGGTGCTCGTTCAACCCCTGGTTGGGGAACTGAGATCCCACAAGTCACGCAGTGCAGGAAACACAACAACAAAAAAAACAAAACTCAAAACCCCATTCTGGGTCAGACTAATGGCCCATCCAACTCAGCACTGGCAACCAACTTATGTCCATTCTTCATACGTGACCAGATTCTAGCACAGAGAGTATTTATCACCCACTGACACATATGCTCCATACTGCTGACAGTGAGTACTTCCTAAGGACCATAAGTCCCTTTCCCTTTCTGGTGCTGCTAGGGATTTTCTTCCATTCTGATGTAGCTCTTACTCTACTGTCAAAAGCTGGCAACAGAAGAGGAAAGAAAAAATTCTGCCTTTCTAATTCTGTCATCTACACTTCCCTACCCAATCATCTTCTGTTTTTCACACCTAAGCAGGCTTCAAAAGGGAGGAGGAAAAGAGAAAATTCCATTGCTGCTCATCTCCATTAACTCTTGTAAGCTTCCACTGATACTTTCCACACCCCAAGTCCCTAACGTTGTATGATATCCTTCAGGCCTCAACCAGTTGCTTGCTCTCTACCCATTAAAGTTGCCACATCATTTTCACAGGAATATGTGCTTCATCTTTAATAACTATTTCACAAGATGAAGTTTTAGAACATAACCCTTTCATAAGCTGGAGACAATGACCATTCCTGACGATAATCCCATCCGGTGTTATGTGGGAAAGGAAGGCTGGAGTTCTCTAATCCCAACCTAAAAAGACCTTATAAGGTATCCCAAACAACTCTGGCTTCACCTGTAAGTTTAAAATACCTTCTGCCATTCATAAAATGTTTTCTAAATTATTTATATTTTCATACTCTTAGAGTAAAAACTTCTATATATTTATCACCAGTATCTAAAACAAAACATGCAATTGTTGTAAAGATACAAATGGGATAGTGCCCCTTAGTTTTTGTTTTTTGCGGTATGCGGGCCTCTCACTGCTGTGGCCTCTCCTGCCGCGGAGCACAGGCTCTGGACGCGCAGGCTCAGCGGCCATGGCTCACGGGCCCAGCCGCTCCGTGGCACGTGGGATCCTCTCAGACCGGGGCACGAACCCGTGTCCCCTGCATCGGCAGGCGGACTCTCAACCACTGCACCACCAAGGAAGCCCTGCACCCTAGTTTTAATTGCTAAGATTCATAGAAAAAATAAGCTTCAAAATAATGAAAATGAAAATCCTTTCATTATTTTGAATACTTCAATCCTTAACCATTCTTTCCTTCTCTAAATTGGAAATTCCTTATCTCTACAGCCACATATATAAAGGTCATTTAATGTTCTAATCATATTGCCCAAACATACAATACCACAAACTCTGTTGTGGGTTTTCTAGTATATCACAGTTTAGTTTCAGATGAGCCCAGCTTTGCTCTTGCAGTTCCCACCACTCAGGTGGAACGTGAAAGTTGTTGGTACAGTGCCTTAGAAATTAAGAAGGAATGGTGGGGCTTTTCTGCCGTAGTCCCGAGTGGTTTCTGTCAAAATGGGCAAGTTCATGAAACCTGAGAAGGTGGTGCTGCTTCTGGTGGGTCATCATGAAGAACAATGATGATGGCATCTCACTATCCCTGCAAAGTGATGGCTACCACTGGCAAGAAGAAAATCGCCAGGAGGTCAGAGATCAAGTCTTTTGTGAAAGTTTATAACCATAATCATCTCATGCCCACAAGGTACTCTGTGGATATCCCCTTGGAAAAAACTGTTGTCAGCAAGCATGTCTTCAGAGACCCTGCTCTTAAACGCACGGCCCAACAAGAGGCCAAGGTCAAGTCTGAAAAGAGACTAGCAAGAACAAATGGTTCTTCCAGAAGTTGTGGTTTTAGACCTGTTTTGTTTCAGTCATTAAAAATAACCAAAACGCTCTGAGGGGAAACAAAAAGAACGAATGGTGAAGTACTGTTAAATACCTGTGTATTTCCTCCACTGACATATAGCACAGTTGGGCTGGTGGCTCCAGTGATGAGGCGGCCCATCTCAATGTGGCCTATGCAGTGGTTAACGCCCAGCAATGGCTTATTCCACAACTGAGCCATAGTACGGGCTACAACAGCCACAGAAACCAGTGGGGCACCCATGCCAGGGCCTACGGGGACAGAAATGGGAGTGAGAATCCTATAGAGACTAGGAAAAACAGAGCCAGGGGAGGCAGGGGATGTGAAGGTTGGGTGGCGGTAATGGTGGTAGCAGAGGTGAGCTGCAGGCTGTTTTGACCTAGCCAGACTCCAGGTATATTCTTCCATTGTCGCCCACTCTCCCAGCCATACCTTTGGTGTATGCAATGCAATCAATATCCTTGGAGGTTAATCCAGCCTCTGTTAGTGCCTCCTGCAGCAGGTCCAGGATAACAGCTCGGTGGTGCCTGGCAGTAGCACCTGGAAGGAATCCTAAGAGATGGACACAAGTCAGAGATCACAGAGTTTTTCTATAGAAAGGTAGGTAGAAGTCAAAACAGTTGTTTTAGTGGAGTAGGAAGAGTCCCTTTCCCTTTCCTCAAGCATCCTGTCTTCTATGTCTTTAGATATAGTCTTTCCAGCCTGTTCAGCTAGGCTACACAGCTCTCAGAAATGCCCTTCTTCATACTCAACTCCTACTCAGGACTCAATTCAAGTGATACCTATCTCATACTTTTTGGTGATCTTCTGTGACCCTGCAAACCGTGTGCATGAATTTAACACATCATTGAATTTAACACACTATATGTAACATTTAACAATTACAGCATTATAATTACCCGTACTTCTCTCAGTTTAACCATGAGCATCTTAAAGCACTGGCTATTTTATTTATCTTCACATTTTTGGTGCCCAAATGCCAAGAGTGAGTGCTAAACATACATGTACATTCCTAATGAGTAAACTGTCACAAAATCGCCTACTCAGGGAGGCTTTTCAGGTATATGCAAGTCAGTTGCCTTCTCCTACGTAAGCAGATGTTTGCAGGGAGGGTAGACAAGTTACAATATAGCTTAAAAATAACATTTACTAAAAGTGATAATGTGTCTGATACTTTAATTCTCAAGACCCAATGATGCAGGTATTACCATTCCCATTTTAAGAATACAGAAGTCCAAAAACAACTACTGAATATTGCAAAGCCAGCCAGTTCTGTCTACACCTAAGCTGAGAGTCTTTACACGCTTTCTCATTACAGTGTATTTTGACTGCATCTACGTTATACTATTTATCACACCATAATGTGAAATTCTGTCTACATGTCCAGCTCCATAACAAACGTATACATCTATTTTTGTAGCCAGCAGCCAGCTGACGATTAGCACGTAAAAGATGCTCAATAAAGGCCGAACGAGCTCAGAAGATCCAGGTTCAAGTGCCTGTAACTCTTCTATCCATCAACCTTGTGATAACACTGTCACATAATCTCAGAGACTCAGATCAAAAACTATGAGGGGACAATGCGCTCCACACCTTTCCTCACTAATGTTTAGGAAGATGGCAAGTGATGCTGTGCAGAGAAGTGCGCCGCAAACTATAAGTTCCCTACTCCGGTACCTGTGCCAGGAGGCGTGACGTAAGTCCGCCGCGGGTTCGCCAGCACCACGCCATCCCGTACTACTCCCACGCCAATCTTGTTGGCGCTGCCTTCAAAACCCAAAACCGCCGGCATGGCTCCTAGCTACCACTGGGGCCGTGGAGCCCGCACCAGTCCGCGCTGGGATGCAGACTCTGGGTCGCTGAAGAAAACGAGCTGGTGGCTGCTAACGAGCAGCACACACCGGAACAGATACCGAAGAATTCCAGCTGGTAGCGCGCCGGCGCCAGCCCCGTCACGGCGACCCATCAAGGCCCCTTCGAGGACCTGTTCTCTTAACTGCCATGAACACTGAACCGGCATCTGCTCCTTAAATTCCTATCCGTTCCTCTGCCTCTCTCCCATGGTCCAGCCCAGCCTTCTCCACTGATTTTGTTGTCTCTTACACAGCTCTGGGATCTCCGGCCAAGGTGGCAGAAGGAGTCGTGATTCTGGCATAGCGATGAACAGCCCAAGAATGGAGGATTGGGGCCCTCAGTGCCCCGGAGTCACGGAGAAGGTTGGGAAGGCTGAGCTTTCAGTCACGTGGTACAACCAGACCAATCACCAGCATCCCTCCGTCTCTGGAGGCGCGTCTCAGATCACGTGACCACGCCGATTAACCACGTGGGGCACATCGTGCTCCATTCTTTGTGCTGGGTTAAGGAGGAGCCAGGCTGCGACCCAAGCAGGTCAGCTACAGGGTTGTTGTTGTTTTGCCCATCGTAGGGGCTTCTCTGGACTTCTGATCGGCAAGCCTAAGTCGGGATTCTTAATTAAGTTCGTCGATTGGCTGGAGGGCCGATCTTGTGAGGAGGGTAGGAGGCACTATGAAATGATCTAGTCTTGAGGATGAGGGGCTGAAAGGCTGATGGTGCACTGAGGCGGGAAGAGAATTCAGAGATAACACGGTTTGAAAGGCGGGACTTGGTACGGGGGCGCCCGAGGGGGGAGTCTTCCCCAGCCCTAGCTGGTTTCACTACTTCTTTGCGTCTGTAGGCAACGCGATAAATATACTGCTTCGGTGGGCGACGTGGAACTGGTGCAGAAGGGTGTTTGTTACAGTGATGCCGAAACGTGGGAAAAAGGGAGCGGTGGCTGAAGACGGGGAAGAGCCCAAGATTGGTAAGAGAATGAAATAGGCCCATCTCCCTAGAGGCTGCGATGGGGATGTCTATAATTCCCTTAATGAACAGGAGGTACGGACCGACTGTATACTCATTTTTGCAGTTTGCGAAGAAGTCGCGGCAACTGCAGGCTCTCGGTGGATCTATAGTTAACTGTGGATCAAAGTTGGATACCGCCAACTTATATGATTGTGTATTACTTATTTTATAGAACCAGAGGCCAAGAAGAGCAAGGCGGGAGCAAAAAAAAATGAAAAAGAGGCAACAGGAGAGGGGGCAGTTATGTATGAGGACCCCCCAGATCAGAAAACCTCACCCGGTGGCAAATCAGCCACACTGAAGATCTGCTCCTGGAATGTGGATGGGCTTCGAGCCTGGATTAAGAAGAAAGGTTTAGATGTGAGTGGAATTAAGGGGAGGGGGGTACCGATCTTGGGGTTTAATCACCTTTTCCCATTTTAGTTCCTAGCACTGTCGTTTTCTTGTGGCAGAGATACAAGGTTTTCACCAAGTCATACCACTTGTATTTCTTTTCTTTTTATAAATTTATTTATTTTTGGCTGCGTTGGGTGTTCGTTGCTAAGTGGGGGCTTTCTCTAGTTGTGGCGAGTGGGGGCTACCCTTGGTTGTGGTGAGCGGGGGCTACTCTTGGTTGTGGTGCGTAGGCTTCTCATTGCGGTGGCTTTTCTTGTTGCGGAGCGCGGGCTCTAGAGCGCTGGCTCAGTAGTTGTGGCAGACAGGCTTAGTTGCTCCGCGGCATGTGGGATTTTTCCGACCAGGGCTTGAACCCGTGTTCCCTGCATTGGCAGCCGGATTCTTAACCACAGTGCCACCAGGGAAGCCCCCCACTTGTATTTCTTAAATGCCATTCTGCCAGGTCCACTGCCATTGTTTTATTTAATGTCCTCATCTTTTTCCTAGCATGTCAGAAAAACCTTGTTACTGGACTTGCTCCATTTTATTTCCTGCATATCCAACATTTAAATAACTACTTAAAAAATCTTAGCTGGCTATCCTCTGCCTATAGGGAAAAAACCAATCTTCTCAGTGTTGCATGGAACACTCTTTCTTGTCTCCCTGCCACTTATATAGTTTATAACTTCAAATAGTGTGTTGCTAGACTTATACTCCTTCTGCAGAGACTGTGTCTATTTATGGCTGCATTGGGTCTTCGTTGCTGCACGCGGGCTTTCTCTAGTTGTGGTGAGCAGGGGCTACTCTTTGTTGTGGTGCACGGGCTTTTCATTGAGGTGGCTTCTCTTGTTGCAGAGCGCGGGCTCAGTAGTTGTGGCACACAGGCTTAGTAGCTCTGCGGCATGTGGGATCTTCCCAGACCAGGGATGAACCCATGTCCCCTGCATTGGCAGGTGAATTCTTAACCACTGTGCCACCAGGGAAGTCCCTCACCTGTGTATCTCTAGTACTTAGCACATAGATTCTTCAATAAATGTCTACTGAATTGATAATACTTTTTCTACCTTTCATTTCGCTCACAGTGGGTAAAGGAAGAAGCCCCAGATATCCTGTGCCTCCAAGAGACCAAATGTTCTGAGAACAAACTGCCAGCTGAACTTCAAGCACTCTCTGGACTATCCCATCAGTACTGGTCAGCTCCTTCAGACAAGGAAGGGTACAGTGGTGTGGGCTTACTCTCCCGCCAGTGCCCACTCAAAGTCTCCTATGGCATTGGTGAGACCCTGTTGATTCCTAAAGCCCAGCTCTTCCAAACCAATTGCTGATATCCCACTCCAGCCCCAATTCTTGATCCCTTTATTCTTTGCTTTCCCTTTCTTAAACTTCTTTTTGCTAATTGTTTCATCGTTTCTGTAGGTGAAGAGGAACATGATCAGGAAGGCAGAGTGATTGTGGCTGAATATGATGCATTTGTGCTGGTGACAGCCTATGTACCTAATGCAGGCCGAGGTCTGGTGCGCCTGGAGTACCGCCAGCGCTGGGATGAAGCCTTTCGCAAATTCCTGAAGGGTTTGGCTTCCCGCAAGCCCCTTGTGCTATGTGGGGACCTCAATGTGGCTCATGAAGAAATTGATCTTCGCAACCCAAAGGGAAACAAAAAGAATGCTGGCTTCACTCCCGAAGAGCGTCAGGGCTTTGGGGAATTGCTGCAGGCTGTGCCACTGACTGACAGTTTCCGGCACCTCTACCCCAACACGGCCTATGCCTATACCTTTTGGACATACATGATGAATGCGCGATCCAAAAACGTTGGTTGGCGCCTTGATTATTTCTTATTGTCTCACTCTCTGTTGCCTGCTTTGTGTGACAGCAAGATCCGTTCCAAGGCTCTGGGCAGTGACCACTGTCCCATCACCCTATATCTAGCACTGTGACAGACACCTCCCCCAAATCACTTTGAGCCTGGGAAATAAGCCCACTAAACTAGCTTTAAACTTCTTACCCCCAAGCTTTAAAAACTGCTCTCTAGAGAAATCTGCACTGTTATTTCCCTTCTAAACTGTGAATCCTTTAACCAGGCTTCTAGAAACAGACTTAAGTTCTCCACGATTTGTGTGGGTGGATGTCCTTTTTTTTTTTTTTTTTTTTTTTTTACATTAAACAAAAGCTACTGATGACTTCCTTTGAACTGTCCCTGTGAAAATAAAGAGTCATAGTTTCAGCCTTGCTGTCTTTGTATTCTACCCCTTTGTGGGGCTACAGATTCCCCTCATCCTTTCATACACACAGATTTAACAACTGGGAAAGAATACAGTCATGACCTTATTTATTTACAAGCACAGGATGAGTCCCTAACCTCCCCCATGACAGAGCAACCCTACCCAGCCCAGTTAAATACTGCAACTGGGAGGTAAGGTTGAAAAGGAGGAATTATGGGAAATACAGGACTAGGGGACCATACCCCACATTAAATAGTTATATATACATCAGTTCCTGTGGTTCTGTACAGAGCAGCGGCTGACCCCACCCCCAGAGGACGTGGAATGGGGGAGAGGAGACTGAGGGTGCTGAGACCAGAGCCAGCCCCTGATGAAGTGCAATAGCAGCAGCAAGGTCCTAATGGTGCACAAGAGGGAGGGAGACCCCCAGGGCTACCCACCCCCACCCTGCCCTGGAATGTATAAGGGACAGGAGTGGCTCTCAGGGAGCATATAGGAAGGACAAGGCTAGAACCGTCTTTTAGGACCCAGGTTTAGGGGAAACTTTCTGCCTACTTCACCCTAAACACAGCAACCACTGGAGGAAAGCAGATGGCCAGCAGTGGTTTTACTTATTCCTCCAAACCTAGGTGAGGGCCTGGTTCCTTCCTACCTCTCCGCAGGGAAAAGGAAGGCAGCTGCTTGGCTCCCCTTATAGAAGCCCAGGGAGGCTTTTACCATCACTCCCTTTATAGTGTCACTGTTCCCACCTGGACAGGGCCAGGCAGTCTGTGGGTCATGGGCTCAGGAGAAGTTCTGGACAGGGTGGCTGACCTTCATACAGGCCCAATAGAGGGCCCGGCCCAAACACAGCACAGCCAACAGGATGACAAATGCCCAGGCTGCATAGATGCCTCCGTATCGTTGTGCATGCTTCCATGTGCCAAACTGATGAAGAAAAAAAAGGAAGATGAGGTTACTGTTGATCTCTCACCACTTTCTAGGAGCCCTAGTAACAGTAACATGGAACTCAAGCTTCAGTCTCTGTCCCCTATCCACATGCAGCCACCTTCAGGGACCTTTTAAAAGGCCCAGCTGTCTAGCTCCCTCCACTAGGCAGGAACATACTCAATCCCAGACATCTGTCAGTTTTTCTTCATGTCTGACAACGGAGCCAGGTTTCCTAATAGCAACTCAATCTAAGCCACTGCTCCACTGTTCTATCCTCTGCATAAAGAAGATAGCTGTTTTCTACTCTGATAGTAACAATAAAGACCGTTTATCAGTCTCCTTCAACTTCAGTTCATCTACGCGTTAAAACAAGACAAACAAAAACAAGACAAACAAAAACACTGTTTCTTTCACTTCTTTTTAGGATAGCCATTTCCCCAATCTTAGCCTACGGAGACGAGGCTGCAGAATGAAAGGGGTTGGGTCAAGGTTACTCACAGCGAGGCCAGTGGCAGTGACTGCCAAGAGTAAGCCAAGCAAGAAGCAGCAGATACATCTCTTTCGTGGATATCTGCGCCCAATAGATGACCTGTGGGGAGACAAACAAAAATGGATACTTGCAATGGCCCTGTAGCTTTTACTCTATTCACTACCCAGCTCAACGATGCCGCTCTCTAATCACTCACACTTTCCTGCAGTGAGGGCAACGGGCCAAGGTTCGGTCTGTGAACTCTGTCCACTATGGAGAAAGGAAAAGAGAAACCAATTAATAGTAGAAGCAGGGTCATCTTCAATGAGAGCCCTGGGGCACTGGAGGCTGGGAAATGGGTCCTCATAGAACAGACCTTTTCAGGATTCATTATCATAACTCAGAAATATATTCATGACTACTTCTCTGCTGCCCACCCCCCCACCCCCCAGGGTTTCCCAGTACCTCTCCTCACCAGAAAAGTATTCTTGCAATGTCCACAGATGACCCTGACACCCACAGGTTGTGGTTCTGGACTCAAAGGTCCCGGATGCACAGGCCCCAGGTTGATGATTCTTTTGCTGTACAGGAGAAAAAGACTATGCTTTAAAAGTTTTCAATCCTAAGGATCCCTACATTATTCCTCCTTTACATCCCCCACTCCCTGGCTCTCTAAGTCCCTCTACTTCTCTGTACATTTAAGATACTCTGCCCCCTCAGCCCTACCCCAGAGAATCCCTGAGGAAGAGCATCGCTTAAACTTCAGGCCTCTAATTTCCCTTTTACCTCAGGATAATTCACCCAGTCTCTGAGACTCTCCATCTTCCTAAAGGACACCACTTTTCTCCCAATCTTCTTATTGAGAGATGAGAAAGATGGCTATAACATTCTAGAGGCACAACAGTCCTTAGCTTTTTCTCTTTCTAAATAAACACCAGGCTCTCTCACCTTTACATTCTCGATAAACATTCACCCTTTTTCGGCTTTCCGATTTTCCCCACTAATGCCCTTCCCCAAATTATCCCTCTCACCAGTATGGCCGAGGGCAGGCGATCCGCTGGGAAGTCACTTTGCAGATAAGGAGACAGTTGCAGGGGCATCGAACATATTTTTTCCCTGGGGGTGCATTCTTGATTGGCTAGAGAATAATGGGGACATCGGTAAGCAAACCTCTAATCCCAATCCCTTCCAATTCCTCCAAAAACCTTCTGAGGAAATATCAGAGAGATAAAAGCTTAGCCAGGACAGAGAAATGAAAGGCATATAACATGAGATTTGCAAATGAAAACTAAGCTTAAGTATCCAAGATAGGTATAAAGGTGAGGGATAGTAAATATTAGCTTTGGTGAGTGGCTTCTGGGGAAATGGCTGTGTGAGACTCCTGGAACTGAAACCTGGGTTTCCTCAAGAGCACTTGGCTAACGCCTGAAGGTCCGGGTCTAGAATCAAGGGATCAGAAAGAGGATCTAGGAAACAGGGCCCTTTTCACAGATTTGTATAACTCACAGTAGCTTCATTGCAGACGCCACATTTGACTACATGCTGATGCATCTTGCCTTCCACGTTGATGAGAGACTGGCAGACTCTGCAGGTGATCATGGGAGCACTCCCACTGTCCGGGCTGGTCAGGGGTGAATAGGGGGGTGGGTCCTCCCCAGGCAACACGGCTGGGTGTCCCTCGGGGAACGAGGGAAATGCTGAAGAGGAAGGTAAAAAGAAAGGCTGGCATCAGTTGCAGACACCCCCACTGAAGCTACACGGAGTAAGGCAACTCTTACTGGTCCTCAAGCCTTCTGACAAGCTCAGAGGGATCTTATGATCAGTGCTTCTAACAGATTCCTCAGAACCCCCTTCCGTTCCGAAGCTCCGGTCGCGATTGCGGAGGAAAGGAAGCCTCCCCCGGTCACAGGTGCAAAAGCTCCCGCACCTGGCGCTTGGGCCCCGCCCCCGACCTCGGTCCCGCCCCCTACGCCTCTCAGAGTACCCCCGGGAACACCTCGGACCCGCCCAGTCTTACCCTGGGGCGGGGCATGTTTACCGGCTCCGTACGGTGGTGCGGAGGGGGTCAGGCCTCCCCCGGGCCCAGCCCCACTCCCGCCCGGCCCCACTAATCCGTTGCCGCCGGCGCCACCGTCGATGGGCTCAGAGAGCAGCGGGGATCGCTCTCCATCTGCCGCCATGGCCTCCACCGCCGCCTCCCGCTTTGGCCAAGGATCCGGCTCTTCGCCGCTGCCGTCGCCGCAGCCACCGCCGCCGCTACCGGGTCCCCAGGACGCCTGCGCGCCGCGCGGCCAGCTCGCCCCGCAACCAGTGGCCTGCCCCGCCCCGTTTCGCCCACAGCACTTGATAGGCTATCCCCGCCCCCGTCGTGCTATTATTCGCGGAGACAAACCAATTTCTGGTCCTGAGAAGGCAGCTCCTATTTTCCATTGGGGAGCTTGGCGCCATCGTCAACTGTCACATGACTTTCAGGGCGCCGCTGGGCCTGCAAAAACTGCACGTGACAAGAAGTTCTTCGAGCTATTGGAAGCGTGGCCCATCGCGCTACCTCCAGACCAGGAGGTGGGGCAGGGCTGCTTCAGCTCACTGGTGTTTCAGGAAGCCGCTGGTCCTCTGTCAGTCGCCCAGAGCGGGCGCATAATCATTGTTCCTCATTAGTCCAAAAACATTACTAAAACATTTTTCTACTCTTTGAGGTTATAATTGGCCTCTCATTGGCTGGAGGCTTCCCTTCCCTGGTCCTGCGATCCTTGGGGCGCAACTTTATTGGGCCGAACTTAGAGCCAGAACCTGGGGGCGTGGCTCAACGAGCTGCAGTGAAAGCTTGAGGGAGTTTGAGCTGTTCTAAGCACCGGGAGTAGGAAAGGTAGGCAATGGTTAGCCACTCTACTCAAAGGAATACCTGTGAAAAGTCAGAGTGAAGATGTGCCAGAAGGAAATGGATTAAAACGTTAAGATTTTCACCCCAGGCTTTCTCACTGAAGTCACCCTGGAACAGTTCACAAGACCGGCTTCTCCAGGAAGCTGCCTTGCAGACCGCACCCTCCCACCATCCCTGGTTAAATTATGAGAGCATCTTTGTATGAGTCTGCCTCTATCGCTACAGGATGTCTCATCATTTTACTCAATTTTGTGACTTCCGGTTATAAATGTATGATAAGAGTTTTTTGACTGAGTTACCAATCAAGTTCAAAGAAATTTTAGTCACCTTATATGGCATAAGAGACAGTCTTTTGACTTGTCTCTGCTTTGCCCCCAGGCAGGAGACTGCTAGTGGAGGTTATTCTGACAAGTATTGGAAAAGATCTTAAGCAGCTCAAACATCTAAACATACAGCCAGGACTTCCCAGGTGGCGCGGTGGTTAGGAATCCGCCTGCCAATGCAGGGGACACGGGTTCAATCCCTGGTCCGGGAAGATTCCCACCTGCTGTGAAGCAACTAAGCCTGTGTGCCACAACTACCGAGCCCACGTGCCACAACTACTGAAGCCTGTGCGCCTAGAGCCCGTGCTCTGTAACAAGAGAAGCCACCACAGTGAGAAAGCCGCACACCACAACAAAGAATAGCCTCTGCTTGCTGCGACTAGAGAAAGCCTGCGTGCAACAACGAAAACCCAAGGCAGCCAAAAATAAAATAAGTCTTTTAAAATTTAAAAATAACAAAAAAAACCCAAAACATGAACATACTCCAAGCTACAAAAATCCCCAATATCCTCCTCCCCCACTTAATATGAATGACTGCTACTTCTTTACGTATTAGAGCTTAGCCTCTATATGGTCTTCTCTCCTAGACAAAATGTATTAGATACCCAATCATAGAATTACTCTACTTCCTGACAGCATTCAATCCAGAGCAAAATCCCATTTCCTTAAACCCTTTCAAAATCTCTTAACACAAGCCCATTTCTATAATAAGTTCTTTCTAGCACCCTCTTACTGACAACACCTCAGTTTTTCATGGCTTGTGCTTTCCCCTCACTGCACCAAGTAATAACCAAATTAAAAAAAAAAGAAAAGTCGAGGTCTTCTGACTTATGGTTCTTCTTTTTTTTTGGGGGGGCCACATTGTGCAGCATGTGGGATCTTAGTTCCCCAACCAGGGATTGAACCTGTGCTCTCTGCATTGGGAGCGTGGAGTCTTAACCACTGGACCACCAGGGAAGTCCCTGACTTATGATTTAATGCTTTTGCACTCACATCATCTACTACGCATATCGAAAAGGGCAGAAGTGCAGAGGTGGCAGAATGCATGGTATCTGGGATGGAGGCCTTTTGATGCTCAATACCTGGCACATAGAAGTTGCTTGATAAATGACTATTAAATTAATTAATTAATTACCTTAATCGGGAAATTTGTGTACTGAGCAATACTGTCAGCTGTAGTCCCAAGCAGGGTGGATATTCAGCTGGGACACTCCAGTGTGGCTGGTATCAGTTTATGACTGGCATTTGTTCTGATTGGTTGTCTCCTGTACTATACAGGTAAATAATTTCAATGTTACCCTGGGTACCACGTATCTTACTTATGGGATGGGGGCTTCTCACATAGACTGAGAAAAAATCAGGCTATGGAGGTGTACTTGTTTGCTAGGACTGCCATAATAAAATATCACAGACTGGGTGGCTTAAACAATAGAAATTTATTTTCTCACAGTTCTGAAGCCTTGAAGCCCAAGATCAAGGTGTCAGCAGGCCTCTGTCCTTGGTTTGCAGATAGCCACCTTCTCCACTGTGTCCTCACAGAGCCTTTTCCCTCTGAGCACACATCCCTGCTGTCTCTTCCTCTTCTTATAAGGAATTAGGGCCCCTTGTGACCTCATTTAACCTAATTATCTCTTTAAAGGCCCTATCTCCAAACATAGTCACTTTGGGGTTAAGGGATTAGGGCTTCAGCATATGATTTTGAGATAGTCCCTAAGAGTCCATAACAGGAGGATGTAAAGGAAGACACTGCAAAGATTTTTTTCTTCAGGCTTCCAACCAAGTGGTAACTATCACAGTGTGTGGATGGCAGAGAATGGGGCTGGAGACATCTTCTGGGCTTCTGCCACCCAGGGTCCCAAATTGATTTCTCTTTCCACATACCCTATTTCTTCTTTACCCTTTCCTGAAGTGGTAGTTTGCCACCCGTGTGAAACCAACACAGTCCCTTACTCCATTTCCAGGGCAAAGAATGTTTTTGGTAATGTGCAGAGTGAATTAACCAAGATGAGTTGTAGTATGGGCAGTTGAATGGAGTGGGGTAGGGTGTGGTCTAGTTTTAAGGGATTATTTCTCTTTATCACTCTGCACCTTTGTTCCCTTCTGTTTTAGGTCCTTTCCATGCCCCAGTGCTTTGCCCCTTCCTTTAGGGTGTAGTCAGCTTCTCTATCTGGGGATTGATCTCTTAGGTCAGTCTGTTTATCTTCATTCTGTTCCTGCACTGAATGAGGCACAAACAGGGATCTCACACAGAGAAGAGAAATGAAAGTGATCCTTTTACAGGGTGAGGGGGGGAACTAAACTAAAATAACATTTTAGTTTCAGGAATTGGAGAAAATGGAAAGTCAAAGATTCTTGGTGATGGTGGGGTAGGTATTTAAATAGGAGAACAACTATCTTGTGGTCTAGAGAGAATTAGAAATTTCAGTTGAGAGGGCAGGAATAAAATAGGTTTCCTGGCTAAAAAATCCTGAGAGGCTGACCCTCCTTCTATAAATGTTGCCATTGGGAGTCACTATCTCGAGATATCTTCCCACTCCATAAGCCAATACTTAGTGACTTAGAAACTGCCACTTCCATTCTTCAGTTTCCTTGATATTGAGCATGGAAGATGGGTGTGTTACTGCATGTGTGCCTGGACATGGGAGTACCTCAGAACTTCAAAGAGGGGTGAGAAGAAGATAGAAAAAGGGTAATAAGGCAGTAATGAGCTATAATCACCCTAAAGTTGATAATTGTTTGGTTCCTGACTACAGGAACCCTACAAGTACTGCATAAAACATAGTTGCAGCTTTGTAAAATGTGGAGACTGGGGAGCAGTGATTAGAAAAGGTAAGAATAGTGTTGTGCACTACTCTTTCTGTAATGATTGAAATGTTTCTATGCTTTGCAATGTGGTAGCCACTAGCCACATGTAGCTTTTGAGCAGTTTAAATGTGGTTAGTATAACTAAGAACTGAATTTTTATTTTTTATTTTATCTTTTAATTTTATTAAATTGAAATAGCCATATTTGGCTAGTGGCTTCTGTTTTAAACAATGCAGCATTAGAGTTGCTGTTGATGGGCAGGGCGTATCTCTAGTTTTTGTTCTGATCCAATTCACGGTTAGGTGGGTCTAGAGAAATCAAAAAGAAAAAGAGACAAAGGGGGAAAAATAATAATAGTCAATATTTACTGTGTACTTACTATAATTCCAGGCACTTATCTAAACATTTAGCTGGCATTTTATATAATCCTTGCAACAAGAGTAAGTACTATTATTATCACCATTTTACAAATGAGAAAACTGAGGCATAATGAGATTTTTTTTTTTTTACTTGCTTTGGATCACACAGCTGGTAGGTAAGGGGTGGAGATGGAATTCATTCACAGGTAGTTTGATTAGAGTCCACTCATTTACACTACACAGATTCAGGAATTAGGTGGCAAGGAGTGCCTGGGGCCATAGTTCCCAAACTCTGCCAAGGGGCAAATTCACAGGAGTACCATGGGATATTTAAAATTTTTTAAGGGAAACAGCAATATTTGACATCTCTTGTACACTACACAAACTGCTAGCTCAAGGTAGTTCACAATTTGAACATTAGATTGTGCTACATTGGGACTTCCCTGGTGACGCAGGGGACACGGGTGGGAGCCCTGCTCTGGGAAGTTCCCACATGCCGCAGAGCAGCTAAGCCTGCACACCACAACTACTGAGCCTGCACTCTAGAGCCTGCGAGCCACAACTACTGAGCCCATGTGCCACAATTACTGAAGCTTGAGCGCCTAGAGCCCATGCTCTGCAATGAAAGAAGCCACCACGGGCTTCCCTGGTGGCGCAGTGGTTGAGAGTCCGCCTGCTGATGCAGGGGGACACGGGTTTGTGCCCCGGTCCGAGAAGATCCCACGTGCCGCGGAGCGGCTGGGCCCGTGAGCCATGGCTGCTGAGCCTGCGCGTCCGGAGCCTGTGCTCCACAACGGGAGAGGCCACAACAGTGAGAGGCCTGCGTACCGCAAAAAAAAAAAAAAAAAAAAAAAAAGAAGCCACCGCAATGAGAAGCCCACGCACCTCAAGGAAGAGTAGCCCCGGCTCACCACAACTAGAGAAAGCCCACGTGCAGCAACGAAGACCCAAGGCGGCCAAAAATAAATAAATGAATAAATAAATTTATAAAAAATAAAAAAAGACTTGCTACATTCCTTTTGATGACAAAATATCTTTGCAAAGCTGGCTTTTAGGAGGTCGTCTGATAAAAAAAGTAAGTACTGTGTGGAAATCAGCACGGAACAGGAAATGAGGGTAGTAGTGCTGGACTCCAAGGTTTGAGAAGTTGGGCAATGCCCAACAGGCACACACATTCCATTAGTAACTATTTGTGCTTATTTAAGAAAAAAACAAAGAATCTTTTTTCTTTCAACTTGTCTGTATTATTTTTTTCAAATGGTTACTAAGTTGTTAGGCACCAACTACCTAAAAAGCAAAACTCTTAGGTATTTCTTTTGACCTAGGGGGTGCTGTGAAAAAATTTCTGAGTTCCTAAGTGCCCTATAAACTAAGAAACTGGGAACCTCTGGACTGGGGTATTGCAAACAGATCAAAATGGACTATGGTCACTTGGCTTGAGATGGGCTAAAGAGAAATAATAGACATTTAATAGACATTTCATATATATGATCATTAAGTATTTGCTGTATGCCAGTGTTCACAGTGCCCCAGATACACAGACACACACACATATACAGACACACACAGAACGCCTAAATCTGTACCCTTTAAAGGTAAAAATCCTGTGAGGAAAGCAATGAGAGATGCAAACAAACCAAGGTTAGAGGTAGGATGGGACCCAAGGGCTTGATGCAATCTGGAACCTGGGCCCTTCTGTTGGACAGACCACTAAGATGTGTCTTGAGGAGGCCTGCTAGGCCTCATAGGGTAATTCATAGGGCCATTGGTGAATCCGAGATTAAAAAGATTGGGGGTCCAAACGATTGTTCAGAAGCTTGGTTGCTGAACTTGAATTCAGAATAAAGTATATTGTGTGGTTCTGAAGGTTATGTGACCCTGGCCAAGGTGCAATCTGGTAAACTGTCCTTGCCTGTCATATAGCAGTACATTTCTTTGGTGCCCAGAATGTTTATATATTCTGTAGGTTCCTCTTTACATGACATAGGAGAAACATTACAGAAGACTGAGCCTTGTCCCTCAGTTTTCCTTTTGTAGATATATTGAAGATCATCTACACTTACTTTAGACAGAATCCATTAAAATTAATTAAGGGAATTCTCTGGTGGTCCAGTGGTTAGGACTTAGTGGTTTCACTGCTGAGGGTCAGGGAACTAAGATCCCAAAAGCCGCCCCGCAAGGCCAAAAAAAAAAAAAAAAAATTAGTTGATTAAGTTTGTGCTTTCTTAGATGTAATTATGTTCTACTCTTGTTTTTTGTGTAAACTGGATTGGATTTGAGGTGTTTAAAAAGAAACTTTCAGCAATCAAATATTGATAGATATTACCCTTGGGCTGATTTTTACTTATGACTGAACTTACCCATCATTCAAAATCATGCTTTCAGTGTCTCAATTGTACAGAGTCACATTACTAAGGTGAAACTTTACCTTTAGATCACCCTGTTGTTACCTTTGCTAAAATTACTGGATGAATAAGGATAATAATAATAATAATAATCCAATAATAACAATAGAATAAACCGTTCATTTGGCACTGTGCTCAGTTCTTTATATATGTTATTTTTGTGTTTACATATATTGTCATTACTCTTGTGTCCCTAACACTAGAACAGTTCTGGTACATAGTTAATGCTCAATAAGTATTTGTTACATGAATGAGATAGAAACAGGACTGGGAAACAGTGGTTTGGGCCATGGTGTTGGATAACACAGCAAGCAGGAAAGGTTAGAGCTCAGGAGAGTGGAAATAGGTAGAGGATTCCAATAGCTAAGCAAGGACAATTTGTGATTTGATGTGAATTTGGTTAAAATTGTAAAGTGGAGGCAGAAAATAGCTAAATTCTTACAAAGACGTTATGTTATGCTGCGTAGTTCTGTCACAGGAATTTTCATTTTGGGGAAGAATCCTTCTGTAATTATCTGAATTCCTTGAATCAAGTATCCTGTAAATCAAGGGTCTGTCTGCATTTCCCCATCCCATCCCCACCCTATCTCCATCCTTTGTCTGTGTCAAGGATCCAGGAATTGTGTGTGTGTGTGTGTGTGTGTGTGTGTTTTCCAATAAAACTTTATTATATGTTACAATTCTTTGTAAATACTACTGTTTCTTATTTATATAACAATTTTTAGATATCCATAATAATGAGTAAAGAATGTATGGAAGTAAGTATTCTATGAATAACTTATAATTTGGGGAATACTGGGGAAATTCCTGGAAATCCCTATTTCTCATTCCCAAATCCCAAAGCTTACTATCTATAGGGAATTTGGAAACACCTGGAGAAGGGGATTTGCTGCATCCTCCTGCGAGGATCCTGGGATTCTTACCCGCAGAAATTTTTCTTCTCATCTGGGCCTGGATTTAGACCCCTTATATGTTCTCCCATATCCTGTAACCTTCAGAGCAGCATTATTGCTAGAGTCGACCCTTTTTCCTTTGCCCAGGAAGCAACTCAGACACAGGCTCACTTAATTTTATTCTGGGTTTGCACCAGTAAGGTTTAATTTTTTCTCTTTTCAAGTCTCTCATGATTTGCTGTAGACACAACCAGGAATGGGGTTGCAGGTAGATGGTTCGGGGGCTCTCCTCCCGACTTCTACTCTCTTCCCTCATAGGCTTCCGTGCCGGAAACTCCGGACCGGCAGTTAGAAATGGGTGCAGAGGCTAAATGCTGGATGCTCCCACCCCTCCCCCGCGGTGGGTAGGGTGAGGGTAGAGAAAGGTACTGCAGCTGGGAAGACCTCAGATTACGTTTACAACCTAGCCTCCGGCGATTGAGTCACCATGGAGACGGGGCCAGCCGCGTACTCGCCTGCCATTGGCTGGGGATATAAGCCAGCGCGGTGCATACAATGAGCTGTGTGGATCGTACCCGGTGACTGGCGGTAGCTCCGCTCAGTGGAGTAGGTCTGAGCGGAGAAGGGCAAAGTGATCGAGAGGGCGTCGGCGGGACCATGGACGACGGGTGAGGCGGGCACCAGGCCCAGGGAACCCCGTAGGCCCCTGGGGAGGGGAAATGGCTGTCGTCGAGAACTGGAAACCCAGCACTCTGGGCCCCGAGGGGGCCAGGAGAGGGAACGAGTGCCCCAGGGATGCAGAGAGGCCTGGCTCAGAGCCCAGTGTCAGGGGCAAGGCGGCAGAGCAGTGGGGCGGCCCGCGCTGGCAGGGGCGCGCGCGGGAATCGAGCAGGGGTGGCGCCACCAGAGCAGGAAGGGGACACGTTGGTAGACCGTAGACTACTCGCAGAAGGAGCCGGTGTGTGTGTTTGTGCACGTGCACGTACGCGTTGCGATGTGAGTGTAGAGGGACCGTACTCCCCCACCCACATACAGGGAAGAGGTCTTTTAACCCA
Source organism: Kogia breviceps (assembly GCF_026419965.1). Classification (NCBI taxonomy): domain Eukaryota; kingdom Metazoa; phylum Chordata; class Mammalia; order Artiodactyla; family Physeteridae; genus Kogia; species Kogia breviceps. The sequence goes on along the minus strand of NC_081312.1, from coordinate 76,821,369 downwards.
CGTGCTCGTCACAGATTCCCATTCTAGAGTCTAGGTAAAGCCGCGAGGTACTTTTGGTGCCCATATCTAGAGTTCCTCTTTCAGAGGAGAGATTGCTCACGTCCCTCGACAAGGCCTCTCTTTCCTCCAAGGTGGAGGTTCAATTAAGTTGGGGATGTCGTCTCCGAGGAGAGAAGGAAATTCTTATTCACTGAACTGAGCAACAGATCCTGCCTACTCCCCCCACTTCATCTTTGAAAACCCTTATTTCGGCTTTGGTCCTTGAAATCCCAGCCCAAGTCTCCAGCAATAGGGATCCCAGTGGCTTTTGGGTGCCCAGGGATTCAGGGCATTCTTGGGAGACTGATGGCCAATGAGGAAGTCCTGTAAGCTGTGGCTAGATGTGCTGGGTGGCCAGGGCTTCACACATATTTCATTTCCTTGGCACCTCTTGGGGATGCTATTTGATTAACTTTTACCATCTCACTGCTTCTCTCTTCATCAATCTATGACCCCGGTTCTATTGCGCCGACCCGGTCCCTTACCCAGTTACTTCCCTGAGGGTAGCCCGGTGTATTGTGAAGGCAGCACTTCTGAAGAAAGAGGTTTCCTCTGGAGGCTTGGTTAGTTGTGTTCAGCTCTATCACACCTCAGTCGTCGTTTCCTCCCCTGCCCAGTCCCTTGTCCTTGTTTTTTCCAAATAGGCATGAGAGAATTGGACTAGAATTGTGAGAAAAATTCCCAGATGATTCTTGGGGATGTCTGGGTTCTGTGTAAGTGTATGCCTTTAGGTCTCTGAAGGGCAAAGGACCTTGGACCTTGATGAAGAGAAGAAAAGATGGGAGAAGCCAGGGAGGAAACACGGGCAGGGGGGGAAGTTGTAAAAGAGGTTCAAGTGCTGTGGACATGAACCATGATTTATGGAGTCAAAGGTCTTTGGAGCTTGTTAGTAAATTTTTAATTCATTTTCAAACTGAGCCTATAAGATAGGTGAGGCTGATTACATTCCTTTGCTTTATATTAGAGGAAAGAATTTGAAGCACAAGTTACTTGCCTAAAAAAGACAAAATTGGGACTAGAATCCCTGTTGAGTGCTGCTTCCTCGAGACCAGAATTCTGAAACCTGGGTTTTGAATCAGAATTACCTGAGGCACTTTTGTAAGAAATAGAGATTCTGGGGCCTCTCCCCATTCTGTAGGGGTGGGCTCCAGAGTCTATTTTTCACAAGCTGCTGCTGAGAAACTTATGCAGTCAGTTCTGCTCCAGCTGTTGACAACCAAAATTGTGGCCTGGGTTTGCTTTTTTGTGCAGTAGCTTGTCTAGCTCCTTGGCCAACTTCTCTGTCCCCTGTCACCTTGGTACCTCAGCCAGCCTTTCTACACTGAAGGTCATTAGTTTATGATACCCTTGGGATGGAAGTGAAACTCACCTTGGTTTTCCTTTTTTTCCTAGATTCACATATGAAGATTATCAGAACACTGCAAAATGGCTTTTGTCTCACACCAGACACCGACCTCAAGTGGCGTTGATCTGTGGTTCTGGGTTAGGAGGTCTGAGTGACAGATTAACTCAGGCCCAGATCTTTGACTACAGTGAAATACCGAACTTTCCCAAAAGTACAGGTGCTGGCAAGGGGGAGGAGGGATAGGACTGAGGGATATTGATGTGGATCTGATGGGAGGGCAACGCTTCTACACCCTGGCTATCCTCTATAGCTGTTGACTAGAGACAACTGTTGTAACAGAGGGAAAAGCCCACCGAGAATCAGAATGACTTTAGAAGGAATTCCCCCAGTAGAATTGTTTTTTAGTTTTTTAGTTTTTTGTGTGTGTGGTATGCGGGCCACTCATTGTTGTGGCCTCTCCCGTTGCGGAGCACAGGCTCCGGACACACAGGCTCAGCGGCCATGGCTCACGGGCCCAGCCGCTCCGCGGCATGTGGGATCCTCCCGGACCAGGGCACGAACCCGTGTCCCCTGCATTGGCAGATGGGCTCTCAACCACTGTGCCACCAGGGAAGCCCTAGAAATGTTTTAGTAGGGCATGTTTATGTCAATGGTACTGTATGATGACATATTTCCTGTGCTTTAATGACTCAGCTCCTTAAAGCTCTACAACTCTTTCCCCATACACACCATGGTCACCACATCCTCACACACTTCTCATTTCTTTCAGTCTGTAGCCTAAGTGGAAAGAGCAGTGCCTGTAAGCTCCCAGACAAAGTCAAGCCTTCCCTGTCCCATGTGCTCCTGCCATTCCCAATCTCCCCAGCTCTAACCCCAGTCCTAGGGTAAGGCACACACTAGTGCACAGCAACAAATGAACACACAGACTTCCATGTTCTTGCAGACAAATACCCAGGTGATATGTGAATACACAAGACTTGATTCACACTGACCCTTTGGAGGGGGAAAGCACCCCCTATGCACAGTGGAGTTCTGAGGATAGTGTATCCAGCATCCTAATAGCAGCCAAAAGCTCTAAGGCTGGGTTTCCGTGGTGGTCCAGTGGCTAAGACTCCACACTTCACTGCAAGGGCGTGGGTTCGGTCCCTGGTCGGGGAAGTTCCGCATGCTGAGGATGAGGTTTAGAGAAGGGCCAGGTGAAATAGGGCCAAGTAAACGACAAGAGTAGTTTATTTGGTTTACTTATTAATTTCTCAGATAACTAACTTCTGTTGGTTTATTTATTAATTTTTCAGATTCTACTTTCCTTCCTCTTTCCCCTGGAAAGTTAAGAGGGTTTTTTTTGTTTGTTTGTTTGTTTGTTTTTTTAAATTTTTTTGCGGTATGCGGGCCTCTCACTGTTGTGGCCTCTCCCGTTGCGGAGCACACGCTCGGGACGCGCAGGCTCAGTGGCCATGGCTCATGGGCCCAGCCGCTCTGCAGCATGTGGGATCTTCCCGGACCGGGGCAAGAACATGTGTCCCCTGCCTAGGCAAGCGGACTCTCAACCACTGCGCCACCAGGGAAGCCCGAGTTAAGAGTTTTAACAGATATTTTTCATGCCCTTTGGAGCAAGATTGGGAGACCAGAGCAGGGAGGTGGGGATGGGGTTGGAGAAGGAAATATTAAAAAGTGAGAGAAGGGAGTGCAAAGTTTTCTAAGAGAGATAGTAGTGACTCTGGCTCTACCCATCACTCCTACCACTGCACTAAGTAAGTGGATTAATTTTTTAAAACTTTCTCAATTTACTTTTTATACTTTATTTGGGTTTCCCTAACTGTGTCACCTCTGCTCTATTACTGGTAATTTCTTTTTTTAAGTAAATTTATTTTACTTATTTATTTAATGGCTGTGTCAAGTCTTCGTTGCTGCGCACGGACGTCGTCAACGGTTTGCGGGCTTCACAGTGCGGTGGCTTCTCTCGTTGCGGAGCATGGGCTCTAGGCGCGCAGGCTTCAGTAGTTGTGGCGCGTGGGCTCAGTAGTTGTGGCTCACGGGCTCTTGAGCGCAGGCTTGGTAGCTGTGGCGCACGGGCTAAGCTGCTTCGCGGAATGTGGGATCTTCCCCGACCAGGGCTTGAACCCATGTGCCCTGCATTGGCTGGCGGATTCTTAACCACTGCGCCACCAGGGAAGCCCGGTAATTTTTTTATAAGCTCCTCAATCTCTGAGTATCCCTCAACTCTCCCTCTTTGTTTTGGTCCCTCTCCCAGACCATCCATTCTCTAAGGGATAGGTTGGCCATGTCCATTAAAGGAGAAATGTTAGATGAGAGAAATGGTAATAATGGTTACTATGTCTGTGTGGAGCGTTATCTTTGCACTCCCATGCCCCTGCATGCCCCATTCAGGGCACGTATTCCCACAAAACTGTTTTGTGGGTCACAAAGGAGACTTGTATGGGTCTAACCTCAGCCCCTTTCCTTGTTCCTAGCCTCCTTAGGAAGCTAGAATATACCATGAGCTCCCTCTCAGGAGGGAGGAAGCATATAGTTTAGTTAGGGTAATAAGGATACAGATTTTGAGAGTTTTGGAGATTTTGGAAAAGAGGTCTATAATTATGACACTCGCTGCATTCCTTATTACTCACTTATTCTATTTTTTATTCTTTTATTCTCTTGCAGTATGGCTTTCTCATTCTTTTGAAATTTCTTTAAAAAGAAACTGATTTGTGTTCACATTGAACATCCTCACCCCCATAGCTCTAATCTCAGGATGTACTTATATCTAAGTTTATGATTAATTTCTGTCTCCCCCACCAGACTTAAACTTTCTGAGAGTGGAGATGATAATGTTTTCTTTTGATTAATTATACCCTCACCTGTTGAGCACAGTGAGTTGGCTTAGAGTATGTACTCAGTGGATATGTGTTGTATGAAAGCATCTGTCCATGCATTTCCCTTTCTTTTTTGTATACAGTGCCAGGTCATGCTGGTCGACTGGTGTTTGGGATCTTGAATGGCAGAGACTGTGTGATGATGCAGGGCAGGTTCCACTTGTATGAAGGCTACCCGCCCTGGAAGGTAAATCAGGGACACAAACCTGATTGGGTCTGGACGAAGGGGGAGAGAGCTTTCCTATTTTATTACCTAACTACCCAGGTAGATTTTTGGTCCCCTTCTTTCTCGTCTTTTATGCTGTATATCATGTTTATCTGCATGGGTGGATCGGTGACATTTTAAAGAACACTCTGATCTTTTATCTTTTGCTTCTAAGGTGACATTCCCAGTGAGGGTTTTCCAGCTTCTGGGTGTGGACACCCTAGTGGTCACTAATGCAGCTGGAGGGCTCAACCCCAAGTTTGAGGTTGGAGATATCATGCTGATCCGCGATCACATCAATCTACCTGGTTTCTGCGGCGAGAACCCTCTCAGAGGGCCCAATGATGAAAGGTAGCTATCCTGCTCCTTTTTGTATAGATGGGTAGGCTCTAAGGACTTGTTTGGGAGTTGGGAGAGAGCTTACTCTATTCCATTAATCTGAGATAATCCAACCTGTGCCCTAGGTTTGGAGTTCGTTTCCCTGCCATGTCTGATGCCTACGACCGGGATATGAGGCAGAAGGCTCACAGTACCTGGAAACAAATGGGAGAGCAGAGAGAGTTACAGGAAGGAACCTATGTGATGGTGGCAGGCCCCAGCTTTGAGACTGTGGCAGAGTGTCGTCTGCTGCAGAAGCTGGGGGCAGATGCTGTTGGTGAGGAGGGAAACTTGGCTGGAAGCTTGAAGAGGGAGGGTTCTGGTAAAATAAGATGGAAAAGCCCATCTGGCTTCCCTGGTGGCTCAGTGGTTGAGACTCCGCCTGCCGATGCAGGGGACACGGGTTCGTGCCCCAGTCCGGGAAGATCCCACATGCCGCGGAGCTGCTGGGCCCGTGAGCCATGGCCGCTGAGCCTGTGTGTCCGGAGCCTGTGCTCCGCAACGGGAGAGGCCACAACAGTGAGAAGCCGCGTACCGCAAAAAAAATAAATAAAAATAAAAAAATAAGGTAGAAAAGAGAAAAAGATTGTAGACCTAGATGATAAACTGAAAGAGGGCCTGACTTAAGGGAAGATTGAATTAAACTGACTTGAAAGGTGGTGGGAGGTTTGCATTGTAGCACCAACTCACCACTCACCACCAAGGGCTCTAACCACTGTAATGCTAATGATCGGTCCATAATTTGATGACTGTTTCTGATTATTTTAACAAATATCATTATAGCCAGCTTCTATACCCTTTGGCTGGAAGATAGAATTGCCTCATTAGAACTGACTTTAGAATGACCACAAACAGATAGAAATTTCTATTTATAAGAGATGTGTAAGGCCCTCTGAGGCCCGACTCTTTTAGGCAATACAGAACAGCCTAAGCTTGACACTAATTTAGCTGCTTCTTTGGATGTTTTCTTTTTTTTTTTTTTTTTTTTTTTTTTTTTTGCGGTACACGGGCCTCTCACTGCTGTGGCCTCTCCTGTTGCGAAGCACAGGCTCCGGACTTGCAGGCTCAGCGGCCATGGCTCACGGGCTCAGCCGCTCCGCGGCATGTGGGATCTTCCCGCACCGGGGCACGAACCCGTGTCCCCTGCATCGGCAGGCAGACTCTCAACCACTGCGCCACCAGGGAAGCCCTGGATGTTTTCTTGATGCTAAATTGTCAACGAGGTGATTAATGGAGGTGAGGAAAAGAGTCATTTGCGGATCCTGACAGTTGGTTTCCCTCTTTCTCCACATCAGGCATGAGCACAGTACCGGAAGTTATAGTTGCAAGGCACTGTGGACTTCGAGTCTTTGGCTTCTCCCTCATCACTAACAAGGTCATCTTGGATTATGAAAGCCAGGAGAAGGCCAGTCACAAGGAAGTACTAGAGGCCGGGAAGCAAGCTGCACAGAAATTGGAGGAATTTGTCTCCATTCTTATGGCTAGCATTCCACTGCCTGACAATGCCAGTTAACCAGCCCTGGAGGGGTCTGGCATCTCCCTTCTGGGATGCAAGGAGCTGCTACCTACTTTGGCCTCTTGCTGCAGTCATGTGCCTCTGCCCTTAGGTAATGGCAGAAATGAGAGTCACCTGCCCTGCTTCTCCCACCAGACCTTTCTGGTACAGAGTGCTAGAAGGCTCAGTTGTCATCACAAAATGATTTCCACCCCTATTCCTCCTTAAGAGCCCAAGCCCTACCACACATCCAAGGATTTGCCCAGGATTTGACTTGGGGCTGTCGAACGCAGCCTAGTAGCTACTGCTACCTTTTTGAGATGATCCTCTTACATTCCTGGGGGCTCAGCTCTTCTCCTCAAAGCACTGGAGACCACACAAGGAACAGCCTCTTCCTTTTGGAGTTTTATACTATCATATTTTGAGAATAAAGAGAAAGATGAAATAATTTCTTTATTTTTGTGTAATTTGGGATAAGGGTGGGGCACAGGCCGAGACTGGCATGAAACCAATCATGAGACCACATGTCTTGTGGTTTGACTCTCAGACAGCTAAGAATTGAGGTAGATGGTATGTGAATGCAGGAAAGGATGGAGGAAAGGCAAAGAGGTGAAAGACAGTGTTAGAAGATAAGGAAGGACTGTACATGATGGCCACTTCCCTCAGATCAGTCTTGCCTCTGTCCCTTTGCTTTCCGGTTGTTTCCCTCTCTGTCAGCTCTCAATGAATATCTGAATTCGTTCACTGATCTCAGCTTATGTTCCATAGTTGCCACATCCTTGGTAAGCCCTAATTGTATTTCTTGTTGGTCTCCTTCGGTTCCCCACCCCCGCCGCTAAACTCTGCCATAGTTCATGACAGCCATACATTCTGTCACTCCATTCCATTCCGACAGTGCACTGGCAAATACCCCTTTCTCTGCTGCCGGCAGCTCCACTGCTGATGAAGTTGACTCATACTCTGGCCTCTTCTCTTGGAGCACTTCCTTGCCTCCTATTGCTTTCTTCCTGGGTGTTAGGTTTCCTTTTCACCATTCTTGGTCAGAACCTCCCTGTGACAGGAGCCTAGGCATTACCTTTTGTTGGCCCATTGCACTGTTGGCACTTATCAACTTGCATTCAGCTGGCTGGCACGTTTGAAAATCATACTATCCCCACCCCCTCAGGCCTGTTTGCCTTTTGACAGTGGGTAGAGCTGGATGACTCTACAACAGTGGTAACATTTCAGTTAGTAGTAGTATAACATGGAAGAGGCATTTTGGCAGGAAAGCTTTCAAAAACTTTCAAATCATCCTTTGTTTGCTACCTGACCTACCTAGCTGAGCCCAGCACAAAGAAAAAGTATCCTGAAGTGGCCCCTGTAACTACTCTTCTTTTCATCCGTTCTTTGTACCTTCATCCACCTCTAAAACCCTACCTGGCAATCTGCTAGCGTCTGTCATTTGTCTCTGAGACAGCTGGTGTAGAGGGAAGGAGTGTGCATCCTTTAGGTACCTACACACAACAGTAAATTGTTCATTTGAAGAGATGCTTATAGACATTTTTAAATTTATTTTTTAATATTCTACAATATTACAATATATATTCTATTATATTCTATTATAGATGTACTATATATGTACAATATAGTGATTCACAGTTACATTACTTTTTAATCAAGTTATTGAACATTTCTGTATAACACTCTTAGCCTAAGAAAATGTTAAATTGAGAATATAAAAATGGTCTTTTCCTCTCAAGGGCCCTACAGACTTAACAGATACACATTTGTAAAGCTATTAACTGTTGATATAAGGCAGTATAAAATAGGTACAAGTCATGTTATGCGAGCCCAAAGGACGAACTGATTATAAGTATACACTGGACTTTGAGATTGGTTATTGAGAGAAAGGCTGTTTAACTTTGAGCTTTGTCTTCAAGGATGACAGAGAGGAAGGATTTCACATCAGGGTGAGCCGAAGCACTCACAATGTTTGTGGGTCATTGTCACACTAGAACAGAAGACATGGAGACATAGCAGATGGGTACTTGGGGGTTAGAGGAGGGCTGCATTTGGTGCTTGGCTTTCTTACCCTGGATCTGCTTCTTGGTGAGATGGATCAGGAATCAGAATGGTATCATCTGAAAAATATGTCCCAGAGAGACTTGAGTGGAATATTTAAGGGCATTTCTAGCTTTTTAGATCTAGAAGGTGTCATGTATTTCATAATAGAATACTAGATTAATGAAGAAGATTATACATTTGATGTCCTAATTCGTTAAATCTAAGCACAAAAATTAAGACTCACCTACTTTATACAAGTATATATTACTATATTCATGTTAGGGCATTAAATATACCCCCATGGTGACAGAAAACAAAATTATATATTCTTTATAGTACAAAGTAAGCTATGACAAGGAAAGTAGCTACAGGCAAGTAATAGTCATTTTTAAAAAAATATTTATTGGGCTGCTCTGAGTCTTAGTTGCGGCACACGGGATCTTTAGTTATGATGTGCGGGATCTCTAGTTATGGCATGCAGGATCTAGTTCCCTGACCAGGTAGCGAACCAGGCCCCCTGCATTGGGAGCATGGAGTCTTAACCACTGGACCACGAAGGAAGTCCCTAGTTATTTAATTATAGATAGTAATTATTAATTCTAAATTCACTAGAATTCTAGGTTCAAGGGAGGTATGGGCTGGGGAGGAAAAACATGACCACAAAGTGTCTTCAATATTTTTAGAAAACAGCTTTACTGAGATATAATTCACATAAAATAAAATTTACCCATTTAAAGTGTGTAATTCAAAGATTTTTAGTATGTTCACAGATAAGTACAATCAGTCGTCATCAGAGTCAATATTAGAACACTTCCATCACTTCCAAAGGAAACCTGTACCTTTTAGCTGTCACTCTACACTCCAGCCCCACTCCCACCCTTCCTGGCCCCAAACAGCCACTAATCTACTTTCTGCTCTGTAGAGTGAACTATTTTGGACTTTCATATGAGTAGAATCATATATGGAATGATGCGGACTTTGTGACTGGCTTCTTTCACTTAGCATAATGTTTTCAAGGTTCATCTAAGTTGTAACGTGTATCAGTACTTCCTTCCTTTTTATAACCAAATAATATTCCCTTGTATGGCTACACCACATTTGGTTTATCAAGTATATTCAGTTTCAAAATGCCAACCAACCCAGCCCAAAATGAATGCATCAATTGAGGTGAGCAAAAGAATAAAAACACAAAGTCAGGGAGATAAGTCTGGGGGGACCACCTACAGAAGGGTAGTTCTCGAAAAAAATACTCTCCAGAGGGGCCTACAGAATGCCTAAAAAATGGGTTCAGTTTCTTGAGCCTTGTCATATGTGTCAAAACACACCCCATCAAGTCATGTTCTCTTCCTTGACCCTATCATGGTCATCTTTACCTACATCAGTAATGTTACTAGGACTTACCTGGTGGCGCAGTGGTTACTAATCCACCTGCCAATGCAGGGGACATGGGTTCGAGCCCTGGTCCAGGAAGATCCCACATGCCATAGAGCACCTAAGCCTGTGCACCACAACTACTGAGCCTGCGCCCTAGAGCACGTGAGCCACAACTACTGAGCCCACATGCTACAACTACCGAAGCCCATGCTCCTAGAGCCTGTGCTCTGCAACAAGAGAAGCCTCTGCAATGAGAAGCCTGTGCACTGCAACGAAGAGTAGCCCCTGCTCGCCACAACTAGAGAAAGCCCACACGCTGCAACAAAGACCCAGTGAAGTCAAAGAAATAAATAAATTTTTTTAAAAAGATTATTTAAAAAAATCCACCTGCCAATGCAGAGGACATGGATTCAATCCCTAGTCCAGGAGAATCCCACTTGCTGCAGAGCAAATAAACCCGTGAGCCACAACTACTGAGCCTGCATGCCTAGAGCCCATGCTCCGCAACAAGAGAAGCCACTGCAAGGAGAAGCCTGCGCACCGCAATGAAGACTAACCCCCATTCGCCACAACTAGAGAAAGCACGCACGCAGCAACTGAGACCCAACGCAGCCAAAAATATATAAATAAATTAATTTTTTTTTAAAAAAGAAAGAAGCAGGGAGGCTTTTTTGACGGTAGTATTAATTTCACGTCAAATTAACTGTGTAAAATACCGTAATCAGTGGTGTGAAGTATTTAATTTTTAATCTGGTTGAGGTCTTTTGTAGTGTTTGAAAGAAAATGCTGTTATAACATAAAACATAAAGACAAGAGTGTAAGAATTTAGAAATGAAAACATACACTTAAGTCAAATTAGTTTTCTCTTTTTTTAGATTAAAATTTGAATAGGTGATATAATCACATAGTTAAAAAATTAAGCCACATAAAATGTATACAGTGAAAATGTTCATCTCAGTTCTCTCCTCCATCCGCCCTTCCTTCCCCACCCCACTAGGAATCACTTTTATTAGCTTCTTGTGCATTATTCCAGGATTTATAAAAATATAAACAAATAAAAATACATATTTTTTTCTCCTATTATTATACACAGAAGTTAGCATATTATACTTATTGTTCTACACCTTGCTATTGTATTTTATCTTAATGTATCTTGGAGATCTTTTCACATCTGTTAGTTAGTGTGCTTACTTGATGAATTAGGTCAATGCTGTCAAGAATACAGGTCTGTCACCTCAAATTTTTTAGAACCAAAGGAAGAGTATACTTGGGGTTTTTTTGGTTTTTGTTTGTTTGTTTTTAGCTATTTCCCAGTCTGAGTTGATTACTATTACAAATAGGTACAAAGAGTTGCTGCCCCTTTAAAACAAGAAGGTGAAGAAGAATGGAACTGTTCCTTCCCTGCTGTGCCTTGCATCTAAATTTGATCTGGCTTAGACTTCATTGCTCTTTCTTGTAAATAGGCCTCTGTTTTTCAGAATTACATTTTGTTTCTAAGGGACGCCTTTTGAATAAACGCTGGCTATCTGCCTTGTTTTTCTGTTATTGTAAATTTGGATTTTAATAAAAATGGAAAATTTCCTGTCTTTAATCTTTTTGCCAGAGTTTTAGCTTTGGTCTAAATTAGATTTGAAATTGTTTGGTATTAATCTGCCTTTGTTCTCTTGTTTTGGGGGTCAGAGAACTCCTCCACCCCTCCATCTGGTTTTTGAGTTTGTTCATTTAGGAGGCTTACTTTAGCAAATCACTTTTTTTCTTGTCCTGTTTCCCTTCACTCTTTTTTTTTTTTTTTTTTGCGGTACGCGGGCCTCTCACTGCTGCGGCCTCTCCCGCTGCAGAGCACCGGCTCTGGACGCGCAGGCCCAGCGGCCATGGCTCCCGGGCCCAGCCTCTCTGCAGCATGTGGGATCCTCCCTGACCGGGGCACGAACCCGTGTCCCCTGCATCGGCAGGCGGACTCTCAACCACTGCGCCACCAGGGAAGCCCCCTCCCTTCGCTCTTTTATTCATTTTTTAAAATACCATTTTGCTTGTCAGCCAGCTATTTGATATTGGCCTTTGTCTTTCCTTTCCCTATTTTATTTTGAGCTGTTTCTACTTGAGCTTTGGCTATAATTTTATGATAAAAGACTGGTAGGAATATAGTATGGCTTTATATGTAGCCTGATGTGCTCTAGTTCTATCCAGTGTTCTTTTTACCCATCAAAGACTCTCCAGGTCAATTCCAGTTCACAGTATTAATCTCCACTGTTCCCTCCAAATAATACTGTAGAGCTACTACCATTGTTAATATCCTACCCACTCCATCAAATGCAGTATGAAAATAATTTAATTTTCATCAAGGAATATAGTTGATATTTGGCACAGTGTTTGTTTTTTTAAATAAATTTATTTATTTTTTATTTATTTATGTTTGGCTGTGTTGGATCTTTGTTGCTATGCACAGGCTTTCTCTAGTTGCAGCAAATGGGGGCTATTCTTCATTGCGGTGCACAGGCTTCTCATTGCAGTGGCTTCTCTTGCTGTGGATCACGGGCTCTAGGCTCGCAGGCTTCAGTAGTTGCAGCATGCGGACTCAGTAGTTGTGGCTCACAGGCTTAGTTGCTCCACTGCATGTGGGACCTTCCTGGACCAGGACTCAAACCCGTGTCCCCTGCATTGGCAGTTGAATTCTTGACCACTGCGCCACCAGGGAAGCCCACGGTGGTTGTTTCTGATATACTTGTTTTGGAGGTGGGAAGGTTCTCACTGTGGGCTTTCACTGATAGACCTGCAAGATCATGAATCTGGAGGGACAGAAGGAAGTCATTAGGTTTCCTTGGATGCTTGCTCCCCCAAATTACCCTTCTCCTTCACAAACAGATAGGAACCAACACTCTTTAAAAAAACAAATATGGAATTATGATAAGGGCAATTTTGGATATGTTCTGCCATTCTGCCATTCTTTATGGTGTCCAGCTTCTAAAATATTTCCTACCTACTGACTTGTTACTTCAGGATAGCTCTACGGTTGGTCTAAAGGCTTGTTTGCAAGACTCCCAAAGATCTAGAAAACTGATCCTTGGTAAGGTTACACAATACTGGATTCAGGAATGTTCTCAGACCAGAATATACTAGCCTAGAGAGTCTGAGAGAGGTGCCTTAGAGAACCAAACTGTACCCTACAATAGGATTGTACATTGTATAAACCAGAAACTTGAGGTTCTTCTACCCAACGAGGAGCTCAGGGCATATCCACACTTGCTTAGGAGTATAAGTGGACTAGACTGAGAAATACTGTTATACTTCCATAGAGTCTAATATGACTCTCACTTAGAGTTTTCAGTAATAATACACCTTCTGGTGAAGGTGCTGGCGTCAAGATGTTTGTGCTTTTTTAAAAAAAAATTTTATTGGAGTATAGTTGATTTACAATGTTGTGTTAGTTTCAGATGTCTAGCAAAATGAATCAGCTATACATATACATATAACCACTGTTTTTTAGATTCTTTTCCCATACAGGCCATTACAGAGTATTGAATAGAGTTCCCTGTGCTATATAGTAGGTACTTATTAGTTATTTATTTTATATATAGTAGTGTGTATATGTCAATCCCAGTCTCCCAATTTATCCCTCCCCACCCCCTTTTCCCCCTGGTAAACATAAGTTTGTTTGTTTGTTTTCTAAGATGTCTGTACTTCTATCTGAATGAAGCATTGATTCATCTCTCTGACTGCGCTGACTTTATTTTGTGCCCTTTGCCTTTTTTTTTTTTTTTTTTTTTTTGCAGTACACAGGCCTCTCACTGTTGTGGCCTTTCCCGTTGCGGAGCACAGGCTCAGGACGCGCAGGCTCCGCGGCCATGGCTCACGGGCCTAACCACTCCGCGGCATGTGGGATCTTCCCGGACCGGGGCACAAACCCGTGTCCCCTGCATCGGCAGGCAGACTCTCAACCACTGCGCCACCAGGGAAGCCCTATTTCGTGCCCTTTGGATAAATAACCCTGGTGTGATTATTCAAGTGACGTTTGTGTCAGGTCTTGTCATCAGCCTTTACCCAGTATTGACATTTTTCAACAAAGGCCACTCAGATAACCATAACATTTACTTGACAACATTGTATTGCATTGATATTTGTTCATTTTTTCCACAATTATTTTGAACTATGTCCTTTTGATAATCAGCTGTATTAAGGCTTATATAGAAATGCTGAGGGGTGTGTGTGTGTGTGTGTGTACATACATATGCATATACACATACATATATGTATGCTAAATCCCCAAATTATCAACTTATAAACTGTTGTCGGTCCATGAAAACTTGAGGAAGCTTCAAGCTTTTCAATGTCTGGAACAAGGCACTTGTTGAGTGCACCTCTCCAGGCTGCTGTGCAGAGAGAAAGATAAACGTGAAGAGGGTATGTTTATCCATTTACTCAACAAATGTTCTAGGGATTGGGGAAACAGAGAAGAACAAGACAATGTTCTTGCCTTCAAGGAGTTTATATTTAACTGGGGAGTCAGATGACAAATAAATACAAGTGTAAAAAAAAAAAATCTAAGGTAACGATAAGTGTTAAGAAAAAATAATCAAAGGGGATGGAAAGTAATAGAGGAAGGAAAGGCAAGTTAAAACTACAGTGAGATACCATTTCACACTCACTATTATGTCTATAATAGATAAGACAGACATTAACAAGTGTTGGTAGGATACAGAGAAACAAGAACCCTCATACATTACTGCGGGAATGTAAAATGGTGTAGCCACTTTGGATAAACAGTTCGGCAGTTTCTCAAAAAGTTAAAACTACTATGTGACCCAGAAATTCCACTTCTAGGTATCTACTCAAGAGAAATAAAAACACATCCACACAAAGACTTAACACATAAATGTTTACAGCAACATTTACTAATAATGGAAACTGGAAACAACTGGTGAATGGATAGATAAAATGTATGCATACCATGGAATACTTTTCAACAACAAAAAGCATCAAACTGCAGACACATGCTGCATCATGGATGAGCTTCAAAAACATGCGGAGTAAGACAATTCAGATACAAAAGAACATGTATTCTATGATTCTGTTTATATGAAATATCCAGAAAAGACAAACTTATAGAGACAGAAAGTAGATTAATGGTTTCCTGGGACTCAGAGTAGAAAAGAGATTAATGTAAATAGGCATAAGGGATCTTATTCAGGGGGTAAAAATGTTCCAAACCTGATTTATGATTGTGGTCACACGACTGAGTAAAGTTACTAAAAATCATCGAATTTTACACTTGAAATGGGTGAATTTTATGACATGTAAAATATACCTCAGTAAGGCTATTAAACAAAAGAGGGAATTCCCTGGTGATCCAGTGCTTAGGATTCCATGCTTTCACTGCCAAGAGAGAGAGAGAGAGAGAAGTAAGAGATTTCAAATAGGTTCGTGCTGGAAAAGCCTCCCTGAGGAGCTGGCATCTGAATAGACACTTGCATAGAGGATGGAGTGAGCAATGGAATGACTAGGGAAGAGTGTTCAAGCAGCTTAGCATGAAGGCTCTGAGGGAACTTAGCAACAGCAAGAAGGCCAACATTATTAGAGTAGAGTGAACAATGGAAATAATGGTGGGAGACAAAGTTGGAGATGTGGGTAGGTGTTGTAGGTCACGGTAAGAAGTTTGGAATTTTATTTTGAGCATGAAAGGAGGCTAATGAAAGGATTTTTAAATTTTTATCTTTTGCAGTACGCGGGTCTCTCACTGTTGGGGCCTCTCCCATTGCGGAGCACAGGCTCCGGACGCGCAGGCTCAGCGGCCATGGCTCACGGGCCCAGCCGCTCCGTGGCATGTGGGATCTTCCCGGACCGGGGCACGAACCCGTGTCCCCTGCATTGGCAGGCGGACTCTCAACCACTGCGCCACCAGGGAAGCCCTTTTTTTTTGTTTTGAAAGGATTTTTAAAACTGATTTACCCTAAACAATACAACAACAAACAACTCAACTGCCTACTTTGTAGAAAATCCATGGTATGGGGCAAAAATTGAAGTAGGGTGATCAGATAAGATACCACTGTGGTAGACCAGGTTACATGTTGGTTTACATCAGTGATGGTGAAGGAGGTGGTAAGATGAGGTCAGAATTTGGAGATATTTTGAAGATAGAGCAGACAAGAATTTCTGATATATTGGAAAAAAGTATGAGAAGAAAAGAAGAATCAAGAATTGTTCCTAAATTTTTGCCCCAATAGATGAGGTGAATGGAGCTGCCATTTACTGAGATGAGACTCTTAGGGAGGAGCAGTTTGCTTTTATAGCTGATAAGTTTTAAAAGTCTAGACCTCCAGGTGGACATGTGGGCTATGCAGTTGGATAAATGAGTCTGGAATCAAAGAGAGGAGATTTAAACTAGGTACATAAATTTGGAAGTCATTAGCATATAGATAGCATTAAAGCAAATGATCTAAATGATATTATCTAGGGAACAGAAATCAGGATGTGGGGAATGATTCAACAAAGGAATTTGAGAATGACCCATTAGTGAGGTAGGAGGAAAATCAGAAAATAGGATGTCTTGGAGGACAAGTGAAGAGAGCAGTCAAGGTCGCTCACTGCTTACCTTGACATGTAGTCTTGAAACCGTGCACCTCAGATTGGGACTTGAACCCACACAGCCAGGACTCAAACCCAGCCAAAACCCACAGTCTTCCAACTGAGATCACACACCTGGTTTTAGGACTTAATGAAGCTCAGGTTCTTGATGTCTCATTGCAGAAAGAATTCACTGAGAGACAAAGTGATAGGTAAGAAGTGGATTTATTTAGAGAGAAACACACTCCACAGACAGTGTGTGGGCCATCTCAGAAGGCGAGAGAGGCACCAGGGTATGGGGTTGTCAGTTCTTATAGGGGTGGGTAATTTCATAGGCTAATGAGTGGGAGGAGTATTCCAGCTATTTCAGGAAAGGGGCGGGGATTTCCAGGAATTGGGCCACCACCCACTTTTTGATCCTTATGGTCAGCTCTGGAACTGTCATGGCACCTGTGGGTGTGTCATTTAGCTTGCTGATGTGTTACAGTGAGCGTATACTGAGGCTCAAGAGCTAGTGGAAGTCTGCCACCGTCCACCATCTTGGACTCATTTGGTTCTAATCCATTTATGTCCTGTCCTCGGGCTATGTCATTCTTTCAAATGGTGCCCTGCTCCCTTCCCTCCTGTTTCAGTCTTATTGGAGCAACAAGAACAACACTGATACCAAGCAGGACCCTGTGGGGCTCCTGGCCACAAAAGCCTTTCTGTGACCCCCCACTTCTTTTTTGTTTGTTTGTTGGCCACACCTCGTGCCATGAGGGAATCTTAGTTCCCGGACCGGGGATCAAACCTGTGTCCCCTGAAGTGGAAGCACGGAGTCCTAATCCCTGGACCGCCAGGGAATTCCCCTCCACCCCCAACTTCTTGGTTACAGGAAATAGGCTTCTTTCAGACTCCATGACCTTCTCTGAGTTCCAAAGGGCAGGTTCAAACAGATGCTAATTAGGGAAGGGAAGGGATGCAGAGACAAGGGAGGAAGAGTCAAGAAACAATAGCGCAACCTTGGGGCAGAGTCTTGGTTCAAGCCCTCAAGGGATATGCATAACAATATCTTTGAACTGTTTTGCAGATACTAAAACCCCCACCTGGTAGGAGAAGTTAACTGTATGCTGTCCACTAGCACGTAGACTGGTTGGAACCCGAAGGTTGATGATGCTGACTCCCACTTACCTCACCACTAACCAATCAGAAGAATTTCCACTAGCTGATCACGCCCTCTTTGAACCATTACTATAAAACTCACTAGCCCCTCCAGGTTGCCTCAAAACACAATTTTGAGGGCTTTAACCCTCTGTGGCCCCCATTGCCTTGCAAAGCAATAAAGCTATTCTTTTCTACTGCATCCAAAACTTTGTCTCCGAGGTTTAATTCGGTGTTGGGGTACAGAGGCCGGATTCAGCTTCAACACCTTGATTAGACTGGACACCAGAAAGAATGAGAGATGAGGAAGTAGAGACAGCATGTACAAATAACTCATTTGAGAAATTTTGCTACATAGGGGAGTAGTGGTTGGAGGAAAGATGTGAGGTCTAAGAAAGAGGCTTAAAAAAATTTTTTAAAAAAATTTTTTAACGATCGGAGACATCTTGAAACAGAGAGGCCCCAAATGGGACTTGCATATGATATGAGGGAGGAGACAAGATGGTTTGTACTATTGACTGGGAGTTAAATGGGACCTTTAATTGATTATCCATGCTGTACCCTATGACTTGCTTTTCGTATAGTTACAACTGCACAGTGCGATAGGGACTCTTGATAGTGAAAAGAAATGAGTCCACACTGATAGCTTGGACTTTGACTTGATAGCTGTCCATGAGAGGGCAGCAGAGAAAGAGCCCTGCAAGGTTGCCCCTGCAGGGTAGTATTACATACTCTTCAAAGATATTAGAGGGAACTGAGCCCTTCCTTCCCAGTACCTCAATGCTAAAATTCAGCTTGGAGACCCCAAAGCCTCCAGACTTCGGGACATTCTCAGATAGTGTGGCCAGGCTTTGAGATCTGGAAGTAAGGAAGCAGGTAAGGAAGCAATTGTAAAGTTGATTGAATGTGGAGGAATGGCCAGTATGGAGGGAAGTTGCAGCTATTTTGTGGAAGCATTTTTTAAAAGAGTGAGGCTAGACCATTGTCAGTATAAATAAACTGATTCGGGGGAGTATTCATTGCCACAATCATTCCAAAGGACCCACTGATGCTGAATCTCAAAGTGTGTGGCCAAAGTTTACAAAAAAAAAAAAAAGCCAAAAAAGTTGACTAGAGAAGGATTTAATCTGTAAGGGGAAGGGGGTGGGGAGAGAGGAAGACACTTCTGCTGTGATTGGATCTTTAATGTGAATAACCATCGCATGTAACATGTACAAAGTGCTTTACAATCTACAAGAGATTTTACATTCTTTGTCCTTTTTAGTTTTGATATTTATGGAGACTATTGAGTATCATTAATATTATTCTCATTTTCATTTTTCAGATGAAAAAAAGAGAGGCTTAGAGAAAGGCCACCTGACTTTTCCACCATCACACAGCAAAGGAATGACTAAGCTAAGTCTCATCTTCACAACTTTTGTCTCCAAATCTTTGAATCTACAGAGAGTGATGTGGGTACTGTGTGGAAAACACATCACATGTTTGGGCTGAAAATGAAGGTCTGATGGAGTTATGCCTGGAGATGAAATGGAGATGAAAATTGGAGATGAAATGGAGTAGTGAGGAGCTGTCTTCTATCGTTTTAAAGGATTGTTGATGTAAAAGAAGAATCAAATTTATTTTGTGCAATTTTGGTGAGCTTAGATTAGACCAGATGGGAGGTTCCACTCAATTTGTGAAGAGCTCCACAAAAAGACTTGTCTGCAAAAGCCTGAATAGCAAAGGTACACTTCCCCAACACTTAAGTTATATGGAAGGAAGATTAGATGTTACACTGTACATTCATGTTGCAATAATTATATGTTTATGCATGTCCACTTCTTCTTGAAGAAGGTAAGAGGTGAGGAGTTGGGAAGAAGGTAAAAGGTGAGGAGTTGGGAGACTAGATTAGGAAGAATTGGGAGCTGCAACTGATCGCAGACCAAAGTGGAAGCAATTCACCACTTCATCAGACAGGAAACTCAGCAATTGAGAAATCTTTTTTTTTTTTTTGCGGTATGCGGGCCTCTCACTGTTGTGGCCTCTCCCGTTGCGGAGCACAGGCTCCAGACGTGCAGGCTCAGCGCTCAGCGGCCATAGCTCACGGCTCAGTTGCTCCGCGGCATGTGGGATCTTCCCGGACCAGGGCACGAACCTGTGTCTCCTGCATCGGCAGGCGGATTCTCAACCACTGCGCCACCAGGGAAGCCCAATTGAGAAATCTTTAGCAGCACACCTGGAGGAATTCACCAGGGGACTGAGGCAGTAACTCAGAAAGGATAGGTAGTGGAAGGGTTACATAGGAACTTGGAGGAAGGAGTGATTTATGGGCGGAAGCCTTGCCAGAAGTGCAGTCAGTGGTGAAGAAAGCCATTTGTTCTGGGAGAGCAGTTTAGAAGCATTATGTTTTGTGTGGGCAGTAGTTCATGAGGAAAGTGTTTGTGGGGAAGGGAGATATGGGGCTAGTGATATGCATGAAAGCACTTGTTGAGAAATGCGGTTTGTAGGGGGCTTGCATTGCTGGGGCTTTGAGGTGGGCGGATGTTTTGTGCAGAAAGAGGCCACAGGGGCAAAAAAAAGAGTCCCCACTGTGACCTTTAAAAAATATATGCATATACATATTTAAAAATTGAAATTAAAATAGTATATGATTACAAAAACAATACAGTTCAGTAGAACAACTGGACTACATAAAGAAAAAAAAGAACCCCTATATCACCTCAGCCAAGATAAGCACTGTTAGCAGTTTGGTGTACTTACTATGGATTTTTAATTCTTTTTGGAAAAAAATGTTAAAGTATAGTTGATTTACAATATTGTATTAATTTCAGGTGTACAGTAAAGTGATTTGGTTATACATATACATATGTATATATCTATATCTTTAAAAAAATTCTTTTCCATTATAGTTTATTATAAGATATTGAATATAGTTCCCCGTGCTATATAGTAAATCCATGTTGTTAATTTTGGAAATTTTTAATGTCCATTTTCTCCCCAACTGTTTACTTTGAAAATCTTCAAGCCTATAGAAAAGTGGAAATAGTGCAATGAACACTAGTATACCTTCCACCTGTTGACTAAAAAAAAATATTCACAACCTAAAAGTTGAGAGTTATGTTTTATTTAGTGGGAATGTTTAAGGACTTCAAGCCCAGAAGGCAGCATCTCAAGTAACCCTGAGAGAACTGCTCCAAGGGGGCAAGGGTGGGGAGCCAGGATATATATAGGAGTTTTGCAGCAAGGGGCAGGTAGTCTGAACATCAAACGATTATTATAAATTAAAGAAAACCGTGTATGTCAAGGTAAGAAATTTAGCGCTTTTCTATGTGTGGGAAGATGCAAGAGTCTGGGCTCACTGAAACCATTCCTTTGATATGCACCTCAGCTATCTGGGGCCAGTATTCTGTGTTTTCTTGTCCTGAGTTCCTTCAGGACTTACAGGGGCGGGTGGTGGCTGCTAGATGGCAGGTATTCTTTCACTTCCTGAGTTCCCTCAGGGCTCACCAGCTCACCATCTGCTGTGACTGCAATCGCTGATGACTGTGACATCATTTGTTTACTGATATGGCAGGCAATATTTCATTTATCACACTTAATTCATCAATTGTTAACTTTTAGCCACATATACACTTCCTTTTTTTTCTGAGTCATTTGAAAGTAAATTGTTGCAGACATCATGTCAGTTCACTTTAAAAAAAAAAAAATTTATTCATTTATTTAGGCTGCACTGGGTCTTAGTTGCAGTGCGCATGATCTTTAGTTGTGGCGCGGGGGATCTTTAGTTGTGGCACGCAGGTGGGATCTAGCTACCCAACCAGGGATCGAACCCCGGCCCCCCTTGGTCTGTAACCTGTCATTTAGGAGCCTCATGCCCATAGGACTGGCTTACCCATTTGCTGATCTTACCAGAGTATATGAGGAGCTTCCTGGGGAAAAAAACCTGTGTTTCTTGAACTGATAGTTGCCCTGATGATCATCATTACCTGACCAGAGCACAAGACACAGTTTCATGAAGAGAAAGCAAGCTCCTTTACCCTGAAATTTTAGCTGAGTTGCTCTCCCATGGGATAATTCTTTGTGCAGGGAAAATATCTGATTTGCAAATTGAAGGGCACCTGTGATTACTTTGTTGGCTTAGGCTTTTTTGTTTATTTGTTTGTTTTTGGATATAGTTGTTGGTTGTCCTTTCAAGAATGTTCCTAGGTATAAGAAGGTAAACATGGTGGTATGTGAGATAATTTTAACATTTCAGAAAGTTTCTTTTTTTACTGTGTTGGGTCTTCATTAATGCGCGCAGGCTTTCTCTAGTTGCGGTGAGCCGGGGCTACTCTTCGTTGTGGTGCATGGGCTTCTCATTGCAGTGGCTTCTCTTGTTGAGGAGCACAGGCTCTAGGCGTTCGGGCTTCAGTAGGTGAGGCATGTGGGCTCAGTAGTTGTGGCTCATGGGCTCTAGAGCGCAGGCTCAGTAGTTGTGGCGCACGGGCTTGGTTGCTCCACGGCATGTGGGATGTTCCCGGACCAGGGCTCAAACCCATGTCCCCTTCATTGGCAGGTGGATTCTTAACCACTGCACCATCAGGGAACCCTCATTTCAGAAATCTTAATGAAGACCACAAATTTACTCTAAATAAGACTGCAACATGCTAACTAAAACTAAGTTTATCTGAATGATATCAATCCATTATGGCAACCCTGGTTATCTCATTCTTATCAAAAAGTTTTTGGCAAGGTTATTTTATAAATACAAATGGAAAAATTACATTGTAGTGATTCATAAGTATAACAGCAAGCTTTCCTTAAACTTGAAATTTTTAGTGCCATCTGAGAATTAAATCTGGTTAGATCAGCAGTTGGTAAATAGTAGCCACTGTGGACAAAGAACATCACCTGCCATTCCAGTAAACAAGAAACGTTGCCCACCACCAAGCTATTAGTCAGTGCCGCTGCCCTGACAGTATGCCCTGACTGTACACCCTGCGGGAATTCAAGATGGAAAAAAACAGGATACTGGTCCTAGACAGTTAAGATGCACATCTAAGGAACTATTTCAGTGTGCCCCAGACTCTTGTATTTTCCCATACATAGAAAAGAACTAAAATCATTAACTTGAGATGTCTGTTTTTTGTGATTAGCAGTAATCTTTTGATGTCCAGCTACATTTTTTTTCAGCAAACACTCCTATATATCCTGGCTCCTCCCTTACTTCTTTTATTTTTTAAAATTTATTTATTTAATTTATTTATTTTTGGCTGCGTTGGGTCTTCGTTGCTGCATGCAGGCTTTCTCTAGTTGCGGTGAGCGGGGGCTACTCTTCGTTGCGGTACACGGGCTTCTCATTGCAGTGGCTTCTCTTGTTGCGGAGCATGGGCTCTAGGCATGCAGGCTTCAGTAGTTGTGGCGCGCAGGCTCGGTAGGTGTGGCTCACGGGCTTAGTTAGTGGCTCTGCGACATGTGCGATCTTCCCGGACCAGGGCTCAAACCCATGTCCCCTGTATTGGCAGGCGGATTCCCAACCACTGCACCACCACGGAAACCCCCTCCCTTACTTCTTGGGAGCAGTTCCTCAGAGCTATCTCATAGGCTGTCTCCTGGGCTCTAGTCCTCAGTAGGGTTCCTGAATAAAACATAGTACGCAACTTTTAGGTTGTGTGTTTTTCTTCAGTTGACACCATTTGTAAAATCAAACTACTGAAATTCCGAATTTATTAGTGGAGTGGGGGGTGGCCACTAAGAACCCACAGATTCCAGTTTGGGGACCGAAATGTAGGCTTAGGGAAGTACAGTGATTTTAGCATCCTCACAGCTAAAATACAATCAAAGTGTATCTTGCCTTTTTTCTCTTACCTAAATTTGATTTGTGATGTCATTTATTGTAGACAGTTTTGCAAGCTGCCTTTAATCCTACCGTGGAATAGGTGGAGTATAAAAGAATACAAACCAACAAGCATGCTAGTGTATGTTAAGGAGGAGCTTGGGAAGCTTGGAGATTAGAAAGGGAAATTATAAATTTTGGGAATTGCCTCCTTGTAAGCCACCACTTCTCAGGGGCAAGACACTGGCTCAGTCCTTAATTCTGAGTCAGAAATGTTTCCCCACCCTCGTCCTGGCCTGAATAAACCTCAATGCTACTCACCTCTCCTGCTCACCAAGCAAACATCTCTTCATGGTTTTCTCTCCCACTTAAGTCAGGGAGAAAATATTGGGGCAGGTTTATTTTTCACTGTCCAAATTTTTCAGTGTAGCTCTTGCTTATGGTTTTATTTTGGGATAGGTTGGTGTGTGAGTCAATCCAGACAAAATCAAACGTGGACCTGTGAGTTGAGGACGGACATAGTGTGGCTTGGATCATTGTGCTGACTCCACCACTTGAAGCCATGCCTGTGTGGCCATCTGGCTTTGCTGGATGCTTTTGTTATCTCACCTCAGTCTAAGCAAGAGAATAGTAGTAGCTTAATAAATGTAGGTTATCAGGAACCAAGAGGTCTGGGAATAATAAAATTGTCTTTGGTAATTAAAAGATTAGAAGTCACCAGGCTTTTTGATTGTTTGTTTGTTTTCGGTTTTGGCTGTACCACGCAGCTTGCAGGATCTTAGTTCCCCAACCAGGGATTGAACCCCAGCCCTCAGCAGTGAAAGCGTGGAGTCCCACCGGACTGTCAGGGAATTCCTGAGATGGTCTCTTTTTTTAATTGAAGATACAAATTCTGGCCTGTAGTGTATAGGGGAGGCTTCAGGCAAGCATTAGAGTAAAACAAAAACTATCTGTAGATAACAGGGCCTTAAAATGCCTGTGATTACTTTGTAGCTGATAATTTTCATAATAAGAATAGTATAACTTACAGGGAAATTTGTTTGCTTCTTTGGCATGCAAAACCAGTTAATAGAGTCATATCAAAAATTTTTCTAGACAAAATGTCTCTAAAGATAGTTGTTAAGCCTATTTCAAAGAAGACAGTGAACGTTATGTTGATTGATAAAAACAGATGAACATAATTTTTATAGAGAATACAACCCAGAATGTCAGTGAGCTGCATATTTCCTAGCAAACGTGTAGGCTGTGAGAAGACAGAGAACTTGGATAGAGGAGTTGAAGGTTGGATGTGATTTGGGGGAGCTCCTTCTTTAGACTTTGTTGGTTCTGAAAGTTCCTGTTGCATCAGACTAAGGTGGCTGTGGTCACTTTCATTGATCATATGTTATTAACAAAACTCCTCCAATGTCACAAAGCTGCCAAAATCACTCATTTAGAAAGAACAAGACATAACACCCCCATAGGGTCATCTACCAGTTAGTCCCAGGGCTATGCAGGACCTGAAAAGGTAAAAGCCTGAATCAGGAGAACTGCAGTGATTAGAGAGGGGATAAAAGGATTATGAGAGTGAAAGATCTGGCAGAGGTTAGTAGGACTGGGTTCTAAAGAGTGTGAGCCCGTCTGTGTATTACATTTTACAAATGTGATTTTTTATGATTCTCAATAATAATTGAAAATACCCAGCTTATATTTATGCAAGATTGTTTTGGGCATCAATGGTAACCGATTGTTCTCTAGATCCATAAGGAAATGACTTTAACTGGAACAAACTATCAGGGGCAAGGTGGATAGTGTAAGAGAAGGAACAATCCGTAGGAGTAGGTAGATCAGGATTCCATTCTCGTTCTGCCACCCATTAGCTCCGTGGCCTCAGTTTGATTGTAAAAAAGGAGAAATAATTCTAGTGCTTCTTACTTTGTGTAGAAGTCGTAAGGGTCATATGAGGTCATTTCTGAGAAAATGCACCAAAATGCAAAGCCATCTATCTAGGTCCCTAGAAAACCTAAACACCACCTTTGCATGGATTGGAAGAAAAGCCCCTTCCTCTGGAGGAAATAAGCTCTGTGCCAGTTTGTACAGTTTGCTGAGCAGAGCACGAATTAGGTTTTACTCTCTACTTGTGCCCTTGGCTGAGGGAGCAGAGCATAACCTTTAGAATGATTTCTGTAAGAACTACACTACATAATATCATAAGGAAGCATTCACTAGCAGGATATTTGCGGAATACCCTTAATAGACTAGACCTTATTGTGTTCAGTGGGTCAGGGTAAACTGATGCTAAGTTCTGTACACAATTGAGCACTCTGGGATCTAACAATGGTCAGTGTTTAGATATCAGGTCATCTCAAATAATGTGTCCAACTCTGAAAAACTGCCCTCAACCCTGGACTTTTGTGTATCTGGAGGGCATGTGAGTGACAAAAACCCTGGGAAAAAAGCTTATTTGTGACCCAAGCAGAGTTGGATTCTGTATTAGTAAGACATTGTTCAGCATTCTTACCCTTCTTTTGTTTCTATGTCTCCTATCCTAAGAAACTCCTTGCAGCTGGAGAGCTTCCAGCCCAAGGCTGACCTGGATTCTTATATCCAGTCAACTGTAACAAGTAGTAACACTTGCTACTGCAGAATGAGGGAAAAGTTCTCCTGTCCACAGTGTAACCAGACCACTGACCACTACTAATTCTTTTAAACCAGTGGTTCTCAACCATGTCACTAGATCCAATCTTTTATAGCAAACATGTTGTATGTCCCTTTTACTATCCTGTAGGGTAAGTCATAGATAAAATAACACATTTATACTCATAAACCCAGGCAATGCATCTTCAGAGTCTAAGCACTCAGAATCATTGTTTTAACAATTCTTTC
Organism: Kogia breviceps; assembly: GCF_026419965.1. Lineage (NCBI taxonomy): Eukaryota > Metazoa > Chordata > Mammalia > Artiodactyla > Physeteridae > Kogia > Kogia breviceps. Next base: position 76,795,260 of record NC_081312.1, on the reverse strand, counting down.
CTTGCTCTCCTGCCTTATCAGGTTTTCCTCTCTATTTGGTCTTTATTATCAATAAACAAGCTGTTATTTTTCCCATCTTAAAAAAAATGCAAAACACCAACCTTCTCCTGATACTCAGTCTTCTCCAGTCTTGTGACTTTATATACCTCGTCCTATGCTGATGTCTCCTAAATTTATATCTGCAGCTCAGACTCCTTTGAACTTGACTCCTGTATTCACTATGTTCAACTGCCATTTGACACCTTGAAGTGTAATTTTAATAGACATGTTGAACTTAGCATCAACACAGGGTTGGGTGGTATGGGAGGAGACTGCAAGGATGTACACCAAAATGTAAATGACAGTCTTGATGAGGATTTTGTGTGTGTGTTTCTCTTTATTATTATGTAAAACTTTTATAATGAGCATTAATCCTTAAATAAACTTTTTTTCTTGTTAAACATCTTTATTGAAGTATAATTGCTTCACAATGGTGTTTAAATAAACTTTAAATTTTGCAATAGTTATTGATTCAAAGACAGTACACAGGGCTTCCCTGGTGGCGCAGTGGTTGAGAATCCGCCTGCCGATGCAGGAGACACGGGTTCGTGCCCTGGTCCGGGAAGATCCCACGTGCCGCGGAGCAACTAAGCCCGTGAGCCATGGCCGCTAGGCCTGCGCGTCCGGAGCCTGTGCTCCGCAACGGGAGAGGCCACAACAGTGAGAGGCCCGCATACCGCAAAAAAAAAAAAAAAAAAAAAAAAAAAAAAAAAAAAAGACAGTACACAGAGATTCCATGTACCCTTCAGCCAGTTTCCCCTAGTGATTACATCTTACCTATATATAGTATAATATCAAAACCAAGAAATTGACATTAGCATAATATGTGTGTGTGTGCAGTTCTGTGTCATTTTATTTCATGTATAGGTTCATGTAACCACCACTGCAATCAAGATCCGGAACTATTTCAACACCATAAAGGTCTGCCTTGTAGTACAACTTTATAATCACATCTGTATTCCTATCCTACAATCCTAACCCCTGGCAAACATTACTATGTTCTCCATGTTATATAAATGGAATTATACAGTAATGACCATTTAATATTATTAGTTTTCCACTCAGAATAATGCCCTTGAGCTCTATGCAGGTTGTCAGGTGTATAGATATTCCATGGGATACAAGCACCACTGTTTGTTCAGCCCTTCACCTCTTGAAAGATAATTGAGCAATTTCTAGTTTTTGGCTAATCTGAACAAAACTGCTGTGAACATCCATGTACAGGTTTTGTGTGGACATATGTTTTTGTTTCTCTGGGATAAGTGCCCAGGAGTGCAATTGCTGGGTTGCATAATTATATGTTTAATATTTTAAGAATCTGTCAAACTATTTTCCAGTGTCACTGTATCATTTTAGATTCCCACCAGCAGTGTACGAGAGATCCAGTTCCTCTGCATCCTTATTGGTGTTTGATATTATCACTACTTCCGTGTGTGTGTGTGTGTGTGTGTGTGTGTGTTTATTGAAGCATAGTCGATTTACAATGTGCCAATCTCTGCTGTACAGCACAGTGACTCAGTTATACACATATAGACATTCTTTTTTAAAAAATTCTCTTCCATTATGGTTTATCACAAGATACTGAGTATAGTTCCCTGTGCTATATAGTAAGACCATGTTGTTACTACTTTTTAATGTTAGCCGTTGTGATGTGGCTCCCTGGAGTTCTTTCTCTGCAGTCCTGTCCCCTCTGGTACTCTGCAGTGAACTCTAGTTGCCTTGGTTTCCTTGCACTTCCATCTCCTCAACTCAGAGAGACTGATAGACCCTGCCTGTGTTCCCCTCTCTGTGCCAAGTGGCCTAGAAACTCCCTGCAAGGAGAAAGCTCATTCTGTTTGTTTCCCGTCTCTCAGTGATCACTGCCCTTCATTGCTTGCTGTCCAATGTCTTGAAAATCTCTTTTTTTTTTTTTTTTTCGGTATGCGGGCCTCTCACTGTTGTGGCCTCTCCCGTTGCAGAGTACAGGCTCCGGACGCGCAGGCCTAGCGGCCATGGCTCACGGGCTTAGTTGCTCCGCGGCATGTGGGATCTTCCCGGACCAGGGCACGAACCTTTGTCTCCTGCATCGGCAGGCGGATTCTCAACCACTGCGCCACCAGGGAAGCCCTTGAAAATCTCTTGTTTCATATCATATGCTCATTTTTTCTAAGAGTTTCAGGCAAAATCCAATAATTGCTATTCCACAGTGAAAGTCCATAATTTAGATTAATTTACAATGAGAAATAGCTCTTATACTTAGAATCTAGGTCTTAGATGGATTCATGGTCAATTTTCTAATCAGAGTATCTGTTCTATCTCTCTCTATCTCTCTATATGTATCTACTCACTATCTATCTAGTATAAATTTTGCTTAACTACATGTCAAGTGTTCTAACATTAGAACTGCCATTACTTATTTGTAGCATCTGAGACATTAATCATTTCAAGTCACTTTCTTTATTTGTAAAATGAAGTATATATGAGCCTTAATTCCTGAGATTCTAGGATATTGTTTGACTTCTAGGAGAAACAGTGAGTAAAGTTGGTAGCTGTAGTCCTTAGTATGCTATCTCTTTTTTTAAATTGAAGTGTAACTGATGTATAATCTTATATGTTACAGGTGTACAATATAGTAATTCACAATTTTGAAAGGTTACACCAATTTATAGTTATCATAAAACATTGGCCATATTCCCTGTGTTGTATTTACAATATATCCTTGTAGCTTATTTTATACATAATAGTTTGTATCTCTTAATCTTGCCCCTCCCCCATTCCCTCTTCCCTCTGGTAACCACTAGTTTGTTCTCTACATCTGTGAGTCTGTTTCTTTTTGTTATATTCACTAGTTTGTTGTATTTTGAGATTCCACATATAAGTGATATCATTTAGTATGCTATTTCTAAACAGGAAAACGGCATTGATCAGGTAATGAGCATGTGTTGGTAATTGTTACATAATATTAATAGCAATAACAACAGTAGCTGATACATTTATCCTTTCGCATGCAGTGCGTTATATAACATTCACAACATCCCTATGAAGGAAGCGGTAGTATTATTCAAATTCAGAAGATGAGAAAACTGTAGCCTAGAAAATGAAAAAAACAAGAATAAAACCCTGCCCAGTTTAAAGGTTATACTTAGACCACAGATGTAGGTCCTTTCTTCATTTTTAATCAAGGGTTAATTTCAAACAATCCCTATTAGTAACCAATTATAAAGAAGCAGTTGGTGTGTATAGTTGGATATATTATCCCTGCTGACTCCAGACAGGTCCAGCAGAGGCTCCTTTACTCTGCCTTCTTGTTGTGCACAGACCTCGTCGGAATAAATGCGCAGAATGGACACCAAAGAGGGATAGCACGAGCAAATTGTGAGGGTGAAATGCAATAAATGTCCAGCATGAAATAAGTGCTCAATAATGGCTAGTTGTTGTTATTATTATTGTAAATCATCAACATCAGCACTGTAGAATTCAGCCTGATAGACTTTGCAGATCACGGAAGCTGTTCGCAGACCACCATTTGAAAACTTCTGCCTGAATGACAAAGCAAATCATCCTCCTAAAGGTCCCTGTTTATGTCTAGAGAGGGTTTTCATACTGCTTTAATAATCTCCAGGGTGCTTTAAAAATATTATCTCATGATGTCACTTTCAGCTAAAGAAATGAGTAGAATCAGCATTATAACCTCCTGATTTTACTCATCAGGGCTATAGGGACTGAGCACTGTTTTGGATATTCTCTCTCTCTCTTTTTTTTTTAGTATTATTTATTTATTTTTGGCTGTGTTGGGTCTTCATTTCTGTGTGAGGGCTTTCTCTAGTTGCAGCAAGGAGGGTCCACTCTTCATCGCCGTGCAAGAGGCCTCTCACTATCGCGGCCTCTCTTGTCGCGGAGCACAGGCTCCAGACGCGCAGGCTCAGTAGTTGTGGCTCACGGGCCTAGTTGCTCCGCGGCATGTGGATCTTCCCAGACTAGGGCTCGAACCCATGTTCCCTGCATTGGCAGGCAGATTCTCAACCGCTGCGCCACTAGGGAAGCCTTCTCTCTGCTTTTTTTTTCTTTTTTTTTTTTTTTTCTTTTTTGTGGTACGCGGGCCTCTCACTGTTGTGGCTTCTCCCGTTGCAGAGCACAGGCTCCGGACACACAGGCTCAGTGGCCATGGCTCACGGGCCCAGCCGCTCCGCGGCATGCGGGATCTTCCCAGACCGGGGCACGAACCCGCGTCTCCTGCATTGGCAGGCGGATTCTCAACCACTGCGCCACCAGGGATGCCCCCTCTCTCTCTTTTTTAAACAAAAAATTATTTTATTTATTGATTTTTGTTTGTGTTGGGTCTTCATTGCTGTGCGCGGGCTTAATTTGTGGTGAGCAGGGGCTACTCTTTGTTGCGGTGCTCTGGCTTATCATTGTGGTGGCTTCTCTTATTGCGGAGCATGGGCTCTAGGCGCTCGGGCTTCAGTAGTTGTGGCTCGTGGGCTCTAGAGCACAGACTCAGTAGTTATGGTGCAGGGGCTTAGTTGCTCTGCGGCACGTGGGATCCTCCCAGACTAGGGATCGAACCCGTGTCCCCTTCATTGGCAGGTGGATTCTTAACTATGCACCACCAGGGAAGTCCCCGATATTCTCTTATCTAGGACAAAATTATCAGATTTCCAAAACCTGATTATGCAATTATTGGCTGAGGGTTGGAAAGAGGGAGTGGAGAATGGAGGGCTGGGTAAAGATAGGTAAAGATATGTAAAAATTCATCATTGACTCAAATACACCAAATCTTCTGATGAAGTCATGACACAGTTCTAAAATGTGAAAAGCAAAATAACCATGTTGGAGGGATGACACAAATACAGGCCAAAGAGCTTGACATTTCAGAAATGACAGGGAAAGGTTAAAGGAAGCACATGTGGAGAATATAAGGAAATGACCTTGAAATGTATGGGCAAGGTCAGGCTGCTATAAACTGCAGGATAGTGGGTGTAACTCAGGAATGGAACAATTGACTGGGAAAAAAAACTGTCTGCAGTTTCCCAGACTGGATACATTTCCTGTCTTGGATGTCTGGATCTGTTTCAATGTCCAAGTAGCCTTACTTCAAAGTGTTCATGGGAGCAGAAAAGACAATTGGCTGACTGTGTTTATTCAGAGCTGGGGAGGGAGAATGGGAATTGGCGTAGGAAGTAAGTCTGGGTTTAAGAGCATATAGAGCACAAAGGGATAATCATTTTTCTGCAGACCAGCATCCAGGGCACTTCTCAGAGAGAAGGAAAACCTGGGAAGGAAGAACCTGGAAAACAGGACACAAGCATCTTTGAAGTTATTTAGGTATGTAGGTAAGTCACAGTGGTGTTTGGTGCTCCAGGGAACGACATGGGAAATTCTCTCTCTTTTCTAAAAATTAAAAAAATTTGAGGAAATCCCCTGGTAGTCCAGTGGATAGGACTCTGCTTTCACTGCAGAGGGCTTGCGTTCAATCCCTGGTGGGGGAACTAAGATCCTGCAAACTGTGCAGAGCGGCCATAAAAAAAATTTTTTTTCTGAAATATTTTCAACTTTAAAGAAAAGTTACCACATTAATACAAAGAACTCCTAAATATCCTTTATCCAGTCACAATATTAAAAAATTTTTCTTTCCCTTATTAAAACATTTTTTCTTTCTCTGTAAACACACATGTACATAAATACATATGATATACATACATATTATATATATATATATATATATATATATATATATATATATATATATATATATATATATATATTGGCTGTGCTGCCCAGCTTGTGGGATTTTAGTTCTCCCCATCAGGGATTGAACCCAGGCCCTTGGCAGTGAGAGTGTGGAGTCCTAACCACTGGACTACCAGGAGATTTCCTCATATGGAATTCCCCATATGATCTTTATTTTGAACCTTGGAGAGTAAGTTGTCTAATCATGCCCCTTTTGCACCTTAATATTTCAGGGTTCTTTTTCTAAGAACAAAGATATTCTCTTAAACAATTGTAGCACAAATTTCAAATTCCATATATCAAACACTGACATAACATTCCTATCTACTCCATTGACAATATTCTCATATTATCAATTGTCTCAAAAATATTCTTTATAGCAATATTTTTTTCTGGTAGGGAAGGTCTCTCTTTGATAGGGGCATGAGGCTGGCATTGCAGGACAAAGATGCATGATCTTTCCCTCAGTTTCCTTAGGATCTTTATTAGTAGGGGAACTCTCGCAGGTCAGTTGTTTGGTTTTCTTTGGTTTCGTTCTTATTCCATGTCCTCTTTAAGGGTACAAAAATTAATCAGCAGGAAATACCCAAGTGCTAAGAGATCTATAGTAGTAGAAGGGATTTGGCATGACAGAGGTAGTTTTAGCAAGGTGAAGTTGGGCATCTTCCCTCATCTCCCTCCCCCCGCCAGCCTCAGCTTAGGAGTGAGAATGGACTATAGTACTTTTCCTATTCCTTCTGATCTTTTTTGGGGAGGGTGGGTAACAGGGAGAATAATAAATACTTAAATGAGCAAAAATTAATTTGGGAAAAAAATAGGGAGATGATCTCCTATGGTAATTCTAATCCTTTACTGAGAATAAGACTTTCTATAAGAATTTCTCTCAAGGGAAGTGTGACACTGTACTTGTTTGTCTTCTTACCCATTCTTTTTGGTGATTTAGAACTAATTTCTGTTTAAGAATCAATTGATGTCAACTTTCCCCGCTGATACCCCATATGTGAACCAGTTGCAGAACTGCTTCCCTGGTCATCCTCCAGTTCTGTAGGATCCACACATTATGCCACAGCAACAGGGAATGTGGTGGGAGGGACAGGAGAAATGGGAAAAGAGTGAGAAAGGATCTCTGCCTTGGGTGGGGAATGGGGTAATGTGGAGAAGGGAGAGGAGACCCCAAAGACTGTGCTGTCCGGGTGTAGGGGAATCTACTATCTCTACTGGAACCAAATTTCATTTCAAAGTCAGTCCTCTGTTTCCCTCCTCCCCTCCAGGCAAAATGAAACTGACTCTCGTGAATATCTTTTTTATAATGTTGCTGCTCCTGCTGGGCCTGGGAGTAGGCCTGGGGTTGGGACTTCAGATGGCTGCAGAAGTCCTGGAGGAAAGTGACCAGCTACTGAATAAGTTTCAGTCCAGTGACTCACAGGACAAGGTTGAAGCCATTAGGGAGGGAGCCAGCACCCGAAGCATAGAAACCCTGCTGCTTAGCAACAAAGAAGTGGTGCAACTGGAAGAGATCATCATCAGTGAAGATGAAGTTGGAGGAAACAAGATGCTCAGAGCTGAGGCTCTCTTTCAGAGCAACAAAGACTATCTCAGGTCTGACCTGATGGACAGGGAATGCAATGCCCTGATGGCACAGAAGATGAAGCCGCACAACCACACATGCATACCCCGGTACATATTCATCCATGAGGAACTAGATGCAGTCAAAGCTGTCTGTAAGAGTCCTGTTGTTGCCTGTGACCTCAAGGGAGGCAAGTGTCACAAAAGCTCCCGTCCTTTTGATTTGACATTCTGTAAGTTATCCAAACCAGGCCAAGTCACTCCTCACTGTAATTACATAACTTTCATTCTTGAAAAGTACATTTTTATATCCTGTAGTGACATGAAAGTCCAGGTAACATCTGGACCATGAAGTAACTTCTCTTCTGCACCTACTCATCTTTGTTTTCCTTTCCACTTCCTCTTTTTCATGCTGTTTTCGTCCTTAGCTATTCTGCAGAAAGGTTCTGGGAAGAGAGGCTGGCCTATTCTTTACCATATTTGAAAATATAAATCTTCTTTGGCCTAGGGTTCACCCAACTTGCATTTTTTTCCTGGGATTAGAGGTGGTAGAATAGGGTGATGATGTCCAATCTCTGTAGATTCTCTGTCTCTAAGAGTCTATCTCTTGCCCTGGAAAGAGATAAGTGAAGAACAGCTCTAGTCTCTCCTATGATCCTGGTCATCAGTCTGTTCCATGGTCTGGAGGCCTTTAGGTGTGGATTACAAGAGTTTAATGCATGCTTTACCCACGTCCTTTCCTGCTACCCACGATGAGCCTCTATGGCAATCACATAAGCCTCCTGGGCTTTCCATGTAGCACTTCTCTGCTACAGATGTAAAATAAAGTGATTCTAACTGTGACTGTGTCTGGAGAACCATGTGGATCAGGTTTCTTTTCCTGACCCCTGGCTGTAGGGGTCTGAAGGTTCGGGTGCTATGGTGGTGCAGACTGAGATAAAACACATCCTGGAGCAAAGGCAGCACTGATTTTCTTGACCCTTCTCAACCCTTTCTTTTTCCTCTAATTTTTTTTACTACCTGCCATTTTGATCTTCTTTTCCCTCTCTTTGTTTCTCCCCCACCCCGCCTATTTCTCCTGGTCTCCTTTTCCTCTTCTCTTTGGGATCTCCCTGTTCTTTCTCTGAATCCTTTTAGATATTCATTCAGCCAACACTGATCTCTTATGCCATGCCAGATAAGATGTTGGTCCTATAAAGAGTTTGGCATAGGGGGTTAGAGCGAGGGTGGGTCAAGAGAGTGATGAGGAGAGAGAGAAACAGAGAACTAAAAATTTTAAAAATTATGTCCAATAAGTAGAATAATGGTCACATTAGGTTCTCAACTGATGTAGAATGAATGGGATTGGAGGGAATTTTATTCTCACTCAGCACCTCTTTTCTTCTTTTGCTCTGAAAAACAAGAACGTTGGTGAAAGAATATTTTCAGCAGAAAAGGGATTGGATCTACTCAAAGAGGAGAAAAGCTATGGGGTTGAATAAATAGAAGATGTAAGTGGTTTTGCTCAGCCTATTTTCTGTGAATTCAAATCTATCAAGAAATAGTTTAGTTAGACATGCATGGGCACAGGAAGGGATCTTAGAAAATGGCAATAAGGATTCACTATGCGACTTGATTTTGAGATTTCCTCTTCCTAGGGTTTTTGCCTGTTTCAATCTCCTTGATGGTAATACACTCAAGAGTCAAGGACATCCATAAATGGGACACTGGAGGAAGGAAAGGTTTGACTTACTCTGACCTGGCTTTTACCTTCCTGTTCTTTCTTCATTTAGTCCCTAATTTCCCTTACCCTTCCTGTTCTTGCAGGCAGGCAGCCACTTAAATACTTTGTCTCTAGTCTCCCCTCAGACTCCCCTGTTTCAACATTTCCCTCCGTGCCTTTGACTCACCTCTCCCGGCAATGACCTCTTAGGAACAGTGTTGCTGGGCAGGAAGTGTGTCTGCATCTGTGGGCTGCCCTGGCATTTTAGAGGTGGGTGGAGGAGTGGCAGGAGACGAGGCCCTGGACAAGGCAGATTCCTACTCTCCTTGATGGGAGAATCCCTTTCAGAAGAAATAGACAAAAGACGATCTAAGACAAGGGAGAAAAAAAGAAGTGAGGTGTGAGAGAGGAAAGAAGAGTGGGTGTCAGAGAAAATCAGTGTGTTAAGAATTTGTCCAGTAGGTAAACCAAAGGCATTGAAGATTAGGAATGTGATGGGAAAGGTTCCAAGTTTGACTTCTTAACCAAAAGACAAAGGATCCATTGTGTGGGGTAAACTATTAGGAGACTGGAATTAGCAAGGAATGGAAGCCCATGTGCTTTCATTCACAGATAAGAACCTCTTATAGGTTCCCACCAGCTTCTCTCCTTTAGGGTTCCCACACTCCAACAAGTACTGCTATCGCCCTCATCTGGTCTCCACTTTGGACAAATCTCAGTGGTCAGGCTTTTATCTGACTGTGAAAACTATCTCAGGAAAGCAATTTACAAAGCACTCTATGGGCTCCTAGTGGCTCAAGCAGGAAAACACAACTTGGTAGGTGTAATGGGTTGACAAGATGTTGTGGGAACTTCACTCAAAAGGGATAGAAAATTAACCCATTATAGCTCAAATGATGCCTGATTCATAAAACTTTCACCAACTCTTTTAGTTCCAGTGTAGCTCCCCCTCTTTGCACTTCCAGTGTATATGCTTAGTCCATACAACAGGTCCTCAGTCCTTTACTCAGTGTTCCTAAATCCCCAAAGCTCCGAAAACTGAAAGATTTTCTTTCAAAGTGGCTCCCAAGCTCAGTGAGATGCAAAATCTGGCTGAATGCACTATGCAAGTCTATTTATTATCTTTATTTATGCTATATGACTATTATACATTTCACTGAAGAAATATCAATATGTCTGATTATGAATACTGCCTCAGATGAACTCTTCTAGGGATGCATAAATATCACATACACTTATACAATTCTGCTTTTTAAAATCCTAAAAATTCTGTTTCAAAATGCATTGGCCCTAAAGGTTTCAGGTAACGGATTGAGACCTATATATACTATTTAATTAACCCTTAATTAATTTGAATATATAATATGACCTCAGGGAGACCATAAGCATTTTTTTTTTTTGGCTGCATTGGGTCTTAGAAAGTCCCCCTCTGGTATCTGGGACTGACTGAGGCCAGCAGTGCCATCTGTGTTGGGTACCCTGAGCTTGAACTGGGACTTCTCTGGGCCTGAGTCCCATTTGTCCCCTCAGGTCACTGCTCCCCTACCCTATGCATAGGGCCAACAATCTGCCCCCCAAAAGTTCTGAGACTTGCACCTATGGGGTTGTCCTAGGGCCCTGAAACCAGGCCCTGTTCCCAGGAGGGTGACCTGGCAAGCGGTGGTCCCCTCTGGCTGGTGTGGTATGTCTTTTGCGGATCACACATCAGTGGGTCACCAGAATGGTGCTGATAAACTGATTTTGCGTTAACTCAACCATATCCTGGACACAGAATGAATTTAGGACTCTGGATCACCAATGGTCACTACTCACCTTTGGACTTGAGTGCATATGTAGGAGGCTTTCACCCACCCATGTTCCTATTGCTCTGTTACTTCTGGTCTATTGCACTTGAGGGTGGCAGGGTCAACAGCACGTGTCCCTCACCCTGGGAGCTTCCCACTGCTGGCACCCAGAGTGGACTCCACCCCTTTGCAGGCTCCACACCATGTGGAGGTATAGTGGGCTGCTCCTGTCTCCTGTAAAGACTTTTGAGACCATTGCTCTGCAGTGCCAATGGGGCACTTCAGATCAATGCCCTCTCTTGCCTCTGATAGACAGGTGATGACACGCTCTCTTAATCTGTGCAAGATGAAAGATAGTCATTCCTTGTATGAATGGGATTGCTCTTTTGCTCTGCTCACGTACCCCCTGCCTATCCTCCTGGATGGTGGCAATGTGTGTAAGGCAGGAGTGTGGTGTGGTCAGTTATGAAAGAGGTGGCATTCTAGGAAGGCGGTGAGTATGGCTTAAAGAACTCAAGAGAATTGTACACCTGAAACTAATATGATATTGTAAGTCAATTATGCTTCAATTAGAAAAAAGAACAGAAAAGAAAAAAAAGAAAACTTTAGAAATTCTCAAGTCAGTTCTCAAAAAAAAGAGTTCAGGAGAAGATATAGTTGGAAGATGTGTTGTTTTATGTTTATACTACAAAACTCTAAATGGAAAATTTCACACGGTCAGAAATTATCATTCTCATTTTCCTGTGTACTCTGGGTGCTATGGTCTGAATATGTATCCCCTCCAAAATCATATGTTGGAATCCTAACAGCCAACGTGATGGTGTGAGACGGTGGGACTTCTGGGAGGGAATTAGGTCATGGAGCCCTTATGAATGGGGTTAATGCTGCTACAGAAGAGATCCCCCAGAGCTCCCTTGCCACTTCTGCCCTGTGAGGACCCTACCTGACCATGCTGGCACCCTGATCTGGACTTCCAGCCTCCAGAACTGTGAGAAATAAATTTTTATTGTTTATAAGATACCCAGTCTGTGGTATTTTGTTCTAAAAATATGGGCTGGGCTAAGTAAGACACTGCTTGTGTTTGTGGTCATTATCAACAATGTACGGTTACAAAGTAACCTTTGAAAGAGTCATTGAAAGCTGGTATTCACAGGGAGCACAGTGGATGATTCAGTGCCATGAGTCATGATACAGCTGGCATGAAATAAATGGCACTAGGAAACTGCAGAAACAAGAAGACCTATATGGGTCCTGTCAGACGGTTCACCTTTTTCATGTGGTGGGAGATAATGAAATTATCCAGGAATAATACATCTGACAATAAAGAACATGAAGAAATGGATCCTAGATCTAACAGGAAGAGATGGTGCCCAGACAACACAGAAAGTCTACATGTGCACTGATTGGACAATAACCAAATATGTGAGTATCTGTCCTCTGCCCATAATTCTAAATCTTCAGCAATAAGTCCCTATACTTCACTTGGGCCTATGACTTTTATAATATATTTTAAAATCAAGTTGTTTATATAGATAAGGGCCACATTCCCCAGCCCTCCCTGGAGAAAAAAAAAAATTGGCCACACTCCTTAGATGCAGCTCAGCTTGTGGTCAAATCCAGGGTAATGTCTCTGTATCATGCCCTTGCCAGGCTCTTGATTCAAACTCTCCCCCTCAGACCCCTCTAGTGCTCATTCTTGCAGGCAAAGTGGACTGAGCTGGCCCTCTCCACGCCTTCTCTTTCCCAAGGTGGCAAAGTTATATCATCTGGCAGAGACTCATTCCTGATGAGATGAAAAGGGATTCCAAGGGACAGGGTTGTTGCTATTTTCGCAGTACTTGGACTTCGCATGTAATCTGTTGATGTTCCTTCCTCTGAACCTTGGATCCTACCCATAGGCCTGCCCTCTCCTCTTTGCATTTAATAGACTGGGCTTCAGTCAGTTTCTAGAAAGTGATTCTAAGGACAGAGATGCCACCTCCAGGAGCAGCTGGGCTGGCTCTTTAGTAGAATTAATGATTCAGAAGCCAGGTAATAGTTGGATTTAAAGGAAGAATTCGGGAAAAGAGGAAGATGGCTAAGCAGAAGGAATATTTAGGGAAATGTGAGTGCACATGTCAAGGCATCATGGCCCTTTGCCCATTTATATATGATTTCAGGAGGCACTGGGATATCCATCCCACTGTTTGAAAATGTCAGCTCTCCAGTATTAGCACGAAGCTAATGTTTGGAATTATATCTGCATAAACTTATTGCGTATCCCTATACAAAGCATGTAAATTTTTAACTTCAAAGAATGGGGGAGATTTTCAGCACCTTTATAGGGTGACAAGAAAAGCAAAAGGCAAAACAGTACTTGTTCTATGAATGCTTTTGCATGAGTTTGGCAGTGTGCTAGTTACCAGTTGTAGCATCATTAAAAAACAAAAAAACTAAAATCGGGCATTGTATCTGCCATGGTGACACATCCACAGATGAGGCCTATAGGGGATAGGATAGGAAGAGAGAAGGTGATATTATTAAATCTAGCCCTAGGCATTTCCCTGGAAAGCTGGTCTGGCTAAGGACCAATGTAGAGCAAGCAACTGCATTAGGAGACTATTTCCAAGGCGAGGAAAAGGTTGTCCAAAGGGTCAACGGATAAAGATAGATATTTTTACCAGGAAGGTGCAGCCATCTCCCAGCTTCTGTGAGTGTTACCTGCCAAGAATTCACAGGTGTACTTCTCTGGAAGAGAAGGAAATGTATTGAAGAAAATATGGTAGAAGGGGGTTATAAATATGGAAAAAGAGTTACATAGTGTGACCCAGAATTAGTCAGTAGAAGCCCTTCTAATCTGGCTTCTGTGTGCTTTTGACATGTCCCCATCATTCTTTAGGCACTTCCTTGCTTTGAGAAACAGCAAGATGGTCTAATCTCATCTTGTATTTTCCTTGCCCTGGGACCAGTCATTTCTCTAAAGAGACATGGTTGTTTTAGTGGAAAACAGTATTTTAAAACCAAGATCGGATGTTAGGTGTGTGTATTCATTTTTGTGGTGAGGGAGTTCCAAGGGTCCCTCAGAGGGCAGAGCTTGGGAATATAGCAAAAAGATGCCATTACACACACACACACACACACACACACACACACATATTTACATGTATTTTATTTATGTATTTACACTGAAAACCATGATTCACACAAATATCTTCAATTCTAATCCAACCCCATAGGCTCATATTAGTTTTCTCCCTTTCCATATTTATATCTCGATTTCCATACTTATAAAACCCCTTCTACCATATTTTCTTTAATATATTTACTTATTTGATCAATCTCCATGTATGTAACTAAATCTTCTGTTTCTGCCACTGTCCCTCCTTCCATATGGATGCCCTTTGCCCTCTCTGACTCTGACACTCTGTGCCAGACTGTCCCCCTACATGGATGCTCCCCATTTGGGTTTTCATACCCCACACCAGGTTCCCCTCTGAGTGGGATACCTCCTCTCCTTGCTCAGGCTGACTCTCCATGCGGGATTCCCCACCCCCATGCCTCACCTCTACTCCCCCTCACCCCCCATATGGATGCCCTTTTCTCTTTTCTTGGGCTCTGGCTTCCTATTCCCCATGCCAGGCTGACCCTCCTTTTCAGTGCACACCTGGTTTTGCCCCATTTAATGGCTTCAGGACTAAATTGTTTAGGAAGGGAAGAAAGGGAAAAGAATGGAAGGGAATAGGAAATAAGCAAAATGGAAGGCCAGGGGAAATAAGCCAATGAAAGGGGAGAGGTGTTATATCTTTTGAAAATTAAAATTATATTTTAGCAGTTTCTGTACTTTAAAGTTTTACTAGCTATATATTATTCTATTTCATTAATGCAATATGATTCATTGAACTTTTCCTTTACTTGAGGTTAAGTTGACGTCTAACAATAAATAGTTTGCACAGATTCTTTTCCTTAAAGCAAATTCTTCCAAGTAGAATTATTAGGTCAAAGAGTATAAACCTCAAAGCTTTAGGTACCTATTCACCTATTGCCTTTCAGTAAGATTGTGCTTATACTCTCTCCACCAGTGTATAGGATGGACCCACGTCACTACATCCTTTGCATAATTTGGTATTTTATTTTAATTTTTGACAATTTGATAGGCAAAATAAGGCATCTCGTTATTATTTAACTTTGCATACCTTTTATTGAGTAGGCCATATCTTTTTTAAATATAAATTTATTTTATCTTTGGCTGCGTTGGGTCTTCGTTGCTGCACGCGGGCTTTTCTCTGGTTGCGTCTAGCGGGGGCTACTCTTCGTTGTGATGTGCAAGCTACTGTGGTGTCTTCTCTTGTTGGGAGCATGGGCTGTGTCTCGTGGGCTCTAGAGCGCAGGCTCAGTAGTTGTGGCCCACGGGCTTATTGGCAGGCGGATTCTTAACCACTGCGCTGCCACGGAAGCCCCAAGTGGGCCATAACTAAACCAATTCTTAGTAACTCAGTGTGTCCTCTTCCCAGAGATTCTCTCCACTTCCTGATACAAACCCTTATGAGCCCTACTTTTGCCCGTATACTCTGTTACTCTGAAAACACAAATTAAAAACTCTTTAAGTTTGAGTGGATTATTCATGATGGCTGCACAGTATCATGAGTCATGCATTCAGGGTGTTGAATCTGGGTTCATTTAGGAGGGTACACAGAGAAAATATGGTTCAGGAATTTCTCCTAGAGGAAAATTACCTCACGGTGCTCAGGTTGTGCAAGTGCCATGGATATCCCATCATTCACCTACCTTCAGTCTTGCCACACGCCCTTCTGTGGGTAATGCCATCATCAGTGTTTACCATTCTTGAGATTATCTGTACCTGCCTGGGCAAATTATTCCCATACTCAGGCATCTTCTCGCTGGCTCCTCTTCTGTAATCTGTTTTGCCCAGCTCCGGACGCGTAGGCCTAGCGGCCATGGCTCACGGGCTTAGTTGCTCCGCGGCATGTGGGATCTTCCCGGACCAGGGCACGAACCAGTGTCTCCTGCATCGGCAGGCGGATTCTCAACCACTGCGCCACCAGGGAAGCCCTGAAGCAACTCTTTGAATGTTAAGCCTAAAATGGGAAAAGATTTAGTTAGGGTCCCAAGACTAGATTTACCAAAAGAAAAAAAAAAAAGTCTGTTGTAAGATGGGAATTTTCTCCCTAGGCAGGTCCTGTTGAATGAGAATAAAATCTGAACAGGCAGCATCACAACCAGATATATATAATGACCTGTGTAATTCCCTGGCTCTACAGTTCTTTCATCTTCACTGTTGTGGTCACTTACATCCATTTTCTGGAATTCTAGGACTAATCATTTCCCTAAGCAGAGGTATTGTAGGAGGTGGACTCAGCAGAAGATGAATCTTACCTCAGCACATACTTTTCTTTGTAGTAAAATATGCACAAACATAAAACTTGCCATTTTTATCATCTTTAAGTGTACAATTCAGTGGCATTATTTACACTGACAATGCTGTGCAATCATCACTACCATTTATTTCTGAAAGATTTTGTTTATCATGCCAAATAGAAATTCTGTCACTCTGTTCACATTTTGTAATATTTATCAAAACAATACATGCCCACAGTTAAAAGCTACAGCCTCTTTCCCCACGACTTTCCAACTCCCCAGTCCAAGTCCAAATGGGTTCAAGAGGCACCATTTCTAGCTCTTGCCTCACTATCTCTGTAAAAGTCTTCTTTCTCTACTTACTAATCCACCAAGTCTATTGACTTCATGTTATGGCAGATTAAGGTTTAGCTCAATTTCACCTCACTCCCTTCTCCTTTTCCCCCTAATATAGCTATATTTTAGTTTCTCTGTTGCTTACTTTTCTAACCTAATAATATACTAACCCTTTTAGTATCTGTTTCAGCTATGTGCTGTATATTATGAGTCCCTATTTTGCAAGATGAGGATATTAGCATCCTTATCTTTCCCTTCATTCTCTTTTCCTCTATCTTTAATAGATAAAGAAGATGTGGCACATATATACAATGGAATATTACTCAGCCATAAAAAGAAACAAAATTTAACTATTTGTAGTGAGGTGGATGGACCTAGAGTGTGTTATACAGAGTGAAGTAAGTCAGAAAGAGAAAAACAAATACCTTATGCTAACACATATATATGGAATCTAAAAAAAAACATGGCATGGACATATATACACTACCAAATGTAAAATAGATAGCTAGTGGGAAGCAGCCGCATAGCACAGGGAGATCAGCTCGGTGCTTTGTGACCACCTAGAAGGGTGGGACAGGGAGGGTGGGAGGGAGGCTTAAGAGCGAGGGGATATGGTGATATACGTATACATATAGCTGCTTCACTTTGGTATACAGAAGAAATTAACACAACACTGTAAAGCAACTATATGCCAATAAAAATGTTAAAAAAACTTCAGTCATCTGTCCGTTAGTCCTACATTACCATGATTGTTAATATTAATATTTCATTCTATAATCAAAATTAAGACTTAGGTTCACTGACTCTAACACTGAAAATCGATACAAAGCATTTACATTATTTAGAATATGCAAATAATGTTTCTGAAGATCCAGAAACACCATAATTTCTTTTTGGGGGGGCCATGAGACATGCGGAATCTTAGTTCTCCAGCAAGGGATCGCGCTCCCTGCAGTGAAAGCACAGAGTCTTAACCATTGGACCGCCAGGGAAGTCCCTAGAAACACCATAATTTAAGAAAACATTTTGTATCTCCTGGAGTTTATTGTTGTCTTGTTTATTTGTTAGACACTTTTTTGCAAGCTGTAAATGCTCACTTAAAAAAAGTTTTAGAGGGCTTCCCTGGTGGCACAGTGGTTGAGAGTCCGCCTGCCGATGCAGGGGACACGGGTTCGTGCCCCGGTCCGGGAGGATCCCACGTGCCGCGGAGCGGCTGGGCCCGTGAACCGTGGCCGCTGCGCCTGCGCGTCCGGAGCCTGTGCTCCGCAATGGGAGAGAGGCCCCAACAGTGAGAGGCCCGCGTACCGCAAAAAAAAAAAAAAAAAAAAAGTTTTAGAAATAGATTGTAGTGATGATTGCCCAGCATTGTGAACGTAATTAATGCCATCCCCTCAATCAAATGAGTTTCTATCAAGTACTTCCTTTCCTTAGAGATTTCTCTCCTAGAGCCTCTGCCCCAGTAGGTCTGTTCTTCAGTTGTGATCCTGTAATCATTCTTGTCTGGATGCCATGTTGTCCTCTTTCTCGGTCTACTCTCTTCTTTTAGTTTTTGTTGGAGCCTATTGCCAAGTAAATTCATAAGAAAATGTGCTTGGGAGGTGCATTTTGTGAGTGCTTACATACTGGAAAATATATTTATTCTATTCTCAGATCTGATTGCTAGTTTGCCTGGGTATGGAGTTACAGACTGACAAGAATTTCTCAGAATTGAGAAAACACTTGGCTTCATAATCTTCTATCATCCAATGCTATTGTTGAGAAGCCGGATGCCATTTTGACTCTTCGCAAATGATCTTTTTTATTTCCCTAGCAAGCTTTTAGGATCTTTTAATGACTGTGTCCTCAATTTTCACATTGATATGCTTAAGTATAAATCATTGTATCCTGCAGTGGGTGAGGGATGGTGGTGGTGGTAG
Organism: Kogia breviceps; assembly: GCF_026419965.1. Classification (NCBI taxonomy): domain Eukaryota; kingdom Metazoa; phylum Chordata; class Mammalia; order Artiodactyla; family Physeteridae; genus Kogia; species Kogia breviceps. The sequence continues at coordinate 76,776,853 of NC_081312.1, read as the reverse complement.
GGTTTCATTTGGAAAATCAAATCTTCAGGTCTGGGAAAATTACTTCATTAAATTTTCAATTTTCCTTTTTCTTTCTCCTCTCTTTCCAGAACTCTATGAGTCAAATATTGGATCTTTTGGATTTTCTTATCTCTTCTACTTTTTTCTCATATTTTGGAATGAATTTCTTGGAAATTTCTTTGACTTTATCTTTTGACCCTAATACTGATCCTTTTGTTCCTCCTGACATTAATATGCTTATTTTCCAAGTGTTTATTGTTTTCCCGTTGTTACTTTTTCAAAGTATTCTGGTCTTGTTTTATAAAAACGACAGCTCTCAGATAACTCAAAATACACTAATTCGAGGTCTTAGCCTCTAATTATTAAATATTAAGACTTTATCCTCTAGTTTCTGCTTTGTAATTTTTCTTTTACTTCATGTTTTGTAAGTGCAATCTTCAGAGATATGGAGGCCATTCAGTATGTGAAAAGAATGAATTTTGCAGACAAATAGAACTAATTTTGTAGGCTTGGGCAAGTAAATTTCGTTTTAAAATAAAGATAATTCAATGCTGCTAAAAGGATATATGTATATATATTAACAGTGAAATTGTAGGGTCTAATTTTTCCTCCTATATGTATCCACCTCTCAAAAATAACAACTCCCAGCATCTACAACATGTGTGAGGTATGCCACAAGATGGCGCCAATGCACTAGTCTCATGATCAGGATCTGTAAAGTGGGTGCTTGACTTTCACACGTGTCTCAATCTTTCTTCAGCCTTCCTTCAAGCCAAGAAAGGGATTACAGATATTGAGGAACAATGGGTAGTGTCTGCCCTACTAGATACCCTCCAGATGCTCTTAATATCTCATCCATGTCATACCTAGGATTCTCCAGGGGAGGTCTCAAAATGCTCCCAGACTAGTAGGTCATGTGTACTGGGTGGTGTCTTATTCCTCCGACTCCAGTCCATCTTGATGGTATTTATCTTTTACCCATGAAGACACTTGTGGGAGCTTGATCAATGTCATGGCTTCCTGTGTCTCCTTGACACTTGGCTTCTGTATCAAGATGTGTTTTCTTCCAACAGTGCCAAAACTGTTTGGGTGGAGGTCTTAGAGGTGTGTGGTTTTCCTTTGGAAAAAGGAGCAATTATGCCTTCATCACCCTGTGTTACCCTTCAGCCCCTGAGCCCCCAGACAGCATTGTTTGTTCCTCAGTCTCTCACCAAAATAGCTCTATCATACTCTACTTGAAGCTTTTTTTCCATAGTGTTCAAACACTGGTCAAAAAGGCCAGGTGTTTGTTAGTGTTTATGTGGAGTATGGGATGGGGAGGTGGATGGAGGTGAAACACCATTCTTGCTTCTTTGTCCCAGGTTTCATTTTCTTTTCTATCATGCAGAATCCTTTCTCTTCAGCAGTTATCCTCTTGTAACTAGAAACTTTTCAAACACTGCCTCACCAGTTAACCATGTATGCCTAAATCTGTGTGAATTCTGGTTTTGTGGAATAATTTAACCTATAATCATATATTCATATTTCACTTTGTGTGTGCCCAATAGCTGTTAAAGTAATCAGCATATATAGACACCAAATAAATACATATTTTTTTTGTTTTGTTTATAAATTTATTTATTTATTTTTGACTGCGTTGGGTCTTTGTTGCTGTGTGCGGGCTTTCTCTAGTTGCGGCAAGTGGGGGCTACTCTGTTGTGGTGCACAGGCTTCTCATTGCGGTGGCTTCTCTTGTTGCAGAGCACGGGCTTCAGTAGTTGTGGCTCGCAGGCTCTAGAGTGCAGGCTCAGTAGTTGTGGTGCACAGGCTGAGTTATCCTGCATGGCATGTGGGATCTTCCTGGACCAGGGATCGAACCCGTGTCCCCTGCATTTGCAGGCAGATTCTTAACCACTGTGCCACCAGTGAAGTCCCGATAAATACTTATTGAGTAAATAAATGAACATATGCTTAAGTAGGGTCAGAGGGAGATGCTTCCAATGCCATGGGTAGTGGAGGGGGTTAGCCACCCCTCATAATCTCAGTCAGAGCACTACTGCCATCCCCAAATAGACATACAGTCTAAGTTAAAGAACAAAACAGAATAATGTGCTTCTTATTGAAGAATAAAAAGCTCATCTCCGATTTTGGGGAAAATGTTCAATTTCTTATTCTTTTTTTTTTTTTTTTTTTTTTTTTGTGATATGCGGGCCTCTCACTGTTGTGGCTTCTCCCGTTGCGAAGCACAGGCTCCGGACGCGCAGGCTCAGCGGCCATGGCTCACGGGCCCACCCGCTCCACGGCATGTGGGATCTTCCCGGACCAGGGCACGAACCCCTGTCTCCTGCATCGGCAGGCGGATTCTCAACCACTGCGCCACCAGGGAAGCCCAAGTTCTTATTCTTTATATCATTCTAGAATATTTTCTAATAAGTCTGCTCAAATAAAAGCAGGATTTATTTTTCACCAATTAACTGACCCTCATTTGTCAGTCTGGATTCCTATCTAGCACATTTGATTGATAATCACAACCGATAGAGGCCTGGATATATTACTGATCTCATAATTTAGAGGTTAATTTCAGAATCCAGTTGGGTCTTATGATTTTATATCGCAGTAGGGAAGTTAACTCCAAAAGTATTCTCTTCTATAGCCCATTAGAGAGTAAATCCCAATAATCTAGCATTTCTTTGAAGCAAGGGGGTATTTCTTTTACTAACTATATTTATTTCTCCTTTCTAAAACTTGGGGAACCAGCTCTGTTTTTTCTTCTCTGCTGGTTCTCTCACTAAAAAGTAAAATAAACTTTGACATATGCTCACTATATATTTGTTGAGAATTTTGCTTTCATACTATGCAAATTCAACTTCAATTCAAATCCTCTAGTTCCTCTTTCCAACCAGGTTGCAACTTCTGAGCTCTGCCTGTAGTTAAGTTCTGGAGCCACCAGGAGTGAGATGCTAACTTTCCTGTATTCCTTTGGAATTCAGGGAGTTATAATGATGTAACATTTCATCGGGGAGAAAATAAAGAACCGTTTGAAACTACAGTGTAGTGAAGTGTACTGAAATTAGCAGCTGTGAGGAGGACCCCCTTTCCAATCTATCCTGGGAAGATTAGGGACTCATAACACTACAGGAGAAAATAGAAACAACAGTGAAATTATCATGGAAAGTAGGTTGTAGTGGCTGAAAAATGTGGGTGATTCAGAATGGGGTCAAATCCTTCCGTGTCCTATTGTTAAATTTCTGAAACACGTGTCCTCCTCCCCCTTCCTCAATAGAGGGCCTTATAGAACTGAAAGAGAAAGGTCTAATTTTAGGGTATCTAAGGCCCTGCAATCACTTTGAAGCAAGGCCATTTAGGGTTGGCTAAATGAGCTGTAATCATTGGGTCCAAAAATTCTATGTGTGTAGATAAAAATAAAGGACAATTTGTCACTTATCAAATTAACAGAGATTTAAACAAACAACCCCCCCCCCCCCCCCCCCCCCCCCCAGTTCTGGGCTTCCCTGGTGGCGCAGTGGTTGAGAGTCTGCCTGCCGATGCAGGGGACATGGGTTCGTGCCCTGGTCCGGGAAGATCCCACATGCCGCAGAGCGGCTGGGCCCGTGATCCATGGCTGCTGAGCCTGCGCGTCTGGCGCCTGTGCTCCGCAATGGGAGAGGTCACAACAGTGAGAGGCCCACATACAGCCAAAAAAAAAAAAAAAAAAAAGCCTGGGGTAGTTAGCCTAGGTTTGGTGAGGTGCTCCAAGGTTCTGGCTTCTTCTCTCTCAATGTGTGGTTTCCGTGTCATGGTCCAGAAGGCTGCTCCAGACACAGCCATCTGGTCTGCAGTCCAGCCTGCAGGGAGAAGAAAGGTACAGAAAGGGCATGCACTGTCTTCTAAGAATGCATCCCAAAGTCTCACAAACTATTTCCAGTTATATTTCATTGGCAATAACTTGGTCAGATCCAAGTGCAAGGGACCCTGGGGAAATGTAGGGTTTATTCTGGGTGGGCATATACCCAGCTAAAATTCTGATTTTCTATTACTAAGAAAAAAAGGGAGAAGAAACACTGCAGGGAGTTCCCTGGTAGTCCAGTGGTTAAGACTCCGAGCTCCCAATGCGGGGGACATGGGTTCGATCCCTGGTCGGCAAAGTAAGATCCCGCAGGCCCCCTGGCTTAGCTGGAAAACAAACACTGGAGGACCACCATGCCTTCAGGCAAACACTGTTCTGGAAAACATTAATGAGTGTGCATCAAGAAAAAGTTTCATGATCTAAAGTTTGAGAAACATTGCTCATTATATTCCTTCCTTTGCAGAGTCACAAGATTCACAGAGCATGAGATTCTGAGAAGCCCAGCGTTACAGTTTCATTTAATTCAAGATTTTCCAGATTGATTTGAGCATGGAGCTTCATTTGAGGGACACCACTCACTATTAACAGCCTAAGGAACAGGGTTCTATGAAAGATCATTTGGGGAAATGATGCATGGGATGAGGAGCCATAGATGGAAAACTAGGAGCCAGGTATTTGAGTGGGAACAAAGGAAATAATAAGCAAAAGGGAATGTAACCTGAATAGACCAAGTTTTTTAGATCTGGGGGATTGCCCTCCCTTGTAGAACAACAACCAAACCCCATCTTTCATTACTACTAGAATTCTAGTTCCCTTCCCCCAATGTTTTAGAAGCTCTCTGAGGAGTGCTTTCATCTCTTGTCCAAAACAGATTCTCCGTCTTCCTCTGTTCATGCCTGGCTTCTCATAAGTGCTTGTCCGTGGTGCTGCAGCTGTTTCTGGCCTGCTTCACCCTCCTCCCAAAGCCTGGATACAGGCCCCGCCCTATATTCGCTAATGCATACTAAACACAAGGAGATGGGGTTTAGCAGACTTCCTGAACATTTTTAATTACAGAAGAGAAAAAAAACTTAACACTTTTTCATACATCTACTAGTCCTACCATCCATCAGCTGGCCCGTCACCAGGAGTCCTTTTCAAATTGTCCATTTTCTTGGCCACTCTGATATGGGGTACGCTTACTCCCCTTATCATCCCTGACTTTATATGTGCTGGACCCCTGCCCATCTATAGTAGTGACCACAGAGTTTCTATGGAGGACGGCCTGGGGTGGGGGGAGGTGATCACACCACAGACGGAAGTGAGGGGCCCTCTTGAAGATGCATCTTCTGTGTGCTTTCCTGTAAACCTGAGGAAACACAACTTGCCCACATCAAAGGATGGGAATGGACGGAGGGTGGGGAGCATATTGTGGGAGGGCTGATGACCTCACCATCAGCCCTCAGTCACTCCTTAGTTGGCCACTGCCTGGCTCCCACAGATTAAAAAAAAAAAAAAAAAAGGTGAAGGTGGTAGCTTCTAAGTGAAATCCATCAGAATCCCTTGGCTGCTGATGAAAAATACAGAAACCTGGGCCTTACCCCAGACCTAAAGAATCAAAGTCTCTGGAGGTGAGGCCCTGGAATCTGCATTTGTAATCAGTAGCCTATCTCTGGTGATTATAATGCACCCTGATGTTTAAGGATCACCACAATACATGAGCCCGAATTGGTAAACAGCATAATAATTTCTAGAGTTGCACTCATCCTACCACTAAGCTGACTTTTCCATTATGATGTGGATTATTCAATACCCCAGTAGGAAACCCCTGCATCTGGATTACTTCCCTGGTTCAGAGCTCCCACAAGACAAAGGGTATGCACGTGCCTCATATTGCAGGACTCAGGCAACTCGTCAGAGTTCTCCCTCCCTGGACACTGGGAAGACCTATGTCCCAATACACCATTGGAGGAACAAGGATTGGTCTGTATTTCTTAGTTATAGTCCTTAATTACCGGTGTTCAAACCAGTTCATAGGGATCCTAGAGATGAGCTGAAGTGATCTGGGCTCCACCAGGGAGGCAGATTCCAGGGGCAGGCAGGGGGAAGGGAGAAGTGTGAACGTGTTTCTGGCTTGGGCCAGAGTGGGGATGACCGGCAGTGAAGGAGCTGAGAATACCTTGGATTCAGGAAGGTATAAAGCAGAAAGTATTCTCCCCCGCTCTGGCTCCCACCATTCTCTATCCCTCTTTTCCTACTTCTCTATTATCCAGATGCCACCTTTTAGCACCACTCTTAAGACAGAAGTTTGGAAGTACCTCTGGGTTGGGATCTGCTCTCTTTCCTCCCTGTTCAGTTTCACTAAGAAGCCGCCCCAACTACCTTCATCTACTACCCTGGTGTGGACAACAGTCAGAAGATAGATAGCTCAAGCTTCTTTCTAACCTTGGAAGTGGAGCTTACCCATGAGGAAATTCATGCTGGTTCCCACAAACTCTCAGGCATTCGATGTAAGCCCATGTATCAAGAAGTAACTCTGGGCTTCCCTGGTGGCGCAGTGGTTGAGAGTCCGCCTGCCGATGCAGGGGACGCGGGTTCGTACCCCGGTTCGGGAAGATCCCACATGACGCGGAGGAGCTGGGCCCGTGAGCCATGGCCGCTGAGCCTGCGCGTCAGGCTCCGCAACGAAAAAAGAAAGAAACATCTCTGACTGCTGTGCAAAGGGCATGGGTCTTTATCAGTTCCTCCAGGAATCCTTCTTTGAATTAACAACCTCCATCTTCTCCTTGAGTCTCCATATGAAGCCTTCCTTCAAGCTTCCTGTACACAACTTAGCATTAGTGATTACTGTGTGGTATGGCAAAGGGTGTATTTGGCCTCCTGTCCCCTGTGCAGTGTGTCACTGGAGAGCCAGAACGATGTACTTGCTTGCTCTAGCACACTGCCTGGTACTCACAGGAGATCAAAAAAGGGTAAAGGATTTCAGATCTTTTTCTTTTGCCACAACTAGCTGTGTGATCTTGGGAAAGCCTTGCCACTTCTCAGAGTCCAGGTCCTTTATCTCTAAAATGGAGGTGGTAGAAAAGAATGAAGGAAGAATTTGACTATCTACCTTTCAGCTGTCGCAAATGAAGGCTTTGAGCTACATTTAAATGACCTCAGTGACTATCCTCTTAAGATGACGATTCTCTGGCTACCACTTCTATTCCCCCCCACCTCCCTAAATCAAAGAGACACCTCCCTAAATCAAAAACACTAACTATTGCAAAAAAAAAAAAAAAAGGCATGAAGCACCCCTGTTCTGGAGGGGTTGATTGGCTACCCTTGGCACCTGCAGAGCTGCTTGCTGGACAAGCTGTTAATAGCAGGAGTCATGCAGTACCTTCACAAGGCACTCTGGGCGCTCTTCCAGCTGCCCTCCCACTACCTCCCTGTCTGTCCAGGTGAGGTAGACAGACTGGAGCTTGCATATATCCAAGAGCGAGCTGCTCCTGATTTGGGCAGGACATGTTCTGAATCAGAGGCTGTCATCAACTTCAGCCTTGCAGGTACAGCCCCAGGTTATTCACACAGGAGGAGGGAGGTCCTGTACTCCCTTGGGGGCAAACCAAGCCGTGTGTGTGTGTGTGTGTGTGTGTGTGTGTGTGTGTGTGTGATTTTACTTGTATTCCTGAAATGACAGCCACCAGGTGATAGGCCAAGGGAGGTCAGGTTGAGGGGAGGTTGCCATAACCATATCAAACAGCTGCTTGGTAGGCCCTTCAGTTTCCCACTTCTGAGAATGCTTTGATCATAGCGTACTGGCTTCTTATGTGTGTCCCCAGGCTGAGCCCTCAACAGTTTCCTTTGAATCCTCATCGAGGAAGGAGCATTAACCCAGCTTTCCCCTACAGCACCTCCAAGCACATTCACAGCTTTCCTGCCATTCCCAGCTCTGATCTCCTCTTGGGGGCCAGTTCCAGCTTCCCTGAAAATCAGATAAGATTCCTTGAAAGCAGATGAATGATGGCTAATCAGCAAATAATCACCAAGGCCCTAAAGAACCCAGATGCAATAAAAAATAAGCAAACAGGGCTTCCCTGGTGGCACAGTGGTTGAGAGTCCGCCTGCCAATGCAGGGGACACGGGTTCCTGCCCCGTTCTGGGAAGATCCCACATGCCGTGAAGCGGCTGGGCCCATGAGCCATGACCGCTGAGCCTGCGCATCCGGAGCCTGTGCTCCGCAACGGGAGAAGCCACAACAGTGAGAGGCCCATGTACCACCAAAAAAAAAAAAAAAAAAAAAGCAAACAGTCAAAACCAAAAATAAAACCCACCACCAACAAAAAAACACCCTCCCTTTTCAGAAGTCTCCAGCTAGAGCAAACTGAGCAGTGGCCTGGGAGTCATGCAATCGAGGTTCCTATCTTCGTACTGGCTTTGCCACTAACTAGCTCTGTGACCCTGAGCTTAATTCCACGGGCCTCACTGACCTCCTTTGAAGTGGCTCTGGGAGCTGGCAGAGTTGGTGAAATGCACGAGATAAAAACAGAGAACAATTTTAGAGTGGATAACACACATTCAGTCATAACCTTCCCTGATGCAGGGCTCTGTGCTTGCTTATTAGAAAGCTGAAATTGGGGTCCCCATGGCTTTTTGTGCAAACCCTACTATATCACAGTAATCTTTTTAAAACACAAATCTAGTTCTGTGCCTGTGCTCTCCACCCACACACCCACCTAAACGGTGTCAATGGCTTTTAATAAGTCTTTTTTTTTCCATAAGTCTTAAAATAATGACCACAGTCCTTACCACTGCCTACTAGGCTTTGCAAGGGAGCCTCGCCCAAACCACTCTTCCTCTCTCTTTCTATCTCCTTACACTCCCTGAACTCATCAGGTTTCCTCCCAACTCAAGGTTTTAACATCTAGTTTCCTCATTATGTTCCTTACTCCATTCACCCCTCCACGTTCTACCTGCTTAAATCCTGTGTGTGCCTCCTTTCCTTAGACAAGCCTTCCCAGAAACCCCAGGGGAAGTGAACAGCCTCTGTTTTGCTTGTGTCACACTCTGTACTTTTCCTTCGTGGCCCTTATTACTAGCATAATAAATTAACTGTATTTCTTGGTTTTTGAAAAACTATTTGATTGTTTCATGAGGGCAGAAACCACGTCTGTCTGGTTCCGTGAAGTAATCTCTGCTCCAAGCGTAGTGCCTGGAATACAACAAATGTTTGCTCAAAAAATACTCTTTAAATACTGATTGAATGGAAGAATCCATGAGTAAATGTCCTAAAAGAATTAGATTTTGCTCTTTAACAATAGTTTCAAAAAGCTATCCTTTGCAAAACTTAATCCTTTTTGATACTTTTGGTGGGACCCTGTAGCACCATATGGACATAAGATCAGAAAGATCAATAAAAGGAAAGAAAAATATTGATTCACTTCTACTTGAAGACTTTAAAACTGTGATTGTCACTCTTAACTCTCACCTTTAGCTGTTAAAGAGCAAGTCAAGAGTTTTGCTAGTGGATGCTAGCTCTGTTTTCTGCTTTCCCTCTATAGCCATGGGATGCCATCTACTTTAATAAGTAGTTCAGCTTAACCCCATGAATACCATCTCCCTGGACAATAACACAGTTCTCTCCTCTATAAGTTCCACCTGCCTATAATGCACATGGAAGGATCAGCAAAAAGTAATGAAGTCCCTAGGAATTAATTTTTAATCTGCAAGACCTTTAAGGGAAGACCCGTGGTAATATTTGGTTTGTCCACAAGGGGGCAGATTTCAACTCGCGGTCATAGCTCCTGAGAGCAGAGACACTTTGCCTATTCATATGTACTTTGTGACCATCAACAGCTTTTCACCCCCTGCTTCATATACTACTCCTGCTGGCATTCTCCCCACATGTGAGCAATGTCTCCTTAGGACTCAGACTCAGAGTGATCCCTCATCACAAAACCTGGTCACGTGAAGTTGATGAAGTCCTGCTGGGTTATACATCTCCTTCCCTAACCTTCTTTTTCCTCTCCTCTGCAGTCTCCCTTTTATGAACTTTTGTTCCTCATCTTGTTAAGTCACTTGTTTTACATACTCTTACAGAATGGCTAAATGCAACCCTACAGAGTGACCTCAGAACACCATCTGGTTCAGAATTTGCCCAAAGCCATGGAAGCCTGAAGCAGCCCTGTACTTCAGCATCTCTGCCTGGAGAAAGTTTGCAACAGAAGTCAATGGTGCTGATGCGCGATTTACAGCTGCGAGAGCCTACTTTGTACCTTTCTTTATGTCCAGTTGGGAGAACTTTTCAGCCCTTCTGTAAAGCATTTACAGGTCCATACTGTGGCCGAGAAGGAGAGCTGCTAGAGAATATATTTCGGGCATGGCCCTCCCTCAGCCTTTCCCAGAGGATGGCACACACAGTGGATAACCCACACTGCAAGAGCCCTCTATTCAAGTCCCCGATACCTCCATGCTCCTTACTCCCCTCAGTGTCTAGGATCTGGGATTCCTTTTTGATTTAAAACAGTTCACACAGCGAATTCTCTGGCTTCCAGTGGTTAGGACTCTGCTCTGTGGCAATAAATAAATAAAGAAGTAAAATAAAACAATTCACCCAATTCATTAAACAAATATTTATTGAGTATCTATTAGGTGCTAAGAACTGTTCCAGCCTCTGAACTGGAGGCTTTGGCAGTAAAAACAGCAACAACAACGATGCCCTGTTCCTGGGGAGCTTCCATTCTAGTGGTTGGGGAGGTAGAATTCAACAACAGTGAGAGCAATAGCAAAAGTCAGGTGGTGGTACGTGCAAAGAAGAAAGTTAAAATAGAGAAGGGGGAGTAGAGAGCAAAGGGGTGCTCTTTCATGCACAGTGGTCAGAGCCATGCAGATATGAAGTGGATAAGATTCAAAGCAGAGAGAAGAGCATGAGCAAAGTTACTGAGGTAGGAATTTCTGAGGAGTACTAGAGGCTAATGTAGTGGGAAGGCAGTTGACAAAGGGAGAGACGGTAGGAGATGAGGTCAAAAAAGTGAGGGGAGTCCAAGAAATGGCAAAGTCACGTAGAGATCTTTTTTTTGTGGTACGCGGGCCTCTCACTGTTGCGGCCCCTCCTGTGGCGGAGCACAGGCTCCGGGCGCGCAGGCTCAGCATCCATGGCTCACGGGCCCAGCGGCTCCGTGGCATGTGGGATCTTCCCGGACCGGGGCACGAACCCGTGTCTCCTGTATCGGCAGGCGGATTCTCAACCACTGCGCCACCAGGAAAGCCCTCAGGTAGAGATTTTTAAAGCCATGGCAAGGAGTTTTAATATTATGTGAAATGAAATGGAGATGCATGCAAGGATTTTAAGCAGAGCAATGATCTGCTCTGTCCTAGGCTTTAATAGGATCATTCTCTACGTTAGCACCAACTTCTTGTGCCCAATGCAGTGAGGCCAGACAAACTGAAATGTCGGAGTTTGGAACAGGGCCGCGCAAGGAGGCGGCTGGCTCTTGCTCTAAAAAATCCGAGCTCCCTGAAGGGTTTCTGGAAAGGATTTTTGAAAGCCAGGCGAGGGAGGGTGGTCGCAGGGTATGTGATCAGCTCATGCACAGTTCTCTGATTGGCTGATGGTGACGGAAACAGAGTGGTGTCACAGGGGTTAACGTTATCAGTCCTTAGGCTCCAGGAGGCCTGGGGCTATGTGCTCATGGTCATCAAGTAGTTAACATCTTCCATTTGGTGTGGGGTTTTCACATCTGTAAAACAACTCTGGAAATGTGCATCAAATACTGTTATCTAGGTTCTTCAGAGAGGAACTAAAGCAGAGGATATGGGGGAAGGCCTGTCCCAGGAAGGTCCCATAGGTTCCTACTTGGTTACATGTATGCTATGTTGAGAATAGACACCAGTGCCAACCAGGGAGGCTTGCTAAGGGGTTACTGCAATAGTGCAGGGGAGAGGTCGTGGTGCCTTGGATTACAGAGTTGGTGGAGGAGGTGGTGAAAAGTGTTTGGACTCTGGAAATATTCTA